>NC_071610.1:6349068-7618882 GCF_024509145.1 Vidua macroura
GAGGGTCGCAGGGACTGCGCATGCGGGGGGGCGTGTCACGGGGTCCGCGTGGTGAGGCATCATGGCGGCCGCCTCGGGGAGCGCAGCAGGGACTGTCTCTGTGGCCACAGAAGGGAACGGCAGGGCGCCGCCGCCCGCAGGGGGGTGGCAGCGCTGCGGCGTGGAGCCCCGGAGCACCCCTACGCGATGGGGGCGGGTCGGGCCACGGCGGCGCCGCGGCGCTCCGAGCCGGCAGCGGCGCCGCAAACAGCGGTGCACTGGGGGGCTCGGAAGCAGGGGGCTGGGCTGCTTTCGCGGTTCCGGCGGTGGCCGCGGTCCCCGGCGCAGCCGCAGCGGTGGTAGGAAGGGGGGGGGCTGGCCAGGGATCGCCGCGGAGCGGGGACAGGGCGCTGGGGGCAAGCCGGCGTCTGTGCCGCGGAGCTCAGCCGCTGGTAGCTCGCAAGCTGGGCTGGAGCAGGGGCCGGGCGGTCGGGGAGGCACGGGACCATGGCGGTGGGCGTGTCTGAGGGGGGCAGTGACAACGGTGGGGGAGCCACCGCGCGGGAGGCGCGGGGCGGCTTGGCGGGCTGGACCGCTCCGTCCCGCGGCACAAAGGACGCTGCCGTGTCAGCCTGCGCCGCGGCAGCGACGGTAGCATGAGCTGCTTGCAGAAACGTGGCCGCGTGACTCTGCAGGAGGCCGGCAATGGCTGTAGCCACAGAGACACAGCACGTGGCTGGGGGAGCGGCGGGACTCGCGGGGGGGAGGGGGGGGTACAGTCGGGGCCGCGGGGGGAGGGGGGGCCGGGGCCGGTGCAGCGCCAGCAGCGGGGGGTGTTACCGCGATCACATTGCTGGGCGGGCTCGCTTGGGCGGAGGCGGAGGAGGGGCCCGACACGGAGCGGGGGGGGGCGAACCGCGCCAACCGGAGCAGCAGAAGTTAGTGGAGTGGGGGGTGCGGGGATGGAGGGGGCGGCGGGAGGGGCCGCGGGCTCCGGTGGGGGGGCTGGGGCAACGGACGCCGCGACCGCATGGGCGGGGGGAGGGGCCGCGGGGTCCGGTGGGGGGGCCGGGGCAACGGACGCCGCGACCACGAGGGCGGGGGGGAGGGGCCGCGGACGCCGCAGCCGCGCGGCGCGGGGGGGAGGCGGGGGGGTGTGCCGCGCTGCGGACTCGCGGCAGCGTGGAGGGGATTCTCGGGGACAGCGTGGCCAGGCTGAGCGGCTGCCGCGGGCGTTTGCTGTGCAGCAAAGAGCTCAACCAATGCTCTGCACGCCGGGAGAAGGGGAACGCCAGTCAAATCCCGGCGCGAAATATCATTAAAGAGTCTATTTCCAACTGAGTCCCAAAAGTCTCTGGTAAAGACGGCTGAACGGTCCGCATTCGGGAAATTAAGTGCAGTCCATTCTAAAAGATTCTTTAACTCTTGCTTAGGTAAAGTACTGTTACTGCAGCGTAAAGAATGCTTAAGTTCCTTATAGAGATCCCGATCAGGGGCAGAGTGGGATTGTCCCATTTTTACACCAGTGTAGCTCACCTCGATATCGCAGGGGCAGGGTCCTCACTCAGAACTCCGACGTGGGGGGCTGGCCAGGCACTCCAGTCAGCGCTCAGGACTCTGCTTGAGGTCCCCCTCAGAGCTCCGGTTTCAGGCGTCGCTCAGGAACGTCTTTCCGTGCTCGGGGCCTCCAGACTCCACTCAGAGCTTCAGTGCGGGCAGTGCAGAGCGGTGCTCGCCTGTGCTCAGTGCACGTGGCGGGGTGCCACGGCAAGCTTCCTCAGAGAGCTCTAGGTAGCTGCCGCACAGCAGCAGCCGCCTATGCTCGAGGATTGCCAGGCAAATTCCTCCAAGAGCTAGAGGTACTCGCTACCTTGTAACGAATTCCCCTGCTCGAGGATTGCCTCGGCAAAGTTACAGAGCTCCGGCTTCTACGCTGCTCAGCAACGATACGCCGTGCTCACGACACCGATTAGGAGGCTACAACTGGTTATTTAGTTACCGTCCATGGAGAAATCTCCCACAGGTAGAAAAGCTGAAGAGGTCTTCAGACACGTGGGGTTGCCGGTCTGTGGGGGTCGGTCTTCCTCGTTGGGCGCCAATCTGCGGGGATTGCTGGACTCCAGGACGGTTTGGGTGGGCGGTAACGAAGGATCTCTGAGGCCCGGTCTTTAGAGCATAGGGTTTATTATAAAGGATGAAGGGCCCTGCTTAGAGTTGCTAGCCGCAACTCGTGGCAGGCCCGGGGAGAGCGGGGGGAGAGAGAGGGATGGTGCCAGGTGGGTGTCCCAGCAGGAAGGTCCGAGAGAGAGAGCGAGAGAGAGAGCGTCCGGTCCCTCGGCCACACCTTATCAGGGGGCTTCAAGGTGGGCTGGGACAGGACTTGGGCCAATGGGGTTACAGACATCGGATACTTCAGGGGAGGGTTACAGGTATGGGATGAACCATACATTGGGGGGTGAGACAGGACATTCCATTTGACCTTAGGATCTATCAGAAAGGGGGGATTGCATTATTGTTTTCGGGATGCTCAGTAATGAAGGTTTGGTATTTCAAACCTCGTTTTCATCTCGATATCTGTATTCTCTGATTCTTTTGCCAGGCCCTCATATTTATAGGGCCTTGCTATTTCATCTTCCCCAACAGGAAGAGGCATGTTGTAAGTTAAGGAAGTTAGTTCTTCCAGTGTTGTGTTGGCTTCATAGTAAGTGATATAATTAAAGACGCAGAGTCTGAAATTCATTGTCCTATACATTGTCCTATGTATTCATTGTCCTATAATAATCTAGGATATTTGAAATATTTATTATCAGAATAATGAAAGTCAATTGAGAAATGTAAACATTACTGTTTATATTGTAATGTCTCAAAACTGATGGTAAGGCACTGTATCATACTTCATCACACTTTCCATCACACTTCTTTGTCTTGTCAGTTTCAGAATATGAGCTCTACTGAGCTTTAAGATAATAGGTGAGGGCTATCTCTTACGCATGTGACATAGGAAATGGTGGCTTATGGACTAGGTATTTAGTTTCCATTTGAGTAAACTGTTACTGTGTTTCCATTTTTTTTAACCAGAAATTTTGAATTTTTTATATGCATCTTGAATTTTGGAGAAGCAGTTTATAAAATACAGAAAAGCCTTAGGTGGGGTTTTTTTTTGTCCTGTTTTTTTTTACAGAAATGGACTTGAGCAATTCTCAAAATTGCCTGTCTACAAAGTTTTTGTGAATGTACATTAGTAACTCATGTGCAGCCACTGGCATTCAAATTCAATTTAAAAAATATTACATACATTTTAAAATAATTTTTCAAATTGTCTTTTTAGAAATCTGACCTGTGTATTTATGTTCCTGTCAATCCTTTCAAATTCTGAATTAAAACATTAACTTTAAATTTTTTATCTTCTGACATTCCCAGTGTTGTCCATAATGGCTTAGAAGTCATTGCTCCAGGTAATGTAGTCCTCTGTTTCTCCTTTTCTATCTTTCTTCATGTCTAATATTGCTGAAGGAAGGCTTTTTATTTTTCCTCTCTTTTTGTTACAGAACTTTTACTAAATAAATTTACTACTGTGCTAAAGAACTACTACCACTTTTACCCATTATTGTTCCCTTTCAGTATAATTTCCAGAAGACAGTTGCCTCTTCTTACAGACTGTCAGGAAGATGTCACTCAGCAGTGGTTTTCAGGCAGAAAATCTTATTTGAATTCATATACATAATTTCCCATGAGACTTCTTAAATATTTATAACAAGATATCTGATGTAAGATAGAGCAGGTTACAAGAAACTATAGGGACTGAAAACATAAAATGATGCCTTAAAGTAGACCAAGAATTTTGCTGTAAGTTGTTTTCATTGGTGAAGTTGTTTTTTTAAGTATTTCCCTATAGGAAATGTTTAAAAATTTAAAAAAGGAGATATGGGAAAATGGTTTTAAAGTCCAAAATCTTACTGAAATTGTCTTCAAGGTCAAGTTTACTTTGTTAATAGCTCCACACCCCCACCCCCACAGAAGTAATCTACTGTAACAAACTGTCTTGGTTTAGGGTAAATTTCAGAGAAAACCTCCAAAGGGGTTCCTCTAGAAAGCAGATTCAAGCGGCCCCTCCCCCAACTGGTTCGGGAAAAGATTTCCTTGGAGAAAAGTGGAAAAAACCTGTTTATTTAACAGACAAAGCATTCACCAGCACAAAAAATGAACAATATTAAACAATAAAACCTCTTGCCAATCTGAAGAGATGACAAACTCAGAAAGTCCTTTTCGTGGGTTGCAGCTCGACTCATCCAGTCTGTTATCAGTCCCTCTGGCACTGGAAATGCCACGGCCCAGGCCCAGCCCAGTGGGCCACAGGTGCAAGCTGCCCGTGCTCTTCTGGGTGTTCATTCCAGAGCATGTTTAAACAGTTCCAAGAAAAAGAAAAACCGCAGTTCAGGGAACCTCTCTGCCTCAGTTAGCTAAAAACTAACTAAAAGCAAAGGAGGGCTCTGTCCTGCTGTCTGTCTGCCTGAAGACAACACAGTCCAGGAGAAGGAATGTGGAGGAGTGAGTGCAGCTTCTGAAAACAAACTGTGCGCTTCTTCTCTCCCCCCCTTTGCCCTCAGAACCAGTCTTAAAGGTGCAAAACTTATTTCCGGACTAAACAGACAAATGGGGATACAATTCAGCAACATAAAGTCACCCCAGGACACAAACACAAAAGTAAGCTATCAGGATCAGGTATGGAGTCAAATTACATAAATTCTCATCTCAAGTAGTGGAGTCTTAAAAGTTTTGGATCTCTTCAGTGAAATTTCATGTTGAACAACAAAGTAGTAATTTCACATGACATTTTTTTTCTCCCTGGTTAAAGTAGGTATAGTCTAAACATTAGGGCTACTGTGAACAACATAGGTTGGAGAAAAGGACCTCCCTCATATACCTTACCTGGTATTCAAAGAGTATGAAGGATTGAATCCCAAGCATCAGCATGCAAGCTGTATGTGAGATGCATTGACTCTCAGATGATGCAGAATCTGCAGGATTTATGGCCTTCTAAAAAAGAATGATTATATTTTTGGGATATTGAAATGAAATGCTTCTGAAGAATAGCTTATTGGTCTGGAATACACATAATAAAAAACTGAACTGTGCCATCTTTGTAAAAAGTATTCTTCAGCAACTAAAAGCTGAAGCAGAGAGCTTAAAAGCAGGTTGCAGGAAAAAGGGATTCATACTAGTCATGTTAGTTACTGCTCCTAGTGCTCTCAGATGTCTTCCTCCAGACACATGAAACTAAAGAAAAATTACCCAGTAAATAAGTCTTGCAGTCAGTTAAATGCTTCTAATACTGTGAAGCTACTGATGCAATTTTTTTCCACAAGAAATAGATTACCTAAGAGCAAGCCAATATGGAAAAGAGTGCAGTAAGATTTCAAGTATTGTAATCAATTAACATCTATGCAGATAAAGAAATTAAAGATTACTTTTTTTTGTTCATGAGCCTTGTTTGATATGAGGTAAAAGCTGGTTCCTCAGTAGCTTTACATTTCCTCCTATGAGGATTTGCTTTAAAGAGGGCTTCAATAAAGCCATGAACATTTTTTTCTTCAGTGCTTCATAAAGAATATACTTCCACAATCCGAAGCAGAACTCAGTCTACCCCTAACTGCTTTTCTTTTTAACTGTCTTCCTCTGACAGTCATTTCTTTCTCGCTTACCTAGCTGGTCTCTCTCCTGTTTTATTTTACATTTGACCTTATAAAGTTTTTATCTGTTTATCTGTGACCATATTGTCCTACTCTCTATTGTTTTAGTTTTTCATTACATTTAAAGCAAATTTTTTTTAAAAGTCATTGCTTACTTCCCTTTTTTGTTTACCTTTTGGTTAGAGCTGAAATTTCTTGCATTTGACTGTATTGCTCCAATGATTTTATAAATTATTTGTTTCCATCTCCTATATTCTTCTTTACTTTTTCATTTTTAACCCAACAGAAGTGACTTTTAGATTATATTTTTCCAAGTGTAGGAAAAATGATTGTCTATCAGAGGTAAGATAGGTTAGCAGAGTCACTCAAAGAACTAAAAATATCTTTTGTTCACATTTTAAACAGCCTCTAGCCCACAAAATTAAATGAATTAATCACACTGAAGTTCATGCATGTGCTAACATTTAATTTTGAAATGAATAGGACCCAGATTATTTAATATATATGCCAGATATAGAATACTGTAGGTATAAATTTGAAAACTCAATGTTAGCTACTCATATTTCAGTGCATTAAAATTTCTTCATTCCTTCTTTTATATTTTAAGAGAAGCACTTTATCTTTTTTGGAATATAAGATTTTAAGTGATTAACTACCCTTTACTAATGGGAAATGAGAAGTCAAATACAAAAGCATATGTGTGGGATGTGGTGTCCATGTTTTATCTTTCCAATTCCACCATTTTACTCCTAGTAGAGAGAATGGGTGGTTAAAATGCTTGCTTACAGATTCTTGTAGATTTTGTGATAGCTCCTGCAGGTGTTAAAGGACAGTAATTATACAAGATGTTTCTAGCTTTTTTTTTTTGTCATTGTTGTTTCTTTTTTATAAGTATTCTTTCTATTTTACTTTAGATATGCTTGTTACAGTTATTTTTCTTATTGAGTGTCTGAAAAGAAAAATTCATATGACCATGCATTCTGACAATAAAAATGTGAAATACTCTCAGGGCAACTTTTCTATGTAATAGAGGTCTGGACTTTATTTTATGGTAATGAGTAAGATGTCACAGTCTTGAAACGATTCTGATTTCTTTCCTTCATTTCCAGTAGTTTAATAGCTGTATGGGTGTTTATATTATATATAATTTTTTATTAGAGCAAAATATTTGTTAACTTCCTATTTAGTTAATTCATTTGTACAAATAGTGTTTACATAATCCGGTATTCAATTCTGAAATAATTTCAGATTGAAATATTTTCTTAAAACTCTCTGAAACTTTGAAAAATATTTTCTCCCCCTAGTAAACGCTTTTTGGGAAACTAACTGATGCAGTTATGTTCCATTTATGCTATGTGAAATTACTAAAAGCTTTTCAGTCTCATGTCTTCATTGTTCATTTCTACTACCTCACAAGATTTGCTTGAAATAAGATTTACTGCCATGAATTAAGAAACCATCAGCAAAAATGGGCCATTTTTTCTCAAGATTTTATTGGTCTCTCTTTTTTAGTTTGCACTTCCTATGTGGTAAAAGTTGTAACATCCTGTAGTGGTTTTGGTTTGCTAATTTTTCGTTTCTTGGGTTTCGGCACCAAATAATGTGGTGGGTTGAGCGCTGGACAAATGCCAATGCACCCACTAGAATTATTTACTCATTTTCTGTTGCGAGATAAGAATTAACAAGAGAGCAAAGCAAGCTCAAACTTTAAAGGATATAAAGAAAACTTTATTAACAGAACTAAAAGAAGAATAATAAGAATCAGAATAAACCTTTAAAACACTTTTCCTCCCCCCAACTCTTCTTTCCTTTCTCACTGACAACATACAGAGACAAAACCTGGTATTTCCAGTCAGTTTACCACCTCTAGAATAGTCTTTCTTCAGTTCACTTAGGAAGAGGAGTCTCTCTTGCCATGCCATGGAGACTTCTCCACAAGAAACAGTTCTCTCATGGCTTCAATTTCCAGGACTAGCAGCCGCCCAGAAATCTACATTTGTAAAGTCCCTCCTATCTTTCACAGCTGTCCCACAGCTGCGTCCCTGGGCCATGTCAACTTATTGGGGTGCTATTTTCAAGGATGAGCTGTTCTAGCATAAAAACAAAAGTTCTCTTCATCTATCTCTGGGAAACAGAGGTTTTCTTCTTCTATTCCTGGGGCAAGGTTTCTCATCTCTCTCATTTCTCTCTGTTCAGACTTCTCATTTGATCACAGCTACTGAAACATCTGATTATTTCAACACTAGTGCCTCTGTTCATGGCTGTGGTTAGAACGCTACATCCCTCCAATGCATTTAATGAGTTATAGGGAAAAAGAGTCTGATGCATCACTTATATTCTTTTCCATAGCTTTACAAGAGGATTTCACCTCAAAACTAAGGCATGTCCTCATTCTCCTCTGATCTGGAATTTGACTTCTTTACTGACCTCAGTGTCGCATGTTGTCTTCTACGTGTCTTCACTCTTTTCTTTCACTCGAGATAGGATCGATGTTTTGCAAGTTTCATCTGTGCAGTGAAAGAGTTAATATCTCGCCCAGGCCTGCGGATGGTCATGTGATTTCAGCTGGAGCTGTTTACGATGAAGAGCAAAGTTTCTTCAGCCCGTGCTGGGAGGATAGGGGAGCGGCTAAGATCTCAGTAGCTAGGCTAGGACTCAGCTGCAGCACGCGGGGGCCGATGGCCTCCCCTTCCCTGCCCGGCAGCCACTGGGGCCCAGCCCGGCTTTGGACGGGTCCCGCAGCCTCCCCTCCCCCTGCCCGGCCAACACGCCGGGAGGGGGAGAGGGAACGTCTCTCTCTAAAAGCCAGAAGAAAGAGAGCTTTTCCCAGGCTTGCCTGTCTTTAAAATGTGAATCTCACAGAGGCGGATCTAGCTTTTTTAATGGTTTAATAGGTTGTTAATTCTTAGAGCTAGCTAGCTATTGGTTTTGCTAGACACAGAGGAAGCTCTTAGTAGCTCTTCTCAAAAATTACTTCCATAGTTAGCTCTTTCCCTTCTCACCACAAATCAATTAATGCAAAACCAGCACACGTCTGAAATGCAAGAAAGCTTCCTCATTATACAGTTTAGGTTTGGTTTAAAAAATTGCCTAAATGTTAAGCAAATTAATTGTGGAGGTTTTTTAAATATTAGAAATTAACCAACTTTTTTATCAGGTGTTTGGTTTTTTTATTATTGGTGGCAGTACTAGTAGTTTTGTATTTATAGTGGGATGCATTGCCTGATAGAGGTATTCTCATAATTACTTTGATTGTTGAAATTTTTTTGCATTCTTTTCTCCCTGCTTAAAGTAGGTATAAAATTGAAACATTCGAGTTTATTACATATTCACACTATGCAATTCTGATCACATGCCTACCTGATTTCAGAATATGGACTTATGTACCTCTATTATTACAACAAAGTGAATACAAAATCTAACTTTAGGTGACTACCTAAAAGTGAGGCATGAGAAAAAGGACCAGTGTTTTATTTCTGGAACAGGAGGTGGGTGAAGAAAAATCTTAGGTATGACATTACTGGGGTTAATTTTGTTTTGACAATATGCTTTTCCAGAATCAAAGGACAAAGCCTCTGTTGCATGCCTCAGTTTTGGAAAAAATGTATATACATTTTGACTGGTTTCTGTAGATTATTTACTATTATGGTAGACCTAAGATATTGGATAAGAAGAAAATTATTTGTTATGAGCAAGTGGCTTCTGTGAACAGTCTTCAGTTTGACAAAACAGAGCTTAGTATTGGGTTTAAAGGGTAACTGAGACAGAGTTGCTTTGAATCCCTTCTTTCACTTCTCTAATTCTCATGTGCATTAGAGTTCATTAAATGTATGCATTGGCTGGGGTAAGTAATACTGTGAAAAAACTGTTATAATTCAGGTATTTTCATGCTAAATAAGTTTAAGGTTGATGACTTTGCATTTTTCTTCCTGTGACCAATAGGGCAGAGTTTAAATTTGGCTTGTTTTGTTTTAGTTAACCTTGTTAGCTAATTTGTATACAGTGCAGCTATAGAGTGCATGCACATGTTTTGCAAATTTGGAGCTTTTCTTGAATATTTTCAAAATGTAACTTATGTGACAAGTAGTTTGTTTGAAGATGTTCCTCCATTTTTAGATTTTATTTTCTTTAATAAGCTATGACCCTTGTATTGAGAGCATACGCTCTCAGTATGTATTGTTGCTGTACAAGCAGATAAATGAACACTCTTGGGATGTGCATACTTTCTTTGCATCTTGCCTTCAGTCCTTATCCAGCTATTTTTTTGGGCCAGAGAACCAAGTGCTGTCAATTGTACAGGTTATACAAAAAAAAATAACTGTCACTGGAGCATAAAAAAGGTCTTGGGCACACTTGTTTCCTTTCTGGACTCTGGTACAGACATATACTGGGTAAAGACAGAATGGAAACATGCCCTGGAGTAAAGAGGTATTAACACTGCAGTTGTGTAACCCTGGTGAATCCCATAGCAGTCTTTGGACTGCCAATTGCACCACTTCATGACTATTTCTATGTTTTTATTTCTGTTGATCCAAAAAAAAGAAAAACAGAGATCAAAATTATTGACGTTGGATTTTGTTTGATCATATTTTTCTTACTTAGTCTATATCTATTTGTAATCTACAGAAGGTTTGCTGTGTCTGTTGTAGAAAAGAAGCACCACCTTGACTTTGGAAAGTCTGACAGCAAATGTTTTTTTTTCTAACTGTACCATTTATAGGGCCACACTATGTTGGTTTACATTTGTTAAGAGGTTTAGAACATAATGGAAATCAAATTTTTGTGCGCTCATTTCTATTAATTTTTGTTAAATTATTTTTGTGGTAGTCCAGTAGTTTATTCTTGTATTGGGTTTGCATGGCAAGGTTTTGCTAGGGGGGAGGTACAGGTGTGGCTTTTTTGAGAAGCTGCCAGAAGCTCCCCCTATGTTTGATTAAGCCAATGCCAACTAGCTTCAGGACAGACCCATTGATGGCCAAGGCCGAGCCCATCAGTGATGGTGGTACCACCTCTGAGATAACATATTTAAGCAGGGAAAAAAATCCTGTGCAACAGCAACTGCAGCCAGAAGAGAGGAGTGAGAGTATGTGAGAGGAACAACTCTGCAGGCCCCGAGGTCAGTGGAGAAGGAGGGGCAGGAGGCGCTTCAGGCGCCAGAGCTGATTCCTCTGCAGCCCATGATGCAAGCTCATGGTGCAAGACCATGGTGAGGCAGCTGTGCCCCTGCAGCCCAGGGAGGTCAATGGGGGAGCAGAGATCCAACTGCAGCCCGTGGAGGAGACCCACACTGGAGCAGGTGGATGCTTGAAGGAGTCTGTGAGCCTGTGGGAAGCCTGCACTGGAGCAGGGTCCTTGCAGGACCTGTGGAGAGAGGAGCCTACGCTAGAGCATATTTGCTGGCAGGACTTGTGACTCTCGTGGAGGACTCATGCTGGAGCAGTCTGTTTCTGAAGGACTGCACCCCGTGGAAGGGACCCACGCTGAAGCAGGTGAATGCCTGAAGGAGGCTGTGACCCCGTGGGAAGTCTGTGCTGGAGCAGGGTCCTGGCAGCACCTGTGGACCTGTGGAGAGGAGCCCACACTCAAGCAGGTTTGTTGGTAGGACTTGTGAAACTGCAGGGTAGTCATGTTGGGAGCAGCCTGTTCCTGAAGGACTGCACCCTGTGGAAGGGACCTGCGCTGGAACAGGGGAAGAGTGTGAGGAGTGGTCCCCCTGAGGAGGAAGGAGCAGCAGAAACAATGTGTGACAAACTGACCGCAAACTCCATTTCTTGTCCCCCTATACCACTGGGGGAGGAGATAGAGAAAATTGTTAGTAACATTAAGCTCAGGAAGGAGGGAGAGGTGGGGGGGGAGGTGTTTTTAAGATTTGGTTTTCTTTCTCACTATCCTGCTCTGATTTGATTGGTAATAAACTAATTTCCCTAAGTTGAGTCTGTTTTGCCCATGATAGTATTTGGTGAGTGATCTCTCCCTGCCCTTATTTCAACCCATGAGCTTTTCATTATATTTTCTTTCCTCTGTTCAGTTGAGGAGGGGAGTGATAGAGGGGCTTTGGGCACCTGGCATCCAGCCAAGGTCAACCCACCACAGTTCTTTACTGCTGCTTCTGCTCAACTAGGTGCTTGACATTGGAGAACTATAGTAGCACCAATAATTCAAAGATCCATCAAGGATCATTTAAAACACAAATCTGCTGAGTACAAAACATGAATAGCTTTTACACCTGCAGAGTGCACTCGGACTACACTAGAACTTATAGTTGTGCAGAAACAAGCTTCCTGTCTCATCTAAGTATTTTAACAGGTGTTCTGACATAACAGAACTTTTCTGCAGTGTATTTCAGTATTTCTTTTGAACTGAGTGTAGATGCAAATGTAATATGCTATCAATCTTCTTTTGTTAAAAACTGAAAAGATGTGAATAGTTTGGTTTGGAAGAGTTTTCCTTACTGTTATGATTTTTATTAAGAGTTAGAATCATAATGATATTCCATTAAAAAAAAAAACCAGCATCCTCCATTTCTATGACTAAGCCATAATGTCATATGTTGCTATATCATTTGGTAATAAAGGTAAAAAGGCCAGAATAATTTCATTGAACCGGTTTCTGAAAGCTAAACTTAAAGGCACATATCACAGTCAAATAGGAAGAATCTTGTATAATTTTAGGTTTTTGGAGGGTGGGGGTTTTTTACTTAACTCACAACATGTAATCTGATAAAATTGTGTGTTTTCTGGCATGAAATATTTGTATTTTTAAGAAACCTTTTTTATACATTTTTAATGTTTTCTTTGATGTTCCTATGCATTTTTTTAAAGCTGGCTTCATTCAAACTCTGGATTGAAAAGGGACTTTTGAAAGCTGAAATCTTTTGCGGTAAGGCTTTTAATTACTTTTTCCCCATGAAACCAGTACTTTCTGGGTTTCATTTGGTTCTTTTTTTCTGCCTTTCCTTTCCTCTACTTTCTCTGTCAGCTTGAAACTTTAATACTCCCTTGGCCTTTTAAAATTTAAAACATTAAAGGATTGAAAATAAAGCTGTTTAAAAAAGTGCAAAATATACTGGATATTTGTGGTGGGTTGACCCTGACTAGATGCCAGATGTCCACCAAAGCTGCTCTATCACTCCCTTTCCTCAGCTAGACAGGGGAGAGAAAATATAACAAAATGCTCATGCCATGGGTAACCCAAAATGTTATTGTATTCCATATCCATCTGTGCCCAAAAATTGTTACAGTCTCTTTAAGGACCAGCAGTGCAGCCAGAAACTCAATCACGAGGTCAGGGGATGGTAGGGCAGGTGCTTTAAAGTCTGCTCTTTTCCAGGCAGCTCACTTTTTTTTGACTTGTGATTTTTGCCTTAGGCAGAGCTCGCTCTTTTTTGGTTGCTTGGTTTGGCTCTTGGTTTCTTGCTATAGAGCTGAGGCAGCACGGGCAGATGCTTTTCCTTTTTGGACTCTCTTTTTGGTTTTTTTCCTCAACTTGGAGAGACTGCCTTGGGGTGAATTCTGAGCAGAGTGGCCCCCGCTCCAGCAAGCCAGTCTAGATCGCCATTGGTGCCCAGCCAAGGGGAGAAGACCATGAGCTGCCCCAGCCCAGCCACCTTGTTTTGCCTGTTCCTGTCATCTCCTGCTGCAAGGAAGGTGAAGTCCTGTCCCTCTGTGAGTTTCTAGCCCTTGATCCAGAGAATACCAGTTGTAGCTCCAGATATCAGGGACATAAGCAGAGCAGAGCGGGGTGTGGGGGGAGGACTGACGCCATCTTTCCCTTTGTCCTTCAAACCACATGCTTGGCTGCGCAAGGCCATCTTGGGGGGATGTGCCCAGCATTTTTGGTCTCTCTTTGTTCTTGGGGGGAATCTGTGAGATTTAGCAATGTTTTATCCAGCGGTTATTTACTGGTTTGGTTGTTTTGGGGTTTTTTGCCTGTTGCTGTTCCACTTGTTAGTAAACTGTTACTGTTTCACCTATATCCACTTGTATTCGTTCCTCATTGGTGGAAAGGGATTTGTTAGAACCTATAAAAGGAGGCAACTCATTCCAGAGTGTTGTCCTTTAATTTGTTTCAAACCAAGACAAATTTGTCACCCACCTTAAGGGGCATGAGAAAGTGGAAAAATTACAATTTTGTCTGGAACATTTTATACTGGATACAGAACTCACTGGTCAACATGCTGCCCCGTTTAATCATGGGTCTCTGGCACCTAGGCTTATATACATCTCCATATATATGGTACAATTTGCCTAGGAAATGGTTCTTTTTCAGACTGGGGACACAAACCAAGATTGCTTTGTTGATGCACTCTGCGATATCAGTTTATGTTAAGATAACATCAGAGGCAGTGAGATGTGTATTCACTGCTATTTTGCCTGTCTTGGTTTCAGCTGCAACTTCTGGGGGTTTAGTGTCAACCTAGGACACACCCCCAGCCTGTTAGGAGAAAAGTAGGGAATGATTTTTCCCAGCCTTTTACATCCTTCTTCCCCTTCAGGTCTGACACATCACCTTTTGAGAATGTTCATTTCCATCTGGATGTTAAAGACACCATGTTTTTGTTCTTAATTCTGTTAACTCTCCTCTATATGACCATTTAGAATCAGGGCTGAGATTTCCAGGGTGGTTGCTCAGAGATCTGCCCCAGTGGTGGAAAATCTGGAGTGGCATGAAATGTGGGAGGATATAGGCCAGGTCCTGAAGAAAAACTCTGCCCCAATAGTTTGGAATTTTGTCCTTGAACAAATTCAGAACCCAGATGAGGTAGGGAAATATCTGAAAGAAAATTGCAATGACAGCTTCAATGAGGGGCAGCTCATTGCACTGTGCTGGGTTCTGGCTAATGCTTATCACACACTGCTTGATACCATACAGCAGCACCTACAGCCGAAGGGTAAGGAGAACAAATCAGAGGACACCATGGTCACTCAGTCTGCAGTTAAACCAGAAGGGCAGCCTAAGCCAATAGCAGTTGCCCCCATCCAGAAATGGAAGTATAAGACCAAATCCATTCGCCCGATGGATGATGACGGGGAGGCAGGACCCTCACAGGAAGCAGAGGAATCAGAACCAGAAATAATCACCAAATCTTCATCCTTAGAAAGTCTCTGCAATCTCAGGAAAGACCTCACCCAACAACACAACAAGTATATTGAGCTTGTTGATCTGAGTCTGGGACACTGCAGTGATGGTTCAGTTTTAGATGGTATTAAAACAAGGCACTTGGGATCTCTGTTGTGTCATGAGTATCGACCAGGGAATCGTGAGGAGGTCCGAACCCCTCAGCCTCTGGACACAACTCTTGGCCATTGTGAAGGAGAGATACCTTTGTCCAGAAGATCTCCAGCTTCAGCAAGGCCTTCGGAAGACCATGGAGCAATGAATCCAATGCTTGCGAGACCGGGTTGTGCTAGAGATCCTTTTCTCAAATGATGACAAAACCACTAAGAGTCCAGACCTAGTAAAATGTACAACACTGATGTGACTCAAACTCGCACAACACAGACATGCTCACATTTCCTAGCATCACTGCAGTGGAATGAAGAAAACGAGACAGTGGGTACTATGACTTCCTCTTGTTAGTTATTCAGGTACAGGGAGGGCCTTCCTCCACCCATCAGAGGTGATTTTAAAAGGGAGCTGAGCAGGTGGTTCCCTTCCTCTCATTAGCCATTCAGGCACAGGAAGGGGCTTCCTCTGCCCATGGTAGATGATTTAAAGAAGGCTTTAGGGAGCACAATGACCTAGAGCAGGCAAACAGGGACGTGGCATGTCTTTGAAGGTGTTGCACGGCAGTTTGCGCAGACAGGGCAAGCAGGCAGGGTTGCAGCCATCATAGTGGGGTTTTATTTTGTGTTGGGGTTTTGTTTGGTTGGTTGTTTTTGGGGTTTTTTTTTTTCCTCAGCAATGGTTTCCAAACAATCAAAAGCTATAGCTAGTAAAAGTGTACCAACCCAAACAGAACTCCTCAAGAAGGACACATCTGTCAAGACCCCTTTGTGCACTGAGTGTTTGAGCCTGTCAGTAGTACCAGGGGACGGTGCAAAAGATTCCTCCATGCAGTGCAAACAGGTGAATGATCTGCTCTGTCTGGTGGTGGAGCTTAAGGAGGAAGTAGAAAGACTAAGGAGTATTAGGGAAAGTGAAAGGGAAATAGACTGGTGGAGTTTCACCCTTCCATCCCTGAGAGAAGCTCACCAGGAGTCAGAGGACTCCCATGCCTCTTACCATCAGGCAGAAGGAGGAGACCTAGTAGATGAAAGGGAGTGGAAATGGGTCCCTACTCGAAGAGTTAATAAAAATACCTCCCGACCCCTATCACCTACCCAGGTGTCACTTCAGAATAGATATGAGGCTCTGGATGAGGAGGGTCAGCCAGATGACATCAAAGAAAATGATCTGCCTGGAGAGCCTCCCAATTGCACTTAGTCTGTCAGATGGATCACTACCTCTATTATTAAAAAGAAAAGGGTAGTCGTAGTAGGTGACTCCCTTCTGAGGGGAACAGAGGGCCCTGTATGTCGACTGAACCCATCCCACAGGGAAGTCTCCTGCCTCCCTGGGGCCCGGGTACAGGATATCACTGGGACACTCCCTTAGCTGATTCAGCCCTCTGATTATTACCCACTGTGGATACTCCAGGCTGGCAGTGATGAGATTGAAAAAAAGAGCACTAGGGCAATTAAAAGGGACTTCAAGGCTCTGGGTCGATTGGTTAATGGGGCAGGAGCAGAGGTGGTGTTCTGCTCAGTCCCTTTGATAACAGGGACAAATGATGAAAGGGACAGGAGAACCCACATTATCAACAAGTGGCTTAAGGGCTGGTGCCATTGGCAGAATTTTGGGTTCTTTGATCATGAGGCAACTTTTAAGGCACCTGGCCTGCTGGAGCCAGATGAGCTCCTTCTATCTATTGAGGGCAAAAGGATTCTAGCCCATGAATTGATGGGACTCATTGAGAGGGCTTTAAACTAGGTTCGAAGGGGGAAGGGGATGCCACTAGGCTCTCCAGAAACAAGCCCAGAGGTGGTAAACCAGTCGGGGGTGAAATCAGTAGCCCAGTTGAAGTGCATGTACACTAATGCATGCAGCATGGGTAACAATCAAGAGGAGCTGGAAGCCATGGTACAGCAAGAAAGCTATGATGTAGTCACCATCATGAAAACGTGGTGGGATGACTTGCATAACTGGAGTGCTACAATGGATGGCAACAAGCTCTTCAGAAGAGACAGGAGAGGGAGAAGAGGTGAAGGGGTGGCTCTGTATATTAGGGAAGATCTTGACGCCATGGAAATTGAAATTAATGATTATAAGGTTGAGTGCCTATGGTTAAGAATCAGGGGGAAGGCCAACAAGGCTGACATCCTGATGGGAGTCTGTTATAGACCACCCAACCAGGATGAAGAGGTGAATAACTTATTCTACAAGCAGCTGGAGGATGTTTCAAGATCACCAGCCCTTGTTCTTGTAGATGACTTTAACCTGCCAGACATCTGCTGGGAACTCCACACAGCAGAGAAGAGGTGGTCTAGGAGAGTCTTAAAGTGTGTGGAGGACAACTTCTTGTTACAGCTGGTGAGTGAGCCTACCAGGGGAGGAACTACGCTAGACCTGCTGTTTGCAAATAGAGATGGGTTGGCGGGAGATGTGGTGGTTGGAGGCCATCTGGGGCTCAGTGATCATGAAATTATAGTTTTCAATATTTGGTGAAACAAGGTGGGGCATCAATGAAATTTCTACACTGGACTTCCAGAGGGAAAACTTTGGCCTATATAAGAGACTTACTCGGAGAGTACCTTGGGAAGCAGCCATTAAAAACAAAGGAGTTCAGGAAGGATGGGCGTGCTTCAAAAGAGAAATCTTGAAGGCACAGGAACAGACTGTCCCTGTGTGCCGAAAGATGAGTCGATGAGGCAAATGTCCAGCCTGGATGGGCAACGAGGTTTTGAAGGGAACTTAGGAACAAAAAGAGGATATATCATCTTTGGAAGGAGGGTCAGGTCTCTCAGGAAGTATTTAAGGGGGTTGCTAGGTCATGTAGGGAAAAAATTAGAGAGGCCAAAGCTCACTTCAAACTTAATTTGGCAACTTTTGTAAAGGATAATAAAAAATGTTTTTACAAATATATTAACAGTAAAAGGAAGGGTAAGACCAACCTTTGTTCTCTGCTGGATGCAGGAAGGAACTTAGTAACTGCAGATGAGAAGGTGGAAGTGCTTTAACACCTTCTTTGCCTCAGTCTTTAGTGGGAAGACGGCCTGTCCTGAGGGCAACTGTCCTCCTGGGCTGGTAGATGATGTCAGGGAGCAGTCAGTCCTGGCTCACTTGGGAGGTCCCAGATGACTGGAAGCTGGCCAATGTGATGCCCATCCACAAGAAAAGATGGAAAGAGGATCTGAGAAACTACAGACCTGTCACCCTGACCTCGGTGCCTGGCAAGATTATGGAACAGTTTATATTGAGAGCCATCACATGGCACCTAGAGGATGGCTGGGGGATCAGACCCAGCTAGCATGGGTTTAGGAGCGGCAGGTCATACCTAACCAACCTGATCTCCTTTTATGACCAGGTGATCCACCTGGTGGATGCAGGAAAGGCTGTGGATGATGTCGATTTGGTCTTCAGCAAGGCCTTTGACACTGTCTCCCACAGCATACTCTTGGAAAAGCTGGCATCCCATGGCTTGGACAGGAGCACTCTTTGCCTGGTTAAGAACTGGCTGGATGGCCGTGCCCAGAGAGTGCTGGTGAATGGTGCTGCATCCAGTTGGAGGCAGTCACTAATGGTGTCCCCCAGGGATCAGTATTGGGCCCTGTCCTGTTTAATATCTTCATTGATGATTTGGATGAGGGGATTGAATCTACTGTCAGCAAATTTGCAGATGGCACCAAGCTGGGACCATGTTGATCTGCTGGAGGGTAGGAGGGCTCTGCAGAGAGACCTGGACAGGCTGGATAGATGGGCCGAGTCCAACAATATGTGGTTTAATAAGTCCAAATGCCGAGCCTTGCGCTTTGGCCACAACAACTCCCTGCAGCACTACAATCTAGGTACAGTGGCTGCACAGCGGCCAGGCAGAAAGGGACCTGGGGGTACTGGTCGACAGCTGACTCAACATGAGCCAGCAGTGTGCCCAGGTGGCCAAGAAGGCCAATGGCATCCTGGCCTGTATCAGAAACTGAAATAGTTACCCTCGCAGCCCCCTGGAGTTACTAGGCTAGCCCAGATCTGAGAGAGCTTTGAGGGAAATATTTCAGGGTTATGGCAAAAGATTCCAAAAGAGGCTCTAACCCCCAGTGTGGTCTAAAATGTTTATTCTTGGAGGTTTCCAGGGGAGAAAGAGGGAAAGAGAGTGAACAATGGAAGAGCAGGGCCTTATCTAGCCTCCTACTCAGGAAAGGATAATTGGCTCCCAGCCAATTGGGTCCAGAAAGGAAGGAAGGGTTAAACTAACATCATTACAGCTACAGGGGTCTCTGGTGGGGGCGGGGGGGAAAAACCATTCCCCAGAGTGATGCAACACCTCCCCCTTTTTTGTTTAACAAGGTTACAAGAAAAACATCAGGTTCATTTTGACACTGAGTGTGGGTTTTCCTACCACCTACAATTGGTGGGGAAGTCAGACTGCTTTAGGTTTGCCAACTCTATGTGGTTGACTTCTGAGGTAGAAGGTATGAGACCTCTGATAGCTTTGAAAATCAAACAACGTAGGATCCCGAACGCTATAGTTACAAGGAAAAGAATAACAAGAAATGACAAAATTGTTTTAACTATGGAAGTCCACCACCCTGTGAATCCCCAGCCCTTGAACAGTTCTGTGACCCAATCCCCAGATTCTTGCTTCACTTGTCCGATCAGGTTGTTCAAGCTTCAAAGGGCAGCATGGATGTTTGGAGCTTTTGCGGTCAGGTTCATGCAACAGAGTCCTTGAAATTCCTGGCATTCATGTCCATGCAGTAACAAAAGGAAATCTATAGCAGCGCAGCTTTGAAGCGTGGCCTGTCTGGTAATTTCTTCGTCTTCTAGGAGGGAGCTGATGGCAGTGGACGTCAAGTTTGCCTGTTTGACCACCCAGCACTCTAGATGGCCCAATTCACCTAGAGCTTTGGCTGCTGCGACCCATGGAAGGAACAGGGACACAGCAACTCTTTTTGACTTAGCCCAATGAAAAATTTCTGAATTACGGTTTGGGTCCAAATTGTCCGCACTCCTCTTTTGAATTTTGTTTGCCAATTTGTTTTTGTGAGTCCATTCACCAATTAAAGTTTGGTTGGGTGTCAATACAGACAACTGCCCTATGGTACATGGCCCTCCTAAAAGCTGAGATGGAATTTCTGCCCATGCCCGATCCCCACAAATCAAGAACAATCCCTTAGGGAGGCTTTTGGGACTTGAGTGAGATGAGTTGTCTGCCACAATATGGCTTATATTATGACACCACCTCTTTGCAGTAAACTCCCCACGATATTGTCTTATGATGTGGTACTCGTTAATGTTAGAAGGTTTTGGAAGGACGGAAAAATGTATGCAGTAAGATGCAGGGGAAGAACCCAATAGCTCTAACTCTTGGGGTTCCTGAGCTATCTTGGGCAAACTCCGCAACCACTCCTCTAAGGGGTTCATGATCACCACAGCTTGCTTCTGATGATCTTTGTGTGGTCGGGGGGTGTGCGACTCTGGAATTTCGTTGGACCTATATTTGTCCAAACCTGCTGGAAATTCTCCAGCCTGCAATGGAATTCCTACCAGACAGGTGGACATAGGATTCTTTGCTGCTACAGTGGACAAACATGTTTTCCTGATGAAGTGTCTGTGCCAGGGTCACCCAGACATTTTGACGCGGCTGAGAGATGATCCATGCAGCTGCCAGACTGTTCAGCATTAGCAAGATGACAACTTGGATGGGGTTCATCACAGGGTTGAGTGGGAGGTGGGTTTTCTCTAAAAAGGGAAAACAAGCATGTTAAAAGTTTCTGTTTCTGCCGGAAGGAATTCACACCTAGGAAAATTCTCTTTCCTTTATCTGGCGGCGTCTTCTCTTTGAAGCATCGACTACTTGCTTCTCGTCCCCTTCTGCTTGAGCTGGATTTTTGGGGACAAAAGGTTTCACCCACTTCTGGGGAATCCACTGAGGGCCTGAGGAAGTAGCCACACATGCATAGCCACGACCCCAGGTCACGAGCTCATAGGGACCTTTGGTTTCCGAAGTTTCTGGATCCCTAATCAAGACTGGTGGACGCTGAGACAATTTGAACTGATTGCCACTGTTAAAATGACATACTACTGGTGGACTCATGTTTTCGAATTAACAGTTCAGAAAACTGATGGTAAACATGGCTTTGCAGAGCTTCTGCTGCGGAGACATCCACACATTTGAACTGCTCTGTCTAGCCAAGACCTGCTTGAGCATCTGGTGTGCACCCTCAACCACAGCTTGACCTGTGGGGGAGTGAGGGATGCCAGCTTTATGTTCCACTCCCCACTGCTGGACAAATTCCAGGAACTCCTTGGACACATACGCTGGGCCGTTATCAGTTTTGATTGTTTTTGGTATCCCCAACACTGAAAAAGCTTGCACTAGGTGCTTCTTGGCATGGTCAGACTTTTCTCCTGCATGGGCAGAGGCATACACTGCGCCTGAATATGTGTCAATGCTTACATGAACATATTTGAGGCGACCAAAACTAGGAATGTGTGTGATGTCTGTCTGCCACACTTCACAGCTGCCAAGGCCCTGGGGGTTAACCCCCGTGCCCATCGATGGCATGGCCTGGAGCTGGCAGTTGGGACAAGTGGCCACAATGGCTTGAGCCTGACTCCGTGTTAGCTGGAACTGTTGGATCAGACCTGGCACATTTTGATGGTAATGTTGGTGACTCAGCTTTGCCTGTTGGAAGACGTCAGGGAGATGTGGTTTTTCAACTGGTGCAGCAAGGGAGTCTGCTTGGCGATTCCCCTCTGCAATCTCACCTGGCAAATCAGTGTGTGACCTCACATGCATCACATAAAACGGATGCTCTCAGTGAGAAATTAAATAAATTAGCTTTGAGAGCAATCTGAAGAGATGTTCATTCTCTATTTCTTTGAGCACGGCCTGCTCCGCCCTGGACACTACCCCCACCACATAGGCAGAGTCTGTTACCAAATTAATTGGTTCCGAGAACCTCTCAAAAGCTCTTACCACTGCAGCCAGTTCAGCCACTTGGGGGGATCCCTCCACAAACTCAACATCAGCTTCCCAATGCTGAGTCTGTGGATTTCCCCAAGTCACCACTGACTTGTGGGAAGCCCCTGATGTGTCCGTGAACACTGTGAGAGCCTTGAGTGGTCTCCGACTCCTCCTGAGGAATGAGGTGGAATTCCTTATTGAACAACTTGTGAGACAGGGCATGGACTGATATTTGTCCCCTGTAGCTGTCCAGAGATAACTGGAGACTGGCACTGCTCTGGAGCAAATGCTCCAACATCCCTTTGGTCAATCTCTCAGGAGAGTTCTTTCCCTCCTCAGAAAGTCTGACCGGAAGGTGAATACATGCAAAGTCACAACCAGCCAATTCACACAATCTCACCCTGGCCTTCCAAATCAGCTGAGCTATTAACTCTTGTGGCTCAGTGATGGTCTTGGATCTTTGATGCGAGAGGAAGACCCACTCTATGATCAAGAGTGAATCCTTCTGCCCCTTGATCCATTGGAAAATCAAACCATGCAAATGTGGCAGCTTTCCTAGAACAATGAAATGAAAAGGCACGCTTGGCTCACAGCAATGAGCCTGCCTCTCTGACAAGGCCTTCTGTACCTTTCTGATTGCCGTCTTTGCCTCTAGGGTCAGTTCCCTAGGAGAGGCCAGCCCCCTCTCCCCCTTCAATAAATTGAAGAGAAGGTCTAGATCCTCATTTGTGAGGCCTAGCCAGGGTCTCACCCAATTCAAAGACCCACACAAAGAGTGGAGATCTGCTAGCGTTTTGGGATTGCAATCAATTTCCAATTTCTGCAGAACAACGGTCCTTGCAGTGATTTCCAAACTCAGGTATTTCCAAGGTGGCATCCTTTTAACTTTGTCTTCCTGCAACTGAAATCGAGCAGAGGTTAAAACCTTAACCACTAGGTCAAGCGTGTGTTGGAGTATAGAGTCATTGGGGGCATACACAAGCACATCATCCATGTAGTGAAGGATGATGGCGTCCTTTCTCTCCGCGTGTACCAGAGACAGTAATGAGGCTACGTATTGTTGGCATATGAAAGGACTCGATTTAAGACCTTGATGCAAGACCTTCCAGTGATAGTGCTTCATTGGGGCTTCCCGATTGATGGTGGGAACCTAGAATGCAAACCGTGGGGCATCTTCGGGGTGCAATAGAATTTGGAAGAAACAGTTCTTGATATCTAGGACAGCCAATTGCCAGTCTCGAGGGAGCATTGTTGGACTAGGCATCCCTGGTTGGAATGGTCCCATGTCCTCTATAATTTTGTTTATTTCTCGGAGATCATGGAGCAACCTCCACTTGTCCTGCCCCGGTTTCTTTATTACAAAGACTGGGAAATTCCAAGGGCTATCTGTCTCTTCTATGTGTCCTTGAGCCAATTGTTCCTCCACAAGCTCCTCAAGAGCCTTGAGCTTCTCTTTACTCAAAGGCCACTGTGCTACCCACCTTGGGGTATTATCCAACCACTTTAGCTTTTGGGTAGGGCGCCCCACAGTGGCTATTTCCAAAAATCCTAGGGTGTCTTAGGAATGACCAGTTTGACTCCCCACTGGGACATGGTGTCTCTCCCCCACAGGGGGGCCTTATAATCTGCAACGAATGGATGGACACTTGCCAATTTTCCATCTGGTCCCTCAATTTGCACAATGCTTTTGAAATCTTTGCCAGTGTGGTTCCTCCTATGCCTTGAAGTTTGCCAGCCACAGGTTGCAATTCCCAATGTAATGGCCACATGGTCTTAGGTATTACCGTGATGTCCGCACCCATGTCTAGGACCCCCTCCACATGGAGGCGCTCTGACCCACAGGCTAGGTTGCATGCCACTGAGGGTTTATTCTCTCCCACCACCTCTGCCCAGTAGACTTCAGGTGATTTTCCTTCTCCTGTGATTTCTGGTGGAACGGGAATGGCCTGGGCAAGAATTTGCCGCTTCTCTAGGTAAAATGGTGGGTGCATGCAGCGTGCCAACAACATAAGGCCTGTTATCTTTCCCTTAGTGGTCATGGGAGCTACCTCAATCTCCAAGGGTGTGTGTGCTGTGTCCCCAATAACAAAATACTCACTGTCCAGTCCCATGTGGTAAACCATCAGGTCCTGTGAGATGTTTGACAGGTCCACTATAATGACTTCCCCATCAGTAGATCTGAAATGAAAACCTTTGGTAGTCACGAGTCGAAATCTGCCTAGCGGCTGCCAAACCTTATTAGTTGTACATTTGACCTTTTTATTTTTCCGCCCCCTCCCACCGTGGGTCCCGTCCTCCCCCTTTTTTGTAGAGAGAGGCATTTGCCCCTGTGGGTCCCGCTATATATATATCTTTGTGCGTAGTTGTATTAACAGCGGGTATGCGCTGTAAATTCAGTTTTTTTGTTTGTTGAACTTTTTCTGTTTCTGGTTTAGGGGGCAGGTTCTGGAGAAATGTCCTGGTTTCTTGCAACGGAGGCAGATGATGTGCTGCAGCTGGTCTGGTGACATTGGTTGCCTCCTTGGACCTGGTACCACAGCTGCCGCAGGCTGTGGATATGCCGATCCTGTATTTCTGTCAGGAGTACTGAACAGTTGTGCTTTCCTAGTACAGGCTTCTATCATCGGTGAAAGACTAGGTGATGGGTCGAGGGGAAGGCTGAGAATAATTCTATGACAGGTCTCAGTAGCATTCCTCTGAGCCATTTCTTTAATCAATTCTGCCTGCACCACTGGATCTTGTACTTGTCTCTCCACTTCTGTTCTCAGACGGTCCACAAACTGCAAGAAATTCTCTGAAGGAAACTGTTTAATGTTAACATAACTGCCTTTAACTTCAATTGTTGGTAGCTGATAAAACATTTTTTCTGCAACATTACAGATCTTATCTAAGACTGACTTAGATAACACTCGAGTTTGTTTTTCTGGACAGTGCCAGACACCTTCACCACACAGGTGATCCTCTGTAATACGATTCCCATCATCATTTGCTTCGCCAGGAGTTTGTTGAATCTCCTGTAATACTGCTGTTAAAGCCCTTTTCCACCTGCCTTCCCACAGATCACAGTCTGAGGGGGTTAACAAGCATCTAAACAAATATTTGATATCATTAGGTACCATCTCATTTGAATTAAAGGTTGCCCTCATCATCCCTTTGAAAATCTCACTCGATCTCCCAAATTCTCTCTGAATTTTGCAGATTTCTTTTTCACCTTGATAAGATAATGGCTGGTAAGCCCTGGTGCCGTTTCTCTTACCAAGATAAACAACAGGTGCTACAGATGGTATGCTTTCATCAACATTTTTCTGAGTTGCTAAAAATTCTGCTGGTCTTCCAGTGCCCAGAGGGGCAGGGGGTATAATTTCCCCCACCCCCTGGGGTCTGGCAAGAGGCAGCTCTCTCCCCCTCTCCCTGGGCCCCGTGTGAGGAAGCTGCTCATGTCCCCTTGCCGCGAGGAAATCGCCCCCCCTCGCCATCTGGCTTAGAGGCTGCAAAGGGGCCTCCCCCTCCCCCGTTCCCGTGGCAACTCGGAAAGAGGCACAGGGAGGAAGGATGGGGCGGGAGTGCTGAAGGCACAAAGGGATTGGGCAGGGGATATGGAGTGGGGGAGGGCATTGGGGGAAAGAAAGGATTATGGGAAGAAGAAGGGAGCACATTGTGTTCTCCATTACTCTCCAACATGTACTTGGCAGTTCTCAGGGACCCTGCCACATCGCCAGGGCTCTGGGAGGAGAGCTTTTCACCTTTGGAGCAGTCAGAACTGCATTCTTGAGAGAAAACAGGTGTGATAGAAGGGTACAGGGACTGTGGGGGAACAGGGGAATCAGGAAAATGATTATTTGGAAAATTTATCTGTGGCTGTGTGCTTTTTTTTTGCTTCTAAAAGCTGCTTTCTGAAATGAACAGGGCTAATGCCTTTATTAATGTTCAGCTCTTTATTAAAAAGATCAGCTGGGCAGGGGGCTCGACGCAGAGCTCGCCCCCGCGGTCGTAGCTTTCCCAGGCAGCCGGAAGGAAGGCGGCGTGCAGAGTTGGTCACTGGAGTCCCGAGCAGCAGCTGTCCTTTCTCCTTTCCTTGTGGCACACTGGTGGCCCAAGGATGAGGAGGCGTGGTGTGCAGAGTCTGTTGCTGAAGTCCAGAACAACAGCTGTCCCCGCTCCTTCCGTGGTGGCAGCACCAGGGCTCTCTGTCTCTCTATCACCCTACTTCTCAGAGCCTAATATAGTCTGTTCCTTCTTAGGTGATGGCGACAGTTAACAGTCAATCAGGGGATGTGTTTCCCTCTTCCTCAGCTAGGGCATTTGCCTGGCCTCCTCTACTGTGTTCAGTTTCTGATTTATATTCTTTTTTCCCTCCTAAAAATACTCCCATGATCCTAAGGGGTTTCTATTTGCATGTTAGTCTCAGAGTGGCAGCGTGGAGGGGTGGGGGGCCGGTTGTCCCCAGGTAGTTTAGAGAAAACAGAGCAATTAGCTAATTAGCATTTCAATATCGGTACCTAGCTAGAGTTAGTAGTTTTCTTTTAGTGTTGCCATGGGAACTAGGAAAGCCCTGCCCGCGTCTCTGGGGAACACCTGGAAACTGTTCATAACAAATCCCTCCTCTATTTCTTTGATCGGGCTTAAGCCCGCATCAACTTACAGTCTTTGGCTTTTGAGGGCTAACTTCTTTTGGCATTTGTATGCTTTCACTCAGGCCTGAGGGTAATTCTATTGTTCTTTAGAAACCAAGTTGTAACTCCTTTGGCTAAAGGACACTTAGTCTTATTAAACAATTACCAAGTACTTAAACCTTTTCTATGGTACTTTAACTCAGAAACAGTTATTAACACCTTACTGTATATCAGTCTCTAGCAAGTCTTCCTTAAAGTTAATTTTAGGTTCTCTGGTTTCTTACTTACTGTCCATGCACAAGAGGAGGTGGGTGGCACTGTTGGGTCTGGTCCGGCGTCCGGGGGTGGCACTGGTCCTTTGACTCTGGTGACGTGGGTCCAGCCTTTTTCTTGGGTCCGCACTGCAGTGTGTGTGGTGAGTAGTACCTGGAAAGGTCCTTCGAATTTGGGGGTTAATGGAGTGGTAGTGTTCCAGGACTTTATCAACACCCAATCCCCAGGACTGATGTTGTGCGCATTGGTGTCTAGAGGGGAGGTTTGGGGGAGATACCCCTTCTTCCTGAGGCCTTCTAGGGATTTTCCTATGACCTCTAAATATTTCTGGGTTGCTGCCTCCCCTTCCAGATAATCTGCTGTACTGAAAGGGGTGATTAAAAAAGGGAGTCCAAACATCATTTCATACGGAGAGACCCTCATGTCGGACCGAGGTCTGGTTCTGATGCGCAAGAGAGCGAGAGGTAAACACCTGAGCCAATTCATTTTTGTTTCTTCAATTAATTTAGTTAACACATTTTTAAGGGTTCTATTCATCCTTTCTACTCTTCCAGAGCTCTGAGGATGCCATGGGGTGTGTAATCTCCACCTTATCCCCAGGGCTTTTGTTACTTGATGCAAAGTTTGAGCAACAAAATGTGGACCTCGGTCCGAGTCAATGTTATTGACCAGGCCGTATCATGGTATGATGTTTTCTAGGATTATTCTTGCAACTTCCTGCACAGTTTCTTTTCTGGTTGGGAAGGCCTCCACCCATTGAGTGAGATGATCTACGATCACTAGTAAATGTTTGTACCCCTGCACAGAGGGCATTTCAGTGAAATCTACTTGTATGTTTTGAAAAGGTCTCAAAGCAATTTTTCCTCCCCCACACGCAATTTTTCTCATTACCTTTTGGTCAGTTTTCAGGCAAATCGCACACCCTCTTGTGACTGCTTTCGCCAGATCATAAACTCCAAGGCATAAATTTTCCCGTAAGAAGTGGTCGCACAAACCTTGGATTCCCCAGTGGGTCAATTCGTGTAACTCTACTAGCACTCTTCGAGCTAGGGCTTTATTTAGGAACCTACGCCCATCAGGAGTTAACCATTCTCCTTGTTTCCCTTGATGTAATTCTAGTTCTTTTATTGTTTTTAATTCTTTTTCACTGAACCTCGGCTCTTCTTTTTTTCTTTCTCTACTTGGTCCTACTTCTATTTTAAAAGCTTTTACTGGGTTTCTTGGGTCTAAGGCTGCTTCTTTAGCGATCTGATCTGCTAATCAGTTTCCCTTTTCTTCACGTGTGTGTCCTTTCTGATGTCCCTTGATATGCACCACAGCTATCTCTGCGGGCTTTTGTAAGGATTCTAATACTAGTTTTATCAGTTTCTCATGTACTAGGTTCTTCCCTTTGGAGTTTAGGTAGCCACGTTCCTCCCAAATTTTTCCGAAGGTATGGATGATCCCAAACGCATATTGCGAGTCTGTGTAAATAGTTCCTTGATCTCCCTTTAACAGGTCTAATCCTCTTTTCAAAGCATAGACTTCACAACACTGGGCTGACCAGTTCGAGGGCAGTTTCCCTTTTTCCATGACTTTCATGTCTTCCCCATCTATGACAGCATATCCTGAGGCTCTTTTCCCTCCTACTACTCTTGAGGACCCATCTATAAAAAGGGATCTTCCGTATGGCAAGGGTACATCTTCTAAATCCTCTCTCACTTTGGTCTGTAGATTTATGAGTTCAACACAATCATGTTCTAGATCTGCTAGGGGTTCTCCGGTAAGAAATTGTGCAGGGTTTAGACATTTGGAGGTGACTAACTCTAAGTCCCCTGTGTTCATTAAGATGATCTCATACCTCAATATTCTAGAGTCAGTCAACCACTGCTGAGCTTTTTGTCTTAGCACTGTTTTGAGATCGTGGGGGGTGTGGACTTTAATTTTCCCTTGCAGAGTCAATTTTTGGGCTTCTTCTATCAGAACAGCTGCAGCTGCAATTACTTGTAGGCAAGTTGGCCATCCTCTGGCTACTGGGTCTAATAGTTTTGAGAGGTAGGCTATTGGTTTTTTTTGTCTTCCCCATTCCTGGGTTAATACCCCATATGCAATTCCCCCTTCTGTACTCACAAACAGGTTAAACTCTTTCTTAAGGTCAGGCAGGCTTAGAACAGGTGCTGAGGATAGTTTATCTTTCAAGCCTCGTAGCTGTTCCTCATCCTCTTCTGTCCACTTTACAGGCTCAGAGTCTACTAATTTATCATAAAGGAACTTCACGCTTTTGGTGTATTGATCTAACCACAGTTTACAATAACCAAACAGGCCTAGTAGCTTCCTTACATCTCTCTTAGTTTTGGGAGCTGGGATAGACAGGATACCTGAGATTCTCTCGGGACTTAGTTTCTTATACCCTCCTCCAATTATGTGACCTAGGTAAGTCACTTCAGATTCTACAAATTGTAGTTTTTCTTGGGATACTTTTAGACCGTTTTCTCCCAGGAAATTTAGGAGTCGAACACTAGTGGTTTTGACCCGGTCTCGCTCATTTCCAGATACTAATAAGTCATCTACATACTGTAAGATCTGAGTGTTTTCTTCAGGGGTGAACTGCCCTAGTAGTTCCTCTAGTGCTTGCCCAAAGAGGTTTGGGGATTCTGTAAACCCCTGTGGGAGGCGTGTCCATCTTAGCTGTTGCTTTCTCCTTCTGTCAGGATCTTCCCACTCAAATGCAAACCAGTCACGACATTCCTCTGCCAGCAGGCATGCCCAGAAGGCATCTTTCAAATCTATAACTGTGAACCAGGCATGTTCCCTTGGAATTTGGCTTAAAAGGGTGTAGGGGTTGGATACTACAGGGTGTCTGGTAATAGTCTTCTTGTTTACTTCCCTTAAGTCTTGAACTAGCCTGTATTTTCCCTCTGCTTTTCTTACGGCTAGTATAGGAGTGTTATGGGGGGACATGCAGGATTCTAGAATACCTTGCTCTAATAGTCGTTCGATCACTGGGGCTAATCCTCTCCTGCCCTCGGGGGATATTGGGTATTGCTTGACTCAGATAGGGGGTGTATCTTTTTGCATTTCTATTTTTATTGGCGTGATGTTCAAGTATCCACACTTACTTTCTTCTGCCCATACTCTGGGGTCTATTTCCTCTATGTCTCTCTGGGTCAGCCTCATGACCTGGACTACCATCCTCCCATCTCTCAGGATGATCCCTACCCCCAGTTGAACTTGCAAGTCTCTTCCCAAGAGGTTACTTCCTAGATTTGGCAGATAGATAAAGTCTGCCAAACATTGTCTTGAATTCCCCTTGATTTCTATATTCTCAACTACAGGTGCTTTAAATGGTCTTCCCTCTGCCCCTAAAACCTCACAGACCTTCTTCCCAATGGTGATTCCTACTGGTAACTTGTTTATACTGGACTTATCTGCCCCTGTGTCAACTAAGAACTCAAATTCTTCATAGTGGGGACCCACTTCAAAGTTTACCAAGGGCTCTTCTTGATGGTTCATTGGGTCCCTTAACTTATAGAGCCCCTGACACCCCTAGTCATCTCCCCTTGAAATCTCTTCTAAGACTTCTTGTTCTCTATGCATTACCTCATCAAACTGAAACTTCTTACAGTTCCTTTTAAGGTGTCCTATCTCACCACAGTAATAGCACCTCCTGTTGCTTTGTGAGGCCTCAGGTTTCCTGAACTCATTAAAGTTCTTATTTGCTCCATATGATGGTGTTGGTTGGTCTCTAATTTTTGGTAATGGCCCTGGTCTATTCTCACTTGACTTAGACGGCAGTGCTGGTGATCTGTCTGCTCTTATACTTTCTCGAGCAACTGCAACCATAATTCTAGCCTTAGTTTTGGCCTTTTCCTCTTCCCTCCTTAGATAAACTCTCAGGGCTTCTTTGAGCAGCTCATTCATATTCTTTTCTTGCCAGTCCTCCATCTTTTCTAGCTTCCGTCTAATATCGGGCCAGGATTTGGTGACAAACTGGACCTTCAAGAGGACTTGGCCCTCTGGGCTATCTGGGTCTATATTTGAATATAACTGGAAATTTCGTTTTAGTCGGTTAAGCCACATTGCTGGCGTCTCATCCTTCTCCTGCGTACTATCAAAGGCCAATTTCGTGTTGCTTCCCCTAGGGATAGACCCTTTGATCCCTCTTATCATGAGTGACCTATAGTCTCTCATGTTTTGCCTTCCTTCTTCCTGGTTGGGATTCCAGTTGGGGTCTACTAAGGGTATCTTTTGGTCCCCTGGGGGCCCCAATCTATTTTCTCTTTCCCATATCTTCACTCCTGCCGTTCGGATTATCCGGACCTCTTCTGGAGAGAACAGAATGCTTAGAATAGAGTTAAGCTCTCCCCAGGTATAAATATTCGGCCCTAGAAATTGGTCTAACTGGTTAGATATTCCAACGGGGTCTTCTACTAAATTTCCTAGCTCTTTCTTAAATCCCCGGACTTCTGAAGCTGTCAGAGGTGCATCTACAAACCCAACTCCTCCAGCTACTCCACCCATGGGGACTTCCCTAAGGGGAAAGAGCCTTTTTACCTGTGGTGCTTTGGATCGGGTGTTACAATATGGCCCTCCTTCTAAGGCCCCAGGTAGGGAGGTAGTAGTTGAGGCAGGCGCACTACGCAAGGGAGCTCCCGTTGGAGAAGGGGAAGAGGGAACTGGGGAGGTGGTTGGAATAGAGGGGGGAAAACCGGGGAAAGGAATAATAGGAGGGGCCAAAGGATTAACTGGGGAAACTGTTGGGGAGGTAACAGGAGCAGAAGGGGGTAGGTAATCAAGGGGGTCCCATCTTTTTCTTTTTCTAGTCTCTTCTTCTCCATTCTCTTTGTCTTCTTCTCAATTTCTTTGTAACTTGCATATTCTCACAGTCTCATTATTTATAGAATTCTCCAGCCAGCAAGCTGCATAAGATAGTTGTTCTATATCAAGGTCCTCTCGGGTTTTTAGGTGTTGGTTTAGCTGATTACACATCCACTGATCTTGGGTTCCATACCATGGCCATTCTCCCTGTAATTCTAACATCGGCCATACTTCTATACTGTAATGTATCATCTTACTCTTGTTTAGACCCTTCGTGGCTTCCAGAGAATCCCACTGGTCTAACAATTGCCCTAAGGGGCTGTTAGGGGGAATCCTCTTGGCTTTTTCTTTGGAAGAATCTGCTCCTTTACTATAACCTCTTCCCATTTTCAGGCCTCAGAAAGAAAGGGAAAGGAAATACTTTAAATGGTGTATCTATGTAAAATGGAATATACTAACAGGCAATTAAAGCTCCATTCCCACAACTTCGTATTTTGAATCCCTTGCCTGAATTTAGTCTCTTTTAACTAAACCACAACTACCTTCTGGACACTTTACATTGTTTCTTGGTTAGGACAATCACTAGTCACATTCACATCTATTGTCCTCTGTTCTCTTGCTCTTCAGCCTAAGTTTTGGACTTCTTGTTGGACTTTCTAGGCTTGTACCCCTGCTGACTCTCGCCCCCAACTCTTACTTGGTCCGTTGCCTAACCTTCTTACTAGTCTTAGGAACCTTGGTCTCCCTGCCGAGGTAAGGTCGAACGTCCTGCCGAGCCTTACACTCGAACTCCGGCCAAGCCCCCTTGCCTGACTCTCCTACTAGGCTTGGGAAGCTTGGTCTCCCTGCCGAGGTAAGGTCGAATGTCCTGCCGAGTCTTACACTCGAACTCCGGCCAAGCCCCCTTGCCTGACTCTCCTACTAGGCTTGGGAAGCTTGGTCTCCCTGCCGAGGTAAGGTCGAACGTCCTGCCGAGCCTTACACTCGAACTCCGGCCAAGCCCCCTTGCCTGACTCTCCTACTAGGCTTGGGAAGCTTGGTCTCCCTGCCGAGGTAAGGTCGAATGTCCTGCCGAGCCTTACACTCGAACTCCGGCCAAGCCCCCTTGCCTGACCTTACTAGGCTTAGCTTGCTTGCCTTCCTGCCTTTCTGCTTACTCGGGTTAGTGCCTGCTCTGACGGGGACATCCTGCCCTGTCTTCCAGGGCCATTCCCCTATCTGCTCTGACGGGGACCTCCATCCATGCCTGCCATGGACATCCTACCTGCCCTGTTATCCTGTCCTGCCTGGCAGGGACATGCCTTTTGCCTGTTGGGGACATGCTCTCTGTCTGCCAGGTACATGTCACTCCTGCCTGCTAGGACACCCTGCCCTACCTGCCAGGTACATCCCACCTGCCGTCCTATCCCATCCTGCCGGCGCCAGGGACATGTCCTCTAGGACCTCCACATCCCACCTACCCTGCTGGAGATATTCCCCTTGCCCTGATTGCCAGGGACTTACTTTGCCCATAGGGCAGCTCCACACGCTCGGAGGAGGGCCGGCTTTACTTCTAAGGAGACGCCTCAGTCACTCCTCTGTTCCACTCGCTTCCCCCCGTTCCCGGCCGGCCCCTTCGCAGGAGTCCGGAAATGCGGTAGTAGCGGGTCCCTCTCGCTTCGGGGGTCCGAGCTGCCGGCCCCCGTCTCACTCACTCACTCATTCGCTTGTCTCCTGGTTTTTCTTACCAATCCGACGCTCCTCTGCGTTGCTTGTCTCACGCTGATCCTAGGGTCCGAAGGTAGCCAGCAACTCCCGAGGGTCCCTCGAAGCAGGTGGTCCAGCTGTCCGGGGGTCCTCTTCGGGCGTGGCTATCCCGGACGAGCCCCCAAATTGAAATGAACAGGGCTAATGCCTTTATTAATGTTCAGCTCTTTATTAAAAAGATCAGCTGGGCAGGGGGCTCGACGCAGAGCTCACCCCTGCGGTCGTAGCTTTCCCAGGCAGCCGAAAGGAAGGCGGCGTGCAGAGTCGGTCACTGGAGTCCCGAGCAGCAGCTGTCCTTTCTCCTTTCCTTGTGGCACACCGGTGGCCCGAGGATGAGGAGGCGTGGTGTGCAGAGTCTGTTGCTGAAGTCCAGAACAACAGCTGTCCCCGCTCCTTCCGTGGTGGCAGCACCAGGGCTCTCTGTCTCTCTATCACCCTACTTCTCAGAGCCTAATATAGTCTGTTCCTTCTTAGGTGATGGTGCCAGTTAACAGTCAATCAGGGGATGTGTTTCCCTCTTCCTCAGCTAGGGCATTTGCCTGGACTCTTCTACTGTGTTCAGTTTCTGATTTATATTCTTTTTTCCCTCCTAAAAATACTCCCATGATCCTAAGGGGTTTCTATTTGCATGTTAGTCTCAGAGTGGCAGCGTGGAGGGGTGGGGGGCCGGTTGTCCCCAGGTAGTTTAGAGAAAACAAACAGAGCAATTAGCTAATTAGCATTTCAATATCGGTACCTAGCTAGAGTTAGTAGTTTTCTTTTAGTGTTGCCATGGGAACTAGGAAAGCCCTGCCCGCGTTTCTGGGGAACACCTGGAAACTGTTCATAACACTTTCGAGCTTGTAAAAATATTGGAATAAATAGAGCACCTTTTAGATCATCATTTTCGACTTTCAAGGTTAGTAACTGTCCAATTTTATCCCAAAATGAAACGGAATTCCTATCTTGAATGGTATAATTTGGTAATTCAGCTGTCAGCCAGCAGACAAAGTGGACGAGTAGCTTATTTGGGAATGTAACATTAATTAAAATATTGTTAAGGTGTTTAAGTGTACTCTTTTGGTGAACAGACAGCTGTATGCCCATAATTCTGGTGTTTTAAAGGCTATGTGTCCAATATCTACCTCCAGACACAACGCAGCACGAATCCCCGCTGACACAGAGCACAGAGTGAGGGGGTGGGGGGGGCGGAGAAGCCGCGGCGCCGAGACCGGGGCAGCTCTCGCCGCTTTTTCTCGGCTCCCCGGGGCACGGGGCGGGGGGTGTCCCGCCCCCTTCCTGGCTTCTGGTACCCGTCCTGTGCCTTCCCCACCCTCGAAATGCGGGCTCTGTCGGCTCGGGGCGGCTCCCCCGCCCCGGGACTCCGACCGGCAGAAAAAAAACTACACAAGCCCGCTTATAACACAAACTGTGACCGCTGGGTCCTAGCTTCCCCGGCGGCCACAGTATCCACGGACGCAATGGTAAAGCTTCCCCTCCCAGCTAGGGGTTTTTCCCAGGGTAACCGCAACACGGAGCGGGTCTTACCACTCCTATTGGACCGTGGTTGTCGTGCGTAACAGCGTCAGGAGTCCTTGCCCTGGGTTGACTTGTCTCAGGCGCCAAGCAAGCTACCAACCGCACCCCCATCACTTACAGCCACGCAAAAAGCAGATAATAAGTAACAGGGTAGTTGAACTTCCCAAAGAGCTTTTGAGACCCTCAGATAGGGGCTCCAGCTTCTGCATGGGCCTTTAATATTTCATAAAAACCACATTGGGAGCCAACTGAAATAGTTACCCCCGCAGCCCCCTGGAGTTACTAGGCTAGCCCAGATCTCAGAGAGCTTTGGGGAAAATATTTCAGGGTTATGGCAAAAGATTCCAAAAGAGGCTCTAACCCCCAATGTGGTCCAAGACGTTTATTCTTGGAGGTTTCCAGGGGAGAAAGAGGGAAAGAGAGTGAACAATGAAAGAGCAGGGCCTTATCTAGCCTCCGACTCAGGAAAGGATAATTGGCTCCCAGCCAATTGGGTCCAGAAAGGAAGGAAGGGTTAAACTAACATGGTTACAGCTACAGGGGTCTCTGGCGGGGGGGGGGGAGGGGGGGGAACCATTTCCCAGAGCGATGCAACAAGAAACAGTGTAGCCAGCAGGACAAGGGAAGTCATTCTTCCCCTGTACTCGGCACTGGTGATGCTACACCTTGAGTACTGTTTCCAGTTCTGGGCCCCTCAGTTTAGGAAGGACATTGAGATGCTCAAACATGTCCAGAGGAGTGCAACAAGACTGGTGAAGGGCCTGGAACACAAGCCTTATGAAGAATGGCTGAGGGAGCTGGGGTTGTTTAGCCTGGGAAATAAAAGAGGCTCAGGGGTGACCTTATCAGTTCCTACAAGTACCTGAAAGGAGGTTGTATTCAAGTGGAGGTCAGTGTGTTTTCCCAGGAAAACTCTGACAGAATGAGAGGACAGAGTCTTAATCTGCACCAGAGGAAGTTTAGGTTAGACATCAGGAAAAAATTCTTCACAGAAAGAGTGGTTCCACTTTGAAATAGGCTGCCCTTGGATGTGGTGGAATCACCGTCCCTGGACATGTTTAAGAAATGACTGGATGTGGCACTCAGTGCCATGGTTTAGTTGATAAGGTGGTGTTGGGTCACAGGTTTGACTTGATCATCTCAAAGGTCTTTTCCAGCCTAGTTAATTCTGTGATTCTGTGATTCTATGACAAGAAGGCTCCAGACGTATGAAGACACTGTCCATGCCCCAACAAGAGCCCAAATCCTGGCTGTGGAAACAGACTTGACCAAGCGTATGCAGAAATTGGAAGACAGGATTGAAGAGACCCATCAGAAATTCAGCAAGGAGCTTAAAGAGGGCTTTCTCCAAGTCTCATCAGTACAGACCAGAGCCCCTGTTTTCAGAAGCAGACCTCGCCTAGCTAGGGAGAGGAGGTACATTCCATGAGCCAAACCATGGTTCCTCCTGTGTGAAAATGGGGAAGACAGGAGGACGGGATGGAAAACCCACTTTTGTCCTTACAGCACAGGTGCATAAGCTAAATGGGGAAACTACTAACAAAAGGAGTCCTACAAGAATGAATGTATCTCCAGAATCTTGTGACCAAGCTGCTAGACATGACAGAAGGCAAGATGACATGTCAGATCCCTCCAGAATGTATGCCCAGGGAGGGAAGAATAGCCAGAACTAGAGGGGCCTTGCCTCTAGCCAGGTAGGGGCCAGGGAAAATTGAGTCTATTGGACTGTGTAAATCCTATGGCCTGGCACATCAGAACCACAAAAATACAAGGCTTTGGTTGACACTGGCGCACAATGTACTCCAATATCACTGGGACATGTGGGGGCATGTGTTGATTTGGCACAGCCTGGTTTTTTGGTAGTGGCGGGGGGGGGGCACAGAGGTATCTTCTGTGAGAAGCTACTAGAAACTCCCACCATGTCCGACAGAACCAATCTCTGATGGTTCTGAAGAGGGACATGCTGCTGGCCCAATTAGAGAGGTTGGTAACACCTCTGTGATAACATATTTAAGAAGAAAATCAAAACAGCGCACACACAGTTTTTTCCAGTAGGTGGCAAGGTGCTGTCACCAGGAGCCATCCCCCGTGCAGCGCACGGTGATGAGCTGCAGCCGCCACCATCTTGACATGGCCCGCAGAGAGCCTTGCTTGCCTGGCCACCCCTAGCTGGCCACACCATGGGTGGAGGGGCGGGGGCGGCAACTTGTCCTTCCCAGCGTCCCGTGTGAAGAGAGGAATTGAGTAGCACCAGCACCGAGGTGGCCGCTGCTGCCTGCACAGTGGTGGCAGGGCCGCATGACCAGCAGCGAGGACATGGCAGGCAGCTCCCTGATGCGGTGCCTGGATGGCGTCGGCCTCTCGACACTGTGGGATCCTGCGGGAACCTTTGGATTGGTGGAGCTTGTTGGTGGTGGTGCTGTCACCAAAACTGCAGGAAAAACAAAAACCCCTCCAACAACATTTTTAATTTAGAGAGTCAAGGCATTACTTTATTATCTGGTCAGGATGTGCCAAGGAAAATATTCCAGACACACATGTTTTTGCAGGATTTTCCCCCAAACTTTATATAGTCAAAACCCATAGAGATGCACTGTTTCAAAGTTCACTGGTCCAGAGTTGAGCAACCCTCAGTATTCAGTTTCCCATTGGATACGAATCTCCTCACCTCCGATGTTAATTAGATCTTCATTCTTCAATTTCCTTATCAGTCTTTCCCGGACCAGATGATGTTCTGTTGATGGCCATTTATCCTTCTGGGTATCTTTGGGCTACTCCCAATCTGTTGGTATATTAAGCCTATCTCTTTAGAATGATGCTATATCTCTTAAAAAAATAAAGAAAATTCATTTCCCCAAGGCAAAGTCAAGTCAAGCCTAACTAGAGAGACAAAATAAAAATTTAAAAGTTGTATTGTTTACAACAGTGCCTACAGGCAGAGGTTTTTCTTCTGGTCAGAGAAGAGGAGGAAGTGAGGAGATGTGAGGGAAAACAACATGGCAGCACCAAGATCAGTGTTAAAAAAAGAGGGAGAGGAGGTGCTCCAAGTGTTGGAGACGAGATTCTTCTGCAAGCTGTAGTGAGGACTATAGTGAAACAAACTGTCCCCCTGTAATGCACGAAGTCCACGGGGGATGCAGAGATCCACTCGTAGCCCGTGGGAAAAGTGCTCACGCTGGAGTGAGTGGATGCCAAGGAAAGCTGTGATCTAGTGGGAGACTCGAATAGAGAGAGAGGGCCCTTGCTTCCAGAGATAGAGAAGGAGAGCCCTTGCTTACAAACTAGAGCAGCCTATCCTTAAAAGACTGTACCCCATAGACGAGTCATACATGCCGCAACAGTTTTGGGAAGACTGTTTGTCCGTGGGAGGGACCCCAGGGCATAGCAGAAAAAAGACTCCTCTCCCTGAGGAAACAGAAAAGGATCTCGAATGTTGAACTGACCAAAACCTCCACACCCTGTCTCCCTGCACTGTTGGTGGGAGGAAGGGGCTGGGGGGGGAAAAAAGGTGTTTTAAAGGCTTATTTTGCTTCTCATTATCCTCCTCTGACTGTTAATAATACATTTACTTTATACTTTTAAATTTGAACCTGTTTTGCCATTAGAGTATTTTCTCCTAGTCCTTAACTCATGAGCCCTTTGTTAATTTTTTTCCTCTCCTCTACCCAACTGTAGCAGGAGAAAGTAAGCCAATGACTTTCGTGAGTGCCTGGCGTTTGGCCAGTGTCAAACCACGATAGAGCAAAACCTGTTTCTATTACTGGGGTGACAGAGGGATCTCAGCATTTGACTTTGTTTGAAGCTGAGGTGAGCTTGACTGGGAAGAAGGAGAAAAAACCACCCTATTTTGACTCGTCCAGAGGCTCTGTGCATCCTTGGTATAGATTACCTCTGGAGTGGTTATTTCAAAGACCCAAAAGAACTCAGGTGGGCTTTTGGGATAGTTGCTGTGGAGACAAAAGGCATTAGACATTTGAACATCTTGCCTGGTCTCTCAAAGGAACTTTCTACAGTAGGACTCCTGTTGGTTGAAGAACATCATGTACCGATTGCCATCAGAGCAGTGCATTGTCGACAATACTGCACAAACCAAGACTGTGATTCCCATGCATAAGATGATCCATGAACTGGAGACCCAGAGACTTGTCAGTAAGACTCACTCACTCTTCAACAGCCTCATTTGGCCTGTGCATAAATCTAATGGGCAATGGAGACTAACTGGACTATCATGGCCTGAATTAAGTCACACTATCACTGAGTGCTGCCATGACAAACATGCTCGAACTTCAGTATGAACTGGAGTTCAAGGCAGCAAAGTGGTGCCACTATTGACATTGCTAATGCATTTTTCTCCATTCCTCTAGCAGCAGAGTGCAGGACACAGTTTGCTTTCACCTGGAGGGGTGCGTAGTATACTTGGAATTGACTGCCCCAGGGGTGGAAGCACAGTCCTACTATTTGCCATGGACTGATCCTGCCTGTACTGGAAAAGGGTGAGGCTCCAGAACACTTGCAATACATTGATGACATAATTGTATGGGGGAACATGGCAGAAGAAGTTTTTGAGAAAGGGGAGAAAATAATCTAGATTCTCCTGAAAGTGGATTTTGCCATTACACAAAGTAAAGTCAATGGCCTGCCCAGGAAGTTCAGTTCCTAGGGATGAAGTGGCAAGATGGATGCAGACAGATTACAACAGCTCATGAGTTTAGATAAGGACAGGCTGAGATCACTCACTGATTACTATTGTGGGCAAAACAGACTTGGCTTGGGAAATTAGTTTAATTTATTACCAATCAAATCATAATAGGATAATAAGAAATAAAACCAAATTTTAAAACACCTTCCCCCCAACCCTCCATTCCTCCCAGGTTTAACTTTATTCCCAGTTTTTGATACCTCCTTCCCCTGAGCAGCGATAGGGGGTTTGGGGTTGTGGTGAGTTCATCACATGTTGTTTCTCTGTTCCTTCATCCTCCCATTCTTCTGCTCTAGCGTGGGGTCCCTCCCACAGGAGACAATCTTCCATGAACTTCTCCAACATGAGTCCTTCCCACAGGCTGCAGTTCTTCACAAACTGCTCCAGCATGAGCCCCTTCCACAGGGTACAGTCCTTCAGGCACAGCCTGCTCCAACATGGGTCCCCAGCAAGGTCACAAGTCCTGCCAGCAAACTGCTCCAGCATGGGCTCCTCTCTACATGGGTCCACAGGTCCTTGTCAGGACCCTGATCCAGCATGGACTCCCCACAGGGTCACAGCCTCCTTTGCGCATCTACCTGCTCTGGCATGGATCTCCTCCACAGGCTGCAGAAGGATCTCTGCCCTGCCATGAACCTCTGTGGGCTGCAGGGGCACAGCTGCCTTACCATGGTCTTCACCATGGGCTACAGGGGAGTCTCAGCTCCAGTGCCTGGAGCACCTCCTGCCCCTCCTTCTTCACTGACCTTGGGGCCTGCAGAGTTGTTTCTCTCACATATTCTCACTCCTCTCTTATGGCTGCTGTGTGCAGCAGGTTTTTTTCACTTCTGAAATATGTTATCCCAGAGTCACTACCACTGTTGCTGATTAGCCTGGCCTTGGCCAGCAGTGGATCTATGTAAGCCACCTGGCATTGGCTCTATCGGACATAGGGGAAGCTTCTGGCAGCTTCTCACAGAAGCCACTGCTGTACCGCCTCTGCTACCAAAACCTTGCTGTGCAAACCCAATACAATGTTATAAATTCTCTTGCAGTCAGTCTGAAAGAAAATATTTTAATAGTTTTCAAAAGTAGTTTATGGAACATTTAATTTAGATCTACAGTAACAATTTGGGGAAGAAAATTTCAACATTTATTCTCTTTATTTAAAAGTTTTTTCAGCTACCTGTCATTTCAAAACTAGCATGTTTTTTAAACCCTTATCTGTAGTGCAAAGTTCAACCTGTTCTGTGGTAATGCAGGTGCTAACAGTATTGGACTGAGATATCACTAAAAATATGGAGACCATTTGACTAGTATATGTTTGTACTGTGGCTGACTGTATAAAATGGGTTTTTCTAAAAGAAAATTTGAGTTACTTCTCTGTTTCAAATTTGCTCATGGGAAAAGGTTTTTAAGGATATACATGAGGAAATTGAGAAATATGTGAATGGACAGATTTTTCAGGGGTTGCAAAGGAATCTCTTGCACAATGGGATGCCTGCAAGGGAGAACAAAGCATTCAGGTAGTTTCTAAACTACCTTCAGGAAGTTTCTAAGAACCCTATCTGTCCCTTCTTGGATGCTTATCATCTTTTGTGGTCTTTATGCAGAGCTTTCTGTGTGCTGTTCTTGGATACCATATGAATCAGCAGTGTGTGTGATGTTTTACCCATCTGATAAATAAAACTGCAGCAACAATATTTTTAATATTCTTCATTGAGACTGGCTTTATTAAGAGAACTGCTTTCTTAAGTTGCACTGCAATTAATTTATGCAATCCAGTAGGTATTTTTTAATTTCTGTCATTTACTAGCTAGGATAGGCAGTAGAAAACAGCTTTTTATGAATGCATCCCAAGCAGATTATACAATCGTCTGGGTGTGCTGAAACAGATGCCATATTTAGAAGCCTTTTCTACATAAAATCAAATCATGTCTGTTTCACATTCTAATGTAAGTTTTCTTTGGGTCCTGCATTGCTAGGTTGAACTACATGAGAATTGGACTGTATGATTTCTTTCCCCTTCGGAAAGGAATGAAAATTAGATCTCTCATATAAAGCTATCCCAATGAGATGAAATATACATAAATATGCTTTGGAGAGGATTTGACAGTATACGAGTAGTGATATAGCTGAGATGCAGGTTGAAATGTCAAACCTACTTTTAAGGTCGGGGTTAACAGCTAAGTGTTGTATTCAGTAATGTTTCTCCAGTGTTCAGATAGTCTCATTAAGTCATTATTCCTTAGAATGACAGTTATTTCTCAGCAGGGTATCAAATTAAGGTTTTTTCACTAAACACCTGTGCAGGTTTCACCTGAGATGGAGTTAATTTTCTTTACAGTAGCTAATATGGGGCTGTTTTGGATTTGTGCAGAAAAAAGTGTTGATAATATAGATGTTTTAGTTATTGATGAGCAGCACTTACATAGTGTCAAGGCTTTTTTTGCTTCTCACCCCACCCCAACAGCCAGTAGGCTGAGGGTACACAAAAAGGTGGGAAGGGACACAGCTGGGAAAACTGACCAAAGGGGGATATTCCATACCATATGGGGTCATGCTCAGCATATAAACCAGGGGGAAGAAGGAAGAGGGGGATTCTCAGAGTTATGCCATTTTGTCTCAGCAGAGCTATGATTACAACAGCAAAGCTATGATGTAGTCGCCATCACGGAAACATGGTGGGACGACTCACATAGCTGGAGTGCTGCACTGGATGGCTACAAGCTCTTCAGAAGAGACAGGAAAGGGAGAAGAGGTGGAGGGGGGTGGCCCTTTATATTAGGGAGGCTTTTGATGCCATGGGTATTGAAACTAATGACAATGAAGTTGAATGCCTATGGGTAAGAATTAAGGGAAAGGCCAACAAGGCTGATATCCTACAGGGAGTCTGTTATCGTCCACCCAATCAGGAAGAAGAGGTGGACAAGTTATTCTATAAGCAGATAGGGGATGTTTCAGGATCACCAGGCCTTGTTCTCGTAGGTGACTTTAACCTACCAGACATCTTCTGAGAACTTAATATAGCAGAAAAGACGCAGTCCAGGGAGTTTTTAGAGTGTATGGAGGACAACTTTTTGTCGCAGCTGATGACTGAGCCCACCAGGGGAAGGACTATGTTTGCAGAGATAGGCTGGTGGGAGATCTGGTGGTTGGAGGCTGCTTGGGGCATAGTGATCATGAAATTATGGAGTTTTCAATATTTGGTGAAATGAGGAGGAACATCATTGAAACTTTTACACTGGACTTCTGGAGGGCAGACTTCGGCCTATTTAGGAGACTTATTCAGAGAGTTCCTTGGGAAATAGGCCTTAGAAACAAAGGAGTCCAGGAAAGGTGGGTGTGCTTCAAAACAGAGATCTTGAGGGCACAGGACCAGACTGTCCTTGTGTACCAAAAGATGAGTCGACGAGGCAAATGTCCAGCCTGGATGGGCAACAAGGATTTGAAGGAACTTAGGAACAAAAACAGGATATATCATCTTTGGAAGAAGGGTCAGGTCTCTCAGGAAGTATTTAAGGGGGTTGCTAGGTCACGTAGGGAAAAAATTAGAGAGGCCAAAGCTCACTTCAAACTTAATTTGGCAACTTTTGTAAAGGATAATAAAAAATGTTTTTACAAATATATTAACAGCAAAAGGAAGGGTAAGACCAACCTTTGTTCTCTGCTGGATGCAGGAGGGAACTTAGTCACTGCAGATGAGGAGAAGATGGAAGTGCTTAACACCTTTTTGCCTCAGTCTTTAGTGGGAAGATGGCTTGTCCTCAGGGCAACTGTCCTCCTGGGCTGGTAGATGGTGTCAGGGAGCAGAATGGTCCCCCTGTTATCCAGGAGGAGGCAGTCAGAGAACTGCTGATCTGCTTGGATGTTCATAAACATATGGGACCAGATGGGATCCATCCCAGGGTGATGAGGAAGCTGGTAGATGAACTTGTGAAGCCGGTCTCCATCATTTGCCAACAGCCCTGGCTCACTGGTGAGGTTCCAAGTGACTGGAAGCTGGTCAGTGTGACGCCCATTCACAAGAAGGGTAGGAGGGAGGATCCTGGTAATTATAGGCCAGTTAGCCTGACCTCAGTACCTGGTAAGGTAATGGAAGAGTTTATATTGAGTGTTATTGCTCTACACTTACAGGACGGCCAGGGTATCAGACCTAGCCAGCATGGGTTTGGGAGGGGGAGATCATGTTTGACCAACCTGGTCTCCTTTTATGACCAGGTGATCTGCCCAGTGGATGTGGGAAAGGCTGTGGATGTTGTTGATTTGGTCTTCAGCAAGGCCTTTGACACTGTCTCCCACAGCATACTCCTGGAAAAGCTGGCAGCCCGCAGCTTGGACAGGAGCACTCTGATGGGTTAAGAACTAGCTGGAAGGCCAGGCCTAGAGAGTGGTGGTGAACAGTGCTGCATCCAGCTGGCGGCCAGTGGTGTTCCTCAGGGGTCCATGCTGGGGCCAGTTGTGTTCAATAATTTTATTGATGACATGGATGAGGGGATTGAGTCTTTCATTAGTAAATTTGCAGACGACACTAAGCTGGGAGCGTGTCAATCTGTTGGAAGGTGGGAGGGCTCTGCAGAGAGACCTGGAACAGTTGGATGGATGGGCAGAGTCCACTAGGATGAAATTTAAGAAGTCCAAGTACCAAGTCCTGCATTTTGGCCACAATAAGCCCCTGTAATGTTATAGGCTGGGGACAGAGTGGCTGTGCAGTGGCCAGGTGGAAAGGGATATGGGGGTACTGGTTGACAGCCGACTGAACATGAGCCAGCAGTGTGCCCTGATGGCCAAGAAGGCCAATGGCATCCTGGCCTGTATCAGGAATAGTGTGGCCAGCAGGACCAGGGAAGTCATCCTTCCCCTATACTCAGCACTGGTGAGGCTGCACCTTGAGTACTGTGTCCAGTTCTGGGCCCCTCAGTTTAGGAAGGACGTTGAGATGCTTGAGCGCATCCAGAGGAGGGCAACTAGGTTGGTGAGGGGCTTGGAACACAAGCCCTACGAGGAATGACTGAGGGAGCTGGGGTTGTTTAGCCTGGAGAAAAGGAGACTCAGAGGTGACCTCATGACTCTCTACAACTTCCTGAAAGGTGGTTGTAGTCAGGTGGGGGTTGATCTCTTTCTCCAGGCAGGAACTGACAGGACGAGAGGACACAGTCTTAAGCTGTGCCAAGGGAAATATAAGTTGGATATTAGGAAAATGTTTTTTACTGAAAGAGTGATAAAGTATTGGAATGGTCTGCCTGGGGTCGTGGTGGAGTCACCATCCCTCTATGTGTTTTAAAAAAGACTGGATGTGGCACTCAGTGCCATGATTTAGTTGAGGTGTTATGGCATGGGTTAGACGCGATGATCTTGAAGGTCTCTTCCAACATAGTCATTCTTCAATTCTGTGAAAACAGAAAATATTTGCTAAGATTTGTTTTCCCACGTAAGAGAGATTCTTTAAATGGTCATCTTAAAATCAATTAGTCCATATAGTTCATTGATGCGAAACAACCTTGCCTACTGCATCTCAAGCATATTGCTTTCTTCTGTGTATCAGAATACTCTTTAAAAATGGACTGCATTTGTGTATGTCTCTCATAAATAATTTTGGTAGGTTAGAAAGCTGTAACCGAAACTGCAGGAAAAACAAAAACTTTCCAACATCTTTTCAGTGTTAGAGAATCGAGGCATCACTTTATTCTTTTCAGGATGTTGTTCTGGCCAGGATGTGCAACAGAAATAATTTCATCCACACATTGCCCAGGTTGTGCAGAGAAAATCATTCCATCACATAGTCTTTACTAGATTTTTCACATACTTATACAGTCAAAACCCAGAGAAATTAATTGGTTCAATTATCATTGGTCCCAATTTACACAGTTCTTAGTATTTGATTTCCTAGTGGTTATTGATCCCTTTGCCTTCAGTGTTAATTAGGTTCTCATGCTTTTTCTCATTCTTTGCTCTCTTATCTATCTTTTCCCAGACCAGGTATCTCCTACCATGCCAGGGGAGATGTTTGGAGTTGATGGTTGTTATCTTTTGTATATCTCCTGTTCTACTCCCAGTCTGCTGAGATGTTAAGCTCATCTGGGCTTGACTAGTGAAACAGTCCTTTGAAGAGAAACTTCAGTTCCTTTCCCCTGGGCAAAGGCAAATAAAAACCTTGACTAAACTTATATAAGCATTTTAAACTTTGTATAATTTCCAACAAAGCTAGTTTGAAAAAAATTACATAGACAATATCAAAAGGAATACAAAAAAAAACCCCTTCTTTCTAAGTTTGTTCTAACATTGACTGAGAGATAATGACTCTCACTTTTAAAAAATTAATGGTTTATTAAACCTTAACAAAAATACAACAAAGGACTGAATAAGGAAAAATTACAGTGCTGGGAGTCTCCGTAACCAGCAGCCAAAATGGGTACTCTGCCTTTTATACCCTTAGCCCATCCCAAAGTTTTGTCAGTTAACTCCTTCTCTGCTGTCCATTGGTGGAGATCACTTTCTTACATCTTGATTGGAGGTCAGGTGTTGTTATGACGAGCCTCCTAGTAGTAAGCCAGCCCTCCTCAAATGCCCTGGCTACCAAAGCTAATACAAGGGAGAGGGGAAAGAGGACTATGGGAGGACATATTACAATAACATCACTATACATATTAACATACACACAATATCTATCTCTTAATTGTGAGAGCCAACCATCACATTACTCATCTATAACAACTGTAACCACTTGTAATGGTTCTAAAAAGAAAAACTCAGTGGGGAAAAAAGTTAATACTGCTCAAGCCCCTCCCCCCTGCCCAACAGTGGAGGGGAAAACAGAACTGTGAGAAGTAAAACCAAAAACATAAGAGTCACAATTTTACTGAGGCAAAAGGCACAAACACAACAATACAGAGAAAAATAGTTTATCTACAAAATCAGCAAAGGCAAAACGTCACCTGGCCCCCCACCCTTAGGGCAAAACCAAAATGGTAGCTCCCCCCATGCTGTCTGCCACGTGGCACCTGGGAGAACAGGCAGCACACCAAAGAGGATCTTGTGGCTCAAACCTCCTCCCCCCAGCCTGGGACCAATGGAAAAACAGGAACAAAATGAAACCCGATGAGCTAGTTCAAACCAGGAACTATGCTGCCAAGATGCGCAGTCCTGGGCAAGCTCCCTCCCTATGGCAGCAGCAGTGGTGGTGGCACTGGGGGATGCGGTCACTGCATCTTCCCTTACTTGTGGCGAGTGTCTCTCTCTCCCCAACAGCAAGTGGCAATGGCAGTGGGGGGTGCTGGGTCTTTCTCTCAGTGGAGGCAGCAGCAAACTGGCAGGCAACATGCAGCTGGGTCCTGAGCAGGCTCTGGCTGCACACAACTCGACTGGACCGGGGGCCACCCCTGCCACTCCATTTCCCAAGGCAATCTCCTCGTCAGAAGCTGTCTTTTCAAGGTTTTGGGCTCCACGGCTGGAGAAAATGATGAACCAGGGACCTGCAGTGACGGTGTGGTCTGGACAGCCCCAGCCCCTCCCCAGTTCCAGGCCAGAGAAAGAATGGCAGACCTTATGTTTCCCCATACTGCCTTAAAAAAGACAGTCCACTAAAGATGATGTAGAGGAGTGTAGAATAAATGTTTTTGTTACCCCTAATGCTAAACTCTGCCTCCTATCCCTGTAACTAGGTCACCACTGTTGTAAGATTCCAAAAGGTTGAGGCATCTATGGAAAGAATATTGGAACAGATCCATTTTCTGTCCCACTTAGTCACTAAGGGACATGAGTGCTTTCAAAAAATTAGAAAATAGGTAGAAAACTGAGACTATGAAACTGTCATGGTTTAGGAATGGTACTCCACAATTTAGTTCTCCCAATGAGACTTTCCAAACAACACTGTCGCTCAGTCATTCCTCCTAACTCCTCTTCCACCCTCCCTCTGTGGGAGGCCAGAGAGGAGAATTGGATGAAAAAAAAGGCAAAGATCACGGGATGAGATAAGAACAATTAACTGTAAATGGCAATGAGATAAGAAAACTAACAGTAACAGCAACAATATAAATAAGAAAAATACACAAAAAGAACGGTTCATGTCTTACGTTGCAAATGCAAGATGTGGCTGGGGATGTGTATTCTATTGCCATCTATTAGAACCAGGTGGGAGAGTTATCTTCTGTTAATTGAACCACCTGTTAAAACCAGGTGGGGCAGTGTTCTTTATCTCTTCCACTACCCATCCTCCCTCTGGGGAGATATCTTCTGTTAATGGGCCATTGAGTCTCACTGCATGACTGATAAAATTACATCATCCCATTGTGAGATGTTCCACCCAGGGGGAGGAGCCAAGCATTCCTACCTAGATATAATCTGAGATTTAGAACACCACAGTCAGCCTTCTCCTACCAGATTCCCAGAGGAGCAGCTTTCTTCTCTACTGGATTCCCAGAGGAAGACCAGGCCAATCAACACCACCACTGGACCTTCAGAGGAAAACTACACCCTTCTACAAGATCACTGCTTCAACAGAACCGCATCTGTCACTCCAGGAGGACTGCAGCCACCATTTAGTCAGACTGCTACCAACACCCTGACCAACACGGTGTCAGGTTGTATTCTGACTCTGTCAGTGTTGTTTTGTGTTACTGCATTTTTTTTAATTTTTCCTAGTAAAGAACCGTTATTCCTATTCCCATATCTTTGCCTGAGAGCCCCTTAATTTCAAAATTATAATAATTCAGAAAGAAGAGGTTTACATTTTCCATTTCAAGGACGGCTCCTACGTGCCTTAGCAGACACCTGTCTTTTCAAACCAAGACAGATCACATGCAAAAATGCTCACCACAGAGCCAGACCCAACCCAACCACAGCCACAGCCACGACTGGAAGGAACCCTTTTCCTCTGGAAGTGAGACAGTCCCTTCCCCCTATCCCTGTCTCCTAGTGTAACTTCATGATGCTGAATTGTATCCCCATTCATCTGTTTAACCCAGAAATAAGTTTTACACCTTTAAAACTAGTTCTAAGTGTGAAGGGAGGGGGGGAAGACAGAAAAGCAGTGAATTGTCTGAGGTGCCTGTATTAAAAAACATAAGGATAAAAGCTTCAGCTTTTCTTCTCACAAACTGTGTTGTCTGCAGCACAGACAGCAAGAAAGTGCTCTCCTTTGCTTTTAATTAGTTTTAGCTAGCTGAGACAGAAAAGTTCCCCGAACTGTAGCTTTTCTTTTTCCTAAAACTGAAACCATGCTCTAAACTGAAAACCAAAAAAAACCACTGAAAGATCACACCTGTGGCCCACCAGGGTCCAGGACGCGGCATTTTCCAGTGCAAGAAGAACTAATAAGAGACTGAACGAACCGAACTACATTCCACAAAAAAACTTTTTGAATTTACCAACTCTTCAAAACAGCGAGAGGTTTTATTGTTTAATATTATTCATTTTTTATGCTTGTGAATACTTTGCTTGTTAAATAAACAGTTTTTTCCACTTTTCTCAAAGGAAATATTTTCCTGAACCAGTCAGGAGAAGGATTGCTTAAATCTACTTTCTAGAGGATCCCCTTTAAAAGTTTCCTCACAAATTTCCCCTAAACAAGGACACCCTGGCAATGACATAAGGTGTTAATCGCATAACATGTCTTGGCCATGCCCCCTTCTGCTGATCTGGGGTAGAACCAGGACAGAACCTTAGAGATTAAAAAAATATATTTATTTTTTAATGCAGTCAGGGGGGAAATAATATTGCCAGAATGACCAGTATAAAAGCATAATTATCTTCAAGCTCAGATTTAGTTTTTAACATTGTCAATAATTTCCTGAAGGCAGTGGTGAAGAAGAAGATAGCTATTTTAGTATCATCTAACACTCTGATTTCCTGGTTTCAGAAACATAAAATCATTGTTAGAAAATACTTCTAATGGCATTCCTAGAAATTTCAGTTATCTTTTCCTGGGATGATTCTTTTTAATACCTGTAGAAATCAAGGAAGAAACTCTTAAAAATTTATGTGATTTGATAAAGATAATTGGATTAATGTTTCTGTAACATTTGTGGCAAATAATGTGCAATTTGTTACATGTAATCTTATATCTTCAAAAGGATATGGAAAATGTTCTTTGACTGCTGATGTCAAGTGTATCAGACTGTAAAGACAGATCATCTAGATTTTGTTTGCAGAACATTACAGCTTAACTAGTAATTACATCTTAATTACCAATTTGAATTTCATGGTACTCGCAGAATCCCTTTTGATTTTGTTTGTTTCACTGCTTTGATAGCAGTTGTTGGTGTTCCAAAAGAAAGAAATCTCAGATGGTACAATTTTTTAAGGGGTGGTAGATTTACTATTTTGTTTCAAGTAATGTTTATTTTTGGGTACAGCAAAAAGTATCAGTGAAGACTAAGAAGTACTAGGTAAAGGTTATACTGCGGAAACTAGATGAATGATGAGTCCTCAGATTTGTCATGTAAGCAATTTGAGTGCTAACATCAAAAGTAGTGTTCCAAGATTGATATTATATTAGTGGAAGGAAACTAAACCAAATATTTAGCAGTTTTACCACCACACATCATGCATGGTTCAGTCTTTTTCTGCAGTAAATGTATGCTTTTGCATCTCATTCGGCTTCAGTAGAATTACTTTTGATTTTATTAGATTGAGAAATCAAGCCAATAGATGAGATCCTGGTTTTAAATCTCTCTCTTTTCAACCAGAAATTAGAAGCCAGTAAAAGATACCAACTGACAAAGACTCAGAGAAAGAAAAATTGTAAACTACAACAATGTATAGTACCTCTGGGGAACAAGACACCATAGCCTAGACATAGCATAAAGACTTGAAATTTGTGTGAAGGGTTATTACTTTTTTAAGAAAAGCAGCATTGTTGTCAAGAGCTGTATGTCAGTAGGATACAAGTAGTCATGAGTCTACCCAGGGAACCAGAAACAGTTTTCATTGAGGAAAGAATGTTTCTTTTAAAAGGCTGAATTAGATGTCTGCTGGATACATGTCGCTGGTATATATTGAACTTCATTTTAGAGGTTTTTGCCACATAGTGCAAAGTCATATTCATTTTAGGGCAGGACAAACAGAACTGGCAAACAAAATTATTTCAAATCTTCATCTAATTTTTAGTAATTATATGTCTAAATTAATAACTGAAAAAAGTAATTACATTTTATGACGCTCCTGATGTATAATACTTGAGCATCTGTCAATTATGATGAATTTCCAACGAAAGCTTAAGAGCAACTTTTGAATACTGAGTCAGTCTTTTACCTCTGGTAGCATTTTGATATCACCTGGCCATACTTTCAGAGCTCAAGAACAATAAAATAAATAATATTGGAATATATTGTTGTATCAGTTTCTCACAAGTAGTGAGCAAATACTTGGGGTATCGTTCTTTTGGAATACTCTAAAGCCAACTGATTACATAACTGGGCTTCAGAAAAAAATACAAAATCTTTTGGGAAAAAATATATCTTCCTGTTTCAAAAGAGTATTGGCTTGTGCTTAGTCAAATACCATTACTTAAAAATTTTGTTATCAGATAGTAGAAACACTTCATGATCTGTCCAGTTTTGGGATGGGTGAACATGATGTTCCAGAAGAAAATATACTTTGTTAGAACTTAGAGACATGAATTCTTATAATAGAGAGCATATGTTCTCTATATCTAAAAGGCAAACATTTTTCAGATTGAACTTGGGATTCTTGATTTCCCATGAGTAGACAATAGTTGCAGGAATAAAATTTTGTTAAGTAACGAGTAGTAGCATTCTCCTGGACTGCCTGAAAAGAGAGGTGACAGGTTGTATGTGTGAAAGCAGGATACATTACTTTAAAAATAACAAACCCAGTCCTTATTGTATGCACTTACCAGATTTAAAATGGAAAGGGGTCTGTATCCTTACTGAAATGAATCTAGTCTGAAATGTAGACTAAATTCGAGAATAGAATCCCATTTTTTTTGTTTGCTAAGTTTTCATCTGTTCTTTTTCTTTCTTAGTGTATGTACATATAAATGTATCTCTTTAAAAGACAAGTTTTCTTTCTCCTTCCCATTCTTTCTGCTCCTATCAGTCTAACTCTGCCAAGTTGCTTAAGAGATGATAATTTTAAAAGCAAGCATATTATTATCCTAAAATTAAACCTGAAAAATGAAAACTTTCTAAAAATTTAGCTTAATTAAATATAAATTTTCGTGAGAATATTTTATCAATTTCACTAAATAATACTGGATTAGGATAAGCTTATTCTGAAATAATGACCCATATACTCATTTATTAATTCAATTTCATATCATTCCGATTACTATTTTTCTTAGATTGAACACACCTTAACATCATTCATTCATAACCACACATTGGTAAGATTGCCAGTCTGAAAAATTATTCCTGTTAATCACATTCACAATATATGAATGTCTTGATTTGAAAAGACAGGTGTCTGCTAAGGCAGGCAGGAGCCGTCCTTGAAATGGAAAATGTAAACCCCCTCCCTCTGAATTATTATAATTTTGAAATTAAGGGGCTCTCAGGCTAAGATATGGGAATAGGAATAACAGTTCTTTACTAGGAAAATTAAAAACTGTCGCAGGCACGTTCTTCTTTCTTTCAGTATTTTTCATAGAGGAGCACAGAGGAAAGAAAGAGAAAACAATTTCTATTTCTGCTCCTTGTTTTTCTCATGTGGAATGTGTTTGGAGAATCGTTTACCTGGGGTGATTACTTGATTGGATTCTGGTGAGGATTGTTTGAGCCTGATGGCCAATCCGATCCATCTGTGTCTGGACTATCAACAGAGGGTCACAAGTTGTGAGTTAGTTAGATATGGTAGTTAGAACAAGTAGGTTTGTAGTTTTAGAATCTCCTTTAAATAATATATTAATGTATTATAGTATAGTTATAATAAAGAAATCATTCAGCCTTCTGAATTGGAGTCAGACATCATCATTTCTTCCCACCGGGTTCACCTGCTTTTGCAATAAAAAACACAAATGTAATAGTACAAAAAAGAAAAGAAACTACTGACAGAGTCAGAATACAACCTGACACCTGGTTGGTCAGGGTGTTGGTAGCAATCTGACTAAATGGTGGCTGCAGTCCTCCTGGAGTGATAGATGCAGTTCTGTTGAAGCAGTGATCTTGTAGAAGGGTGTAGTTTTCCTCTGAAGGTCCAGTGGTGGTGTAGATTGGCCTGGTCTTCCTCTGGGAATCCAGTGGAGAAGAAAGCTGCTCCTCTGGGAATCTGGTAGGAGAAGGCTGACTGTGGTGTTCTAAATCTCAGATTATATCTAGGTAGGAATGCTTGGCTCCTCCCCCGGGTGGAACATCTCACAATGGGATGATGTAATTTTATCAGTCATGCAGTGAGACTCAATGGCCTATTAACAGAAGATATCTCCCCAGAGGGAGGATGGGTAGTGGAAGAGATAAAGAACACTGCCCCACCTGGTTTTAACAGGTGGTTCAATTAACAGAAGATAACTCTCCCACCTGGTTCTAACAGATGGCAATAGAATACACACTCAGCTACACTTTTCAACCTGAGACATTATCCACCCCTTATTCTATTACCATCTGCATCATACCCGATTCAATAAACTCTACACAATGAAACTTTACACACAGTTTTCACTTAAGACTAGGTTTTCCCTGTGGTACACCACGGGCTTCTCCATTTTTCTGATTTACCCACCAAGTGTAACCAAGTCCTTGAGGAAAAACAATCCCACAGATGGGTTCATCTTTGCCTGAGGTGGGACTAATCCAGTCTTCCCTAAAATATCTTTCATGTGTACCATAGGGACTGTATCTCCATCCACTGTGTGCAGGGATTTAGACTGGGCAGGACCAGCTTGATTGATGGACCCGCGGGTATTGACCATCTAGGTGGCTTTTGCTAAGTTAATTTCTCAATTTCTAAAGGTTCCCCCGCCAAGTTCCTTCAGGCTAGTCTTAAGTAGTCCGTTGCATCGTTCAACTTTCCCAGCAGCTGGTGTATGATAAGGGATGTGATATATCTATTCAATACCATGTTCTCTGACCCAGGTGTTTATAAGGCCATTCTTGAAATGGGTCCTGTTGTCTGACTCAGTTCTCTCAGGGGTGCTATGTCTCTACAGGACTTGCTTTTGCAGGCCCAAGATGGTGTTCCAGGCAGTAGTGTGAGGCACAGGATAGGTCTCCAACCATCCAGTGGTGGCTTCCACTATGGTCAGCACATAGCGCTTACTTTGGCGTGTGTGGGGCAGTGTGATGTAGTCAATCTGCCAGGCCTCTTCATACCTATTTTTGGACCACCACCCACCATACTATAGGATTTTCACCCGCTTGGCCTGCTTGATCACAGCACACATCTCACAGTCATGGATAACCCACAAAATACTGTCCATGGTTAAATCTACCCCTCGGTCTTGTGCCTACTTATAGGTGACATCTCCGCCCTGATGACCTGAGGCATCATGAGCACACTGAGGTAGGAACAACTCTCCCTTGTGTTGCTAATCTAAGTCTATCTTTGACAGTTCTATCTTTGCTGCCTGATCCACCTGCTCATTGTTTCAGTGTTCCTCATTAGCCCGACTCTTGGGGACATGTGCATCTACATGACGGACTTTCACAGGTAGCTTCTCTACCTGAGTGGCAATGTCTTTCCACTCATCGGCAGCCCAGACTGCTTTTCCTCTACACTACCAGTTGGCCTTCTTCCACCTTTCCAGCCAGCCCCACAGAGCATTGTCTACCATCCACAAATCAGTATAAAGGTATAGCTTTGGCCACTTCTCTCTTTCAGCAATGTCCAGGGCCAGCTGAATGGCCTTGAGTTCAGCAAGTTGATTTGATCCCCCTTCTCCTTCGGTAGCTTGTGCGACCTGTCATGTGGGGCTCCATATGGCTGCTTTTCACTTCCGGTTCATCCCCACGATGCGACAGGGACCCTCAGTGAAAAGAGTGTATCGTGTTTCTTCTGCTGGTAGTTGGTTGTACAGTGAAGCTTCTTCAGCCTGTGTCACTTGTTCCTGCTCTTCTTCATCAGTGACACTAAAGTTTTCAACTTCCAGCACGTTTGTAATTATTTCCAAAATCCCAGGGCGATTTGGGTTTCCAATACGGGCACACTGTGTGATGAGGGCAATCAATTTGCTCTATGTGGATTCTGTGGTGTGGTAAGTAGAGGAAACCTTTCCTTTAAACATCTACCCCAGCACCGGTAGTCAGGGTGCCGGAGGAGTTGTGCTTCCATACCAATGGCCTCTGAGGCAGCTTGAACTCCTTCTTCTTAGGCGGCCAAGATTTCCTTCTCTGTGGGAGTGTAGTTAGCTTCAGATCCTCTGTAACTTTGGGTCCAGAATCCCAGTGGTCAGCCTCGAGTCTCTCTAGGCACCTTCTGCCACAGGGTCCAGGACAAGCCATTGTTCCTGGCTGCAGAGTAGAACACATTCTTCACCTCTGGTCCTGTCCTGACTGGGCCAAGGGCTACCGCATGAGTGATCTCCTGCTTGATCTGGGTGAAGGCTTGTTGCTGTTCAGACACCCAGTGGAAATTGTTCTTCTTGCGGGTAACCAGGTAGAGAGGGCTCACAATCTTGCTGTACTCAGGAATGTGCATTCTCCAAATACATATGGCACCTCGGAAAGCCTGTGTTTCCTTCTTGCTGGTCAGTGGAGACATCATGGTGATCTTATTGATGACCTCAGTGGGAATCTGACACTGTCTGTCTTGACACTTTACTCCTAGGAATTCGATCTCTCAGGCAGGTCCTTTGACGTTGCTCTTCTTGATGGTGAAACTGGCTTTCAGCAGAATCTGGATGATGCTCTTTCCTTTCTCAAATACTTCCATTGCCGTGTTCCCCTACTCAATGCTGTCATCGACATACTGGAGATGTTCTGGAGCTTCACTCTTTTCTAGTGCACCTTGGATCAGTCCATGGCAGATGGTGGGGCTGTGTTTCCACCCCTGGGGCTGTCGGTTCCAGGTGTACTGTATGCCCTTCCAGGTGAAAGCAAACTGAGGCCTGCATTCTGTTGCCAGAGGAATGGAGAAAAACGTGTTAGTAATGTCAGTAGTGGTGTACCACTTTGCTGCCTTGGACTCCAGCTTGTAGTGGAGTTCCAGCGTGTCCGGCACAGCAGCACTCAGTGGTGGAGTCACTTCATTTAAGCCACGATAGTCCACAGTCAGTCTCCATTCTCTGTCAGACTTGCGCACAGGCCAAATGGGAATGTTGAAGTGTCAATGGGTTTTGCTGACCACCCCTTGGCTCTCTAGTTCATGGATCATTTTGTGGATGGGGATCACAGCATCTTCATTCATCTGATACTACCATCGGTGCACCATCGAGGTGGCAATTGGTACTCGTTGCTCTTCCACCCTCAAGAGTCCTACTGCAGATGGGTTTTCTGATAGTCCAGGCAAGGTGTTCAATTGCTTAATGTCCTTTGCCTCTACAGCAGCTATGCCAAAAGCCCATCTGAGTCCCTTTGGGTCTTTGTAATAGTCATTCTAGAGAAAGTCTGTGCCTAGTCTATGCTGGTCACGAAAGGATGTTTCTGCCACTCCTTCCCAGTCAGGCTCACCTTGGCTTCCAACAGTGTCAATTGCTGTGATCCCCCCATTACCCCAACAATGGAAACAGGTTCTGCCCCCACATGTCCTGATGGCATTAGGGTACATTGCGCACTAGTATCAACTAACGCTTCATATTTTTGTGGCTCTGATGTTCCAGGCCATCAGATCCACATCGTCCAAAAGATTAGGTTTTCCCATGCCTCTTCCTGGCTAGAGGCAGGGCCCCTCTAATCCTGGTTATTATTTCTTTCCTGGGCATACATGCTAGAGGTACCTTCAAGGGGATCTGACAGATCATACCCAGCAGCTCGGTCATGGGAGGCTGAGGTTACTTTCACTTTAGTGGAACTCCCGGTATTATTGTTTTTCTTTTTGAGTTGACGCACCCGTGCTGCCAGGACAGAAGTAGGTTTCCCATCCCACCTTCCCATGTCTTCCCTATGGTCATGCAGGAAGAACCACAGGTCAGCTTGGGGGGTGTACCCTCAGTCTCTAGCTGGGGGACGTTGGGCTCTGACTTTGGCGCCTGTGACTTGCACTGGTGCGATATGGGAACTGTGCCTTCTCATCTCCTCCTTCATCTCCCTCATCTCCCTCATCTCCTCTTGGAGGGTCCTAATTACAGCAGAGACATGGGCCTGCATCGGGCCATTGATCATACTCTCATAATTTCTAAGCTTGTTGGCAACAGAACCCACTGTCTCTCGGTTGGTATCGGCATTAATCGTTGCAATTAAGGTGGTGTATTGGGATGGCCCTAGATTTGCCAGACTCCACAACATTTGCCCTGTGCACCTGACTTTGTCGGGGTCATTATCATGCTGTCCATCCCTCTCAAAGAGTACCTCTAATACTGCCACTTCTCTCAGCTGTTGGATCCTTTCTTCAAGGGTCTTCAAGCGCATTCTATTATGGTGTCCCTGCATTCTCTCCCTGTGGACAAACCTTTCTCTGACACTCATTAAAAGCCGCTCCCAGAGGGAAAGGGGCCCTGGCTCCCTTACAAAAATCTGATTCATACCTGAGTCCTGGGTCAAGGGTCTCAAATTCCTTGCCTCACCACCATCTAGTTGCATACCTGTACCCATAAGGCCCCAGACCCGAAGTAACCAGGTTGTATAAGCCTCACATCCCTGTTGTACAATGTCTTTGTGCAGATTACAGAGACTTTCATATGTCAGGGACTTGGTGATGATCTCAACTGTTGGTTGCCCTGCGGGTTGTGAGGGCCCTCCATTCTTATCCTTATCTGGGTGCTCTGATTTAGTCTTAGACTTCCTCATTTCCACAGGGGTGACTGCTGCTGGCTGTGACAGCCCTTGCGATTCAGCTGGAACCTGGACAGTTGTAACGTCTGTGGGTTCCACTGCTGCACCATTAAACTCTCCCTCTTTGAGGCAGGGGGAGGGTTTCTCACCAGCTGGAGAAATATACTCCTTTAGCATCTGGCCCATCTCACATATCTCCTGTACCAGAACCCTCACCCAATCTGGATGGTTTATTTCTGAGATGGGCTGTGGGGCAGGGTCAGGCTCTGGGGCGGCATCCCTAGTCCCCAGGGCAGTGTCAGGTTCTGTGGCAGCATCCCTACTTTCTGGGGTAGGTGTCAGGGAGGTTATCCATGTCAATCTTCCCTTATCTCTGAATGCCAAAGAGAACAGGCTTAACAGGCATATCAGCAACACCAACCACTGCATGATATCATTAGCATTTAGAGAAGATTTGAACCCTTCGAAAATTGGTGGGGCAGACACAAAGAGATGGTTAAAGGGTTGGGAGAAAATTTCCCCCCCCCCGTCATTTTCTCACAGTAGGTACCATTATTAAAGTAAGCCCAAAAGCATACAGTAAGTGTGCGATAGCTCTGAATCCATGTGCCTGGTTTACAGAGGAAGTTAAAAAAACATGAATTCCTCACCTTATTAATCCATGAAGCAAACTGAATAACAGCCACAGTAGCCTTTGTTATAGGACCCATGTTTAGAAAAGGGCATTCAAATGGGAGAAATATAGCCACAACCACATGCCACCTGAACCAGGGTAAGCTAGACCACATGGTGACACTTAACAAGTTTTCTATATCCAGCACACAAAAAATTAGATTACTCAATAACTGTTATTTCTTTCTCACCCTTTTTCTCTCGATGCCCTCGAGCTTCACGTTGGATGCCAAAATCTGTCTTAGTTTGAAAAGACAGGTGTCTGCTAAGGAAGGCAGGAGCCTCTTCTGAAATCTGAAATGTAAGCCCCCTCCCTCCAAATTATTATGATTTTGAAATTAAGGGGCTTTCAGGCAATGATATGGGAGTAGGAATAACAGTTCTTCATTAGGAAAAAATAAAAATAAAAATGCAGTAATACAAAACAACACTGACAGAGTAAAAATACAACCTGACATCCTGTGGGTCAGGGTTTTGGTAGCATTCCTATTAAATGGTGGCTGCAGTCCTCCTGGAGTGATAGATGCAGTTCTGTTGAAGCAGTGATCTTGTAGAAGGGTGTAGTTTTCCTCTGAAGGTCCAGTGGTGGTGTAGATTGGCCTGGTCTTCCTCTGGGAATCCAGTGGAGAAGAAAGCTGCTCCTCTGGGAATCTGGTGGGAGAAGGCTGACTGTGGTGTTCTAAATCTCAGATTATATCTAGGTAGGAATGCTTGGCTCCTCCCCCTGGATGGAACATCTCACAAGGGGATGATGTAATTTTATCAGTCATGCAGTGAGACTCAATGGCCTATTAACAGAAGATATCTCCCCAGAGGGAGGATTGGTTGTGGAAGAGATAAAGAAAACTGCCTAATTAACAGAAGATAACTGCCCCACCTCTAACAGATGGCAATAGAATACACACTCAGCTACACCTTTCAATCTGAGACAATTAACTATTTGTAAACATAGAAAATTAAATAAATTTAATTGTTTTCTTTGTTTCAAATTAGGCTCATGCACAGTTAGTTCGAGAAGTCGATGTAGAGAAGGTGTCAACTTTTGACAACCCCTATGTAGATGCACTGAGAAGTTTATGGAATGACCCTGGAATCCAGGAATGTTATGATAGACGACGAGAATATCAGTTATCAGATTCAACAAAATAGTAAGTATATTGTGGCTACAAATAACTGTATCTTATTTTCTGTTCTTTCTAACAAATTAATTCATACTTTTTATTATTGTATACTATATTTTTGTCTACTTACATGTACAGTTTCTTTATGTGTGTGTAGAAGTATCTGTGTGTGCATACATATTCAGCACAAACCTGCACTTAATAATGTGAATGCAAAGACTACTGTAAGGAAGGTAGTGAATCTAGTTTAGTATTATGTGTGCGTTTGTTTCTCAAAACATAAGTGTATGATAATTTCAAATCTTACATTATTACTCGGAAAGTGCAATCAAAGGTAGACTTCTATGCAATTCATAAAAATTGCAATGCCCTTGAACATCTGTTTTCCTTGTTTAAAATAGCAATGGAATTTAACAGTGTACCCTGAGCATTGTCTAAATGTCATCTTCAAGAAATTCAGTTGCTCTGAGTAATATACTACAGAGCTCTGGTAAAATTTTTCATCTGGTAAAAAAAAAGGATGATGGTAGAGGAGGATGACTTTTTGGTATTGGCCACTAGAAAAAGAGTTAGCATACTTGTATATTAAAGCTGTTGCAAAAACTTCCATGTTCTCCACTGGAACTTTTAGAATACTTTTGGAAATCAATCATAATATATTGTTCTAGTCTCCATGTCAGGTTAGCATGAAAGGCATCCTCTCATTGAGGAAAACACAGAAGAAACTGAAAGGCACCATGAAGGTTCAGTCAATAGAACATGGCCATACACAAAACAAAAATATGGAGTGAGATTTATCTGCACAGTAGCCTGAGGGTCCTTATGTAGCACAATCCTTTATACATGATTGAGTCGAGACAAACTTTAAAATACCTTGCTGATACAGTGTAGGCAGCTAGAGAGCTACTAGTGCATGAATTAGGTCTGCTGAGATTGGCTCCAATGCTCTGTAATTACCATACCACATTCTGCTTCTGCTTTATCAGCCTCTCATACATGTTGTTCTATGTTACATCACGTGTGGGAGGGGGAGGGGCAAAGAGACAGAGACCAGTCACCCCAGATGTTTGTGTGTCACAGAGAGCTTTATTTTCCACGCCCTCCCTTATATAGAGGATTTGAAAGATGCAGTCTGGGTGCTCTCATTGGTTTGAACTCCATGCCCCTTCGGGTCCTGGACCACTGAAATGCATGCAGTCTTATGAGAGATCTGATCGGCGAAAACCCTTGTCACTCAGCCCAGGGGCTGACAATGTGACACCAACAGTTCTATGCAATATGCTGTCCCATAGAGCTGGTTGCCTTCACAGTCTATCACTTCTACTACTTATATATGCATATTTTGGTGCACAGTCGTTCAAAATACAGGAAAATCTCTCTTGTATTGCATGGATTCTCAGTGTCCCCAAATATACAATATTGTGTTTTATTTTTCAATGGTAAGAAAGCTAAAAATCATAATAAATTACATGTAAGTGAAAATTTCTACCGTACGTAAGTAGGAAAACAACATTTTAGAGAAAATTAAGCTAACTATACTTTCTGATTGTTTTAATTTTGAAATGAAAAGCAAACATAAGCAGAAGGTAAAACAGAGCTTTTCTTATACTTTGAGTTTCTTATATATGTATGTCCCAACTTTGATGCCATGATAGATATAATACTGATTTCAAAATTGAAATTAAATGCATATATTTTAATGTTTGCCTTAGAATAATACAATAAAATTAATAAGTCTCCAAAGTAGGGAATAGGCATCTGATGTCACTTCAGATCAAATTGTACTGAATCTTAGTTTTGACCTAGTTCTAATGAAATCATCACCATAGTAGATCTTTTGAGTAGTATTAAAATAGTACAGATCATTAATGAGCTATAGAAACATAATTTTCATATACTTTCTTGCAGAAGGGAAATATACTAGTTGATTGGTAATTTTTAAAGCTAAGCATATGCAGCCATTTAACAACAGGATTTATTGAGGATTTTGTAGATTTTAATTATAAAATATTAGACTTAATTTTGTGGTCTGCAAGAATTGTTTTGGATCAAGTAATATAACATTAGAATTATGAAGCACTATATATGAGTCTTTACATGAGCTTCTCTTATATTTATGCTTGCAAATAGAGTTTCTTTACATCTGTTAAGTCCAGGAAAAGCAATTAGCAGAAACCAAAAAGAAGCATTATTTAAAAATACAGTCCACATGTCAACAAACAGGGTGAAAGAAACTTATCCAAACTTATCCTTTGATGCGAATAAGCAGACGTTTCTTTCTTCAGGGTGCCGAGGACACTTAACAAACAAATCTCATCCATTTTATATACTTTTTCTGCTGAATCATTGTTATATAAGTTCTTTTGCATACTATGCATACCATGCCTGCTCTTAAATTTAACCTTTACATTGATTGGTTCCAATAGTGAAGCGATACACAGAATAAATAGACTCCACAACCCGATGTAGTTATGAAGTGGGTGTGGTATGTATTGTCAGCGCCCGGCACAAGTGAGATAGCTCTCGTGAAACTTGTGCCCCGAGCCCTGGTATGGACTGCATCTTTATTCTCAAAGGTGTTCCATATACATTACATTGCACAACTTTTCTATGCATATTCAACCCCTGGCCCCGCCTGTCCTCGCTTCTCATGCTAAATAGGTCCACGCCCTTCTGAGCATGCGTTGTTCACGGTGGTGGACGCACGGGGGTCTTTCGGTGGTCTCTGAGGCTGAAGGCCATGGTCTTCTTCATGACTGAACTTTTGAACTTTTCTCTTTTGCACTTGCGCTTTGGTCCCTTGGTGCTTATCTGAGTATGTCTGTCGATTTTGATCAGCTTGGAGACAGAGGAGCTCCTTTATCTAGGTTTCTTGCACTCCTTGGTCTCCTTCCAGTATTGTTCTTTATCGCAAGAAGCTTCAGAAATTTGCATTTTCCTATGCCCTTTGTACCATGGCAGAGGTTTCTTAAGTAAAAGGTTAAAATTCAACACACAATTCTACAAGCTAAAATTTAAATGCTTAATTCATATTGCTAATTTAAGCAACCCCCCAAAACTTCAATTTCAATAGTTAATAACTTCATTAACATTCTTATCCTAAAACAATCATTGGTCATCTCTACTGAGGTCTACTGATTGCAATCCTTAACATTAAAATCAAGATGGGCAGGGTAGTGGGTTTCCAAGCAGCATAACTGGTGAGCATGACAGTCTCCATAGCTTCTTGACTGAAACATAAGGGTTCAGTAACTTCTTGGTGAGATTTCTGTGGTTACGCATTCCAAACACATCACTCCTGATATTTCTATACCTTATACTTCACAATTTTCTACTTATAATCATATCTAACCCTTTAATACGATCAAATTGATTATTTGATCAAAATATTCATAGCACACATGTTTAGGGATAAAACATTGTCCTTGTTTTAGTCAGGACAGGGGCAGGTTTTGCAGTAGGCGGGAGGGGACATGGCCAGGACCCAGAAATTATTCTATACCATCTCACATCATTGCTGGGGGTAGGGGAAGGGACTCCCTTCTGAGGAGAAGGGATTCCTTTTGGTTGAGCAAGTGTGGCAGACAGGGTGGTCAGGATGGGGTAGCAGTCACATCCGGTTGGGCTCTGCAGTGAGCATTTTTGCATGTGAATCACTCTCTTTCATACACTCTTGTCGTTAATATTGTTGCTGTTGCTGTTTGTTTTCTTGTCTCATCGCCCATTTCCAGTAAATTGTTCTTATCTCAACCCATGATCTTTGCCTTTTGTGCCTCCAGTTCTCCTTTCCAGCCACCTGTGGGGGTGGAAGAGGGGGATGGGGAGCAAGTAAACAGCAGTAGGGTTTGGAGAATCTTGGTGGGAGAACTAAATCGGTACCATTCCTAAACCATGACAAGCATCTAAACAAAATTTGCCAGCTTTAAGTCCCAATGCAGGAAAAAAAAAAATTACTGGGATTGACAAAGCACTTAAAAGGAAGTAAGCATCCAGTGCTTACTGACTTCGTGAGATTTCAGTAATTTCATCTGACTTGATATATAAAACTGGAAAAATAGTTTGTTGGCCATCTACTCTCTTGTATATGTTTTGAAACATGTGTCAATATCATTCTTCTTCTTCCTTCATCCCTTGCATGAATCTCTCCTATAGTCTTGTCAGGTTTTTTGCCCCAGCATTTTTACAATAGTGGTATTTTTAATCTGTTCAGCGTTGCTTTTTTCCCCCACACCATTAGTACATGTTGTCTTTCTAAATCTCTTTCCCTGTATTTTCTGTTGTTTCTAAATTCTGTTGCTAGCTTCTAATATATCCTGTAAGTTTCTATACTTGCACATTCTGTCATCTTCTGAGCTGCTTTGTCATTCTTAGCAACACTTTTTAAGTTTTCTATCCACTGCTAGTATACTGCAAGAAGACATCTGATAGATGTGCATTTACCAAAAGGGGTGAGCGGAGTGTCTAAGAAAGTAAGTTTCCTGAAAGGTGGGTATGGGTATTCTCAGTTCAGTCATAGAGAAAGAGACATTTCTACCAGGCTGGGCCTGGGAGAAAGTTGGAAAGGAATGTAAATAATTCTTTATCTCTCTTGTTGTTCACATTGTTTATAGATATGTTCTGCCACCGTGCGTCATTCAGAGCGCACCAATGGTGTGAAATGTTTTTACTTTAAGACCAATGAAATTAGTCTGCACGATGCTCTCCATAAAAGAGCGATGTATTTGAAATAGAGTTTTTCTTCTCACCTTCTGAACTGGAGTTCTTTCATTCCCGTCCTGCCTCAACAGCGAGAGGTGGGAGTTGATTTGAACCTCTTGGTAGCTCGGCAAATGGATTCCATATTTCCCCCTTACCACTGGGTGCACCAATTGTTGTATGTTCATATTGTTTTCTAAGTAATTTCTAGACCTGTATCTGCACCAAAGTCAAGAGCGCAACTTATAAAAAGATATTATTCACTTCCCACATACATTGCTGGGTGACTTATTGTTTAGGTTTGGAAAGACAGGTGTCTGCTACAGAAGGCAGGAGCCTCTCAGGAAATGGAAAAAATGTAGACCCCTTCCCTCTGAATTGTTATAAATTTGAAATTAAGGGGAGCTCTCAGGCAAAAATATGGGAGCAGGAATAACAGTTCTTTATTAGGGAAGAAAATAAAAAGATAAAATAAACAATGCAGTAAACCAAAACAACACTGACAGAGTCAGAATACAACCTGACACCCTGTTGGAAAGGGTGTTGGTAGCAGTCCAATTGGAATTGTGGCTGCAGTCCTCCTGGAGTGTCAGGTGTGGTTCTGTTGGAGTAGTGATCCTGTAGAAAAGGGTGTAGTCTTCCTCTGAAGAGACAGTGGAAGAGGCAGTTGTTCCTCTGGGAAAATCCAGTGCAGAAAAAGCTGTGCTGGTGGGCCAGAATCTCAAGACCATATGCAGGTAGGAATGCTTGGCTCCTCCCTCTGGGTGGAGCATCTCACAGTGGGATGTTATAGTTCTTATTAGTCATGCAGTGACACTCAATGGCCCATTATCAGCAGATGTCTCCCCCAGAGGGAGGATTGATTGTGGAAGAGATAAGGAAAAACTGTCCACTTAACACAAGACAACTGCCATACAGATCGCAAATAGAATACATCTTGCTTTTCAATCTAGGACACTTACCCACTTATTTACCATTAAACCACTTCCATTTATGGCTTCAAAGCTACTATTCACAGTATGAGACAGATGCAAACCAACACCACAGTGTGGATAGCCTGATAAAATAGCTGGGTGAGATTAGATATTTTTCTATATATAAACTCTACAGACCTAAACCCAAATAGAAACAAGTTGCTAGTCAACAGTTTGATTATATCTTGGTTTTTCAAAGTCTAAAGGTAAGAGAAGCAACAGTTTTGCCAAGATACAGTTGTTAGAAGTATCATCTCACATTTGTGTTACAACTTGCAGAATTTCTGAAGACTCATCACGATAGGAAGCTTTTAAAATGTAACTGGAAAACTTGCCATAACCTTGCTAAGAAACTTCATTTTCACTACCCCATTAGATAGATGAGTTATGGCATTGTGTACCTCCCACCAAGGGTTTTCTAGTTGTTACTCAGGTACTGAGGATATTAGTTTATCTTCTCTTCCCTGTGTTTTATTACATTTTGAATAATTAAATATTATTCTCCCTCAAGTTCATACCCCACTTTATCTATGCCAGTCAGTATTTAATGCATTTTTTTTAGTTATACACACATGGTCATTCTATCATGCAATAGACATACTAAATCTAAAAGGAAGGTTTGAACAAAGGCATGGAATTTGCTGTGTAATGGTGTTTCCTGTAGAAGAACTGAAGACTGAGCAGTTGAACTAGGGAAATTCAGAAAGGCGAGTGAGATTGCATTAAACAGTATACAGGATGCATTTCTTTCAAGATTTTTTTTATGCAGTACTGAATATGCTTTTCATATCTTTATAATTTTTAACCCCATTTCCCATTTAGAAGTTTTGAAAAATTTGCACAACTGTTTTTTGATTTGATGACTTTAGTTTTTTAGCTGCCTCCTAATTTTGGTTTTGAGCCATGTAGAAATTATAAATTCAGAGAAGTAATTAGGTAGGATTTGGATGGGATAAGAATAAAAAGAACACAGTGCATCTTTCTTCTACACCTACTAATCTTAGCTTTACTACATTTATTTTACTTTAGACTAAGATTAGATAATTCTGGAAACTGGTAAACATGCCTCAACTTTTTGCAAGTAGTGAAGAGGCTCAGAGATGCAAACATCCACATTTCTGAAAATGCAACCAGTAATTTACATTTAGCTTTGCTCACAGCTTGTGTTACTATAGTGACAATTGATTCCATTTACTGTACTGGGTGTTCCCAAAGAGGATGCTTGTCTCAGTCTGGCAACTCTGATGTTGGAAAAAATCCTGCTACAACTACTTTGACATTTTGCTTATGTGGAATTCAGAGACAATAAAGCTATATGTATTTTTCAAAAGTGCATAAAAACTCCCTTGCCCTTCAGTGTTTATTGTTTTCCAGCACATGGTCAAAATTACTGCTTGTTTTGGGTAGTCTCATCAGTCAGTACAGTTTTTAGCAAAAATAAAACTAACAGAACTCCCCCACCAAGTCCCAACAATAATTCAATAAGGGTAGCTCCATCCAATTCCAGAAGAAACAGGTCCCAAATAACAGAAATATAATAAATGGAATTAACCAAAGCTTATGTCTTAAGGCTACTTAATCAGATTATTTTGTGTTTTTTAACTTGAGCTGTCAGTATGACAGGTAGTTGTAGAGAGCAATAAGGTCTCCCCTAAGCCTCCTTTTCTCTAGACTAAAAAACCCTAGTTCCCTCAGCTGCTTCTCATAAGTTTTCTGCTCTAGGTCCTTCAGCTGGCCTCAGCCCATCGATCCAGTTGGCCCAGATCCCTCTGTAGAGCCTTTCTACCCTCAAGCAGATCAACACTCCCACCCAATTTGGTGTTATCTGCAAACATACTGAGGATGCACCAAATCCCCTCATCCAGACCATTGATAAAGATATTAAACATGACTGGTCCCAGTATTGAGCCCTGGGCAACACCACTTGTGACCAACTTCCAACTGGGTTTAACTCCATTCACCACAACTCTTTGATGCCAGTCTCTGAGCCAGCTTTTTACACAGTGAAGAGTATACCCATCCAAGCCATGAGCAGCCAGTTTCTCCAAGACAATGATGTGAGCAATGATGTTGAAGGGTTTACTAAAATCCCAGTAGACAGTATCCACAGCCTTTCCTTAGTGTTCTTAGGTGCTTCCATGGTTTCTAATGCATTGACAACCTTTGCATCTTTGTTGCTGCATGGATCTCCATCCCCTACCTCCACTGAAATGGCTACGGTTCTGTGCACATTAATACAGGGACATTTTGAATGTACTCCAGAGTACTCAACATATAGTGGATCAGACTGAAGGACATCACTAGCACACTGTCCTTCAAACACTGGCATGCTGATTCCAGGCTTATCTATAGCAAGCCTGGTTTTATCCCTTTACTTCTTCAAATCTAGTTTAAAGCTCTTACAATGAGCCCTGCTAACTCTTGCACAATATCCTTTTTCCCTTTTGAGAAAGATGTATCTCATTTGACACCAGCAGGCTTAGAGTCATATGGACTGACCTGTGATTAAAAACCCAAAATTCATCAGTTGCAAAGCCAGGTATCAATCAGCTGGCTCTTCCTGTTTCTTTCCTCATCATTCCCTGCAACTGGAAGGACAAAGGAAAACATAGGACTTTTCATTCCCCACAAAAGAGAATCTGCTATGACAGTAACCTGCCTTTTTTTCTTTATGTAAGTGGTTTGGATATGGTGCATAGGCCCACTTAACCTTGACAACACCTCCAACATAGATGGACTATCATCCTCATCATTGTTTGGTTCCACTTGCAGACCCTCATACCTAAGACACCTGGGAAGGTGAGGTAGTCACAGAGGAGATGCTCCTGCTGCATCAGGCAGGAACTTGTTGCCACCACCCCCATCCCTTAAGTCACTGCATTCTGCCAGGTGGAGAGAGCATAGCGAATCCTCCATATCATGTGTCCTGTCTGCCAGACAAGACTATCCCAGGGAAGGTAGGGTGCAGTTCCAGTAGTCTATCTCCTTAGACTCCCTGATGCTGCTTAACCTACTTACCTCCTCCCTGTAATCTCCTGAACAAACTTTCTGTTAACTGGTAAACTTAATTTCTTGGGTTTTCTCCCTTCTTTCTTCCCCTGTACTCCCACTCTCCTCATATAGATTAAGAAAAGGTCTAATTGCTGACTGTGTTGTAATAAGTCATCTTTACTAGTCTTAGATTAACCCTTTTATTAGTGTGAATAACCAGCTCTATCTCAACAAATTTATGTGTAGAGATTTTGCTTTCTAGTGTGGTGCCAGTCACATTCCTTCTGCTAACCAGTGCATTTCAGAGGCAGTATATCCCCCAAGAAATTCTCCTGTGTTCATAAGGACTTCCAGCAGGGTTTCATCTAAGCATGGGGTTTATTGACATGCCAGTAATATTAATTTAGTATCTCACTCCACCAGATACCTTGAGTTTGGGAAGAAGTACTGGGCAGTATTCCTAAATTAAACAATCTTATTCTTGGCCTTAGAAAGGAAAAGGAGTCTTAGAAATAGAAAAGGCTATAGCTATCTACCTTTGCCCATCCTTTAATGCCTTCTCTTGATTAATTGGACTATATACTAAATTGAGTGGAGAGTTAGAAAAATTCATAGAATCATAGAATGTTTTGGATTGGAAGAGACATGTAAAGATCATCTGGTTCCACTGCCCTGGGTGCTGGGTATCCTAAGGACAACTGGTTTTGGCATTAAAGACTGAGGCAAAGAAGGCATTAAGTACCTCTGCCTTTTCTTCATCCCCTGACACTATGCTATTCTCTGCATCCAGCAAAGGATGGAGACTCTCCTTAGCCATCAAGATGGTATCCCTTCCCTGAAGTGTATCAACTACACCATTCAACATTATGTCATCTGCAAACTTGCTGAGAGTGCACTCAATCCCACTATTATGGCGGCCTGGGGTCCCAGGGGTCCATCTGGCCCCCCGGGCAGCCGCTGCCGTAGGTGTCCCGGATAGCGCTCTGCTAATCAGCTCAGCCTTTCTGGGTCCCTCAGGCTAGCTCCCAGCCGCAGGCAACTTAGCAAGCAACTCTGGAGTGATTTCAGCTCCGGTGAATTCAGCTCATAAGTCATTTTCCTCTGTGCTCACAAGTGCCTCGGCAGACGCAGGGATAGAGAGAGGAGAAGTCTGTATGGACTTCCGCAGCGGTGTCTTTATTGGTAGCTCCTGTGAAGGTTTCCAGTGACAGCTCTTCTGCCGAACTGGGCAGAGATGGGGGTTGATATAGGGTACTGGGGTGTTGGAAATTGTCCAGTGGTCGGGGTTGAAGAGAATATGACCTATAGCCTTACAGAGAGACAACAAGGGTCCGAGGGCGGAAGAGGGGCTACTTTGGTCCACTCATCATGACTATGTATTTCTTATCTTAGGCGAGTGATCGCCAGGGAGGCCTTGCAAGGCCTCTGCCTGCTACAACTCCACTTTCTGTATTTAGTAAAAAGGCGTGCCCTATAGTTCTTTTGAAACAGTGGACAAGGCATGAGAACATGGCTAACACAATTACAATTACAACGAAAATCCACAAAATTCGCTTAACCAAAGATGCAACCCATCCTGTTAATCCCCATTGACCGAAAAGGTCATTAACCCAGTCTGGGTTGCTTTCTACTTTTAAGTTCTTCACAAGTTCCTTCAGTTTCTGGATGTTTGCGTGGATGGATTCCGAGCGTGAAGAGAGATTGAAAGAACACATCCCTTCAAAGTCTTGGCAGCCATGTCCGTGGGCTAGCAGTAGGAAGTCGATTGCTGTTCAATTTTGAAGTGATGCATGTCTCGTGGTTTCTTCTTCCTTTAAAAGATCGCTTAGGGCGGCAGAGGTAGCGTTGGCTTGCTTGCTGAGCCAGCACCCTAAGTGATTTATTTCACCAAGGGCTTTAGCTGCAGCTACCCAGGGTAGGAATAGGGAGACTGCAATCTTTTTTGGTTTGTTCCAATCGTATAATTTTGGATCGCAATTTTCATCAAATTCTGTGTAGGATCTTTTGTGGCATTTTAATTTGCTTTCTTTTTTCCAATTATGTAACAAGGTAATGTTTGGAGTGAGGGTAGAAAGTTTTCCCAGGCTACAGGGACCTCCCTGGAGGCAGGAGGGGATCCCAGCCCATACTCTGTCACCACAGATGAGAAACGTTCCCTTGGGTAATACTTTGGGGTGGAGAGAGGATACAGAGATCACCCGAGCGGTGTAATTGCACCAATCCGGATACTTATAGGCTTTGTTAATGGGTGATACGTCCTTTCTGTATGTGTTTTTTGTCTGGTCAATTTCTGGCCAATTGTTCTTTGGATGTCTAAAGTAAAATTTGACACAGAATGTTGCTTTGGAGGACCCCAATAGGTCCAATTCTTGGGGTTCCTCTAGAGCATTGGGCAACATTTTTGTCCACTCGTCCCAAATATCTACCATGTTGGGTCTCTTACCTGTGGTGCAGAGGAGCTCTGAATTATAGATGGTCCAGTCATCTGCTAAAAAGGGAATCCCTACCAAACATGTGGAAAGTGGGTTATCAAGGCTTCCCATGGATAAGCACATGTTATCCTGTTTTAATGTTTTCGCTAAGGTTATCCAAACATTGTGGCTAGGCTGTGGGCTAATCCAGCCGAAGGCATACGGTACAGTGAAGAGCACCCAGGCAGCAGTGAGGACAGTACCGACAGAGATAATTTTCATCTTTGGACAAGGATGGGGCTTCTGATAGGGAACATAAGCAAAATTTGTTATCTTTATGGTGGGAGGGGAGGGTTAGGGTTTTCTCCCTTGTTCCTTTCCTCCTTTCCTTCCCCCCCCCCTTTTTTTTTTTTTTTCCTATATTGGCTAAGGATGGGGGAGTGGGTATGAGGTTAGAGGTTTTTGGTAAGAGTTAAGAAGGGAAAGCAATAGGGTTTTTTTAGGGTAAACAAAGGGATAATAGCATGTCATTCAGAGAACAATTTGTGTTCAGGCTGTGTCTGGCTTATGGCTTAACTGCTACAGCAGAATGTTGTTCCACTTTCTGTTTTGTCTGCTGTTGCGTGTGGGATAGTCTTTTCTTCTTTATGTGGACATTTGGAGATGTCTTCGTCTCCAGGCAGAACTTGTCTGATTTTGAGGAGGTCTTGTATTTGACTCCGGGGAATTCTTGTCACTGTTTGTGGGAGTAGTGTTTGCAGTGCCCAGGTATGGTTTTATGTTTTTTCCTGGGTACCATCTTGGACCAGATGGTAGTAGAACACACGCATACCCTCTACCCCAAGTAATCAACTGGAAAGGCCCAGAAATTTGATGTGTTTCCAGGTCCTTCACTAGCACTGGTGGTTTCTCAGTGAGCTTTGCTTGGGTGGTATTTGCAAAGTGGCGAAGTATTGGCGGGTCAGGCTCTGATGTTGTACCATTTAGGAAATTGATGATGTAGAGAGCCTTGCAAAGTCTCTCAACTGGAGATATGAGTTTTGTTTCTCTTCGCTGCTGATTGAGGACTCTTCTGAGGGTTTGATGTGTCCTTTCCACAATTGATTGTCCTGTGGGATTTGCTGGTATGCCTTTCTTGTGTTCTATTCCCCATTCACTGAAGAACTCTCTTAATTTTCGAGAGGTATAGGCAGGTCCATTGTCTGTTTTGATTTGTTTTGGTACTCCCACGGTAGTGAATGCAAGGAGGAAGTGCTTTATGGTGTGCTGTGTAGTTTTTCCTAGATGAGCTGATGCAAATATTGCTCCCGAAAACATATCGACCGATATGTGTACGTATTTTGACCTTCCAAAAGGTGGGAAGTGAGTGACGTCTGTCTGCCACAGCTGGCAGCTGTTCAGTCCTCGGGGATTGACTCCTGTCCCCATAGATGGTATCTGGTAATTCTGACAGTTCGGGCATGTGGCGACAGAAGCTTTTGCTTGATCTTTTGAAAGCTTGAACATTCTGATAAGGGCAGGTACATTTTGATGGTAAAATGCGTGTGACAACTTTGCCTGGGCAAAGATGTCAGGAACGTTAGCAGTCTCTATTGTCATGGCCAATGCGTCCGCTTTCCTATTCCCTTCTGTGATGAAACCTGGGGGATCAGTGTGCGACCTCACATGCATTATATGGTAAGGTTTCTTTCTGTGAGAGATTAAGCGTGTTAATGCCAAAATCAACTGGTGTAACTTTGGATTGGAAACCTCTTTGAGAAGAGCGTGTTCTGCTCTCATAGCTATACCTGCAACATACGCCGAATCTGTGACCAGATTAAAGGGTTCTTCTTTGAATTTCTCAAAGGTTCTGACAACAACTGCTAATTCTGCAATCTGTGGAGATCCCTCCACTATTTGGATGTCAGATTCCCAATTTTGGGTCTTAGGGTTCTTCCAAGTCATTACAGATTTGTGGGATGACCCTGAGCCATCTGTAAAAATTTTTAGACCATTGAGTGGTGTTTTACTTTGGACTAATTTTGGGGTCAGATTAAAGACTGCATTAAAAAGTTTATGTTTTGGGATATGAATGGAAATTTGGCCTGTATAGCTGTCTAGGGCAAATTGGAGGTTTTCATTGGTCTGGAGCAAATGTTCCAGATCCCCAGTGGTCAGCAGGACCCTGCAGCACTGGTGGCCCTGGGGACCGGGTCAAACGACCCTAACCCGGCCGGCGGGGCAGTGGCCCGGGCCCTGTGGACGGCCCCAATGGCCCCAGCCCGGCCAGTGGGGCGGGGTCTTCATCTTCACAGCCCGCCCCCACCATGTGGCCAGTGCCACGGCAACTCCTTCAGGATTCCGTTCATCCCACACTGTGCCTGGCCATGGCTGCAGCCACAGCCTCTTGGGACGCGGCCGCTTCCGCCCCTCAAACGAGGTCATGACACAAGAACTGCCCCCGGGCTCGGCAGAGGTGTTTTCCCCAGAGAAATGTTGATTCTCAGGACCTGCGGCACGGTTGGGCTGGCACGCAGCTCTCTGACCCCTAGCGGCAGCACCCCCACGCTCTCGGGCCACATGACCAGCGGCAGCATTCCCAGAACTCATCCCTCCCGCACTCCAAACGCGAGCGGGAAGGGCGAGGGGCCTCGAGCTCCAGTGAGAATCCCCCACCCAAGCAAGAACAGGACCAAGAAAAACGCTGTTCCCCAGAAAGGCACTAAACTTCATAACTTTCACTTTCGCGGCAGCTGCAAAGAACTGCCGAGGAGCGCCAGCACCAGGGAACAGGCTGGGAGGGGACCCCGGGCTGATTGGAGACGGCGGGGTCCGCTCCAGCGCGGCCCCAGGCTGCTGCTGCTCGCTGCTGTTGCTGTTGGCAGCGCCTGGAGACCCGGCGAAAGCCGCGGGAGGCGACGGGGCAGCCGGCAACGGCGGGGCCGGCGCGGACGGGCGGAGCGGCGAGGCGGGCGCCACAGCCGATGTCAGCGGCGGAGCCGGTGCGGGGAGGTCCTCGGCCGGCGCCGCAGGTTGGGGGTCTTCTATATCATCACAGCTCGCATCGGGAACAGGCTCAGAGCCGGCGGGCGGGGCCGCCGGCGCGGCGGGACTGGCCGCCGTGGAAGGATCGGCCGGTGGTGCAGGGGGCGCGGCCTCCGCCACGGGAGCGATGACGGGCGGTGCCGGAGGCGCCGCTGTCACTGCCGGAGGCGTGGCCACTGACTCCGAGGCAGGGGCGGACGCGGCGAGCGGGGCCGGCGCGGAAGCCGGAGCGGGCGGCGTCTCCGCCCCTGCCGAAGTGGCTTCAGGCTGGCTCTCAGCGACGGGTGTGTCTCCCAGCTCCAAATGGGCAGGAGGAGGAGGAGGCACGGCTGCAGGCAGGCGGACCGGTGAGGGAGGCGGTATCTCCGCATCCGCTGGGGCCGGGAGCGGCCCCGCCCCCTCCGAGGGGAGGAGGGGGGGGCTTACACGCTGCAGGAGGAGGAGGTGGAGGAGAAGGCGGTGAGAAAGGCTCCTTCTGCACAGAAGCAGAAGAAAACTTCTGAGCCACGGACAAAGGTTCTGCCCCCCCCCCCCCCCCTTTCGTGGGGGGGCACCTGCTGCGAAGACTGTCTTTGAACAGCCTGGTCCCTGTCCGGCCGTAATGGGGGGGCTAACAGGCCCCCGCTGCGGGCGGGGCGGCCCCCCGCGTCCAATACAGACATGCTTACTGGGGTCGATACCTGGACTATCGGAAAAGGGGTCCATTTCTGGACTATCGGAAGAAGCTCTAAATAAACTCTCATGTATTGAAAATCTGGGAAATCTCGCAGGAAGCGTTCCTTGATGACGAAATACAGAGTTCTCCAAGCCTCTGGATTCAGGGAAAAGGCCAGACTCATGCAAAAAACATGACTGACTGCAAATTCAAGAAACTCCAATAACTCATCATCGGATATAGAAATTTCATGTCTCTGAGCCAGAGCCTTCCAGACGGCCCACATAGACCCATCCACACAATAAAATCCAGTGTCCAGATCTGCAGACATCTCTTCCCAAAGTTAAAGTCCACCCTAGGGCAGGGCAGTATTATAATCAGAAAATACCTTTCAGAGGCAGGCAGAGGCATCCGATTACGGCAACTGCTCGGGGCTGCACCTGGTCCTATAGAGAGGGTTCCCATGGCATCTTACCTCCCATATACCTTGCAGGGACATCGGACATGCCTTTTCAAGAGGGTTCACCTCCTTTCCCGTGTTAAATCATGGCTGTGGACCGATCCAGGTCCTGGTTCTTCATCCAACGTTCGGCGTCACCCCTTGTTGTAGATGTCGGTGAACCCAATGGGAAGAATGATGATGTCTAACTCCAGTTCAGAAGGCTGAATGATTTCTTTATTATAATTATGCTATAATACATTAATATACTATATAAAAGAGGATACGAAAAACTACATGCTACTTTCTCTATCATATCTAACTACTGACAAGTTGTGACCCTGTTCTCCAGAGTCCAGACACAGGTGGATCCAATTGGCCATCAGGCCCAAACAACCCACCATGATCCAACCAAGCGTTCACTCCAGATAAACAATTCTCCAAACATATTCCACAAGAGAAAAACAAGGAGCAGAAATAGAAATTGTTTTCGCTTTCATTTCTCTCTGTGCACCTCAATGAAAAATCCTGAGAGAGAGAGAAATGTGCTTGCCACAGGTTGTTTGTAAAGATCCATTCTAATATCAATAAAGGGTCTCGGAGTTGAAGATCCCATTGGAAAATCAGTCCATATAACCGGGGTGCTTTTCCAAGAATGATGAACTGGAAAGGCAGCTTGGGCACGAAGCGATGGGCTTGGCGTGAAGACAGGGCTTCTTGGACCTTGGCGATGGTGTCTCGGGCTTCTGTTGTGAGCGTGCGTGGAGAGTCTAGGTCCTCGTTGCCATGGAGAAGGTTGAACAGGGGAGCAAGGTCTTCTGTTGTAATTCCTAGCAGGGGACGTACCCAGTTGATGGATCCGCACAGACTGTGTAAGTCTCTCAGGGTTTTTGGGTTGTCTCGGATGGCAAGCTGCTGCAGTACAATTGACCTTTCCCGGATCAGGAATCCAAGATAAGTCCATGGGTTGGTGTATTGTATTTTGTCCTCATGGATCTTGAACCCTGCTTTTTCTATGGTTTTGATTGTCCCTTTAACTGCTTTTTCTAAGTAGTTTTTTCTGATGCACAGACCTGGATATCATCCATATAGTGGTAGATGACTGCATCTGGAAATAGGTTCCGAACAGGAGACAGGATGTGAGCGACGTACCACTGACATATAGTACGTAAGATTTTAGTCCTTGAGGGAGATACAACCAATGGTATCTTTTGAGTGGAGCCTCTCTGTTAAGAGAGGGAACGGAGAAAGCAAACCGTGGAGCGTCCTGGGGGTGCAGTGGAATGCTGAAGAAATAGTCCTTAATATATATGATGGCAAGTGTCCAGTCTCAAGGCAGCATCGATGGTGAAGGCAGTCCAGGCTGGAGGGCACCCATATCCTCGATGACCTCATTGATTTTGCGAAGGTCGTGAAGGAGCCTCCACCTGTCCGTCCCAGGTTTTTGCAGTACGAAGACTGGAGAATTCCAAGGGCTGGTGGTCTCAACGATGTGACCTTTGGCGAGCTGTTCTTCCACAAGGGCTTGTAGTGTGCACAGTTTTACTTTAGAGAGGGGCCACTGTTCAATCCAGATCGGGTCTTGGCATTTCCGGGTGAGCCGAGGGGTATCTGGTAGTGCGCGCTCCTCAGTGGCCCCAGGTAGAAATCCTGACTGGGAATGCATAGGGAAGCTCCCCACTGGGATAGAATGTCCCTGCCCCAAAGGGTGATGGAGGCTCTTACCACAGATGGGCAGATGGTTGCCAGCTTGCCTTCAGGCCCTTCAACGAGGATGTTGTACTTGCTTCGCATGGACACTGTGGCTCCACCAGTCCCTGAAATCATTCCTGCTACTGGTTGTAGTCCCCAGTGTGCTGGCCATTCTGAGTGAGCAATGATGATCACGTCCACACCGGTGTCCAGCATCCCTGGTAGATGGATCTTTTCTCCTCTGTAGGATAGATCGCACTCGATGGTAGGCTTACTTGGTCCCACAACTTGTGCCAACATTGCTGTAGGGTTGAGAGGAAGCTGTTCCCTGTGATTCTTTGGGAGTAGAAAGGCTTGTGCAATAGGAGTTCCCTTTGAAAGAAAAAATGGAAGTCCATGCAGCACAGCTGGACAGAGATTTCTTGTCCTGGGTGCACTGTTTGTACTTCTGGAATGACAAAGATTTCCTCGGAGCCCTGGAGAGTGTCTCCTATAATTAAAATGCTAAAAGGACCACCTTTTGGCCCATGCTTGCCTGTGGTAACATGATAAACATCCTTATTATTAAAGTCAATGGACAAAGCAGTTACCAACTGGCACCGTGTTCCCATCTGTATCGCTCCGTGGGTTGGATCCTCTCCAGGTGGCCTGGAATCTCCTGGTATGATGTGTGACTGGATCTGGATGGCTTTTGATTTGTTCTCTTTGCGCGGGGCCTGGCCGCGATCCCCTGGAAGTTTCTCGAATGCTGTTGGTAGCGCTGCTGATTCTGGGGTCTTTGGTAGGTGTTACGGGGGTTTCAGGTAGGTGACTTGTCTGGACAGTCCTTTATAAAATGTCCAAATTCCCCACAGTGATAGCAACAGGCCTGGTCTTTGGAATTTACTACTGCAAACGCACCAGAAACTCCTTCTGCAATACCCTTAGCAACTGCTTGGGCCACTGTGTTTTCAGTGGACAGATGACGTGTACAGCGTTCCACCATTTGCTCTATGGTGGGTTCTGTATCCAAGGGTAAGGCCCTCAGAATTGTTTTACATTGTTGGTTTGCATTTGACGAGGCAAGCTTGCACAACAGTTCTTTTCTTGCCTCTGTGCTCTCTATCTGTTTTTCCAGAACATCTTTAATTCTGTCTATGAACTTGATAAAGCCTTCATCTACTCCTTGTTTAATACTAGAGAAGTGTTGGGTAGGGATAGAGTCATCTGGGGTAAGAAGCAAGGAGGTTTTTGCTGCAATAGCCAAGTCTTGTAGTGCTGCTATAGGTAAGGTGTCAGCTTGGTTAGAGGGTTTCTGTAAATCCCCTTCTCCAGCCAGCTGTTGGACTGTAAAATCTGGCCTATTTGCATCTTGAGCATAGGTGTCTGATAATGTTTTTAATTGCCTTTTCCACTGTCTTTCCCATAGCATATATTCTGCCAGGGAAAGAAGGCAGTTGGCAATGTTTTTAAGGTTGTGAGGGACCAGAACGTGTGCTGAAAAAAGGGTTTCAAGGAAATTTCTGAAAATATCTGAACTTCTACCATGTTCTTTGGCTATATTTCGTAGTTGTATCAGTTCTTTATTTGTGTTAGGTTCCCACGTTGTTCTAGCGGTGCCCCCCCCCCTCTTTTGCCCTTTATATAAATTACTAGGAAGGCAGTAATTCTCTGAGCTAGTTCCCAATCCCCTGCCCAAGTCGCTTCCATTTTAATTAGAGCCCATGGATCAATTTCCTCTATGTCAGATTCAGACTCACTGTCCTCAGATGAGGAGTGGGAGTGAGCAGGAGGTGCTCTATGCTTTTTTGGATGTGTTGGAGCAACAGTTTGCAGGGGTGTGGGGGACTGGACAGACTGTGGGGGGGCAGCTGGCTGGGCTTGGCTAGAGGGGGGCAGCAGTGGGGGGGTAATGGCAGCACCATGTGTGGTGCAGCTTGCACGGGGCTGTGGCACGTGGAGGAGTGGGGTGCCACCATGGGGGGTCTCAGAGGTGCCATTAGGGGGGCATTGTGGGTGGGTGGTTGGATGCAGCGCTTGGGAATGCAGGCAAGGGAAAAGCGGGGGAGAGGAGGTGGTGGGGTTGAGGGGCACGGCGGCAGGGGGGATAAGCACGGCTACGGGGGTAGGAGGAGACGCGGCGGGGAGCGCAGCGGGCTGCACAGCAGTGTTGGAGCAAGGCGGGTTGGACCCGATTGAAACCGACGCAGTTACACCCAAGCATGGGGTGAGGGGGCAGTACAAACACCGTGCCATGCATTGCATAACCGAGGGAGCTGAATCCGCGGTTGCCGTGTCCGGGGGGGGGGCAGAGGGATGGGCGGGCTCCGCGGACCCCACGGGTGCGGAGAGGGTGGGTGGGGGCAGTATGATTCCCCTGTTCCCCATCCCAGGAAGGGGTAAAGTGGCTTCAAGGCCTGCAGTAGGACCGAGAGAACAGGGTTCGGCGGCTGAGAGAGGGCTGTTATCTGGCAAATTAACATTTGAAAGCACTGGTATAGTAGATAAAGGTGGAATTTCCTCAGCTGCTGTTGAGCTGTTTGTGTTGGTTTTTTCCACCACTTTAGTAATTAAGTGAAACAGAGGTAAAAATTTGGTTACAGAAAAGTTTTCATTAGTTTGGAAAGCATATATTCTTGTCCCTACTGTGTCCCAAAAAGAGTCTGAACCGATCATGTTTGTGTTAGTGTCTGGAGTGATCCCTGTTATAATTTTTTTCAAGTTAGTTTTTGAAATATTGCCTTTAGAGAAAGAAAAGCTGTTAGCAGTTAGGATTTCTAGGATTTGTAAATATAAATCTGTCTTGTTCTGGGATCGTTTTAATTTACTAGATTTTGATCCCATTGCTGTATAGTTCCCTTCCCCCCTCAGCAGTGAAGAGAAAAAAAAAAAAAAGAAAAAAAAAACCAAAAAGGGACCCAAGATAAAAGTGCGCAGAAAGGCTCTTTTAAACTTACACTTTTTTTTCAGCCGAATGTGGGTCCAAGGCTGCTGGGTGGGTGGTCTGCTGTCCAACTCCTGAGGACCTTGTCCCAAATAGTGATATTCAGGTTCATTGGACACTTCTTCAGATAACTTCTTCTATAACAGAGAAGTTACCCTCAGAGGGTCATGGTGGGCCCAAGGCAGTAACGATTCATGAGGAATGCTGCTCTCAGGGGTGCCAGGATGCCAGTACTCCTGTTCGGGCTGCCACATATGGCAGCCTGGGGTCCCAGGGGTCCATCCGGGCCCCCGGGCAGCCGCTGCCGTAGGTGTCCCGGATAGCGCTCTGCTAATCAGCTCAGCCTTTCTGGGTCCCCCAGGCTAGCTCCCAGCCACAGGCAACTTAGCAAGCAACTCTGGAGCGATTTCAGCTCTGGTGAATTCAGCTCATAAGTCATTTTCCTCTGTGCTCGCAAGTGCCTCGGCAGACGCAGGGATAGAGAGAGGAGAAGTCTGTATGGAGTTTCGCAGCGGTGTCTTTATTGGCAGCTCCTGTGAAGGTTTCCAGTGACAGCTCTTCTGCCGAACTGGGCAGAGATGGGGGTTGATATAGGGTACTGGGGTGTTGGAAATTGTCCAGTGGTCGCGTTGAGGAGAATACGACCTATAGCCTTACAGAGAGATAACAAGGGTCCGAGGGCGGAAGAGGGGCTACTTTGGTCCACTCATCATGACTATGCATTTCTTATCTTAGGCGAGTGACCACCAGGGAGGCCTTGCAGGGCCTCTGCCTGCTACACACTATGTCATTAATAAGGATATTGAACACTAAAGGTCCCAATATGCACCCCTGAGGGACACCAGTTATTACAGGTCTCCATTTGGACATTGACCCACTGCCCTCTGTGAAACCATGTTAGCTCTCTCTAATCACCTTTCTGTCTTCCATTGTTTTTGACACATCTTCCAGAATGATCTCTTCCATGATCTTCCTGGGCACAGAGATGAGGCTGACTGGCTGGAAGTTCATCTGATTGAATTCATCCTGGGAAAATGCTAATATATCATGAGACTATTTCCAACAGAAATGTGAACTCAAAGATACTGAAAAATAGTAATTAATGGATGGAGATGGGTGTTTGTTTGAAGTATCTGCCCCATGTTTGTTTATGTTGAAAATGTTTCAGAAGTTCATGTATTGAAAGTAAGTTCAAATATGTTTCAATGGCCAGTCTTCATTAGGTGGCATAACTTGGGATTTTAATTAAAGCTGTCAGGAAAATGAATCCACAAACAACAGTGATTTATGTCCAAAAAGAAGACAAAGGACTCCTGGAACTTTATTCGAATAAAGGAATAGGCCATGGTGCATTTCTCCATGGGGTCTCTCAAATTAGAGGAAGCAGCCTCCTTTTTATCCTAATTTACCAGCCTCATTCCCCTCTCTCTTTCCCCATGGGCTGAGGTATTTGAGCGGTACAGACTTCCCAAATCACTTAATAAAATCCCCCTTCTAATGTATACCCCCTGCTTTTTCTGTTCCTTGTGTCAATCAGTGGAATTCTTATGGAATTTATGATTCTTCCCATTGTTTCTTTAATCTCTCAGTATCTAACTTTATTTGTCATCTGAACCACAGTTTGTTTGTTATGACAAATCTCTGTAATTCCTTTCAAAGTTGAATGTTCAATTACAAGGTTATTGTGAATAGGATGTATGAACCATATTCATGAAGAGCATTATTAGTTAAAACTACTCTTCTTTTGATACCGAAATCGGTCAGATAGAAACTTGCTAACACAGTTTTGAGTATTAGAAAGCAGGCATTCTTTATTGCAGTGCTACCTAGAACAGAGGCCAGACAGTGTTAAAGGAATAAACTAGGTATTTATTAAAAAGGCCTTCAAAGGATACACTTTGGACAGTGCAAGAGCCCAGCTGTGGCTCCACCCAAGATGGACCAAGATAGACTCCAAGTCATGAGTTTTCAGACTTTTATAAGTTTTGGTCCATTTACATATTGCGGTTAATTGTCCAATTACAGCTTCAGGTCATGAAGTCCCATCCTTCCAGTTTGCTTTCCTCAATTCGCTGTTGTTTATATCTTTTGGGCCTGAAGCTGCAACAGTGTCCTTGGTTCTCAGGCTGGAAAAGGATTGTTTTGTCTAACTAAACTGTGAAGAGAACTTGCTAACACTTTATATGAAGTTCAGGGTTATATACTAATGCAGTACAGAATCTGGAAAATATGAAAGCTAAAACTTAGGGCATCATTGCTCCCCAGAGGATTCACTGCCATTGCGGAGTTCTCATCCTGTACAGCTTCTACTTACTGTGGGTGAGCTTCTGCTCGCAAGAGCAGCTGTTGAACTGGGACCTTTCCAACACCTGACCTCACTGGGAAGGGGACCCCAACCCCCTCCCCCTTCCCAGAGGATGCGTCGCCCAGCTGTGTGCGGCAGCTGCTTGCAGAAGCCCAGGTGCCACTGCCTAGCCCCGCTGTTTTTCTGACACTGCTTCAGGCTTTTTGCTACACTTTACCCAGCACCCTGTGTCTGCCTGACCCCCCGTGGTTCCTGCCATGGCTGCAGAGTTTCTGCTACATTTTGTTTGCTACCCTGGTGTCCTAGGGTGACGTTATGATGCTCGTATCCCCAATTGTGTGTTCTGTTTATGCTGGATATTATATTCTGTACCTTCAAGACAGGCTCTGAGAGTGAAGGCAGGGAGAAGAAGCACGGAGTTTTGTTATCAGCCTGCACTCACTCCTCCACAGTCTGCTGGAACATAGAACTCCACTGTGTTGTCTGGGCACGGACTGGGCAGAACACTGCACTCCTTTGCTTTTTAGTTAGTTTAGCTAGCTGAGGCACTCCAAGTTTTCCCTGGACTGGTTTTCTTTCCCTTTTCTTTCCCTTTTCTTGGATCCGTTCAAACCTGCTCTGGACTGGGACCCGGGGAAACACCGAGAGCTCGCACTTTGCAGCCTACTGAGGCCTACTCTGGGCAGCAGCCTTTCCCAGTGCCGGAGGGACTGATAACAGAGCAACCACTCCCAGGAGAGATTTTCTGAATTTGTCATCTCTTCATGAGTTTTGTCATCTGTAATTGTTAAATTTTTGTGCTGGGGAATGCTTTGCCTGTTAAATAAACAGGTATTTTCCACTTCTCTCTGAGGAAATGTTTCCCGAACCGATTGGGGGGGAGGGGCCATGTGGGTTTGCTTTCGGGGGGGGGCCTTTTTGGAGGTTTTGTCCCAAATTTGCCCTAATCCAGGACACCTGGGGTCTGCTTGCCTCTGCCATTCCAGCTTTCTGCTCTGAGGTTCCTGCTACAATCCATTTTGCCTTTCGGAGGGGCACTGAGACTGGCTGCCCCTGTGAGTTTGTAAAGGAAGCTCCTTTTCTATCTTTCCCACCGGCTCACCCGTCATTGGCCATGTGGAGACAGGTGGCTGAGCTAGCACCAGAGCGCCCCCTGCAGCCATGGGGAATCATCGCACCTGCCCTGTCCAGCTAGGAGCCAACAGCACCTCCTGCTTGATGTGGCCATAACTACACCAAAGGGGAAAGTGCTTGACAGCTGAGAGAAGGCTGCTATTGGGTTTCTGGTTTTGGTTGTTGTTGCTGTTGTTTGCCTTGTCATGTATATAGATATATTCTAGTAAAGAACTGTTATTCCTTTTTCCATATCTTTGCCTGAAAGCATCATAATTTCAAAGTTATAACAATTTGGAGGAAAGGGAGTCACATTTTCCATTCCAAGGGAGGTTCCCGTCTTCCTTGGCAAACACCTGTCATTCAAACCAAGACATGATGATTGCCCCACAAATATGGGGGCTAATTGAGTTTCAGGATCGATATTAATACACTTTCAAGCCATTTCTTTCAGGTGATTTAAAAATTCGGTAGATGATCCTGCTTAATTTTTGAATAATTTTTACATATTGATAGCCTTTAGACATGATGGCATGTCTAATTCCATATAGTATCCATTGTTGGTATCTCTTTCATCTCTCTCTAAACCTCTCTAATTAAGGCCCACCCGGCATCCGTGGTGGGAAAATTAATGTCCACTGTGCCTGGCAAATTACCCATCAAAATTTGCTCTTCCACCAACCTCCTACTGGTTTTAACAACCATCTCTTTCCATACTATCAAAAAACATTTCCAACATAGTATCTATACCCTTCCAGTCTGGATCCTGAGTTTTAATCATAATTTCAAATGCTTTTGCCATTTTGTCTGGGTCATCTCAGTAGGTGCCAGCCATCGACTTCCAATTTTTAAGGTACGTTATTGAAAACTGCACGTTTTACTGTGATTGGACTGTCTGCACCTACTGTCTGATGGAAGGGAGCTACTATCACATCTCTGTGTTTAGTTCTAGTTCTCCCTGCAATGAGGCTAAAACACTCTGCTCCTTGATACATCCTCCCCATCCTATCTTCTCTTCTAGACTTGCCAATTCCCCCTTAATATCAGTCTCGGCAACCTGATTATCTGTTTCCCCATCCAACCTGTGATTAGGACTGACCATAAGATCTAAATCATCCTCCATTTTGAGGAGATGTTTAGAACAAATTTTTCCTATACTGCACATAGAACGACAGTGTTTTAACCCTTTTCCTTGATTATTTTATTCAAGAGCCAGATTAAAAGGGTCTGAGGGGGCTGGATTCAAGCTACAATCTTTCTGCCATCCAGTTGATTCCACAAAGTGAAAAACATATCAGCATACATACCCTCATCCCATTTCTGTTCCTGTCTTAAAAACAACATTAATTGTAACAATGTATTATACTTGAAGGTTCCATTTTGTGGCCACTTTTCTCCAGAGTCTAGTTTGTACAATGGCCACTATTAATTGCAATACTTAATCAAATTCTCCTTGGTAGCTCTTCTCCCAGAGGGCCTGCCAATCTTTCTCCAATGTTGCAAAATGCAACCAAAGTGGGGATTTTTTTCAAAATTATTGTCTGCTACCCATCTCCAAATAGTAAACCCAAAATGTTACAATACAGATACAAATAAAAACCAATTAAAACAATTATTGATCAATCAATAAAACCAAGTCAAACACTGAATTCCAGAATACCAAATAATCCACCAAACATGCTGGAAAATCCACATGCCTTATATGGTCATGATTTCCAAAAGAATGCCTTAGTATTGAATGTGATCCTACCTGTGTCCCAGACTGGTCCGAAGAACTGTGGTCTTCTGCAGGAAAGTCTCGGTGCCAGCATGAAGATCCAGAGATCACTCGTATCCATAGGAGATGAGGCAGAGTGTCCCATCTGGGGGCCAGAAAATTATACCAAAATCAGTCAGACAGAAACTTGCTAACACAGTTTTGAGTATTAGAAAGCAGGCATTCTTTATTGCAGTGCTGGGTACTTGGAGGCTCCTTCCTCTAATTGAGCGCACTGAGCATCAGGTAAACAGTTTTTATCATACACACTGGTTACATATACATTAGCTATCTCTGCTTACTTGATCTATATGCATTACTTTATTTTACATAGTCACACCCCTTTTTGGAAGTCCTTATATAGTCATTTGGGGTCTTCTTTGGTGGTCCTCGATGTCCAGTGTCCTAATTTCTAGGTGGCCATTCCCTGACCCCAACTCTTGAGTAAGTGCAATACCGTTGTTTTGCATGACTCCTGCTTTGTCAGCCTTATCTACTTCTCCAAGTCTACATTATTCCCTTTAAGAGTAAAATGTTGTTCTGTTCTACTATCCTTATCAGTTTTTTTATTAAGTTTAGGAGTCTTTTCACTTCTCTGTCTGTCTGATTTCTAGATGAGAAAAATATGGGAAAATGCAAAGCTAATTAGTCTATTCCTATTATCACATTCTTTTTATTTTTGTAATATGGACAGATAGTTCCTTTGAAAGTCTTTCAAGGGTATTATTAGCATCTTCATAGCCTGGTAACTTCTTTGAAGGCTAATTGCAGTTTTGGCCCTTGTCACAGGGAATATATAATTCATTAAAAGTATGTTATAGGCTACCCCGGACCAAGTCCCACGGGGTGACCCTCAGCTGGCTGGTCAACGGGTGCCTGGATAGCATAATTAAAATCCCCAGCAGGAAGATGGAAGGACTCTTGAGCTGCTGGAATCTGAGCGAGTTTATTGAGGATTGATCGACTGAGTAGGGAGACAGAAATAGGAGCAGGGAGACAACCACACTCAGGGGAAGCAGACTCCAAGAGCCTGGGGAAGGAGGGGCCAGAGTATATAACTGGGGAGGGAAGGAGTAACTAGGGTACAAATGATCCAGTGGGAAGAGGGTGTAAGGGATGGGGTAACATAAACTGGGCCAGTGAGGGAAAAGGGAAGGAGTGGTTTACAGAGGGAAACATTAGGAGCAACGAGAACAGGGAACTTTCCAGAACTTGGGGACATGGCAACTACAAACTGACAGGTGATGGGCATGTGCTCATTTGCATTGGGGGGCAGAGGACTCTGGGGAAATGCCTTATGCTGAACGACTGTAGTTTCCCATGGCATTACCACACTGTCCTCCCCATGGGCACATCCCACAGTAAGTGCTTCTTTCCCAACAGTGACTAGGAAACATATACTTTAGCAGTTTTTTCTGATGTTAAGAAATAGCTACTGTCAGCAGCTTGTTACATACACATCACTTTGGTAATGCACCTTCTGCCTGTTGCAATAGCAACCTCAGAACATTACCTCAGCAGCAAGTGAGATTAATTTTTGCAAAAGTAAAGTAATTATGCCTATAATTAACTTCTTAGACTCAGTCTGTAGTGTAAATTTACACAGTGCTAGGTTACTGGAGTTTGTTAAAAGTAAATTTATGCAATTTTTTTTGTTTGTTTTGATTTGTTCCTTTGTATAATGCTTAGCTGAGTACATACCATTTTGTACACCATTTGGGTGAGAGGTCATAACTACAATACGTCTCATCAAAATAAGATATTTTTTATCAGGTGGTAAAAATAAAATCCTAATGCCATGTAGTTCTGCCCTAAATTGTTTGCACAGTTGCTGCTAACTGTATAACTGACTCCTCAGTAATAATATTGACTATCTGGTTTTGGACTCCACCTGAAAACAATGGTCAGGATGTTTCCAAGATCTGTATCTTTAATATAATTTTAAATTTTGAAATTAATAAACTAATAAAACATGTTTTTGGTAATTGTTGGCAACACTTTTTGTGAAAGTCCATGTTTATGACAATTTCCTTGTTTGTTTGAAAGAGTGCGTGTGTGTAGCAAATTCTTGTGTATACTGAATCAGCAGTTGCGTCACAAAATCTGATTGCAGAATTTGTGCATGCATGTATGTGGTAAAGCTTCTAAGGGCTTGTAATTTTATTTAGGTATTGTCTTTTTTTTAGTTAGAACCTTGTCCTAAAATCCCTTATGCATGCCTGTTATGTAATTAAAATTTTTATATGTTTATATGTGCACATGTCACGGGTAACCCAAAATGCTATTGTATTCCATATCTATCTGAGCCCAAAAATTGTTAGTGTATTTTTAAGACCCTGCAGTCAGAAAACAGAACCGGGAGGGGGGGGGGGGGGGGGGCCGGGTGAGAACTTTGCCGTGGTCCTTTTGTAAATTGGAGCCTGGAAGCAGAGATGTCTCTCTCTACTGGCAGCATTTGCTGAAGGTGGAGGCTCCACTTTTGAGGGGGTTGTTTTGTGGTTTTTGGTTTTTTTCTGGGCTTGCATAAGTAGCCACTCAAAAAAACTTCATTTTACAATCAAAAACTGTTTCAGAGTGAACTTTGCAAAGCAAGCCTCAGTCCCTGGGGCCAGGTCACCCTTGCATCGGTGCCAACAGACCGGTTCTTTTCCCTTAACACACCTGCAGTGCAGCGGACAGCAGCACCAACACCAGCGGAGTCCAGAGGGTGGCAGGAGGAAGCAGCAGGAGGCGGTGCTTACTTGACACATGCCGGCAAGTCTTCATCTGCCACTAGAACTGCTCCGCAAGCTCTTACCTTCCCGGGAGGGTTTGCCGCCATCCTTCCCCCTTGTCTCCCAGACCATGCAATCACCTGTGAAGGCTGCCATCTTGGGGGAAGGGTCAGATGCCATTTTCCCTGTCTCCTTACATGTGGTTGCCAATGGCAGGAGCCATTTTGGAAAGGGAATTTCCACCATTTTGGGTGTCTGTTCTCTGGGAGTTTGTGAGATTTAGCAATTTTGTATCTAGTGACTATTTACTGGGGTTTTTTTACCTGTTGCAGTTTTGCTTGTTAGTAAACTGTTATTTTTTTCCACTTATATCTATTTGTATTTCACTTCTCCTTATTGATGGAAAGGGATTGGTAAAAACAAAGGGAAATAACTCATTTTAGAATGTTCCCCTTTAAATTGTCTTAAACCAAGATAGTACGTTTTTGCACATGAGTACTGTATTTGTCAGTAGTTTGATTAGAACTGCAGTAGATGAGTGCTTTAAAAGCCATGGTGAATTGTGTCTTTAATAAGTAATGATACAAAAAATAAATAAAAATATTCATTTTCTGATAGTGTTCACTTTTACTCTTCATCCAGAGTAGTCTGAATTCCAAAATTCTCAAGATATTTCATGTAGCCCTATTATTTTGTTATGTATCTTTTAAATTAAATGTCTTCACAAGTCCTCTTCTGGTTGCAAATAAACCAGTGGAAAAGGTAACTGCATCCTGCTTCCCTGCTGGAGGTTACAAACTTCCCACACGCCAGTCTGTATCAGTCAAACAAGCTGTCTTAATTTGAGCAATTTCCATAGTGTTTCTTTGCTATTTCAAATAATTTTCACAGCGATAGATCATGGAGACATTGCACAAGAGCAAGAGTTAAGCATGGACTGTGACTTATGGAAAAAGGTGTAGTTAGAAGCAGCTGGAGTGAGGATTTGGCCTGCACAGTCGCAGTTGGAAAAGTTGTTTGATGTGTTGATGTTTTTATTTAAAGCTGCTGCTTGTGCCAGAGACAATACCAGTGTGATTGTCATTACTGTTCTCTATTATGTGCTCACTGTCAGGATACTAGGCATCCTCAGGTGTCAGGAGGGAATATGTGGATTGAAACCAATTCAAGCCTGTTGCTCTCCTCAATATTCTTCTGCTAGTTGTTCAGTTCTTATACTCTATATTGAGCTTAGCCATGTATATGCTCCTCCCATGCTGGACTGGCTAACTCAAAGAGATATTCACACTCTTAATGAACTCAGAGAAAATCATTTACATCACCAATTGATCCACTCAACTCATCGATCCAATGTCACGGTTTGATGCTAGCGCAATGCCAGCGCCCCCATGAAAATATACCTTCCCAAATAAGTGCTGTGAGATGTGATCAGGAACAGAGCAGAGCAGACCCAAGCTTAATAACAAAGGGAAAAAAGCTTTATTAAACTACTATTACTATAAAACACACACACACTAAATCCAGGATGAAAACCTTCCAAAACATTCCTCCTTCCCCCCCCCCAATTCCAACAAAACCACAGTGAGACACAACTCGGACCCTCAATCAGGTTCCCACCCTTCAGTTAATCAATACTCAGTCCATCAAGGGAGAGAGGAGCCTCTCCTGTGCCATTGACCCCCCCAGGAAACACAGTTGCCACCTCCTGTGTTTCCATGTCACATATGGCAACCGCCTGGAGAAAATCTGCCAGTGTGACACTCTCCTTTCCATGTCACAGTGCTCTCACCACCATGCATGGACAGACTGCCCATAGGGATCCTTTAAGGATGCTTTGCCAAGAACCAAAAGAACAACAGTTCAGTTTCTTGTTTTGGGACTACAGTCCCCCCATTTTTCCCTCCCCTGGGGCCAAAGGTCTCAAGAACAGAGATCTTCTTCTCCACTCCTGCACTTGCAGCTGCTGAAGCAGGTCACTGCCACTTTCACTCTTTCTTGGCTCTAACCATTGCATCCCCCTAAAAATGCAGTCTCTGTTGCAAGACAGATTGGTTGAGTCTATGGCTATACAAGAAAAGTCCAGCCAAAAGCCACTCCATCATCTCCTCCCACCTAGAATTCTTTTCCCCATTTTCTTCTGATATCTCAGTCCTAGACTGTCTCCTTTCTCTTCTACATTGAGGAGGAATAGTGTTTTGCAAAGCTTTCCTTTCCCAGGAAAGGGTTAAAAGTCTCAGGCTCCCAGGACCAGGATGGCTGAGATCTCACAGCAGGCTGCTGAACTCTCACACTCCAAGGCTGGGCAGTTGTCTCCCCCCGCACCTCTATCTTCTCTGCAGCGATTTCCAGGTGCCTCCAGGCTCTCTGTCTCTTCCTCTCCAGGGGGGCTGCCTGGGACATCTCAGTGGTTTTGCACCCTTTGGTCCTGGGGGCGGGGGCTGGCCTGGTTCCCTTCCCTTCACCCCCTGCCCCCTTCTCCCTCTGGGGCTCCGGCCTACCTCTCCCAGGCTGCATGGCTTCCCCTCCCCCACCCAGCCTGTGGCCGGGCAGGGGAGGTCTGCACTGCACTCTGACCCGAACCAAAGAAAGAGTTCCCCTGGGAGTTCTTGCTTTTAATCCCCTGTGTTCTCAGAGGCGTGTCCATGCCTTCAGTGGTCAGTCCAAATGCCAATATCCAAACGCCAGTATCCAAACCTGACCACTGATTGGTTTGACTACCAATTTCCTGAAAAAAAAAAAATTCACTTCCACGTCAAACCACGACATCCAACTTGATATGAAGAAGCCTTGAATATAATTCACTACAGTAATAAAGACTTATAAAGTATGATAAACCAAAACTATTATAAACCCTTTATCAACAGGTTATCAAAGACAACACCTCAATTTGAGTGCTGTGTGCAGTTCTGGGGCCCACAATTTAAAAAGAATATGAAGGTCTTTGGATGTGTCCAGAGAAGGACCACCAAGCTGGTGAAAGGGCTGGAAGGCATGTCCTGTGAGGAGTAGCTGAGGACTCTGGATGTTCTGGTTTGGAAGCAAAACCAGTGAGAGACTCCAAGTCAGAAATACAATTTATTAGGAAAAAAAAAAAAAAAAACTCAAAATACATGCAATAATTCAAAAGAAAAACCACGGACAGAGTCAGAATACAACCTAACACCCTTTTGGTCAGGGTGTTGGTAGCAGTCCAAATTGGAATGGTTGCGGTCCTCCTGCAGTGGTTATGTTGGAGCAGTGATCCTGTAGAAGGGTGTAGTCTTCCTCTGAAGGTCCAGTCGAGAGACTCAGCTGTTCCTCTGGGAATCCAGTGGAAAGGTCGAGTCTAGTGTCCCAAAAACTCAGATTATATCCAGTTAGGAATGCTTGGCTCCTCCCTCTGGGCAGAGCATCTCACAATGGGATGCTGTAACTTTTATCAGTCATGCAGTGACATTCAATAGGCCATTAACAGCAGATGTCTCCCTGGAGGGAGGATTGGTTTGTGGAAGAGATAAAGAAAACTGCCCAATTAACAGAAGATAACTGCCACACCTCCAACAGATGGCAAATAGAACACATCTTGCCTTGCAATCTAGGACACTGGGTTTGTCTAATTTGGAGAAAAGGAGACTGAGGGGTGACCTCATGGCTCTCTGCAGCTTCCTGAGGAGGAGACATGGAGAGGGAGGTGCTGAGCTCTTCTCCCTGGAATCCACTGACAAAATGTGTAGGAATAGTTCAAAGCTGCATCAGGGGAGGTTCAGATAAGGAAACATCTATTTACTGAGAGGGTGGTCAAACACTGGAAGAGACTTCCTAGAGAGGTGGCTGATACCCCAAGCCTCTCAGTGTTTAAGAGGCATTGGGGCAATGTCCTTAATAATATGCTTTTATTTTGGCCAGCAGTGAAGTGGTCTGGCAGTTGGACTACATGATCATTGTAGGGCTCTTCCAACTGGAACTATTCCATGCTTTTCTAAAAAAATAAAATTCTAAATGTTCTGTATTACTGTAACAGATATGATAATATTTGAAAATTGTGTGTGCTGGTAGTGTGCATTTAGGTTATAATAGTATTCCAGTAATCTTTTCCTTTTAATGTAAATACCCACTTTTATTCATTTATACTTTCCATATTCCTGCTCAGCATTTTGAAATAGTCTGTCAACCCAATAAGTTACTTTAAAAAAATTACACCATTACCCCATTCCTCCTAATGGAAAATGTGTATGCAGTTCTAGAAAAATAAAAGTATACTCTTACAAAGTTAATACAAAAGTAATTTTAATGGTGTTGAGCATGTCGGTTGATTTGTTCTACTGGCATTTTGGGAAGATTGTACATGAGTAAAGACAAACAATTAATTTCTGCTATATTCCAAAATATTCAGATGTGGTACAAAGCAGTGGGTGCAGTAGAGCAGAAATACCCTGATGACAATCCTTATGATACACATGCTTACCCACTGATGATTTTTTAAAAAATAATTATATTATTTTGGATCAGGGGGAACATGAGCTTTAAAGAGAAATATAAGAAGATTTTATTGATTTTAGAGTTTTGAATGAAATTTTGTATTGCTGATGCAGAAAAAGCTTTCAGACTGTCAAAAACATGTTTCATTCCCTCTAAGTTGATAAAATAATCGAAAGTTATATCTACTGCGAGCAACTAAGTACGATGCAGCAGCTCACTGTCTCCCCTGCTTTTCCCCTCTCCCAGTGGGATAGGGAGGAGAACTGGGGGAAAAAAAGTAAAACCCATGGGTTCAGTTAAGAACAGTTTAATAATTGAAACAAAGTAACATATAATAATAATAACATTAATAATAATAATAATAATTATAATAGCAATAATTATAATAAAAAGGAGAGAGAGACTGGAGCACTCCTTTTCATTTCTTTTCCTCTTTTATGTCATTATTCCTTTTTTTTCCTGTTGTACTTCTTCCTATCCCACACCTCATTTCTTTTCCTAAGACTACCTTTCTCTTTTCCTCAGTGGGATTATGGTCTCACTGTCTTGCATTCCTGTTGTTTCTTTCCATCTATAGTTACCTTAACGACTTGGACCGCATAGCAGATTTGGCCTATCTGCCAACTCAGCAAGATGTGCTTAGAGTTCGAGTCCCAACAACAGGGATCATTGAATATCCATTTGACTTACAAAGCGTCATTTTCAGGTAGAAAAAAGTTTAACACCTATTTGCTTTGTTTCTTTTATTTCTTTTTACATTAGCAATACCATGTATAATATATTGGTTAAATGTACAAATTAGTCGATGTTTTTTTTTTTAATTTGAGCTTGGTGTTAATTTTATTTTCATGCTTTTGTCCATATATCATTAGCAGCTGTTCTTAAAGGTGTAAAGAGGATGAGAGACAGATTTGTCTTTTTCTGAAGGTAGTTATTATTGATAGAAAAACTGGTAGTAGTTTTTCAATAAAATTAGTACAAATGTTCTAGTATGAATAATTATGAAATGGAAAGGTACCAGTTCTGTACTTGATTTTTATAGAGAAGTGATATTTTGCAAATTTAATGCCATTCCTACAAATAATTTTCACCACAGCTCATTCTGAGGGCAAATACAATTGCTAAAGAATAACTATGCAGTTACAAGTTAGACACCTGAGTGTCTAGTTACATTGAGATCCATAATAAATTTGGAGTACACTCTGTCAGTAAATTTGAGTTTTTATTTTGGCTATTAACAACTTCAGTAAATACAGATTATATTCTATTTATTCTCTTAAAATTAGGCAGCCTTGACAAGTTTGGAATTTTGACTGGCAATTTCTTGGAGAACGGCAAACCACCAACTTGATTCTGTGGATGTATTTCTGCTGAATATACAGAGCATACATCCTAGAATCATGACTCAAAAGCATAAGTGTTTTGAATAACAGAAATTTGAGGGCTTTGAGACCCATAGTAATTTAAATTCAGAAAGCACATCAAACTAAAAAGCAAATATGATAACTTATTTATTTACAACACATTCCATTAGTCTTTAATATGAATGGCAACAGTTTTAAGAAGAACCAAATTGTTTTCAACTAAATTGAATTCAGTGTTTTATGTGTTTCTATGTTTATCTGCAAAGGTATTTGTGGAGTTGATGCGATCATTGTTAATTTTGCAGAATGGTGGATGTAGGAGGCCAACGATCAGAAAGAAGAAAATGGATACATTGCTTTGAAAATGTCACATCTATCATGTTCCTAGTAGCTCTTAGTGAATATGATCAAGTGCTTGTGGAGTCCGACAATGAGGTAAGCAAGCATTAGCATAAATCACCAGCTTTTAAGAAAAAAATACTTTACTTAAAATTAATTTAAAATTTTATTTGCAAATTGATTAAAACACAACTTTGTAGAGAGCTTTGGTGTGTGTGTTTTTACATGTTTATTTGGATATTAAATTTTTTGGACCAGTAAAGTTTAATGATAGATTGAATACTTCATGCTAAGCAGCAAAACAGAAGGTTGCTAGTCCTTTCAATACATTTTCAAAGCAGGCTGGCTTGTCCATTCCTGGTTGTTTTCCAAATATCTACCAGCAGTTGTATGCAACTGCATGGAATGAAATGAGAAGTCCTACATGGATTAAGATGCTAATCTTCAAATAATATGACACAAACTGATCTCTTCCATGGAAGGTCAGTGGAACCCATCTATTTTGTGTTAAAGGTGGAATAGCTGATGGTAGAGAAATGTTCTTATTGTAGCTATTTGCATGGTTAATGTTGTGTAGCAGAGTCATAAAAATACAATGGGAATTAAAACAAAATTCATATATTCTTTGCTAGAACAGACCCTAAAGTAGTAAACTTCATTCCATTGACTTAAAGTATAGGATTTATATTGGCTTATATTTCCTACTTGTGTTTCTATTTCAAAGGATAACAGAAGTAAAAAACTCATAGGTGGTTATACATGAACTAAGTAGGAAAAGTGCAGGAGTACCCAGTGTTTTGTATACAATTTTAAAAAGTAGGGGGGAAATTTAATATTTGGATTTTTTCTTTCATAAAGACTATTCCCATTATTCATCAAACTTATATGTGTTACTCACCAACACTGTTCTATGCAAGTTTTTAGCATTCATTTACAAAATTTAGGTTAAAAAAAGAAAACATTTTAATGTTCTTTATGACTGTATATATATGTTGATTTCATTATTTAAGAGAAGGGTTGTCATACCAAGGTAAAACAGATGTCCCAGGGCAGTCATGATTGTATTCTCAACTTTTTCAATATTAATTTTTTCAAGAAAGACTAGGAGTTCTGAAATCTTTTAAATTTATACTTTTCCCATAAAAGAAAGAAATCTCATTACAGTCTTTATATCAGACATCTCCCTAAAAAGTACAGCTGTTACAAAGAAAAAAATTTCAGTTGCTTATACAGTGAATATATCTTCTCATTTATTTTTGTATTTTTTTTTAACTTGGAAGGTATCAGAATGCTTTTATTTTGTTTTGTAAGACATATATTTGATGTTGTGGTCCAAATAGTAATGAAGTCTGATAATACATCATAAAACAAAGCTTTATTGAGGCAGTAAGAAAGATGAACAACAATTCCCCCATATAGCAACTCACCCAATCACCAATAGTGAGTACAGGATCATAAGCAATGCCATGGTTCTGGTGGACTGCCAGGGATATTTGATGTCAGGGTCATCTGGCAGAAACAGCCAATCATGCAAATGCCTTTTAAATGTGGAAAAGAGTTCTGACAATGTAGGTTGGGGGCAGAGTGTTGGCAGACTGTCTAAGATACAGGGTGTCAGAAGGCAAGATGTCCCTTCCACCCTGTGATTCTCTCAAATCATCACTTGATGTAGAGTTATAGGCAAGGGTGTTATTTTGATGGATTGTTAGTTATATAATAAGCTAGGTGAGGTTGGTGCTCCAACACCTGCAGGGTATGTTACACAGTCAGAGGTTGAAAGGTGGTGTATCACGAGACAGGTACTGTAGAATCATCTCTATCAAGTATCAGTTGTGCAGGCATCTGGGAGGTGATTACTGTTATGAATGGAGAGGAGAGCTTAAACAAGTCCTGACTTTGACTCAGACTTCTGGCAGTAGCTTTGTTTGGGGTGGCCTGCACCCCAGATCCCTCTTGCTCATGGGTTCTTAATCATAGCTGATTTGGTCTATTACAAAACAAATAATTTATTTAATAAACACAAATTTAACAGACATAAGACTTTAACAGATTACTTCCTACACAGGATAAACAAAAGAAACACTACTAGTAGATAAACAGTACAGTGCACGAGTGAGGTACCTATTATTACAGCTAGAGAAGAAATAGTATAGATTAGGATTCAATGTATCTTACTATCCAATTTCTGATGGGGCACACATAGGATCCTTTCCTCTGTTTCCAGAAAAGTAACCACAAAGATGCATTCAAGCTTTGGGAAGAAGTCCTACGCATTTCCCGGGAGGGTGTAGGAGACTTCTACCTTTGTGAAAATTTGTGTAGCTTCTGTAGTTGTAAAAATAGTGCCTTTCAGTGTAGGATTCCTGGCTTCTCTCTCTACATCTTGCTCTCAAGGCAAGGGATGTTTATTATCAGCTGGGAATCTTACCTCCCTGGCATCAGAGATAACTCACTGCTGGACATCTGTCCGGAGCTATGCACCAGCTGATGGACAGAACAGATAACCTTTTTTGTGGCAGAGGAGACTTCGTGTCACATTCCACTCCTGTGACTGAAGGCACTGGTTTTACCTCATGGAGGGATAGTGCAGGTACCTCTTGCCTCCATGCTATAAAAGCATCCACTTTCATATATTTTTGCACCATCATTGTGTTACACATTGTTTTCCTAAGCTGTATTATTTCTTCAAAAGATGTTGTATATATTATTGATATTGATAAGAAACACCTGCTGTTGTTTCAGCTTATGTATTTAAGTATTAGATCATGTAACACATATACATATATTTAAAAAAAGATTAGTGATTAAACCAAAAGATTATAAGACATGGCATTAAATTCAGAGTGTTCATGATAGTTGAAGACAATCCAATAAGTCATTTTTGTGTTGTTATCAGTCCATGTAGGATAGGTTGTTCCCCATCCCTTGAGTCTTAAGATCATAGGAGGATGAGATGTAAATCAGGAAGAAAGAATTCATGGAGGTATCATCTTGGTTGTAGTGATTGGAGGAGTTAAATGGATGGACAGTGACTCTTTTCACTTCCATTCATGCTTCTTAGTCCAGTGTTCTTCAATGAAGTTCAGTATTTTGCATATTCTTGCTTAATATATCAAGTGTTAGAAAATTCTAAAATAATCTAAACCAATATATATGTATTATAAAATAGTCTGTCTCGGGGAATCAAAGATGTAATGAAATACAATTATTTTTACTTACTTAGGATATTATTCCAATTGGGAATTTTATGTTTTATCCTGGAGAGGTAGGAAGAAGTAAACAAAATTGATTCCATAATAATATGAAAATTCAAGTCATATTTAGGGTGAAATCTTTTCTACCCACTGACAGAGTGAAGACATAAGCATCCTAAAGCAATATTTATAGAGAACTACAAAGCATAATCAAAACAATTAAAACTATCAAATAATTTGGTAGTTCAGTAGTATTAAATGAGGGTTTTAATGCTATGTCAACAAGTTTAAGTGGAATAGTTGTGCTGTGGAAGCCAAAAGCAAATCCAAAGCTATTTGATTTTGTTCAATTAACTTTGAAAGGTTGGTAAATTTTTGTTTCAAGGCATTGATTGTATCATCAGACTGTTGATTTATGGATATTTGGGTTATCTCTCCTTCCAGGAGTGGTATCACCTTAGCTGAAGTAAGACCTTTAGAGAATATGTTTGGTGTGGAGTTCTCACCATTTGAATACTTTCATGAAATATATAGAGGACTGAGAACAAACCAGCAATCGTTGCAATTTGTTATCAGTGTCACAGCTTGCATTAGCTTTATGAACCAGGGACTCATAAATTCTGGGAAGGCTGGACAGGACAAACGCAGATCCGAACCAATGTGGTTAATCATATGTTCTCCTTTATTGTTTATAAGATGGCAGTTTATATACACTTCAATATAGTTTACAATTGTGAGTACACTCTCACTGGCAAGCAAACATTGTTTGTCCTTGTCTTAAGGTGGCCAAAGTTCCACACTGCAGACCTATACTAATTCACACCCAAGAAAGCCCATTGCACTTGTGGTTACCTTAACATAATTTCTAACTGCGCCACAGACTAATTTCTCACTGCGTCATAGGCTTCAAGGCCTCACCAAGGCCTATATCTGAGGCCTAGGCTGGGGTAGCTCAACCTTCTAAATATGAATCGTGCCCTCTTTCTCTCAGAAATTCTGCTAAAATTCCCTCTTTTTCTTTTTGAGCTACCCAGATTTACTCAAAGGCGCGGTTAGTCATTCTCTGCATGCACCGTAGCAAACAAGGTATAAAAACTAGAATAAGTATAATAATAAGAAAAAGTACAATACTAAAATGTACTAAATCTTTGACCCAACCAACAAAACCTTACGAACTGAGCCAGTTGGCGAACGGAGAGTCTACAACGACAAGTTTCTTCATATTGTCTTTCAGTTGCATTAACTGTTTATAAATTGATTGAGAGTGGTCAGATAAATTCATGCAACACATGCCTTCAAATTCTTCACACCCGTGTCCTTGTGCTAAAAGCAGGAAGTCAAAGGTGGCTCTGTTTTGCTGAACGGCATGACGAATGCTATCTACATCTGTGGCAAGCTCACTTAACATTTTAGATGTGATATTAATTTGTTTTCCTGTCCAGCAGGCCAGGGTTTTCAATTGTGTGAGAGCTTGCACTGAAGCAACTCCTGGGGAGAAGATTGAGGCTAGTATTACAGATGTGCACCCCCATAATAATACTTTGTCTGGACAATTGGGGTCCAGTTGGAGAGCACTCCGTTTGGCTTGTTGAGGCTTCTGAGGCAATCCTAGAACTTGATGAATGGTGGGAGCAAACTGTTAATTTACCAACGTAACATGGGCCTCCCACAGCTTTTTGAGGCACTGCAGACCAGGCTCGATCCCCAAAAATGAAGAAAATTCCTGGCGGCAGTTTTCTTGCGACACTTTTTGATGGTATCACGGATTGTGTTCAATTGTTACAATATTCTGAATAGTTATAATACAATGGAGATCTGGGAGACAACCAAGTGTTGTCATCTGTTGGCTGTTTTTCTTTTTGCGTTGGTTTTGTAGCATGAGGTCCAAATATCAAACAGTAATTTCCTGGGGCAGAACCTAAAAGATCAAATTCTTGAGGTTTAACACTAACAACTTTAAGATTTTGCACAACTGCAACAGCTTGCGCTTCCAGCGTACTTTTTGGATTTATTTTGGCCTGAGTCCAGGCTGTAAACTCTGCCATGGAACTCAGTGGAACTCCAATTAAACAAGTACGAAAAGGATTGGACGGTGTGGTTAAAGACAGGCAGAACGAATCTTGCTTAGTTTGTTTGGCCCAAGTGATCCACATGTTTTGTCTCTTGTCAATGTCAAGGATTCCAAATACTTTAGTTACTAAAACACTACTTAATAAAAACACTTTGACCCACCACATCTTCCTCACGTTCTTGATTGCCCCAAAAAAACCCCAAACTTAATTCTAAATACAAACTATAACTTATGATAAACTTAAGGTTATGTTTATGATTATTTAACTTATTTTCTTATACTCTACTAAATTAATTTTCATCAGAATTAGATTTGTCATGGGATGTTCCAGGTAAATTGTTGTCGTCAACGTTGTTATCACTGTTGGTGGGTATCTCTGCCTGTGGACACGCACACGTAAATCTGTTCAGCACCCAAACTGGACCAGTACCTGTTGAAACACACATATAACCTCTACCAGTAAACAAAACAGGACTTGGCCCTTGCCATTCACCGGTTCGCATGTCCTTGTGATAAACATAGAGTCCTGGAATCGCTTGTGGTCTTCCCTCCTTCACTGCTTGGTGATGTATTACCACTGCAGGTTCTTCTCTACCTTCTGCCAAACACAAATAATTCAGGGTAAACAGTACTTCTGACAATTGATTAAAAATATCAGTCTCATAATTTTGCTTTTGTTTTGCTAGATATTCTTTCAGAGTACGATTGGCTTTTTCTACAATGGCTTGGCCTGTAGATGAGTGAGGGATCCCTGTGGTATGTTTCACCCCCCGTTTCTGCATAAATGTAGCAATTTGTTGACCAACATAAGAAGGAGCATTGTCGGTCTTAATTTCTACAGGTAAAAATTAAAATAAAAACACCCATTCAAGCAGAATCACTGCTGAACCAGGTTGGGACTCCCCCTTTTTCTTTTGCCATTGAAAAACAATTGCAAAAGGACAAGCATTTTTTCTCTTTTTCCTTTTTGAAACTTGAATCAGAGCTCTTTGTTGTTCAAGGGTCTAAACTCGAGGGCTGTTGGCATCAGATAGGGTTATTGATATTGTTGCCTGACAAAGCAGCTGTAATGATGTGTCCTTGTTGTTGGATTGCATCCTGGATGGCTGCTGTGAATGCTGCAGTTTGACTGTTTTGTTCTGCTCCCTGTGGCTCTGACAAGCATCTCGTCGACTGGACAGCCTTGAGGAAGGGTGGCTAGAATAGTTCTTGTATGTGTGTTAGCATTTTCAAAGGCAAGTGAGCAAAACAAGTGGTTTTGCACGTCTGCTGGCACATCAGGAGCATCCTTCAAAGCGGCTGACAACCTGTCAATGAATTGTCCATATTGTTCTGTGGTTCCTTGTTTTATGGTTGTGTAAGGTGCTGGTTTCTTCTGATCTGGTACTGAAATCAAAGCTTGATGGGCCAACTGTTGCAACAATTGATGTATTTCGATTGGGTAAGTGAGTTGTACCCTGGTTGTTGCATAAGGTCCATGCCCAGTCAGCATATCTGGCTGGACTCCATAAAAAGGATCTCCTACCACTGCATGTTTGTTAGCTTCTTCAACTGCAAGACGCCTCCATTCCCTTTCAAACATGAGATACTGTGAAGGTGCCAGCAACAAGGATGCAATACTAGATGAGTCAGAAGGACAAAGCACATCTGCTGTAAATATATACTGAATGATGTTCCTGGCTGCCTCTGATCTGATCCCATAATCTGTGGCTGTTTGTTTGGCTGATTGGAGAATTTTCCATTCATGAGGTTCCCAGGCTGCATTATTATTTCTTACGATGACAGGGCAGGCAAAAGATTTGGCAGTTTTCCAGTCCCCATCTAAAATAGCATGCTTCACCACTGAAGCTCACTGGGACTGAATTGGATTTTTTAAAACAACTGGCATTGTCAATTGCTGCTCAGAGGAAGGTCCCTCTAATTGAAACTGTTGATTTGAAAGGTTGTCGAGCTGGGCTATCTGTTGCTGTAAAGTATTTGTTCTCGGTATCTTATTCTGTGATCACTTATTTTTGCGATAATTAAAATCGGAAAGTTCTGATTCTGATTCGTCCGAATCAGAGTTCAATGGAAGGGGACATTGCAGCGCTGCAGCAGTGTGACGTGAATTGACTGCTGCAGGCTGTATCGCTATTGTCTGTGTTGTCGCCTCTGCCATCCCGCCGCTGCGGCCGTGTTCGAATCGGCCCCCCCGCGTATGGGTTTCTGCTGTCGTCTCCGAGCAATGCAGGGTGCCCCCCCCTCGCTCACGCGCAGCCGCCGCTGCTGCTCTCCCTGGGGGGTGGAGGGCCGGCTGCCCCTCGCTCCTGTCTCCACCTTGGTCTCCGCCCCTGTGTTCCATCCCCTGAGCCAGCCCTGTTTCGTCATCATCCCCGCCTGTCTCCTCGGGTTTCACCCCGCCCCAAGAGTGGGGCAGCTGGCTCACTTCCTGTTGCCTTTCATTTTGCCGGGGAACTGACGGAGTCACTTCCGCTGCCTGTGCACGACTTTCAATGTGGGCTACTACCTCTTGCACTGACGAGCTAACTGAAGCTTTTTGTCCCCGCATCGGATGCGTATTACTAACACCAAAAAACTTTTCAAACGGAGATGGCTCCTGCCCTTCTGTTTTCTCCGCCATGGACTTTTCAAACGCCTGAATCGCGGCTTCTGCCGCCTTTTTCTCTGCGGACATACTTTGCAAGGTACGTATTACTTTCTTCCAAACTGCTCCAAATTCTAATATTGTTTTCTTATCTTTTCCGCCTTCAACAGCCAAATCCCAAAGCAATTGCCCTAGTTCTTGCCGCTCGGTCTCACTAAAAATGAGTGAGGGCTTCTGTAATTTGCCCTTATTTCTGGCCCATAGGACCAATTGTTCTAAATCAGATTCTTTTACTTTTTCTCCTCTCTTAGAGAGAATATGCAAAAGGAGCCGCAGAGCTGCCTGTAAATCGCTATCCATGTTTCCTTCACTCGCTTTGCGTGCGGCTTACCTTCCAACCACTGCGAGGCGCCCCGTATCTTCCCACGACACAGCGGCGACACTCGCTCCAGCTCCCTGCTCCGTCTCGTTCACCTCCGCCGCGCTTCCGCCCGCGCAGGCAATCTGTGAACCGCGGAGTCTTCCTTGTTTCCCGTCTGAGGAGGCTTTAACAATGCTCCGGCATCCCAATCCCCGTCGCCATAAAGCGCCGTGGGATCCCAATTCCTGTCGCTATAAAAGCACGGTGGAATCGAGATCCCTGCTGCAATAAGAACGATTCGGGATCTGAGCCCCTCTTCGTGCCCTCCCTCACGCGCACCAGAGGCCGTCTCCTACCATCACAGAGGCGGTCTAGAGATTCATCGGAGACTTCTTGGTCCCTGTTCACGGGCACCACATGAACCAGGGACTCATAAAACCGGGAAGGCTGGACAGGACAAACGCAGATCCGAACCAATGTGGTTAATCATATGTTCTCCTTTATTGTTTATAAGATGGCAGTTTATATACACTTCAATATAGTTTACAATTGTGAGTACACTCTCACTGGCAAGCAAACATTGTTTGTCCTTGTCTTAAGGTGGCCAAAGTTCCACACTGCAGACCTATACTAATTCACACCCAAGAAAGCCCATTGCACTGTGGTTACCTTAACATAATTTCTAACTGCGCCACAGACTAATTTCTCACTGCGTCATAGGCTTTAAGGCCTCACTAAGGCCTATATCTGAGGCCTAGGCTGGGGTAGCTAAACCTTCTAAATATGAATTGTGCCCTCTTTCTCTCAGAAATTCTGCTACAGCTTTAGGTGTGATTTTCCCTTCCAAGGGTCAGATAACATTTGCTGTATGTGTGTTTAGGCAAAAACAGCACTGTTAGTTTTTGTTGGGATGGCTGATTAGCCATGCTGCATTTTTGCAAACATTGACCTGTAAGCATAAAAATGCAAACAATACCATAACTGACATTTTTGGTTACAGCAGATTCATTAGTTACTGTGCAGTCCGATATGGCTTCTCTGTGTCCAGAGCTGGCTTTATTTGCTTATAGGAGTCCAGAAATTTCGGTATTTTTGGCAGCTGTGCAGGTAGTGAACAGTCCTTCTCACTGCTACTTGAATGGCTTCTTGTTCCACATCCAGATACACACCTAGCTTTTGTCTAGTGAGGGTATACTTAAACATTCAAGGTTATTAGGGAAACCAACACAACAGAACTTAAGCAATTATAGATATGTTTCTCACAAAGAGTTATGGCAGTGGTTCCATCTCTGACCTCTAGTTGTAAATACAGCACTATACTCACTGCTGCCAGACAGGGACAGTGTAGGCGCAGTTTGCAAGGCTTCATTGAGAAACTCGTTTTGTTTCAGAGCAAAGTTAAGCTTGTACAGAGGCAAGAGTGTCACTGTATAGAGTTTTAGTACAGGGGGACTGGAAAATCAGTCACTGAGTTCTGAAATAGTAGTCTTTGCATCAGTATGCCTGCTTTTAGTGGCAATTACTTGTAACTGTTGGATGGTTTAGAGGTTCAATATAACCTATTGGCCAAGTTGACCAGAGTGTTTTGTTATTTTTTGATATGCAAAGGTGGTGCCAGGTTTGGATGGCTTTACTCAAGCCTCAGTTGGCATTATGGACACTGTGTGAGAATGTCTTTACACATCTTCCTGGTCAACAAAGTTCCTGCTTTGTGTTGCAAAAATAGAGTTTCCAGTATACCCTAATTTACAATATAATCATCCATCAAACTGATACTAGTGTGAGAAACAAGGCTCACTCGTTAAAATTTTTAACGTTTAATAAGAGATAAAAGGGACAGTAAACAGCGCTGGGTGCTTGGCAACTGCCAGAGGCACACCAGTTAAGTTAAAACAATTTTCTTATATACTTTTTCATTACATTGGTCAAATGCATATTCATGAAGATTATACATATTTAAACATTCCTTTGAGTTTACATGTTCCAGGAATTCTTTCTGCTTGGTTTGATCCTTGACCTGTCTTCTTAAAGTATGTGCCATACTGCAGATGAAATTTATATATTTTATTTCTTCACAAGGCCCCCTGTTCTGTGGTTTGACAGTTATTGATAGCCTGAAGGGTCAGTGGTAAATTCTTCCTTACATTCTTTCTTTTGATGTTTATTTTCCTGGTCCTTTTCAATGTTATCCTATCACACCGATAAGATACTCCACAAGTACATTAAATCAACATTGTCTATTTCAGAAAATTATCTGAGTTATTCTCACCCTTGTCAGTTAGTTACAAAAATAAAGGCGGTAGCTACTTCTGCAAAAGTTAACATTACAATGCACAACACAGTCTGTATTTTAATATTTTGCAAAAGCCTAAAATATAATATATGTTTATCATACTAATATATAAGCTACACAGGGCCAGGGCATTGGCCACAAAAGCTGACAAATTATACTATATTAAAGCAGTTAAAAGTGATTACAAATTGTACTATATCAAAACTGTTGTGATTAATAATAATTTGCAAAAGCCAGTACATAATAGCAAAAGCCAACAGCTACATAGTTATTTATAACACTAGTGTTGTCAATTAATTTTTATCTTTCTGATTTTTTTCAGCTAATTCACTTTGCTGTTATAATAGGCTTGTAACTCCTGGGTTCTTGCATGAGTATTAACCAGTACTATATGGATTCATTGGGACTGAGCCTGCAAAAACAGCCATTTAAACTTCTTTCTGTTAAAATTCTCTTTTCCATTTACTTGCCAATCTTGCACTTCCACTGACACAATCCCCATGCAGCACCAGCTCAGGTTGTGTAAGAATTACACCATCTTTGCTTTTTCCTTTACTGCCAGTACTAGAGCTTTCAATTCCTTCTATTATTTATCCAGTATAGGGTTAGGTTTTTGTAATGCTAGCATGTCTTAGGGATGAGTGTGTGTTTTCCTCCCACCTTTTGAAGTTTGTAATATTTTTCTGCTTGTTAGTTTTATTTTGCAATGTAACCAATTCTGCTGCAGAGTGAGATACCACCAGCACCAGCCTTGCCTTTTGTTATGTAAATCTCATATTTGCAAGCAGGCAGAGCTTGAGGAGGGTTGAGAGGCAGAGAAAACCAGCCTGATTTCTCCCTCAGGCATGAGGATTCCCCATTGTCCATGCCTTCTGTGAGAAATGACACTCACTTTTAAAATTTTAAAGGTTTATTAAACCTTAACAAAAATACAACAGAAGACTGAATAAGGAAAAATTATAGCACTGGGAGCATGGAACTAAACCGCCATGAGCTCGGCTACAAAATGGATGCTCCACCTTTTATACCTCTAGCCCCTCCCAAAGTCTTGTCAGTCGACTCCTTCTTCACTGTCTAGTGGTGGAGATTACTTTCTTACATCTTGATTGGAGGTCAGGTGTTACCATAGTAACAAGTCAACCCTCCCCAAATGCCCCAACTACCAAGGTCATCCTTGTGGCAACAATACAAGGGGTAGGGGAAAGAGGACTATGGGACGACATATTACAGCAACATAACTATACATCTACAAAACTTCTCCTGACATATACATAATATTCATCCCTTAATTATGAAAGCCAACCATCTCATTACTCATCTATAACACATCCATCAGTAGTGTTAATCTGACAGAAAACTCCAAAGCTATATTTGATAGTACACACTAAAATCTAACAGACACTCAAAATTTATGTTTCAACACTGAGTAAATGAGTTAAATCCACACAGGCAATTTGAAGAAAAAGATGGGGGAAAAAAACCCCAAAGCATCTGATTCATGACTCCTGAGTCATATCATTTGTGAGCTGTATTTCCTCTGGGGAAGTGTGAGAAACAACTGCCCACTTATAAAATTTCAAAGGTTTATTAAACCTTAACAAAAATTAAAACAGACCGAATAAGGAAAAAGTTTTCAGCACTGGGAGTCTCCATGACTACCAGCCACATGCTCATCTGCAAAATGGATGCTCTGCCTTTTATACCTGTCCTGGGTTGACTATATGATGCTTTTATCCCCAATCGTCTGTTCTGTTCATGCTAAATAATAAGTTTTGCACCTTTAAAAATTGTTCCAAGAGTGAAAAGGGGAGAGAAGAAGCACACAGTTTGTTTTCAGAAACTGCACTCACTCCTCCACATTCCTGCTCCTGGACTGTGTTGTCTACAGATAGATAGACAGCGGGACAGAGGTCTTCTTTGCTTTTAGTTAGTTTTAGTTAACTGAGGCAAAGAAGTTCCCTAGACTGTGGGGTTTTTTCCTTTTCTTTAGACCTGTTTAAAACTGCTCTAGACTAAACACCCAGAAGAGCAGTGGCAGCTCGCACCTGTGGCCCAGCAGGCCGGGCCTGGGCTGTGGCATTTCCAGTGCCGGAGGTACTAATAAGAGACTAAGTGAGCTGAGCTGCAACCCATAAAAGGGACTTTCTAAGTTTGTCTCTCTTTTAGAGCGGCAAGAGGTTTTATTGTTTAATATTGTTTAGGTTTTCTTGTTTAATAAACATTTTTTTCCACTTTTCTCCAAAGAAGTCTTTTTCCCAAACCAGTTGGGGGAGGGGCCAATTAAATCTGCTTCCTAGAGGAACCCCTTTGAAGGTTCTCTCCCAAATTTGCCCGGAACCAAGACAAATACATTTATTGGTGCTCAACATGGGGCCAAGAAAGTGAAAAAAACCTTTAGTAATTACATGCTAGTTGTGCTTAGTCTGTAGTGAATTAAAGCAGTCAGTAGCCATGTTACTTAAATTCATATCTCTCAGAGTAGAAGCCTTCATATAGTTCTAGTCTCTAAACTTTTTTAAAGTTTTAATACTGTTGTGAATAAAGACAAGCCAATCCGAATTAATAATTAGGAACTAAATTTATTTGCGATCGCGTAACAATTTAAAGTCTGAATTCGCCCACAGTCTACAGAGCAGCTCTGGCTGCAAACCGACAGTCAGTGCCTCCATCCGGTTTGCGCACCATTGTATTTCTGCAGAGGGTTTTTATACTTTTTATTCCACCTTTGGCTATAAGTCATTGTGGCAAGCTGCATATTCATGCAGTCTTCTCTCACAGAGAAGGCATTTTGGCCGCTGATGTCTTCTGAGCAACAGATCATCAGCTAGTGATGAGTCCAGATGTCCCCTCTTTGTCTTCTTCTCCTGATGTTGAGTCTGGGTCCCCGGCCTCAATGCCACCTGCCTGTGATTTGCTTGGGTGTGACCTAATAGCCAGCTTTTTGCGGTCATTGTTTTCTGCTAGCTAGGGCTTTTTTAAAATGCTAATTAGGTGCCTGGCAACTTAATCTGTGAATTAACATTTATAACTACAGTTTATTACATGCACCCCCAACTGCACGAATTACATATAAAACAATACCTTTCTAGTGAGACAGTAAAAATCTAACAGGGTAGAAATCCGTTTGGATTTAGGTGAAATGTGCTGCTTTGAGCTTGCTAGCATAAGTAAAATATGCTGTTTAGTCTAGTAACTTTGCAGCACTAGTAAAACTGCCCCAGCTGAGGAGAAAGAATGTGAATTTCCAAACTGAAGAGATAAGAGATAAGACAGACACTTCGAACCTTGAAACAGACAGGGCAGAGTGACCCAGGAGTTCTTTCTGTACTTTCTGATAAAAAACTAGCTACAAGTGTAACTAGCTGTAAGTGTAAAGCGAAATCAGCAGAATGAATATGCATGAACCTATTGTGAAATTCTATGCATATGTAAACTAGTGAAGAAGAATAAAAAGGGATCAGGAGTTCTCAGGGGCACACATGTCTTTTGAAGGAGAACGATCCCCCACATGTGTCCAGCGCTATAATAAATATACCATCCCTACAAATCTTTATAAGAATTGTGGAGTTTTGATTTTTCGTCCGTGTTTCACTAGTCACTAAAATTATTTTCTTATCCAGAAATAGCTCCAGTATTATCCCTAATACGTAGTTTTTACAGTAGAAGGGCACATATTAAAATAGCTATTGTGCTAGGCTCAGTAATAATGATTTATAAAGCATTTACAAAAATACTAGAGTCTGTTCAAGATAAGTATAGTTTATAGTTTCTTTGTCCTACCCTGCGTACCAGTTCCAGTAGTATGTTTTAAGAGTTTATTGGTAATTACACCCAGTTTGTTAAAAAAAAAAAACAAAACAAAAAAACAGGGGATGAAGCTTTCCAGCCTTTCCTTTCCTTCTTCTCCTTTAAATCTGTTATGTCACTTTTTGAGAATGTTCAGTTTCCCCTAAATGTTAAAGAGACCATTTTCCTAGTATTTAATCTAATAAGCTTCCTCTATACAGTCTACAGCTTCTCTAGAATGAGGGCTAAGATGTCCAGAGGAGCTGATGAAACCCCTAACCCAGGAGTAGACCCAAGCGTGGAAAATCCTGAGTAGTGTAAAAAATAAGAAAATATGAACCAAACCCTAAAAAGAATTTCTAACTCTGTAGACTGGGATTTTCCACATAAACAAATTCAGAACCCAGCTGAGGTGGAGAAATACCTGAGAAAGAAGTACCATAATGACTCTAAAAAAAGCTCATTACAATTAGCTGAGCCCTGGCCTATGCTTATCACACACTACTAGATACTGTAGGGCGGCAGATAGAGGCAGGGGGACAGGGAGATAAATCAACAGCTACCCCAGTCACGCAGGCTGCAGCCAATACCCCAGCTACTCAGGTTGTAACTAAACCAGACAGTAACCCTAAGCCACTAACAGTCACCGCGAGAAAAAAATACACAAGCAAAACCAATCAACCAGTGACCAACAATAATGAACCAGGAAAAAGACCCTCAGCACCAATTACTAATACAAAAACCAAAGTTAAAACAACTAACACAAAATCAGAAACCACTATTAAGTCCTATTCCCTGAAAAACCTTCGTAGCCTAAAAAACGATTACACTCGAAAACCTAATAAATCTATAATTAGTTAGTTAGTCTGTCTTTAAGATACTGCAGGCAAGGCTACAATTTTAAACAGTAGTAAAACAAAACATTTAAGATCCCTGTCACATAATCCAGTTATTGACCAAAAATTAATAAAGAAAGCTGACTCTCAAAGTCTCTAAGCACAGATCCTGGAAAGTGTAACACAAAGATATCTGTGTGCAGACAATCTCTATATGCAGCAAACTCAGTAAAAAAACATAAACCAAAAAATTCAGTGCTTAAGAAAAATAACAGTAACAGAGATTGTCTTCTCAGATAATGTAAACACTGTAAATCCAAACTTAATACCATGTACATCCGTAATATAGTGAAAATTTATACAACTTAAGCCACAAAAATACCCTTCTGCTTTAGCAATAATAAAGCGAGATAACAGTAAAGAAACTGTACTTAATATAACAAAAAAGCTCCGAGCATATACAAATGCTGTACATAACCCAATACATATCAAACTCGCAGCAGTGGAAACATGTCTGCAAAAATTAAAATATAAAATAGAAAAAAATCACAAAAAACTCAAAGAAGAGATTAAAGAGAACTTTCTCCAAATCTCAGCAGTACAAATCTAAAGTTCTCGTATCCAACGCGGACGTTCCTCAGATGGAGAGAGAAGGTATACTTCACGAACTAAACTGTAGTTCTTCCTGCGTGATTACAGAAAAAACATGAGGAGATGGGATAGAAAATCTACTACTACTCTGACACAAGTACATAAATTAAAGCAAAACTCAAAAAAGAAGTTCCACCAAAAGGGAAGCAGCTCCAGTAGCCCGTAACCAAACTACTATATATAATAATAATGACGATATTTTCAATCCCCTTAAAAAAACCTCGAAAACATATGCCAAAAAAAAATAAACCAGGCTTAGAGGGGCCCTACCTCGGGCCAGGTAGAGGCTAAAAAAACCCGTGTTTTTTAGACTGTGTAAATTCATTAGCCTGACACATCTAAACCACAAGAATATAAAGCTTTAGTCCACACTAATACACAGTACACATTAATCCCATCAAGACATGTAAGAGCAAAATCTGTTTCTATTACTAGTGTGACAGAAAGATCACAAGATTTTACTTTCATAAAAGCTGAAGTAAACCTGGCTAAAAATAAATAGAAGAAACACTCTATTGTGACTAGCCCAGAGGCCCAATGTATTTTAAGCATAAACTTCCTCTGAAGTAAGTATTTCAAGAACCCAAAGGGACTCAGGTGGGCATTTAAATAGCTGCTATAGAAACAGAAAGCGTCAAGCAATTAAACACCTTACCTAAACTATCAAAAAACCCATCTGTAGTAAGACTCCTGAAGGTGGAAGAGCAACAAGTACGAATTACCACCTTAACAGTACACCACCAAAAATACCGAACAAATCAAGATACTGTAATCCCCATCCACAAAATAATCCGTAAACTAAAGAACCAAAAAATAGTCAACAAAACCCACTCACCCTTCAACAACCCCATTTGGCCTGTACATAAATCTAAAAAAAACCTGAACGCTGCTATACCAAACATACTGGAACTCCAGTACAAACTAGAGTCCAAAGCAACAAAGTAGGATGCCACTATCAATACTGCCAATTCTATTTATACTAAATAATAAGTTTTGCACCTTATAATAAAAATAAAATTGTTTACAGTATTAGATTTGAAAGATGCCTTTTTCTGTATCCCTTTGAGTACTGAAAGTAAAGAGACTGTTGCTTTTGAATGAGAAAAGGATACTAGCTCAGCTTTCTGTACCTAGATAAGGCAGACAAAGCAGGAGTCATGCAAAACAGTATTACGAGAAATGACCCTCACTTTTAAAATTTTAAAGGTTTATTAAGCCTTAACAAAAAATACAACAAAGGACTGAATAAGGAAAAATTACAGCACTGGGAGTCTCCGTGACCAGCAGCCACATGCTCATCTACAAAATGGATGCTCTGCCTTTTATGCCTTTAGCCCCTCCCAAAGTTTTGTCAGTCAACTCCTTGTCTGCCATCCATTGGTGGAGATTACTTTCTTATATCTTGATTGGAGGTCAGGTATTGTTATGCCGCGCCTCCTGGTAATAAGCCAGCCCTCTCCAAATGCCCTGACTACTGAGGCTGTTACAAGGGGGAGGGAAAAGAGGTCTATGGGGAGGGCATATTACAATAACATTACTATATATCTATCTCTTAATTGTGAGAGCCAACTATTCCATTACTCATCTATAACAGGAAGCACCACTTTTCTTAATACTGATTAGCAAACTAAAAGGTCCTTGGATTTTTACAGGTTGCTGCTGTTGAATTTTATTTGTTTAAGAGTTCAAGTCAGAGATCCCTTTTCCAATTTTTTATCAGCATTTGTGATACATGTTCATTGTCACCATCGAGTCAGAAATGACACAGATAAATTAGTGACACACTCCATGCATTCTCAGAAGGCTAATCCACTTTATTAGGAAACCCATTCCTTTTTATACTCTAGTTCACTACAGGTAGACCTGATTGATCCTCTAATTGGCTAATTAAGAAACCACCCTTTGGTAAACATATTTCCATAACACATTCCACATGTTCACAAACACCAGGTGCAGCAACTTAAGATAAGAATTGTTTATAATTATGTTCTCTGAGCTTCTCACAGCTTTTCCCAGAACAATGCCTGGGAAACTATCTGTTTCTCTCTGTGACCAGAGAGCTACCACCACAGGTCCCCCTTTTGTGTTTAAAGAGGAAGGCAGCATTTGTAGTCCTCTGCAGGGCCCTTTGCAGGAAGGAGAACAAACACAGCTCAAGGGTTCCCTTAGCAATTTGCTGGTGGTCAATCAGAACCTCAATCAGATGTTGACTTAGAATGGTCAGGGAGATTCTCTACTTATAGAATATCAATCTCTTATTGTATCATTGAAACAGGGTTTACAGTATGAGAAAACCAAATAGCAATGTCTAATGTCTCTTAGGAAATTAAATGAATGATCATTGTTTTAAAGTCCAAATAGTTGAATGTCAGGAGAAGGTCCATTCGCTGGAGATGTTGATCTTGACATCACTGAATGTCCTTCTTGATCCTGAAACAGAGAACAGCTGAAGAAGGTTAATAGGGACATCATACCATGATGATGGTAAAAGCTTCATTGACAAATTGCTTCTATATGTTTCCAGACACAGGTGTGTCTTGGTTATGAGCATGAGGAAACCTCAGAGCAAACAATGCATGTAATGAAGAAGAAACTGGCAACAATTAGGAATTAATCAGATAATGCACATAACCAATAACACATGTGACATTATATAATTATCAGGCACTATAGCACTGAACCGTCATCCCAGAGTCTCCAACAGCTGATAAACCTCAAATCAGCTGAGAGTTGCGGAATCATGTCTGGATCATGGTTCTCCAAGCTCTCCTTGAAAGTAGGCTCAGCTGTCATATATATGAAGTCAAATTGTCAAGTCAAAGTGACTTGAATACCTTTTGATGCAGAAAACATCTGGGTTTATTATCAATCATCCCATCCAGGTAGAGTCAGGGCCTGGCCACAGCCCAAGCTCTAATTGGTGGGTGTCACTTAACACATTTTAAAACAAGGCTCTTAGGAATAACTGTTATGAGTGAATGAATGGTTCAGATATCCTTTATCTTATTTCTGTATATGTGCCCTCTGGGCTTCCTGCTGGTGGAGTTCACAGGATTACCTTTTCTGCCTGTGTTTCTGTGTAAAACTGTGACCAAATTCAGAGGTACCTGAGAAAATCACTGGCATGCCATAGCAACAGCCTTTAACTCAACCAATTGGGCCGAGCCTGACTCGTGGACTTCCAGTACTTTAAGACGTCAGTGAAAACAGTGGGTCTTTGTACCTCTTTCCCCCTTTTTTTTTTTTTTTTTTGAAGGCAAGCATCGGGGCAGTAGTGCAGATGCCACCGTTCCATCCCACCAAGCACAGATCCCTGTGGTTTGTTCCCTTCCCCCAGCTTTTCACGTTAGGAGAGGGAAAGGAAGGAATGCAGAAGAGGCTGGAGAAACCAACTCCACCCCACAAATGCCGCCCCCTCCTCTCCCTGCTCCCTCCACGGCCACTGGTCCATGTTGGTAAATGGGAAGGAGGGGCTTTCTAGGGAACATGGAATTTCACCCTGGATTTGGGGTCCCTGGCACAGCCCGCACCTGATGCAGGATGAGCGAATCACTCCCGCCTTCACTTTTACTGGTCGCCCCCACCACGCAGCCTATGTCTCGGTCATCTCCCCGGCACTCCGCCCATCCCCCGCCTCTCCCGGGCATGGAACAAGCCACAGCCTTTCGGGACCCCGTTCCTTCCACCCCGGGAATGAAAGCAGGACACACGGGGCGTTCCGCGGCACAGCGGGGACCCCTTTCCCAGGGAAGGTGGTGGTCCCAGGGGGATGTTGGTCCCCAGAAAAGCACTGATCTTCAGATTTCGCAGCACCGTCAGGTCGGCGCTCAGCTGCAAGGGCACACCCCCGCTGAGGGACAGGCTCTTGGTGTTCTCTGCTGTCACTGTCCGCGTCCCTTGGCAACCTGATGGAAACAGCAGGGGGTGGTCCAGCTGGGAGCGGTGAGGCGGACTGGGGATCTTCAGCGTCACAGCTCGCGTCCCGGATGGGAGGCGGGCCGGCTGGAGGAGGCGAAGTAGGCGGGGGGTGTGGCTGGTACAGTTGCGCAGGCTGCGTAACTGGTGATGAAGGAGCTGTCGGTCCAGCTGCGTCACTTGTCGACAACAGAGGCGGCAACGCCCCCACCTGTGGTGCAGGGGGGAAACCCAGCAACGGGGCCGAGGGGCGCCCAGCTCCCACCGCTCCATCCACCTGAAGTGGGGCCGCCCCCGCCTTCAGTGGCGAAGCAGGCGGGGGAGCGGCCCCAGCAGGCGCTGCGGGAGCAAAGGGGCTGGTTGCAAGCCCCGGCACGGGCGGCCAACCGCTATCGGCGCGGCCCTGCCCATGGTGTATGGCGCGGCTTGTGGTAGTAGAACTGCAAAAGACATCCGGTGTCACACTATGACACGAAATAACTCACACAAGCAGGCCAGATGCAAAAGGAAAGAAAAAGAACCCAAAAAAGCAAACTTTATTTTCTGACTCCAGTATATATACAATAGCAAAAGTGACAGTGGATTGGAGGGTGAAACTGCCACCTCTCCAACCACACTGGTCAAATCAACAGTCCATCAATTCTCTCCACCCACAAAGAAGAACGCAAAACAATCATTGTTTATATGAACAGTGTGAGAAAATTCAGTAGAAATATCTAAATATCAGAAGGCGTAAGAAACCTTTAGAAGAACTTTAAAACTCTCAAAAGAACAGGGCGACAATCGGGTCAGCTGATCCACACGCCGCATGGAGGGGGGGAAGGAGGAGGCAATTGTCTTGTTTGCACAGGTGAAATCGAAGGGGCAGGAGCGACTGTGGCTCCAGTCGCGGCATCTGCCGACAGTGTGAAATGAACAGGGCTAATGCCTTTATTAATGTTCAGCTCTTTATTAAAAAGATCAGCTGGGCAGGGGGCTCGACGCAGAGCTCGCCCCCGCGGTCGTAGCTTTCCCAGGCAGCCGGAAGGAAGGCGGCGTGCAGAGTCGGTCACTGGAGTCCCGAGCAGCAGCTGTCCTTTCTCCTTTCCTTGTGGCACACCGGTGGCCCGAGGATGAGGAGGCGTGGTGTGCAGAGTCTGTTGCTGAAGTCCAGAACAACAGCTGTCCCCGCTCCTTCTATGGTGGCAGCACCAGGGCTCTCTGTCTCTATCTCCCTGCTTCTCAGAGCCTAATATAGTCTGTTCTTTCTTAGGTGATGGCGACGGTTAAAAGCCAGTCAGGGGATGTGTTTCCCTCTTCCTCAGCTAGGGCATTTATCTAGACTCCTCTATTGTGTTCAGTTTTTGATTTATATTCATTTTTATCTCCTAAAAATACTCCCATGATCCTAAGGGGTTTTTATTTGCATGTTAGTCCCAGAATGGCAGCGTGGAGGGGTGGGAGGCCAGGTAGTTTAGAGAAAACAAACAGAGCAATTAGCTAATTAGCATTTCAATATCGGTACTTAGCTAGAGTTAGTAGTTTTCTTTTAGTGTTGCCATGGGAACTAGGAAAGCCCTGCCCGCGTCTCTGGGGAACACCTGGAAACTGTTCATAACAGTGCCAGTTAGAAAAGAAAGCTGCTGAACAAGCAACTGCCGCACAGGAAAAGAATAAAGCCTATAATGGTGAATGGTTACCTGATATTTCAATGCCACCTGCTGTATCTACAGTAACACTACCTCCATTACATTCCATATTGGTGGGTACGGAGGCAGAGCCTGCCTGCGAGCCCATGACTCCTCCAGCCCCCCCCCCCCGATCGGAGACCGCAGATCCCCAACAATCTGTTTGTCAGTGAGCCAATCCCTGGGGCAGAATCTGACCTAGCAGAGGCCCTGGCCAAGGAGTGGAGGGAGGCTTGGGCGGCTCTGGCAAAAGAGGAAATGGGCAGAGGAGATGGGCAAGATTTGCAGCTAGCAGCAGAATTGGCTTGTCTCGTACTCTATCAGCAAGCAGCAGGCGGAGGTCTAACAGCACAGATTACGCCATTAGATTGGAAGTTACTGTCACAACTGCGGGCTACAGTGAGCCAATTTGGGGTAACTAGTGAGCCAGTTAAGCAAATGCTAGATTATATCTGGAGTACGAACATACTGTTACCAGGAGATTGCAGTGGAATTTCTAAGCTTATTTTTTCACCACATCAGCGGCTCTTGTTCAGTGCACACTGGCAGGCGGAGGTTAATGAATCCGTAGCCATGCAGAGACAACCGGGAGATCTGCTACAAGGGGTTACTATAGGGGAATTAATGGGTATAGGGCCGTACTTTCGTACAGAGGCACAAGCTTTACTGGGACCTGATAAGTGTCGAGAAGCAATAAAGTTAGCTTGTCAGGCTATAGAAAAGGTGAAAGAACCAGGAGGTTTGCCAGCATATATAGGGATCAAGCAAGAGAGAGATGAAACCTTTGGAGCATTTATTGACAAAGCAGCAGCAGTAATAGAGAGAGCCGGAGTACCCGAGTATATGCGGGGTACTTTATTGAAACAGTGTGCTTTGCAAAATTGTAATGCATCTACAAGGAGTGTGCTTAACACATTAGGAGCTAATTGGTCCATAGAAGAGGCATTAGAGAGAATGGCTACAATGCCAACGGGGCAACAGGCTTTTTTAGTTGAGGCTATCAAAGAACTTGGGCTGGAGTTACAAGAGCAGGCAAAGGCATCACAGACTCAAGTGTCAGCCGCCCTTGCGCCCCTCCAAGCATCGACAGCAGCAACTGCGGCAGCCGGAGCCACAGTAGTAGCGGCAGCGGGAGCGACTGCGGGAGCCGCAGCAGAAGCGGCCGCGGGAGCAGCGGCGGCGCGTGGACATGGGGTCGCGGGCAGCGCGCCCCTCCCCGCGCTGAGGGAGCAGCAGATCCGAGCGCAGCCGCGGGAGCCGCCTCTACTCGTAGCAGCCTGCTGTCACCTTCTCTTCTAGCAATAGGAAATAGACTCTCGGACCAGACGCCGATCCTCTCCAGCCTGCCTTCCTTCCAGAGCTTTCACATCGTCATCCTGAGGCTAGACTGCGCTAGGAAGACGACAGTACTCTACAGACTGCAGTTCAATAAGTTCGTCAACACTGTCCCCACTAAAAGATTTAACACGGAGAAAATCAAAGTGACGCTGAGCAACTCAAAGACGGTCACTTTCCACTTCTAAGATATAAGCAGCCAAGAAAAGCTGAGGCCACTGTAGAAGTCGTACACAAGGTGCACCGATGGCATCGTGTTTGTAGTAGACTCTGTTGACGTTGAGAAGATGGAGGAGGCCAAAACCAAAACTACATAAGATTACATAAAGGTTTTCTGCTTAGTGTTGTAGTCATATGTTTAAGGGTGCCCTCTGCAAGCAATTTGCATTGAAAGTGTTCTGTGTTTTTAAACTTCCGATGTTCATAAGTAGAGTGCTTAAGTAAACATTATACAGCTTTAAAAACATGTATAAAGCTAGTAACCCATAATTTCATTCAAGCTAGTTTTTTTACCTTGTTTAAAGATTTTTATGAGAGCTTAGCTACATGTGCAAGTTTTTTTTTTAATTTAGCACTTTTTTGAAATTGAATCATGTTCAGTTCAAACACTTGAAATTTTAAGTGCTGTAGATTCTTCAACTAGTAAAAGAAAGACTTTTACAAGTAAAAACTGTAAACAACATGATAAAACATGAAAAAGTAGTTTCTTAACATATAGCATGTTTTTTAGTATATAAAGTTTTTATTTTTTAAAAGTAGCCATTCATCATTATACAGTACTAATCAGGTTTAAACTGTTACTCAAAATTAGTAATTTATTTCTAAATGGTGAGTTCTATTTTCTCCTAGAATCAAAAGTCAATGAATTACAGTAAAAGAGCTATAAAGAACAACTATAGCTGCTGTAGTTCTAACCAGTGCAGCATTCTTTGCCCTATTGGTAACTTTCCTGGCAATATAACATACTTATAATGAGGTAAAAAAAAAGTTAAAATTACCAGAGCACATCTTAGATCTCCCCAAAATACCCCATTTTATTAAAGCGGTATTGCTATGTCACTTTCAAGGTATGCTTTTTTGTTGTAACTCTTATAGTATTTTGTAGTTAAGAATGTAATAATGCTTTATACACTCAAACATTAGACACTACCGGGACGGAAGCAGGAAAAAAGAAAAAGAAAGAAGAAAATTTTCAAGATAAGCCTGTGTTCTGCTTTAATTATGCTTTAAGCTGTTCTTGTTTACAGAGTGTGCAAACAGTGTTAACTAGACAAGATAGTGCTTGACAGAAAAGAAAAGGTAGTTTTTCTTACTAGTACAAAGCTTCAAGTGACTTTTTAGATACTTGGTTAGCAATTAAAAGAGCTAAAGCAGAGCCTAGATTTTTAAGACTAAGTTTAGTAGTGCTGTAGAAATTAATCAAAATATTAGAATATCGTTAAACTTTTGTTAAAAATACCAGACAAAAAAAAAAATCAAGCTTTTAACCAACAGCTGTTCGACCAAGAGATAACCAAAAATTCACTTTAGTGTCTTTGATAACTAAAAGTGACACCTGTTTGGTTTTTTTTTTATAACATCTTGGTCCCTTTTAAATAAACTAAAGTAACTTCCAGTAAAGCTTTTGTATGTTAGTTATGATAAACTTAACAGAACATCAAAGATACTAAACATGCTTACCACAAATGTGCAAAGTGTAAATCATGCAGTGCTTCAAAATAGAGCAGCCATTAATTATTTACTGCTAGCTCAAAAGCACAGATGTAAAGAGTTTAAAGAAATGTGTTGCATGAACCTTTCAGACCATTCAAAATCAATACATACTAAAATCAAAGAGTTACAGCAAAGGTTACATCACTTAAAAGAAGAAGATAGTTTAGAAATAGAAAAATAGCTTAAGAATTTAGAAATTAGTCCCTAGCTAAGAACCGTGATTATGTATGCAGTAGAGATTATAGCTGTTGTTTTGCTGCTTTTGCTAATATTGCCGTGTTTATTCAGTTACATTCAAAGGTTAGTCGAACGAGTAATTCAAAACATGTAGCAAACCAACTTGTTAGTTCAAAAAGAAAACGGGGGAAATGTGGAGAGTTTTGTAGAGGACTGGTTAAGGGATAAAGGACATGATTCAGTTTAGCTAGTTAAGCGGGCCCCAGGCCTCAAGGTCATTGTGCCCTTGAGGGCAGGTGTTATACGATAACAAGATGCGTAACCAAGGTCTGCAGACAGAAAATCAAAAGGCAGTAGCCATAGGCATGAGGAGCATGCCACCATGGAAAGTACCGAGAGGCGGGACTGATCTTCATTGTACAAACCAATAAGGAGCTTAGCTTTTGCAATATGTATGAGCCTTATCATTATAGTTATAAGTGTACTCGCATGCTTTGAATAAATGAAACTTGTTGATCATCATCGGATGAGCTTGTCTCCCGTCACTTTTCCCACAATCGTGTTTCTTCTGTTGGCAGTTGGTTGTATGGTGGAGCTTTTTCAGCATGTGTTACTTGTTTTTGTGCATCAGTGAGACTAAATTTTTCATTTTTAGGAGAATTTGTAATTATATTTAAAATCTCAGGGCAATTCAGTTTTCTATTATGGGCACGCTGTGTGATGAGAGCAATCTACTTGCTCCATGTGGCATTGGTGGCATGGTGGGTAGAGGGAACTTTTGCATTGAACATCTACCCCAGCACTGGTAGTCGAAGTGTCAGAAGGAGTTGTGCTTCAGTGCTTATTACTTCTGAGGTGGCTTGGACTCTTTTATAGGCTGCTAAGATTTTTTTTCTGTTTGAGTGTAGCTGGCTCCAGACCTTTTGTAGCTTCGACTCCAGAATCTTAGTGGTCAACCTCGAGTTTTGTTGCAGTGCAAGCTGATCTGTAGTTAGCATTAATCCAGTTATAAATAAGAAATCCAGCCCAGTTCCATGAACTAGCCTCTGGGTTGACTGACAGAGGTTCCAACCAATAACAACTCTCCTAAAATGCAAGTATTTGATTGGTTCAGAGTCTGGGGAGTGCAGAGACCAGACCAATGTCTGTGTAGCACTGGGAGTTTTTGAATTGCCTATAAAAGGTGGTAGGAAACAATAAACCAGGCTGTTTGGCTGATGAAGCACAGGAGGTCTGATGTCTGTTAAGTCTCAGACATATGAACACCAATGAGTCAGAGTTTCACCAGGCACCTTCTGCCAAAGGCTTCAGGACAAGCCATTGTTGTTCCTGGCTGCAGAGTAGAGCACGTTCTTTACATCTGGTCCTGTCTTGACTAGGCCAAGGACTACTGCATGAGTGATCTCCTGCTTGATCTGGGCGAAAGCTTGTTGCTATTCAGGGTCCTATTGGAAAGTGTTTTTCTTGCGGGTAACTAGGTAAAGAAGGCTCACAATCTGGCTGTACTCTGGAATATCCATTCTCTAAAATGTTATGACGCTTAGGAAAGCTTGCATTTCCTTCTTGCTGGTCGGTGGAGATATTGCTGTGATCTTGTTGATGACATCAGGCAGGACTGTGACATCGTCTCTCTTACTACTTTACTCCCAGGAACTGGATTTTTCAAGCAGGTCCTTTAACTTTACTCTTCTTGATGGTGAAACTGACTTTTAGGAGAATCCTGATGATTTTCTCTCCTTTCTCAAACACCTCTGATTCCATGTTCCCCCACACAATGATGTCATTGATGTACTGCAGATGTTCTGGAGCCTCACCCTTTTCTAGTGCAGCCTGAATCAGTCTATGGCAGATGGTAGGACTGTGCTTCTCCTCCTGGGGCAGTCGGTTCTAGGTGTACTGCACTCCCCTCCAGGTGAAGGCAAACTAAAGCCTGCACTCTGCTGCCAGAGGAATGGAGAAAAATGCATTGGTAATGTCAATAGTGGAGTACTACTTTGCTGCCTTGGACTCTAACTCGTACTGGAGCTCTAACATGTTCGGCATAGCAGTGCTCAATGGTGGAGTCACTTCATTCAAGGCACAATAGTTTACAGTCAATCTCTGTTTTGTTTCAGATTTGCACACAGGCTAAATGGGACTGTTGAAGGGTGAGTGGGTTTTGCTGACCACCCTTTGGCTCTCTAGCTTACAGATCATCTTGTGGATGGGGATTACGGCATCTCGAGTTGCCCTGTACTGTTGGCGATGCATTGTTGAAGTGGCAGTTGGTACTCGTTGCTTTTCCCCCTTCAGAAGTCTTAATGCAGATGGGTTCTCTGATAGTCCAGGCAAGGTGTTTAATTGCTTAACACCCTCTGTCTCTACAGCTGCTATCCTAAATGCCCACCTGAGTCCTTTTGGGTCTTTGAAATACTCACTTCGGAGAAAGTCTATGCCCAAAATGCATGGCTCCTCTGGGCCAATCACAATCAGGTGTTTCTTCTACTTATTTCTAGTCAGGCTTACATCAGCTTCTACTAAAGTAAAATCTTGTGATCCTCTTGTCACACCAGCAATAGAAACAGATTCTGCCTCCACATGTCTCGATTGGATTAATGTGCGCTGCACACCAGTGTTGAGCAAGGCCTCATATTTTTGTGGTTCTGGTGTGCCGGGCTAACGAATCTACACAGTTCAAAAAACACAATTTTCCCTAGCCTCTACCTGGCTAGAGGCAGGACCCCTCTAAGCCTGGTTATCCTTCTTTCTCTGGGCATATGTCTTGGAGGTTCCTTCAAGGGGTTTGGACATATCATCATATCTGGCAGTTTGGCTTCCGACTACTGGAGCTGCTTCTTTTTTGATGGAACTTCCTCTCTGAGTCTTGCTGTCTTTTAATTCAAATGACCATTGTGCCAGAGCAGTAGTAGATTTTCTATCCCATCTCTTAATATTTTTTCTACAGTCACACAGGAAGAACCACAGCTCAGCTTGTGGGGTGTACCTTCTCTCCCTATCTGGGGGATGTCTACGTTTGGTACTAGAACTTCTGATATGTACTGCCAAGATTTGGAGAAAGTCCTCTTTAATCTCTTCTCTGAGTTTCTTGTAATTCTCTTTCATCTTATCTTCTAACTAACTAATTATAGATTCATCAGTCATTGAGTGTAATCTTTTCTTAGGCCACGAAGGTCCTTCAGGGAAAAGGACCTAATAGCAACTTCTGATTTCGTGTCAGTTGCTTTGACTTTTGATTTTGTATCAGGAGGTGGCTTTGACAGTCTTTCCCCCGGATCATCATCGTCTACTGGCCGATTGGTTTTGGTTGTGTGCTTTTTTCCTGCGGCGACTGCCAGTGGCTTAGGTTCACTGTCTGGTTTAACTGCTGGCTTAGGCTCACTGTCTGGTTTAGCTACAACCTGAGTGACTGGGGTGTTGGCTGCAGCCTGAGTGACTGGGATAGCTGCTGATATATCTCCCTGCCCCCCTGCCTCTATCTGCTGCCCTACAGTATCTAGCAGCATGCAATAAGTATATGCCAGGGCCCAGCTTATTGCAATGGTCTTTTTCTCCTTAGAGTCATCATGGCAGTTCTCTTCCAGATATTTCCCCACCTCATCTGGGTTCTGAATTTGTTCACGTGAAAATTCCCAGGCTGAGGGATCAGAAAATTCCTTCAGGGTTTGGCCCATATTTTCTCATTCTCCACATTACTCAGAATTTTTTACGCTTGGGTCTACTGGGTCAGGAGTCTCATCAGCCTCTCTGGAAATCTCAGCCCTCACTCTAGACAAGCTGCAAACTATATAGAGGAAGTCTACTAGATTAAATACCAGGAAGGTGGTCTCTCTAACATTCAGGGGAAACTGAACATTCTCCAAAAGTGACGTAACAAATTCAAAGGAGGAAAGGAAAGGTTGAAAAGCCTCATTTTCTGCTCCTCCTCTAACAAACTGGGTGCAATTATTAATAAATCCCTAAAACATGCTATTGGAACTAGGATGCAGTGTAGGACAAAGAAACCATAAGCTATACATATCTGGAACAAACTCTAGTACTTTTGTAAATTTCCTATAAATCATTATCACCACACCCAGCACAATAGCTATTCTAATCCATGCCCCTTTACTGTAAAAACTACATGTTAGAACAATACTGGAGCTATCTCTGGATAAGAAAATAAGCATGGGGACCAGAAAGGTATTAAAACCTCAAAAAAGCCTAGGGACCAGAAACACATGAAGGCTTCCACCCATAGAGACTATGAATTCAAGCAACATGGCTACTGACTACTTTATCTCAATACGGAGTAATTACAACTAAAATGCAATTAGTACAGTTTTTTTCCTCACTACAAGAAAGACATTGAGGTGCTGGAGCACATCTAAAGAAGAGTAAGGAAGCTGATGAAGCATCTGGAACATAAGTCCTATGATGAGTAGCTGAGCATAATGAGTGTTTTTAGTGTGGAGAATAGAAGGCTCAGGGGAGAACTTATTGCTCTCTACAAGTGTTTGAAAGGAGGTTGTAACAGTGTCAGTCTCTTGTCCTATGTAACAATTGACAGAACAAGCAGAAATGGCCACAAGTTGCACCAGGGGAGGTTCAGGATGGATATTAGGAAATAATTCTTCACTGAAAGGGTTATAAAGCATTTGAACAGGTTGCCCAGAGAAGTGGTTGAGTCACCATCCCTTGAGGGTATTTAAAAGATGTGCAGATGTGGCACTTAGGGACATGGTTTAGTGGTAGACTTGGTAGTGTTAGGTTAATGGTTGGACTCGAGAATCTTTTAGGCCTTTTCCAAGTTAAACAATTCTATGATTCCATGTCTGAGCAACATCAGAATCTGCAAGATTCACTTTGATTTTGTTCTCTAGAAGCCTGTGTGAGGACTTAAAGAGTGCAATTACATGTCTCAAAACACTATTCCCATAAGATAAGCCACCACAACAGGAACTTGAGATAAGCACGGATGGCAAAAAGGAAGGCACTAATTCCAGGCTTAAACAGAGGTGAAGGTTTGGAATTAGCACACCGGACAAAATTCCACTGTGCAGACTGTGGGAAAGGAAACCACTGCTTACACCCATGCCAGTCCAAGTTGTGGGAACATCTGCGACCACCCCTTGGATACCTGGAACTTGGACTGTATAAAGGTGGTACCTCCAGTAGAATGACTCTGGGACCCCCACCACCGAAGACCAGGGTGAAGAACGCTGCAGGAATCCACATGGTGGTGGTATCTTTTGCTTAATTTCTTTCTCACTCTCTCTCCCCCCCTGTTCTCTTCCTATTTCTTTCTATCTCTCTACCTCACATTTACTGTTAAATAAAATTTGTACTATTGACTTTGGCATATGGTCTCCTTTGCACATTAATTTGGGCAGAGACATCTCTCACTAATTGGATCATAACAGCCTGTTTGATGGTGAAACTGTTGTTTTCAGGAGGCATCTCCTAAAAAAAGTTTCCATAGTAGCTAATCAGGCCTGTCTTAGAATTTTCAAATAATAAAGAAGTAGAGTTAATTCCTGGTTCTGAACTCAGTTTGTTCTGGCTCTGTATTAACTACATCGTGTCAGCCTAACAGTTCTTCAGAATTGTATTGAACCACACAGAATTTTACAGTGTCAGGAAGCCCTTGCAAGCAGAACTATATGCTTCACTTATTTAAATTTCCACTATCATGCAAAATGCTTTGCAGGAACAATTAAACAAGGCTTAAGTAAAGGCTAACTTGATGTTAGAAACAAATTTACCATTTGTAAGATTTTATGTCATAAGCCTTTGATTTGGGCAAATATTCTCAGGTTATCAATGAGTAAATTCTAAATTTACCTGGAACTATTTTAATGCCGATCTCTTTCAAAAAATTAAGGATTACTTGCATTTAAAGTTCAGGAAATTCATATAAAATAAATAAGGTTTTTGAAACTTGGTTATTATGTCTTGTTGTACGTTTATCTCTGCCTTGAACCACATGCATTTCAGTACCCATTAATTTGTTGGCTGATCATAGCTGTGCATAATCAATATTTACAGCAATACCTGTTACAGGTATCGTGTCCATGACCTGTGTTCTAAAGAATAATCATGCTTGAGTCATTGAATTTGCAAAAGGAAACTGCCTGCATATTTAATATACCACATACCTATGAATTGTAAATGAATCAGTTAAATCTTACATTTTGGTAAGAAGGTGGAAAATGTGAAATGGATATGTTTATCAACTAAAATGGAATTGCATTGATTGATTTTAAAAAAACCCACGTTATTTTCACAACTGCATAAATGTATCTCTTTTTTTTTTTTTTTTTTTAATTCCAGAATCGAATGGAAGAAAGCAAAGCACTCTTTAGGACAATTATCACATATCCATGGTTCCAGAATTCTTCGGTCATTCTGTTCTTAAATAAAAAAGATCTTTTAGAGGAGAAAATTATGTACTCCCATTTAGTTGATTATTTCCCAGAGTATGATGGTAAGTATATTGCCACCAGAGCTCATGCCCCATTTAAATTGCAGTAATGACCAAATGTAATAGCGTTGCCCATATTTTGCTTGGAGGTTCTTAGGACAAAGATAATCACCCATTCTTCATTAAATCTATTTTCTTCTTTACAAATTGTACTAAGTACACCAAATGGCTAGTTTGTAGCTGAATGGCTTACTGGTCATGTTTTTTAAAAAAATATATGAAAAGGAAAATATGATTAAGAATAACAGTTTTTAATGGTTCAAATTTTTAAAGTCACTGAAGTCTTGTGGAACTTCTTAGATTGCTAGGAATTCATCTTATACCTCCATTAATAGTGGACAAGATGGCAGTACCTTTCATGTGAAATTATTGATTCTAGATGAATAACATCATATTAGCAATGTACCTTATTCTGTCCTTGTTCATAAGTTGGGGTGAGGATTTGAACTGAAGTATAAATAATACATATAATACATTTTTCATTCTATTCAACATCTCACATACTCTTCTTTTTTAATTGGGTTTGTGTTTTGTTGGTTTTTTTTGTTTAAGGCTGGAAATCTGAAGGCAAGTCATAAATTCTGTGTGGCTCTCAGATAAACCAATATCACTTCTCCCACCATTTTATTGTACCATTTCTTCTTTGTTTCCATTACTTTAATTTTATGTTACTTATATGAAATTTAATGTGCTTGTCCCTGAAAACATTATGTGGAACAAACAGCTGTTTCCAAAGAAGCCATACTTTGAGAAAGTTTTCCTGAGGTGAAAACCTAGGTATTCAAAGGTAACTGAGTGGAGGCTTTGGTAACAGAGAAAAAAATCATATTCATATAATGACATCTCTTTTGTCACACCAGAGAGTGAAAAGCAGATTCAAAGGCTACAAAAAATATTAAACCTCTCATTTTCAAAATGAGTTAGTGATAGAAGGAAAAAGTTTCATGTTTTTCCTGTTTGAGAGGAAAGGATGTGTTCACAGTGAACAGCCTGGAGGATCAGGCCATACTTATTTATGAATCAGTGTAAGTTTAGTTTGATAGCACTAAACAGAAGAGAACTGACAGTTAAATAGAATATATTCTTGTATTTTCATGTTAGAAGTGTGACAGGTGCTTTAGATGACATCCTGCAGGTGAGAAGGCTATACAGGCCCTTTTGTTATGATCACTCAAGTAGAGGTAAACCTGTGTTAAATGCTTGTCCAGAGAAACCAGACAAAATTAATACATAAGAGTTGACATTGGAAGGGAGCTCTGACATTCAAGTCCAACTCTCCTGCTCAAACTAGGTCATCTAGTGACTGCTTCACAGGTATATGTCCAGATGGCTTTTGAATATCTCCAAGGAGGGAGACTTTGCAACCTTTTTGGGCAACCTGTCCCAATGCTCAGTCACCCTCACAGCAAAAAAAGGGGTTTCTGATGTTCAAATGGAAACTCCTGTGTTGCTTCTTGTTCTCTAACTGGGCACCATCCACAAGAGCCTGGCTTCATCTTCTTTGCACCCTCCCTTCAGGTATCTGTACACATTGGTAAGATCTCCATCTGAGCCTTCTTTTCTCTAGGTTAAACAGTCCCAGGTTTCTCAGCCTTTCATCCAGTCCTTTAATTATCTTTGTGGCCTTTGGCTGGACTTTCTCCAGTATGCCCTTGTTTTCTTATACTGAGGAGCCAAGGACTGGACACACAACTCCAGCTGTGGTCTCATCAGTGCTGATTAGAGGGGAAGGTCACATCACTCAACATGCTGGCAACACTCCTCCTAATGCAGCCCAGGATACCATTTGCCTTCTTTGTGTCAACAGCACATTGGTGGCTCATGTTCAACCTAGTATCCACCAGGACCCTCAGGTGCCTTTTCTGCCAAGCTGCTTTCTAGTTGGGTGTCCTCCAGTATATATTAGTGCCTATGTTTGTTACTCTTCAGGTCCAGGACTTGGCACTTGCCCTTGTTGAATTTCATGAGGTTCCTGTCAGCCCATTTGTCCAGCCTGTTAAGGTCCCTCTGGATGGAGTCACTCCTCCCAGTTTTGTGTCACCAACAAATTTGCTGAGGGTACACTCTGCTCCCTTATCCAGATCATTAAAGATGTTAAATAGGACTGGATCCAGTACTGGCTACTGGGGTACCCCACTAGTTACTGTCATCCAACTAGACAATATCCACTGCTCTGCTGTCATCTACTAGGCCAGTCATTTCAACATAGAGGGTTGTCAGATTTTCAATCAGTCAGCTCAGAGAAAGCCTCTTCCTCTTCTCCTTTACCATGGGTAAGGGAAACAAAAAAAGGTTATGGACAATTAGGGCCATAGCCAGTAGGCCAGACCTGAAAGTCGTTTAAGTGTCTAATTCTGCAGATCTTGCTGGACTTAACCCCTTAGAGAAGGTTATGGTTTAATTTGATTTCTTTTGGTGGAAAGATGGGGTGGATGACTTGTGGTTTACTCCCATCTGGCAACTTAGTATCACACAGCTCCTTACTCACTCCTCCCTGCCTGGGGAGAAGAATCAGAAAACAATTTAATAATTGAAGTAAAATAAAATATAGTAATAATACTAATTACAATAATAACAATAATAATATTAATGAAAAGGACAGAATAAAAACAATTGATGTACAGTAAAAGCAATTAGTGCACAATATAATTGCTCATCACCCACTGACTAACACCCATCCCATCCCCAAGCAATGATTGGCCCCTTCTGGCTAACTTCCCCCAGTTTATATACTGGGCATGATGTTTTATGGTGTGGAATATCCCTTTGGCTACTTTGGGTCAGTTGTCCCAGCTGTGGTCCCTCCCAGCTTCTTGTGCACTTCCTCACTGGCAGAGCATGAGACACTAAAAAGGCCTTGACTCAGGGTAAGCACTACTCAGCAGCAACCAAAACATCAGTGTGCTATCAGCATTATTCTCATACTGAATCTAAAACACAGCACTGTACCAGTGTAGTGGTTTTACCTTGTCTGGATGCCAGGTGCCCACCAAGCTACTGTATCACTCCCCAGTGGGAGAGGGAACAGAAAATAAGATGGAAAACAACTAGTCAGTTGAGATAAAGCAGTTTACTAAAGCAAAAAAAGAAAAGTGAAAGTTTAAGTGCACATAAGCAAAGGGAAAAGTTAATCTCTATTTTCCATCAGTCACTTCCCAGGAAGCAGGGCTTCAGCACGTGTAGCAGTTGCTCCAGAAGGCAAACATTGTAGAATAATGAATGCCCCCTGTTCCTCCTCTCTCCCTTAGCTTTTATATCTGAGCTGATGTCATATGGTACGAAATATCTCTTTGGTTACTTTGGGTCAACTGCCTTGATTGTGTCCCCTCCCATGATCTTGCCCACTCACAGCCCCTTGATGAGGGTAAGGAAAGTTAGAGGGACAGTGCTGCTCAGCAGTAGCCAAATACTGGTGTGTTATCAGCACCCTTCCAGCTACCAATGCAAAGCAAAACACTGTGAGGTCTGCTAAGGAAAAATGAACTCTGTCTTAGTCAGACATAATACAACCAGCTACTAAGAAGAAAATTAATTCTATCCCAGCCAAAACCAAGACAGTTGCAAAGTCTTTGGCTTGCACAGGTTACTGTGTATCCCTCTCTGCTGTTCCAACACCCTGTTTGGAGATGTTGAAGATGGACGCATTTGGAGAACTCATCAGAATTAGGTATTTTTCAGCTGGATCACTTTTCCCATGTGGGTAGTACAATGGAGAAAGTAGCATAGGGATCAGAAATGGCAACCAGGATGGCAAAATGGACTGATTAAACTAAGCAGTTGTATTGCACAATATGTCATAACAACATTGGATGAGAGACTGAGATGTGCTCAAGGGTCAGAGTATCACATGGGGATATGCTTTCACAGATCATACTAAAAGACCAACTCAAAGACTGGAACCAAGTGCTGGGAGTAAGGAAAAAGACAAAAAGTGACCATGTTTGGGAAGGAAAGAATTAAAAAATATCTGTGGGACAGCACTCCCCTCCAGAGTCTTCAAAGAAAATAAATGCTGGCAATTGCAAGTTAATGTAGCCAAGCTAAATTGTGGTGCTTTTTTTACAGAACTTGACTATCTTATAGAGAAACCCTTTTAAGACTGCTAAAAAGGGAGCTATGGACAAGAAACCTATTGATTTGTATTATAATTCTTTTCCAAGATTAGTTAGATTGTAACCATTTAGCATTGTAAATCTAGCATTGGTTCATTCCCTTTTTCTAAATACCTGAGATGGTAAGCTTTCTTTTTAATCTCAGTTTTCTGTACTTGAATTCCAATCTGAAAAAATTGAATTACATTATAATAACCAGACTTGTTATTAGGCAAGCGAAATTTGGATATGGGCTTTAAATAGGGCAGTAGATTTTAAAAGAGGAACAAACCTGCTTGTGCCTACCCACTGTAAAAGTGTTTAACAAAATTCTAGGAAGTTGATAAAACCAATTAATGTCTTATTTTTAAGAAATCATTGTCTTTGAAAGTGTTGGAGTCTCCTTTACAAATGTTTAAACTTCCTAAGAGTAAAAAAAAAAAAAATAGGGACATTAATTTTGCTGCTGTTTCTATAGAATATATGATGAAGCTAAAGGCTAGAACCTGTTGTGTTCAGAAATTTTTAAAATGTTGAAGTCCTCTTTGCCCTAGTTCAGAGAAACTATTATCTTTACATGTCCTTCTCTACATCTCATAAAATGTGTAAGTTTGTGTATGTGTCTATATATACAGATACATATTCATGTGCATACAAGATATTGTAGAATCATGTTCTCCTTTCACAAGGCTTTGCAACCAATAGATATCAGAAAGTATTTTATCTGTTGTGATGCCATTGTTACATAATTTGTGCATTTATCCAAATTAGAAATGCTTAAAATTGTATTTAAATATTAAAAATAAGTTTTATTGTACAGTCATTGAAAGCTATGTGGGCACATGCTAACTTCCTAAGTACAGATTTCATAACCATTGAAGGACAGAACTATATAACAACTGAGCGCTGGTATTTATATTGTCATATAACAAGACCAGAACTAATGAGGAGATAGGAGGAAAAGACACAGCAAACATACATGTTCTGTAGAAACCCACATTGCAGAAACAGGAGGACAATGGAATAATGGCCTATGAAAATTGCACTGGAACAGTATATGTATATACAATATATGAAAAAATAACTTGTGGCTGATGTTCCTACTTCTGTGCTGCTCTTTTGGCTGTGAACATGAGCCAATTTTCACTCCTATAGATTGGAAGTCATTATTTTGCCTTATGCAAAGCAGAATATGCAGTTTGGTTACATAGACTTCATGTTCTGAGAATTACAGACTTTGTTTAAGTTTAATAGAATTGTTATATATAATTTAGAAAATTAATTTGTTAGAGCATTAAGTTTTGCAATTGAACAGCTTCAACTAGCAAGCATGAATATTTTGCTATCACTAAATGTGGTGGTTTGAAAATGGAATTGGTGCCCCATGTGAGGAAATCAAACCAAACCCGCTACACTAAAGTAAATTAAATTCTGTTTGGGACAGTGTCAGACCAGTTTAAGATGTAACTTGATTATGCTACATTTTAAAAGAATGTACTCTTTAAATACAGTAGACTGAAAATGGGCCAGATCTCTTAATTTTTTAATATATTTATGAGTATAAAGCAAGTAATTCTTATGTTGTTCATTTTGTGGGGTCATCAAGTTCATCTCTCCATTTTTAACACCTTATGAAAGAAAGAAGATAGCACAAAAAGAACAGCTCTTCTATTATCAACTTCTGGAATTTCCTTTAATTTTTATTTTTTAATGGTCCCCGCTGGGAAAAAATAGTATATGGTAGTATTTGTTAATAAAATTTTCCCTTCCTCTCTTATACAAGGATAAGAGACTGAGTCTTTCTTCTGTTTTCTGCTCCTGAGGTTCCCCTCCTAAGTAAACTCAAATACTGAATTGACTTTAAGAGAAACTGACTTTTTCTTCTTAATTATCAGGACCACAACGGGATGCACAAGCAGCACGAGAGTTCATCTTGAAGATGTTTGTAGACCTGAATCCAGATAGTGACAAAATTATCTACTCCCACTTCACTTGTGCTACAGACACAGAGAATATACGCTTTGTCTTTGCTGCTGTCAAGGACACGATTCTACAGTTAAACCTGAAGGAATACAACCTGGTCTAACTGTGCCTAAGAGGCCCTCCAAGACCACCTTTGTGTGATTGAAGATGCACAATAGGGACTGGATTATCTGTGAAAACAAGTTGCATAATACTAATTTATTGCTGGCCTGTACTCTGTGAATGTTCAGAGTTTTTTAGTTGATATTATGATTTTATTTAAACTATGTAGAGGAAAACCAAAAGATGCTGAAGTACATTCACAGTACATTTTCTTATTTTTTAGGCAAAATCTTGTGACTCGGTGGTTTCTAAATTCTCAGTCATACACTCAAAAAGGATAACAGGTTTGTGCTATTGAAGCAAAATCAAGCTGGTTTCCTCTTTCCCTGACCCTTTCTCTCCCTCCTTCCTCCCCTGCTATGTTTTAAAAGTACAATGGCCATTTTACTACTTGCATTCCTTGATAATATATTTCCAGTTTAGTGACTTGGCCAAGAAAATTACTATCATCAGAAGTGATCAGTCATTCAAATTTTACAGAATGTGCTTTCTCTGAAGGATCAGAAGTATTGATAGTATGATTTTTTTAATTCTTAAAATTAGTGTTCTCATTCTGTCTTCACTTCTGAGACTAGAATATTGGGAATTGCAAAATATAAATAGTTGTGTATGGATTTAGAATTTAAACATACTTTCACAGTTCAGAAAGATGCATAGAAGACAGTAATAAAATAATTAAAGACATAAATGTTCATAGAATATCATTGAGTCTCTTTTTAATTGCTATGTGCCATTATTTTCTCTTTTCTTTATTCACTAATGACAAGTAGAAATGTCATGGACACTACATTTTCCCCAGTGACTACAGCTGGAAACAGGGTTAGGGGTTTATTTTTCAGTTGTGTGCATTTTTTCTTAAGTTAGAGCTTTTTTAAAGTGTTTTTCCACTGTAGAAATTTTTTTTTTCTGTATAAAATCTTGCCAAATATGGCTTTTTATGAAACCAATACTTTTGAAACATAAGATAGAGATTGAAATGCCAAACTAATGGATTGGGAATTGACCTGATTGAGTCAACTGCCAAATGATAAACATAGTTTTAACTCATATGTTCTTGTTTTTATTGTGTTCCATTTTCTAATGCCAAAAACAACAGTGTGAGTGAATATGCTACTCAGTATATGTGTATAGAAGACAGTTTAATTCTCTCCTTATGTCAGAGATGGCATGAGATTGCATACAATGTTTTTTCTAATAATATCAAGCACCTCGTTTATTACTGATGAATGATCACATTCAGAAACCTTTCTTGATAAGGTTGCCTCTTAACCTATTCACAGACATTTTATAGGTTTCATGAAAAATAGTCTCTATTGATGTTCTTTAGAAAGATTTCTTAATGCAAATCACTCTTGAAATTTAAACATGCAAATTTTTAATAACAAAAATGTAGCACCCATTAATGAGCAGCTTGGGTTGAAAGGTATTTTTTGACCAGGTGCATGATTGCTAGCAAACTACAGAGAACTCTGAGGTCAGACATTGAATTACTTACATTGCCAAGTAGCAATAGGGTGCACTTCGCACAGAAGCTGCTGCCTTCTGTGCAGCAAAGGAAAGGTGGAAAAACAATCTCTTATTACTTGAGTAACAAAGTTAACAATAAATACTAATTAGTTGTTTTTCATCCTTAATACTCCCTACTCTAAAACAACATTAATAAGAATAGTTGCTAGTTTTTGTTCCCTCATAAAACACCTTAAAATTGGAAACTGATTGTAGGTATAATGCAATTATGAATGCTATAATCATTGTACATACATATATGCCAGCATCCATATTGGCTTTATATTAATTAATTTTTTGACAAATTGAATGTGCTGTATTGATATGTATCTATGTAATTGTATAGTATGTCTTATAGCTGATTCATATTTCAGATAATGTTATTTTATTTACTTTTTAAAGAGAAGAATGTAAATTTTTTTCAGTTTATTCCTGACTAGGTATTTGTTGTTTTTATTTAAAAAGCAACAAAAAAGCTTATCATAGTACAGAATTGTAGTAGCATAGTGCTATATAGAATCATTTGAACATTCCTGAGTAAAAGTAAATTGGAGACACACAGAGGACAGTCATAATCAAAACAATGCTTAAATCTTGTCAATCTTGTCAATGCTTAAATCTTGTCAATCTTAAATCTTGTCAAGACTTTATAAGCTGTTTTTGTTAGAAGAATTTATGCCATTATATCTAGGATTAGAATATAAGCTCTTAAATATCAATTTGTATTTGGCAGATTCAACTTCAGTTAATTTTACCTTTCTAATAGCCTTTTTTAGAAAAGTGAAATTAGAGACATTTCAAACCATTGAACGTAAGTGCTAATGGGTCTATTCTATTTCCCTAAAAATATAATAAAACCATCAGATCAGTTAAGCATTAATTCAGAAATTACAGAAACCTTAGACCTAGCAACAACAAAGTTGCTAATGTTAAAAATTTTAAGTAGTTAAAATTTATTTAATAAAGCTAAAGCACATAGTTGAAGGCTATAAAAAGTGACACTGACATTCTAAATGTATCATCAGAACAGCTGTTCTTATTACATGTGTAATTATAACATTGGCTCTGATCTTACTTATAAACATAACAAATCTTCTGTTTTAACCATTGACTCTGGAGTGTGTGATAATATCCCTTCCTTCAGCCTGTGAATACATTGGCCACCATGGATTTAGTGATATAAATAGAACTGTCGGGGGAAAAAGCGCAAAAAAATGCCAGTGTTGTCTAATGAAGGTTTGGGTTTGTTTTATTATGGGATATCGGGGGGGGGGTATTGGTTTTAAGTTTTAATAAAAAAAAGCTTTGTATAAAGACAAACCAAAAATTTACTCACACTTTATAGATATATTGTGATTGCTAAATTCAAATGTGTGTGCCACTGGGCTACTTCTGGTATATTTTAATTGAGTTGAACCTGTGACAATGTTTAGATTATTTAAACATATTCTGAAAAAATATAATCAGCATGCTAATGCAAACCTTACATAATTCACCTAACACAGCATTGCAGTGTGACAGTGTTTACAAAAACATTTAATTTTTAAATTACAGACGTTCTCATTTACAATATATTCCATTGCTGTTGCTGTTTTAATTGGTGATTTCCACTATGCATTATAACGCTTGAGTCTAGAAGTATGTGCATCTAGCATGAAGCTGAAGGCAAAAAATAAGACAGGAACCCTTTTAATTTTGCAAAATTACATTGTTTCATTGAATGTCATAAATGAGAGAGGAGAAAAGGAAAACATTGGGAAACTATTCTAGGTGTACAAGAAAGCTGTAAATATGTTTTACACAAACCTTAAACTTGTTTTTTTCACTAGTTAGCTGGCACTTTGTTTACATATATAGGATGATGAAGCTACAAGGGCAGTTTACTTTTATAATCCAGACTTTTGATTTTCAAGGTAACCTGTTATTTTAAATCATACTGCCACATGATTGTGAAGCACTTTTTAAAGTTTGAAAGTAGAGAAGAGGCTTTATGCTGGCTATCAGTCAGAACTGCCTGCATGATTTGCAAAAACTTTAAAAGGTGATAAAAGGGCTGCAGATGAAGATATTGCTAGACTCTGAGCTTTTGGTTATGAGATGCAAGACTTTCAGATTGCTCAACTTAATGGTCTTTCCCTTGTTATGCATTCTTCACAAAATATTGAAATAATAGGAGAAAACAGAGACATGTTAACCCATATGGAAAAATAATTTATTATATGTGCTGCTGGTATTGAAGGTCTGTGCATGATTATCCTGAATTACACTAGCAAAATAATTAAGTGTGCACAGTATATTAACAAGGCCTACAAATTACCTACCTCTAGTTAAGAAATCAATAAATTAAATACGTTTTGGAGAGTGTTGCAAGTAAGGAAATTAAAATGGCCTGTTGTAGATAATTAATGGTTATTTGAGGCCTTGACACTTTTGCAGATAAAGTCCTTCTTTGGACATAAACAACTAAGATTGCATGTCCCTGTCCAATTTGCTAGCTTAGTAAATATCATGAAAAACAACGTGTTTTGATTTGAAAATAATGACTGATAGTTCCTCTTTTTTGTTGTTTTTTTTGCTTTTATTTATCATTTTATTTATCAGTCAAAACAAACATTTCCATGTAATCAGTAATCCATTGAGGGTCATTGTTTATCTAGTTACAGGGTTTTTACTGTAACTTTCAGTCAAGATTTTATACAGTAGCTATGTTGCAGGAAAAAAAAAGAATTGAATAATCATTTGGGCAAAGCTGATGTTGAAGGTAGTGTCAAAAATGCAAGGGAATTCAACCAAATCAATCTTACTCTTGGTAATAAGACTGCTGTTTTTGTGATGTTGGGGGTTTTTCTATGAAAAGATGGTCTAAGATGAAGTCTTGCTGGATTTCTTATTTATCATGCTGCAGAAAATCCTTTTATTTTTTTTCCAATGTATTGGAAGGGGTGTCAGATACATTTTTAAAATTTTCAGTGTTTAACAAAATAAAGATCATATTTGTTATTCTTAAGTGTCATTTAAATGCATGTATCATGTATTGTTTGGGGGACAAAAATAGGGTGTGGTTTTCTGGTTTTCTGTTTAAAAAACTAATGCATAAATTATGCTCCTCGACAAATGTGTTGGTTAACAATACAGTACTTTTCACCATGGCTTTGTACTATAGTATCTTCTTCGTTCCTTGACATTTAGCTTTTCTGAAATATATTTGGGCTTGTTCTCCCAAAATATTTATCAAATATTTGTCTTGGGAATGGTTTTTATCCCATATCAATTTTTTGGGAATTTTGTGTCCGGAAATGGTCACTCCCCCGCTCCGAGCTTCGGGAGTATCGCAAGGGGTGAGAGCCAGCACAGGATCCTACGAGGGTTGGGGGTGTTATGAACAGTTTCCAGGTGTTCCCCAGAGACGCGGGCAGGGCTTTCCTAGTTCCCATGGCAACACTAAAAGAAAACTACTAACTCTAGCTAAGTACCGATATTGAAATGCTAATTAGCTAATTGCTCTGTTTGTTTTCTCTAAACTACCTGGCCTCCCACCCCTCCACGCTGCCATTCTGGGACTAACATGCAAATAAAAACCCCTTAGGATCATGGGAGTATTTTTAGGAGATAAAAATGAATATAAATCAAAAACTGAACACAATAGAGGAGTCTAGACAAATGCCCTAGCTGAGGAAGAGGGAAACACATCCCCTGACTGGCTTTTAACTGTCGCCATCACCTAAGAAAGAACAGACTATATTAGGCTCTGAGAAGCCAGGAGATAGAGACAGAGAGCCCTGGTGCTGCCACCACGGAAGGAGCGGGGACAGCTGTTGTTCTGGACTTCAGCAACAGACTCTGCACACCACGCCTCCTCACCCTCGGGCCACTGGTGTGCCACAAGGAAAGAAGAAGGGACAGCTGCTGCTTGGGACTCCAGTGACCGACTCTGCACGCCTCCTTCCTTTCGGCTGCCTGGGAAAAGCTACGACCGCGGGGGCGAGCTCTGCGTCAAGCCCTCTGCCCAGCTGATCTTTTTAATAAAGAGCTGAACATTAATAAAGGCATTAGCCCTGTTCATTTCAATTTGGGGGCTCGTCCGGGATAGCCACGCCTGAAGAGGACCCCCGGACAGCTGGACAGCTCGACCACCTACTTCGAGGGACCCTCGGGAGTTGCTGGCTACCTTCAGACCCTAGGATCCGCGTGAGACGAGCAACGCAGAGGAGCATCGGATGGGTAAGGAAAACCGGGAGACGAGCGAATGAGCGAGTGAGTGAGATGGGGGCCGGCAGCTTGGACCCCCGAAGCGAGAGGGACCCGCTAGTACCGCGTTTCCGGACTCCTGCGAAGGGGCCGGCCGGGAACGGGGGGAAGCGAGTGGAATAGAGGAGCGACTGAGGCGTCTCCTTAGAAGTAAAGCAGGCCCTCCTCCGAGCGTGTGGAGGTGCCCTATGGGCAAAGTAAGTCCCTGGCAATCAGGGCAAGGGGAATATCCCCAGCAGTGCAGGTGGGATGTGGAGGTCCTAGAGGACATGTCCGCGGCGCCGGCAGGATGGGATACGACGGCAGGTGGGATGTCCCTGGCAGGTAGGGCGGGGTGTCCTAGCAGGCAGGAGTGGCATGTAACTGGCAGGTAGAGGGCATGTACCTGGCAGACAGAGACCATGTCCCCGACAGGCAAAAGGCATGTCCCCACCAGGCAGGACAGGACAACAGGGCAGTTGGGATGTCCAAGCAAGCAGGAGCGTCATGACCCCACCGGGCAGAGGGCATGTCCCTGCCAGGCAGGACAGGATAACAGGGCATGTAGGGCGGGATGTCCTAGCAAGCAGGAGCAGCAAGTCCCGCCAGGCAGAGGGCATGTCCCCAGCAGACAGGACAGGATAACAGGGCAGGTAGGATGTCCATGGCAGGCATGGATGGAGGTCCCCGTCAGAGCAGATAGGGGAATGTCCCTGGAAGGCAGGGCAGGATGTCCCAATCAGAGCAGGCACTAACCCGAGTAAGCAGAAAGGCAGGAAGGCAAGCAAGTTAAGCCTAGTAGGAGAGTCAGGCAAGGGGGCTTGGCCGGAGTTCGAGTGTAAGGCTCAGCAGGACGTTCGACCTTACCTCGGCAGGGAGACCAAGCTTCCCAAGCCTAGTAGGAGAGTCAGGCAAGGGGGCTTGGCCAGAGTTCGAGTGTAAGGCTCGGCAGGACGTTCGACCTTACCTCGGCAGGGAGACCAAGCTTCCCAAGCCTAGTAGGGTCAGGCAAGGGGGCTTGGCCGGAGTTCGAGTGTAAGGCTCGGCAGGACGTTCGACCTTACCTCGGCAGGGAGACCAAGCTTCCCAAGCCTAGTAAGAAGGTTAGGAAAAAGGCCAAGTAAGAGTTTGGGCAGGACTTAGCAGGGGTACAAGGCTAGAAAGTCCATCAAGGAGTTCAAAACTTAGGCCGAAGAGAAAAAGAACAGAAGACAATAGATGAGAGTGTGACTAGTGATTGTCCTGGCCAAGAGACAATGTAAAGTGCCAAGAGGGGAATTTAGTTAAAAGAGATTAAGTTTAGTCAAGTGATTCAAAATACGAAGTTGGGAGGGGTCAGATGAGCTTTAGCTTCCTGTCAGTATATTCCATTTTAGATAGAAGCACCATTTAAGGTATACATTTTTTTGGTTTTGAGGCCTGAAAATGGGAAGAGGTTATAGTAAAGGAGCAAATCCTTCCAAAGCAAAGAGAATTCCCCCTAACAGCCCCTTGGGGCAACTGTTAGACTAATGGGATTCTCGGGAGACCATGAAGGGTCTAGACAATTGTCAGATGGTACATTACAGTATAGAAGTATGGCTGAAGTTAGAATTACAGGGAGAGTGGTCGTGGTATGGAACCCAAGATCAGTGGATGTGTAATCAGAAGAGAGGGCCTTGATATAGAACAACTATCTCATGCAGCTTGCTGGCTGGAGAATTCTATAAATAATGAGACTGTGAGAATATGCAAGTTACAAAGAAATAGAGAGGAAGACAAAGGGAATAGAGAGGGGGAGACTAGAAAAATAAAGGAATGGGACCCCCTCGATTGCCTGTCCCCTTCTGCTCCTGTTACTACCCCAACAGTTTCCCCAGTTGGTCCTTCAGCCCCTCCTATTGAGTCCCTGAATCCTTTCCCCCATTTTCCCACCTCTGTTTCATCGTCCCTTCCCTTAGTTTGCTCAGCCATCTCCCCAACTCCCTCTTCCTCTTCTCCAGCTGGAGTTTCCTTGCCTCCTCCCACTTGGGAGCTGAGGCCACCCTTGCCCAGGGTTGGTTCATCACCTGGCATGCCCCCTGGCCTCCAGTGTCTCTCTCCACTACTATTTCCCTGCTTGGTGCCTTAGAAAAAGGGCCGTATTGTAGCACCCGATCCAAAGCACAAGGGTGGAGGGGCTCTTTCCCCTTAGAGGGGTTCCTGTGGGTAGAGCAGCTGGGGGAGTTAGGTTTGTGGATGCACCTTTGGAAGTTTCCAAAGTCCGGGGATTTGGGAAAGAGCTAAGAAATTTAGTGGAAGACCCCGTTGGAATATCTAGCCAGTTGGACCAGTTTCTAGGGCTGAGTATTTGTACCTGGGGAGACCTGAGCTATTCTAAGCATTCTGTTCTTTCTGAGAAAGGTCCAGATGATCTGAGCGGCAGGGGTGAAGATATGGGAAAGAGAGGGTGGATTGGGGCCCCCAGGGAACCAGGGGATGCCCTTGGTGGACCCCAACTGGAGTCCCAGCCAACAAGAAGGTAGGCAAAACATGAGAGACTATAGGTCCCTCATGATAAGAGGGATCAAGGAGTATCCCTAGGGGAAGCAACACGAAATTGGCCTTTGATGGTACTCAGGAGAAGGATGAGACCCCGGCAATTTGGCTTAACCGACTAAAACGAAATTTCCAGTTATATTCAAATATAGACCCAGATAGCCCAGAGGGTCAAGTCCTCTTAAAGGTCTAGTTTGTCACCAAATCCTGACCCGATATTAGACAAAAACTAGAAAAGATAGAGGACTGGCAAGAAAAGAACATGAATGAGTTGCTCAAAGAAGCCCTAAGAATGTATTTAAGTGGGAAAGATAAAAAAAGCCAATAGCCTAACTCTCAAAACTACTAGACCCCGTAGCCAGAGGATGGCCAACTTGCCTGCAAGTAATCGCAGCAGCAGCAGCTATCCTGATAAAAGAAGCCCAAAAGTTGATCCTGCAAGGGAAAATTAAAGTACAAACATATACTCGTGATCGTGGATCACCTCACTCACTGGGTGGAGGCTTTCCCAACCAAAAAGGAAACTGCGCAGGAAGTTGCATGAATAATCTTAGAAAACATCATACCACGATATGGGCTAGTCAATAACATTGACTTAGCCCAAGGTCCACATTTTGTCACTCAAACTTTACATCAAGTAACAAAAGTCCTGGGGATAAGGTGGAGATTGCACACCCCATGGCATCCTCAAAGCTCTAGAAGAGTGGAAAGGATGAATAGAACTCTTAAAAATGTGTTAACTAAATTAATTGAAGAAACAAAGATGAATTGGCTCAGGTGTTTACTTCTCGCTCTCTTGTGCAGCAGAACCAGACCTCGGTCTGACATAGGGGTCTCTCCCTATGAAATAATGTTTGGACTCCCTTTTTTTTTAATCACCCCTTTCAGTACAGCAGATTATCTGGAAGGGGAGGCAGCAACTCAGAAATATTTAGAGGTCATAGGAAAATCCCTAGAAGGCCTCCGAAAGAAGGGGTATCTCTCCCAAACTTCCCCTCTGGATGCCAACGCCCACATCAGTCCTGAGGATTGGGTGTTGATAAAGTCCTGGTACACTACCACTCCATTAACCCCCAAATTCAAAGGACCTTTCCAGGTACTACTCACCACACACACTGTGGTGCGGACCTAAGAAAAAGGCTGGACCCACGTCACCAGAGTCAAAGAACCAGTGCCACCCCCAGACGCCAGACCAGACCCAATAGTGTCACCCGCCTCCTCTTGTGCATGGACAGTAATTAAGAAGCCAGAGGACTTAAAATTAACTTTAAAGAAGACTTGCTAGAGGCTGATATACAGTAAGGTGTTAATAACTGTTTCTGAGTTAAAGTACCATAGAAAAGGTTTAAGTACTTGGTAATTGTTTAATAAGACTAAGTGTCCTTTAGCCATAGGAGTTACCTAAAAACTTGGTTTCTAAAGAACACTAGAATTACCCTCAGGCCTGAGTAAAAGCATACAAATGCCAAAAGAAGGTAGCCCTCAAAAGCCAAAGACTGTAAGTTGATGCGGGCTTAAGCCCGATCAAAGAAATAGAGGAGGGATTTGTTATGAACAGTTTCCAGGTGTTCCCCAGAGACGCGGGCAGGGCTTTCCTAGTTCCCATGGCAACACTAAAAGAAAACTACTAACTCTAGCTAAGTACCGATATTGAAATGCTAATTAGCTAATTGCTCTGTTTGTTTTCTCTAAACTACCTGGCCTCCCACCCCTCCACGCTGCCATTCTGGGACTAACATGCAAATAAAAACCCCTTAGGATCATGGGAGTGTTTTTAGGAGATAAAAATGAATATAAATCAAAAACTGAACACAATAGAGGAGTCTAGACAAATGCCCTAGCTGAGGAAGAGGGAAACACATCCCCTGACTGGCTTTTAACCGTCGCCATCACCTAAGAAAGAACAGACTATATTAGGCTCTGAGAAGCCGGGAGATAGAGACAGAGAGCCCTGGTGCTGCCACCATGGAAGGAGCAGGGACAGCTGTTGTTCTGGACTTCAGCAACAGACTCTGCACACCACGCCTCCTCACCCTCGGGCCACTGGTGTGCCACAAGGAAAGAAGAAGGGACAGCTGCTGCTTGGGACTACAATGACAGACTCTGCACGCCTCCTTCCTTTCAGCTGCCTGGGAAAAGCTACGACCGCGGGGGCGAGCTCTGCGTCGAGCCCCCTGCCCAGCTGATCTTTTTAATAAAGAGCTGAACATTAATAAAGGCATTAGCCCTGTTCATTTCAGGGGGCAAGGGCTTGCTTCCTTCTGGTGGGGCGATTCATCTCAGTGGCCACACTGCACAGTGCCTCTTACTAGAGATACTGTTGCTTTGTGGTTTTTGCCGGGTATTTTTTCTTCTCCTTTGGCACTGGGACTGGGCTTATTGGCTTACTTCTCTGTTCCTCTGCTTGCTCGGTGTATTAAAATACAAGTCCTCTGGGCTTCACCCGGGTGCCCAGCCTGTCCCGGGGAAAACCCTCAGAGGACTGGTCCGCGGGGAGGATGTAGCGGGACCCGGATAGCTCCACCGTAAGGACGAGAGGGCTCCGAAGTGGCTTTATTCCTAGAGGCTTTATTTCAGGAGCGTCGCAGGAACAGGAGGGTGAAACAAGGGGCACGAACTCTCCAGGAGGGAGCGAACTCCGGAAGCCCCGAGGAAAGGCGGGGCTGGGTATTAAGGGCAAAGGAGTAGGAGTGGTTAGGGTACAGAACAGCCAACGGGCAACGGGTAAAGGGGGGGAGACAGAGTGGGGTGACATACAGAGAACTAATCGGGGTACAGAGGAGGAGTGGTATTCTAACAGGAGCCAATGGGGGTAACAGAATAACTGAACTTTCTGGAACTGGGGAGTATGCTAAACATTGATGGACAGCTCTTCTGGGGTGGAGAGCAGCAGCTGATTGGCAACCTTTTTCTACACTGTTGCTGCCTCCCAAGGGAGAGCAGGAACCCCTCCCACAACTCCCCCTTTCTGATTTATTAAAAAAACATTCCCCAAGTTCCTCGTTAACATTTTCTTAAAGATAGTTAAGGCTACAGAAATTAAGAAAATAATAATCAAAATCCAAATTAAACCTTTAACGATTGGCACGGCCCACCCAGGAACACCCCACTGGGAGAAGGTCTTGTTCACCGTATCCACAGCCCTGGTTTCAGTCTTTAAGTCTTTGACTAACGCCTGGATCCACTGGATGTTGGCTTGGATGGATGTGCTCTTCGATGTCAGATTGAAGCAGCACATCCCTTCAAAGTCCTCGCAGCTATGGCCATGGGCGAGCAGCAGAAAATTGATGGCCGCTCTGTTCTGTAAGGTGGCGTGCCTGGTGGTCTCTTCCTCTGCCAAGAGGTCTGATAATGCGGCAGACGTAGCATTGGCCTGCTTACTCATCCAACACCCCAGGTGAGAAATCTCACCGAGGGCTTTCGCTGCCGTGTACCATGGTAGAAAAATAGAAACGGCAACCCTCTTTCCCTCACTCCAATCATAAATTTCGGAATCGCAATTTGGGTCAAATTCACCATAAAATCGCTTTTTGCGTGCCAATTGACTTTCCTTCTTCCAATCCAGAATTTGGGTTTTATTGGGGGTTAGCGTCGTAAGCTTGCCAAGGCTACAGGGACCCCCTTTGGTATTGGAGGGGATCCCAGCCCACGCCCTGTCCCCACAGATGAGAAACACACCCCGAGGGAGCTCCTTAGGGAATGGGTAGGACTTGGACAACACAGGTCTTGTGTAATTGCACCACTCATTGATGTATTTTCTATTTGCTGGTGTTACGTCTTTGATGTTTTGCCCTGGTTTTGTTTGTGGGGCCTTAGTATAAAACCGAATACAAAAGTGGACCCTTGTGGACACCAGTAGGTCCAGTTCCTGGGGTTCCTGTGGTGCCTGTGGTAGTGTCCTCATCCAACTCATCCAGGAGTCTGCTGGGTTGAATTTCATCCCCGTGAACGGAAAATCATTTTCGGACAGGGGGACTCCCACCAGGCATGTAGACAACGGATTGTCTACACTGCCCATGGCCATGCAAAGCTGTTCTTGTCCTATAGACTTTGCCAGCGTGACCCAGACGTTTTCCTTGGGCTGTGGCACGAGCCAGCTTCCTGCCAGGTGGAGCCATAAGATGGTGACGAAGGCAGCTGCAGGAAGCCGGTCGCTGCGGGGTGTTCTGGCTGATGTAATTGCCATCTGGGTGGTCAGTAATCTAGTAACTCGAACATACAAAAAGAAGTAAGACCAAGGGTCCCCTCAAATCCCCATCCTCCCCCATTTAAATTAACATTGAAACAGAAAAAATGTGGGGTCAGGTGTGAGGGTAAGGGGGGCGAGGAAAGTGGTAGGACGGGAAAGGGTAAGGAATGGCTGGGGATGGGGTCAGGGGGTAAACTGTCCAAGCCGGTGGGAAGTATCGATTAGTTATCAGAGTCCTTGTGGCGGCGTCGATGGGTCTGCTTCCCTTCCTTTTCCTCCGACTCCAGGCGACGGTGGTATCCGCTGGAGCTGTCGTCTCGGGGGAGTGGTCCGGGGGGTGGCTTTCCTTCACGATGTCTTCCTGGTATTGTTTTATAAACTTGCCTGGGATCCACCTGGGGCCCTGTTCTGTGGAGACACAGCCATACCCTCTCCCCCACGTTATCAGCGGGTATGGACCTTTGATGTTCCTGGACTCAGGGTCTTTAACGAGCACTGGTGGTCTTTCTTTCAACTGCGACCTGGTGTTATTATGAAAGTGGCGTAGTATCGGGGGGTTTGGCTCGCGGTCCGAACAGTTCATGAAATTGAGAACATATAGGGCTTTGCACAACCTCTCTACAGGGCTTGTGGTAAGGGCCGAATCGTTTTGCTGCTCTAGTAGTTTTTTAATTTCTTGATGTTTTCTCTCCACAATTGATTGTCCTGTAGGGTTGTGTGGGATACCTGTGATATGGTCAATGCCCCATTGTTGCACGAATTCCATGAATTGTTTGGACACAAACCCTGGTCCATTATCTGTTTTGATAGTTTTAGGGACACCCAAGGTGGAGAAAGCCATGTATAAGTGTTTGATGACGTCCTTTGTTTTTTCCCCCATGTGGGTGGAGGCAAACACTGCCCCCGAGAACGTGTCCACAGACACATGGATGTACTTCAGCCGCCCAAAGGAGGGAAAGTGTGTTATGTCTGTTTGCCAGGTTTCCAATGCCCCCAATCCCCGAGGGTTAACCCCCGTCGCTAAGGATGGTAAGGCGTGGGATTGGCAATTGGGGCATGTGGCTAAGATGGCCCGCGCCTGCTCCTTGGAGATTTTAAACTGACGGCAAAGCGCCGGAGCATTCTGGTGGAAAAAGGCGTGGCTCATCTTAGCCTGCATGTGGACATCTGGCAAGGTGGGTCTTAGAACTGTAGGGTTTACAGAGGTGGAGGTGGCCAGCATCGCCAGGGCGTCTGCTCTCCGGTTTCCCTCAGTGATGTCACCTGGCAGGTCTGTGTGTGACCTAACATGCAGAATGTGATACGGTTGCTTCCGGTGTGAGATAAGCCAAATGAGTTTTGAGAGCAAGCTGTACAATGTTTTGTTGTGAATTTCTTTGAGCAGGGCATGTTCAGCCCTTTCTGCTATCCCGGCCACATAAGCTGAATCAGTGACCAGATTGAAAGGTTGTTGAAATTTTTTGAAGGCTCTCACGACCGCTGCAAGCTCAGCGATCTGGGGGGAACCCTGAACTATTTGGACGTCAGACTCCCCCTTCTGACTGTCCGGGTCCTTCCAGGTGATTACCGACTTGTGGGATCTACCTGACCCATCGGTGAACACCGTGAGAGCACCTTTCAATGGAATCTTACTTTTGAAAGATTTTGGGGCCAAATACAAGGTGTCTTTAAAAAGTTTGTGTTTGGGATAATGTATTAAAATTTGACCAGGATAGCTGTCTACAGAAATCTGTAAATTTTCATTTGTAAGAGGAAATCCAATTGGTCCAAATTTAATGGTAAGTAGATGCATGCTGGGTCACACCCTGCGAGGGTCCGGAGGCGCTGGCGGGCCTTGATAATAAGTTTTGCCATTAATTCCGGAAAAGGTGTAACCGTTTTTGCAGGCTGATGTGGGAGGAACAACCACTCTATGATTAAGAGTGAGTCCCTCTGGCTGTCGTCCCACTGGAATAAGAGGGCATGTAAGTTCGGGGACTTACCTAAGATGGCACAGTTGATGGGGAGGGACCGCACGACCCGATGTGCCTGGCGGGACTTGATGGCAGCTGTGACTCTCTCCAGGGCCTCACGGGCATCCGGGGTGAGATGGCGTGGGGATGCCAGGTCGCCGTCGCCTTTCAGCAGTTGGAACAGCGGTGACAGCTCCTCTGTGGTGAGTCCTAGGAGCGGTCGGATCCACATGATGGTGCCGCAGAGCTGCTGCAAGTCCCACAGGGTTTGAGGGTTGTCCTTGATGGTGAGGGACTGGGGCGCGACGGTTCTTCCCGTGATTAGGAAGCCTAAATATTTCCAGGGGGATGACAGCTGGATCTTTTCCTCTGCAATTTGGAATCCTGAGTCCTTGATGGTCTTTATTGTCTTTTCCAAGGCCGCTTTCAAGTAGGTCGCGTCAGCGGTGCAAATTAAAATGTCATCCATGTAGTGCAAAAAGATTGCCTCGGGAAAGAGGCGACGGACCGGGGAAAGGACCTAAGCCACAAAAGTTTGGCAGAGCACAGGGGAATTTTTCAATCCCTGGGGCAGAGTGGTCCACTGATAGCGTTTATATGGCTCTCCTCGGTTGATGGAGGGAACCGAGAAGGCGAATCTGGGAGCATCTCCGGGATACAAAGGGATGTTAAAGAAGCAATCCTTGATGTCAAGGATTGCAAGCTGCCAATCCCGGGGCATCATGGAGGGAGAGGGAAGGCCTGGTTGCAAGGGGCCCATATCTTCGAGGACATCATTAACCTTGCGTAGGTCTTGGAGCAGGCGCCACCTGTCCTTGCCGGGTTTCTTAATCACAAAGACAGGTGTGTTCCAGGGGCTGGTGGAAGGTATTAAATGCCCCAGGCGCACCTGCTCCTCCACAAGTTCATTGAGCGCCTTTAATTTTTCAGATGGTGAGGGCCACTGGTCCACCCACACCGGTGTGTCTGTTTTCCAATTGAGCGGTGGGGAGGTGCGCTCCACAGTGGCCCAGACTAAAAATCCCACGCAGGACTAGGGATGTCAAGTCGGGCACCCCACTGGGACAAAACGTCCCTACCTAACAATTTGATATTGGAAGCTACCACAAAAGGCCTAATCGTGGCAACTTGACCCTCCGGCCCCTCCACACATACCAGATGTTTGCTCCGGCGGGAGTTGACAGCACCTCCCATGCTGGAGATTGTGCCACAAGGGGACACCAGCTCCCAGTCGCGAGGCCACTCTGCCTGGGGAATGATGGTAACATCCGCGCTGGTGTCTGCCATCAGGTCTAGTGAGATGGACTTTCCCTGTAAAACAAAAGAAGTCTTAATAATAGGTCTCTGTCTGCTTACGTTTTGCACAAGAAAGGCCGAAGAGTCCAAATCCGAAGAAAGGTCCGTTGAAAGGTCCATGCCGGTGTCTTCTGTGTGGACATGCAAGATGTAGCAAAGGGCTAAAGGAGACCCCTTAGGCAAGGAGAATGGAGGCTGGTAACATACCACGGAGACGGTGAGCTCTGTCCCTGGCTCGAAGTAGACGACCTCTGGGATGATGGTGAGGTCATCCGGCGTGTTGGTGGTGTCTCCTAACAGCAAGACAGTGGTGGGGTAGTCACAGTAGGGCGGTGGCAGGAATCCCGCAGGGACGCGAACCAAGTCCTCATCTGGAAACATGACGTGAAGGCTGGTCCGGAGGGCTTGGCAACGGGCGCAGTTCAGTTGCCTGGTTCTTCTGAGGAGCCGGAGCCCGTCCTCCTGGCTGCGGATGTCCAGAGAAGTGTACCGCTGGGGCCGTGGTTCTCCGGGAGAGATGGCAGCCCCGGGCGCTGGGACGGGCCATTTGGTGTCATGGCGCGGCCCATCACCGCGCTTTGCCTTCCGTTTCCCGGCCGATGGAAGCGGGGATTCCTGTATGTTGGTCTCGGGGAGGGGTTGTAAGGGCCACTGGCGGCCAGTGTGGGCAGTTCGCTTGGATGTGGCCCAACTGGCCACAGCCGAAACAGCGAGTGTTCATCAGGTCTACCATCGCCTCCCCCACCCCTTTGCTCACCGCAAATGCCACTGTTTGCTCCATTGAAGTCGCCTTGGTGCACGCCTCTACCATCTTAGCGATGGTAGGCTCCGGATCCTGGGGAAGAACCCTCAGGATCTTCTTGGTCTCCGGGTTGGTATTGGTCAGGGCCATCCTTCGCAGAAGTTCTTCTCGGGCCTCGACGTTCTCAATCTGCCTGTCGATGGCTTCCTTTAACCTGTCCACAAACTTGATAAAAGTTTCATCAGGGCCTTGAAGAATTGATGAAAAGTTTTGGAGGGGGGTGGTACCATCAGGGATTTTCAGCAGTGCCTCCTTCCCAGCGTCCCTTACGTCACTTAACAAATTCTCGGGAAGGAGGATTTGGTCCTCAGGTCTGCTAAATTCCCCCTCCCCTGCCAAAGCTTCAAGTCTCTCTGCGCCGTCTCCTAACACCTCCCTGAGATCATACTTTGTTAGGAGAGGCTTAATCAATTTTTTCCAATGTATCTCCCACAGAAGGAATTCTGTGGGGGACAGCAGGGCCTTCGCTATATAGCGAAGGTCATGTTGTACAAGGGAATGTCCCGAAAAGGTAAGGTCTAAAACATTTTTAAAGAAGGGAGAATTTCTCCCATAATCCTTGGCCGCTCTCCTCAACTCCTTCACTTCCACATATGGTAACTGTTCCCACCTCGGCTCTTTTCCCCTCTTATGCACAACTGGTGCCGCAAATGGACCTAGATCCCTTGCGAGATCTAGGTCCCCATCCTTGATGGCCTCGGCCCGGATCCGGGCCCAGCCCTCCCCCGGCTTGGTTGTGGGCCGGGGGTTGTCACTGTCCTCATCCTCTTCCGAGGATGAGGCAGGGCGGGCTAGGGCGCGGAGCCTCTCCCTTGCCGGTGGGTCCCGGTGCCGGGAGACCCTGCAGGCCAAGATGGCCTGCTTCCGGCTGGGCCTGCTTCCGGTTCCGGTAGCGTGGGAACCGGGGGCGGCAGGAGAGGGGGCGTGGCCTGACCCACCCACCGGGGCGTGGCCTTCCGGCAGGCCTGTCCCACCCACCAGGGGCCCACCCAGGGGCGTGGTCAAGGAGGCAGGATGGGAGGGTCCCGACGTCACCGAGATCGACGCGTGATGGGGGGCGGACATGTTACAGTGGCGGGAACCCGAGGGGGTGAGGAGGAGGAGGCGCTCTTTTGTGCTGTGTGGCGACCGGCCACGAGGCCGTCGCCATTTTGAGGTATTAAAACAGCATTGGAACAACCATGACAACTGGGGATACAACTGGGGTCAAGGACTTGTGGAACGAGGGGGTGGGTAGGGCTCGTGCTGGGGTGGCCAGTCCCAACACAAGGAGAGGACAGGGTGGCACGGGAGGCAGCAGGGAGACGGCAGCAACCCTGTGCCTCATTCTGGCAGGATCTGTCTCCCGATCCACCCTTAGGGGAAGTGGGGTTAGGAGCGGGGGGGGCAGAATGAGGGGTAGGAGAACTGGGACCCAAACTTTCCCCTTTCAATTTAACTAAATTAAAAATGGAATCATAAACTGGAAAAAATCTCCCCACTTTAAAATTCCCCGTAACCTGAACATCATAAATGTAACGTCCAACTTTCCCCCAAAACGAAACAGAAAAGACATCGTCCATGGAGACGTCAGGAAAGTGTTCAAAAATAAATTTAACAAAAGATTTTAAAACCCCTTTTTTAAATGAAACATTCCCCAACACAAGGGCGGACTTAACTTGGATATAAAACTCCCGTTGTGCAGGGGAAAGGCGGTTGCCCATTTTTCCCGCTGCAAGAAAGATCCCCAGCCAAAGCAAAAGGAGAAAAGAAAAGAAAAGCCTGCGTCGGCTGCTCGCCTCGAGCAGCGAAACTCACCAACACCGGGACGCAGCGAAAAGAAGAAAGCTGTGGCGGGGCGGTGGAGTGCTGCTGGTCTCGTGAAATCCGGCGCTTCCCCCGAAGCTGCAGGGTCGGATATCCACGAGTTGTCAGCAGCGCCAGGAGGCAAAAGCCTTCTAACAATCGAAGTACAGCTGCCCCAGAGCGCGGGGTCGTGGATCCGGACGCTCATGGGAGACGCTCCTCGGTGACCAGGGCAGTGGTCGCCGTGTTCGGGCGCCACTTGTATTAAAATACAAGTCCTCCGGGCTTCACCCGGGTGCCCAGCCTGTCCGGGGGAAAACCCTCAGAGGACTGGTCCGCGGGGAGGATGTAGCGGGACCCGGATAGCTCCACCGTAAGGACGAGAGGGCTCCGAAGTGGCTTTATTCCTAGAGGCTTTATTTCAGGAGCGTCGCAGGAACAGGAGGGTGAAACAAGGGGCACGAACTCTCCAGGAGGGAGCGAACTCCGGAAGCCCCGAGGAAAGGCGGGGCTGGGTATTAAGGGCAAAGGAGTAGGAGTGGTTAGGGTACAGAACAGCCAACGGGCAACGGGTAAAGGGGGGGAGACAGAGTGGGGTGACATACAGAGAACTAATCAGGGTACAGAGGAGGAGTGGTATTCTAACAGGAGCCAATGGGGGTAACAGAATAACTGAACTTTCTGGAACTGGGGAGTATGCTAAACATTGATTGACAGCTCTTCTGGGGTGGAGAGCAGCAGCTGATTGGCAACCTTTTTCTACACTGTTGCTGCCTCCCAAGGGAGAGCAGGAACCCCTCCCACAGCTCGGGAGCCCAGAGATAGTGCGTGCTGCGCCGGGAGCCCGCCGGGGGCACCCCTCTGTGCAGCCCTACCCCGGGACCAGCCATCGCCAGTGAGCTATCCAGGGGAGCGATTCCTTGCCCAGCCCTGCTCTTTTCTGCTACTGTTTCAGGGCTTCTTGCTACATTTTAACCCGACACCTGGCCACTCTGCAGCTTCTGGCACGGCCCTGAAGCCTGTACTACACTTTGTCATCCTGGGTGTGCCCGCCTCTGCCATTCTAGTTTGCAGCTTCTGAGGTTCCTGCTACAGTCCATTTCGCCATCTGGAGGGGCACCGGGACTGACCGCCCCTGTGAGTTTGTACAGGAAGCTCCTTTTCTCTCTTCTGCCATCTCACCTGCCATAGGCCATGTGGAGAGAGGTGACTGAGCTCGTGCCACAGCGCCCCCTGCAGCCGTGGGAGAATCAGTGCACCTGCCCAGCCTCACCAGGAGCCAACAGCACCCCTGCCGGTTGTGACCATAACTACACTGAAGGGGAAAGTGCTTGATGGCCAAGAGAAGGCTGTTATTGGGTCTCTGATTTTTTTCTGTTTGTTGTTGATACTGTTGTTGTTTGTTTGCCTTGTTATACATATATATATATATATATACACACTAGTAAAGAACTGTTATTCCTTTTCCCATATCTTTGCCTGACAGCCCTGTAATTTCAAATTTATAAAAAGTTGGAGGGGGTCATATTTTTCATTCCAAGGGAGGTTCCTGCCTTCCTTGGCAGGCACCTGTCTTTCAAACCAAGACAATATTGTATAGATGCATTATCCCCATAATTAGTTTTTTAATTATACGTGCTCTGTCCTCATTGTCCATATATTAACATTTCCTGATTGTCCTTATTACAGTCAGATAGTTCACAACACTTAAGGTTCAGTACAGTGAATACAGTTATTTGACATTATTACTAAAGATTTTTTTTGTTTGTGTACAACAGAAACTCAAAAGCATGGGGGAAAATAAATAACCATCTGTGTCTTTATTAATAGAAAACATTCAGAATTTGTATGCTCTTAAGCGAAATTCTGAAGTATTTTGCATGATTGCAATAGTTCTGCAAAAGCAGACTGTTTCTTTGTTTTGTTTGCCTAAGTGATGATCGAAAAAACAGAAAGAGGCCTACATATTGCTTTTCAAGATTGACTCATATTTGATCAGCAATCATTGCATCTCACATCTTTACGACTGAAGAAACAGAATTTCAGGACACTTGCAAAGATTACTTTGTTCTCTATTATGTCATTACAAGTTTAAATAAGATTTTTGGAGTGCAAATAATTTTCGTAAGAACTTCAGTGAATTGCTGTTGCAGAATGCAAAGGCGAAGGATCAATGAGGAAGGATTTCTTTTACCTTTATGTCTTGGTGAAAATAACATCAACAAAAATACAAGTGCAATTTGTGATATTTAGATATGTGAAATAGGTGCTGAAACTATTTATGAGATAAATTGTTCATAGATGTGTGTCATGGTTTGACACTAGCCAAATGCTAGGCACTCACAAAAGTCGTTTGCTTACTCTGTCCTGCTACAGTTGGGTAGAGGAGAGGGAAAAAAAATGAATGAAGGGCTCATGTGTTGAGATAAGGACTGGAAGAAAAAACACTGTAAGGGCAAAACAGGTTCAAATTTAAAGGTATAAAGTAAATTTATTATTAACAGGGTCAGAGGAGGATAATGAGAAGTAAAATAAGCCTTTAAAACACCTTTGTTCCCCCAGCCCCTCCCTCTTTCCTACCAATAGCGCAGGGAGACAGGGCGTGGGGGTTTTAGTCAGTTTGTCCCTCAAAATCTTTTTCTTTTCACTCAAGGAGAGGAGTCTTTTTTCTGCTATGCCATGGCGTCCCTTCCACGGGCAGACAGTCTTCCCAAAACTGTTGTGGCATGGGTCACTCGTCCATGGGGTGCAGTCTTTTAAGGATAGGCTGCTCTAGTTTGGAAGCAGGGGACCTCTCTCTCTCTATTCGTGTCTCCCACTAGACCCCAGCTTTCTCTAACATCCACCTGCTACGGTGTGAGCACTTTTCCCATGGGCTGCGAGTGAATCTCTGGATCCCCTGTGGACTTCATGAATTACAAAGGGACAGTTTGTTTTACCATAGTCCTCACCATGGCTTGCAGGGGAATCTCGGCTCTGACGCTTGAAGCACCTCCTCCCCCTCTTTCTTTCCCAATTACCTTGGTGTTGCCATATTGTTTTCCCTCACATGTTCTCACTTTGTCCTCTTCTCTGACTAGAAGAAAAACTATTGCTTGTAGGTACCACTGTCAACAAGTTCCACTAATTCAAAGATTCTTGCAAGATCCTGCAGTGCTGAGAAGTTGATCTCATCTAGGTTCTGCATCGGGGACTTGCTCGTCATGCTTCCGCTGCAGGCGGTGGTGCTATTTAATGCCTCTCTTCATGTGGGGCACTGAGAAGGGGAAGCCTCTGCCACTGCCCCTGCCCTTTTTGCCCACAGTGCAGCTGGCTGGAAGCGTCCAGGCAGGCAAGGCTCCCTGTGGGCCGCACCGATATGGCAGTGGCTATGGTGGCACATTGCTGCACGGTGCACCCAGGATGGCCACCAGAAGTGATGCTTCGCCACTCTTGAAAAAAAAACTGTGTGCACACTGTTTTGATTTTCTTCTTAAATATGTCATCACAGAGGTATCACCAACCTCTCTAATTGATGCCAGCAGCATGTCCATCTTCAGAGCCATCAGAGATGGCTCTGTCAGACATGGTGGAAGCTTCTAGCAGCTTCTCACAGAAGCTACTACTCCCGTGGCTCCCCCTGCTACCAAAAACCAGGCTGTGCAAAACCAAGAGAATGTGACATAAACTTATATCACATACTATGTTCATATGACCTGTCAAACCATTTTGTACTATACTGTCTGAAACACCTAGCAGTTTCAGAGTATTTGCAAACAGAGAACACTTCATCTGCCACAAAATATGCAATTGACTGTTTCTTATGAACTCTTCTGGTATCAGTGACACAGAAGTTTCACAACTAACACAACTTCAGAACTCATTGCTGCCAAAATGAACCATTCTCTAATTCCTCCTCAGTTTCTGGGTCTCAGCTACATTGTACTTTCTCTGTCCCTTCTGTGAGCCCTTGGTACTTGGGAAGCCAGTAAACTGGGTAAAAACTGTTGCATCCTGGAGTTTGGGTTTAGATTAGGGTTTTTAATTTATGTTAAAATAAGTCAAGTTCTGTAATCCCGCGTTTCCCCCGCGTTGTTCCCCCCCGCGGTTTCTGCCCCCATGTTGCCTGCTGCCGGCTCTTACCCCTGTGCTGCTCCTGTAACCACCCTGCTGTCCGGCCCCGGGAAACCCCGTGCCAGCCACACGATCCCGCTCAGCCCGCTCTGGCTCGGTGCCCGCCCCTGCGGGGTTCTCTGGTTGGTCGCTGTTGCTGGCGTCACTGCCACGGCAGCTGCCCCTATTGGGCGGCAGGCCGTGGATCCTCTCGCCCTGCCCCTCTATAAAGCCCTATACCGCCGGCAGTCAGAGGCCATTTTCTCCCATGCGAGTGCCGGGAGCGGTCGCGTCTTTCCATCGAACCGCGCCACGTGACCAATAAACCGTTCCTGCCAAGCACGGAGTAAATGGACAAATTCCTTCCTCTTTACCGGGTCCCTAGCGCACGGTAACAGCGGTTGGCCAGCCCACGCACCCGAGACACGGAGCCGTGTCCGGGAACCCGCGGCAGCAAACCCCGGCAGCACGTGGAAGCTACGCCACAGCCGGGCTCCCAAGAGCCGCGTGCGGCCGGGGAGAGCAAAAACCCACGCCGCAATTGGCGCCCGAACGTGGTGCCGAGGCCAGCGCTGAGCTGATCGCGTGGACGGAGGTTCACCGCGGAGCTCCAGGAACAGCGCCGGGAGCCGCCGCCGCCGGCCAGGGGTCGCGCTGCCGCCAAGGGGGGAGCGCCGCCGCCAAGCCAGAGCGGGCAGCGATCCGTGCCAGACCACAGCTCCGTGCCGGACGGAAACCGAGAGCAGGGGCTCTCCAAAGTACGTCAGTGAAGTCTCCGTCGCCCACGAGGGACCAGACAGTGTGTCCCGCGTGGGACAGGAAGTGCAAACTTTCGCAGCCAGGAGGGCAGAAGAAAGAACACTTCCCGGGACTCCCGGACCCTGGTAGCAGCTTTTCTTTGCAGAGACTTCAGTCTGGTAAGTATTAGTCGTGGAAACGTGTCCAGCTAATACGGGGAGGGCTGGCCGTGTTCCCGAGGTTGGGACGTGCAGCGCGCAGCACGAACGGCAGCCGCTGGAGTCGCCTGCGTTTTTTTGCTTTTTTTTCTCTTTTTTACTGCCCCAGGGGTGAGGTGGTTTGGGTGGAAGAAGCATGGGGACCGTGCTATCTGCCCAACAAAAGGAATTTTATTCCCAAGTTAAAGAAATCCTTTTGGTGAAGGGCCCCTACCCAAAAAATTTAGTTAAGAAATTTGTCCGGTGGTTGTTCTTTGCTTTCCCCCGTCTGTCTACCGAGGACGCGCGCAAAACAGAATTTTGGGAGCAAGTGGGAAAAAGGCTAGCAGAGGGGATCGGTAGGGATCCCTCCATAGATGACTGCTTCCCTAAATTCCATTTGTTGATCACGGATGTAGTAAAATCAGACCCCGCGCGAAACTCGGTTGGGGAAAGGAAAGAACCATCCGGAAAATCTGTTACTCCCTCTGAATCTGTTTCCCCATCCCCTTCTCCTACCCCTTCTTCCCCTAACCCGGGTGGGCGAGGGGGAGCACCCCGTCAGTCTGAGACGCAGGGCAGCTCCACAAATGTGGACCGTGCGCCTGGCTCCCCCAAGCCACCCCGGCGTCCCCGCCTTAGCGAGATCGGTCGATTCGCTGAGGCCACGACCCTAAACCCCTTTTCCAATCCCTTTTTCCCAGTTGAAAATCCCAGTTTCGGCGCTACCCCGAGCAGTTCTGTTTCTTTAAACCCCTTTCTTTGTCCCCCTGAGGAGGCCGAGGCCACGTGGTCGATCTCTTTGCCTTCCCAAGATGGAGGGCGGCCACATGGCAAGGCTTCCCCTTCCCACAATCCCTTTCTTCCCTTTGTTCCCTATGACCCCACCCCCTCCTGCTTCCCAGTGGGCGCGGGAACTGCCCACTCAAGGCATCGGGTTACCACCCCTCCTCCTGTCCCTCCTCGGGTACGCGTAGGCGTTCCCTCCTTGCATGTTCTACCTGCCGCGTCAGCAGCCCCGCCCTCTCCCAGCCGGGAGGGCTCAGTAGCCTCCTTCCCACCTTCCGAAGAGGAGGATTCTCCCCACCCTGTCCGTCCTCTCCCTCGCGCTCCGCCCCCACGTCCTCCCGCTCCTCGGAGACCTGGGGTGGGGGGAGGAGGGGGGGTGCAACGGAGCCCGGTCCATGAAGTCGAGCAGTCGATCCACACTCCAGTCCCCTACACAAGGGGAGGGGAAAACCCTGCGTGGACACCCCTCTCCTACGATTCCCTCAAAGAGGTCTGCAAGACATTGCAAAAATTTGGCAGAAAGAGTCCTTTTTTTAAAGGGATTCTAAAAGCCACTTTAACATCTAAAACTGTAGTGCCGGCTGACCTTAAGCGTTTATTCAACTGCCTGCTTCTCCCTTCTGAATATGACCTGTGGGAGAGGAGGTGGAAAAGGCTAGCGGCAGACCTACTTCCCGAAATCCACGAGGGGCCTTATGGCCTGGATTTCGCGGAAGAGCAAATCACCCTAGACCATCTTGTGGGCGAGGGAGAATGGAGTGAGGGGCAACTGCAAGCTCGGGGAATTCCCACAGCAGTGTTGGATATGTCCAGGAATGCAGCAGAGCGTGCGTTCCTGGGCATGCCCGCCAGGGATCCGGGGATACCCTACACGGCAGTCAAGCAAGCCGTGGGGGAGCCTATGTTAGATTTTGTAGATCGGGTCCGGGCAGCCGTGGAGAGACGCATAGAAGTACCTGAACGCCGGGAAGGAATGATCCTGGAAGTGGTGCACATGAATGCCAACGCCATGTGCAAAAGAGTCATCATGTCAATGCCGGCCTCACCACCGCCAACCCTCAGCCAGATCATCGAGGAATGCACACTGAAGGCGCACCTGATGGAAGAGGAGGAGGCTCCAAAGAAAAAGGACAAGCAAGTTGCCTCGGCCGCTGCTCCTTCGAGGAACCCAGCACTGAAGCGACTTCCATCCACACGCCGGTGTTACCATTGCCATCAGGAGGGACACTTCCAGGCTCAATGCCCACTTCTAGGGACTACGCTACCCAGAGTTGCGGGAGGGGGGAGGGGGAATGGGAACCCCGCGGTCCAAAAAAACTGACCCGTGAACGCGCGCTTGCCGCGCGTTCAGACAAAAATGAGGCAAGTCGCGGTGCTGCAAGAGGAGCCGCAATGCACCATCTAGTACCATCAGTAAGCGGCTGCCTCTCAACTAGTGACAACCGGGAGCCTTATCGACTCCGACTCACTAACTCTGTTCATTTCCGTTCCCAGGACTGGCAGTTTTTCATAGCAGATGCAGAGCTTCTATCGCACATCTGCCGCTGTGAGACCAGGAAAAAGGAAGATCTCTTAAATTGCAGGTATCTCGTTGTAGGGGACACAAAGAGCACTCCACTGGAGATAGAAGTCCCTCCAGTAATCTCCACCCTCAACCCGAGGCTCTTCTATCTCGCAGCACGCTGTGTCCACCCCCCCCTCTTCCTGCCTAAGGGCCAGGTAATTGCACAAGCAATTCCCATTCCTCGTGCTCTGTGCAATGACCTGGAGCTCTCTGTGTTATATGCTGGGAAGTTGGGAGAGGAAAAGCCCCTGGTATGGTGCAAACTCAAATGCGAGGGGCGATCTGTACACCTACAGGGGATGTTGGACACAGGGGCAGACGTGACAGTCATTCCACCACACAAGTGGCCGTCACACTGGGAGCTGCAAAGCATGGCCACACCAGTCTTAGGACTAGGCGGGCCACAGCCGGCAAGACAATCCAAAAACATTGTCCAAATTCAGGGTCCGAATGGGCTACTGGCCTCAGTGCGTCCGTTCGTGATCGAATGCAAATTTACATTATGGGGGAGGGATGCCATGTCGCAGTGGGGAGCCAAATTGGAATTTCCGGTCCCCCAGCATTTTTTGGTGCGGCCAATCTGGGTGGAGCAGTGGCCGCTGAGTAAGCAAAAGCTGCAGGCGCTCACCAAATTAGTTAACGAAGAGTTAGAAAAAGGACACCTTGTAGAAACAAACAGCCCCTGGAACTCTCCTGTGTTTGTAATAAAAAAACCGGGGAGAGACAAGTGGCGACTCCTCCACGATTTGAGAAAAATTAATGAGGCAGTGCAAGATATGGGTTCCCTCCAACCGGGTATGCCATCTCCATCTATGCTACCCCAGAATTACAATTTGGCTGTAATTGACATTAAAGATTGTTTCTTCCAAATCCCACTCCATCCGGATGATGCTCCCCGTTTCGCATTCTCTGTGCCTTCCATCAACAGAGAAGCCCCAATGAAGCGCTACCACTGGACGGTACTACCACAGGGTTTCAAATGTTCCCCTACTATATGCCAGTGGTATGTCGCTAGGGTTCTATCCCCAATGCGTGCCAAGTGGACATCCTGTATTTTCTATCATTACATGGATGATGTGCTGATTTGTGCCCCTGACAGCGAGATCCTGCAAGTAGCACTGGAGGACACTGTTAGGGCCTTGTCGATGGCCGGATTTGAGTTACAGAAAGAAAAGGTACAGTTGCTGCCACCCTGGAAGTATCTGGGCTTGGAAATTAACAACCGGACAATCAGACCCCAACAGATACAGATAAATGATAACCCCAAGACGCTGAATGATCTCCAGCGCCTGTGCGGATCATTAAATTGGATCAGGCCATGGCTAGGACTCACTACGGGGGAATTATCCCCTCTCTTTGATTTGTTAGCAGAAAGGGAGGGGGATGAGGGTTTAGGTTCCCCGAGAGTCCTGACCCGAGAGGCCAGAGCAGCGCTCGAGAAGGTCCAGAAAGCCATCACGAGCAGGCAGGCCCACCGCTGCCAACCAGGGCTGCCTTTCCGATTCATCGTCTTAGGTGAGTTGCCCCATTTGTATGGTGTGATATTTCAGTGGGACAAGGGTCAACGGGACCCCCTCTTAATAATAGAGTGGGTGTTCCTTGGCCACAGGCAGTCCAAGAGTATCACCAGGCCACAAGAGCTGATGGCGCAGCTCATAATACGGGCCAGGGCTCGTCTGCAAGTACTAGCTGGCTGTGACTTTACATGTATCCATCTCCCCATCAAAACATCCACGGGGAAGATGACCAAAGAGGCTTTTGAACACCTGCTAAGGCAGAATGAGAACTTGCAGTTCGCTCTAGACAGCTTCTCAGGCCAAATTAAGATCGGACATCCTGGCCATTATTTGTTCAATACTGAATTCAAATTGTTACCCAAAGAATTACAGAGCAAAAAACCCCTCCGAGCACTAACAGTATTCACGGACGGGTCAGGGAAGTCCCACAAGTCAGTGGTGACTTGGAGGGACCCAGAGACTCAGGTGTGGGAATCAGACACTAAGGTAGTAGAAGGTTCCCCACAGGTGGCTGAGTTGGATGCTGTAGTGAGAGCTTTTGAGAGGTTTGAACAACCGTTTAATTTGGTAACAGATTCGGCATACGTAGCTGGAGCAGTGTCTAGAGCTGAACATGCAGTTGTAAAAGAGGTGCCAAATCAGGTCATCTTTGGGTTGCTCTCAAAATTAGTACACCTGGTTTCTAACCGTGAGCATCCCTTTTATGTGGTACATGTGAGATCACACACGGATCTCCCAGGCTTTATTGCCGAAGGGAACCGCAGAGCAGACGCCCTGGCAGCCCCAGTACTCCTAGGAGGCCAGCCAAGCATAGTCGAGCAGGCCAAGCTGAGCCACCAGCAGTTCCATCAGAATGCCCCGGGGCTGGTACGCCAGTTTAATCTGCGGCGTGACCAAGCCAGGGAAATTGTGGCCTCATGCCCCAACTGTCAGGAGGCAGCTTTACCAACACTGGGAGCAGGTGTGAATCCCAGAGGTCTCCGCAGTTGTGAGGTGTGGCAAATGGATGTCACCAAAGTCCCTGAGTTCACTAAGCTCAAGAATGTCCATGTAACTGTGGACACCTTCTCAGGGGCAGTTTTTGCTTCAGCACACATAGGGGAAAGGGCCACAGACGTCAGGAAACATCTTGTCCAGGCCTTTGCCACCTTAGGGGTCCCAACCACGATTAAAACAGACAATGGTCCAGCCTATACTTCCAAGGTGTTCCGCAACTTCCTGCAAGATTGGGGGGTTCAGCATAAGACCGGGATTCCCCACTCCCCCACCGGCCAGGCCATAATAGAGAGAACCCACCAGACTCTAAAGCAAGTCCTCAAAAAGCAGCGAAAGGATGTGCGAGTGCTGTCACCGCACGAGAGGATCTGTAAAGCATTGTTTACCATCAATTTCCTAAACTGTTCCTTTGACAGACCAGAACCGCCAGCCCTGAGACATTTCAAACAACATCAGGAGCTCCAGCCAGAAGAGCAGCCTCCAGTGTTAGTGAGGGATCCGGACTCTAAAGAAATCCAGGGTCCATTTCCACTTTTGACTTGGGGACGGGGATACGCCTGCGTGTCTACGCCTTCAGGAGTCAGGTGGATCCCCAGGAGGCATGTTAAACCCTACACAGCAGAGCAGTCAGTGAGTCAGAGTGATACGGTGCCAGTGGATGCAACCTGTGATCCCACCAACCTAGGGGTTGCATCCAATCGCAGACGCCGCAAAGAAGGAAAAGATTCTACCTCTCCCTAACCAATGCTTCCCTTACAGCTACCTCAGCCCAGTTACACCCCCAGTTCCTGTGTTTGTAATAAAGTTGTCCCAGTTTCCCTATCCCTAAACACCCTAAGAAGAACCAGCACCATCTCCAGGCCCTCTCCACCTGCATAGCAGTCACCGCAGTTGCAGCAGCAGAAGAAGCTGGGAGAAGAGGCCACCGCTTGAGAGACTGCATCAACACCACTGCTTTCTTTTTATATTTTATTAAGCGGGGAGATGTTGCATCCCGGAGTTTGGGTTTAGATTAGGGTTTTTAATTTATGTTAAAATAAGTCAAGTTCTGTAATCCCGCGTTTCCCCCGCGTTGTTCCCCCCCGCGGTTTCTGCCCCCATGTTGCCTGCTGCCGGCTCTTACCCCTGTGCTGCTCCTGTAACCACCCTGCTGTCCGGCCCCGGGAAACCCCGTGCCAGCCACACGATCCCGCTCAGCCCGCTCTGGCTCGGTGCCCGCCCCTGCGGGGTTCTCTGGTTGGTCGCTGTTGCTGGCGTCACTGCCACGGCAGCTGCCCCTATTGGGCGGCAGGCCGTGGATCCTCTCGCCCTGCCCCTCTATAAAGCCCTATCCCGCCGGCAGTCAGAGGCCATTTTCTCCCATGCGAGTGCCGGGAGCGGTCGCGTCTTTCCATCGAACCGCGCCACGTGACCAATAAACCGTTCCTGCCAAGCACGGAGTAAATGGACAAATTCCTTCCTCTTTGCCGGGTCCCTAGCGCACGGTAACAGCGGTTGGCCAGCCCACGCACCCGAGACACGGAGCCGTGTCCGGGAACCCGCGGCAGCAAACCCCAGTAGCACGTGGAAGCTACGCCACAGCCAGGCTCCCAAGAGCCGCGTGCAGCCGGGGAGAGCAAAAACCCACGCCGCAAAAAACAACCCGCTCATTTCTGTTACTCTTGCTTGACTAGTTTAGTATTCTAATTTTCTAATTTTTTTGATCCAGTTTGGCTAATCAGTGGTTCAAACAAGTCCCAAGCTGACTAAAGGGAAGAGGTATAAGTGTGTGGCCAAAAGAAGGGCTTACAAGTTAGAAAACAAGGTGTAAGCCTACCTTCCTCTTAAAATCGAATCCTGAAATTTCCATGAACAGTGAGCAGTATTTAAGCCCCTCATTTTAAGCACTTCATGGGCTACTAGGTATTTTGTCTTGGGAGAATTGCCCTATTTAATTTGAAAGGTCTTGATTTTATTTTTATTCAGAAAAGGAAAAGCCTTTAATGAAAATGGTAAGACAGGAAAAACTCTTTTTTTGCTCTCCTGTAAGAATAACAAGTTTGTGTAAATATGGACTAAACCCAATGGTATTCAGACTGAAGCAAACCAGTCATGCTTGGTTTTAGGAAAGGAAAAGTATAACAGTTGGGTGTTGGAGACTGAATATTATAATTTATGGCTTAAACATCTTTGTGGAGGACTTTTACCTATTATAGCAAAATTGTATTACAAAAGCTGCAGAGAAAACCACCAAAACCCTGAGTGGAGCCCTGGACTGCTCCTTGATGAAGATAAGACCCAGGGGAAAAGAATGCATCCAAAGAGGGATCAAGCTTAGCACTTTCAGGGTGGAGATTACAGCCCCAGGGCTATCAGCTGCCAGGCTCGAACAGACCCTCACACCAAAGGGGAGAGAGGAGAGGTTTTGGGTGTGTGGTAAAAAGTCTCTGGTGAGAGGCAGTGAACTGTTGTAAAATGCAGGCGAACCCGATGGGAAGAATGATGATGTCTGACTCCAGTTCAGAAGGCTGAATGATTTCTTCATTATAACTGTGCTATAATACATTAATATACTATATAAAGGAGGATACTAAAACTACATGCTACTTTCTCTAACTACCATATCTAACTACTAACAACTCGTGACCCTGTTTGCCAGAGTCCAGACACAGGTGGATCTGATTGGCCACCAGACTCAAACAATCCTCACCAGAATCCAGTCAAGCAATCACCACAGGTAAACAATTATCCAAGCACATTCCACATGAGAAAAACAAGGAGCAGAAATAGAAATTGTTTTCTCTTTCTTTCTCTCTGTGTACCTCTATGAAAAATCCTGAGAGAGAAAGAAATGTGATTGCCACATATCACTGTTTTAGTATTAAAAAAAAAAACAAAAAAAACACACCTGCATTTGCATTTCTTCTGCAGAGCCCTTGCAAAAGAGCGCAAACACATCTCAAGAGGTTCCCTTATCAATTTGCTAGTTATCAGTCAGAAACCAAATCAGATACTGATGTGGAATGTTCAACGAGATCCTTTACCTGCAAACATCCATTTCCATCAAAACAAACAAAGCTTACAATATAAAAACCCAAACATCAATGAAAAGAATGCTCAAATGTCAAAGTCCAAACAGCTGAGTCTCAGAAGTGTCCACTGACTGGAGATGTTGATCTTGACATCCTTAAAAGTCCTTCTCAATCCTGAAACAGAACAACTGAAGAAAGTCCAAACAACAATTAAAAGCCCATAAAAACAAACAAACAAATGTGACATCATATAATTATCAAACACCAAAACACCAAATGTCATCCCAGAGTCTACAACAGCTTTGATGCAAAACAACTCTGGGCTTGCCACAGTGAACGTCCATCCTCCCCTGTTCAGAGGAGCTCAGCTGTGAAGCCCCTTCACCCCGGGAAAAGCTGCATCCAGGCAAAGGACAGCAGAGGGGATGTCATGGCCCATCAAAGGCCCCCCAAAGGAGTCCCTGGATCCTGCACCAGAGTACTGCAACATGATGCAACAGATACACAGTGTTGCAAGGGTATGGTATTCACATGCCCTTTGAACACAGAGAGACTTAGCTTTCTCAGGATTTCTCCTGAGAGAAGCTGTGAGAGAAGCAGAGAAAAGAGAATCAAAACAATTCTTATCTCATTTGCTGTTTGTGCCCATGTGGAATGTGTTCTGGAGATTGTTTACCCAAGGTGATTGCTTGATTGGATTCTGGTTATGGTTGTTTGGATTCATTGACCAATTGGATCCACATGTGTGTTGGGACTCTCGGCAGAGAGAGTCACAGGTTTTCTAGTTAGTTACTTAGTTAGTGATAGTTCTTGTTGTTATAGGTAATAAATGATAAAGCCGAATTAATAATCAAAAAATAGGTCTTTATTTCACGACCAAGATTCAGTCTCCGATAGCCACAATCAAAGGTACAGCGTTGAGCCCAGGATTGGCGCTGAGTGAACACTGATCTGAACTCTATCGCTTCAGATCCCCTCTGTTCACGCATGTTGTCTCTGTCCGCTTAGTTTTATACAGCTTTTTCCGCCTGGGGCAGAGTTTCTCCTATTCTTTTCGTTGCTTCACATATTCATGTGGTCTCCTTTTCTCTGTGCTGGGCTGGACAAAGCTGTTTCTGGGAAGCGATGAATACTGATCGTCGAGTTACGGGAACCTAGTATTGGGATGCACGCCCCTGACGACTCTGGCTCTCTTGGTCGTAGATATTCCTCGAATATTCATCACTTGGGTGTCTCCTGGATTGTCCCGGGAAATGGCCCATCTCTGCATGGAGCCACATTTTTTCGTTTGTAAATTAGGTCTTTCTTTCTGCTGCCATCTGTGGTTTTGCAATCTTTCCCCGACTGCAGCTTGTGTGTTTTTTTTTTTTTTAACTTTAAGAATCTTTCATACAAGCACAACTTATTTCATGTATATTTTACATAAGCACGAACTACTCCATAACATATATTACAGTGTTCGTGTAATATAGTGCAATAAAGTTATAGTATAATCTAGTATAATAAAGTAATTAATTAGCCTTCTGAAATCATTGGAGTCCTGCACATCATTCTACCCTTGTCGGGCATCCCAGCATTGATACAAGGGACAGTGTCAAAATTGTCCTCTCCAAGGGAGGCACCTGGGCATTCCCTCCTAGCCCAAACATATATTAATCCATGGGATTCCACACTTTTCCATGGTGACGGGCAGCAGGGGAGTCTCTCACCACCAGGAAGACCAGATGGAGGTGAGCAACGAGATGTTGTTGGGACCTCCGGAAGGGTGATCTCTTTCTACCTAGCCCCTGTCACTCTCTCCCTGTCCCCCAATATGGAAGGGGCTGACAGCTGGTCTGTGAGCTAGGAAGAGTTAGTTGAAGAAGCTGATAAGAGTTGCATTTACCCCTGAAAGGAATTCTGCCAAGGTCGTCAACATGGAAATTGAGAAGAAGAAAAAGATAAATAAAAGAAACCTGCAGTTGGATGTTAGTTGAAAACAGTGGTGGAGACTGCTCTGTACCAATGAACACTGTGCTGATTTATTGTAACCAATGAATAAACTTTGTTGGGAATGTATAAAAGACAGCATGCTGTTATAATAAACAGAGAAGCCTTCTGAAATGGTATAGTAGTCTTCTGTGTATCGTGACCGTCTCAACAGTGACATCTGGTGACGGCAAATGTGATTGCAATTGGGCTGTGGGGCACGCTAGGGGCCCAACGTAGCATTCTGAACAGCAGGGTGTGGATATTCTCAGCTCAGTCAGAGAGAACGAGAAAGGTTTTCTAACCAGGTGAGAGCCTGGGAAGCAGTTGGGAAAGAATGTAAATAATTCTCTAATCTATCTTGTTGTTCACATTGTTTATAGATATGTTCTGCCACTGTGCGTCATTCACTGCACACCAATGGTTTGAGATGCTTTTACTCTAAGACCAATGAAATTAGTCTTCACGATGTTCTCTATATATAGAGCGGTGCATTTGAAATAAATCAGAGTTCATTCTCTTAGCCTTCTAATCTGGAGTTCTCTGTTCCCATCCTGCTCAACGGCATCAGCAGGGGGATGCTGCCTGGTCCGGACCGGACTGATTTTGACACCTGGAGTACAGGTGACCTGCTGGGGACACTATGGGAAATAACTTATCAAGTGAAGAACAGATTGTTTTGTCTACTTAGAAGGCTTTGTTGAAAAGATATTAAGACTACTGATTATGCTCTTCGTAGTGTGCTATTGTGGGCCAGGTTGCAAGATTTTGAAACTGATGTAAGTATGGCTTTTAGTGTGAGACCGTGGAAAGAAGTTGGGGAGAGACTGTGGGATGTGGTATTGAAGGGGAACAGGATGGCTGCTCACTTGGCTACCACCTGGAGACTGCTCTACGAGACTTTGAAAGAGTGGAGAACGGAACAAGGCGGGAGACAGCACGGGGGTGAAGGGAGACTTAGAGCGAAAAATAGATGTTAAGCCTGTATATCCCTCCCCTGCACAGCAGTTAGATGAATTAAGTGCTAAGTCGAAATATGCTACTCCTGCACTGTAGCAGCCACAGGGCCTACAAGGCCTCCCTGTCAGTCACTTGCTTAAGATAAAGAAATGCCTAGTCATGATGACTGGACCAAAGAAGCCCCTCTTCCGCCTTTGGACCCTCGTTAGCTCTCTGTAAGACCATAGGTCATATTTGCCTCAACCCTTACTATTGGACTGTTTCCCAAAACCCCTACACCCTATATAAACCCCTATTTCTGCCCAGATCAGCAGAAGAGCTGTCACTGAAACCCTTCGTAGAAGCTGCCAATAAAGACACATCTGTGGAACCTCATACAGCCTTCTCCTCTCTCTCTCCCTGCATCTATCGAGGCACTTAGCAAGCAAAGAGCTGAAATCACTAAAGGGCTGAATTCACCAAAGAGCTGATCTCACTTAAGAGATGAGCTGCTTGCTAAGATGGCCTTGTAGCCTTGGAAAACTTTCTACCCTCACTCCAAATATCAACTTGTTACACAATTGAAAAAAAGAAATTGAATTAAAATGCCACAAAATATCCTACACGGAATTTGATGAAAATTGCGATCCAAAATTATATGATTGGAACAAGCCCAAAAAGATTGCTGTCTCCCTATTCCTACCATGGGTAGCTGCAGCCAAAGCCCTTGGTGAAATAAATCACCTAGGGTGCTGGCTCAGTAAACAAGCCAACACTACATCTGCTGCCCTGTGTGATCTTTTAAAGGAAGAAGATACCACAAGACATGCACCACTTCAAAACTGAGCAGCAATTGACTTCCTACTTGTCATGGTTGGACACTGGCGCAATGCCAGCATCCCCATGAAAATGCACCTTTTCTAAATAAATGCTGTGAGATGTTATCAGGAACAGAGCAGAGCAGGCCCAAGCTTAATAACAAAGGAAAAAACTTTATTAAACTACTACTAATACAGAAAACACATAAACTAAATCCAGGATGAAGACCTTTTAAACCACCCCTCCTCCTCCCAATTCCAAAAACACCCAGCCATGAAACATCACCCGGGATTCTTGATCAAATCACCACCCTTCAGGTAATCTATACTCAAACTATCAAGGGAGAGAGAAGTCTCTCTTGTACCACAGACCCCCAGGAAACACAGCTGCCCCCCTGTGTTTCCCTGTCACACATGGCAACCGCCCGGAAAAAATCTGCCAGTGTGACACTCTCCATTCCATGTCACAGTGCTCTCACCACCGTGCATGGACAGACTGCTCATAGGGCTCCTTTAAGGATGCTTTGCCACGGACCCAAAGATATAACAGTTCAGTTTCTCATCCTGGGACTACAGTCCCCCCCATTTTCCCCTGGGGCCGAGGGGTCCAAAAACAGGACTCATCTTCTTCCCGAAGACAGAGGGTATCACCATTCCCTCTTCAGCTTTCTTCGTTTCTCGCCATTCTTGTGCTGCTCGAAGCTGAAACAGGTCTCCTTGGGTCACCACTGCATCCCCCTAAAATGCAGTCTCTATTGCAGGAGAGTTTGGTTCAGTCCATGGCTAACAAGAAAAGTCCAGCCAAAGCTACTTCATCATCTCTTCCCACCTAAACATTTCTTCTTCTAACATCTCAGTTCCCGGACTATCTCTCTTCCACTACAAATCAAGGAGGAGTAATACTTTTAAAAAGCCCTCATTTCCTGGAAAGGGTTAAAAGTTCAGACTCCCTGGACGGCTGATATCTCAGTCCAGCATTCCGCCTCCCACGGTGGGCATCCCCCCCCCCTCTCCTTCTCCTCTGCCGGCAAATTTCCAGGTGCCGCCAGGCTCTCTGTCTCTTTCCCTCTTGTGGGGGGGGCAAAGGCATCTCCGCTTCTCTCCACCCTTCCGTCCACAGGAGCTGGCTTGGCTCCAGACCCCCAGCCCCTCGGCCTACCCGGACAAGGCCGCGTGGCTTCCCCTCCCCCACCCAGCCTAAGGCCGGGCAGGGGAGGTCTGCACTCTCTGACAACCGGAACCAAAAGAGAGAGTTCTCCTGGGAGTTCTTGCTTTTAACCCCCTGTGTTCTCAGAGGCGTGTCCATACTTTCAGTGGTCACTCCAGGTGCCAATATCCAAACCTGACCACTGATTGGTTTGACCCAACTTCCTGGAAAAAAAATTCACTTCCATGTCAAACCACGACACTCCACCCTTCGCCTCTGAGAACACACATTTCTAAAATTATTATCAAAATTACATTCAACACACTTCTACATAAAACAATAACCTACACTAACCCTCCACCTCTATATTGGCACCATAACCTAATACATGCTTTGCTCTTATTCCTTTTGATCCCATCTCACAGCTCTCATCTTATCTTCATCTCATCCTGCCCAGAATTCGATTTCCCGGTCAGGGAACCAAAAATGTCATGGTTGGACACTGGCGCAATGCCAGCATCCCCATGAAAATGCACCTTTTCTAAATAAATGCTGTGAGATGTTATCAGGAACAGAGCAGAGCAGGCCCAAGCTTAATAACAAAGGAAAAAACTTTATTAAACTACTACTAATACAGAAAACACATAAACTAAATCCAGGATGAAGACCTTTTAAACCACCCCTCCTCCTCCCAATTCCAAAAACACCCAGCCATGAAACATCACCCGGGATTCTTGATCAAATCACCACCCTTCAGGTAATCTATACTCAAACTATCAAGGGAGAGAGAAGTCTCTCTTGTACCACAGACCCCCAGGAAACACAGCTGCCCCCCTGTGTTTCCCTGTCACACATGGCAACCGCCCGGAAAAAATCTGCCAGTGTGACACTCTCCATTCCATGTCACAGTGCTCTCACCACCGTGCATGGACAGACTGCTCATAGGGCTCCTTTAAGGATGCTTTGCCACGGACCCAAAGATATAACAGTTCAGTTTCTCATCCTGGGACTACAGTCCCCCCCATTTTCCCCTGGGGCCGAGGGGTCCAAAAACAGGACTCATCTTCTTCCCGAAGACAGAGGGTATCACCATTCCCTCTTCAGCTTTCTTCGTTTCTCGCCATTCTTGTGCTGCTCGAAGCTGAAACAGGTCTCCTTGGGTCACCACTGCATCCCCCTAAAATGCAGTCTCTATTGCAGGAGAGTTTGGTTCAGTCCATGGCTAACAAGAAAAGTCCAGCCAAAGCTACTTCATCATCTCTTCCCACCTAAACATTTCTTCTTCTAACATCTCAGTTCCCGGACTATCTCTCTTCCACTACAAATCAAGGAGGAGTAATACTTTTAAAAAGCCCTCATTTCCTGGAAAGGGTTAAAAGTTCAGACTCCCTGGACGGCTGATATCTCAGTCCAGCATTCCGCCTCCCACGGTGGGCATCCTCCCCCCCTCTCCTTCTCCTCTGCCGGCAAATTTCCAGGTGCCGCCAGGCTCTCTGTCTCTTTCCCTCTTGTGGGGGGGGCAAAGGCATCTCCGCTTCTCTCCACCCTTCCGTCCACAGGAGCTGGCTTGGCTCCAGACCCCCAGCCCCTCGGCCTACCCGGACAAGGCCGCGTGGCTTCCCCTCCCCCACCCAGCCTAAGGCCGGGCAGGGGAGGTCTGCACTCTCTGACAACCGGAACCAAAAGAGAGAGTTCTCCTGGGAGTTCTTGCTTTTAACCCCCTGTGTTCTCAGAGGCGTGTCCATACTTTCAGTGGTCACTCCAGGTGCCAATATCCAAACCTGACCACTGATTGGTTTGACCCAACTTCCTGGAAAAAAAATTCACTTCCATGTCAAACCACGACACTCCACCCTTCGCCTCTGAGAACACACATTTCTAAAATTATTATCAAAATTACATTCAACACACTTCTACATAAAACAATAACCTACACTAACCCTCCACCTCTATATTGGCACCATAACCTAATACATGCTTTGCTCTTATTCCTTTTGATCCCATCTCACAGCTCTCATCTTATCTTCATCTCATCCTGCCCAGAATTCGATTTCCCGGTCAGGGAACCAAAAATGTCATGGTTGGACACTGGCGCAATGCCAGCATCCCCATGAAAATGCACCTTTTCTAAATAAATGCTGTGAGATGTTATCAGGAACAGAGCAGAGCAGGCCCAAGCTTAATAACAAAGGAAAAAACTTTATTAAACTACTACTAATACAGAAAACACATAAACTAAATCCAGGATGAAGACCTTTTAAACCACCCCTCCTCCTCCCAATTCCAAAAACACCCAGCCATGAAACATCACCCGGGATTCTTGATCAAATCACCACCCTTCAGGTAATCTATACTCAAACTATCAAGGGAGAGAGAAGTCTCTCTTGTACCACAGACCCCCAGGAAACACAGCTGCCCCCCTGTGTTTCCCTGTCACACATGGCAACCGCCCGGAAAAAATCTGCCAGTGTGACACTCTCCATTCCATGTCACAGTGCTCTCACCACCGTGCATGGACAGACTGCTCATAGGGCTCCTTTAAGGATGCTTTGCCACGGACCCAAAGATATAACAGTTCAGTTTCTCATCCTGGGACTACAGTCCCCCCCATTTTCCCCTGGGGCCGAGGGGTCCAAAAACAGGACTCATCTTCTTCCCGAAGACAGAGGGTATCACCATTCCCTCTTCAGCTTTCTTCGTTTCTCGCCATTCTTGTGCTGCTCGAAGCTGAAACAGGTCTCCTTGGGTCACCACTGCATCCCCCTAAAATGCAGTCTCTATTGCAGGAGAGTTTGGTTCAGTCCATGGCTAACAAGAAAAGTCCAGCCAAAGCTACTTCATCATCTCTTCCCACCTAAACATTTCTTCTTCTAACATCTCAGTTCCCGGACTATCTCTCTTCCACTACAAATCAAGGAGGAGTAATACTTTTAAAAAGCCCTCATTTCCTGGAAAGGGTTAAAAGTTCAGACTCCCTGGACGGCTGATATCTCAGTCCAGCATTCCGCCTCCCACGGTGGGCATCCCCCCCCCCTCTCCTTCTCCTCTGCCGGCAAATTTCCAGGTGCCGCCAGGCTCTCTGTCTCTTTCCCTCTTGTGGGGGGGGCAAAGGCATCTCCGCTTCTCTCCACCCTTCCGTCCACAGGAGCTGGCTTGGCTCCAGACCCCCAGCCCCTCGGCCTACCCGGACAAGGCCGCGTGGCTTCCCCTCCCCCACCCAGCCTAAGGCCGGGCAGGGGAGGTCTGCACTCTCTGACAACCGGAACCAAAAGAGAGAGTTCTCCTGGGAGTTCTTGCTTTTAACCCCCTGTGTTCTCAGAGGCGTGTCCATACTTTCAGTGGTCACTCCAGGTGCCAATATCCAAACCTGACCACTGATTGGTTTGACCCAACTTCCTGGAAAAAAAATTCACTTCCATGTCAAACCACGACACTACTGCTTGCCCACAGACACGGCTGCCAAGACTTCGAAGGGATGTGCTGCTTCAATCTCTCTTCACGCTCAGAATCCATCCACGCAGACATCCAGAAACTGAAGGAACTTGTGAAGGACTTAAAAGTAGAAAACAACCCAGACTGGGTCAGTGACCTTTTCGGTCAATGAGGATTTAACAGTATGGGTTGCATCTTTGGTTAAGGGAATTTTGTGGATTTTCATTGTAATTGTCATTGTATTAGCTATGTTCTCATGACTGTTCCATTGTTTTAAAAGAACTATTGGGAACGCCTTTTTACTAAATACAGAAAGTGGAGTTGTAGCAGCCACAGGGCCTGCAAGGCCTCCCTGATCCCGAGAACCCCAGGCCGTAATACTGCACAGCAGTTAGCTGAAATGACTTTAAAAGAGCAGCAAACAGCCATCTGGCCCTCCACTCCCCTCCGACCTGCACGAACAAATGATACCATCAACATCGTATCCTCTCTTACCTGATAGTGATAGTGAGGATGATGAAATGCCAGTGACAAGGAAACCTGAACCAGTGCATGGATCTGTCTGTTGCAAACCCTGTAATAGATCTATGCCTGCTGCCCCCTGGACTTTACTCTCCTGTCAAGTGACTGTGACTGTCCATTACCCATTACAATTTTGGGAGCATATTAAAAAGAAAGCAGCTGAAGTGGGGGATTGGGATTTATTAGAAAAAATAGGTCCACCAAAAATGTCGGATATGCTGAGTGTTGATATGAATGTTGCTTGCAATGAGCCTATGGCTTTTCCTGTTTTCAAAGCGGTTCCTAATTCAGGAAAAAATTATAATCATCAAGTTTTTGCATGGAAGGTCGTGCAAGACCTCCAAGCAAAGGTGGCTAAAAATGGTATTAATTTTCCAGAAGTAATGCAATTAATTCATGTTATTAATGCTAGTGTATTTGCTCCTTATGATATCATTTATCTTGCTACAATTTTGTTTCAGCCAGTACAATATAGTGTATTTCAAAATACCTAGAGACAATTAGCCAAACTAACAGCTTTGAATAACATGCAATTAATTCAGCAGGACCCTCGTCACACTGTAGGAGTTGACACTTTGTTAGGCAATAGACCTTTTCCTAACCCGAATTTACAGGCAAGGGGCCCTCTAATTTTGGCACAGGCTCAACAATTAGGTATGAGTGCTTTAATTTAAACAGTGGAAATGTCAACTCCAAAACAAAGATATGTTACTATACAGCAAGAAAAAAAAGAACCTTTTTTGCAATTTGTGGAAAAAGTTGCTGCAGCTATTGAGGAACAAGTGGATGATGAAAATTTACGGCAAATTTTATGGAAGCAATTAGCAAAAGATAATGCAAACAAAGATTGTAGAAAAATTATTGAAACTTTGCCTGGGGATCCCTCATTAGCTGACATTTCAACTGCTTGCTCCAAGGCTGAGACAGTTGAACACAAAATGGCTGCTTTGGCAGCGGTCCTAAAGCCTCCACCAAAATGCTTTAATTGTGCACAACAAGGGCATTTAAAGGCACAATGTCCACAAAATGATAAACGAAAAGTAAATTCTAAGATAAATCCAGGTAATAAAGTGAATTGCTATCATTGTGGTAAATTTGGACATTATGCTAAACAATGTAGATCAAAATATCATGCAAATGGACAGCAATTGCATGGAAACAGGAAGAAGAACACGAAGGGGCGTGTGGGAACACAAATACCCCAACGACAACCACAAGCCCTCCCAGCACTGCAAAACTATCCATTTGCGAACAATACTCAGGGGCCACAAGCGGCTCTGCAGGGATTGACATACCATCAGCTGGCACAGTAACTATCTTAACAAGACAAATATGTAAAGCACCTCTTGATGCCTATGGTCCCATAGGACTGGAACTGAGTGCCTTTTTAGTGGGGAGATCTAGTAGCACTATTCAATGTATTAATGTACATTTAGGGATTATTGATGCTGATTATTTGGGACAAATTCATGCTATGGTATCAGTTAGTGAATCCCCTGTTATTATTCAGAAAGGAACTTGCATTGCTCAACTTGTTCCCTTTGTGAGTTGTGTTCCAAATGGAGTGAACAGAACTCGTGGCACAGGAGGTTTTGGATCTACAGGAGCACTCACAAGTATTTTGGACTCAAAAAGTGACAGATTAATGCCCAGAAAAGGAATGCAGCATTACAGCCAAGGGACATCATCCAGAGACCATATCAACAAAAGGTTTGATTGACACGGGAGCAGATGTAACTATAATTTCACAACTTTCTTGGCCTCAATCATGGCCTCTCACTCAAGCAGGTTTTGGAATCATTGGGCTGGGTGGCTCGACTACAGGTGGTCTGTCTGCTATTGCGATTAATGTAAAAAATGCTGATGGCCAACAAGCTAACATCAGGCCTTCTGTTGCCAATGCCCCATATAATTTATGGAGATGAGATTGTTTATCCCAATAGGGTGTTAAAATTACTATGGATTTTTAAATAGGGGCCACTGTCATGCAGAGCCTTAAGCATCCAGTTGTAACCCTGACATGGCTGACAGATAAACCTGTCTGGATTGACCAGTGGCCCCTTCCTATTGAAAAGCTTACTGCCCTGCAAGCATTAGTAGCAGAACAGCTGCAAGCTGGACATATTGAAGAGTAATTTAGCCCATGGAATGCCCCTGTTTTTGTGATAAAAAAGAAATTAGGAAAATGGAGACTTTTGCATGATCTATGGCAGATAAATGGTCACAATGGGAGCTTTGCAACCAGGCCTTCCAACACCCACAATGATTCCACAGGGATGGGAAATAATTGTCATTGATTTAAAAGATTGCTTTTTTACCATTCCATTGGCTGAACAAGATAAGGAAAAATTTGCTTTTACTGTGCCCTCTTTAAATCATGCTGAGCCTAATAAAAGATATCAGTGGAAAGTCCTTCCTCAAGAAATGAGAAATTGTCCCACTATTTGTCAATGGTTTGTGGCACAGGCCTTATCAAAGGTGCCAGAGCAATTTAGTAATTGCTATTGCTATCATTGCATGGATGATATCTTGTTGGCTTCTGTCACAGTCCGCTAGGACAAGCAGGGTCGTGATGGTTTGTTTACCGATCCCAAAAGTGCAAAAGACAAACAGCAGGGGACCATCAGTTTAATCACAACAAATGCACCTTTTATTGAGTGCCCACAGCAAATGCGATAGAAGGATTAGAAAGGAGATAGAGGAGACAGAGAGAGAAAGAGGGGAAGGGGGATGTAGAGATGAAATCCTTGTGGTCCAGCCAATAGATCCATCGTCGTCCATGGGGGTTCACCAAAATCTTGGTTAACTTAGGGATCTTTTAAAGTCCCCCCCCGAGCAGGGGGGAACAGGTAAAAGGCAATGGAGAAATTAGTCTATTGAAAAAACGGGTACAGACAGTCCATGTTCCAAAGCAGGGCAAGTCAATTTCAGCAGAGTGAGACCCATTGTTTTCTTGGTCCAGTGAACGCATCTGCAGGCACCACTTGACAAACATCCTGCTTCAGTCAGGCCAGCGCCCCTGTGTTAGGATTATAGGAGTCTCAGTCTCAGTCCTTGGGAGGGAGCTTCAATCTCCATCAGTCACGGTGGTCATGAGGCAGATGAGGGATTTTCTGTGGGAGATCACCAAAGTTACCCCAGAAAGTTCATTTGGCCAAGAGGTGGGAAAATTCATGGGTTCAGGTATTGTAAAGCAGGTGTAAGCATATAGAGCAAGCCACTTCTTGCCAGGCCCTGCTCAAAGCAGTGTAGTGTGGCAACACAGCAAACACACCTACAAACAATCACTTGGTGAGCATCTACCTCAACCAGGCCAGAACTCCAATCGGGGTCTTCAGGATCTTAGTCTCTGCCATTGTGACGATTGTGAGGCAAAAACAAAGGGAACTTTGGACCATCTCTTACAGCTTCTGATAATAAACGACAGTTTTCAGATCTTGAACAATGTGTTATAACAAATTTGAAAACTTTTGGTTTAGTTACTGCCCCAGAGAAAGTACAGAAACAGATGCCTTGGAAATATTTGGGGTTGATAATAACTAATACTCAGATTGTGCCTCAACCTGTAAAATTAGACATTGAAGTTAAAACTGTTACTGGTGTACAGAAATTGATTGGTGCAATAGGTTGGATCAGGTCATACTTGGGGATAAGGTGTTCCATCACATATAAAAATGGACAATGGCCCAGCATATGTTTCACAAAAACTGCAAACGTTTTTCTGTGCCTGGGGTGTTGACCATTCTACTGGTGTTCCTCATACCCCAACATGTCAAGCAATTATTGAGCATGCTCATGGTGTTTTGAAGCATCAGGTTCAAAAACAAAAAGGGGGAAATACAACAGGAATCACCTCAAGTGAGATAAGATAAAGCTGTTTATGTGTTAGCTTTTTACGTCCTTTACCTGATTCACAATTATCTCCCATATTTTATCATTTTTCTTCTTTGAATTCTAAACAACCAAACTTTCACGGAAACATTAAGGTATGGGTTAAGGATTTACTTACTAGAGTGTGGGCTGGTCCAGTGGAATTAATAACTTGGGGAAGGGGATATGCTTGTGTTTTGACAGAGAATGGCCCTCGGTGGGTTTCTGCTAGCTGCATTAAATCTTACTTGGAGTACACTGGAAAGAACAAGATGGATGGTCCCACAACTGAAGCAGAATGTGTGGGTGATACTGGCAACCAAGTGGATTGAAGCATGGACCCTCAAATAATATGTTGTTGTTCTGGTTTGAAAACAAAACCAGTGAGAGACTCCAAGTCAGAAATACAATTTATTAGGGAAAGGGAAAAAGAAAACACAATACATGCAATAATACAAAAGAAAAACCACTGACAGAGTCAGAATACAACCTGACACCCTTTTCAGTCAGGGTGTTGGTACCAGTCCAAATTGGAATGGCTGCAGTCCTCCTGGAAATCCAGTGGAAAAGCCTGAGTCTGGTGTCCCAAAACCCAGATTATATCCAGTTAGGAATGCTTGGCTCCTCCCTCTGGGCGGAGCATCTCACAATGGGATGCTATAGTTCTTATCAGTCACGCAGAGGCATTCAATAGCCCATTATCAGCAGATGTCTCCCCGGAGGGAGAATTGGTTGTGAAAGAGATAAGGAAAACTGCCCATTTAACAGAAGACAACTGCCATACAGATGGCAAATGGAATACATCTGGCCTTTCAATCTGGGACAGTTGTGAAGATGATAATTCAGGGCAAAGCAAATGGGGAATTTGACTCGTGCTGAAAACCCAAATTTTAATTGGTGGATGTTACCTTTACTTTAGTTCTTTGCACTCCTCTACAGATAGATTGGCAGCACTGAGTAATGTGTCATGCACCATCTCCCTTTATATAGTACTTCCTGTCCCAAAATAGAGGAACTTAATGTCACTAGGGGAGAGGTGTTGCCTTTGCATAAGGGTGTTGAATTAGTAGCTAAAACTCCACACCTTAAACAACTAGGTTAGTTGCCCATTATGATAGCAGCAGCCAGTTGTAAAATTAAGTGGATGCTACTCAGTTCTAATTGGTGACTGGACAGATGACTTAGTCTCTTAGCCACAAAAATGTAACTATGTATGGAGGAAAATTTATTTAACTAAAAGTGAAGGTAAGGGAAGGGAAACCACCAGTTAGGTTTAAACCGTACCCCCTGAAAAAGGAAGACAGGGAAGGGATCAGACCGATAATTTAGAACTTTTTGCAGTTAGGATTGCTAAAGGAATGTCAATCTGATTTCAATACTCCCATTTTACCTGTTCAAAAGCCTGATGAGACATATAGAATAGTACAGGATTTAAGGGCTGTCAAAAAGATAACAGAGGATTTATATCCAGTGGTGGCAAATCCATATAGTTTGCTAACCCACTTAACACATGAGCTAACCTGGTTTACCGTTTTAGATCTGAAAGATGCCTTCTTTTGCCTCCCTATCCACGAAGCCAGCCAGAAAATCTTTGCATTCGAATGGGAAAGCCCTAAAAGTGGGCACAAAAGTCAGCTCACATGGGCTGTATTTCCTCAAGGTTTTGAAACTCTCCCGCTCTGTTTGGCGAAAAACTTGCAAAAGACCTAGAGTCCTGGGAAGTTCCACCGGAAGAAGGAAGGCTATTGCAGTACATGGATGATCTTCTAATAGCCAATCAGACGAGGGAAGTGTGTGTGGTCTGGATGGTAAGCCTTTTAAATTTCCTAGGGCTCCAAGGATACAGAGTATCAAAGAAAAAGGCACAGATAGTGAAACAGAAGGTAATCTACCGGGGATACGAGGTTAGTGCTGGACAATGGACTTTAGGACAAGCTCACAAGGAAGCGATATGCCAAACCCTGAAACCTCAGACATTAAAGGAAATCCAAGTCTTTCTAGGGATGACAGGGTGGTGCCAGCTATGGATTTATAACTATGAGCTGCTCGTAAAACCCCTATATGCTCTTATTGCTAATGGAGATAGCACTCTCCAATGGACAAAGGAGGCCACATGGGCCTTTCAACAGCTAAAGAGTGCCCTCATGTCAGCTCCGACTTTGGGACTTCCAGACATGAGTAAACCATTCTTTCTATTTTCCCATGAGAAACAGGAGATTGTCTTGGGAATATTGGCCCAAGACTTGGGTCCATATTGGAGGGCAGTTGCTTACTTTTCCAAGCAACTAGATGCAACAGCCAAAGGATGGCCGGGTTGTCTCAGAGCTGTAGCTGCAGTTGTGCTAAATATCCAGGAAGCATGCAAATTTACCCTGGGCCAGAAAATGCCTGTAGTAGTGTCTCACACAGTGTCCACAGTACTGCAAGTAAAGGCCGGGCACTGGCTTTCACCACAAAGGTTTTTGAAATACCAGGCCATTATGGTGGAACAAGATGATGTAGAGATAGTGGTAACGAATATTATCAATCCAGCTTCTTTTCTCAGCGGAAACCAGGGAGAACCAGTACACCATGACTGCCTGGAGACTATTGAAGCTACTTACTCCAGCCGCCCAGACTTAAAGGGCACTCCTTTGGATGATGCAGAGACCTGGTTTACCAATGGGAGCAGCTACGTCATCAGTGGAAAGCGATATGCTGTGCATGCAGTCACTACCTGCAAAGAGGTAATAGAATCTGGACTCTTGCTAACAGGAACCTCTGCACAAAAGGCCAAGATAATGGCCCTGACTCATGTCTTAGAAATGGCAGAAGGCAAGAAAAACATATACACAGATTCAAGATAGGCATTTGGGGTTGTGCATACACATGGAGCCACTTGGAGAGAGAGAGGACTGCTGACCTCACAAAGGAAAAACATTAAACACGCACAGGAGATAATCCAACTATTGGAAGCAGTTCAGCTGCCTGAGAAGGTAGCAATTATGCATATTAAGGCACACCAGAAAGTGAGCTCAGAATTGGAGAAAGGAAATAAGCTGGCGGACAAAGGTTCAAAAGAAGCAGCAAAAGGTGAGATTCCCACTGAGGGAGCCCTAATTCCAGATGGACAAATTTCCCTTGAAGGTAAGCCAGAATATAATAAGAAAGACAGTTTATCCAAGATCAGGAAGGGATATGTGATGAAGAGAGGTGGGTTACTATTAACAAGAAGCTAGTTATTCCTTCTCATTTGTTGTGGTCATTGGTGAGGGAGGAACACCAGAAAACCCAGTGGGGAATTGATGCCCTGAACACCTAATTAACTGAAATAATTTTTGCCAGGAATTTGTATGCCACCATCACCCAGGTGACCCGGCAGTGTGGTCTTTGCCTCAAGACTAACCCTAAGAATATCCCCAAACCAAAACTGGGCAGCAGTGGCAAATTGACTTTACAGAACTCCCAAGAAAAGGGGGGTATTGCTATTTATTGGTATTGACAGATACATTTTCAGGGTGATCAGAAGCCTTTCCCACCAGGACTGCTAAAGCTCGGGAGATAATCAAGGTGCTATTACAAGAAATAATACCATGCTTCGGAGTTCCAGCCACAATATCCTCAGACAGGGGATCACACTTCATTTCCAGAATAGTACAACAGATTAGTAGCCACCTGGGCATAGATTGGGAACTTCATGCCCCATACCACCCCCAATCAAGTGGCCAGGTGGAAAAAATGAATAATTTGATTAAGCAGCAAATAGTAAGACCAGGGCAGGAAGCAAATTTACCCTGGCCCCAAGCTCTTCCACTGGCATTGTTGCGGATTCGGACTAAACCTTGAGCCAAAGAAAGGTTGAGTCCCTTTGAAATGCTTTATGGGAGACCATATGGAGTGCAGAAGGGAATGTCAATGTCTACCCACATTGGAGAGATGACATTGGCCACATACATGGTGGCTTTAAGTAAACAGCTCAAGGTAATTGAAAAATGTGGCTAGAACTCAGAGCAGGGGGCTAGATGGACCAGTACATAGCATACAACCTAGAGATTATGTGTATGGTAAGTCTTTTACAGAAAAGACTTTAGAACCACAGTGAGAAGGGCCATTCCAAGTGCTTCTCACTACTTTTATCACTATTAAAATCAAGGAGCAGAGTCCCTAGATCCACCACTCTCGAGTAAGGAGGGCCCCAGAAGCAGAAGCCCCTTAGAGAGTAACACTAAGAGACAATGAACTGAAACTAAAACTTACTTGAGCAAAATGAGTGTATTGTGACCAGGAATAGTTAATAATTCTATTTACAGGAGTTTAATTAAGAGAATTGTTTTGTGTGTAATTGTAATTGAAATCCTAGAATTAGAGAGTACCTCTATCCAGAACAATGCTGAATGGCCTTAGTCCCAAGCTTTTATTTGGTACACTAGATCCATAGGAAAACATTCTGATATAAAAGATTTAAACCTATCAACTGTAGTCATGCATAGAAACCAAGTATATGAGTAGCAAAAGTAGTGAAAACAAGGACTATGGTAACTTCAAGGGATTATAAGAGAAGAAATCAGAGTAAGATGCCAGATGATCAATAAGACCACTTATAAGAAACCAGATCAAATTAGTGTTTCAGCTTTTCCTACATACAAGCACCAAGAGGTTTGTGGTAGCCCAAGTGAATCAAGCTGTTAGTATAACAGTACATTAGTACAGCCTGTAGAGGTGCATTATCTCTGGGATACTGCAGCTCTTACAACGGCAAAGCCTCATATAACTTACGCCAGTACTCAAGCAGCCCAAACCCAATCTAAACTGGAACCTAAAGTCTATGAAGTAGGCTCATACCTAGTAAGGAATACGGGTCCAGCAATAACTGTTGTATAATCCAGAGTGGTCTCTCAAATGTGTTGAATTGCTAATGCAAATCAACATATCAGAAATCCAACCAGCCTGCTCCTCTTTCCGAAGGACATCCTTCGAGGGCTGGACAACATGGTTACAAAGACAAGTGCATCTCAGGGGCAGAATTAGAAGGGATTTAACTGGGATGTTAGGGACAGGATTAGGAGCTTAAAATTGAATTGATTCAGAAATATTAATGATCAAGCGTGCCAGTGTAACAAGTGATTTAACAAAATTAAACCAGCCCCTACAGTCATCTTTATTGGCATAAGGAACTAGCCAGTTGTCGGAGTCCAGAGCATCCCTCTGGCTGCCCTGGATGTCTCGAGACCCAGGCAGAGGGCTCAGGGACCTTGGCAACAAGTCAAAAACACCTGTGGCGCTGATTTTAACCCATGGGAGAAGCTGCCAACCTTATATGAGGAATTACAAGCCAAAAGGGTTCGAGTAATGTAATAAGGAAATTGACACAGGGTGAAAAAGTAGAATTTTGGGGTTTTTTAGAATGTAATTCAGGGATACAATATGGAGGAATCTGGGTGTGCCCTAGCCTTTTCTTCCTTCTTCTTGTCCTCCATTTCTCGGTGTGATAGTGACACTTTTCTATAGGTCTAGGATAGGGATACACTGTCCAGCATAGATTTTAGGTATTGGTACAGGAACTGTAAACATGGTACACGTAATTTTGAGTATATAATGTGGGAGGCGCCTGGGGCTCGGGGCAGACTGCTATGGCTTCTGTGCTAGGTGGACCTTGGCAGGTCAGAGAGAAAATCTTTTAGATAAGAAGAAATAAACAACCTTGAAAACTCAGCTTCATGCCTTCCAGACCTTTTCTTTGGCTGCCGGGCTAGGGAAAAGGGACTTTCACACTGTTGGGGTCTTGCCAACCTGACCCTGACAGCCAGTGGCAGGTTTCAAAAGTGTTACCAAAAAGGGAAAAGGCCGGAGACCAAGACGACAAGTTAATAGTAGAAGCGTGTCCTAGGTTAACTGTATGATGCTTTTATCCCCAATCGTCTGTTCTGTTTATGCTGAATAATAAGTTTTGCACCTTTAAGACTTGTTCCAGGAGTGAAGGGGGGGAGAAGAAGCACAGAGTTTGTTTTCAGAAACTGCACTGACTCCTCCACATTCCTGCTCCTGGACTATGTTGTCTGCGGACAGACAGGCAGCAAGACAGAGCTCTCCTTTGCTTTTTAGTTAGTTTTAGCTAGCTGAGGCAAAGAAGTTCCCTGGACTGTGGCTTTTCCTTTTCTTTGGACCTGCTCAAACCTGCTCTGGACTGAACACCAAGAAGAGCACCGGCAGCTCGTACCTGTGGCCCAGAGGGACTGATAAGAGACTGAGTGAGCTGAGCTGCAGCCTGGACAAAGCGCTTAGTACGGTTCAAGATAATGGGTCTTTAGCTCTCAGTTGTATACAAACACAGTTATGGATGCAGGCAACAGCAGCTTTGATCATATGGGAAGGAGGTAAAGCTGAATTTCCAGTTGAAATTCTAAAGGCTGTTTGGGACAATGCTGTTGATTCTGAAAGAAAATTTCAATCTTGGTGGACTATGGTAAATTTTGCCTATGATCTTGTTTCTAATGTGACCACTGCCTTTATGCTTACTATGCATAAAGCCACTGTTTATGTTATGCACCCCATCATTGCACTAGGACTAAACCAGGAGAGGGCAGTGCTCTTCCCCTCAGAACATAGGGTATGGGCACAAATGGTGAAGGAGAAGCGGCAAATGGTAAACTTAAGAATCTTGTGTTACCCGGGAACAACTAGGGTTCATTTCTGAAAGTAATACTATTGATGCTCAAGATGTGTGTCTTGATACTGAACAAGGTATTTATAACTTCGAGATTCATCCAGACACTAATCAGAAAACTGTGCTTGTGTATATTGGCTGAGGTTGTGAATGCTTAAGAACTGTTTGTGCTTTTGTAGAAATAGATAGTGAAGATGCAGCCTTGCCTAGTAGAAATCATTCTAATTTTTTTATTTGTAATTTTGTTAAGGTCATCGGGTGTGATTTTTCGTATTTGGCACCAGTAACGTCTCACCAGCTGATCAAAACCAATTGCAAAATGTATCACAGGTTATCACCTACTCCTATTGGAATGAACCTTACAATGGTAAGACAATTAATTAAACAACTAGACCTAGTTGAAATTTTGAAGAAAATCCAAGAAAGTGGAGAGAAAACTAATTACTGTCTATCATGATACAAAGGAGATAAGCAGAGTTCTGCAAAGACTAAAACAAGATGTAGATCATCACTGGTGGGATGTAATCTTTGGATGGTTGCCAACTGCAACTGGGATTTTTAATATATTGTGTTACCCCATTGTAGTTTTACTGATATTAGTTGGGGTAAGTTGAGGGTTATCTTTTATAGTACTTATTTGGAATTGAAGAATACTACAGTGAGTGGCGGTGTTAACCTCCTTGTCAAATGTACATGGTAAAGCATTGAGGGACACTTATTATTGTAAGGATTTGCATTAAGTAAAAGAATTTACTCATTTTATAGAAAAGGGGAGAATGAGACACGGGGTTAGAAATTAACTTGGAGTAGAAATCGGTTTTGGATTTAGACAAAGTGTGCTGTTTTGAATTGCTTAGGCTGTAACTTGCTCGCATAGATGAATTTTGTTATTTTAACTTGTTTCGTCTGTTAACTTGCTGTGCTCACAAAAGTCTGTGCTTGCAAAAGCCTGTAGCTCGCAAAACTCTCCCAGACAAGGTGAAAGGAATGTGAACTTCCAAGCTGGAGGGAGATAAGAGGGGGCCCTTGGACCTTGAAACAGGAAGCAAACCAAAACTGAACCGGGAAGGTGGACGGACAACCAGAGAGCTCTCTGCGAAAGAACTGATAAGGACTAATTGTAATGTGAAGCCAGGCTAGTAAATGAATATGCATGGACCTATTGTGAAACTTAATGCATGTGCAACTGGTTAGGGGACAGAGGGGGATCTGGACTCTCAGGGAGTGTGCATGTTCTTTGAGGAGCGATCCTGCATGCGTCCAGTGGTGAATAAAGATACATACCTACTTCACAATTTTATGAATAGTGAAGGTTTTTTTTCCACAAATCACCCCCTTCCCTCCTAATTGCTTTCAGGCAAAGATATGGGAAAAGGAATAACAGTTCTTTACTTATATATATATATGTGTGTGTGTGTGTGTGTGTGTGTGAACATATATATAGCAAGGCAAACAACAACAACAGCAGCAACAAGAAAAAAACAGAAACCAAATAGCAGCCTTCTCTCAGCTGTCACATACTTTCCCCTTTGGTGTAGTTCTGGTCACAGCTGGCAGGGGCGCTGTTGGCTCTCTGCTGGGCAGGGCAGGTTCGATGCCCCTATGGCTGCAGGGGGCGCTGTGGCACAAGCTCAGATGTCCTTCCACGTGGTCAATGGTGGGTACGTCAGTGGAAGGGGTAGAAAAGGGGCTTCCTTTGGAAACTCACCGGAAGCAGCTGGTCTCAGTGCCACTTGGGAAACGGAATGGACTGCAGCAGGAAACCTCAGAAGCAGCAAGCTGGAATGGCAGGGGCAGACACATCCGAGATGACAAAACAAAGTGTTGCAAAGACTCCAGGCCATTCCAGAAGCTGTGGGGTGGCCAGGTGTTGGGTTAAAATGTAGCAAGAAGCCCTGAAGCAGTGGCAGAGAGCAGCGGGGATGGGTGGGGAATTGGTGCCTGCATAGTTCCCTGGCAATGTCTGGTCCTGAGGTTGGGCTGTGCAGAGGGGAGGTCCCCAGCGGGGGATGGCGGGCTCCCAGGTCCCAGCGCAGCACACAGTGGCTCTGGGCTCCCAAGCAGCAGAGGAACAGAGAAGAAAGCCAGGAAACCCAGTCACAGTGCCAAAGGAAAAGGAAAAAAAAAAAAGAGGTAAAAGCCAAATGGAAACAAGTCTCTCTTGTCAGAGAAGGGTTGTGCTGCTTGGCCAAGGAGAAGAATCACCCACCCAGAAGCTAGCAATTGTCCCTCCCCCCAGCTCTAGCAGGAAATCCCAGGCTGGGTCTCACCCGTTGCAATACTTCTGGAGCCGGGGGGCAGGGGGAGGTGGGGGCAGTGACCACACTGGACACAAAGCAAGAAACAAAACCAAAAATGAATATGGGATAAAGAAAAAAATAAATCCCCAAGACATTCCACCCCTTATCCCATACTATTTGATTAATCCCCAAATTAATATAATTTCAACTGCAACCACATACCTATATAAATACATGCATTACCCTAATTATATACATATATACATCTCGATCTAGATACAGGCACAATGTGAGGGACAGTTTACCCTAAAGCAAGGTACTCTTGAGGCATGCATCGTGTCTTTCCATCTGTCTGCATCACCCACCAGGTGCAACATGGTCCCTGAGCAAAGACAACCCCACTGGATGGGTGTGTCTTTGCTCGAGGCAAAATTGATCCAAACAGTTTCTCCCAGCATATCTTTCACTGGAACCTTATTCCCATCTGTTGTTCGCAAGGGTTCAGATTGGGCAGGGCCTGCTCGGTTAGTGGAGCCTCAGGTGTTAACTAACCACGTGGCCTTTGCTAAATGCAGCTACCAATTTTTGAAAGTCCCCCTGCCCAGTGCCTTCAAGATGATTTTAAGCAGGCCGTTGCACCATTCAGCTTTAACAGCAGCTGGTGCATGATAAGGAATATGGTACAGCCATTCAATACCATGTTCTCTAGCCCAGGTGTTTATAAGTCTGTTCTTGAAATGGGCAGTAGCGTGAGGCACAGGGTAAGTCTCCATCCATCCAGTGGTGGCTTCTACCATTGTGAGCACGTAACTCTTGCTTTGGCGGGTTTGAGGCAGTGTGATGTAATCAATCTGCCAGGCCTCCCCATACTTATATTTGGACCACCACCCACCATACTACAGGGGCTTCACCTGCCTGGCCTGCTTAATTGCAGTGCACATTTCACAATCATGGATAACCTGGGAGATACCGTCCATGGTTAAATCCATCACACTGGTCTCATGCCCATAGGTGGCATCTCTGCCCTGATGGCCTGAGGCATCATGGGACCCATCAAGCTAGGAACAACTGCCCCTTGTGTTCCAAATCCAAGTCTATCTGTGATTGTAGCGACTGAAGCACAGACTCCATTATGGTGCAACAGAATCACTTTATTAAGCACATGTGAGCCTTTTATATGTTTTACTGTTTACAGTTAGGATCAGACTAAGCAGTCAAGCAGGATACTAAAATCACTAACCAGCATGCAAACAAATAGCAGACCAGGATGTTTCTTGTTCTTATCACAAACATTTTCAAGCATTCCATGCAGCCTGTGGTCGAGCTGCTAATTAAATCATTCTCAGAAAGGTATTTATGGCTGGCCATGATCCTTTGGTATGTGCTTTCTCATGCAGATGTTTAAGTTGAACAGCAGTCACATCTGCATCTCCCCCTTCTTTGTTTAAGGAGGAATTGATCCCGAGAGCAGCCATTACATTTGCTTCTGCCTTTGCTGTCTCAGAACTGTCTACAGAGGCAAAGAAATCCTGTAATAAGAATTTAAAAAAGACCCATTCCCAAAATGCCAGACAGCCATATGTGTAAATTTAGTCCCTTCAACCAAGTTTTTGGATTAAGCCAAGTAAAATCATTAGCAAACGTATCATAGAAATTCTGTGCAGACATGGTTTGTAATGACTGAGATTGTTTCCTAAGGCTATCTCTGAATGCATTTATGTTTTTATCCATGTTTGTAGAAAATGTCCCCTTTAAATGAGCCTTCACCTTATCCCAAGAAGTTTCAGAACTGTTCCATTCTATGGGGGTAACACTCATGTTAGCATCGGTGTGCTGCCAATTATAATGAAGATGTAAGTGGGTATTTAGGGCATCTTGTTTTTCTCCTACTCATAGCAAGGCAGCCTCAAGGGCATCTAAGTGTGCCAATATTTGTTGATTGACTACTGTTTGCATTTGTAATTCCTCTGTGAAATTACTCATTACAGAACTAACTTCATGAACTGTTTTTACTGATTCTGTTAAAGCAGCAATGGCAATAGTAGATGAAGCTAAAATAATAATAGCAGATACAATAAAAGCAATAAGCTAAGCAATAAATCTCTTCGTTCGTTTGGATTCCTTTAAAAACAAGTGTTTTAGATACATAACTCCTGATTCTCTTTCCCATTCCCATGAAAGATTCACAGGAATCTATATTTCCGCATGCTGATGTAGGGATAAGAGATAAGTAAAATTCCTTTCAGTTATATTTTCAGGGATGATGCAGGAGGTGTACATAGGATTGACAGCTGTGATGCAATATGATTTATTACAAGATTCAACTGTCATATTTTTTGTTAATAAAAATGCATAAAGATGTGTTATGCAGATGATGGTGTCAAGAGTTTTGATATAAGTGGCATTTATCCAATATGTAGATGACACACGAGAATAAAGCAAAGCCCATAGTCGTGGAGTCAGGAAGGGGAGCATTAATTGCCAATGAACTTTATGAGGGAGGGATTCACTACTGGCATCATGGATCTGTGTGACAGACCCTGAGAGTCCTCCATTCCTCCAGCTAATTCTTCCTGAGCAGGAGCTATTCACATCACGTCTGGCATTGTTACAGATATAATGACCTTGTGGGCTCCATTCTGACACTGATATATTAAGGGAGTGTATCTGATGTTGCTCAGGGTTTTCCCTCCTGCATGGAGACCATGAAATATGCGCTGAAGGTGGGACAAGCGCTAAGGTCACATATGGGAATATTATTTGGAGGTGTGGTGGCATTTATAGGGTAATGTGATGCATTAACTCCTGGAATTTCAATTGCTCGTAAGGCAGTCTTTTTGCCAGTATAATTTTTTATCAGATGCATGTGTAATGTGAAAGGTATGCAAGTGCTGTCACTACGAGTAGTTACGCATAAGGGATAAGAGTCTGCTACAAAAGTTTGATTCCCTTCAATTGATAGCTAATCTGTTCCATTAATGACCCAGATGGAGGGAGCCATGTGCCTCTTAGTATTTTAGACTTGTTATTAGAAATGGGAATTTCCGAGTCCCACCAGGTTACTAGACAAAACACCTGAGGGTCATAAACATGAGCCCAGTAGATTTGTGCGTTGACACCTATAACACAAGAGCTAAGCAGCAGAGCATGACACAAAGGTCTTACTTTCAAATTAGAAGATACAATGGCCAGATAGGCCAAGAAGGCATTTGCGGCACTGGGTTCTGGCCCTCCACACTGCATCATTCTAGATGCCTCAGCATCCAGAGCCTTGAGATCACCCCATATTATGTTTTTACTTCTCTTCTTCTTCTTCCCTGTTGAGGGGTTGGTCAGCTTCAATTTGATCATCTCTGGCACAGGATTCTGCTGGGTGTCCCTCCAGCTCATGGTATGGTTCGACAGCTTTAGCCAGTACCCACAATGGACCTGTAGCAGATAGAACACAAGCATATCCTCTGCCCCATGTTAATAGATCAACAGGTCCATGCCAGAGAGTTGTATCAGGAAGCTGCCATACTTTAGGATGTTCCAGCCTATCCTTGGGGATTTTAAAATTACGTTCTGCAGCTGTAAAAGGGTCATTAGAATGATTTTTAAAATGTAAAGTAAAACAAGCAAAATTCAGTTCATCCTGTGGTGCCACTCCAGGGTTCCCCCTTTTCTGTTTAGCAAGGAGATTTTTGAGTGTGTGATTCATCTGTTCCACAATCCCCTGAGAGGAGGGGTGGCGGACACTTCCAAAGGAGTGGGGAACACCCCAGGCCTGTAAAAACGTAGCAACAGAATTGGATTGATAAGCAGGGCCATTATCAGTGTGAATTTCCTGTGGCCAGCCCATGGTCGCAAATGCACGGAGAAGATGGTGATGAACATCCTTTGCAGATTCACCTGTATGTGGGTTGGCAACTAAAAAGACTGAAAATAAGTCAATAGAATAATGAACAAATTTCTGCCAACCAAAAGATGGGACGTGTGTAACATCAGTTTGCCATAATTGGCAGGCCACAAGCCCTCTATGTACTAGTCCACTGGACACATTAGGAGAAGAAAAACGGTGGCAGTCAGGACAAGTGCTAACAATCATGCATGTCTGGGACATTGAAATAATATAATCTTTAAATAAAGTAGCAGTGTTTTGATGAAAAAAGGCATGAGATTCTGAGGCAGCTATAAATGTCTGATTAGATATGACAACCACCTTCAAGCAGTAGGCACAAGCATTCCCTTCCGTTAGAGGACCTGGTAGGTTGGCATGGGACCGAATATGCATAACAAAAAATGGTGTACAACGAGAACGAATGAGAGCTATTAAATTAACAAGTAACAAAGTTATATCAGCAGTATTTACAAGGTGCAAAGAAATGTCAGGCCTCTGCAGAAGTATTCTTGTAACATATACACTATCTGCTATAAGATTAAAAGGTGAGTTAGGAAAAAGATGAAACACCTCTATGCAGCTCTGAAGTCGACTACATGCGCAGAGCCAGCCTGTATAACAACATGATCCTTCGACTCAACTCCATCATGCCAAGTCACCGCAGCTGTGTGAGTTTTTCCTGATCCATCTATAAACACAGTTACGGTATTAGGAATTGGGGCTGAGGCAACAAAGCGTTAACGCTTAATGAAAGACAGTTCAAAGCCTAAAGGAGTTTTTGAGATTGTAAATGAAATTAATTTTTCCCTAAGGAATCAGCAAAAAAACCCAGCACAAGCTATTAAGACTGATAGTAAAGAATCAAATTTGTGCCTCTATAAAGGAATGACAATGATATCAGGATCTCACCCTAATATTTGACTGGTGCATTGTCTGCCTCTGGTAACAGCATCAAGGCACATTTCTAAACAAGTGGTTATTGTTTGCATAGAAGTATGGGGGAGGAATACCCATTCTAAAAAACCCCATCTTTGCTGTCTGTGGCTACCTGACCAAGAATGGCAAAAGGCTGAAAAGTGTTATTAATTACAAAAAGAGTCACAGGTAAATCCACAATATAATGAGCTGCATTATAGGAGCTAATTTTGTCAGCAATTATCACAAGGGCAAGATGTGCCTCCTTTGTAAGTGTTCGAGCAGACAACAGATCAGTGTCACCTTTCAGCAATTTGAACAGAGGGCTCCTTTCTTCATTTGTGATGCTGAGCATTGGCCTAACCTAATTTATTGTGCCAAACAACTTTTGCAAATCATGTAATGTTTTTACAGAAGACACCAATTCCAGGGAATGTGGGGGCACAGATTTCTCACTTATATACCATCCGAGGTATTTCCAAGGTGCCATTTTTTGTACTTTTTCAGGATCTAGTTGTAAGTCACAAGCTTCCAGCCTCAGAATCATATGGGAAAGGATGGTGTCAAGCTCAGCTTGATGTTGTGAAGCAATTAAAATGTCATCCATATAGTCGTATATCAAAGCATTGCAAAACTTTTGTCTGATCGATTCCAAAGCATTGGCTACAAAAAGCTGGCAAATTGTCAGACTATTTTTCATACCTTGTGGCAAAACAACTCAATGATATCTTTTCATAGGTGCCTCGCCATTTACACTGAGTCAAGAGAATGCAATGCAATCTCTGGATGCAATGCAATAGTAAAAAAGCAATCCTTAAGATAAATCACAACAATTGACCAATCCTCAGAAATCATTGAAGGACTGGGTAACCCGGATTGTAAGGCACCCCTAGGTTCCATCACTTGATTTACTGCTCTGAGATCTTGCAGCAGTTGCCATTTCCCTGATTTTTTTCGGTATCACAAATATGGGGGTGTTCCACTGACACGTGGACAATACAGTATGCCCCAATTTTAATTGCTCATCAACAAGCTTTTCAGCTTGTGTCAATTTTTTTCCTTTCAAGGGAAACTGACTGACCCAAACAGGTGTATCTGTTTTTCACATCAGTTTGAGCAGGGGATTTACATCAGTGACCTGTTTGGCTAAATTTGCTGTGTTCACCACAAGAGTAATATTCCATTAAGAAAGTAAATCATGGTGCCACAGCGTAAACTGAGAAGGCAAAACATACGGTTGTAAAGTTGCTCGGTGTCTGTTCGTCCCTATGACTGTAAGAATAAGTGCATTTTGTTTAAGGTCTTGATGCCGCCTGATGCCTTCCACTAAGGCATCTGCTGGTTTAAGAGGCCACTGTGGGGGCCATGAAGATGCCGAAATGATGGAAACATATGCACCAGAGTCAAGTAAACCTGTAAAAAAACTGTCATTTAATTGGAAAGTTAGTAAGGGCTTGTCTTGGTTTGAAAAGACAGGAGTCTGTGAAGGAAGGTAAGGGCCTCCCGTGAAATGGAAAAGGTAAACCCCCTCCCTCCAAATTACTACAATTTCAAAATAAAAAGGCTCTCAGGCAAAGATATGGGAATGGGAGTAATAGTTCTTTACTAGGAAAAAAACCTAAATTTAAAAAAATGTAATTAGTACAAACAAAACTATTGATAGAGTCAGAAACCTGACACCCTGAGGAGTCAGGGTGTGATAGTCTAGTTAAATGGTGGCTGCTCCCCCTGGAGTGGCAAATGAAATGCTGCTGAAGAGATGATCCAGTAGAAGGGTTGTCATGGTTTGACACTGGCACAATGCCAGCGCCCCCATGAAAATACACCTTCCCAAATAAATGCTGTGAGATGTTATCAGGAACAGAGCAGAGCAGGCCCAAGCTTAATAACAAAGGGAAAAAAAACTTTATTAAACTACTACTACAGAAGACACATGGACTAAATCCAGGATGAAGACCTTTTAAAACACCCCTCCTCCTCCCAATTTCCAAAACACCCACCATGAAACATCACCCGGGATTCCTGATCAAATTACCACCATTCAGATAATCAATACTCAAACTATCAAGGGAGAGAGAAGTCTCTCTTGCACCACAGACCCCCCAGGAAACACAGTTGCCAACTCCTGTGTTTCCCTGTCACACATGGCAACCGCCCGGAGAAAATCTGCCAGTGTGACACTCTCCTTTCCATGTCACAGTGCTCTCACCACCATGCATGAACAGACTGCTCATAGGGCTCCTTTAAGGATGCTTTGCCATGGACCCAAAGAGACAACAGTTCAGCTTCTCATCCTGGGACTACAGTCCCCCTCATTTTCCCCTGGGGCCAAGGGTCCAAGAACAGAGATCATCTTCTTCCTGAAGACAGAGAGCATCACCATTCCCTCCTCAACTTTCCTCTGTTCTTGCCATTCCTTCGCTGGTGGTTGCTGAAGCAGGTCTCCTTGGGTCACCACTGCATCCCCCTAAAATGCAGTCTCTATTGCAGGAGATTTTGGTTCAGTCTATGGCTAACAAGAAAAGTCCAGCTAAAAGCTACTTCATAATCTCCTCCCACCTAAATATTTCTTCTTCTAACATCTCAGTTCCCGGACTATCTCTCTTCCACTACAAATCAAGGAGGAATAATACTTTTAAAAAGCCCTCATTTCCTGGAAAGGGTTAAACATTTACACTCCTTGGACGGCTGATATCTCGGTCCGGTGTTCCGCCGCCTCCCACGCTGGCCATCCCCCCCCCCTTCTCCTTCTCCTCTGCCGGCAAATTTCCAGGTGCCGCCAGGCTCTCTGTCTCTTTCCCTCTTGGCGGGGGGAGGCAAAGGCATCTCCACTTCTCTCCACCCTTCCGTCCACAGGAGCTGGCTGGTTTCCAGACCCTCAGCCCCTCGGCCTACCTGGGCAAGGCCGCGTGGCTTCCCCTCCCCCACCCAGCCCGTAGCTGGGCAGGGGAGCATCTGCACTCTCTGACGACTGGAACCAAAAAAGAGAGTTCTCCTGGGAGTTCTTGCTTTTAACCCCCTGTGTTCTCAGAGGCGTGTCCATACTTTCAGTGGTCACTCCAGGTGCCAATATCCAAACCTGACCACTGATTGGTTTGACCCAACTTCCTGGAAAAAAAATTCACTTCCATGTCAAACCACGACAAGGGTGTAGTTTTCTCTGAAGGTCTGGTGATAGAGTAGATGGGGAATCCAGTGAAGAGGCTGAGTTGATGTCTCAGAAAATGCTGATTTTATGCAGGTAGGGATGCTTGGCTCCTCCCTCTGGGTGGAGCATCTCACAATGGGATGATGTAACATTATCAGTCATGCAGTGAGGCATTCAATGGCCCATTAACAGAAGATATCTCCCCGGAGGGAGACATTGTTCTTGGAAGAGATAAGAAAATTGCCTAACAGAAGATACCTGCCCCACCTCCGACAGATGGCAAATAGAATATATGCTTATCTTACAAGCCAGGACATTATCCACCCCTTATTCTATTTCCATCTGCATTACAATGAAATCTTACACCCAGTTTTCACTTAAGATTAGGTTTCCCTGTGGTACACAACGGGTTTCCCCATCTTTCTGCATTACTTACCAAGTGTAACCAGGTCCTTGAGCAAAAACAATCCCACAGATGGGTTTGTCTTTGCGTGTGGTGGGATTAATCCAATCAGTCTTTCCTAAAATACCTTTCATATTGTTGTGGTTTGACATGGAAGTGAATTTTTTCCAGGAAGTTGGGTCAAACCAATCAGTGGTCAGGTTTGGATATTGGCACCTGGAGTGACCACTGAAAGTATGGACACGCCTCTGAGAACACAGGGGGTTAAAAGCAAGAACTCCCAGGAGAACTCTCTTTTTTGGTTCCGGTCGTCAGAGAGTGCAGACGCTCCCCTGCCCAGCTACGGGCTGGGTGGGGGAGGGGAAGCCACGCGGCCTTGCCCAGGTAGGCCGAGGGGCTGAGGGTCTGGAACCAGCCAGCTCCTGTGGACGGAAGGGTGGAGAGAAGTGGAGATGCCTTTGCCTCCCCCCGCCAAGAGGGAAAGAGACAGAGAGCCTGGCGGCACCTGGAAATTTGCCGGCAGAGGAGAAGGAGAAGGGGGGGGGGGATGGCCAGCGTGGGAGGCGGCGGAACACCGGACCGAGATATCAGCCGTCCAAGGAGTGTAAATGTTTAACCCTTTCCAGGAAATGAGGGCTTTTTAAAAGTATTATTCCTCCTTGATTTGTAGTGGAAGAGAGATAGTCCGGGAACTGAGATGTTAGAAGAAGAAATATTTAGGTGGGAAGAGATGATGAAGTAGCTTTTGGCTGGACTTTACTTGTTAGCCATGGACTGAACCAAAATCTCCTGCAATGGAGACTGCATTTTAGGGGGATGCAGTGGTGACCCAGGGAGACCTGTTTCAGCTTCGAACAGCACAAGAATGGCGAGAAACGAAGAAAGCTGAAGAGGGAATGGTGATACCCTCTGTCTTCGGGAAGAAGATGAGTCCTGTTTGGACCCCTCGGCCCCAGGGGAAAATGGGGGGGACTGTAGTCCCAGGATGAGAAACTGAACTGTTGTATCTTTGGGTCTGTGGCAAAGCATCCTTAAAGGAGCCCTATGAGCAGTCTGTCCATGCACGGTGGTGAGAGCACTGTGACATGGAATGGAGAGTGTCACACTGGCAGATTTTTTCCGGGCGGTTGCCATGTGTGACAGGGAAACACAGGGTGGCAGCTGTGTTTCCTGGGGGGTCTGTGGTACAAGAGAGACTTCTCTCTCCCTTGATAGTTTGAGTATTGATTACCTGAATGGTGGTAATTTGATCAAGAATCCCGGGTGATGTTTCATGGCTGGGTGTTTTTGGAATTGGGAGGAGGAGGGGTGGTTTAAAAGGTCTCCATCCTGGATTTAGTTTATGTGTTTTCTGTATTAGTAGTAGTTTAATAAAGTTTTTTTTTCCTTTGTTATTAAGCTTGGGCCTGCTCTGCTCTGTTCCTGATAACATCTCACAGCATTTATTTAGGGAAGGTGCATTTTCATGGGAACGCTGGCATTGCGCCAGTGTCCAACCATGACACATATGTACCACAGGGACTTTATCTCCATCCACTGTATGCAAGGGTTCAGACTGGGCAGGGCCAGCTTGATTGATGGACCCTCAGGTGTCGACCATCCAGGTGGCTTTTGCTAAGTTCAATTCCCAATTCCTGAAGGTTCCCCTGTTCCCCCACCAAGTGCCCTCAGGGTAGTCTTAAGTAGTCCATTGCATCGTTCAACTTTCCTGGCAGCTGGTGCATGATAGGGGATGTGGTACACCCACTCAATGCCATGTTCTCTGGCCCAGTTGTTTATAAGGCTGTTCTTGAAATGGGTCACATTGTCTGACTCAATTCTCTCAGGGGTGCCGTGTCTCCACAGGACTTGCTTTTCTAGGCTCAAGATGGTGTTCCAGGCAGTTGTGTGAGGCACAGGGTAGGTTTCCAACCGTCCTGTGGTTGCTTCCACCATGGTCAGTACGTAGCGCTTGCCTTGGTGGGTTTGGGGAAGCATGATGTAGTCAATTTGCCAAGTTTCCCCATACCTGTACTTCAGCCATCGCCCACCGTACCAGAGAGGCTTCACCCGCTTGGCCTGCTTGATTGCAGCACAGGTCTCGCAGTTGTGGATGACCTGTGAGATGTTGTCCATAGTAAGGTCCACCCCTCGGTCACGGGCCCATCGGTATGTTGCATCTCTCCCCTGATGCCCAGAGGCATCATGGGCCCAACGAGCTAGGAATAATTCTCCCTTATGCTCCCTGTGATATTTTCACCTTGACAGCTCGGTCCACCTGGTGGTCGTTGTGATGCTCTTCATAAGCCTGACTCTTGGGTATGTGCTCATCCACGTGTCGAATCTTCATGGTCAGCCTCTCTACTCGGGTGGCAATATCCTGCCAAATCTCGGCGGCCCAGATGGGTTTCCCTCTGCACTGCCAGTTGGCCTTTTTCCAGCGACCCAGCCATCCCCACAGAGCATTAGCTACCATCCATGAGTCAATGCAGAGATAGAGCCTCAGCCACTTCTCTTGTTCAGCAATATCCAAAGCCAGCTGGACGGCTTTAAGCTCTGCAACCTGACTCGATCCACCTTGTTCCTCAGTAGCTTGTGCAACTCATCGTGTGGGGCTCCATACTGCAGCTTTCAATTTCCGGTTAGTGCCTACAATTCGGCAGGAACCATCAGTGAAAAAGGCATATCGTCTTTCAATCTCTGGTAGCTCATTATATGGTGGGGCTTCCTCAGCACGTGCCACTTGCTCCTCTTCTTCAGAAGATAATCCAAAAGTCTCCCCTTCAGTCCAGTTTGTTATAATTTCCAGAATCCCAGGGCAATTTGAATTTCCAATACGGGCGTGCTGGGTGATGAGGGCAATCCATTTACTCCATGTGGTGTCGGTGGCATGATGTATGGAAGGAACCTTTCCTTTAAACATCCACCCCAGCACTGGTAGCCGGGGTGCCAGAAGCAGCTGCCTTTCTGTGCCAATTACTTCTGAGGCAGCTTGAACTCCTTCATAGGTGGCCAAGATTTCCTTCTCTGTGGGAGTGTAGTTTGCTTCAGAGCCTTTGTAGGTCCGGCTCCAGAATCCCAGTGGTCGACCCCGAGTCTCCCCAGGCACCTTCTGCCAAATGCTCCAGGACAGACCGTGGTTCCCAGCTGCAGAGTAGAGCACGTTCTTCACCTCTGGTCCCGTCCTAACTGGGCCAAGGGCTACTGCATGAGCGATCTCCTGCTTGATCTGGGTGAAGGCTTGTTGCTGTTCAGGGCCCCAGTGGAAATCGTCCTTCTTGCAGGTGACCAGGTAGAGAGGGCTCACAATCTGGCTGTTCTCAGGAATGTGCATTCTCCAAAAGCCTATGGCACCTAGGAAAGCTTGTGTTTCCTTCTTGTTGGTAGGTGGAGACATAGAGGTGATCTTGTTGATTACTTTTGTCAGGATCTGACGACGTCCATCTTGCCACTTGACTCCCAGAAACTAAATTTCTTGAGCTGGTCCCTTAACCTTACTTTGCTTAATGGCAAAATCAGCTTTCAGCAAAATCTGGATAATCTTCTCTCCTTTTCTGAAGACTTCCCCTGCTGTGCTCCCCTATGCAATGATGTCATCAATACACTGTAGATGTTCGGGAGCCTCACTCTTTTCCAGTGCAGTCTGGATCAGTAAGGAATTTCTTCTTAACATTTAATCTAAGCCTTTTGTCTTTAAGTTTGAAACCATTTCCTCTTGTCCTGTCACTCCCTTTCCCTCCTTTTTATAAGCCCCTGTCTTGGTTTGAGACAATTCAAACAAGAACACTGGAATGAGTTGTCTCCCTTTATAGGTTCAACCAATCCGTTTCCGCTGATAAGGAACAAATATGAGTAGATATAAGTGAAAAAATAAGTTTACTAATAAACAGAACAGCAACAGGCAAAAAAACCCCAGCAAATAACTGCTAGATAAAAAATTGCTAAATCCCGTGGACTCCCTGCAGAACAAAGACCCAAAAATGCACGGGACACCCCTCTCATGCAAGATGGTGCTCTGCAGCCAAACGTGGTTTTAAGGACAAAGGGAAATGTGGTGTCAGTTTCCCCCCTCCCCCAGCTTATTTCCCCGATGGCTGAAGCTCCTACTGGTACTGTCCGTATCAAGGGCTAGAACTCACACAGGGACTTCGCCTTCCTTGCAGCAGTAGATGACAGGACAGGCAAGGCAAGGCAGCTGGGCTGGGGTGACTTGTGGTCTCGACCAGGTGCCATTGGCAAGTTGGAATAGCTTGGATTGGAGCGGGGGCTGCCCTGCTTGGTCTATGTAATTTGCCCCAAGGCAGCGTCTCTCCAAGATGAGAAAAATGAAAAAAAAAACTCGAAACAAGAACACAAAAATGGAATAAAAGGAACCTTTGCCTGAGCAAAGACCAAATAGTCCGCAAAGCAAATACCACAAATACCATGTGTTCAAGGACCGGTGATGCCTTGTGAAGGCTGACCTAGAACAGGGACTAGACGGAGCTAAAGAACAAAGCAGGTATTTATTAAGAGGCCTCAATAGATCCACCTTGGGCAGCACAACCCAAGATGGCCACAAAATGGACGACAGGTCACAGGGTCTCACACTTTTATAACTTTTGGTCCATTAGCATATTGGAGCTAATTGTCCAATTACAGCTTTAGCCCATGAAGTCCCATTCTTCTTGTTTTCTCTCTTTGGTCCACCATTGTTTATGTTCTTGGGCCTGAGATCTGATTGCCTGTCCTTGAGTCCCCAGCTAGAAAAATAATTGTTTTGTCTACCTATTCTGTGAAGAGAGCTTCCTATCCCCTAATATGAAGCCTAGACTTACACACTAAAGTAGAATAGAATCTGAAAAATATAAAAGCTAAAACCTGAGGCATCAATACTTGACCTCCAATCAAGATGCAAGAAAGTGATCTCCACCACTAGATGGCAAGGAAGGAGTTGACTGACAAGACTTTAGGAGAGGCTAGAGGTATAAAAGATGGAGCACCCATTTTGAAGACGAGCACGTGGCTGATAGTCACGGGGGCTCCCAGCACTGTAATTTTTCCTTATTTAGTCCTTCTGTTGTATTTTTGTTAAGTTTCAATAAATCTTTAAAATTCTGAAAAGTGAGCAGTCGTTTCTCACAATAACAAACTGTTGAAACGCCAAATTTATTATAGACCTGCAACCGCTTTTGAGCAAACTGCTGAACACAGTTTCTCACACTAAAATGTATAAATACTGTCTTAACTTTGCAATAAACCAGATTCACTTGCTTCTAGCTTGTGTCTCTCACATTCATATGACACAGACTGGTACTTAAGAGACAAAAGAAGTGGACTAGGTGAGGGGAAGGGTGCAGCTGGGTACTCTCTTAGCTGGGGGGTTTTCTCTTAGGAAGGGCAGAGATACCGCAAGATTTTGGCTGGGGAGTGAGGGGCTGGGCTCAGCTCCTCACTCCTCACTTGCGTTCTCACTCTCAGGATCAGAGTGGAGAGGTGCGGTTTTTGGTGCCGGACTGTTGCTGCCCAGAGAATTTGCTGCTACTGAGGAGTTTTTGTCCTGCATGGCTTCTACATACTGTGGGTAAGCTTCTGCTCACAAGAGCAGCTGTTGAACTGGGACCTTTCCAAAACCCGACCTCACTGGGAAGGTGACTCCAACCCCCTCCCCCTTCCCGGAGGGCATGTCTCCTGGCTGCGTGTGGCAGCTGCTTGCAGAAGCCCAGCTGATACCTTAGGTTTTAAGTTTTTCTGTTCAGTTTTGGTGTGCAGCTTTAGCTTTATATTAAGTGTTACTAGGATCTTTTCACAGGGTGGTGAAGACAAAACAATCCTATTCTAGCTGGAGACTCAAGGACAATCTCTTTAAACTTCAGGCCCAAAGCATAAACAACGTGAAAAGAGGAGGGGGGGCAAGCAAGCAAGGAGGATGAAACTTCATAATTTGAAGCTATTAATTGCACAGTTAACTCCTATATGCAAATGGACTAAAGCTTATAAAAATGTGAGATCTCATGACCAAGCCCTCTTTTGCTTCCATTTTGGAGCCATCCAGGTAGGGCCATGGCTGTGGCTCTGGTACTGCCAGGGTGTGGCCTTTGAAGGCACTTCAATAAATATCTACTTTATTCCTCTTAACTCCATCTAGCCTCTGTTCCAGCTCCTAGCCCTGTTATTTCTCTGCTGCTGCTTTTGGTTTTTTGCTACACTTTAACCCAATACCCTGTGTCTTCCCAACCCCCTTTAGTTCCTGCTACAGCTGCAGAGTTTCTGCTACATTTTTGTTTGCCACCCTGGGGTCTGCTCACCTCCGCTGTTCCAGCTTGCTGCTCCAGGGTTCCTGCTACAGCCCATTTCACCATCCAGAGGGGCACTGAGACTGGCTGCCCCTGTGAGGTTGCAAAGGAAGCCCCTTGTCTCTCTCCAGCTGGCTCACCTGCCATTAACCGCATCGAGATAGGCAGCTGAACGCACACCACAGCACCCCCTGCAGCCGTGGGGAAATCATTGCATCTGCCTTGCCTGGCCAGGAGCCAACAGCGCCCCTGCCAGACTGTGACTATAACTACACCAAAGGGGAAAGTGCTTGATAGCTGAGAGAAGGCTGTTGTTTGGTTTTTGGTTTTGTTTGTTATTGCTGCTGTTGTTTGTTTGTTTGTCTTGTTATACATACATACATACATACATATATATATAAAGAACTGTTATTCCTTTTCCCATATCTTTGCCTGAAAGCCCTGTAAATTCAAAGTTATAATAATTTGGATGGAAGAAGGTCACATTTTCTATTCCAGGGGAGGTCCCCGCCTTCCTTGGCAGACACTTGTCTTTCAAACTAAGACAGGCCATATTCCTTTTTATCCTTGCCTTCACTGTGCTTTTATCACAAGCACCTAAATGCACACACACAAACACACACACACACACACACCCTAGATAGTTCTCGGCTCATATCTGTTTTGATTGTCTAGATTTAATTTGGTTTTGTTGTTACCTGTTTTTCCTTGGTGTGCCTTGACTGTCTAGTAAGTAGTAGAGTGAATCCGGACAATGAACTTTGTCATGCTGTTGCTTAATATTAAATCTGGTTTTTGCTGATACCCTTGTCAGTGATTTTTTAAAGTGATCTCAAACACTAGTTCATAACACCTCATCACAGTGTTCCCGTACTTAAAGGGCACCTACAAAGAGGTGCCACATGGAAAAGACAAGGAGCACTGGGTGCTAGATCCACAGGGATCGGTTTCATCTGGATACATGAAAGACATTTTTTACAGCAAGAACAATCAATCACTGGAACAACCACCCCAGGGGGTGTGTTAGAGTCTCCATCGCTGAAGGTTTTCAAGATGTGATTGACAGGGCACTAATCTCATCTAGGCTCCCTTTCCCATGAAAGGTTGGACCTGTGGAGGCTCTCAGTTCAGTCGAAGAGAGAACAGAGAGAATTCTCTCAGGCTTTGGCCTGGGAAAGTTAGGAGAAAGAATTCAAACAATTATTATCTCTCTTTCTGTTCATGTTGTTTATAGTTATGTTCTTACAGAATGTGCTATTCATAGTTCACCAATAGTGTGAAAGGTTTTTACTTTGAGACCAATCATATTTCACCTTAGCGAGTCACATTATAAAAGAGACACGCTACTTTTATTAAACATTCTTTTTCACCTTCTGAACCATGGAGTCTTTTCGTCCGTCCCTGACTCAACAGCGACACTGGACCAGATGATCTTTCAAGGTCCCTTACAACATTACCTATTCTATGATTCTATGAAATTTAGATTGCTGTTCTACAAAGAGTTGGTGAAAGGCTTGATGGAATAAAAAACTTTATTGCATTTGTCAGCAATGGAAACATATTTCTTCAAAAACATCTTTTAAGCCACTATGCTTTTAAGTCCCTCTATGAACCTGGAGTTGTTTACTGTGATATTTATGATCACTCTAAAATATTTGAACATGACAGAATCTCAATATTGCGATTTGAACCCACCACTATAACAAGAGAGTGTAGTTTAGTTCCTCCATCAATTTAATTTAGTGGTTGCAATATGAGTTTTCTTTAAGTCTGCTCTGCAAAGAAGTATTCATACATAGAGTTACTTAAGGATTTGAGAGGATTTTCTTTTTTCCTTCCATATTGAGAAACATCTGGTACTTCCTTTGCTTCCTCCTTTATTGTTCTTCCTAAACATCTTCTTTATTCTTATTAGATGGGCTACCAGAAGTTTTATTTTACTCTCACCACTTTTTGTTTGCAGTATTAAGATAGAGAAAAACTTCATGTTGCAAAAATGAGATTAGTCTACCATGTAATTAGATGACCAAAATATTGTGGTGATAACTTCTGGCCATTTGTTTTTAAATACTCCTACTGCAAGGACCAGTTTTCTGGTTTGAGATTTTTACTTCTTTGTGATTTTATCCAATTAGCTGTTCACTTTTTAAAGTGTTAATTTATTTGGTATCCTTTAATTCAAGCTTTGTTGTTGAAAGGTAATAATTCATACTTGGGAGATGGTTTTTATTTTTGCAGCACGCTGTCTTTTTATACCTTCTCACAAAGTTTATGCCTACTCATTGGCCACAATAAATCAACATAGTGTTCATTGGAGCAAGGCAGTCTCCACCACTGTTTTCCACCAAAATCTAACTACAGGCCCCTCATTTATCTCTTATTCTCCTCCATTTCCACGCCGACAGCCTTGGTAGAGCTTCTTTCAGGGGCAAGGGCAACCCTTATCAGCTTCTCTCTTTAACTAACTCTTTCTGACTCACAAACCAGCTGTGAGCCCCTTCCACACTAAACCACCTACCCTAAGGAGAAAGACACACGTTTGTTAGTGGGAAATTTTGTTTATTTGCATCTCACTATATTGAAATACACATAACTTTTAGAGTCTGTCTTTGAATCTGTATTACATAGTTGTTTACTCCTAAGGAAACTGGACATAAAACATTACCAAATAAAAGTTCTTTATCCATTTTTTTTCAGAGGTTAAAATGAAAATGCTCTGCAAAGGTCCAGAAATAAAAGAAAATATAATTTTTTTAGTACTTCATTGAATAAGAGCAGGATTTCTACAGGTTTTCTACCACTTCTCTTGCTCATAGTGGTTGAGAAGATATTCTTGTCTAGAAGCAGTTAAAGAAAAAAAGAGTATATCAATTTAGCAGCAAAATTGAAATATTATTCATATCAGGCATTGCCGAATGCAATACTCTCTAACCAGATTCTTTTAGATATTCCATACATGAAGGGCGTGATGTTTAATATCAATTTTACTTGTTTAAAGATAGCTGGTGTTACATGGAATTTCTGAATTGGTAGAATGATACAAAGTATACTGCAAAACACAATACAAATGAAAGTTACACTTAGCAAAATATGTCAATTACAATACAGAGATCAATCACAATACCAATGTCATTATAAGTCTCTATAATATGCTCCTTGTTACAATGCTGGGTGTCCCCAGTCACCAGGAAGGAATACATGGGTTAAAACCAGCTCACAGTCATTGATTTCCTTGAGATTCTTTTTCTAGATGTTCAGCTCATCTACTCAATTGACATAGCTGTTACAGATAAAATATAGGCCACCCTCCAGTCCTCTTTGTGTTGAGATAAAGTCAGCTTTCTTTGCAACAGCTGTGGTCAGTCACACCCTACATTATGACCTGAGCTTCATAGGCACATTGCCCTTGTCCATCTCCTCTGAGCCTTCTTCCATTGTAGGGGTTTTATTAGTCAGTCATGAGTACTGAGCCTTGAAGTTATCTCTCAAGCTGAACAAAATCCACCTTCAGCCTTCTACAAAACAAAACTTTTAAAAATAGCAGAATACTGTTATGTATTATTTCCTTCTATGAACCTACACTGACACAATTTTGCTTGTGTTTTGTCTAAAGCATGATCTACCCCATTTCTATACTCATTACCTTTTTCTTTCAAACAAGCACCTTCAATTAGAGCATATAATATGAGATTATGAAACAACTGGAAGTTCATTACACAGTGGCTGTTCTCCAGGTCTTATCTCTAATGAAAATCATAACTGTATCAGCCACTGGGCCTGCAAGGCCTCCCTGGCGGTCACTTGCCTAAGATAAGAAATGCCTAGTCATGATGACTGGACCAAGACACCCCTCTTCTGCCTCAGACCCTCATTATCTCTCTGTAAGACCATAGGTCATATTTACCTCGACCCTTACTATTGGACTGTTTCCCAAAATCCACATACCCTATATAAACCCCTATTTCTGCCCAGTTCGGCAGAAAAGCTGTCACTGTCACCCTTCACAGAGGCTGCCAATAAAGACACATCTGTGGAATCTCACACAGCTCTTCTCCTGTCTCATCCCTGCCTCTGCCGAGGCACTTAGCAAGCAAAGATCTGAAATCACTAAAGAGCTGATCTCACTTAAAGAGCTGAGCTGCTTGCTAAGGTTACCTGTGGCTGGGAGCCTGCCTGGGACACCTGGACAGGTTGTGCTTAATGAGACATCGCTATCTGGGACACCTACGGCAGCCGGGGTTGGACAGACCCCGAGAACCCAGGCCGTAATACATAACATCCAGTCTCTTTCTGGTAGTTACACAGCACTGTTTTCTAAACCTTCTTAGTTGGTATTCTCCATATCTGAAGGTGATGTTCACTACCACAGTAAGGTTTGCACAGGCCCACCTTTCAAGCTTGTCAAGGTCCCTCTGGATGGCATCCCTTCCCTTCAGGGTGTTGACTGCACCACACAGCTTGGTGTTGTAAGCAAACTTGCTGAAAGTGCACTCGAACTCACTGTCCAGGTCATCAACAAAGATGTTAAAGTGTTGGTCCCAACACCAACACCTGAGGAACACCACACATTGGATGAAATAAAGCTTAGTATGTCAGGAAGACTTCTTTAGCGTAATTGTTATAATATTTGCAAGGAACTCCACAGTCACTGAGAAATTCTCCAGAACTTGGCTATATTATGGCACACAAATATTCTGAATATTTGAGACAGTCAGCATGGCTTCACCAAGAGAAAATCCTATCTGACCAACCTAGTGGCTTTCTATGATGAAGTAACTACATCAGTGGATAAGGGAAGAGCTATAGATGACATTTATCTGGACTTCTGTAAAGCCTTTCACACAGTCCCCCACAACATCCTTCTCTCCAAATTGGAGAGCGATGGATTTGATGGGTGGACTGTTAGGTGGATAAGGAATTAGCTGGATGGTCGCATCCAGAGGGTAGCGGTCAATGGCTCAGAATCCCAATGAGCATCACTAATGAGTGGTGTCCCTTAGAGGTCTGTACTGGGGGCCAGTGTTATTTAATATCTTCATTAATGACATAGACAGTGGGATCAAGTGCACCCTCAGCAAATTTGCAGATGACACCAAGCTGAGTGGTGTGGCTGACACACCTGAAGGATGGGATGACATCCAGAGGGACCTGAACAAACCTGAGAAGTGGACCCATGGGACTCTCATGCAGTTTAGGAAGACCAAGTACAAGGTGCTGCACCTGGGTGGGGAGGCAGGGTGGTTGGAACTAGATGATCTTCAAGGTCATGCCTTAAGAGGCTACCTAGAACAGAGACTGGACAATGTTAAAGGAGTAAAGTAGGTATTTATTAAAAAGGCCTTCAAAGGATACACCTTGGGCACAAGAGCCCGACTGAGGCTACACCCAAGATGGACAACAGGTCACACGTTCTCACACTTTTATAAGTTTTGGTCCATTTACATATTGCGGTTAATTGTCCAATTACAGCTTCAGGTCATGAAGTCTCATCCTCCCAGTTTGCTCTCCTCAATTTGCTGTTGTTTATACTTTTTGGGCTTGAAGCTGCAAGGGTGTCCTTGGTTCTCAGGCTAGAAAAGGATTGTTTTGTCTAACTAAACTGTGAAGAGAACTTGCTAACACTTAATATGAAGTTCAGAGTTATATACTAATGCAGTACAAAATCTGAAAAATATGAAAGCTAAAACTTAAGGCATCAAAGGTGCCCTTTTATTCCAAACCATTCTATGATTCTATGAAGAAACACTGATCTAGAATCACTGTTCTGCTACACATAAGACAGGAACCTGTGTAGCTTCTGTTTTCCTCTCCCTTCCTTTGCCTGTTACATTACAGTGCTTTTTCAAAGAATCACTGATAAGGTAATTTGGATCCTCATATTTTTAAAAAGAAACTTTACTGTTGCTTCTTAAGAACTGAGTAGGTGTATTTCAATGGAACCAAGAATAATACCTCATATAGCACAGTCCTGAAAACTTCTGTAGATGCTTTTTTTTTCCTTTGAATAACACCAATAAAGGTAAGGGAGGTACATTAAGGCAATTTTGGATTATATAGACCTTGAATATTTCCTTGGAGAGCCAGTACTAATGTGGGAACAGAGATATGACGTGAATTTTTGAAGTTCTTGGGACAGTGGGAATTGTACTACTGTGTACACCTTTCTGTAGTTCACAAAAACCCTTAGTTCTGACATCTATCTCAAACTGTATATACTAGTCAACAAATATTGTTTGGTAAGGCAAATATTAACCTGCACTAGCAATGAATAACATTATTCACAAAATAACCACATTTTTATCAAACTCCAGGATCAGCAAACTTGGAGGACCCCGACTCCATTAAATCCTGTTCATATTCATGTTGTGGTTTAACCCCATCCCACAACTAAGAACTGCGCACTCACTCCCCTGGGTAGGGGAGTTAAATAGGTAAAGCAAATGCAGTGAAAGCAAAACAAGAAATTAATTCACTACTTCCCATCAGCAGGCAGGTGTTCAGCCATCTCCAGGATAGCAGGGCTCCATCACACAGTTACTTGGGAAGACCAAACACTACAATCTAATGTCCCCTCTTTCTCCTTCTTCCCCCTGCTTTATATGTTGACCATGACATCATATGTTATGGAATATCTACCTTTGGTCAGTTGGGGTCAGCTGTCTCAGCTGAGAAGTACTGTTCACTCTGGTGGGGTGGTATGGGAAGCAAAAAAGGCCTTGACTCTGTGTAAACACTGCTCAACAATAATGAAAATATCCCTGGGTTCTCAACACTGTTTCCAGCAGAAATCCCAAACATAGCCCCATACTAGCTGCTATGAATAAAAAAACTCTACCCAGCCAAAACCAGTACAAGGGTCTAGAGCACAAGTCTTATGAGGAGCAGCTGAGGGAACTGGGGTTGTTCAGCCTGGAGAAAAGGAGACTCAGGAGACACCTTATCGCTCTCTACAACTACCTGAAAGGAGGTTGCAGCAAGGTGGTTATTGATCTCTTTTCCCAAGTAGCAAATGATAGAGTGAGAATAAATGGCCTCAAGTTGCACCAGAGGAGCTTTAGATTGGATATTAGGAAAAATTTCTTCACCAAAAGGGTTGTCAAGCATTGGAGCAAGCTGCCCATTGAAGTGGTTGAGTCATCATCCCTTGAGGTTTTTAAAAGACATATAGACATGGCACTTTTCGACATGGTTTAGTGGTGGACTTTTTATAGTGTTCACAGTTGGACTCGATGATCTTCAGGGTGTCTTTCAACCTAAATGATTCTATGATTCTGTAAAACAGTTGTTATCCTGGACTACTCTGTCCAGCCATGTTTTGTCTCCAAAAAGCAGATCATTTAGGAGTGTTATGTTACACAAATATGACTTTTCCCTAGCCTTCATTCTTATCCTTCAACTACACAGCAAGAAATCATCTGGTACTTTTTGTTCTCCTAAAAGAAGTCATTAGTTTTTATACTTTCACTCGATCTGTCTGGAATGGAGTGAATTTTCTTCATATCATCCTATATGATTATCTGCTTTGTATTTGTGACTAAAATAATGTTGATAAAACACCGGTGCTTTGGCTATCACTGAGCGGTACCTGCACAGTGTCAAGACTATATTTTTCACACTCTTCCCTCCCCACCAGCAAGTAGGCTGGGGGAAGACAAGAAGCAGAGAAAGGACTCAACCTGAACAGCTGACTCAAATTGATTGAAGGGATATTCTATGTCATGGAATGTCATCCTCAAGAATAAAAGCTGAGGAGAGGTTTTTTTTGCAGAGGCAGTCATTGCTCAGAGACTTGCTGGGTATCAGTCTACTTGTGGAAGGTGATGAGTAATTGCCTTTGCATTACTTGTTTTGTGTTGTTTCTTCCTCTTTGTTTATTGAACTGCCTTTATCTTGACTTATGAGTTTTCTCATTTTTGTTCTTCTTGTCTCCTCCAAATGACTGCAAGGGAATCATCAGGCAACTGGGTGACAGCTTAACTGACTCCTGTATCAATTCACAACAACAAAGAACAAATGCATCTTTGTGAGAGTGTAGCAGTGTGGATTTAGATGGTGGATGCTGCTACCTATTTCCCAATAAGCATCTCCTGTGGAAAAGTTGCTTGGGTAGGCATCAGGCAAAGCAGTCAAGTCCACACACCACACTCACCATGGCTAGCTCAGCGAAGAGAAGCAGAAGGGCCTTTTGTATGATTCTGTTCCAGCAAAGGTTTATTGCAGCACGCCCAAGGGAAATCAGAGACAAAAGACAAAACCATATGGTCTGCACAAGGTTAAATATGGGAGGGCACGGGGGCAGTACAAAGGGCAGGGCAAAGGGCATTAGCCTACAGGGAAGATGGGGTCGGACAAGAGGGATAACACAACCAATGAGGAAACAGGGAAAGGAGAAGCCACTAGAATTTGGGACATATGGGGAAGGGAACAGGAGTGATTCATGGTGTTGTGCAAGACTCCATGGGGAAGTCCTTTCTGTCTGTCTAAGTGGGGAAAACTCTATGGTAAATTCTTCCAAGGCAATGCACTGGGGATTTCCCTGAGGGGGAAGGATTCAGAGGATTCCACATGAGAGTAAGAAAGTTCTAGATGTGCCAACAAGGTAATTTATTTCATGCCACTTGACAGGATGGTGTTCAAAGATGTGGTCAAATATAACTTACTGTTTTTAAGTAGAGGCATAGGAATAAGAAATGTATGCATGGCTAAATCAACTTGAATTTGCATGAGTCAGAAAGATATAGAGTAAGATAATACATGCATATCAATTTAGTGATGGTAGAGTAAATTTTACCAAGCCCTCAGTAGATATGTCTAGATACTTGTTAATCTAAACTATCAGACTTTATAAATTAACCTAAAATAAGTACAATATTAGAGCCAATGGCATTGCATGCTGATTTGTCAGTTTTCTATCATAGCTGTTACTAGCTTGCATGTACTAGAAACATTTTTGCTTTTCCATTTGGAATGTGGTTTTTACGTATAAATTTATTACTGCCTCTAAGCAGATCTGGTATAAATAGCTAGTGAAAAGCTTAAGGGCTGAGCCAAGACCAAATTTGTGTTAATTAGTGAGAGTGTGCCGGAATCCATGTGGGTATTTCACCTAGTGTTACAAGGTACATTCAAGGCATCTTAGTCTGTGGAACTCAGTTCTTTGAATATACAGACATGAGACAGATCCCTGCTGTCTCAACTTCTCGCTGTCAACTGGCAATGATGGCACTTGTTTTATCTTCCCAGGATAAATACACTAGAGGAGTGCTCATATCCTGTGTCATGAGAGCAACCTTAATGTTTTCATCCTGTTGTGTGATATCTCATAGTGATTGCTTGCTTTTCTGTAGCCTTCCCCACCAAATTGTCTGTACCTTTACCAGAAAAATTTACTATATCTGTATTTGTATAGACTGACTTCTATGAATAGATTGTATATAGAAATGAAGAGGCAATCTACTTGCCTACCTGGTAAATTTGTCCCCTTTTTTCCCTAGCTGAGTTAAAATTAATACCAAATAGGCATACTGTAAAACTAAACTAATTGAATGCATGGAAATACAGGAGGCTGTTTCAGTTTGAAACATAATCTTATATGAATGTGTCTAATTGTTGCTTGTTTGTGTATTGGTTTTGCATGGCCTAGTTTTGGCTACAGGGACAGCTTCCGTGAGAAGCTGCGAGATGCTTCTTCCATGTCCAGCAGAACCAATCCCTGATGGCTCCAAAGATGGACGTTCCACTGGCCAAGGCTGGGTTCATTAGAAATGGTGGTAACACCTCTGTAATATTTTAAAAATAAAAACCAAAAATATTGTTGCTCAGTTTTAATTGCAGCCAGAGAAGAGCAGGGTGAAAACATGTGCCTTGGTTTGAAAGACAGGTGTCTGCCAAGATCGGCAGGAACATCCCTTGGAGTGGAAAATATGACCCCCTTCCTTCTGAATGATTATAACTTTGAATTTACAGGGCTTTCAGGCAAAGATATGGGAAAAGGATTAGCAGTTCTTTACATATATACATATATATATATATATATATAAAAAAAACAAGGCAGACAAACAGCAAAAACAGCAGCAACAACAAACAAAACTAGAAACCGAATAGTAGCCTTCTCTCAGCTGTCAAGCACTTTCCCCTTTGGCGTAGTTATGGTCACGGCTGACAGGGATGCTGTTGGCTCCCAGCCGGGCAGGGCAGGTGCGATGATTCCCCCACGGCTGCAGGGGGCATGAGTTCGGTCACCTCTCTGCACATGGATAATGGCAGGTGAGTCAGCAGAAGAGATAAGAAAAGGGGCTTCCTTTACAACCTCACAGAGGCATCTGGTTTCAGTGCCCCTCCAGATGGTGAAATGGGCTGTAGCAGGAACCTCAGGGCAGCAGCTGGAGCGGTGGATGTAATGAACAGTTTCCACGTGTTCCCCAGAGATGCGGGCAGGGCCTTCTTAGTTCCCATGGCAACACCAAAAAAGCTACTAACTCTAGCTAAGTACCGATATTGAAATGTTAATTACCTGATTGCTCTGTTTGTTTTCTCTAAACTACCTGGAGATAACAGGCCTCCCACCCCCCTCCACGCTGCCATTCTGGGACTAACATGCAAATAAAAAACCCTTAGGATCATGGGAGTATTTTTAGGAGCTAAAGACATCCCTAAATCAAAAACTAAACACAGTAGAGGGGTCTAGACAAATGCCGTAGCTGAGGAAGAGGGAAACACATCCCCTGATTGACTTTTACCCATCACCATCACCTAAAAAAGAATAGATTAGGTTAGGCTCTGAGAAGCAGGGAGACAGAGAGAGAGAGCCCTGGTGCTGCCACCAGGGAGGGAGCGGGGACAGCTGTTGTTCTGGACTTCAGCAACAGACTCTGCACGCCAAGCCTCCTCACCCTCTGGCCACCGGTCTGCCACAATGAAAGAAGAAGGGGCAGCTGCTGCTCTGGACTTCAGCGACAGACTCTGCACGCCTCCTTCCTTTCGGCCACCTGGGAAAGCTACAACCGCGGGGGCGAGCTCCTATGTTGAGCCCTCTGCCCAGCTGATCTTTTTAATAAAGAGCTGAACATTAATAAAGGCATTAGCCCTGTTCATTTCAGCAGAGGTGGGCACACCCAGGGTAGCAAACAAAATGTAGCAGAAACTCCACAGCTGTAGCAGGAGCCGTGGGCTGTGCCTTCAGGCACCGGGTGCTGGGTTACAGTGTAGCAAAAAAAAACCCCTGGAGCAGTGGCAGACAAATGGTGAGGCTGGGCTCCCAAACGCAGCCAGGAGAGGCTCCCTTGGAAGGGCTTGGGGCTCAGAGTCCCGGGTTTTCCCCTAAGGCACCCGAGTCGATAGTGAGGGTCCTTTTCAGTGAGGTAGGGTGTTCATTGGGTCCCAGTTCAACAGTTATTCTTACAAGCAAAGGCTCACCCACGGTAGAAGAAGCAGTGGGAGGACAAAAGCTCCACAGTGACAGTGAATCCTCCTGGCACCAAAGGTCCATTCCCCTCTGATCACGAGACTGAGCGAGAGAGAGGAGCTAAGCCCAGCCTCTCACCCCCCAGCCAAAAATCTCGTGGTATCTCTGCCCTTCCCAAGAGAATGCCCCTCAGCTACCAGAGGGCAGCTGCAGGCTTCCCCCCACTTTGACCACTTCTTTTGTCTTTTAAGTACCGGTCGTTTTCGTCTCTTAGCAACAAAGGGGACAAAATTCCCGGAGAGAAAGGGGAAAAAAAAGAAAAAAATCCTAACTTCCAACAACATGTGAGAAGAAAAACTATGCAGACACCAAGCCAAGGTCAGTGAAGAAGGAGGGGGAGGAGGTGCTCCAGGTGCCGGAGCTGAGATCCTCTGCAGTCTCTGGTGATGACCATGGTGAAGCAGGCTATGGAGGTCCATGGGGTTGCAGAGATCCACCTGCAGCCCGTGGAGGAGTGATAAAAATGACCATATAATACTGGTTTTCACATTATGAGTTAGCTTTTGCATGTTGTTATTGATCATGCTATAGATATATGTGAAAAACGCCAATCACTTGGTTTTTAAAAAATTTTTAAGGTTTAATAATAATAAAATGGTTATAAAAATAGTAATACAATTAGAGTAATAAAAATTTAGAGTTAGGACAATTACAAGACAATAAAAAGCAAAGAATTACAGACGTCCGGATGCTCTCGGGCACTTAAGCCACAACAAGCATGCCTTGTGAACAAAGGAATCACCTTAAAAGCAATAGCCTGTTGCATATACAGAACACTTCATGATTATGCATATATTTTATTTAAAACAAGAACTTTGTCTGGCACTTGTCAAAAAGTTTCTGTTAATTCCCAGGCGCCTTTGAGTCTAAGTCAGGCTTGAAGAAGTTCGTTTCTGTTGATAAGGAAAGCCATAAATTCCTCTCCTCTGGAAGATTTAGGGGTTTCTGTAATTGTTATCCTTGTGCGAAGAATTCCTTGATTATCTCATCTCTTTCTTGAGCTAGTTAAAAAACATCTTACATAGTATACGTTATGAACAGTTTCCAGGTGTTCCCCAGAGACACGGGCAGGGCTTTCCTAGTTCCCATAGCAACACTAAAAGAAAACAACTAACTCTAGCTAAGTACCGATATTGAAATGCTAATTAGCTAATTGCTCTGTTTGTTTTCTCTAAACTACCTGGCCTCCCACCCCTCCACGCTGCCATTCTGGGACTAACATGCAAATAAAAACCCCTTAGGATCATGGGAGTATTTTTAGGAGATAAAAATGAATATAAATCAAAAACTGAACACAATAGAGGAGTCTAGATAAATGCCCTAGCTGAGGAAGAGGGAAACACATCCCCTGACTGGCTTTTAACCGTCGCCATCACCTAAGAGAGAACAGACTATATTAGGCTCTGAGAAGCAGGGAGATAGAGAAAGAGAGCCCTGGTGCTGCCACCATGGAAGGAGCGGGGACAGCTGTTGTTCTGGACTTCAGCAACAGACTCTGCACACCACGCCTCCTCATCCTCGGGCCACTGGTGTGCCACAAGGAAAGGAGAAAGGACAGCTGCTGCTCGGGACTCCAGTGACCGACTCTGCACGCCGCCTTCCTTTCGGCTGCCTGGGAAAGCTACGACCGCGGGGGCGAGCTCTGCGTCGAGCCCCCTGCCCAGCTGATCTTTTTAATAAAGAGCTGAACATTAATAAAGGCATTAGCCCTGTTCATTTCAGTATAGTTTCTATTTTAACATTGTCTTATAACCTAAAAATTCATTCAACACACTACTTGAGAGAATTAATACCGCATAACTTTCCAACATTACACATATAATATTCATTGTAACTATTGCGTAAAGCCAATCATAAAATAGGCATTTTTCACAATCCCTCCTCTTATTCTTTATAAATCATTTGGCTTGAGCAATATTTATTATCCACTTGCATTTTTTTTTTTTTGGACTCTGTTGGTAATTGAATAAAACATGGGATTAAACACGAAGAAACATTAAAACAGTTGTAACACATAAAAGGAAGTATCTTAATCCACCATCCCATTCTCAATATATTACCCCACCAGTTACTTTTTGACTTTGTTTTTCCATTTTTGGACTGATACCTGGGTTATAATTTTTTATTATATCCTTTGTTTTTCTCAGGATGACCTCCTTATTGTCACCTATTTTCAATGATCTGATATATTAAACTTTCTACAAACACCCCCTTCGACAGCTAATAAATAGTCTAAAGCTAACTTATTCTGATACACTACAGTTTTTGTTTGGCTTTGCTGACTCAATATTAATTCTAATGCCTGAGCGGCTTTGTTTGTTATTATCTTTATAACTACTTGGAGTTCTATAATACGATTCAGTATATAATTTGGGGTCAATATAGAGCTAGATTTCTGTGCTGGTATCACCTTTTTGTTTACTAACTGCCTTTTTTACTGAATCTTGGATTATATCTCTGAGATCAAATGTAAAACAAATCCATCTCTCTCCTTTTGGACATTCAATGCCCCATCTATTACCGCTTTTTCTTAAGTTCCTTGTAATCTTGTATTTTTCCCCATTTTGCCTGCAGGTACTTAATTTGGATGGGTTATAACAGTGGCTGTTGACATGGGTGTGTGTAACAAAAAGGAACTTTGTTTTTCTTTTTCTATGTAAAAGACAACAAATGAGAGACAGAAACGGGAATAACAGAGGTCTGGTATGGCTTATACCCCCACCTTCCCTGCCTATGGAGTTGCTTCCCATAGCAGATATGTGTGATCTTCTCGGTGGCGAGTACAGTGGTCAATCCAGGCTTGCCCTCTGTTTCCCTTGTCACTCCTTTTTACTAATAATTCTTTTTTTGGCAAGTCCTTTTTGACAATCCTTAACTGTGGTTTCCCACCGTTCCTCAGGTTTCTCTCAGTCAACAGACATGGATAATTCCCATCCACAAAACAAAGTTTTTTTTTTACTTCAGTTGTTTTGAGTTCTATCTGTATAGGGGATAGATTCAGTACTCGATACCTCTTGCAACGAGAACATAGATTTTGTGAGCTCTAATACCAATTATTCCCATAATTTGAACATTTACTTATAACCCAGTTAGCGTGTCCAGTATTGGGATGAATCAAATAAAGTATACAATATAGTACTAATCGCAATTCCCCTTCTTCCTTGTGCAAGTCCCAGGCTAAGGCCGGAATAAAAGAACTCTTTGATTAAAATAGTCCTGATTTTCCTGTTTGAAGTGGCAGTATTCCTCTCCCAAGGAGGTGTCGGAGACGTCTCAGGGCTTATTCAGGCAGTTCTTAAAACTAGTGATGTAAGCTTTGCCTTATTTCTCAGTTAGGTGTTATTCTTTGAAATGAACAGGGCTAATGCCTTTATTAATGTTCAGCTCTTTATTAAAAAGATCAGCTGGGCAGAGGGCTCGACACAGAGCTCGCCCCCGCGGTCGTAGCTTTCCCAGGCAGCCAAAAGGAAGGAGGCGTGCAGAGTCTGTCACTGGAGTCCCGAGCAGCAGCTGCCCCTTCTTCTTTCATTGTGGCAGACCGGTGGCCCGAGGATGAGGAGGCTTGGCGTGCCGAGTCTGTTGCTGAAGTCCAGAACAACAGCTGTCCCCGCTCCTTCCGTGATGGCAGCTCCAGGGCTCTCTCTCTCTGTCTCCCTGCTTCTCAGAGCCTAATCTAGTCTATTCTTTTTTAGGTGATGGCGACGGTTAAAAGTCAATCAGGAGATGTGTTTCCCTCTTCCTCAGCTAGGGCATTTGTCTAGACTCCCCTACTGTGTTCAGTTTTTGATTTATATTCCTTTTTATCTCTTAAAAATACTGCCATGATCCTAAGGGTTTTTTATTTGCATGTTAGTCCCAGAATGGCAGCGTGGAGGGGGGTGGGAGGCCAATTATCTCCAGGTAGTTTAGAGAAAACAAACAGAGCAATTAGCTAATTAGCATTTCAATATCGGTACTTAGCTAGAGTTAGTAGTTTTTTTAGTGTTGCCATGGGAACTAGGAGGGCCCTGCCCGCATCACTGGGGAACACTGTTCATAGCATTCTTTGTACCTTCTTTGGATCATTTGGGTCTTCCCAAACTGTTACCACCCAGTCCTAGTTGAAAGTCAATTTGGTATCACCCGGTTTAGATGTGATAATCCATTCTTCAAGTTTCTTCACAAGTTCTTTGATTTTGCTGGCATGAATTCACCCTCTTTCTGTGATTTGGATTACTGATTTAGTAGTACCTGGAAAGGACTTCTTAATAACACAGTGTTAAAAGAAAAACAGTACTGCATTAACTATTACCATTAGTTTTCTTCAAAACTTCTTGGGTTTAGCTAAAACTGTTTTTCTACAGCTGCTTCTTGTATCCAGCTGTGTTAATAGCTGCAGAGGCCAATTAAACACTAGGCCAATTCTAACACGAGATGTATCACATCTCTTGCTTTTTACTTTTTGGGTGACATTTAACTGTTTTAGCCTTACAGACCCATTCTTTAGAACAAAAGCCTCCTCTTCTTAACAACAACAAAAACCTAGAAAAAAATCTTGTCAAAAAAAACCCTACTTTGTGAGGTTTTGGAGTGCCAACTATTTTTGCTTTAATCCTTATCTCTTCTTTTTCACAGCTTTGCATTTAACTCTGTTCTTGGCCTCTCCCCCTGCCTTGTTGTCACTCTATCTAGCGGGGGAGAACTTAAAGACAGCCACGGGCATGGTGACTTTGGGGGCTTATTTCACTATCTCTTTCTCTCCCTTTCTCTCCCTTTCTCTCCCTTTCTCTCTCTTTCTTGACTTACGTGCTGGGGCAGAGGCTGCTATCTTGGACTCGTGACCCTGGCAGGCTGGGAGCTGCCCCTGGCAGCTCCGCCACTGAGCCAGCCCACTCCTGGGCAGCAAACCCACACAACCCACACCCAGCCTCGCTACTGGGCCGGCGAGCGCCTCTGGCAGCTCCTCACTTCTCTGGGACCTTGGCACAACCCAGCCAGCCCCAAACCCCAGTGGCACCTCGTGCTGTGCCACTTCTACCGGTTGGGCTAAACACTGGGAATTGCTGCGCTGGGTAACCCCCATGAATCAGCTCCAGCTGCAGCCCCTGAGAGCAGTCAAACACTTCTTCTTCTAGCACTAAGACATTATCACTCCACATTCCAACATCCCGGAGAGGTGAGTCTGCCAATCACCCCTCCCCCTTTTTCAACTTCTTCTGCAAGCGTGCAATTCACAGCACCCTCCACCAAGGCTACTAGCCGCTCACAGCTGACACAGTGCCAAAACTAAAGACTTGCTTTGCTATCACCATAATTTTTATTCACAAGCTTGAAAAGGTGGCAGGAACAAGGTAAACTGCAACTTACTTCCAAAGTGACCTTGCCTGCACCAAAAACTTTGAGGCAATGCTAGTTAGTGTAATGCAATTTGCAACCAGAGTTTTCCATTCACAGATTTCTAGCCACAGCTCTCAAGAAATACCTCACTACCTCCATTTTACTGAAACAGAGGAATTCAAGGAACTCCATCACTAAAAGGCAAAAGAAATGGTCAAACATTAGAACAAGCACCTCTTCTATCACCAATTGCTCAGGACACTATGAACTCACCCCTGGGCAGAAACATTAGTTCTGATGACACCCTTGTATTAACATCCTAGGTCCTCTGAGGTAAAAAGGTACTGTGGCACCAAATTCAATGGATTGAAAACATCCCTCCATAAGGCATAGAGTGGAGTAATAAAGCTAAGGTTTGATTTGGGAAGGGCATCTGAGGACACAGAGCATGAGTTTTACAAATCCATATTTTGAAGAGGGAATGGACAAAATATGAGTACAGTGGGGGGACAGCAAGTAAGGAATTTGTCTCTGCAATACCCTCCCTTTGACTGCTAGGAAATACTGTCCAAAGAGGCTCCTGTGGTACAAACAATAACTGGATGGGAAGAGGCACTCCTGAATTCAAACCTTAGTGTCATAATAGGAAACAGCACCTGAGTACTGCAGTGGTGAAGCACCTTGCCTGCAATCTCACTAGAGGCAAGCGACTGCTGCCTCACTGCAGGGCTACCTGCAGCACAGAGGGAATCATGGCCAAGCCCTCCCTGCAGGCTTGGATAAACCACACAAGGAACCCACAACTCCCTTGCAGCTCTCCAACTCACTCAAGAAATAAAACTACAGCAAGCAGAGATCTCCCCCCACTATCTTTTTTATGTCACACACCCACAGTAATGCTGAAAGTAACAAATTGACAGCTTCCATTAGAAGATACTGAAACCTTTTCTTCGTCTAGCTTTGTAGGTTCCCTTTTATATATGTAGTCACCTCCAATTCTGGGTAAAAAAATGAGCCTTATTTTTCAGAAGGGCTATGCATGCACAACTCTAGCCGCTGTTCTAGGTGCACTGCAAGTAATTAGTACTTCTAGAAAAACTAACAAACAAACAAAACAAAAACTAAAAAAGCAAAAACACCTTTGGGTACCTGAAAAAGGATGGCTGGAAGGAAAAATGTTTCTCATTGACCTACTAATCAGCTGGTGTTACTTTTAGTTTAACTTTACACACTGAGAACCACTTGATTGAATAACTTGGCCTCGACTTAAAATAAATTAAGACTAGGTTTTGCTATGTCACAGCTGTAAACTAGTTTTTCAATCTTAGAGTACAGCAAGTTACATATTTGAAGATGAAAAATCACAATGCAAATTGGAATAAATAGTTTAAACTACTTGTATACAGCAAAGGGAAAAGAATTAGCTGAATCAACAGCTCCATGAAGACATCTGCTCTATATGAAGCATCCTCCCCTATTTCTTTCTCCAGCCCAAACTTCCTTGTTAATTTTTCTTTATCTTCTTGACTTAATTTTAAAACTCTGCTGTCATCTTCCCATCTTTTGGGATAGCCTTTATTCTTAATTTCACTTGTAAATCTCGTCTTAATAAGTTGCTACCCTCCCCTGGGACTAATAAGACATCCCTTAATTCTTAACAAAGCTTTTCCCACATCAGTTTTAGGATCTATTCCGGAATACTGTTTTATATTTCTCTTAAGTCTGTCTAACCATTCGGTTGGGGTCTCTTCTTTCTCTTGCTGTGCCTCAAAAGCCTTTTTCCTCGAGGTGCTGCCCCTTTGGGCCGGTCGGGCAGCCGCGAGCAGCGAGGCGGGGGCCGGCACCGAAGCGTCGGGCGGCGAAAGAGAGAGCGGGGGGGCTGCTGCGGGCAGCGGGGCGGGAGCCTGCAGAGCCGCCGCCGTGGGCAGCGAACTCACGCCTGGGACAGAAATTGGGGCATTAACACGCGGCAAGCCAGGACCTGGGGTAGGCGCGGGGACCGGGACAGGCACTGACACCGGGGCCGGCGGAGCCGAAGGGAGCAGCTCGCTGGGACCCAAAACCGGCGCTGGGGCCGCAGGTGGTGCAGGCGCGAATGGGAAGGGAGGGGGTAGAACTTGTAAAGGATCCCCTTTTTTTTTTTTTCTTTTCCCCTTTTTTCCTCTTGCTCCCCTCCCTTCTCCCTCCCCCTTTTCTTTTCTTGTTTTGTTTCGGGGATTTCTGCTACTTTAAAGATTTTTATTTTCCTAAAATCCCCCGTCCAACATATGGCACATTCTTCTTCTTTTGGATTAAACGGTTCTTTTGAGTTTACAAATACATTTAGAGCCTGACAAATCCATCTTTCAAAAGAACCATATCTAGGCCAATAAACGTGGTCCGATCTTATTTCCTTTGTTGGCCATTCAAGCATACAAAATTGTATCATCTTTACTTTGTCCTTTTTTCTTGTACAAGGGTTATTCTCCCAGTTGGCTAACATAACTCCCAGGGGACTATCTTGGGGTATCTCGGTTGATAACTTCTTACTCCTGGATTTCTTTCCTGTATTCTCTTTACTGGATTTCTGTCCCATCTTTCAAGTTTTTATCTATTCACCCCCAGCCTCTGTTTTTCACTTTCCTCCGAGGAACTATAATAAAGCTTAACATGAACAATCTACATTACATATACTTTCATTTTTCCACATTTGCTCAACATTATTTGTCGCTTACTCTCATACACCACAAAACAACCACGACAACAAGGTCACTGGGCAGTCCCGGTGTTCTTGGATACCCCTCAATCCAGCTGTGTTGTAAAACAACCACAACAACACGGTACCTTTACACCTTTCTCTGGCCAGTCCCAGTGTTCTTGGATACCCTTCAATCTAGCTGTGTTGTTCCCAACCCCAGATCCTCTCAGGCTTATACTCAGTTCTGGGTGCTTTTGAATATTAATATCTCAACCCAGCAACCTTAATTCTGGGTGCTCTCGAATATTAATATCTCAACCCAGTAAGCTTGAGTCTGGGTGCTAACAAAACAACTATGACAACAAGGTACCTTTACACCTTTAGGTGTCCCTGGCCAGTCCTGGTGTTCTTGGATACCCCTCAATCTAGCTGTGTTGTTCCCAACCCCGGATACTCTCAGGCTTATCCTCAAACCAGCAAAATTTTTGTCTTCCACTCATTTCCATTTACTCACCTTTATTTTCCACTCGCTCTCGCACACACATTCACACCCTCGGACCTGTTCATTCACACTTCTACATTTCCCTTTATTTTATTGCACAGAGGAAGGAAACGTCAGCAAACCTCTTAGACTTACACGAAGGGATTTCTGTTACCAGAGAATCGCGGATCGTGTAAGCCCCACCCTGACCCCTTCCACCTCCCCGAGGTTTGGCTATCCCTCTTCCCTAGAGATAGCCTCAGAGTCAGGGGTTCGGACCTCCGTACCTTGCCCGATCTGGACTCGCCACCCCCCCTCCCCGGGGGAATGGGTTAAACGACTACTTTACGCAGCCGCGGTGCTAAAAGGTCCTACGATACTGAGCCATCCTTGCTTTGGGGGCAGCCTCTCTGGGCTTCAGTACCGCCAGGCCTCTGGGAAATGCCCTGAATTTAGTTGCCTCTGGTGCCAATTCACCTTTGAGGCTGGCTGCATGCGACTCACACCTGGTGCGGGTCACAGCTTCCCCCTCACACCCGGGGGAACAAGGCTAGGTTTGCAGTGTTTTGCCTAAGCTCCCACCCGCGGGGACTTGTTCGTGCGGGACCCACCCTCGCGTACACAACAAGACAAAAAGGTACCTTTCTCTGGCCAATCCCAGAGCTCTTGGATATCCCTCAATCCAGCTGTTTTCCAACGCCAGATCCTCTTGGGCTTATCCTCAAACCGGCAAAATTTTTATTCCATCCTGAGTACTCTCAAATTTTCCCCAATACCTTTTATTTTCCCCCAATAGATTATGCCAAGAAAACCCTCTTTTAACCTTTTATTAATTAATTTTTTTTTCCCAATTAATTACCTTTTTATTTTCCTCCCCCACAAAGGGGTCCCAGTCTTTCCCTGAGACCCAGTCCCAATTTCCCGTGGGGGTTTCTCTCACTCTTTACCACTCGCTTCGTCTCTTTACTGGCCGCTTTTCTCGCGAAAAAGACGGAAACGCAGCATGGGAGACTACCACTCTCGCTTAGCAGGTCTGGGGTAACCAGCCCGCCTCTCATTCACACACATTCATCCCCCCTTTATCCACCCCGTCCCAACAAATACTTACCTATCCTTTGTCCCTGGTCTTTGTTCTTCGTGTACACTTTAGTCTTAGGGGCTAATTACCACGGTTTTTAGGGAATCTCTTCCCTTTTCTTTGTTTTATTGTCTTCTTTTGTCCATCGGATCAGAACCTGCGTCTGTCGGTCACACCAGGGGAGCACAGTGAGGCTGCCTAACAGGGCAGGATGCGTCTCCCTCACTCTGACTCTCCTAAGGCACCGGCAGAGAGGTGTTAAGAACCATCCGCTGCTACCATAATTGTGAAAAACGCCAATCACTTGGTTTTTTTAAAATTTTTAAAGTTTAATAATAATAAAATGGTTATAAAAATAGTAATACAATTAGAGTAATAAAAATTTAGAGTTAGGACAATTACAAGACAATAAAAAGCAAATAATTACGGATGTCTGGATGCTCTCGGGCACTTAAGCCACAACAAGCATGCCTTGTAAACAAAGGAATCACCTTAAAAGCAATAGCCTGTTGCATATACAGAACACTTCATGATTATGCATATATTTTATTTAAAACAAGAACTTTGTCTGGTACTTGTCAAAAAGTTTCTGTTAATTCCCAGGCACCTTTGAGTCTAAGTCAGGCTTGAAGAAGTCCGTTTCTGTTGATAAGGAAAGCCATAAATTCCTCTCCTCTGGAAGATTTAGGGGTTTCTGTAATTGTTAACCTTGTGCGAAGAATTCCTTGATTATCTCATCTCTTTCTTGAGCTACTTACAAAGCATCTTACATGGTATAGTTTCTATTTTAACATTGTGTTATAACCTAAAAATACATTCAACACACTACTTGAGAGAATTAATACAGCATAACTTTCCAACATTACACATATAATATTCATTGTAACTATTGCGTAAAGCCAATCATAAAATATGCATTTTTCACAATATATATTATAATATTGCCTTTTGCAAATATTAAAATGGATGCTATATGTATAATGTTAAAGTAACTTTGCTATAAAAATATAGTTTTTATTTCTGTTGTTAATTAAGCTTAGATATAGTAGTGAAATAGATGATATAAGTGTGCTTGTGTTAAAATACCTGCTTAGTTGGGTAATGTTATGTGTATATGGGATAATTCGTGCGTACAAAATTGTTATAGGTAAAAATTGACCCAGCCAAATTAAAAAAAGAAAAAAATAATTTTTATTATAAAGATCAGATTCTATCTGAGCCAGCCACAAAGAAAAGGACAGTGCCAAGCCCGGGATCGGCGGTGGGTGAGACACAGGTTCAACCACTCTAGCAGAGGGTCTCCTGTGCTTCACTCCACCCGTTCTGCGCGAGCAGTTTTTATACAGTTTATTTTGCTTGAGGCTGGGATTTCGGTGATCAGCCTTTTCTTTCCATTCAAAGTCCCACATATTCATAAAGTCTCTTTTCTCTGCGCCGGGTTGAAGAATCCGAGGTCCGGGAAGTGATGTACATCGATGATGGAGTTATGGGAACCCGACATTGAGATGCATCCCCCAGAGATTCCAGCGATTCCAATCTCGGGTAGTTGCCGGGACGATTGATCATCGCTTGTGCGTTCCTAGATTATCTCAAGAAACGGCCCATCTCCAAGTGAGCCACTTGTATTAACTTGTAAATGAAGCCTTGTCTACAATGGTTTCGACATACATGAGACAGTCTGGCTAGCTTGGTGTCTGTATTTAATCATATAAAACCTCCTATCCATATATCACTTTATAGGCACGAATTATGCCTATTACACATAACAATCCCTCCCCTTCTACATTAACACCTTAATTAGTGCCTTTCTAAAAATTCTACATTTGGTGATTCCCCTGTTAATCCCTTCTGGTCGCCTCCTAGTATTTGAATTCTCTTCATTCTTTGTGATCTCATTGCCCCATTCTTCCCTGGGAACTTCTTGGTAAAATTTGTAAGTGTTTCCCCCTCCCTTTATTTGTTCTTCAAACCTTCAAATCGGCTGCTCAGCTGTGTGGGTTTTCTTCTCCTAAGTTCATGATTTTTGATACCTGATTGAATTTTCCTGTAGCACATTCTGGATCCGTGAGCAGGGCCGCCACCTGCATCCCCTGTACCACCGAGTGGATTAGCCTGATAAAACAGGGTATTAGGCAGGGCAAGAATATGATTCCAGCCACGGAACATACAATAAAAAATATTAATTTCTTCCACCAAGCTCCATCAAATAAATGGTCCCACCAGGATGCTTGGAGTATTGAATTCCATTTTTGTACAGGAACATGTGCTACACGTTTGATCTCAGTTGCTAGGTCTCTAATAGTTTTCCCATAATCATCAATTTCTATGCAACATTCTGATTCATTAAATGTCCCACAAACTCCTCCTTCCTCGGACAGCAAATAGTCGAGAGCTATTCTATTTTGATATACAAAAGCTCTCATCTGGGAGTGCTGTTTGGACAGCAGTTCAAGGGCATCCGAGGTGTGGTTGGATGCAATTTCTACCACAGCCTGTGGTCTTATTAGGCAGTTTAATAAGTAGATCGGGGTCCTGTACCAGCAGGTCCCATCCTGGGCCCACGTAGCAGGACCATAGTACACTATTATCCTTTCTGCGGGCCACTCTTCCTCACCCCAGGTCTGACCCCCACCAAAGATAGGGAATTTATTTTTCAAACTCCTCTTTCTCCTGCTTAAGGTGTCGTATAAGGGAGCCCCTAGTGAACTGCACTCAGAGCGAGGGAGGGTAAAGAAAACAGGTCTTATTAATCCCACCGTACATGATCCCTTCCATCGCTGAGGTAACTCGCTATACGCCTTCTTTCCGCAAATCCAATACAAACCATTCGGGGCTTTCCACTTAGTTTTTGTGCTTTCAGGCTCTTTCCAGAATTTACTTAATTCATTTAAGGACTGGTAGGGGTTAGCTCTGGGGCTTTTGCTCCAACAGAGTCCAATCTTATGACTCCTGTGGATATTCTCAGCTCAGTCAGAGAGAAAGAGAAAGGTTTTCTAACCAGGTGAGAGCCTGGGAAGCAGTTGGGAAAGAATGTTAATAATTCTCTAATCTATCTTGTTGTTCACATTGTTTATAGATATGTTCTGCTACCGTGCATCATTCACTGCACACCAATGGTGTGGGATGTTTTTACTCCAAGACCAATGAAATTAGTCCGCACAATGTTCTCTATATATAGAGCGGTGCATTTGAAATAAATCGGAGATCATTCTCTTTGCCTTCTAACTTGGAGTCTTTCGTTCCCGTCCTGCTCAACGGCGACACACTCCATTCACACTGACCCCCTTTTTCTCGACTCTAGTATCCTGTCAGACTTTCTGGCTGCCAGATCCAGCTTTTATTAAAAGAATTCACAGTTAAAGTGGATATACATGGGGTGTACCCCACCACTTCAGTGTATTCTTTCTCTTCCCGGCTAAGGCAGAATATTCCAATTACTCTTTTGTCCAAGATCCATCCCTCAGGCCTCTGAACTATTCCTGGGGTTTTGGTATCCTCCCATTTTAACAATTGCTCCGGTGCTAAACCCTCACCTTTCCATGTCCACCTCTCTGCGGACTTGAGTCCTCTGCAGATCCAACAATTAGTCAGACCAAATTCCGTGGCAATTTCTTGCATCAGATCTACAAATAAATTTTGATCCGATACGGGTAAGCCTCCGTTAGTGTATTGTTTCTCTAGTTGGTCATATTGTTCACTTAAGGTTTTTAACCTTTCCTGTTCCATTCTTCTCTTTCTTACCTCTGCCTCCTGTCTTTTTAACTCTTGTTTGACCTGTTTTATTTTGCTTTCTGGGTCCACCCCTTCCCTATTCTTTGAAAAACAAAATATTCTGTCATACTGGAAGCAAGCTCTGTCATCTCGATCTCCTAAAAGATCAAGGATAACAGGTTCATTTCTGAGGGACTTCTTGCACTCATAGTTCTAATTCTTCCCCACCCAGTATGTCTTACCCCCCATTACACACATTCCTAACTGGTTGTTGTCATAGCACAGGGGATTTGCCTGGAAATAAGCTACAAACATGGATTCCATTTTTCCCCCAACCCATACAGTACGGTTGCACTTATCACAGGCTGAGAGAGACACAGGTTTGGCATTCCTCTTATGCATTTTATGTATTGACTGCCCGTCCTTAGGGGTCGCTCCCTGCAAATAGAATTTGGCTCTTTTTATTTTGTTTTCCTCCTGTTGAGTGCCATCCTGGGAACAAAGTTCCTTTGCTCCATCCCTGCCGCAGTTTCTTGGGGCTGGGGATGTCGGACCCTCCAACTCCCCCTGTCCTTCTCGGACAGTCAGTACGCTTTGTCCTATCCATATATCACTTTATAGGCGCGGATTATGCCTATTACACATAACAAAATGATATATATCTTATATATAGTATGCTGGTGAAAAACATCCTCATAAAAGATTTTTAAGCGCACAAGTCAGTGTCAGAGATTGCATCACAGTGTGTCAAAACCACTGTGGACAAGAGGAAGGAGAACCTCATTTGCAAGCAAATTAACATAGCCAGCCTGGAGATGAGTCGTTCTCCAAGGTGATCCGAGGAACATCCAGACGATGAATACGTGATAAATATCTAAGATTGAGATAGCCGGAGCCATCGGAGAGATACATCTCAATACCGGATTCCGGGAACTCAATCATGGATGTACATCACTCCCCGGACATGGTTTTGTTCTGTTCTTGTAGAGAAAGAACTCCACATGAATATGTGAAATTCTGAAAAGAAGAAAAGGGACTCTGCCTCGGGCAGAATAAACTGTATAAAAACTGCTCAGACGGGATGGTCAGTGTGAACATAGGAGACCCTATGCTGTAGCAGTTGGACCTGTGTCTCACCCAGCACCGATACCCGGGCTCAGCACTGACCTTTTTGATTGGATTGTGGCTATCTCGGATCGAATTTCGGTCGCGTAATAAAAATCTATTTTTTATTAAATATTAAATTTGGCTCGATTAATTTTTACTTATAACAGTAACATTCAATGAACATATGATGAGGATCCCTACTACTGATATGCCAGCTATCAACACTTACCATCAGTAAAAAATACGGACCAAAGCCCATAACTGGAAGTGATGATAAGAATGGACTAAAAATCACAACCAAGAAATACACGTGCTCTAAAAAGGTGGACCTGAGGAGGAGACATGCTGAACAATTCTTGGGACATGTAAACTAGTTTGGGGAAAAGTTGAATATACATAATTGTTTATGAATATGTAACAGGCTGAGGCATAAGAAATGGTATATAAAGGGTGTTTCCAAAAGAGCAGTTGTGCTCCTGGCTGAGTGCCAAGAATCACCCAGCCATATATCTTTGCTTTATTGTCTTTGTCTCCTATTGTCCTTTATTAAACTTTGAAATTTTTACAGGAGAGTGAACCTTGTTTTTCACAATTTGGGCTCCTCGTCCGGGATGTAACACTGAGACATGGGGTTAGGAATTAGAGGGGTATTGATTAGAAATAGATATTTAGATGAAATATTGTTTAATATTTGCTGCATTTTACTGTGCTAACTGCCTGTAAAGGAAAGACAGGGTATACATGCGAGAGCAACATGAAAGAATGCAAGGATGTGTGATAAGGGAAGGATGATGTTCATCAAAACAGGACAAAGTTACAAGGCTACCAAGACAACAAGGCTCCTCTAGACCCCTGAACCAGATCAGACCAACCTCATGATTTGGACTGTGACCAAAGGATCAGTAAGCATGTGCAAGAAGACAGGGTGAGAAGGTCAACTTCGATGAAGACTACTTACTTCACCCCCCTGCAACCCCCAAGGACCCCCAAGACGACCACCAGAGACAAGTACGCAGGCACAAGGGACTGATAAGTTAATTAGCATATGAAGCAGAACAAGGTGGAGCCAGGAAATTAATATGCATAAATGTATTGCAAAACCTAATGTATATGTAACATTATAGAGCATAAATAAAGAACTCTGAGAGCGGGTAGATGCGCATGCTTTTGTGGAGGTATCCCGTATGTGTCCGACCAAAAATACATACCTACTTTATAACTCACTTTGAGTCTTAGAGTCTTTCCGCATATCATTTTGGCGACTCTGGTAGGACGTTCTCTGCCAGCAGTAAGAACAACTGAGCGGCAGACTTCCCTTCACTGCAGGGACAATGACCTCCTAAGCAGCGGAGAAACGGCATCTAATTCTCTTTAAAAAGGGGGAGGGCCCCATAGGGACCACTGATAAGCCACTCAGAGACATCTGAGCAGACAGAAAGCATCCTGGTGGGTTTGAGCTTGCAAGTAACATGGTTGGACATGTAGCCAGCGGGGGAAGGGATTCGCTGACTGCTGAAGGGGCCGCCAGCAGTTCTAGGGGTGGTCCTAGCAAATTCCTGTTTTATTGCTGCTATTTTGGTCGTACATGTGAGTTTTACAAGTCTGGACGTGTGTTGTGTTTGGTTGTGTGCGTGCCTGAGAAGCACCTTGGTGCAAAGTGAAGCTGTGGTGTATTTTTGAGGTTATACTGCCATCTTGTGTCAAAGGTTATAATTGCAGCAAACTGCCATCTGCACCGGCAAAGGGGTGGGGGTTGTGTTCTACCTTGCATATTCTCTTTTACCGTGTGTTGTCTTTAGGGCTTGTTTGGTGTTGCTTGCCGGGAGTATTGTTTCTTTAAGGGTTTTGCACTTTACTTTGGTGAAGTGCTGCCTATAATGTTTGTTTTGCTTTGCTTGCTGTGAGTACTGTTTTTAGGGTTTGCTGTGAGGTGTGTTTTAAGGAAAGAGCAAAGGCATACGAGAGGGTTGTGGAATTGCGGTCGTCCCAACCATGGCGAGACGGGTGGAAGGAGTCCCTCTCTCCCAGTGGTTTGGACACAATTCCTGGGAATTTGTAACTCCTGAGAGTAATTGGATGATAAAGGGGAAACAGTGGGTTTATTTAGAGGGATTATATAGGACCACTGCAGGCAAATTAATTGCATTAGACTGGGACAGCCAGTACCAAAGGATTTGAATATCCAGATGAAAAGGAGAGGTGGAATCATCTGTTTCTGCACGCAAGGGTGACATCTTGCGTGAGTGTTGGTTAAGTGCATGTTCTGTGGAGAGCATTGGTACAGTTCCTCTGGTAGAACACATTGCATGTCCCCAGTGTTATAAATAGAGGCGAATAATTTGTTCAGCCTTTCAAGAGTCAATCAGAAATTTATTGATTACAGCAAGCGATGGCAAGCAAACAGCGCTGGGTGCAGCCGGGGAGTCCCCGCTCCGCAAACGGCCCACCCCATTTCCCCTTCCCACAGTCTTTTTATACTCTTTTTCTCCCGGGCCGCGGTATCTCTGGGTGTACTCTGCGCTTGCGCCCTCTGTTGCTAGGGGGTCGTCTTCTACTCTCTGGTGGTCGCCCGAGGGAAGCTCCTCTCTTCTTCCCCGGCGAAAGTCCACGGCCCTGCAATGGTCTTTTCCATATGCACCTAAGTTCTAATTACACAACCAGCTTAAGTAATCAACATACTAACTAGTTTCTGTCTGGCGGTTTTCTGTTATCTACACAAGGCTTCTCCTTTGATTCTCTGTTATCTACACAAGGCTTCTCCTTTGATTTTCTGTTATCTACACAAGGCTTCTTCTTTCTGTCTTGATGAACAAAGAGTCTTTTCTAACTTATCACACCCAGTGTTGGCTGCAGGGTCAGGGAGACCCTGAACCAGAAATTTTAGAGCCAATACCCACAGAAGTATTCCCCAGGGTAATTGCAATATCCCTTTCCTGGATTTGATGCTGGACACATATAGAAACCTATTTTATTTAGACATGGTTCGATGGGGGCCAGTGTGCATAATGACAGTGTAAAGCTAGGAGATCCGGATGATATCCGAGTTTGGATTTCCTTCCCATCTACTCGGGTTAGTATCCACTTAAAGGGTTGATGTGAAAATTGAGAATATCCTCCTGGCAATAACATAATCAGAGTTACTATAATGATAACTTGCCAAGGAGGATGGACTCCTGTTTTTGCATTTAACTCATAACTCCCTACTATTCCCCTTTTAGTTTGTTGCCCTTTGTGTCTATCCGGGGTGTTTGAGTCGGTACCTTTGGGGAGATTATCAATACCCAGTCGGGAGTACTTCTGTATTATTCCACTTGGGATTGGGAAGAGCCTGGTTCTTTCCCCTCTGCCTCGCCCGCCGACTCGGGTGCTTCGAGCCGCGGGGATTACCAACTTCTTGGCAGCAGCGGTACTCTCTAGCGCATCCATTCCCTTTCCCCCTTCTAGCCTTATACTGTTCCCAGTTCTTATCCTTGACCGGGGATGAGTCACACGGGATTTCTTTCAGCTCTTTCTGACAACACCGGTTTACAATATGGGCAACAAGGGGGCAGGTTCATTCAGGTGGAAACAAAAATTCTCAAGGTTAACCCCTTTTCTGTAAACCTCCCACCACTCTTCTGATTTGAACCTTACCCACTTATTCTCTAATTCTCCTAACTCTAATATGATTCTTGTTAATCCTCGCTCTAGCTTGCAGCATATAGAGCAAATCCCAGTAGGTGGCTTTCCTTTGCAACAATGGACCCACCACCATTCTTGGCAAGTTTTACAAACAAAGCACACAAAACGATAACAATCACCACGTATTTCTTCAGATACTACTCTATAATCATCAGCCGAGGGGTAAGTGTACCCTTTCTGTTCCCCCTCTTGGTCTATTTGGATTACCCACACTGAGTCCGTTAGTTCTTCTTCAAGGTGACCTTCAGGTTTCTGGGTTAGCTCGTTACTCTCCAATGGTCAGCCGTAGTGATCGGTCCTTTAACTTGGCTTGCGTGGGTCCATCCCTTCTCGGTGGTCCGAATTGCAGTCTCTGTGGTGAGCAGAACGAAGGGGCCTTCCCAAGGAGGTGTTAAAGAATTTTCTTTCCATGATTTAATGAGTACTCTATCTCCAGGTTTAATCTTATGTATTGCTAGGTCTAACAGAGGTCTCTGAGTTAACAGCCCCTTTTCCCTCAATTCTCTCCTTCTGTTCATAATTTGCACAATATAGGTATTGGTCTGAGAATCTTTCAAACAAGGGTGATCTACAGGGGCCTCCATATCATAGGGCATTCCGAATAGCATTTCAAAAGGGGATATCCCCACATCAGTTCGGGGTTGAGTGCGGATATTTAATAGAGCCAAGGGCAAACACTTGACCCAAGACATCTTTGTTTCTAGCATTAATTTAGTTAACTGTTTCTTGATTTCCCCATTCATCCGCTCCACTCTCCCGGAACTTTGCGGGTGCCATGGAGTGTGATACTTCTACTGGGTCCCTAGGGCGGTGAGAACATCTTTTGCTATTTTTGAAGTAAAGTGGGGGCCCCTATCAGAATCTAGGATCTCTATCATCCCGTATCTAGGTATGATTTGTCCTAAAAGTATCTTAACCACCGCATGAGACGTTGCTCTGGCGGTGGGGAATGCTTCTACATAGTGTGTCAAGTGATCTATCAATACCAACAGGTACTTGTACCTCCCTATTTTGGGTAGTTCAGTAAAGTCCACTTGTATATGAGAGAAAGGTCTTTGTGCTAACTTTCTCCCACCCATTGGTCTCTCTCTTTGTTGCTGCTTGTTTACCTTTTGACAGGTCAGGCAGCGTTGGGTTACCTGTTTAGCCAGAGTATAGATTCCTATACACATGTATTTGATAGCAAACTGATCGACTAAGGCCTGAGTGCCCCAATGGGTTTTATCATGTATAGCCTGCAGGATTCTCATGGCTACTCCTTTCAGGAGTACTTCTCGACCATCAGGTAATACCCACTTGCCTTCGTCCTTTTCCCGTATTCCCATTTGGTCTAATTTTTCTTTTTCTTGTACTGTGACTGTTAATAAATATTTCTTTGAGCCATGATACCAGCAATGTTTCTTTTGGGGGTTACTGTTATGAACAGTTTCCAGGTATTCCCCAGAAACGTGGTCAGGGCTTTCCTAGTTCCCATGGCAACACTAAAAGACCGATATTGAAATGCTAATTAGCTAATTGCTCTGTTTGTTTTCTTTAAACTACCTGGGAACAACCGGCCCCCCACCCCTCCACGCTGCCACTCTGAGACTAACATGCAAATAGAAACCCCTTAGGATCATGGGAGTATTTTTAGGAGATAAAAATGAATATAAATCAAAACCTGAACACAATAGAGGAGTCTAGATAAATGCCCTAGCTGAGGAAGAGGGAAACACATCCCCTGACTGGCTTTTAACCATCGCCATCACCTAAGAGAGAACAGACTATATTAGGCTCTGAGAAGCAGGGAGATAGAGACCGAGAGCCCTGGTGCTGCCACCACGGAAGGAGCGGGGACAGCTGTTGTTCTGCACTTCAGCAACAGACTCTGCACACCACGCCTCCTCATCCTTGGGCCACCGGTGTGCCACGGAAGGAGAAAGGACAGCTGCTGCTGAGGACTCCAGTGACCGACTCTGCACGCCGCCTTCCTTCTGGCTGCCTGGAAAAGCTACGACTGCGGGGGCGAGCTCTGCGTCGAGCCCCCTGCCCAGCTGATCTTTTCAATAAAGAGCTGAACATTAATAAAGGCATTAGCCCTGTTCATTTCAATTTGGGGGCTCGTCCGGGATTGCCACGCCCGAAGAGGACCCCCGGACAGCTGGACAGCTCAACCATCTGCTTCGAGGGACCCTCGGGAGTTGCTGGCTACCTTCGGACCCTAGGATCCACGTGAGACGAGCAACGCAGAGGAGCATTGGATGGGTAAGAAAAACCGGGAGACGAGCGAATGAGTGAGTGAGTGAGACGGGGGCCGGCAGCTCGGACCCCCGAAGTGAGAGGCACCTGCTAGTACCCGCGTTTCCGGACTCCTGCGAAGGGGCCGGCCGGGAACGGGGGGAAACGAGTGGAATAGAGGAGCGACTGAGGCGTCTCCTTAGAAGTAAAGCAGGCCCTCCTCCGAGCGTGTGGAGGTGCCCTATGGGCAAAGTAAGTCCCTGGCAATCAGGGCAAGGGGAATATCCCCAGCAGGGCAGGTGGGATGTGGAGGTCCTAGAGGACATGTCCCCGGCGCCGGCAGGATGGGATAGGACGGCAGGTGGGATGTCCCTGGCAGGTAGGGCAGGGTGTCCTAGCAGGCAGGAGTGACATGTACCTGGCAGGTAGAGGGCATGTACCTGGCAGACAGAAAGCATGTCCCCGACAGGCAAAAGGCATGTCCCTGCCAGGCAGGACAGGACAACAGGGCAGGTGGGATGTCCAAGCAGGCAGGAGCGTCATGTCCCCAACGGGCAGAGGGCATGTCCCCGCCAGGCAGGAGAGGATAACACGGCATGTAGGGCGGGATGTCCTAGCAAGCAGGAGCAGCAAGTCCCGCCAGGCAGAGGGCATGTCCCCAGCAGGCAGGACAGGATAACAGGGCAGGTAGGATGTCCATGGCAGGCATGGATGGAGGTCCCCGTCAGAGCAGATAGGGGAATGGCCCTGGAAGGCAGGGCAGGATGTCCCCGTCAGAGCAGGCAATAACCCAAGTAAGCAGAAAGGCAGGAAGGCAAGGAAGCTAAGTCTAGTAGGAGAGTAAGGCAAGGGGGCTTGGCCGGAGTTCAAGTGTAAGGCTCGGCAGGACGTTCGACCTTACCTCGGCAGGGAGACCAAGCTTCCCAAGCCTAGTAGGAGAGTCAGGCAAGGGGGCTTGGCCGGAGTTCGAGTGTAAGGCTAGGCAGGACGTTCGACCTTACCTCGGCAGGGAGACCAAGCTTCCCAAGCCTAGTAGGAGAGTCAGGCAAGGGGGCTTGGCCGGAGTTCGAGTGTAAGGCTCGGCAGGACGTTCGACCTTACCTCGGCAGGGAGACCAAGCTTCCCAAGCCTAGTAGGAGAGTCAGGCAAGGGGGCTTGGCCGGAGTTCGAGTGTAAGGCTCGGCAGGACGTTCGACCTTACCTCGGCAGGGAGACCAAGCTTCCCAAGCCTAGTAGGGTCAGGCAAGGGGGCTTGGCCGGAGTTCGAGTGTAAGGCTCGGCAGGACGTTCGACCTTACCTCGGCAGGGAGACCAAGCTTCCCAAGCCTAGTAGGGTCAGGCAAGGGGGCTTGGCCGGAGTTCGAGTGTAAGGCTCGGCAGGACGTTCGACCTTACCTCGGCAGGGAGACCAAGCTTCCCAAGCCTAGTAGGGTCAGGCAAGGGGGATTGGCCGGAGTTCGAGTGTAAGGCTCGGCAGGACGTTCGACCTTACCTCGGCAGGGAGACCAAGCTTCCCAAGCCTAGTAGGGTCAGGCAAGGGGGCTTGGCCGGAGTTCGAGTGTAAGGCTCGGCAGGACGTTCGACCTTACCTCGGCAGGGAGACCAAGCTTCCCAAGCCTAGTAGGAGAGTCAGGCAAGGGGGCTTGGCCGGAGTTCGAGTGTAAGGCTCGGCAGGACGTTCGACCTTACCTCGGCAGGGAGACCAAGCTTCCCAAGCCTAGTAGGGTCAGGCAAGGGGGCTTGGCCGGAGTTCGAGTGTAAGGCTCGGCAGGACGTTCGACCTTACCTCGGCAGGGAGACCAAGCTTCCCAAGCCTAGTAGGGTCAGGCAAGGGGGCTTGGCCGGAGTTCGAGTGTAAGGCTCGGCAGGACGTTCGACCTTACCTCAGCAGGGAGACCAAGCTTCCCAAGCCTAGTAGGGTCGGGCAAGGGGGCTTGGCCGGAGTTCGAGTGTAAGGCTTGGCAGGACGTTCGACCTTACCTCGGCAGGGAGACCAAGCTTCCCAAGCCTAGTAGGGTCAGGCAAGGGGGCTTGGCCGGAGTTCGAGTGTAAGGCTCGGCAGGACGTTCGACCTTACCTCGGCAGGGAGACCAAGCTTCCCAAGCCTAGTAGGGTCAGGCAAGGGGGCTTGGCCGGAGTTCGAGTGTAAGGCTCGGCAGGACGTTCGACCTTACCTCGGCAGGGAGACCAAGCTTCCCAAGCCTAGTAGGGTCAGGCAAGGGGGCTTGGCCGGAGTTCGAGTGTAAGGCTCGGCAGGACGTTCGACCTTACCTCGGCAGGGAGACCAAGCTTCCCAAGCCTAGTAGGGTCAGGCAAGGGGGCTTGGCCAGAGTTCGAGTGTAAGGCTCGGCAGGACGTTCGACCTTACCTCGGCAGGGAGACCAAGCTTCCCAAGCCTAGTAAGAAGGTTAGGCAAAAGGCCAAGTAAGAGTTTGGGCAGGACTTAGCAGGGGTACAAGCCTAGAAAGTCCAACAAGAATTCCAAAACTTAGGCCGAAGAGCAAGAGAACAGAGGACAATAGATGTGAATGTGACTATGATTTTCCTAACCAAGAAACAATGTAAATTGTCCAGAAGGTAGTCGTGGTTTAGTTAAAAGAGACTAAATTCAGGCAAGGGATTCAAAATGCTAAGTTGTGGGAATGGAGCTGTAATGGCCTGTTAGTATATTCCACTTTACATAGATACACCATTTAAAGTATTTTCTTTCCCTTTCTTTCTGAGGCCTGAAAATGGGAAGAGGTTATAGTAAAGGAGCAGATCCTTCCAAAGAAAAAGCCAAGAGGATTCCCCCTAACAGCCCCTTAGGGCAATTGTTAGACCAATGGGATTCTCTGGAAGCCACGAAGGGTCTAAACAAGAGTAAGATGATACATTACAGTATAGAAGTATGGCCGAAGTTAGAATTACAGGGAGAATGGCCATGGTATGGAACCCAAGATCAGTGGATGTGTAATCAGCTAAACCAACACCTAAAAACCCGAGAGGACCTTGATATAGAACAACTATCTTATGCAGCTTGCTGGCTGGAGAATTCTATAAATAATGAGACTGTGAGAATATGCAAGTTACAAAGAAATAGAGAAGAAGACAAAGAGAATGGAGAAGAAGAGACTAGAAAAAGAAAAAGATGGGACCCCCTTGATTACCTACCCCCTTCTGCTCCTGTTACCTCCCCAGCAGTTTCCCCAGTTAATCCTTTGGCCCCTCCTATTATTCCTTTCCCTGGGTTTCCCCCCTCTATTCCAACCACCTCCCCAGTTCCCTCCTCCCCTTCTCCAACGGGAGCGCCCTTGCCTAGTGCGCCTGCCTCAACTACTACCTCCCTACCTGGGGCCTTAGAAGGAGGGCCATATTGTAACACCCGATCCAAAGCACCACAGGTAAAAAGGCTCTTTCCCCTTCGGGAAGTCCCCATGGGTGGAGTAGCTGGAGGAGTTGGATTTGTAGATGCACCTCTGACAGCTTCCGAAGTCCGGGGATTTAAGAAAGAGCTAGGAAATTTAGTAGAAGACCCCGTTGGAATATCTAACCAGTTAGACCAATTTCTAGGGCCGAATATTTATACCTGGGGAGAGCTTAACTCTATTCTAAGCATTCTGTTCTCTCCAGAAGAGGTCCGGATAATCCGAACGGCAGGGGTGAAGATATGGGAAAGAGAAAATAGATTGGGGCCCCCAGGGGACCAAAAGATACCCTTAGTAGACCCCAACTGGAATCCCAACCAGGAAGAAGGAAGGCAAAACATGAGAGACTATAGGTCACTCATGATAAGAGGGATCAAAGAGTCCATCCCTAGGGGAAGCAACACGAAATTGGCCTTTGATAGTACGCAGGAGAAGGATGAGACGCCAGCAATGTGGCTTAACCGACTAAAACGAAATTTCCAGTTATATTCAAATATAGACCCAGATAGCCCAGAGGGTCAAGTCCTCTTGAAGGTCCAGTTTGTCACCAAATCCTGGCCCGATATTAGACGGAAGCTAGAAAAGATGGAGGACTGGCAAGAAAAGAATATGAATGAGCTGCTCAAAGAAGCCCTGAGAGTTTATCTAAGGAGGGAAGAGGAGAAGGCCAAAACTAAGGCTAGAATTATGGTTGCAGTTGCTCGAGAAAGTATAAGAGCAGACAGATCACCAGCACTGCCATCTAAGTCAAGTGAGAATAGACCAGGGCCATTACCAAAAATTAGAGACCAACCAACACCATCATATGGAACAAATAAGAACTTTAATGAGTTCAGGAAACCTGAGGCCTCACAAAGCAATAGGAGGTGCTATTACTGTGGTGAGATAGGACACCTTAAAAGGAATTGTAAGAAGTTTCAGTTTGATGAGGTAATGCATAGAGAACAAGAAGTCTTAGAAGAGATTTCAAGGGGAGATGACTAGGGGTGTCAGGGGCTCTATAAGTTAAGGGACCCAATGAACCATCAAGAAGAGCCCTTGGTAAACTTTGAGGTGGGTCCCCACTATGAAGAATTTGAGTTCTTAGTTGACACAGGGGCAGATAAGTCCAGTATAAACAAGTTACCAGTAGGAATCACCATTGGGAAGAAGGTCTGTGAGGTTTTAGGGGCAGAGGGAAGACCATTTAAAGCATCTATAGTTGAGAATATAGAAATCAAGGGGAATTCAAGACAATGCTTGGCAGACTTTATCTATCTGCCCAATTTAGGGAGTAACCTCTTGGGAAGAGACTTGCAAGTTCAACTGGGGGTAGGGATCATCCCGAGGGATGGGAGGATGGTAGTCCAGGTCATGAGGCTGACCCAGAGAGACATAGAGGAAATAGACCCCAGAGTATGGGCAGAAGAGAGTAAGTGTGGATACTTGAACATCACGCCAATAAAAATAGAAATGCAAAAAGATACACCCCCTATCCGAGTCAAGCAATACCCAATATCCCCCGAGGGCAGGAGAGGATTAGCCCCAGTGATCGAACGACTATTAGAGCAAGGTATTCTAGAATCCTGCATGTCCCCCCATAACACCCCTATACTAGCCGTAAGAAAAGCAGAGGGGAAATACAGGCTAGTTCAAGACTTAAGGGAAGTAAACAAGAAGACTATTACCAGACACCCTGTAGTATCCAACCCCTACACCCTTTTAAGCCAAATTCCAAGGGAACATGCCTGGTTCACAGTTATAGATTTGAAAGATGCCTTCTGGGCATGCCCGCTGGCAGAGGAATGTCGTGACTGGTTTGCATTTGAGTGGGAAGATCCTGACAGAAGGAGAAAGCAACAGCTAAGATGGACACGCCTCCCACAGGGGTTTACAGAATCCCCAAACCTCTTTGGGCAAGCACTAGAGGAACTACTAGGGCAGTTCACCCCTGAAGAAAACACTCAGATCTTACAGTATGTAGATGACTTATTAGTATCTGGAAATGAGCAAGACCGGGTAAAAACCACTAGTGTTCGACTCCTAAATTTCCTGGGAGAAAACGGTCTAAAAGTATCCCAAGAAAAACTACAATTTGTAGAATCTGAAGTGACTTACCTAGGTCACATAATTGGAGGAGGGTATAAGAAACTAAGTCCCGAGAGAATCTCAGGTATCCTGTCTATCCCAGCTCCCAAATCTAAGAGAGATGTAAGGAAGCTACTAGGCCTGGTTAGTTATTGTAAACTGTGGTTAGATCAATACACCAAAAGCGTGAAGTTCCTTTATGATAAATTAGTAGACTCTGAGCCTGTAAAGTGGACAGAAGAGGATGAGGAACAGCTACGAGGCTTGAAAGATAAACTATCCTCAGCACCCGTTCTAAGCCTGCCTGACCTTAAGAAAGAGTTTAATCTGTTTGTGAGTACAGAAGGGGGAATTGCATATGGGGTATTAACCCAGGAATGGGGAAGACAAAAAAAACCAATTGCCTACCTCTCAAAACTATTAGACCCAGTAGCCAGAGGATGGCCAACTTGCCTACAAGTAATTGCAGCTGCAGCTATCCTGATAGAAGAAGCCCAAAAATTGACTCTGCAAGGGAAAATTAAAGTCCACACCCCCCACGATCTCAAAACAGTGCTAAGCCAAAAAGCTCAGCAGTGGTTGACTGACTCCAGAATATTGAGGTATGAGATCATCTTAATGAACACAGGGGACTTAGAGTTAGTCACCTCCAAATGTCTAAACCCTGCACAATTTCTTACCGGAGAACCCCTAGCAGATCTAGAACATGATTGTGTTGAACTCATAAATCTACAGACCAAAGTGAGAGAGGATTTAGAAGATGTACCCTTGCCATACGGGAAATCCCTTTTTATAGATGGGTCCTCAAGAGTAGTAGAAGGGAAAAGAGCCTCAGGATATGCTGTCATAGATGGGGAAGACATGAAAGTCATGGAAAAAGGGAAACTGCCCTCGAACTGGTCAGCCCAGTGTTGTGAAGTCTATGCTTTGAAAAGAGGATTAGATCTGTTAAAGGGAGATCAAGGAACTATTTACACAGACTCGCAATATGCGTTTGGGATCATCCATACCTTTGGAAAAATTTGGGAGGAACGTGGCTACTTAAACTCCAAAGGGAAGAACCTAGTACATGAGAAACTGATAAAACTAGTATTAGAATCCTTACAAAAGCCCGCAGAGATAGCTGTGGTGCATATAAAGGGACATCAGAAAGGACACACACGTGAAGAAAAGGGAAACCGATTAGCAGATCAGATAGCTAAAGAAGCAGCCTTAGACCCAAGAAACCCAGTAAAAGCTTTTAAAATAGAAGTAGGACCAAGTAGAGAAAGAAAAAAGGAAGAGCCAAGGTTCAGTGAAAAAGAATTAAAAACAATAAAAGAACTAGAATTACATCAAGGGAAACAAGGAGAATGGTTAACTCCTGATGGGCGTAGGTTTCTAAATAAAGCCCTAGCTCAAAGAGTGCTAGTAGAGTTACACGAATTGACCCACTGGGGAATCCAAGGTTTGTGCGACCACTTCTTACGGGAAAATTTATGCCTTGGAGTTTATGATCTGGCGAAAGCAGTCACAAGAGGGTGTGCGATTTGCCTGAAAACTGACCAAAAGGTAATGAGAAAAATTGCGTATGGGGGAGGAAAAATTGCTTTGAGACCTTTTCAAAACATACAAGTAGATTTCACTGAAATGCCCTCTGTGCAGGGGTACAAACATTTACTAGTGATCGTAGATCATCTCACTCACTGGGTGGAGGCCTTCCCAACCAGAAAAGAAACTGCGCAGGAAGTTGCAAGAATAATCCTAGAAAACATCATACCACGATACGGCCTGGTCAATAACATTGACTCGGACCGAGGTCCACATTTTGTTGCTCAAACTTTGCATCAAGTAACAAAAGCCCTGGGGATAAGGTGGAGATTACACACCCCATGGCATCCTCAGAGCTCTGGAAGAGTAGAAAGGATGAATAGAACCCTTAAAAATGTGTTAACTAAATTAATTGAAGAAACAAAAATGAATTGGCTCAGGTGTTTACCTCTCGCTCTCTTGCGCATCAGAACCAGACCTCGGTCCGACATGGGGGTCTCTCCATATGAAATGATGTTTGGACTCCCTTTTTTAATCACCCCTTTCAGTACAGCAGATTATCTGGAAGGGGAGGCAGCAACCCAGAAATATTTAGAGGTCATAGGAAAATCCCTAGAAGGCCTCCGAAAGAAGGGGTATCTTCCCCAAACTTCCCCTCTAGACACCAATGCGCACAACATCAGTCCTGGGGATTGGGTGTTGATAAAGTCCTGGAACACTACTACTCCATTAACCCCCAAATTCGAGGGACCTTTCCAGGTACTACTCACCACACACACTGCAGTGCGGACCCAAGAAAAAGGCTGTACCCACGTCACCAGAGTCAAAGGACCAGTGCCACCCCCGGACGCCGGACCAGACCCAACAGTGCCACCCGCCTCCTCTTGTGCATGGACAATAATTAAGAAACCAGAGGACCTAAAATTAACTTTAAGGAAGACTTGCTAGAGACTGATATACAGTGAGGTGTTAAGAACTGTTTCTGAGTTAAAGTACCATAGAAAAGGTTTAAGTACTTGGTAATTGTTTAATAAGACTAAGTGTCCTTTAGCCAAAGGAGTTACAACTTGGTTCCTAAAGAACAATAGAATTACCCTCAGGCCTGAGTGAAAGCATACAAATGCCAAAAGAAGGTAGCCCTCAAAAGCCAAGGACTGTAAGTTGATGCGGGCTTAAGCCCGATCAAAGAAATAGAGGAGGGATTTGTTATGAACAGTTTCCAGGTATTCCCCAGAAACGTGGTCAGGGCTTTCCTAGTTCCCATGGCAACACTAAAAGACCGATATTGAAATGCTAATTAGCTAATTGCTCTGTTTGTTTTCTTTAAACTACCTGGGAACAACCGGCCCCCCACCCCTCCACGCTGCCACTCTGAGACTAACATGCAAATAGAAACCCCTTAGGATCATGGGAGTATTTTTAGGAGATAAAAATGAATATAAATCAAAAACTGAACACAATAGAGGAGTCTAGATAAATGCCCTAGCTGAGGAAGAGGGAAACACATCCCCTGACTGGCTTTTAACCATCGCCATCACCTAAGAGAGAACAGACTATATTAGGCTCTGAGAAGCAGGGAGATAGAGACCGAGAGCCCTGGTGCTGCCACCACGGAAGGAGCGGGGACAGCTGTTGTTCTGCACTTCAGCAACAGACTCTGCACACCACGCCTCCTCATCCTTGGGCCACCGGTGTGCCACGGAAGGAGAAAGGACAGCTGCTGCTGAGGACTCCAGTGACCGACTCTGCACGCCGCCTTCCTTCTGGCTGCCTGGAAAAGCTACGACTGCGGGGGCGAGCTCTGCGTCGAGCCCCCTGCCCAGCTGATCTTTTCAATAAAGAGCTGAACATTAATAAAGGCATTAGCCCTGTTCATTTCAGTTACCACAAGCACTTCTGATGGAATCATCTCCAAACATTTTACAACCTGACCAACATGGTGTTGTTCCTGAATCATCTCCACAAGCAAAGCAATCCTCCCTTTGTGTAACCTCAAGCTTATGTTTTAAAGTCAGTAGCGCAGCTCTCTTGGCCTCTTGATCAGCTAAATTGTTTCCCCTTATGGAGGCTCCTATTCCTGTCTGATGGCCACGGACATGCACTACTGCTATCCTTTCCGGATATCTGAGAGCTTGTAAAACTCGTCGGATTAATTCCTCATGTATTAACCCCTTTCCTTGTGAGTTAATTAATCCTCTCTCTTCCCAAATTTTACCGAAAGTGTGTACTACCCCATAAGCATATTTAGAGTCAGTGTAGATGGTTCCGGATTTTTCTTTTAACAATTCTAATGCTCTGAGTACTGCATATAATTCACATGCTTGTGCTGACCAGCTAGGGCTAAGGGGGCCAGATTCTATTATCCTGAAGGCTTTTCCATCCACCACAGCGTATCCAGATTTCCGTTGCCCCTCAACAACCCGGGAGCATCCATCTACATATAACCGGGCCCCTGAGGCTAGTTCTTCCTCTTCCAAATCTGGTCGTATTTTGGTTTGTTCCTCAATTTGTTGGAGGCAATCGTGTGCCAGTTCAGTAGTTGGTTCCCTGTATAGGAATTGAGCAGGATTTTGTAAACTGGTAGTTTCTATAGTCAGTTTAGGGGATGATATTAGGATGCCCTCATATTTAAGCAGCCTGGCATCTGTTATCCATTTTTCAGCTTTTTGTTGCAAAACTCCCCGGATGTTATGAGGGGATAAGACCCGCAGCTCACTTCCAAAGGTTATTTTCCCTGCTTCTTCTACTAAGAAAGCAGCAGCTACAATTACTTGTAAGCAGGTGGGCCACCCTCTACTAACAGGGTCTAAAAGTTTTGAGAGATACGCCACTGGTTTTTTGTTCCCGGCCCAGTCCTGGGCCAGCACCCCATATGCAGTTCCCTCTTCCACATTAATAAATAGGAAGAATGGTCTTTTTAGGTCAGGGAGACTGAGGACTGGTGCATTTACCAATTCAACCTTTAGGGCCTTTAGTCGGTCCTCATCTTCAGGTGTCCACTTGAGTAATCCATTTTGAGTTAATTTTTCATACAGGAATTTAACTTTCCCACTAAAGTTCACTATCCACTGTCGACAGTATCCAAAAAGTCCTAACAACTGCCCTATCTGTCTCTTATTCTGTGGGGCTTGTAATGAGAGTATACCTTGGACCCTTTCAGCTTCCAATTTCTTAGTTCCTTTGGTTAACTTATGTCCCAAGTATTTAACTTCTTCCTCTACAAACTGTAGCTTAGACTTTGAAACCTTAAGTCCCTTCAAACTCAGGAAGTTTAGTAGCTTTATGCTTTCTTTTCTTACTATCTCCTCCTCCTTGCCTGCGATTAGCAAATCATCTACATACTGTACCAAAGCTGTTCCTTCACCTAAGGACTAATCTGCCAATATTTGCTCTAATGCTTGTCCAAATAAATTAGGGGATTCTGTAAATCCCTGAGGGAGGACAGTCCATCTCAATTGTTGCTTTCGATGGGTATCCGGGTCTTCCCATTCAAAGGCAAAATAATCTCTGGAGGCTTCTTTAAGAGGGCAGGCCCAGAAAGCATCTTTTAAGTCTATTACACTGTACCATTTATTTTCAGGGCCTAATTGACTTAAAAGTGTATATGGGTTAGCTACTATGGGAAATCTTTCAACAGTTCTTTTATTAATTTCTCTTAAGTCATGAACTAGCCTGTAACTACCATTTGGTTTCTTTACGGGTAAGATGGGTGTGTTAAAAGGAGGCATGCATGGTTCGAGGAGACCTTGTTTTAAGAGTCTCTCAATTTTAGGTTTTAACCCTTGTTTCCCTTCTTGAGACAGAGGGTATTGTTTTATTCTCACAGGTATTTCAGGGTCCCGGATGGTTACTTCAAAAGGTTTGATATTCAATCTTCCTAGAGTATCGGGACTGTACCACACTTCTGGATTGATTTTAGCTTCATCCGTGGTCCGTAGGGGACACAGTTTTACGCTCAATTTCTCCTCTATTACTTCCACTCCTATTCCTAGTTCAATCATCAAGTCCCGTCCGAGTAGATTATAATCTGCCTCGGGAACTAATAAAAAGGATCCCACCCCCAATTTAGAATCAGTCTCCAAAAAGACATCTTTTATCACAGGTACTCCAAAAGGCTCCCCTTTTGCCCCAATTACCTGTACCGTGTCAGATGAAATTTTACACCCCCGAGGAAGGGTCTGGACGGTTGATCTTTCCGCCCCCGAGTCCACAAGGAACTCGTATTCTTGCTGCTGGGGACCTATTTTTAGCTTTACCAGGGGCTCCATTCTTTCTCTTGTCCCCAGCAGATAGAGCCCCTGACACCCCTAGTCTTCCTGAAACTGTTTTTCATCAGCCATCCTTTGTCGGCATTCCCGCTTAATGTGACCCCTCCTCCCACAGTAAAAGCAGGCAATTCTTCTCTCCTCCTTCCTCTCATCAATCCCATCAGTCCGCCTTGGAATTCGCTTACTTCCCCACATGGCTGCCCCCTTCTGTAAAGGAGAGGGGGCAGTTTTCTGCCCTTCCTGAACTGACGCTACCATCATCCTAACATGTTTTTTATGAGTTTCATCCTCCCTCCTTACATAAACTTTCTGCGCCTCTCGCAATAATTCATCCAATCCTCTTCCTTGCCAATCCTCCAATTTTTCTAACTTCTTCCGAATGTCCACCCATGAGTTCGCTACAAACTGTGTTTTTAGCAAGGCCTCCCCTTCTGGGGTATCAGGGTCCACTCCAGAATATAACTGAAAGATTTTTCTCAACCTTTCCAACCATTCTGTGGGGTCTTCGTCCTTTTTTTGCTGTTCTTGAAAAGCCCTGTGAATATTCTGTCCTCGAGGGACAGATCTTCTTATTCCTTGTATTATAATGTTCCGCAAATCTGCCATATGGGTTCTGTGTTGCGGATCCTGGTTGTTCCAGTCAGGGAGTTGCATAGGCCACTTGGTGTCTGCGAGGGGCCCTTGTTGGTGTTCATCATCCCATATTCTCATCCCTACATCTCTAATCATCCTCCTTTCCTCTGAGGTAAATAATATACCTAAAATAGATTGCATCTCATCCCAAGTATAAACGTTCGAACCCAGAAATTGGTCTAACCTTTCGGCAACTCCAAGGGGGTCCTCTAAGAGATGTCCCATTTCCTTTTTGAACTCCCTCACATCTCCTGAGTTCAAGGGTACAGACACATATCCAACTCCTAAGATTTGGGCTGGTTGCCCCGGTTGCCCTGCATTAGGGTTAGGGACCATCCCCATTCCTGCTTCTCGGAGTGGGAACAATCCCATTTCCTCCTGCCTTTTCCTAGTCTGGCTTCTAGTTACCCGCTGGTTATTCCCCTGGAGCTCAGCATTCAACTCATCCCCCTCTGAGTCATCTTTTGCTCAGTTGTTTTGTGCCGGGGCAGAGGGGTCAGGATGTTGTGGTGAATGTGGAGACAGGGGAGGGTAAAGGTTCTGGGGAGGAGAACGGGGAGGGGGAGCTGGTGGTAGAGGAGGTGATGGAGGGGGAGGAGGTATGTAGGGTGGAGGGGTGGAATCGGGTAGGTCTGTATCCTCTTTCAATCTTTTCTTTTTCTCCTTAGTACTAAGTGTAAACAGCTTAGTGCGAGTTTCCCCCATTATCCAGAGGGAGGCGTACTCGCTCTCCTCTGAGTTCGAGGGCTCTTTAGAATTCACGTAAATATTTAAAGCCTGACATATCCAATCCTCAAATGAGCCAAACACTGGCCAGTACAAATGGTCCCCTCTTATTTGTTTCCCTCCCCAAACCTCTATGCAGTAGTGCACAATTTTCACCTTGTCCTTTCCTTTCCTGGAGGGGCAGGAATCCCAACTTTTAATCATTAGTCCTAATGGACTATCTGGAGGAATCTGGGGAAGCTTTACAGGGTTTCCCCCACCCATGGGACCAGAGGGCTTGCTTTTCCTCTGTCCCATCTTCCGGAGTGCCTTCTCACACACACCTCTTCGCTTCCCTCAATTCGTGGCCCAGCCCGTCGCTGGGTATGGGAAACGCACTACTATGAGGTCCACACTCACGTCATCTCACAGAGACGTCTCACTCACCACACTCCGGGATCCCAACCCCAACCGAGCGGGCCTCGTCCCCTTTGAACAGAGCAACCTCAGTAGCCCCAAAGGACCACTGAAAGGTACTTACACAGTCCTGTGTCTTTGCCCGGGACTTTGTGCACAAAGATTAAGGGGTTGCCGGCTATTCTTTGCTTGCCACCGAATTTGGGTTCATCGGTAAGGGTCCCAGAGGAGGACTCCTGAGCGGGGCTCACTGCCAAAGCAGCGAGGGCGCCTCCCCGGGAGGACCTTCCAACGGATAGCCCTTATCCGAGTCATGGCACCAGATTGTTATAAATAGAGGCGAATAATTTGTTCAGCCTTTCAAGAGTCAATCAGAAATTTATTGATTACAGCAAGCGATGGCAAGCAAACAGCGCTGGGTGCAGCCGGGGAGTCCCCGCTCCGCAAACGGCCCACCCCGTTTCCCTTTCCCACAGTCTTTTTATACTCTTTTTCTCCCGGGCCGCGGTATCTCTGGGTGTACTCTGCGCTTGCGCCCTCTGTTGCTAGGAGGTCGTCTTCTACTCTCTGGTGGTCGCCCGAGGGAAGCTCCTCTCTTCTTCCCCGGCGAAAGTCCACGGCCCTGCAATGGTCTTTTCCATATGCACCTAAGTTCTAATTACACAACCAGCTTAAGTAATCAACATACTAACTAGTTTCTGTCTGGCCGTTTTCTGTTATCTACACAAGGCTTCTCCTTTGATTCTCTGTTATCTACACAAGGCTTCTTCTTTCTGTCTTGATGAACAAAGAGTCTTTTCTAACTTATCACACCCAGTGTTGGCTGCAGGGTCAGGGAGACACTGAACCAGAAATTTTAGAGAATTTCTCTGGAAGATTCCATTTAGTCATGGAGATTTGGAGTGTAAAAATGCGAGAGTTGGATGGTGGGTGCTGCTGCCCATTTTCTTTTCCCAACAAACCTCTCCTGTAGAAAAGCAGGTTGGGTTAACATTCAGGCATTGCAGTCAGATCCACACACAACACTCACTACAGCTGGCTCAGCAAGAGAGGCAGAAGGCTCCTTTTTGCAAGGTTTTATTTCAGCAAGATATCACATGTGGTGGCTGAAGGGAACCTGGCAAGAAAAAAGAGAGCAACCACACAGTGCAGGCAGCTTAAAAAGGGGAAGGGGTGGGGGGCGGAGCTAAGGGCCGGGCAAAGGGGATTGGTCTCCAAGGGAGAGGGCGCAGCCACCAGGGTTATCCAACCAATGAGGGAACAGGGAAAGGAAAAACCAGGGATCAGGGAGACAGAAGTCCACGGGGGAGTCCGTCTTTTCCCCCAGGAGGAAAGAATTCTATGGTGCAATGCCCTTGGGAATTGGCTGGGAGGGGAGGGAGTTCATGGGATACTACAACTCCCCTGTTTTTTCTTACTAAGAAGGCCTCCCCAATGGACTTCTGCATACACTTAACTAGACAGGGAACTATGACTAAAATTATAAAAACAATTATTACAATAAAAAAAATTCATTTAACAAAAGATGCAACCCATCCTGTCAAACTCCATTGTTTGAAAAGTTCATCGATAACAGTGCAAAGAATGAGTGAATAAAATTCAACAGAGTCTTTTGTCTTCAGGAGCAATGGGGGGTTGTCTTCTCCTGTGAGGGACCTTTGTGTTTACAGTCTTTTTCCTTCTCCTCCTCCACGCTGCCCAAGTTTGGTCTCTTTCCTGTCTCTGAGGTTCTGGGGAAGTGTCTCTGGGAGCTGCACTTGGCGATTCGATGAATGGCTTGACATTCTTGCCGGGGATCCACCTGGGGCCAGATTCTGTGGACATGCAAGCATAGCCTCTGCCCCAAGTAACTAAGTGAAATGGACCCATTATTTGCTTGGAATCAGGGTCTTTGATCAGCACAGGGGGTTTCTCAGTGAGTTGAGCTCTGCTAGTGTTGAAGTGCCTGATAATAGGGGGGTTTGGTTCTATGAATGAATTATTAAGAAAGTCTATAGCATAGAGAGCCTTACATAATCTTTCTACATTTAAAAGTGCTCCAACTCCCCCATGCTGCTGGTCAAGGACTCTCTTGAGCGTATGGTGAGCCCTCTCTACAATAGATTGCCCTGTTGGTGAGTGGGGTATGCCAGTGGTGTGTTTCACTCCCCATTGATCTAGGAACTGTTTGAAATTTTTTGGAGGTGTAAGCTGGATCATTATCTGTTTTGATGGCTTGGGGGATGCCTAGTGTGGAAAACACTAGAAGAAAGTGTTTGGCAACGTCTTTGGCCTTTTCTCCTGAGTGGGCAGATGCGAATACAGACCCAGAGAATGTATCTATGGACACATGAATGCATTTTGGTCTCCCAAAAGGTGCATAGTGTGTGACATTTATTTGCCACAGCTATAAAATTTCGAGGCATCAGGGGCTAACCCCGGCCCCCATGGAGGGTAAGGCAAACTACAGGCAGTAAGATTGGTCCTGGGGCCTTTGGGGTCCGATCCGGCTAGCTCTGGACCCCCAACCCCTCTCAATCTCACAAGGACAAAAGTAAAAGACAGGAGGCACTCTTTCCTCTCGAGACCAGAGTCCCACTTTATTCCTTGATAGGAGCCCCCTGGGTATCAAGGTGACGTCCCTGGGGGGAAAAAGAGGGAATGCCTGATGGCGGGAGATTTTAAACCCGGGGGAATGGGGGGGTGGAGGAAAAGGACTATAGCCAATGGGGTACAAGTGAGGAGGGGGTGAGGCGAGGAAGTAACCCAGGCTAAGATCACCACCACAAGGCTCTGGGAGGAGAGGGGGAGATATGGAACAAACCACTTGGTGCAACACAACACCTCCACCTTTTCTGTTAAAACAAAATTAAAAGAAAAGCATAAAATAACAACAAAAAACAACAGAATTTTTTTAACCATATAAGTCCACCCCCCCCCCCCCCGAGAGTCCCCAGTCCTTGAACAGTCCACTCAGCCAATCCTCTGATTCCTGCTTTACTTGTCCCATCAAGCTGTTGACTTCTTGGAGAGCTGTGTGGACATTGGGTGCTTTTGATGTTAAGTTCAAGCAACAAAGTCCTTCAAATTCCTGGCACTCATTGAATTGCGGTGACAAATCAAGACCCAACAATTCCAATAGAGATTTGTAGGGAACGGTATGTTTTTATTTACAGTGCTGGGCACACGCAGGGATTTCCCTTCAAAGGGCATGTGCGCCCCTGAAAACTCCCGATACTTTTTTATTACTGTTACTAATTTACATATTCCTAGAATTTCACAATAGGTTCATGTATATTCATTCTTCTGATTTCGCGTTACACTTACAGCTAGTTACACTTGTACTCAGTTTTTGTCAGAAAGCACAGAGAGAACTCCTGTGTCACTCTGCGCTGCCTGTTTCAAGGTCCGAGGAGTCTTTCTTATCTCTTATCTCTTTAGCTTGGAAACTTGCATTCTTTATCCTTAGCTGGGGCAGTTTTGCTAGTGCTGCAGTTACCAGACTAAACAGCATATTTTACTTATGTTAGCAAGCTCAAAGCGGCACATTTCACCTAAATCCAAATGGATTTTTTACACCGTTAAATTTTTACTCTGTTTCTTCCCCCCATTTCCTACATGTAAGTAAATTATTTTACTTAATGCAAATCACTACAATAATGTGTCCCTTAATGCTTTACCATGTACATTTGATAAGGGGGCTAACACAGCTACTTGTTGTAGTATTCTCCAATTCCAAATTAGCAATATGAAGGATAATCCTAAACAACATTACAAGCAGTTCTCAAGCATACACAACCTTTACTAGTATATACAAGCACAGTTTTCTGATCAGTGACTGGATGAATCTCAAAGTGGCAAATACTTTGTTCAGTGTCAAGACACACATCTTGAGTATTACTGCTATTGCCTTCACAAATGAATCTTAATTGTTCTCTAGCGACACAAGACTCTAAGTTTACTGTTTGTCACTTTTCATTCACCTTTCGTGCCCTCACCTTATGTTCTGAAGGGTAGAGCACTTGTTTTTTATGATTTAATCCTAGTGCAATGATGGGGTGGATCACATGAAGAGTGGCATTACATATAGTAAGCACAAAGGCAGTGGTCACATTAGAAGCAGGATCATAGGTAAAATTTACCATAGTTCACTAGGATTGAAATTTCCTTTCGAAAGCAATCGCATTATCCGAGACAATCTTTTGAATTTCAGCTGGATAATCACTTTCACCTCCTTCCCATATGATCAGAGCTGCTGTTGCCTGCATCCATAACTGTGCTTGTATACAGCTGAAAGCTAAAGACACATTATCTTGAACTGTACTAAGCGCTTCTACTATTAACTTGTGGTCTTGGTCCCTGGCCTTTTCCCACTTTGGCAGTACCTTTGAAATCTGCCACTGGCTGGTTCCTAATGCCAATAGAGATGACTGTCTCAATTTTGTTAAGCTACTTGTTGCAGTAGCTAGCTTGTTCATGAGTATTTCTGAATCAATTCCATTTAAAACTCCTAATCCTGTCCCTAATATCCCAGTTAGATCCCTTTTTATTTTGCTCCTGAGGTGTATTTGTCTTTGTAACCACATTGTCCAGCCCTCAAAGGATGTTCTTAGGAAAGAGGAGCAGGCTGGCTGGATTTCTGAGATGTTAATTTGCATTAGCAATTCAACACATTTGAGAGACCACTCTGGATTGAACAACAGTTGTTGTTGACCCATATTTTTCACTACGTATGGGGCTATTTCATATACCTTAGGTTCAAGTGTGGTTTGGATCTGAGCTGCTTGAGTACTGGTGTGAGTTGTATGTGGTTTTGCCGTTGTAACAGCTATAACATCTATTTTAAATTTAAATGGGAGTCCGACTTCATCACGAGCCCACAGACAAATCACTTCTACAGGCTGAATTAATGTGAAATTACACCAACAATCTACTCTACTTGGGCTATCACAAACCTCCCGGTGTCTGTATACAGGAGAGGCAGAGACACTAACTTCCACAATTCTTGTTCCTGCCACTCCTGCTTTTCATATACCTGATCCCTGTGGATTACTACAGTAGACAGGTTTAAATCTTTTCTTTCAAAAGCTTCCCCCATGGATCCAATATACTGATTAAAAGCCTGGTGCGGTGGTTACCTGCTACGACCTCAAGCAGTCGAAAAGTGCCGGCTAGTGCTGCCTTTGTAAGGCCGTAGCCACCACGTGAGCGGGCACTCCAGGGTTCGGAGTGCTCCGGCGTGGGTAATGCAGCTTTAGTAGCTTCACGCTGAGAGGAAGCAAAGGGACGAGAGAAGGACACTTTGCTTGCAAGCCTGAGAACGTTTATTCCCCCATGCGTGGACGGAGTGAATCGCTCTTGGTGCAATGCAAGGCAAAATGGCGACGGGACAAAAGAATGAATTAGATTATATAGGGGGTGGGCGGACAGAGGTAGAAACCTGCCTCGCCCTATGGGGACACATGGTAGGGGAGAGACTTGGATCAAAACAACCTATGGTAACATAACAGAGGTGGGTACAGTGTTCTGGGACAAATAGCAGTGCAAAGGTGGGGTGATTGACGCAGAATGTTCATGAAGAATCAGGGAGTGGTTACAAGACTGACACTCCAACAAGGAGTGAGCAACCCCTGACTGACAGAACCTTGTAAGGAGAAAACTGTGTCAGGTGAGAAGATTCACATGTCTGAGTGACAAGAGCTCCCACGGTAAACAACTTGGAGCAAACCACTGTGAGGGAAAATAGGGGTACAGAGAACCAACCTAACTAACATTTATAAAATCCCTAACTAAATGAACCCAACCTACAACAGCCTGGGACCAAGGCCATTCAGCATCAGTTAGGATAGAGGTACTTATTAATTCCGAGACTCCAATTATACTAATGTACAAAACAAGTCTGTAAATAAAATTACAAGCTACCCCCGGCCGCAATATACTCATTTTGCCCAAATACGTTTTAGTCTCAGTTCATTGTCTCTTGGTGTCAATTTTCAAGGGGCTTCAGGGGCCTCCTTCATTCGAGCATGGTAGATCCGGGTATTCTGCTTCTTAATCTTGATTGCGATGAAGGTGGTGAGAAGCATCTGGAATGGTCCTTCCCACTGTGGTTCCAAAGTCTTTTCTGTAAGAGACTTAACATATACTTATTTCCCAGGCTGTATGTTATGTACTGGTTCACTTAGCTCCCTGCTCTGAGTTCCAGACACATGTCTTTTCATTTTCTTTGACCTGTCTACTTAAAGCCACCATATAGGTCTCTTGCACTATTCTGGAAATAAAATGTTGTCCTGGCTTGTAAGATAAGCATATATTCTATTTGCCATCTGTCGGAGGTGGGGCAGGTATCTTATCTTTTCCAAGAACAATGTCTCCCTCCGGGGAGATATCTTCTGTTAATGTGCCATTGAATGGCTCACTGCATGACTGAGAAAGTTACATCATCCCATTGTAAGATGCTCCACCCAGAGGGAGGAGCCAAGCATCCCTACCTGCATAAAATCAGCATTTCTTGAGACAGCAGCTCTGCCTCTTCACTGGATTCCCAGAGGAAGACCAGGCCTATCTACTCTATCACCAGACCTTCAGAGAAAACTACATCCTTCTACTGGATCATCGCTTCAACAGCATTTCATCTGCCACTCCAGGAGCAGGAGGAGCAGCCACCATTTAACTGGACTATCAATAACACCCTGACTCCTAAGGGTGTCAGGTTTCTGACTCTATCAGTAGTTTTGTTTGTACTAATTACATTTTTTTTTTAATTTAGGTTTTTCCCAGTAAAGAACTGTTATTCCCATTCCCATATCTTTGCCTGAGAGCCTTTTTATTTTGAAATTGTGGTAATTTGGAGGGAGGGGGTTTACCTTTTCCATTTCACGGGAGGCCCTTGCCTTCCTTCACAGACTCCTGTCTTTTCAAACGAAGACAAATGTGATCCTTTGTCTGGGAATATTGTGACTGGAACTCCACAAGCAGTATTATTTACTCTGGTCACCTTGACAGTTCTGGTGGGGAATGCTTCTGGCGACCCTGAAAATCTATTTGCCAATACTCATAAATATTGACACCCTCCTTTCCATGGGGGTTTTGAAAAGCCAATTTACCGCTGCTGTCCAGATCCATGGCCCCTCCCAATCTGACCAAGTTTTTTCTGCGGGTATTCTTGGGGTTAGTTTGGAGGCAAGGATAACACTGTCAGTTCACCTGAGTGATAGTGGCATATAAATTCCTGGCAATGATCCTTTCAATCAGATATGTGTTCTAAAAAGCCGGGGTCCAAGACCACAAGTTAATAGTAGAAGTGCTTAGTATGGTTCAAAATAACGTGTCTTTAGCTTTCAGTTTTATACAAGCACAGTTTTGGATGCAGGCAACAGCAGCTTTGATCATACAGGAGGGGGTGAAAATAATTTTCCAGCTGAAATTTGAAGGATTGTCTGGGATAATGTGATTGATTCTGAGGGAAAGTTCCAATCCTGTTGGACTATGGTAAATTTGCTGATTATATAAAGAAATCTCAGAAGCATCTGTGACCTATGATCCTGCTTCTAATGTGGCCACTGCCTTTGTACTTACTGTATACAATGCCAGTTTAAAATTATGAAAAATGGTGCTCTACCCTTCAAGAACATAAGGTGTGGTCACGAAAGGTGAAAGAAAAGTGGCAAACAGTAAACTTAGAATCTTGTGCTACTAGGGAACAACTAGGATAAAGCAATATTATTAATGCTCAAGATGTGTGTCTTGACACTGAACAAAGTATCTGCCACTTCGAGATTCATCCAGTCACTGATCAGAAAAATGTGCTTGTATATACTAGTAAAGGTTGTGTATGCTTGAGAACTCCTTGTGCTATCGTAATTGTACCTAGTAGGTCAAATGTACAATAGTAAAGCATTAAGGGACACTTATTAACATAAGGATTTGCATTAAGTAAAAGAATTTACTTACCATCTTAGGGAAAGGAGGGAATGAGACAGAGTGAAAATTTAACAGGGTAGAAAGGTCTGAGGATTCTTTCTTATCTCTTGTCTCTTTAGCTTGGAATTTTGCATGCTTTCTCCTTAGCTGGGGCAGTTTTGCTAGTGCTGCAGTTACCAGACTAAACAGCATATTTTACTTATGTTAGCAAGCTCAAAGCGGCACATTTCACCTAAATCCAAATGGATTTTCTACCCCGTTAAATTTTTACTCTGTTTCATCATGTTCATGTAGCCGCAGGATGAAGTAGAGTCTCCTGCTGCTGCCGTGGACAGGCTTGCTGAAGCATCTGTGCCAGGGTCACCTAGATGTTTTGGCGTGGCTGAGGGATGATTCACCCAGCTGTCAAACTGCTCGGCATGAACAGGATGACAACTTGGACAGAGCTCATCTTGAGGTTGAGTGGGAGGTAGATTTTCTTTTCTAAAAGGAAAAACAACATTTTAAAACACATTACAAATCAGGAGTCTACCGGAATGTAACCAAATCTCTTAGGAAGGTTCTTCTTCCTCTTCCCGGCGTCATCTTCTCTTTGAGGCGACGGCTGCTTGCTTCTCATCCCTGTCTGCTGGTGCTGGATTTTTGGGGATGAAAGGTTTTACCCACTTTTGGGGTATCCATCGCAGGCCTGTGGGGGTGGACATGCATGCATAGCCATGCCCCCAGGTAATGAGCTCATAAGGACCCTTGGTTTCCCAAGTTTCTGGGTCCTTAATGAGGACTGGTGGACACTGCGACAATTTAAACCAATTATTGCTGTTAAAATGACGTACCACCAGAGGACTCATATTCTCAAATGAACAATTCAGGAAATTAATTGTGAACAGGGCTTTGCAGAGCTTTTGTTTTGGTGACATCCACGCTGCTGAACTGCTCTGCCTAGCCAGGACTTGCTTGAGTGTATGGTGGGCACGCTCAACTACAGCTTGACCTGTGGGGGAGTGGGGAATGCCTGTCTTGTGCTCCACCCCCCACTGCTGGACAAACTCTAGGAACTCCTTGGATGCATACGCTGGGCCATTGTGGGTCTTAATTTCCCTAGGGATCCCCAACACTGAAAAGCCTTGCACCAGGTGTTGTTTGGCATGCACAGCCCTTTCCCCTGCATAGGCAGAGGCATAAACCGCACCTGAATATGTGTCTATGCTTACATGCACATATTTCAGGCGACCAAAACTGGGAATGTGTGTGATGTCTGCTTGCCACACTTCACAGCTTCCAAGGCCTTGGGGGTTAACCCCGACACCCAGCAATGACATGGCCTGGAGCTGGCAACTGGGACAGGTGGCCACAATGTCTCGAGCCTGACTCCATGTTAGTTGGAACTGATGGATCAGACCTGGCACATTCTGATGGTATTGCTGGTGACTTAGCTTTGCCTGTTGGAAGACGTCCGGAAGGCATGCCATTTCTGCTGGGGCAGCAAGGGAATCTGCTTTGTGATTACCTTCTGCAATTTCGCCTGGCAAATTGGTATGTGACCTCACATGCATCACATAGAACAGATGCTCCCACTGTGAAACAAAATAAATTAGTTTTGAGAGCAACCTGAAGAGATGCTCGTTCTCAATGTCTTTGAGAACTGCCTGCTCTGCCCTGGACACTACTCCTGCCATGTAGGCTGAATCAATGACCAAATTAATTGGCTCTGAGAACTTCTCAAAGGCTCTCACAACTGCGGCCAGTTCGGCGACCTGGGGTGACCCCTCCACAAACTCAACATCAGCTTCCCAATGCTGAGTCTGGGGATTTCTCCAAGTCATCATCGACTTATGGGATGCCCCGGATGTGTCAGTGAACACTGTAAGCACCTTGAGTGGCCTACAGCTCCTTTTCTCAGGAGCAATGAGGTGGAATTCCTCATGAAACAGCTTGTGTGACGGGGTGTGGACTGCTATTTGTCCACTGTAGCTGTCCAGAGATAGCTGGAGACTGGCTTTGCTCTGGAGCAGGTGCTCAAACATCTCTTTGGTCAACCTCTCGGGAGAGTTCTTTCCCTCCTTTGAAAGTTTGACCGGGAGGTGAATACACTTAAAGTCACAACCAGCCAGCTCATGTAGCCTCACCCTGGCCTTCTGGATGAGCTGAGCTATCAGCTCTTGTGGCTGTGTGATGGTTTTGGATCGCTGGTGGGAGAGGAAAACCCACTCTGTGATTAAGAGTGGATCCTTCTGCCCTTCGATCCATTGGAATATCAAGCCACGTAAGTGTGGTAACTTTCCCATAACAATGAATTTGAAAGGCAGCTTGGGCTGATAACGATGAGCCTGCCTCTCGGCCAAAGTCTTCTGTGCTTTTTGGATTGTGGTTTTTGCCTCTGGGGTCAGTTCCCTGGGAGAAACTAGCTCTCTCTCCCCTTTCAATAAATTGAGGAGGGGATCTAGGCCCTCGTTGGTGAGGCCTAGCCAAGGCCTGACCCAGTTCAAAGACCCACACAGGGAATGGAGATCCGCTAGGGTTTTGGGATCACTATTGATTTCCAGTTTCTGTGGAACAACGGTCCGCGCAGTGATCTCCAAGCCCAGGTACTTCTAAGGTGGCATCCTTTGAACCTTGTCTTCCTGCAGTTGGAATCCAGCAGAGGTTAAAACTTTAACCACAAGGTCAAGTGTGTTTTGGACTATTATGTCATTGGGGGCGCACACAAGTGCATCATCCATGAAGTGTAGGATGATGGTTTCCCTTTTCTGGGCATGCACTGGGGACACCAATGAAGCCACGTACCACTGGCAGATGGAAGGAGAGCACTTTTAATTCCTTGAGGCAATACTCTCCAGTGGTAGCGCTTCATTGGGGCTTCTTGATTGCTGGTAGGAACCAAGAAGGCAAACTGTGGTGCATCTTCTGGGTGTAGGGGAATATGGAAAAAACAGTCCTTGATGTCCAGGACAGTCAATTGCCAATTTTGGGGAAGCATCACTGGGGAGAGCATCCCTGGTTGGAGTGACCCCATGTCCTCAATTACCTTGTTTATTTCTCATAAATCATGGAGGAGCCGCCAGTTATCCTTTGGGGTCCGATCCGGCTAGCTCTGGACCCCCAACCCCTCTCAATCTCACAAGGACAAAAGTAAAAGACAGGAGGCACTCTTTCCTCTCGGGACCAGAGTCCCACTTTATTCCTTGATAGGAGCCCCCTGGGTATCAAGGTGACGTCCCTGGGGGGGAAAAGAGGGAATGCCTGATGGCGGGAGATTTTAAACCCGGGGGAATGGGGGGGCGGAGGAAAAGGACTATAGCCAATGGGATACAAGTGAGGAGGGGGTGAGGCGAGGAAGTAACCCAGGCTAAGATCACCACCACAAGGCTCTGGGAGGAGAGGGGGAGATATGGAACAAACCACTTGGTGCAACACAACACCTGGCAGTTGGAGCAGGAGCCCATGATTGCTCTTGCCTTTCCCCTAGTGATTTTAAACATCCAGACAAGGGCTGGCACATTTTGGTGGAAAAACTGATGGCTCAGTTTGGCCTGATTGAAAATGTCTGGTAGGGTGGTCTGTACTGCCATGGCTAGGAGATATGTTCTCCAGTTGCCTTCTGTAATTGGTCCTGGGAGGTCAGGGTGTGACCTCACATGCATGATGTGATATGGTTGCTCTTGGTGGGAGAGGAGGTATATTAACTTAGAAAGCAAGCTGTATAAGTCTGGGTTTGGCACTTCCTTTAACAAAGAATGTTCTGCTCTTTCAGCTATCCCAGCAACATAGGCCGATTCAGTAACCAGATTTAAGGGCTGTTTGAACTTCTCAAAGGGTCTGACAACAGATGCTAATTCTGCGATTTGTGGGGAATCCCTGAACAATTTGAACATCAGACTCCCACTCCTGAGTGTCAGGATTTTTCCATGTCATAACTGAATTGTGGGATTTTTCCAGAGCCATCAGTAAAAACAGTGCCTTTAAAGGAGTTCTACTTTTTAATGATTTTGGGACCAAATTAAAACACTCATTAAATATCTTATGTTTCTTCAAATGGATAGAGATTTGACCTCGGTAGCTGTCAAGAGCAAACTGAAGGTGTTCATTGGTCTGGATCAGAGCTTCCAGCTCACCTGATTTCACTGGGAGGTAAATGTATGTGAAATCACACCCTGCTAAGGTTTTGAGGCATGATCTGGCCTTAATGATGAGCTGAGCCATCAGCTCCTGGTGTGTAGTGATAGTCTTATGTGGTTGATATGATCAGAACACCCACTCTATAATTAACAGATGATCTTTCAGAGTGGCATCCCACTGGAAAATGAGACCATGAAACTTTGGTGCCTCACCCAAGATGACAAATTGGAAGGGCAGGGTAGGATCAGCATGGTGGGCTTGTCTTGTGGATAGTGTTTCTGATACCTTTTGGATCGCTACCCCGGGCTTCTGGCGTGATTGTCCGTGGTGAATCGAGGTCGTCATAGCCTCACAGGAGGTTGAAGAGGGGTGCAAGGTCCTCGATTGTGATCCCCAGCAGTGAACGAACCCAGTTGATGCTCCCACAGAGCTGATGAAGGTCCCTCAGAGTTCTCGGGTTGCCCTTGATTGTGGAAAAAAACCTCCACAACTTGTAAAAGTTGTAAAGCCGGTATGTTTATTACAGCACCGGCTGCATGTGAGGATTGTTCCCCCAAAGGACATGTGCACCCCTGAGAAGTCCCAAACCTTTTTTATCCCCCTTACTAGTACATATGCATAGAGTTTCACAATAGGTTCATGCATATTCATTTTACTGGTTTCGTCTTAAAACTTGCAACTAGTCTTTATCAGTCCTTGTACAGAGAACTCTCTGGTCACTCTGTCCGTCTCTTGCAGCCTCAGCTTTGGCTCTCGTCTTTGTTTCAAAGTTCCAGGGGCCCCTCTTATCTTCCTTTTAGCTTGGAAGTTTGCATTCTTTTTCCTTGGCTGAGGCAGTTTTGCGAGCACAGGCTTTTTGTGAGAACAGGCAGTTTTGAAGTTTTGAGCACAGCAGAGTTAATAGACTAAACAAGTTAAAACAGCATATTTCATCTATGCAAGCAAGCCACAGACCAAATAATTCAAAACAGCATATTTCATCTAAATCCGAAATGGATTTCTACGCTGTTAAATTTCCACTCTGATTCACTTGATGGTGAGCTGCTGGGGTACAATGGTCCTTTCGCCGATCCAGAGTCCTAGGTAGGTCCATGGGCAGGTGAGTTGAATCTTCTCAGTGGCAATTTCAAATCCTGCTCCTTCGATGGCCTGAATAGTCTTTTCGAGAACAGTCTCTAAATAATAGTCAGTCTCTCTCAGTGCAAATTAGAATATCATCCATGTAGTGAAAAATTATTGCATTGGGGAATTTTTCTCGAATGGATAAGAGCATGTGGGAAACAAACATTTGACAGATAGCTAGCAAATTTTTCATGCCTTGAGGAAGAGTTTTCCATTGATACCTTTTGAGAGGGGGTTGTCTGTTAATTGATGGAACAGAAAATGCAAACCTTGGGGCATCTCTGGGAAGAAGCAGGATGTTAAAAAAGCAATCTCTGATATCAATGACTGCTAATTTCCAATCTCGGAGGAGCATTGAGGGTGAGGGTAGGCCGGGCTGCAGAGGGCCTATGTCCTCAATGACCTCATTGATCTTTCTGAGGTCTTGTAGGAGCCTTCACTTGTCTTTGCCTGGTTTATGAATGACAAAGACAGGGGTATTCCAAGGGCTAATGTATGGTACTATGTGGCCCTTGGACAGCTGCTCCTCCACTAGGGATTCGAGCGCCCTTAACTTTTCATTTCAGAAGGGCCACTGATCAACCCACACTGGTTCATCAGTTTTCCAGGTGAGTAGTGTGGTGGGGAGCTCTACACCTACAGTGGCCCCGACTAAAAATCCTGCCGTGGTGAGGGGATTTCTTGCCTTGCTCCCCATTGCGACAATAGGTCTCTGCCCCATAAGGTGATGGGTGCCCTTACCACGAAAGGTCTTACTGTGGCTACCGGACCCTCAGGTCCTTGAATAAGGATTGTTCATTTACTTCGCATAGAGGTGGCATGTGGTAGATAGGGACAGGCGAATGGAAAATCTCGGGATGTGACGGAAAGCAAGACCCTTCCCCCCTCATCCTGCTATAGATGATCAATCACTCCTGAAGCATGCAGCCCCTCCTAACTCCAGTAGTTTTCCACTCCTTACTAGCCCTAGCCGGACCCACCGTCCCCCTTTGACGTAGTAAAACCCCCTTGACTATTTAACCTCATGAGATGAGATAATAAACGCCACTTGACCATCCACCGCATTGGTGTCTGTGCTTGTCAGTGGATCGAGTGACCTGGGGGAGGCCGGGTCGCCGTGCTGTGTCTTGATACCAGGTCGCCCACCTTCTCAGCAGAAGGCGACAGTGGCAGCTCCTCCAATCCCAGGGATGACTCCATTGGCTGGCACTAGTTCCCAGCCCTGTGGCCACTTGGAGCCGGAAATGATGGTCACATCTGCTCCGGTGTCTGCTACACCTGGAAGATAAACTTTGTCCCCTTTATTAAACAAACCACACTCTATAATAGGTCTGTCCAAGCCCACAGTCTCTGCCCACAAGACTCTAGGATTTTCTGGCAAAATGTCAGTCCAGGTGGGTATGAGGAAAGCTTGGGCGATGGGTGTACCCTTAGACAAATACCAAGGTGAGCGTACACATGAGACAGTCACAGTAATTTCATCCCTTGGTCCCACAGTTTGGACTTCTGGTAGTACTTGCAAATGGTCCGGTCCAATACTAGAGTCCCCAGTTATCGGTTTCTTGGCCCCACGTTGGGCCCCTCCCTGGGGGTTCCCCTGTCAGGGGGAAACCCTCCTGGAGCAGTTCTGTGGCAGGAAAAGGAGACACAGAGGATGTTTTTGGTCTACAGCTTCTTGTTTATTGTTATCTTATCTAAAGTTTTGCACGCCATCAATACCAGACTCTGTGCACTGCAAAAGCACCGCAAAAATGCCTAACAATCTCTTGTTACAAGGTCTTTTAAGACTAAACTATCCAATTAAGAAATGACACCTAGATTATTTTCCCTTTTAACCCAATAACTGATCCCTCAAAGCCCGCAATGCAGACTTTTCTGTCCAATTACATCACCCAAACCCATGAAGAAGAAGGAAAAAAAGGCAAAGAAGAACAACCTGCCTCCACCCTAAAACCTCCATCTTGTTCCCATCTACAACATACTAAAAATCCCAAAACCTAAATTTCTCACCCAAGTGACATGCTATACTATTCTCTATAATCTATTTCACACTTTTGTGGACTCTAGTCTATCTTGAAGTCTTGGAAGCTTTCTTCATGAATGAGGGTCAAAGTCAGTGCTTCTCTGGGTGTCAGGACCCCTCAGAGCAGACAGAGAAATATTCCCTGTGCCCTGGGTTCCCACACCCAATTATAAAAATGTCCCTTGGTCCATCAGAGGGTCCAAACTTACCAGTTGGAATTTGGTAGGTCTCCTTATCCTCAAGCTGGATGGAAAGGGCGCTTACCAGAGTGTGTCATGTCCCTGCCTGAATGTATTGGTAGACCTCGGAGAGTTGGAGCTCTTCCTCATCGTCACAGACGGTCTCTTGGTGCTCGGGCTTTCTGGGATGGTGGGGAAAGAGGTATGGAATGGCTTGGCATTTGGTATCATTGCGCAGGGCTGTCCTGCACTTCGCGAGAAGTTTCCCTGGTGCTGCTGTTGAGAGGGCTGATGCTGGATCTGCTGGTGATACTGAAACTGGGGACAATGTTTAGAATGTTCTTTACAGTCTAAGCATGCAGTGGAGGAACAACCAGTGGAGGGGTGTGTCTGCACAAAGTCCTTATCACATTCCACCTTGAAGTGACCAAATTCATTACACTTATAGCATTGCATATTTTGTTTATTTTGTGCTACAAGGGCTTCAGCTACTCCTTTGCTGACTGCCATGGCTACTATATGTTCAGTGGTTGTGAGACAGGAACAGGCTTCCACCATTTGATGAATGGTGAGTTCAGGGTCTGGAGGGAGCGCCCTTATAATTTTTTGCAATTTTCATTCACATTGGATACTGCTAGTATATTGAGCAGCTCTTCTCTAGCCCTTGGGCAATCAACCTGCTTATCAATAGTGTCTTTTAATCTGTTAATGAATTTAATATATGTTTCATCAGTGCTTTGACGAATGTCAGCAAAACTTAGTTGTGGGGTAGTACCATCAGGTGTTTGGAATAAAGCATTCCAGGCAGCATTTTTAATGTCCTCTAAAACAGCTTTGGATAAGTTTCGGGCTTGCGCTTGTGGATTTTCATAGTCTCCTTCCCCGCTCAGGTGGTCTACGGTGAGATAAGCTCGGCTAGCCTCCGATTGGCAATCTTGTACTAGTGTTTTTAACTGTTTTTTCCAAATTGATTCCCACAGAAGTAGCTCTGTAGGTGATAGGAGGAGGGACATAACATGCCGGAGATCATGGGGGACAAGCACATGAGTTGAGAAAGTTACTTGTAAAAGATTTTTAAAATATGGAGAATAGCGGCCAAAATCTTTGGATACTCTACAAATTTCTCTGAGCTCACTGTAAGGAATAGTTTTCCATTTTGGGGGAAACCTCCTTTTGCATCTAACTGGGGTGGCAAGGACTTGTAATTTTTCAGTGAACTCCCAGTTCTTATCCAAAGCTGCTTCTCTTTTGATTTGAACGCAGGGATCCTCAAATTCACTGTCTGAATCTGAGGAATCACTTTCATCTGAGGTAGAGGCAGATGTCCTAGAATCAGCACCAGAGCTCCAGCCAGAGTATGCTTCGTGCTTGGAGCCTTTGGTGTGTAAACAGGATAGTTTTTTCTGATTAGCTTCCCTCCCAGTAGGGTGTGGGGAGGGACCCGGGGGAGCAACCGTGGGACCCAGAGGAGGGGGAGCGAAAGCTGGCAGGGGGGAGAAGGACCTGGAGGGGGGGTCCCACAGGGGGCGAGGGGTAAAGGAATGCCCGCTGCCAGGACAGCTGGTGCGAGTGGGTAGGCAGGGACGGAGGCTGCTGCTGCCAGGGGGACACCTGGAGCCAGGGTAGGGAGGATACCCGGAGTCGCAGGGGTGGGGGGATCCGGGGCTGCGGAGGGTAGACCCGGGGCCATGGAGAGGGTCGGTGCCAGTGGAGCCACTGTTGCAGGCGCGGGGGAAAGTGCTACTACTGGCAGGGGTGGGAGGGGTGTGAGGATACTCGGCGGGACAGGAGCGGCTGTGGCCAGCGCGGTGGTGGGCACGGCCGATCCTGCGGGCAGCGGGGGGGTTGGGACTACCACGTAAACTGCAGCTGGAAGGGAGGGAGGGAGGGAACACAGGGGATGCGTTAGTCGCGGATGCAGGGAAGGGGGGCGCCAGGACCGTGAGAGGCGTGGTCACGGAGAAGGGGGAGGGGCACCGGGACCACCGAAACTGGCGCCGAGAACGGGGTGCCCGGCACGGAAACTGAATTGGGCGCGGGCGGAGCAGGGTAGGGAGAGGGGATAGGGTTGGAAGAGGGGATGGGAAAGCCAGATGCAGGGGCAGGGACATAAGGTGGGGCTGCCGCGGGGGGAGGAGCGACCATGGGGACAGGGGAACCTGACACAGGGGCGGGGAGCTCAGGGAGGGGCCATCGCAGGGGGAAGGGGGATGACGAGTGAAATGAACAGGGCTAATGCCTTTATTAATGTTCAGCTCTTTATTAAAAAGATCAGCTGGGCAGAGGGCTCGACACGGAGCTCGCCCCCGCTGTTGTAGCTTTCCCAGGTGGCCGAAAGGAAGGAGGCGTGCAGAGTCTGTTGCTGAAGTCCAGAGCAGCAGCTGTCCCTTCTTCTTTCGTTGTGGCACACCGGTGGCCAGAGGATGAGGAGGTGTGGCGTGCAGAGTCTGTTGCTGAAGTCCAGAACAACAGCTGTCCCCACTCCTTCCCTGATGGCAGCACCAGGGCTCTCTCCCTTTTCTGTCTCCCTGCTTCTCACAGCCTAACCTAGTCTATTCTTTTTTAGGTGATGGTGACGGGTAAAAGTCAATCAGGGGATGTGTTTCCCTCTTCCTCAGCTAGGGCATTTATCTAGACCCCTCTACTGTGTTTAGTTTTTGATTTAGGGATGTCTTTAGCTCCTAAAAATACTCCCATGATCCTAAGGGGTTTTTATTTGCATGTTAGTCCCAGAATGGCAGCGTGGAGGGGGGTGGGAGGCCAGTTATCTCCAGGTAGTTTAGAGAAAACAAACAGAGCAATCAGGTAATTAACATTTCAATATCGGTACTTAGCTAGAGTTAGTAGCTTTTTTGGTGTTGCCATGGGAACTAAGAAGGCCCTGCCCGCATCTCTGGGGAACACGTGGAAACTGTTCATTACAACGAGGACGGGGAAACTCGGTGTGGGGGCGTCAATGGGAGCAGTGCCCGCCCTGGGGAACGCCCAATGTGGGGGCAGCACCCGCTGCGGGGATGGGGCTCCAAGGTGGGGTGGGGGAAGGGAAGGGAGGAACCCAGACACCGTCCTGAGTGCCTGGGGTGGGAAATTTTAAAATGGAGTATTCTGCCATGGGGCCGACGCCATCTTGTTCCATAACAGTGAATGGTAGTCGAGGGCAGAGGGTTTTGGGAGAGAGGGTTTGGTAAGAGCCCAGACTAGCATGGCCAGTACTAGTCGGGAAAGGGGACAGGAGGGGACTGGAGGAGGCAGAAGGCAGGTAGCTCTCCAGTGCTTGTTTCAGGCAGTTTCCATCTCCAGATCTATCCCTAGGGGACAGGGGAACAGGGACAGGGGTGTGAAAATCGCCAATCACTTGTTTTACATTTTTAAATGTTTAATAGTAATAAAATGGTTATAAAAATAGAGTAATAAGAATTTAGACAGAGTTAGGACAATAAAGGACAATAAAAAGCAAAGGATTACGAATGTTCGGATGCTTTCCTCTTGAAAGCATGGCTCGCTAACAAAGGATTAACCCTTAAAAGCAGTAGCCTGTTGCATATTCATATATCTCATAGATGATGCATACATTCTTTTCAAAAAAAGGGTGTTCTCTGGTTATCGTCAGCTTCTTCCCCTTAATCCTGGTGGCTTCTTAAAGACAGAGAGGAGGTGGAAGGATGTTTGTCTTTTCTGATAAGGAGGCAGTAACTCTTAGGTGTCTTGTTGCTGTTATCTCTGTGCAAAGAATTTCTTGATTATCTCATCCCTTTCTTGAGCTAGTTAAAAAAATATCTTACATCGCATAGTTTCTATTTTAACATAGTTTCTATTTTAACATAATATTATGACCTAAAACTATATCTACCACACTACTTTAAAAGGATTAATACAGTACTACAAAATAACTTTTCCAACATAATACATATAGTATTCAATTTAATATTTGCGAAGAACCAATCATTTAATATGCATTTTTCACAGGGGGGTTGGGAGACAAAGGCAGAGATACAGAACTTTCAGAATCATTAGAACCCTCTGTCAAAGCTTGAATTACCTTATAAATAGAGTGAAAAAGTGGATAGAACTTCACCACCCGAAAATCGCCTTCATTCTGGAGTTGATACATTGTTTTTCCTACATTATCCCAGAACTCAACAGACAAAACTGACTCAGCTGTAGCACCCAGAAAGAATTTGAAAACCTAAAGAAAAAGAACCCTCAGATCACCCTTAGAGAACTTAACATTATATTATCAAGGGCATTAGAAAGTTGGGAATAAACTTCTTTCTGCTCAGTGGATAGTCTGGTACCCATTGAGCCCTCTCCCTCCTAAGAGATAAAAAAAGGAAAAAAAAATATAAAAAGGTGATGGTCACCAGGCTATACTCACCACCTCAGTGTGTCAGAAAAAAAAAAAATATCAGAAGAAGTTTCGCTGTTCCGGCCAGTCCTTGAAGCCTCGAGGGTTGTTGGCCACCCCCAGAGAAATCCCCCAGGAAATTGGGGTTTTTTCTCTTGGGGAACTGGAATGATGACTGCAACTGAAAATCCAGTGGAGATCCAATGGAGACGCTTTCAAAAGGTTAGATAAAGCCTCAAGATCAGGGCCCAGTTGTGTGCCAATTAAAAATGCAGGGAGCTGGATGGTGGGTGCTGCTACCCATTATCTGTTCCAAACAAACCTCTCCTGTAGAAAAGCAGGTTGGGTTAACATTCAGGCATTGCAGTCAGATCCACACACAACACTCACTACAGTTGGCTCAGCAAGAGAGGCAGAAGGGTCCTTTTTGCAAGGTTTTATTTCAGCGAGATATCACATGTGGTGGCTGAAGGGAACCTGGCAAGAAAAAAGAGAGCAACCACACAGTGCAGGCAGCTTAAAAAGGCGAAGGGGTGAGGGGTGGATCTAAGGGCAGGGCAAAGGGGATTGGTCTCCAGGGGAGAGGGCGCAGCCACCAGGGGTATCCAACCAATAAGAGAACAGGGAAAAGAGAAACCAGGGATCAGGGAGACAGAAGTCCATGAGGGAGTCTGTCTTTTCCCCCAGGAGGAAAGAATTCTATGGTGCAATGCCCTTGGGAATTGGCTGGGAGGGGATGATAGTAAAAGGGTTTTAAAATCATGGGGATTTGGGGAGTTAGAATGTTAGGCTTAGTAGGCCCTGGGAAAATACCCTGGGAAAGTATTGGTCTTGTACTTGCTAGAACTGTTTCTAAAATGCAATTTGGTCTCAGTACGAATGTTAACAATGGCAAAATCAATAATGTCAAAATGTGAGATCTGCTTGAAAAACAACCCAGTGGCTAGATGGCAGGCACAACTAGGAAGGGTTCGGTTAGGGATAGAATCAGGAAATTATTGGCAGGTAGATTTTGTAGAATTACCAAGAACTCGAGGATACAAATACCTGTTAGTAGGGGTTGATACATTTTCTGGATTGCCAGAAGCCCTTCCCTGTTGCACAAACCAAGCAAAAGAAACAGTTAAGTGGTTACTACAAGAAATCATTCCCAGATTCGGGGTGCCTCTAGGGATATCATCAGATAGGGGACCCCATTTCATAGCCATGGTGGTAAAAGAAGTAAGCAAGTTGCTGGGAATAACTGCCTGTCTGCCAATACCAAAAACAGCGTGAGACACAGTAAATTGGGGAATCATAATGACAAAACTGCCTGAAATACAAACGAACAAAACAATTGCATTTAAACAGGTACCGGAATCGAGACAGGTAGTCAAGGTAACCAAGAAAGTAATAGGACAATGGTTGCATCCTTTGAGTCAGCAAGACTGTCTTAAAAATAATGGCACGATAGCATATCCTATAGGATGGTCGGGGGGCATCCCAATAAATGGCAGTGCTACTTGCCACACTATAAAAAGATTACAGAAAATGTTACAGAAACCTGATATGGAAGTGCGAGGCAAAAGATCAGAAAGGTCAAATAGAGCCTTGGGACAGTGCATGGTCTCTGAGTATACTTCAAAAATTCCAGTACACGGCAACCACCCCTTGGTGCATTAAATGGGAAGGTTCAGAAAATGAAACAGATCCAGCAGTAGCGAACACTGCCACTAGTAGTAGAATAAAGGCAGACAAAGTAAGTTGGTGGGCATGTAATAAAACTTATGATTGCACTTCTGATGATATAGAGATAAAACAAATGCCACCACTGGTAGTAGCCTTACAAATTGGTTGTGCCTGCAGAGGAATCAAACACAAACAGGGTAAAGTGAATTACAAAATAATTGTAGGATGTACCAAGAGTACAATCCAAAGTCCAGGACAATTTGTATGGGCAACAAATGATGGTACCTGGACCACACATCTACCTGTAGACGGGAAAGTAAAAGAAATTACTTTAGGCCTCCCTACTTTATGTCCAATTTGGAAAAAGTACCCATTTAAGGGAAAGTACGAACTTCTGCAGATAAGATGAGAAGTTCCAGATAATGAAAATCAAGATGACACTTGGCAAGAACCCTCTAGTGGAGTGAAATTTGGGTGGGCCCTAGAGTCTTTGCTTGGTCCTATAGCAAACTATCAGAATAGAGAAATGTTGTACAAACTTGCAGGTCAGGTAGATAGACTGGCAAGAGTCACTAGGGAAGGATTTAAAGAACTAAACATACAATTACAAGCCACCACAAAAATGACTTTACAAAATCGATTTGCCTTAGATTTGTTACTTCTGAAAGAGCATGGAGTGTGTGGATTTTTAAAGGGACGGATTGATCATTGCTGCATCCACATCCCAAATGTAACTGCAGATGTAGAATATTACATCCGTCAGTTAAAACAAATAGAGCATGAAGCACAAGAAGAGCAAAAAGATTTGACTACGAGCTGGTTAGATAAAGTCTTCAAAGGGTTAGGGTGGAATGTGAGTTCATGGATTAAGTCTATCACTGAGAGTGTGATAATCCTATTAATTGTGTTCTTAGTAATTTTGTTAGTCTACAGTGTCCTAAAAGGAGAAATACAGAAGAGGACCTCCTGGAACCGAAAAATAATAAAGGCACTGACATGGGATCCACACCCATCATCCTCTGATCCTCCAGTTCGTGACAGCATCCATGGCAACTTTTACGTCAGTCCTGGATTTGAAGAACATAACGTATAAACTTAGAAACTAAAAGACTGTATCAAGTGAAAGCATTTGCACTTATAGTGAAGTGAAAATACTTTCAAAGGGGGAAAAATGATAGTAAAAGGGTTTTAAAATCATGGGGATTTGGGGAGTTAGAAGGAAAGTTAGGCTTAGTAGGCCCTGGGAAAATACCCTGGGAAAGTATTGGTCTTGTACTTGCTAGAACTGCACCTGTGTAGCTAGTATATGATAAATGATAAAATTGTTAGATGTGCTGATTGTTTAGTAATTAAATATAACTACTGTTTAATCGTAAGAATAATCATGAGAAACTGTGGTCAGGGGCTTGAGAAAGATCATGAGAAACTCATACTTGAATAAGGTCAGTGTATACAATAGAACAATATAAGTTTAATAATTAATATGTAAGTTATATAACGATAGAATATAAAATACGTTCAGCTCGAAAGCCATGTCGGAGTCAGATTTGGGTCTGTACCCCTGATTCCCAGAGCTCTTCAATAAAAGCACCTGGATATAATCATATCCCGTGATTATGTGTGTTCCTGAATGCTAACAGAGAGGGAGTTCATGGGATGCTACAGGAGTGTAAGGGAAGAAGACTGGGAAAAGATTGTGTGAGAGTGTGAGAAGAGATTTGGGTGGAATTGAAACAGGACAAGGAGGAGAAAATAATGGGACCAGGAGAGAGTAAAGAAATCCCTAGGGCAAGTCCTCTGGGCTGTGTTTTAACCCACTGGAAGGAAATTACAGGCCCAGGAAGCATAGAATCCAAATGTACACTTGTGAAGTTCTGCACACAGTGATGGCCCTTATACAAACTGGAAAGTGGAGCGAAATGGCCACAGACTGGGACCTTAGAATATAACACCATGTTGCAGCTTATGCTTTTCCTCAGGCATGAAGGGAAATGGAGTGAGGTTTTATACACGGAGATGTCCTTCTCCCTCCAAAATCATCCTGAATGGCAGAAGGATTGTGGAATTTGAGCCCCCTCTGATCCCCTGGTATTAGCCCTTGAAAAGGAAAACAAAGCTAATAGAGGGAAACCTAAGTGATGCTGCAGTACGTGCTCAATCAATCAGCACTGAACGCATCATGACAAGGTTTATCAAGCAGAGACACAGAAGCAACACTCACTGGACCTATTTGGGCCACCCCCTGAGGAACAAGGGAGACTAAGGAGAGGAGCAGATTCAGCTCCCTTGGAAGGGAGACAAGCTGGGCCATCTGGTCCTCCACTTATTTCTGAATTACAAAAAACTTCGTATCCCCCATTGCCTGATAGTGATAGCGATGATGAGGAACCTTCCACGAGCGGTTCCATAGCATCCCGGACTAGAAAACAAACAAGGGAAATAATACAAGCCCCTTTACAAGAGGCAGTAGGATCTGGGAACCAAAGGATATTAGTTAAAATTCCATTTTCTACAATTGACTTAGAGGGCTGGGAAAGAATTGCCAAGAACTATAGAAGTGATCTGATAGGATCAGCCAAAAGGTTAAGATATATGATAAAGCATCACAACCCGGATTGATCCAACCTGCAGTTATTTTTGGAGGTGTTAATGGAGACAGAAAAACAGTTCTGAAAACAGCGGGGGACTTAGAAAGGAACGTTTGTAGAAAACACAAGAGGATCTTAAGGATGTTTCCCCTCTCCAGGATACAAACTGGAATCCAAATGAATCAGAGCAATTGGTAAAAATACAAAACTATCAAGAATGGATAGCAAAGGAGATGGAACAGGCCATCCCCAAAACTATAAATTGGTCAGCTTTGTATGCAATTAAGCAGACACCCTCCGAAACTCCTTCTGAGTTTTTAAATCGCCTGACAGATGTGATGCGCTACCATAAACCATTAGATCCCGGATCTGAGGTAGGGATACAGTAGCTAAGGTGTTTATTTTTAGGGCAGTCTACGGGAGACATCAGAAGGAATCTTCAGAAGCTCTGGGGACCAGAAAGAAGGAATTCAGAGGCCTTGTTAGATGAGGCATGGAGGGTTTTTAGCAATCAAGAAGAAGGATATAAGCAAGGGATGAGAAAGTTAGTAGCAGCAGTAAAAGAGGAAGGGAAAGGAAAATGTGGAAGGGGACCATCTAGGCAGGGACTGCCCCAGCTGGACAAGAATCAGTGCGCGATTTGCAGAAAATTTGGACACTGGAAGAATGAATGCCCTGAACAGAGAAGAAATGGGAAAGGGAACCAAGGAAGGGAGGTGGTGGTCGCTCATGCAAAAAATTACTGAGGGGGACTGGGGGATCTTACCCCAGGAGATCCACTGGTTATAAAAATGGAACTGGGGATGGAGGGGAAAGAGGTGGAACTTATAGTGGACAGGGGAGCAACATTTTCAGTTTTAAATAAAGCTTTGGTACCAGTGGGGAACGATTATGTTAGGGTAAGGGGGGCAACTGGCCCATCTGAAATAGCATATGTTTGCAAGCCACTGAAATATAAATATGGAAAACAATGGGGCATCCATAAGTTTCTATATATGCCCAAGTCTCCAGATTCACTCCTAGGGAGAGACTTACTGGAGAAATTACAGGCAACCATTTAGTTTTAAAAAGGGGAGGTTACTGTGGAGGTGAATGAGCAAAAATATGTGGAAGTGTTGAGTTTAATATTAACAGCTATTCAGGTTAAAGAGGAAATTAGCAAGGAGATACTGAACCAAGTGTTTCCAGGAGTATGGTGTTCCAATGTACCAGGGAGGGCAAACAATGCACCCCCAATACAAATTAAGCTTAAGGAAGGAAAACAACCAGTTAGAATTTAACAGTATCCTTTGAGAAAGGAAGATTGAGAAGGATTTAGCCTGATAATTAAAAATTTCTTACAGCTGAGGTTACTGAAGGAATGCCAATCTGATTTCAACACTCCTATCCTACCTGTCTGGAAACCTGATGGGTCATACCGAGTTGCACAGGATTTATGAGCTGTTAACAGGATAACTGAGGATCTCTACCCCGTGGTGGCTAACCCGTACACCTTGTTAATGTGTTTAACACCAGAGCTAACTTGCTTTACCGTTTTAGATATGAAGGATGCCTTATTTTGCCTCCCTCTCTACAAAGCCAGCCAGAAAATTTTTGCATTCAAATAGGAAAATCCCAAAAGCGGATACAAAACTCAGCTCACGTGGTCGGTCCTTCCCCAAGGGTTCAAAAATTTGCCCACCCTGTTTGGAGAACAACTTGCAAAGGGTTTGGAATCCTGGGAAGCCCCACCAGGAGAAGGGAAACTGTTGCAGTATGGGGATGATATCCTAATAGCTACCCTGACAGAAGAAGGGTGCGTGGCTTGGACAGTAAGCCTTTTAAACTTTTTGGGGCTTCAGGGGTACAGAGTATCAAAGAAAAAGGCTCAGGTGGTGAAGCAGGTGGTGATCTACCTGGGTTACGAGGTCAATGCTGGACAACAGACTTTGGGAAAAGAGTGTATAGAATCAATATGCCAAACCCCGAAACCCCAGACCACAAAAGAACTAAGGACCTTTTTGGGAATGGCTGGATGGTGCAGATTATGGATTCATCATTATGGATTACTTGTGAAACCTCTGTATTTGCTCATTGCAAATGGGAACAGAGACCTCTAGTGGACAAAAGAAGCCACACAGGCCTTTGATCAACTGAAAAAGGCTCTTACATCAGCTCCAGCTCTAGGACTTCCTGATGTGAGCAAACCATTCTTTCTCTTCTCCTATGAGAAACAGGGAATAGCTCTGGGGATACTAGCACAAGACCTGGGCCCATATAGAAAGGCAGTTGCTTATCTCTCTAAGTAGCTGGATGCAGCAGCTAATGGATGGCCAGATTGCCTCAGAGTGGTTTCCGCCGTTGAACTGAACATCCAAGAAGCCCGCAAGTTCACCCTTGTGGTGGCAGCTCCCTGGTCAGAGAGAGAGAGAAGCTAGATAAGTTTTCCCAGAATCGGCCTGGGAAGCTTTAGGGAGCTGAAGAGAAAGAATTCTAAACAATCTGCACCTGGTGTTTTGTAATAAGATGTTTTGCCCATAAAATTTGTTTACCAAAGGGTGGTTTCTTAATTAGCCAATGGCGATGGTGTTTTAATTAAAGGACCAGTTAGGTCCACCTGTAGCGAACTAGGGTATAAAAAGCAACGGGTTTCTTAATTAAGTGGTATTAGCCTTCTGTGAATGCATGGAGTCTATGTCACTTATTGCTGGGTCCGGACCCCATTATGACAACACACCCTGGGCCAGAAAATGACCGTGCTAGTGTCCCATACAGTATCTGCAGTACTGGAAAAAAAAGGGAGGCCATTGGCTTTCCCCACAATGGTTCCTGAAATATCAAGCTACCATGGTTGAGCAAGATGATGTAGAGATAGTGGTAACTAACATTGTCAGCCTTCTTTCCTTAGTGGAAATCAAGGAGAGCCAGTACATCACAACTGCCTGGAAACCATGGAAGCCACTTAGTCCAGCTGCTCAGATCTGAAGGATACTCCTTCGGATGATGCAGAAACCTGAGAAGAGAAGAATGTCCCATACGTGCTCATCACTACCCTATATCCTTAGAAGGAACAGAAGGCTTAAAGCCGGTAATAGAAGAATTGATAAAGAATGGGACATTGGAACCTTGTATGTCTCCTCATAATACTCCTATTCTCCCAGTAAAGAAGCCTTATAGGAATTGCAGATTAGTACAAGACTTAAGGGAAGTTAACAAGAGAACTCGGACCCGTTACCCAGTGGTATCCAATCCCTATACTCTTTTAAGTAAAGTCCCACCCCAGCATCAGTGGTTCAGTGTAGTAGATCTTAAAGATACTTTTTGGGCTTGCCCATTATCAGGGGAAAGCCTAAATATTTTTGCCTTTGAATGGGAGGATCCAAATACTGGGAGAAAGCAGCAACTAAGATGGACAAAATTACCACAGGGATTTACTGTATCTCCAAACCTATTTGGACAAGCTTTAGAAGAAATATTACAAACTTTCCCCACTCCTCCTGGAATACAAATTACCCAATATGTGGATGATCTTTTATTATCAGAGGAAGCTGAAGTTGAAGTTAGGGAGGCTACTATAAAACTTTTGAATTTTCTTGGGGAAAAAAGATTAGGAGTATCAAAAAGGAAACTATAATTTGTGGAATCAGAAGAAAAGTATCTTGGTCATTTAATAAGCAAAGGTAGCCGAAAGCTGAATCCTGAGAGGTGTTGCTTTTCCGGCTTTTTTGTTTCCACCCGGATCCTTTTTCCCGGGGCGCTAGCCAGCGGCTTCCGGGAGTGGCAGGAGGGAGCAACAACCACCTTTGGGGTTCGTTTTGATACAGACAGAGCTATTCTGAGAGCGCTACCAATGACCGAGACAAAGAGACCAGAGAGGACCCTTGTTGTGCAGTCTGAAGAAGGTTGTATTTGCTCGAACGCCACACGGACAAGTGACCGCGCACGGGGGTTGGGTTACAGCTTTTATAGGGAGTGTATAGGAGATAAGGTAAAACCAATAGAAACAATGTCCAGTATGAATACATCATAGGTGAAATCCAATGGGAATAGCTTCAGGGGGAGGAATGAGCTTACAGAAAAATACAGAAACGAAACTCCAACTACAAATTCACAGAAACTAAACTCCAACTTCAGATCCACAAAGCTTTTTGCTCCTTTTGCGTAGCTACGCACTACCACATCTCCCTCTCTTTTATTTAATAAGATGGACTGAGCTTTGGGGAAAGGTGAAACTGCGGCTATTAAACTGCAGTGTCGTCCCATGGTGGCAGCAGCAACTACGACAGGTGCGGAGGTTGCAAACTTGGAGGAGGCAATGCTAGAGATGATTCGCTTAAGAATCCCAAATGATAGCAAAACTAAAAAAATTTCAACTACCAAATAACAAATGTCTTTTAAAAGGGACATCACCCACCCAGAAAGACTCCAGCCTTTAAACATGCCCTTAAACCAGTCCCCATTCTCCTGCTTCACACTGCCAATGAGGTTTCTCATTTCCCGGATGGATGATTGAACAGTTTGGCCTTTTGATGACAAATCAAAGCAACACAATCCCTCAAATTCTTTGCATCCATGCCCATGTGCCAGCAGCAGGAAATTGATAGCTGCCCGATATTGCAGGGTAGCTTTCCTGGTTATTTCCTCGTCTTCAAGGAGGTCACTCAAGGCTGCCAATGTTAAATTTGCCTGCTTCGTCACCCAGCATTCTAGATTGCCTAATTCATTCAATGCTTTGGCTGCTGCTACCCATGGTAGAAACACAGAGACGGCAACACTTTTTGATTTTGCCCAATGGTAAATTTCGGCGTCACAATGTTCATCTAATTGATTTGCACTCCGTTTAGTAATTTTTGTTTCACCTTTTGCTTGCCCGATTGGAATTTGAGTCATGTTGGGGGAAGCAAGGGAAAGACGCCCCAGAGTGCACGGACCTCCAATAAGACGAGAAGGCATTCCTGGATATGCTCTATCCCCACAGATGAAACATTCCCTTGTCCAACTTGCGGGGATAGAAATCCGTGGTGCTAGGTGTTGGGGAAGATGAAATAGCAAGGCCCTATAAATATGATGGCCTGGCAAAAGAGTCAGAAGATACAGATATTGAGATGAAAACAAGGTTTGAAATACCAAACCTTAATCACTGAGCATCTCGAAAACAATAATACAGCCAAGCTGGAAGCAATCCCCCTTTCTGATAGATCCAAAGGTCAAATGGAATGTTCTGTATCACCCCCCAATGTATGGTTCATCCCATACCTGTAACCCTCCCCTGAAGTATCAGGTGTCTGTAACCCCATTGGCCCAAGTCCTGTCCCAGCCCACCTTGAAGCCCCCTGATAAGGTGTGGCCGAGGGACCGGACGCTCTCTCTTGGACCTTCCTGCTGGGACGCCCACCTGGCACCCTCTCTCTCTCTCTCCCTCTCTCTCTCTCTCTCTCCCCCCGCTCTCCCTGGGCCTGCCACGAGTTGTGGCTAGCAACTCTAAGCAAGGCCCTTCATCCTTTACAATAAACCATATGCTCTAAAGACCGGGCTTCAGAGATCCTTCACCACCACCCATCCAAACCGTCCTGGAGCCCAGCAGTCCCCGCACTAGGGATCTCTAAAACAGAGACAGCTGCGCACCATTGGCCCGCTCTGAATTCTATCTTGTATTGTCTGACCTGCTCATATAGGTTTATTTCTTTAACTGGTGAAAAATTAAATTGAATGCAGAATTCAGCTTTTGTGGAGCCCAGTAGTTCTAATTCCTGGGGCTCCCCATCAGCAGCGGGTAGGTCTAGAACAAACTTTTGCCACAGGAGCAGGGGATTCTGAACAGGTATTTTAACACGTTCTATGACTCCCTGGTGCCTGTAGAACTCTGCCCAAACATTCGGTGGATTGTTTTCATTTAACTCTTTCTGCAAACGGACCAAGGACTTTGGGAATTCTTGCCCCTTACTCGGAATCCCTACCAAGCATGTGGACATCGGATTTTCTGCTGAGGCAGAAGCTAAACACAGGTGTTCTTGTTTCAAGGCTTGGGCAAGGGTGACCCACACATTTTTCCATGGCTGAGGGATGATCCACGCGTCCACTATGGACAGGTAGAGGGTCATTTTCTGGAGCCAAACGAGGAGCAGGAACATAGAAATTGACATCCTGCTAGTCTGAAAGAAAAATGAAATCATACAACAGGGTAAACCAACTATAAAAAAGATCTGCTAGTATAAAGGAAAACAGGAATTAGGGGTCTCTTCCTCCCTTGCGGCGTTTCCTGTTTGACGCAATTGCGTCATCTGTGGGGTCTTCTAAAGCATCAGGGGGGGTACTCTGTGTTGGACTCCCTCCCTGTTCAGGAGTGTAGGGTTTGACCCATTTCTTAGGGATCCACCTGACTCCGGAGGGTGTGGACACACACGCATACCCCCGTCCCCAAGTGACAAGCTGGTGTGGACCCTGGATTTCTCCAGAGTCTGGCTCCCTAATTAACACAGGTGGTCTCTCTTCAGGCCTTAGCTGTTGATGTTGTTTAAAGTGACGCAGAACTGGTGGTTCAGGCCTATCAAAAAAACAATAAAAAAAGTTAATAGTAAAAAGGGCTTTGCAGAGCCTCAGTTGTGGAGATACAGCCTGAATATCTCTCCGCTGGTGAAGGAGGACCTTTTTCAAGGTCTGATGTGTTCTCTCTATCACAGCCTGGCCTGTGGGGGAGTGTGGAATTCCAGTCCGATGATTCACCCTCCATTCCTGTAAAAACTCACCAAACGCCTTTGAAATATAAGCTGGGCCATTATCAGTTTTGATAGTGGTGGGGACCCCCAAGGTCACGAATGCTTGCATGAGGTGTTTTTTTGCATCTGCGGCTTTTTGCCCTCTGTGGGCTGAGGCGAAGACTGCTCTGGAGAAGGTATCTACTGAAACATGTACATGTTGAAATCTCCCGAACTCCTGTATATGTATGATGTCAGTTTGCCACACTTCACAACTGCGGAGTCCCCTCGGGTTCACTCCAGAGCTTAGAGTTGGTAAAGTGGACTCCTGACACTTGGGGCATGCAGCCACAATCGCCTTGGCTTGGTCACGCAGCAAGTGGAATTGGCGGACCAGACCTGGTGCATTCTGATGGAACAATTGATGGCTTAGTTTGGCCTGTTCTAAGATGTTTGGTTGGCCAGCCAGCTGTAAAGGAGCAGCCAAATCATCTGCCCTGCGGTTACCTTCTGCGATAAAACCTGGGAGGTCGGTGTGTGATCGCACGTGCATTACAAAAAAGGGCTGCTCTCGATGGGAAACTAAATGGATCAATTTTGAGAATAAACTGAATATTACTGGGTTGGAAACTTCCTTGAGCACTGCATGTTCTGCCCTGGACACAACGCCTGCTACATATGCCGAATCTGTAACTATATTAATTGGTTCTGAAAACTTCTCAAAGGCCCTGACAACAGCGTCCAGCTCAGCAACTTGTGGGGAACCCTCTACAAGCTTTACATCAGCTTCCCACTGCTGAGTCTGGGGGTCCTTTCAGGTGATCACAGACTTGTGGGACCCTCCGGACGCGTCGGTAAAAATGGTCAATGCCTTCAGTGGTTCACTACTCTGGATACCTTTTAGAATCAAATCAAACTGTGTTTCAAACAATTTGTGGCCTGGATGGTTAATGAGAATTTGTCCGGTGTAGCTGTCTAAAGAAAACTGTAAGTTTTAAGTTGTCTGAAGCAGGTGCTCAAGTGTTTCCTTAGAGAGTCACCCCGTAGATATTCTAATAGGGAGATGAATGCACATGAAATCACACCCTGCCAACACCCGCAGGCGAGCCCTGGCCCGCATGATCAGCTGGGCCATCAACTCTTGTGGCTTGGTGATACTTTTGGACAACTGATGACCCAGGAACACCCACTCTATGATTAAGAGGATCCTGTTGGTCTGTGTCCCATTGGAAGATCAACCCATGGAGGTGTGTCAACTTACCAAGGATGATAAATTGAAAGGGCAAGCCCTCGCGGCATCTGTGGGCTTGTCTGTCTGCTAGGGTGGACTGAATTTTCTCCAAAGCAGCCCTGGCCTCTTGGGTCAGAGCCCCTGGGGAGTCTAACTCTTCCCTCCCCTTCAATAAATTGAAGATGGGGGATAGATCTCCCGTGGTGAGCCCCAGCCAGGGTCTGATCCAGTTCAAGGACTCACACAGCTGATGGAGGTCCCGTAATGTCTTTGGGTTGTCATTTATCATTGGCCTCTGGGGTGTGATGGTCCTGTTGCTAATTTCAAGGCCCAGATATTTCCAAGGCAGCAGGTGTTGCACCTTTTCTTTCTGCAACTCAAATCCAACCTCCGACAAGGCTGTGATAGTGTCCTCCAATGCCTCTGCAAGTACATTGTCACTGTTAGCACAGACAAGGACATCATCCATATAATGATAAAAAATGCAATTTTCCCACTTGGCACGCACTGGGGATAGAACTCTGGCGACATACCACTGGCAGATGGTAGGAGAGCATTTGAGGCCCTGAGGTAGGACTTTCCAGTGGTAGCGTTTCATGGGATCCTCTCTGTTGATGGAAGGTACAGAGAAGGCGAAACATGGTGCATCAGCTGGGTGCAGGGGAATTTGAAAGAAACAATCTTTGATGTCTATCACTGCCAATTTCCAATCTTGGGGGAGCATGGATGGAGAAGGCATCCCTGGTTGGAGAGCTCCCAAGTCCTCAATTACATTATTAATTTTTCTGAGATCGTGGAGGAGTCACCACTTGTCCTTCCCTGGTTTCTTAATAACGAAAACCGGAGAATTCAAAGGGCTGTTGGTTTCTACTATATGTCCTTTTGCCAATTCATCTTTTACAATCTGAGTGAGCGCTCTTAGGTTTTCTTTATTCAGCGGCCACTGCTCTACCCAAACGGGTGTATCTGTGAGCCACTTGAGTTTTTGGGTAGGGCGCTCTTCAGTGGCCGCACCTAAAAACCCTGGGGGGCTGGTAGTTCTAATTTTGCTCCCCACTGAGTTAAGGCATCTCTTCCCCAGAGAATGAATTTTGAATTTAAAACGAACGGGCGCAGAGATGCTAATTGCCCATTCGGCCCCTTAATTTAGACTGTGTTCTTAGACTGTTGTGCCAATTGTGGACCCCCCACACCTAAAACTGGGTTGCCTACACTTTCCAGCTCCCACTGTTGCGGCCATTTGTGTGAGGGAATGACTGTTACATCTGCCCCTGTGTCTATCATCCCCTGAAGTTGAATGGAATGCCCCTCGCTCTTAAGGCCACACCACACGAGAGGCTTCTCCTCTCCCAGCGTCTCGGTGTAAAAGACTGACAGGTCTAGATCATCACATAAAAGCTGAGGCACTGGGATTGCCTGCGCAATGATCTGTCCCTGTTGCAGGAAGGGGGGGGGGGTGGACGCAACGTGCCATGAGATAGAAGGTCCTAGGATCAAGTGAAAGGATGGCAGGAGGGATCTCTATCTCTTGTGGGGTGTATTTTGTGTCACCAATGACAAGGTACTTGCAGTTTAGTAGATCATTCCGTCTGCGAGTTTCGCAGTCCCGAATGCGGGGCAGCAGCTCTGCTGTTGCTATGATGAAATGCCAGTCCTGGTTAGAAAAATGAATGGGTTCAGTGAGTCGCAACCGGTAAGGTTCAGTCTTATCAGTGGTGTAAGCTTGGCTGCTGACACTTGGCAATATGTGGTATACAGCAGCTTTGGCAACAATGCCCTGACCCACCCCATTTGTATCATCACGCAGGGTGGATCCGTGCTCCCCAATTAGTTTTTTTGCTGGTTGGAGAACTCTCCCCCCCCCACCCTCCCCCCCTGAGGAGGGGCTGTCCCCCGAAAGGGGCACTGGCTGATGAGGTGGCCTTCCTGATTGCAGTGAAAACACCTGTGTTTGGGTGGAGGAGGTCTCGATGCTGGAGTTTTTGGGGTTGCTGATGTTGGAGCAACCACTTTTTCCTGAGGCCTTTTCACCAAGTCCTCTGCCATCAGTGTGGCTTTTCTTGTGCACTCCTCGATGAGCTGATCCAGCGTCGGTGGAGGGGATGCTGGAAGAGCCATGATAACTCGCCAACAGGCTTCATTTGCATTTGTGGTGACAATTTCTAACGTGATCTGGTCTTGCGCCTCTCGCCCTTCCACCCTCTTCTCGACAGTGTCTCTCACTCGATCAACGAAATCCATGAATAGCTCTGAAACAGATTGCTTGAGAGCGATATAAGGTATTACAGGTTCCTTAGAGGGCATGCTAAGGAAAGCCCGCTCTGCTGCGTCTTTTGTTAGGTTTAACACCGGTTTGGGAATTCCTGCTGCCTGCTTCTGAGCCTGGTTCCAATCCCCCTCATCCACAAGATGTTCTAGGGTAATCTCTTCATCCTCTATATCTGAGACATAATCGGCACTCTGCAAAATTTCTGGAAGAAGGTTTCCTGCCAACCTTTTCCAAGTTCTTTCCTACATTTTATATTCTGATTGAGGGAGCAAGCAACTGAACAAACGCTTTAAATCAGCAGGGACCAAGGTGTTAGAATTGAAAGTTGCTTTTAAAATGGTCTTTAAAAATTCGCTTTTCTGCCCAAACTCACATTTTGTTTTGCAGAGTTTCCTTATGCATTCATTCGAAAGGGGTTCCCATCTGGGGATTTGTCCTCTTGCATTGTAGGTTACCGGAGCTAGGAACAGAGACTCTGAATACCTGCCTGTTTTCTGTTTCCCGGGTTCGGTTCCCCCCCGCCGTTCTTGTTGCCATGGGAACCAGAGGCCGGGGCTTGGGAAACAGGAGGGGGGGCAGGGTTCGGTGGCTCGGGGGTGGAGGTTTGTGTGGGAGTGGCTGAGGTTGGTGATGCCGTGTGGAGCGGGGCGGGATCGGATGATGGAACCTCGAGGGGTGGAGCTGTAGGTACAACCTGGAGGGGTGGTGGTGTGGGTGGAGCCATGCAACAGCACCTGGGATGGGGTCCTTTGTCTGCCGCACCCTCTGCCGCAAGAGAGGAGGAGAAGTCGGGACAGGGGGAAGGTGGGGCAGGGGCTGGTATGGGGGAGGGAATTAAGGAATTCTGGGAAGGAGAAGTCCCTGCTGCGCTGCTTTGACCATCTTGTGATGGGACAAAGACCCCCGCCATGTGGCCGCCGCCATCTTGTGGCGGGTCTTCTCGTGGTGGGTGGAAGAAGGGGTTAAAAGGGGTACAGCGTTCTTGGGAACAGCCAGAACTGGGAGCCGCGTGAGGAGGATCAGGAAAGGGGTTAGAAACGGAGGTTTCAACAGAGCGATCAGCATTTTCAGACCGAGGAGACAAAGGAGGCACAGGAGGTAAAGCAGATGGACTTTTTTCAGTTTCCCGCGCTTCCCGACTGTCCGCGCCTTCTTTAACAATGTTATAAAATAACAAAAAGATCCTCATAAAGCCTTCTCTGATTGAGGGGTCCCCCTTCTTAGTGCCCTCAGTCAAAACGGCCCCAACATGCTTCCAAAAATTCTTCTGCCTCACATCCTGAGCTGAAACATTTGGGAATCTTAAAACCAGCCACTTAATAAACTTTTTCACAAAACTCTTAGAAAAACTTTCTCCTGTCTCTCTCAGGGTTCCTTTTACTTGGTTATAAATCTCTTGCTGCCGCGTGGACATTTCCCCACCCATTCTGCCCACGAGCAAAGTCCCACCCGCCTGCTGCTGGAAAAAAAAACAAAGAAAAAAAAATCAAAAGGTCTAAAAATCGACGGCGGCACTGCCCAGGCTGCGTGCCGCATGGCCCTTTCCCTCTGCAGGAAAGTGAGTGCCTCCACCCAGTAAGATTTCACTAGCCGGACCCTTCCTGCACTAGTATTGAAACTTACCAAACCGTCGACCCTTAGAAAACAAAAAACAAAAAAACAACGGCAGTCCTCGGTGTTGAAGCCGTCTTCCTGGGTGTGTGGAAGCTGCGTCTTCCCCCGCTGAAAGCAGCACCGGACAGAAATCGGAACTGTTTCTCAGCAACGATAGTGCTGCAGGCCAGATGTGAGTGACGTGAATACCTCACACGAACAGCGTTATCCAAAAGCTTCTCCCCACCAGTCTGACTCTGGCGCCAATGGCTCTACGGTGGCGGCGTCGGCGGCTGTGTCTCCCGCGGTGACAGAGGTGGGAAAGGCGTCTGGAAAAGCTGAGAGCCGGAGCGCTATCTGTAGCCCACTTAAAACAGCTGCTGCATTGATCCCCACGTTCTGGGCGCCACTTGTTGCTTTTCTGGCTTTTTTGTTTCCACCCGGATCCTTTTTCCTGGGGCATTGGCCAGCGGCTTCTGGGAGTGGCAGGAGGGAGCAACAACCACCTTTGGGGTTCGTTTTGATACAGACAGAGCTATTCTGAGAGCGCTACCAATGACCGAGACAAAGAGACCAGAGAGGACCCTTGTTGTGCAGTCCGAAGAAGGTTGTATTTGCTCGAACGCCACACGGACAAGTGACCGCGCACGGGGGTTGGGTTACAGCTTTTATAGGGAGTGTATAGGAGATAAGGTAAAACCAATAGAAACAATGTCCAGTATGAATACATCATAGGTGAAATCCAATGGGAATAGCTTCAGGGGGAGGAATGAGCTTACAGAAAAATACAGAAACGAAACTCCAACTACAAATTCACAGAAACTAAACTCCAACTTCAGATCCACAAAGCTTTTTGCTCCTTTTGCGTAGCTACGCACTACCACAAGAGGATTGCAGGGATTCTATCTCTTCCCCCTCCCTCTACAAAGAAGAAAGTTAGAAGGCTTCTCAGATTATTGAAATATTGTAGATTATGGATAGAAGGGTATACACAGGCAGTAAAATTTTTAGATGAAAAATTGACAGAAGGAGACGATATAAAGTGGACCAGGGAAGATGACAATAAATTAGAAAAATTGAAGCTGAAACTAGCCTTGGTACCAGCTTTGAGCTTACCCTCATTAGAAAAGCCCTTTCTTCTGTATGTGAATGTGGAAGGTGGAGTAGATCATGGAGTTCTGGTCCAGGGGTGGGGAGGAGTAAAGAGACCAGTAGCTTATTTATCAAAATTGTTGGATCTAGTGAACCATGGCTGGCCAGTATGCATTCAAGCTTTAGCAGCTACTGCTATTCTGGTAGAAGAGAGCCGTAAACTGTCTTTTGGAAGCAAACTAATTGTGTGTACACCTCATGCAGTCTGAAATGTGTTAAATCAAAAAGCTGAAAAATTGTTAACAAGACTCTAGGATGTTAAAATATGAAGCAATTTTGATAGACAGTGATGACTTGACACTAGAAGTAAACAAAAGTTTGAATCCAGCACAATTTTTATATGGAGAACCAAAAAGTAACTCAACACATAATTGTGTGGAATTGAAATTGTTTAGAAGCCCTCCCAGAAGGGGAAAAAATATATTTTGATGGTTCATCGAGATGCCTACCAGGAAAAAGAATGTCAGGATATGCATTAGTTGATGGGCAAATGATGCAGACCATTGAAAAAGGAAAATTACCTTCAAATTGGTCAGCTCAATCTTGTGAGTTATATTCTCTAAAAAGAGCACTGGAATATTTGGCACATGGAACCATATATACTGATTCAAAGTATGCTTTTGGGGTAGTACACACCTTTGGAAAAATTTGGGAAGAAAGGGAGTTACTAAACTCAAGAGGAAAGGGACTGATACATGAGGGACTCATTTTAGAGGTTTTAGAGGCATTAAAATTGCCTGAAGAAATAGCTGTAGTACATGTTGAAGGACACCAAAGGGGAATGACCTCAGAAATAAGAGGGAATAATTTGGCAGCTCAAGAAGCTAGAGATGCAGCAGAAAATGGGACCAAAAGGGTTATGTTAATTTTGACCCCAGACAAGGAAGAACTGGAAGTTCCAAGGTTTATTGAGGCAGAAGAGAAGGAATTAACTAAGACAGGGGGAAAGCAAGATCAGTCTGTGAAATGGAAACTTCCTGATAGGAGGCAGTTACTTAATAGACCACTTACTAGGAAAATATTAATAGACATGCATCAAAAAACTCATTGGGGTACTCAGGCTTTGTGTGGTCACTTTTTAAGGAATTATGGGGGCATTGGAATTTTTGGATTGGCAAAGCAAATAACTGAGAAATGTGTAACTTGCCAAAAGGTAAATAAAAAGGTAATGAGAAAAACAACATTTAGAGGCCACGGGTTAGCTCTGCAACCGTTTCAAAGTATCCAAGTGGACTTTACTGAACTTCCCCAAGTGCAGAGGTGGAAGTTTTTATTAGTAGTAATAGACCATTTAACTCATAGGGTACAAGCTGTTCCCACTGTCAGAGCTACAGCTAATGTGATATGTAAAACTCTTTTGTGACAAATTATTCCCAGGTATGGAATGGTTAATAGGATAGACTCAGACAGAGGAACACATTTTACGTCAATTGTCTTACAGCAAATAACTCAAGCCTTGGGAAAAAAATGGGAATTACATACCCCATAGCATCCACAGAGTTCGGGCTGGGTAGAGAGGATGAACTAGACTTTAAAGAGAACTTTAACAAAATTAATGATTGAAACCCAAATGTCATGGGCAAAATGCCTACCTTTGGCTCTATTGAGGGTCCAAACACAACCCAGGTCTGACCCGGGAGTGTCACCCTATGAGATGATGTTCAGGTTTCCCTTTCTGACCACCCAACATGAAACTGCTACGTATGAAGTTGGGGAAATGAGTGTTAGAAAATATGTCACCACAATTGCAAAAACTCTTGAAAATTTGTGATTGAAAGGGATAATCCCTCAAACCACACCTTTAGAATTTAAAATTCATAATATCCATCCAGGGGAGTGGGCGCTCAGGAAAACATGGAAAGAACAATCTTTAACTCCACAATGGGAAGGTCCTTTTCAGGTACTACTAACGACTGAGGCAGCAATCCGAATCAGGGAAAGAATGTGGATCCACACCAGCAGGATCAAAGGACCTGTGAAGGAACCTGAGGAGTGGACTATAACATCTAAACTGGGTGATACCAAATTGACTGTCAAACGGGGACTGGGTGGTAATGAACTGGGAAGACCCAAATGATCCAAGGAATGTACAAAGAATCACACCTAATTGGGAAATAAGGCCAAGCTTACATCAGCGGTTTCAAGTGCTGCCTGAACAAGTCCTGAGACACCTCTGATACCCTCCTTGGGGAGGAATACTTCCACTTCTATCAAGAGGATAAGGACTGTTTTGGACAGAGAGTTCTCGTATTCTGGCCTTAGCCTGTGACTTATACAAAGAAGAGGAGGAATTACAACTTATATCAGTGCCATACCATATACCCTGTCTGATTTATCCCAATACCGGATATTCTTGCTGGGTTAAATGTAAATGCTTAAATTGTGGGAAAAAAATTGATATTGTAGGTCGTTGCATGAAGTGTCAAGCACCAAATCTATTTTGTATCCGGATAGAACTCAGAACAACTGTAATAATAACTTTACTTTGTGGATGGGAATTACTAGTGCCTGTGGAATGGGAGATATTTGAGGAACGGTGAGAAACTACAGTTAAGGAATGTCAAAAATTATTTGCCTGGAAATTAGCAAAAAGGAAGTCTTGAGGAAATAGAGGGTAAGACCAGGTTGGCCACTGTACTGGCCCACCGAGAAGATCATATACACCTGCTATGGGTAGCAACCCCATAGGCATGGGGGGTGGGGGTATAAGCCATACCGGACCTCTGTTATTCCTTTTTCTGTCACTCATCTTTTGTATTTTCCCTTTTGGGATACCTGCAAAATCATGTCACAAATGCTACCGAATATTTTACATGGAAAAAAACAGAGGTTCCTCTTTTGTTACACATACCCATGTCAACAGTCACTGTTATAATCCATTCAAATTAGGTACCTGTATGCAAAATGGGAAAAAATACTGGATAGCAGAAAACTTAGGAACAAGTGGTAATAGGTTGGGAAGTGAATGTCCAAAAGGGGAGTGATGGGTTTGTTTCACATTTGTCCATAGACATAGACTCCAAGATTTGGTAAAAGAACAATTAGTAAACAAAAAAGCAGAGCCAGCACAGCAATCTAATGCTGTATCAACCCCACATCAAGCTTTGTATACGAAACTTTAGAATCAATTAGAAAAGGAAATAGATATCTCAAGATTTGGGAAAAAACTGTTTGTGGTATTGGGGGAAAGAATAAGTAAGGAACTTATAACCAACTGTTGGGTCTATGGAGGGGCTTTGATGACAGAGGAATGGCCATGGAAAGGCAGTAGCTTAGGCCCGGTTGAACTCCTTAAGTGGAACCAGACAAATATAAGGGGGGAAAACAGACCAGAAGGATGGATTTTAAGTTCAACAGTGATAGGAGGAGAATGTCTGTGGCACACTGGGAAAAATTTTCTTAGCGAAGTAGGAAATACTCCCTGTAAGAGATATTTAGTTAGTAATGGAGCTCTTTCATGGTGGATCCCAGAAGAACCAACTCTGTATTGGACTCAGGGAAAAACAAAAGAAAATAATTGTAAGTATAGTAATGAAATCAGACTTTTTCAATGTAATGATACAGGCAAGAATCCTTATTTGGGATCCCAGAAATATCCAAATTTTGGGAGAATAGAAATCAACAGAAAAATGATTATTGGAAAGCACCAGATGGCTTATTTTGGATATGTGGGAAAAGAGAATATCCAAGACTGCCCTCCCAGTGGAAAGGGAGTTGTACTCTGTCTGGGAATCATACAGCCAGGATTTTTTCTTTTACCAGGATCAGATGGAGATCAATTAGGACTAGCAATTTATGAGGACCTAAAAAGGAATAAAAGGGAATTGATTGGAGGATTTCAAAAATGGGGAGATGAGGAATGGCCTCCTGAATGCATATTGGAAATATATGGGCCAGCCACCTGGGCACAAGATGGGAGTTGGAGATATCGAACCCCAATTTATATGCTGAATCATATTATAAGACTCCAAGCAGTTATAGAGATAATGAAACAGAGTGGAAATTTAACAGGGTAAAAATCCATTTCAGATTTAGGTGAAATGTGCCACTTTGAATTATTAAGTCTGTAGCTTGCTAGCATAGGTAAAATATGCTGTTTAGTCTGGTAGCTCTGCTGCACTCCTAAAAACTGCCTCAGCCGAGGAAAAGAATGCCAATTTTCAAGCTGAAGAGATAAGAGAAGCCCCTTGAACTTTGAAAGCTGAGTCTGCAAGAGACGGGCAAAGTGACCAGAGAGTTCTTTGTACAAGGACTAATTGCAAGTTGCAGTGCGAAACCAGTAAAATAAATCTGCATGAACCTATTGTGAAACTCTATGCATATGTACTAGTAAGGGGAATAAAAAAGGATTGGAAGTTCTCAGGGGCACGCATGTCCTTTGAGGGGAACGATCCTCACACGCGGCCAGCGCTGAAATAAACATACCATCTTTACAACTTTTACAAGTTGTGAATTAAGTTTTTTTTTTCTGCAAATCAATAATAACAAACAAAACTGCTTGGACATGGGAATTAATATCAAGTCAACAAAGCCAAACAAGAGCTGCAGTGTATCAAAATAGGTTGGCTTTAGACTATTTATTAGCTGAAGAAGGGGGTGTTTGTGGAAAATTTAATACATCAGATTGTTGTTTGAAAATATATGACAATGGGGATGCCATCCTGGATATAGCCAAGAATATCAGAAAAATAGCCCATGTACCGGTCCAACACTGGGAATCAGTGCTAAAAACTAGCTGGTGGGATAACGCATTGGGAATAGAATGGTGGAAGAAGCTAGGCTTCTTCCTTTTATGTGCTACAGATGGTTTGATATTTCTTCCTTGCTTGATCCCCTGTTTTATTTGGCTAATCACCAGCATAGTCCAAGGCATACGAGTGGTAACAATGCCTATGGACCCAAAATTCGCTACATCTGGAACGGCACAAAAGATCATAGTGTTAAAGAAACAAAGCAATATGGAAGACCCCTTTCAAGAAGTAAAATTGATTTGTGAAAAAAAATGAGCAAATAATGGAGGTTAGAAAACAAGAATTATTGCTCAAGTCAAATGATTTATAAAAAAGAATAGGGGAGATTGTTATAAATACATATTATAATATTGGCTTTTCACAAATATTAAAATGGATGCTATATGTGTGGTGTTAAAGTAACTTTGCTATAAAGATATAGTTTTTATTTCTGCTATTAACTAAACTGACACATAGTAGTGAAATAGCTGATCTAGTTATGCTTGTGGTAAATGAACTGCCTGCTTGGTTGGGATAACATCCAATGAATGCATGATGAAGACCCCTGCTACTGACATGCCAACTATCAGCACCTACTGTCTGTAGAAAGTATGGACCAAATCCCAAGCTGGAGGTGATAATAAGAACGGACTAAAACCACAGACAAGGAATGCACATGCTCTAAAAAGGTGGACCCAAGGAGGAGTCATGCTAAACAGTTCTTAGAACATGTAAACTAATTTGGGGAAAAGTTTAAATATGCATCATTGTTTATGAATATGCAATAGGCTGATGCAATAGAAAAGGTATGTAAAGGGTGTCTCCGAAATAGCAAGTGTGCTCTTGGCTGAATGCCAAGCACTCGGCCCTTAAACTTTGCTTTATTTTTGTATCCTATTGTCCTTTATTAAATTTTTACATTTTACCAGAAGAGTGAATCTTGTTTTTCACACCTCCAGGAGAAACCCCAGGTAAAGAGAGAATAGGCAGCTGGACCCCTCCCCTGAGCTATGAGAACTTCTTTTGTCTCTTTTAAGTATCCAGTTGTTATTGTCTACTACCAACACATATGGGGGAAGGGGGGGGGGGGGGAAATCCTTAAGAGAAAAAAAAAAAACAAACCAAAAACAAAAGGAGAGCTCCTAAAACCCCAACACATGGTGCACACCCTCTCTGCAAACCAGAGGTTTTGCCACCACACTCCCAAAACCTCTCCTCCTCCCCTTCATTCTTGGGGGGGTGGGGGGGGTTGTTTGCCAACTTGGGCTCAGCAAAGCACCTGCTCCTTTTGCAAATGTCTGATTGAGTCATTAACCTTTAACATTTCAGTTTCTCACTTGGCCGCCAATTGGATGTAGCACCATTCACCCCCACTCTCTGGGCCTGGCCATTCAGCCAGTTTTTAAACTATCAAAGAGTGCATCTCTCTAAGTCATGGGCTGCCAGCTTTTTCAGGAGAATGCCATGGGAGACTGTGTCAAAGCTTTACTAAAGTCTAGGAAGACAATATCCACAGCCTTTCCCTCATCCACCAGGTGGGTCACATTGTCATAAAAGGAGATCAAGTTGGTCAAACAAAACCTGCCTTTCATAAGCCCATGCTGGCTGGGCCTGATCCCCTGGTTGTCCTGTATGTGCCACGTTATCACACTCAAGATGATCTGTTCCATAACCTTCCTAGGCACAGACATCAGGCTGATATGCCTGTAGTTCCTCGGATCATCTTTCCTATCCAGCCTCCAGTCATCTGTGACCTCCCCAGCTAGCCAGGATTGATGGTAAATAATTGAGAGTGACTTGGTGAGCTCTTCTGACAGTGTGTCCTAGGGTGGCTGTATGATGCCTTTATCCCCAATCGTCTGCCCTGTTTATGTTGAAGTCTTGTTCCAAGAGTGAAAGGAGGAGGGAAGAAGCTCAGGGTTTGTTTTCAAAAAACTCACTCCCTCCTCCACATTCCTGCTCCGGGACGGTGTTGTCTGCGGACGGACGGACAGCGAGACGGAGCTCTCCTTTGCTTTTTCTAGTTAGTTTTAGCTAGCTGAGGCAGAGAAGTTCCCTGGACTGTGTTTTTTTTTCCCTTTCTCTGGATCTGCTCTGGACTGAACACCAGAAGAGCATCAGCAGCTCACACCTGTGGCCCAGCGGGCCGGGCCTGGGCCGCGGCATTGCCAGCGCCAGAAGGACTGGTCAGAGACTGAGTGAGCTGAGCTGCAGCCCGGGGGGATTTGCTCTGAATGTGTCTCTCTTGGAGTGGCAAGAAGTCTTATTGTTTAATATTGTCTAAGTTCTCTTGTGTAATAAACAGGTTTTTTCCACTTTTTTCCTCAAGAGGTATTTTCTCCCGAACCGGCTGGGGGGAGGGGCCAATTGAATCTGCTTTCCTAAAGGAACCCTTTTGTGGGGGGGAGGGGAATTCTTTCCCCAGACTTGCCCTGAACCAGGACACAGTGTTACTGTGAGTGACAAAGGTCTTGTCCAATTAAATATCTCCCAAGGCTGCAGCCATCTCACTGGCCGGGACCTGAAGGGGCGTGGAGTTCAAACCAATGACAGCATCCAGACCAGGTCTTTCAAATGCCCTGTATAAGGGAAGGGTTGGGAAATAAAAGTTCTCTGTTGCCACATGAAGTTCGGGGTGAGTGGTCTCTGTCTCCTGCACCTCTCCACCCCTACACATGACCTAACATGTGGTGACTTCCGAAGTGATTGGGACTCAGCCATAACCTGGCACAGAGCAAAGAACACAGTGAAAAGCCGGTACGGTGTTTAGAACTGGGAATATTACAGCATAAAGCTGGAAATCGGTGTAGAACTGGATTACAAGCAGCGTAAGAGCTGGGAATTGGTGTGGGATCCAGGTTACAAGCAGCCTAGAGTGGAAATCGGCGTGGGAACCGGAATAAATACAGTGTGAATGCTGGGACTACGGCAGGAGAGCCGGCACAGTGAAAAACCGTGACTTTGCTAAGTAGCTAGAATCAGTGCAGAACCGAAATAAATACAGTGTGAAAGCTGGGAATTGGTGGGAGAGCCGGCACGGTGAACAACCAGAACTTTGCTGGATAGACAGTGGAATTGCGGTGAATCTACCACGGGCAGTGGAAAACTGTGGCAAAAAATCCCCTGGAAAGACAGAAGAAAGTGTTATGTGGCTTCAAACTCTGTTTGTGTGGACTAGAATCATTATCGAGAGCATGGAAGCCTGGACTACAACACCAGAAATCTCCATCTTAAAGGTATGGATCTTCTTCTTTAAAAAAAGAGGGATTAATTACAATGAACAAGCACTACAAGCTCTGTTCAGGTAGTGTGAAGGCCATCAGCTGGATATATCAGGAGGGATCGTTTTAGATTTTCCCTTTTGGGATAGAGCTGGACAATATATACTTGAGGCAGCCTCTAATGATGAGGACACACCCATTGGTGTTATAAAGCCTTGGTCAACAATTATGGACTTGTTAAAACAGCTGGAATATGAGAGGCAAAGGGGGAAGAGCAGCAGCGCAGCCACTCCTTTGTGCAACACTGTGCTGGAGCCTGCAGGCCCCGGCTGCCGCAAAAACGTGCCCTGCTACATTGGGACTGCGGCTGACCACTGTGGAGCGATCGTGGGAAGCAGCACAGCTCTGGGGAGTGGGGGAATCCCAGCTGAGTCTGGCTCTCAGCGGCCACAGGATGGAGGTTCGCCGACTAGCTGTCCCTCTTGTGACCAGAGGGCAAACACTCGAGTGGCCATTCCCGAGTCTCTGCCGAGATTGGTACGGATGGCGGTGATTGCTGCGGCATGGGTAGCACAGCAGAGGCACAGAGCACGAGGAAACCGAGGCAGAGGAATAAGGGAAGGACACTTGTCTGAATCTCCAAGGATTTAATTCCCGAAGGGGGGCAGAGCAAGTGACAAATCTGAACATGAAAGGACTACTTTTAAAGGGTAGAGGGAACACGGGGAGGACACAACCTTTGACCAATAGGAAGGCATTGGGGAGGGGTGCAGGGTAAGGGCTCCCCAATAGAAGCCAACACGGGGAGGGAGCAAACCTCACAATCCAATTCTGCTTCAAGGAAGGAATGAAAGACAGGGAACACTCCATAACCAAAGGAGTGTGCTATCTTTGACAGACAGGGGTAAGACAAGGGAACAAGGGAGGTATACAGGGAGACTGACAAGTGGATTGACATACATTTTGGCGGGGAAAACTGTGGTAAACAACTCAGGACTGAACCATTAGGGAAGCCAAATGGGGTACATAGAATGAACCATTACAAACTTATAACAAGGAATATTAAAACATGTGACAGAAGAACAAACTGTAAAATAACAGACTACCACACCCAGCAAATGGAGACTATCCGCAGGCTGCCCGAGCCGCGACTGCCGACATTGCCCAGGGAGGCAGCGGGGCCAGTTGCGCAATCCGGCCACGTGAAGAAAGGGCAGCCGCCACAGCCACAGCAGTTCCAGGATGCCCTGTGTCCATTCCGGACTGCTGCAATCACCATGCAGCCACCCCGAGCCACTATATCACCGACCCAAGCGGGCACACCAGACCGCCCTGTTCTGGGGGAACAGACCACATGGTGGGTGCTTCTGCACCCCCCGGGACACTGCGCCATGCGGCCACTGAGATGGAGCCACCTGCACTTCCTATCACCATGGAAACCGAGTGGACTGACTTCAAAGCCACGCCTCCATGGAACACAGCCTTGCCTCCAGTGGGAGTGGCCCTGCCTATGACCCTGCCCCCAAGGACGGGCCTGAGAACGTCACCACCAGTAGCCCCTGCAAATGTCAAAATCAGAAGTAGGGCATGGGAAAAGCCCTTGCGATCAGCTCACCCGGCTAAAAGCAGTGGAAAAAAGCATGCAAAGGTTTGGTGTTGAGAGAGCAGAAACAATTGAGACTGACGAAGAGATGGGGCTGGACACATGAGATACAATAGCTGAAATCAAACCACCCTCTCACCCAGACCAGCAAAAAGCCAGCATGTCCCTGCAAATGGACAATAAGAAGGGAAATGAACACCAAGTTTCTACCTTTCAAAAGCCTCACAATCACCTTAGCTCCTGAAATATCAAAAACTCTAATAAGTATACTGAAGGGTTATCATACAAGAGTTACTAGATAGTAATAAAAGTTTGTTTTTAAAATATAAATACATAAAACCTCCCCCAACCAAGTTCATGGCCCTGATCAAGCCATGAACCTGGCTGTTAAAGAAAAATTTATTAGTAAACCTAGATGAAACTTTGCATAAGTTAAACCCTTTTTCCATTGAGACAAATGAGAAAAGCCTCATCCTGTCACCCTGTTCTTTTGACAGTTTTAAAGTTCTTCTAAAAGTTTTCTATGCCTTCTGATATTTACATATTTCTACTGAATTTTCTCACACTGTTCATGTATATAATGATTGTTTTGCATTCTTCTTTGTGGGTGGAGGGAACTGATGGACTGTTGGTTTGACCAGTGTGGTTGGAGAGGTGGCAATTTCACCCTCCAATCCACTGTCACTTTTGCTATTCTATATATAGTGGAGTCCGAAAATAAAATCCTCTCTTTTGGTTCTTTTCTTCCCTCTTTTACATCTAGCGTCCATGTGTGAGTTATTTCGTGTTGTAGTGTGACAATTGGTGACCGCCATGTGTAGGACAGCCGTGGGTGAGGTCTTTTAATTCTCTTTCCCGTTTTTTTTTTCTCTCTCTGCCTGCAGTGCTTGTGGTCAGGACAACCCCTGTGTTTTCTATAGAAGACTTTCTGGTCTTGGATGTCTGGGAAGCTCTCCTGGAGCAAAAGAGGGTTTCTGTTCTTTGGGATAGCTTTAAGCAACTGTTTTACTGGGGCAAAGATCATGGGCTCTTTTCAGCCCCTGAGGAGGCATTCTCCAGGGAGGCGTGGGGTCTCCTGGGAGAACACCTCATGGGTTCTCTCTCTGTTGATTATAGTGCAGGCCTGGTGGCAATGTTCTTGAACTGGAGATGGATTGATAAACTCTGGCAGGACTCCAGCGCTCCAGCCTCTGAACTGAAGTCTTTTCGGAGGCAGAGGGGAATGTTGAGTCTTTGCGCGGATCGGTGCCGACCCCGTCCCTTTCCGCGCCCGGGGGGCAGCAGAGCGGGGCGGGAAGGCCTCCTCTCTGTGCCTTTCTGGCGCTCGGGGGCTGCGAGGAGCCCCTGGCTCAGCCTCCGCCTCTGCTGGAGCCTGATTTGGTGACAACGCTTAGTCCGAACTGCGGGGTTTCCACAACGTATCCCTTGGGGGCGGCGGGAGCGGGGTCGGCCACTTCCCCCCCGCTCTCCCGTTCAAGCAGCCTGCTGGGCATGCGCAGGCGGAGGAAGCTGTCGGAGGCGGGACGTTGGTCGACTTTCTGTCAGACCCCACCCTGGTGGGCAGGCGGCCCGGCCCACTCCAGCCCTGTGGGGCGGTGTCTGATGGCCCCGTCCCCGCGTAGCCTGTGCTGGGTCCCGTGGCCGGGGCGCGGAGCGATGGCGCGGCTCTGCGAGCTGCATCTCTCTCTGCGCACCGCTCTCCCCCCGTGCCGGGGGAGGCTGGCTCCAGGGGGGCCCCGGCGGGGGCTGGTGCGTCTCTGCCGCCCATCCCTCCTGCGGGTATCGGAGCTGCAGCAAGTGCAGGCACTGCGGTGTTTACCTTTGCCGCGAAAGGTGACGCGGACGGCGGGAGACCCGTGCTTCCCTGGTGAAATGAACAGGGCTAATGCCTTTATTAATGTTCAGCTCTTTATTAAAAAGATCAGCTGGGCAGGGGACTCGACGCAGAGCTTGCCCCCGCGGTCGTAGCTTTCCCAGGCAGCCGAAAGGAAGGAGGCGTGCAGAGTCTGTCACTGGAGTCCCGAGCAGCAGCTGTCCTTTCTTCTTTCCTTGTGGCACACCGGTGGCCCGAGGATGAGGAGGCTTGGCGTGCAGAGTCTGTTGCTGAAGTCCAGAACAACAGCTGTCCCCGCTCCTTCCGTGGTGGTAGCACCAGGGCTCTCTGTCCCTATCTCCCTGCTTCTCAGAGCCTAATATAGTCTGTTCTTTCTTAGGTGATGGCGACGGTTAAAAGTCAATCGGGGATGTGTTTCCCTCTTCCTCAGCTAGGGCATTTGTCTAGACTCCTCTATTGTGTTCAGTTTTTGATTTATATTCCTCTTTATCTCCTAAAAATACTCCGATGATCCTAAGGGTTTTTTTTATTTGCATGTTAGTCCCAGAGTGGCAGCGTGGAGGGGTGGGAAACCAGTTATCTCCAGGTAGTTTAGAGAAAACAAACAGAGCAATTAGCTAATTAGCATTTCAATATCGGTACTTAGCTAGAGTTAGTAGTATTTTTAGTGTTGCCATGGGAACTAGGAAGGCCCTGACCACGTTTCTGGGGAATACCTGGAAACTGTTCATAACAAATCCCTCCTCTATTTCTTTGATCGGGCTTAAGCCCGCATCAACTTACAGTCTTTGGCTTTCGAGGGCTAACTTCTTTTGGCTTTTGTATGCTTTTACTCATGTCTGATGGCAATTTTCGTGTCCTTTAGAAACCAAGTAAGACTTAATAATATTCTAATTAATATTTTTTCAGTCAACTCCTTTGGCTAAAGGACACTTAGTCTTGTTAAACAATTACCAAGTACTTAAACCTTTACTATGGTACTTTAACTCAGAAACAGTTATTAACACCTTACTGTATATTAGCCTCTAGCAAGTCTTCTTTAAAGTTAATTTTAAGTCCTCTGGTTTCTTAATTACTGTCCATGCACAAGAGGAGGCGGGTAACACTGTTGGGTCTGGTCTGGCGTCTGGGGATGGCACTGGTCCTTTAACTCTGGTGACGTGGGTCCAGCCTTTTTCTTGGGTCCGTACCGCAGTGTGTGTGGTGAGTAGTACCTGGAAAGGTCCTTCGAATTTGGGGGTTAATGGAGTGGTAGTGTACCAGGACTTTATCAACACCCAATCCCCAGGACTGATGTGGGCATTGGCGTCCAGAGGGGAAGTTTGGGAGAGATACCCCTTCTTTCGAAGGCCTTCTAGGGATTTTCCTATGACCTCTAAATATTTCTGAGTTGCTGCCTCCCCTTCCAGATAATCTGCTGTACTGAAAGGGGGGATTAAAAAAAAATTGAGTCCAAACATTATTTCATAGGGAGAGACCCCTGTGTCGGACCGAGGTCTGGTTCTGATGCGCAAGAGAGCGAGAGGTAAACACCTGAGCCAATTCATCTTTGTTTCTTCAATTAATTTAGTTAACACATTTTTAAGAGTTATATTCGTCCTTTCCACTCTTCTAGAGCTTTGAGGATGCCATGGGGTGTGCAATCTCCACCTTATCCCCAGGACTTTTGTTACCTGATGTAAAGTTTGAGCAACAAAATGTGTACCTTGGTCCAAGTCAATGTTATTGACTAGCCCATATCGTGGTATGATGTTTTCTAAGATTATTCTTGCAACTTCCTGCACAGTTTCCTTTTTGGTTGGGAAAGCCTCCAACCAGTGAGTGAGGTGATCCACGATCACGAGTATATGTTTGTACTTTAATTTTCCCTTGCAGGATCAATTTTTGGGCTTCTTTTATCAGGATAGCTGCTGCTGCTGCGATTACTTTCCCACTTAAATGCATTCTTAGGGCTTCTCTGAGCAACTCATTGATGTTCTTTGCTTGCCAGTCCTCTATCTTTTCTGGTTTTTGTCTAATATCGGGTCAGGATTTGGTGACAAACTAGACCTTTAAGAGGACTTGACCCTCTGGGCTATCTGGGTCTATATTTGAATATAACTGGAAATTTCATTTTAGTTGGTTAAGCCAAATTGCCGGGGTCTCATCCTTCTCCTGAGTACCATCAAAGGCCAATTTCGTGTAGCTTCCCCTAGGGATACTCTTTGATCCCTCTTATCATGAGGGACCTATAGTCTCTCATGTTTTGCCTACCTTCTTGTTGGCTGGGACTCCAGTTGGGGTCCACCAAGGGCATCCCCTGGTTCCCTGGGGGCCCCAATCCACCCTCTCTTTCCCATATCTTCACCCCTGCCGCTCAGATCATCTGGACCTTTCTCAGAAAGAACAGAATGCTTAGAATAGCTCAGGTCTCCCCAGGTACAAATACTCAGCCCTAGAAATTGGTCCAACTGGCTAGATATTCCAACGGGGTCTTCCACTAAATTTCTTAGCTCTTTCCCAAATCCCCGGACTTCGGAAGCTGCTAAAGGTGCATCCACAAACCTAACTCCCTCAGCTGCTCTACCCATAGGAACCCCTCTAAGGGGAAAGAGCCCCTCCACCCTTGGTGCTTTGGATCAGGTGCTACAATACGGCCCTTTTTCTAAGACACCAGGCAGGGAAATAGTAGTGGAGACAGACACTGGAGGCCAGGGGGCATGCCAGGTGATGAACCAACCCTGGGCAAGGGTGGCCTCAACTCCCAAGTGGGAGGAGGCAAGGAAACTCCAGCTGGAGAAGGGGAAGAGGGAGTTGGGGAGATGGTTGAGGAAACTAAGGGAAGGGACGATGAAACAGAGGTGGGAAAACAGGGGAAAGGAATCAGGGACTCAATAGGAGGGGCTGAAGGACCAACTGGGGAAACTGTTGGGGAAGTAACAGGAGAAGAAGGGGGCAGGCAATCAAGGGGGTCCCATTCCTTTATTTTTCTAGTCTCCGCCTCTCTATTTTCTTTGTCTTCCTCTCTATTTCTTTGTAACTTGCATATTCTCACAGTCTCATTATTTATAGAATTCTCCAACCAGCAAGCTGCATAAGATAGTTGCTCTATATCAAGGCCCTCTCAGTTTTTTTTTTTTTAGGTGTTGGTTTAACTGATTACACATCCACTGATCTTGGGTTCCATACCACGGCCACTCTCCCTGTAATTCTAACTTCGGCCATACTTCCTATACTGTAATGTATCATCTTACTCTTGTCTAGACCCTTCATGGTCTCCCGAGAATCCCATTAGTCTAACAGTTGCTCCAAGGGGCTGTTAGGGGGAATTCTCTTTGCTTTGGAAAGATTTGCTCCTTTACTATAACCTCCTCCCATTTTCAGGCCTCAAAACCAAAAAAAATATATACCTTAAATGGTGCTTCTATCTAAAATGGAATATACTGACAGGAAGCTAAAGCTCATCTGGCCCTTGCCAACTTCGTATTTTGAATCACTGGACTAAACTTAGTCTCTCTTAACTAAATTCCCACTCTTGGTCCTACCCTCTTGGCACTTTACATTGTCTCTTGGCCAGGACAATCACTAGTCACACTCGCATCGATTGTCTTCTATTCTTTTTCTCTCTGGCCTAAGTTTTGAACTTCTTGATGGACTTTCTAGGCTTGTACCCCTGCCAAGTCCTGCCCAAACTCTTACTTGGCCCTTTGCCTAACCTTCTTACTAGGCTTGGGAAGCCTGGTCTCCCTGCCAATGTAAGGTCGAACGTCCTGCCGAGCCTTACACTCGAACTCCGGCCAAGCCCCCTTGCCTGACTCTCCTGCTAGGCTTGGGAAGCTTGGTCTCCCTGCTGAGCCTTACACTCGAACTCCGGCCAAGCCCCCTTGCCTGACTCTCCTACTAGGATTGGGAAGCTTGGTCTCCCCACCGAGGTAAGGTCGAACGGCCTGCCGAGCCTTACACTCCAACTCCGGCCAAGCCCCCTTGCCTGACTCTCCTACTAGGCTTGGGAAGCTTGGTCTCCCTGCCGAGCCTTACACTCGAACTCCGGCCAAGCCCCCTTTCCTGACTCTCCTACTTGGCTTGGGAAGCTAGGTCTCCCTGCCGAGGTAAGGTCGAACGTCCTGCCGAGTCTTACACACGAACTCCGGCCAAGCCCCCTTGCCTGACTCTCCTTCAAGGCTTGGGAATCTTTGTCTCCTTGCCGAGACTTACACTCGAACTCTGGCCAAGCCCCCCTTGCCTGACTCTCCTACTGGGCTTGGGAAGCTTGGTCTCCCTTCCGAGGTAAGTTCGAACGTCCTGCCGAGTCTTACACATGAACTCCGGCCAAGCCCCCTTGCCTGACTCTCCTAGTAGGCTTGGGAAGCTTGGTCTCCCTGCAGAGGTAAGGTCGAACGTCCTGCCAAGCCTTACACTCGAACTCCGGCTAAGCCCCCTAGACTGAGTGTTCTACTAGGCTTGGGATTCTTGGTCTCCCCGCCGAGGTTAGGTCGAACATCCTGCCGAGCCTTCAACTCCAAATCCGGCCAAGCCCCCTTGCCTGACCCAACTAGGCTTGGGAAGTTTGGTCTCCCTGCCGACGTAAGGTCGAACGTACTGACAAGCCTTACACACGAACTCCGGCCAAGCCCCCTTGCCTGACTCTCCTCCTACTATTCTTGGGAAGCTTGGTCTCCCTGCCGAGGTAAGGTCGAACGTCCTGCCAAGCCTTACACTCGAACTCCGGCTAAGCCCCCTTGCCTGACTCTGCTAATAGGCTTGGGAACCTTGGTCTCCCTGCCGAGGTAAGGTCGAACGTCCTGCCGAGCCGTACACTCGAACTCCGGCTAAGCCCCCTTGCCTGACTCTCCTACTAGGCTTGGGAAGCTTGGCCTACCTGCCGAGGTAAGGTCGAACGTCCTGCCGAGCCTTACACTCCAAATCCGGCCAAGCCCCCTTACCTGACTCTAGAAGGCTTGGGAAGCTTGGTCTCCCTGCTGAGGTAAGGTCGAACGGCCTGACAAGCTTTGCGCTCGAACTCCGGCCAAGCCCCCTTGCCTGACTCTCCTACTAGGCTTGGGAAGCTTGGTCTCCCTGCCGAGGTAAGGTCGAACGTCCTGCTGAGCCTTACACTCCAACTCCGGCCAAGCCCCCTTGCCTGACTCTCCTACCAGGCTTGGGAAGCTTGGTCTCCCTGCCGAGACTTACACTTGAACTCCGGCCAAGCCCCCTTGCCTGACTCTCCTACAAGGATTGGGAAGCTTGGTCTCCCTGCCGAGCCTTACACTCGAAAACCGGCCCAGCCGCCTTGCCTGACTCTCCTATTAGCCTTGGGAAGCTTGGTCTCCCGACTGAGGTAAGGTCCAACGTCCTGCCGAGACTTGCACTAGAACTCCGGCAAAGCCCCCTTGCCTGACTCTCCGACTAGGCTTGGGAATCTTGGTCTCCCTGCCGAGACTCACACTCGAACTCCGGCCAAGCCCCCTTGCCTGACTCTCCTACTAGGTTTGGGAAGCTTGGTCTCCCTGCCGAGGATAGGTCGAACGTCCTGCCGAGCCTTACACTCTAACTCCGGCCAAGCCCCTTTGCCTGACTCTCCTACTAGGCTTGGGAAGCTTGGTCTCACTGCCGAGGTAAGGTCGAACATCCTGCCGAGCCTTACAATCCAACTCCGGCCAAGTCCCCTTGCCTGTCTCTTCTACTAGTCTTGGCAAGCTTGGTCTCCCGGCCGAGCCTTACACTCGAACTCTGGCCAAGCCCCCTTGCCTGACTCTCCTACTAGGCTTGGCAAGCTTGGTCTCCCTGCCGAGCCTTACACTCGAACTCCGGCCAAGCCCCCTTGCCTGACTCTCCTACTAGGCTTGGGAAGCTTGGTCCCCCTGCCGAGATAAGGTCGAACGTGCTGCCGAGGCTTACACTCAAAATCTGGCCAAGCCCCCTTGCCTGACTCTCCTACTAGGCTTGGGAAGCTTGGTCTCCCTGCCGAGCCTTACACACGAACTCCGGCCAAGCCCCCTTGCCTGACTCTCCTACTAGGCTTGGGAAGCTTGGTCTCCCCGCCGAGGTTAGGTCGAATGTCCTGCTGAGCCTTACACACGAACTCCAACCCAGCCCCCTTGCCTGACCCTACTAGGCTTGGGAAGCTTGGTCTCCCTGCCGAGGTAAGGTCAAACGACCTGCCGAGCCTTACACTCCAACTCCGGCCAAGCCCCCTTGCCTGACTCTCCTACTAGGCCTGGGAAGCTTGGTCTCCCTGCCAAGGTAAGGTCGAATGTCTTGCCGAGCCTTGCACTCAAACTCCGGCCAAGCCCCTTTGCCTGACTCTCCTGCTAGGCTTGGGAAGCTTGGTCCCCTTGCCGAGGTAAGGTCGAACGTCCTGCCGAGCCTTACACTCGGACTCCAGCCAAGCCCCTATGCCTGACTCTCCTACTAGGCTTGGGAAGCTTGGTCTCCCTGCCGGGGTAAGGCCGAACATCCTGCCGAGCCTTACACTCGAACTCTGGCCAAGCCCCCTTGCCTGACCCTACTAGGCTTGGGAAGCTTGGTCTCCCTGCCGAGGCTAGGTCGAATGTCCTGCCGAGCCTTGCACTCAAACTCCGGCCAAGCCCTTTTGCCTGACCCTACTAGGCTTGGGAAGCTTGGTCTCCCTGCCGAGGTAAGGTCGAACGTCCTGCCGAGCCTTACACTCTAGCTCCGGCCAAGCCCCCTTGCCTGACTCTCCTACTAGGCTTGGGATGCTTGGTCTCCCTGCCGAGCCTTACACTCAAACTCCGGCCAAGCCCCCTATCCTGACCCTGTGTCGTGGTTTGACATGGAAGTGAATTTTTTTTCAGGAAGTTGGGTCAAACCAATCAGTGGTCAGGTTTGGATATTGGCACCTGGAGTGACCACTGAAAGTATGGACACGCCTCTGAAAACACAATGGTTTAAAAGCAAGAACTGCCAGGAGAGCGCTCTCTTTCGTTCCGTTCGTCAGTGAGTGCAGGCTCTCCCCTGCCCAGCCATGTGCTGGGTGGGGGAGGGGAAGCCACGCGGCCTTGTCCAGGTAGGCCGAGGGGCTGAGGGTCTGGAACCGAGCCAGCTCCTGCGGACGGAAGGGTGGAGAGAAGCGGAGATGCCTTTGTTCCCCCCCCCACAGAGGGGAAGTGACAGAGAGCCTGGCGGCACCTGGAAATTTGCCGGTAGAGGAGAAGGAGAAGGGGGGGGATGATGTCCAGCGTGGGAGACGGAACGCTGGACCGAGATATCAGCCGTCCAGGGAGTCTGAACTTTTAACCCTTTCCAGGAAATAAGGGCTTTGTAAAATATTACTCCTCCTTGATTTCTAGTGGAAGAGAGACAGTCCGGGACCTGAGATGTTAGAAGAAGAAATATTTAGGTGGGAAGAGATGATGAAGTAGCTTTTGGCTGGACTTTTCTTGTTAGCCATGGACTGAACCAAAATCTCCTGCAATAGAGACTGCATTTTAGGGGGATGCAGTGGTGACCCAAGGAGACCTGCTTCAGCTTCTAAAAACACAGGAATGGCAAGAACAGAGGAAAGTTGAGGAGGGAATGGTGATGCCCTCTGTCTTCGGGAAAGAAGATGATTTTCTGTTCTTGAACCCTTGGCCCCAGGGGAAAATGGGGGGGACGGTAGTCCCAAGATGAGGAGCTGAACTGTTGTATCTTTGGGTCCATGGCAAAGCATCCTTTAAGGAGCCCTATGAGCAGTCTGTCCATGCACGGTAGTGAGAGCACTGTGACATGGAATGGAGAGTGTCACACTGGCAGATTTTCTCCGGGCGGTTGCCATGTGTGACAGGGAAACACAGGGTGTGGAAACTGTGTTTCCTGGGGGGTCTGTGGTGCAAGGGAGACTTCTCTCTCCGTTGATAGTCTGAGTATTGATTATCTGAAGGGCGGTAATTTGATCAGGAATCCCGGGTGATGTTTCATGGTCGGTGTTTTAGGAATTGGGAGGAGGAGGGGTGTTTTAAAAGGTCTTCATCCTGGATTTAGTTTATGTGTTTTCTGCAGTAGTAGTAGTTCATTAAAGTTTTTTTTCCTTTTGTTATTAAGCTTGGGCCTGCTCTGCCCTGTTCCTGATAATATCTCACAGCACTTATTTAGGGAAGGTGCATTTTCATGGGGACGCTGGCATTGCGCCAGTGTCAAACCATGACACCTGACTAGGCTTGGGAAGCTTGGTCTCCCTGCCGAGGTAGAGGTCGAACGTCCTGCCGAGCCTGACACTCGAACTCCGGCCAAGCCCCCTTGCCTGACTCTCCTACTAGGCTCGGCAAGCTTTGTCTCCCTGCCGAGGTAAGGTCGAACGTCCTGCCGAGCCTTACACACGAACTCCGGCCAAGCCCCCTTGCCTGACTCTCCTACTAGGCTTGGGAAGCTTGGTCTCCCCGCCGAGGTAAGGTCGAACGTCCTGCCGAGTCTTACACTCCAACTCAGGCTAAGCCCCCTTGCCTGTCTCTCCTACTCGGCCTGGGAAGCTTGGTCTCTCTGCCGAGGTAAGGTCGAACGTCCTGCCGAGCCTTACACTCGAACTCCGGCCATGCCCCCTTGCCTGACTCTCCTACTAGGCTTGGCAAGCTTTGTCTCCCTGCCGAGCTAAGGTCGAACGTCCTGCCGAGCCTTACACTCGAACGCCAGCCAAGCCCCATTGCCTGACTCTCCTACTAGGCTTGGCAAGCTTGGTCTCCCTGCCGAGCCTTACACTTGAACTCCGGCCAAGCCCCCTTGCCAGACCCTACAAGGCTTGGGAAGCTTGGTCTCCCTGCCGAGGTAAGGTCGAACCTCCTGCCAAGCCTTACACTCGAACTCCGGCTAAGCCCCCTTGCCTGACTCTCCTATTAGGCTTGGGAAGCTTGGTCTCCCTGCCGAGGTAAGGTCGAACATCCTGCCGAACCTTACACTCCAAATCCGGCCAAGCCCCCTTGCCTGACCCAACTAGGCTTGGGAAGTTTGGTCTCCCTGCCGAGGTAAGGTCTAACGTCCGGACAAGCCTTACGCTCGAACTCCGGCCAAGCCCCCTTGCCTGACTCTCCTACTAGGCTTGGGAAGCTTGGTCTCCCTGCCGAGGTAAGGTCGAACGTCCTGCCGAGCCTTACACTCGAACTCCGGCCAAGCCCCCTTGCCTGACTCTCCTACTAGGCTTGGGAAGCTTGGTCTCCCTGCCGAGGTAAGGTCGAACGTCCTGCCAAGCGTTACACTCGAACTCCGGCTAAGCCCCCTTGCCTGACTCTCCTACTAGGCTTGGGAAACTTGGCCTACGTGCCGAGGTAAGGTCGAACGTCCTGCCGAGCCTTAAACTCCAAATCCGGCCAAGCCCCCTTGCCTGACCCAATTAGGCTTGGGAAGCTTGCTCTCCCTGCTGAGGTAAGGTCGAACGGCCTGACAAGACTTACGCTCGAACTCCGGCCAAGCCCCCTTGCCTGACTCTCCTACTAGGCTTGGGAAGCTTTGTCTCCCTGCCGAGGTAAGGTCGAACGTCCTGCCGAGCCTTACACTCAAACTCCGGCAAAGCCCCCTTGCCTGACACTCCTACCAGGTTTGGCAAGCTTGGTCTCCCTGCATAGCCTTACACTCGAACTCCGGCCAAGCCCCCTTGCCTGACTCTCCTACTAGGCTTGGCAAGCTTGGACTCCCTGCCGAGCCTGACACTGGAACTCCGGCCAAGCCCCTTGCCAGACTCTCCTACTAGGCTTGGGAAGCTTGGTCTCCCCGCCGAGGTTAGGACGAGCATCCTGCCGAGCCTTACACTCCAAATCCGGCCAAGCCCCCTTGCCTGACCCAACTAGGCTTGGGAAGTTTGGTCTCCCTGCCGAGGTAAGGTCGAACGTCCTGACAAGCCTTACACTCGAACTCCGGCCAAGCCCCCTTGCCTGACTCTCCTACTAGGCTTGGGAAGCTTGGTCTCCCTGCCGAGGTAAGGTCGAACGTCCTGCCGAGCCTTACACTCCAACTCCGGCCAAGCCCCCTTGCCTGACTCTCCTACTAGGCTTGGAAAGCTTGGTCTCCCTGCCGAGCCTTACACTCGAAATTCGGCCAAGCCCCCTTGCCTGACTCTCCTACTAGGCTTGGGAAGCTTGGTCTCCCCGCCGAGGTAAGGTCGAATGTCCTCCCGAGGCTTACAGTCGAACTCCAGCCAAGCTCCCTTGCCTGACTCTCCTACTCGGCTTGGGAAGCTTGGTCTCCCTGCCGAGACTTACAGTCGAACTCCGGCCATGCCCCCTTGCCTGACTCTCCTACTAGGCTTAGGAAGCTTGGACTCCCTGCCGAGGTAAGGTTGAACGTCCTGCCGGTTCTTACGCTCAAAGTCCGGCCAAGTCCCCCTGCCTGACTCTCCTACTAGGCTTGGGAAGCTTGGTCTCCATGCCGCGGTAAGGTCGAAGATGCTGCCGAGCCTTACACTCGAACTCCGGCCAAGTCCACTTGCCTGACTCTCCTACTAGGCTTGGGAAGCTTGGTCTCCCTGCCGAGGTAAGGTCGAACGGCCTGCCGAGCATTACACTCCAACTCCGGCCAAGCCCCCTTGCCTGACTCTCCTACTTGGCTTGGGAAGATTGGTCTCCCTGCCGAGGTAAGGTCGAACGTCCTGCCGAGCCTTACACTCCAAATCCGGCCAAGCCCCCTTGCCTGACTCTCCTGCAAGGCTTGGGAAGCTTGGTCTCCTTGCCGAGCCTTACACTCGAACTCCGGCCAAGCCCCCTTGCCTGACTCTCCTACTGGGCTTGGGAAGCTTGGTCTCCCTGCCGAGGTAAGTTCGAACGTCCTGCCGAGTCTTACACACGAACTCCGGCCAAGCCCCCTTGCCCGACTCTCCTACAAGGCTTGGGAAGCTTGGTCTCCCTGCCGAGGTAAGGTCGAACGTCCTGCCAAGCCTTACACTCGAACTCCGGCTAAGCCCCCGTGCCTGAGTGTTCTACTAGGCTTGGGAAGCTTGGTCTCCCCGCCGAGGTTAGGTCGAACATCCTGCCGAGCCTTACACTCCAAATCCGGCCAAGCCCCCTTGCCTGACCCAACTAAGCTTGGGAAGTTTGGTCTCCCTGCCGACGTAAGGTCGAACATCCCGCCGAGCCTTACACACGAACTCCGGCCAAGCCCCCTTGCCTGACTCTCCTCCTACTAGTCTTGGGAAGCTTGGTCTCCCTGCCGAGGTAAGGTCTAACGTCCTGCCAAGCCTTACACTCGAACTCCGGCTAAGCCCCCTTGCCTGACTCTGCTAATAAGCTTGGGAAGCTTGGTCTCCCTGTCGAGTTAAGGTCGAACGTCCTGACAAGCCTTACGCGTGAGCTCCGGCCAAGCCCCCTTGCGTGACACTCCTACTCGGCTTGGGAAGCTTGGTCTCCCTGCCGAGGTTAGGTCGAACGTCCTGCCGAGCCGTACACTCGAACTCCGGCCAAGCCCCCTTGCCTGACTCTCCTACCAGGCTTGGGAAGCTTGGTCTCCCTGCCGAGGTTAGGTCGAACGTCCTGCCAAGCCTTACACTCGAACTCCGGCTAAGCCCCCTTGCCTGACTGTCCTACTAGGCGTGGGAAGCTTGGTCTCCCCGCCGAGGTTAGGTCGAACATCCTGCCGAGCCTTACACTCCAAATCCGGCCAAGCCCCCTTGCCTGACTCTCCTACTAGGCTTGGGAAGCTTGGTCTCCCTGCCGAGGTAAGTTTGAACGTCCGGCCGAGGCTTACACTCCAAATCCGGCCAAGTCCACTTGCCTGACTCTCCTACTAGGCTTGGCAAGCTTGTTCTCCCTGCCGAGTCTTATGCTCGAACTCCGGCCAAGCCCCCTTGCCTGACTCTCCTACTAGGCTTGGCAAGCTTGGTCTCCCTGCCGAGGCTTACACACGATCTCCGGCCAAGCCCCCTTGCCTGACTCTCCTACTAGGCTTGGGAAGCTTGGTCTCTCCGCCGAGGTAAGGTCGAATGTCCTCCCGAGCCTTACAGTCGAACTCCAGCCAAGCCCCCTTGCCTGACTCTCCTACTAGGCTTGGGAAGCTTGGTCTCCCTGCCGAGGTAAGGTCGAAAGTCCTATCGAGCCTTACACTCCAACTCCGCCTAAGCCCCCTTGCCTGACTCTCCTACTAGGCTTGGGAAGCTTGGTATCCCTGCCGAGGTATGGTAGAACGTCCTGCTGAGCCTGACACTCCAACTCCGGCCACGCCCCCTTGCCTGACTCTCCTACTAGGCTTGGGAAGCTTGGTCTCCCTGCCAAACCTTACACTCGATCTCTGGTCAAGCCCCCTTGCCTGACCCTCCTACTAGGCTGGGGAAGCTTGGTCTTCTGGCCGACGTAATGTCGAACGTCCGGCCGAGCCCTGCACTCGAACTCCGGCAAAGCCCCCTTACCTGACTCTCCGACTGGGCTTGGGAAGCTTGGTCTCCCTGCCGAGACTTACACTCGAACTCCGGCCATGCCCCCTTGCCGGACTCTCCTACTAGGCTTAGGAAGCTTGGACTCCCTGCCGAGGTAAGGTTGAACGTCCTACCGGTTCTTACACTCGAACTCCGGCCAAGTCCACTTGCCTGACTCTCCTACTAGGCTTGGGAAGCTTGGTCTCCCTGCCGAGGTAAGGTCGAACGGCCTGCCGAGCATTACACTCCAACTCCGGCCAAGCCCCCTTGCCGGACTCTCCTACTAGGCTTGGGAAGCTTGGTCTCCCTGCCGAGCCTTACACTCGAACTCCGGCCAACCCCCCTTTCCTGACTCTCCTACTTGGCTTGGGAAGCTTGGTCTCCCTGCCGAGGTAAGGTCGAACGTCCTGCCGAGTCTTACACACGAACTCCGGCCAAGCCCCCTTGCCTGACTCTCCTACAAGGCTTGGGAAACTTGGTCTCCTTGCCGAGCCTTACACTCGAACACCGGCTAAGCCCCCTTGCCTGACTCTCCTACTGGGCTTGGGAAGCTTGGTCTCCCTGCCGAGGTAAGGTCGAACATCCTGCCGAGCCTTACACTCCAACTCCGGCCAAGCCCCCTTGCCTGACTCTCCTACTAGGCTTGGGAAGCTTGGTCTCCCTGCCGAGGTAAGGTCGAACTTCCTGCCAAGCCTTACACTCGAACTCCGGCTAAGCCCCCTTGCCTGAGTGTTCTACTAGGCTTGGGAAGCTTGGTCTCCCCGCCGAGGTTAGGTCGAACATCCTGCCGAGCCTTACACTCCAAATCTGGCCAAGCCCCCTTGCCTGACCCAACTAGGCTTGGGAAGTTTGGTCTCCCTGCCGACGTAAGGTCGAACGCACTGACAAGCCTTACGCTCGAACTCCGGCCAAGCCCCTTTGCCTGACTCTCCTACTAGGCTTGGGAAGCTTGGTCGCACTGCCGAGGTAACGTCAAACATCCCGCCGAGCCTTACACACGAACTCCGGCCAAGCCCCCTTGCCTAACTCTCCTCCTACTAGTCTTGGGAAGCTTGGTCTCCCTGCCGAGGTAAGGTCTAACGTCCTGCCAAGCCTTACACTCGAACTCCGGCTAAGCCCCCTTGCTTGACTCTGCTAATAGGCTTGGGAAGCTTGGTCTCCCTGTCGAGTTAAGGTCGAACGTCCTGACAAGCCTTACGCGCGAACTCCGGCCAAGCCCCCTTGCGTGACTCTCCTACTAGGCTTGGGAAGCTTGGTCTCCCTGCCGAGGTAAGGTCGAACGTCCTGCCGAGCCGTACAGTCGAACTCCGTCCAAGCCCCCTTGCCTGACTCTCCTACTAGGCTTGGGAAGCTTGGTCTCCCTGCCGAGGTTAGGGCGAACGTCCTGCCAAGCCTTACACTCGAACTCCGGCTAAGCTCCCTTGCCTGACTGTCCTACTAGGCGTGGGAAGCTTGGTCCCCCCGCCGAGGTTAGGTCGAACATCCTGCCGAGCCTTACACTCGAACTCCGGCCAAGCCCCCTTGCCTGACTCTCCTACTAGGCTTGGGAAGCTTGGTCTCCCTGCCGAGGTAAGTTTGAACGTCCTGCCGAGCCTTACACTCCAAATCCGGCCAAGTCCACTTGCCTGACTCTCCTACTAGGCTTGGCAAGCTTGTTCTCCCTGCCGAGCCTGGCACTCGAACTTCGGCCAAGCCCCCTTGCCTGACTCTCCTACTAGGCTTGGGAAGCTTGGTCTCCCCGCCGAGGTAAGGTCGAATGTCCTCCCGAGCCTTACAGTCGAACTCCAGCCAAGCCCCCTTGCCTGACTCTCCTATTAGGCTTGGGAAGCTTGGTCTCCCTGCCGAGGTAAGGTCGAACGTCCTATCGAGCCTTACACTCCAACTCCGCCTAAGCCCCCTTGCCTGACTCTCCTACTAGGCTTGGGAAGCTTGGTATCCCTGCCGAGGTATGGTAGAACGTCCTGCTGAGCCTGACACTCAAACTCCGGCCACACCCCCTTGCCTGACTCTCCTACTAGGCTTGGGAAGCTTGGTCTCCCTGCCGAACCTTACACTCGATCTCCGGTCAAGCCCCCTTGCCTGACCCTCCTACTAGGCTTGGGAAGCTTGGTCTTCTGGCCGACGTAAGGTCGAACGTCCGGCCGAGCCTTGCACTCCAACTCCGCCTAAGCCCCCTTGCCTGACTCTCCTACTAGGCTTAGGAAGCTTGGACTCCCTGCTGAGGTAAGGTTGAACGTCCTGCCGGTTCTTACGCTCAAAGTCCGGCCAAGTCCCCCTGCCTGACTCTCCTACTAGGCTTGGGAAGCTTGGTCTCCATGCCGCGGTAAGGCCGAACATCCTGCCGAGCCTTACACTCGAACTCCGGCCACGTCCACTTGCCTGACTCTCCTACTAGGCTTGGGAAGCTTGGTCTCCCTGCCGAGGTAAGGTCGAACGGCCTGCCGAGCATTACACTCCAACTCCGGCCAAGCCCCCTTGCCTGACTCTCCTACTAGGCTTGGGAAGCTTGGTCTCCCTGCCGAGCCTTACACTCGAACTCCGGCCAACCCCCCTTTCCTGACTCTCCTACTTGGCTTGGGAAGCTTGGTCTCCCTGCCGAGGTAAGGTCGAACGTCCTGCCGAGTCTTACACACGAACTCCGGCCAAGCCCCCTTGCCTGACTCTCCTACAAGGCTTGGGAAGTTTGGTCTCCCTGGCGAGCCTTACACTCCAACTCCGGCCAAGCCCCCTTGCCTGACTCTCCTACTAGGCTTGGGAAGCTTGGTCTCCCTGCCGAGGTAAGGTCGAACTTCCTGCCAAGCCTTACACTCGAACTCCGGCTAAGCCCCCTTGCCTGAGTGTTCTACTAGGCTTGGGAAGCTTGGTCTCCCCGCCGAGGTTAGGTCGAACATCCTGCCGAGCCTTATACTCCAAATCTGGCCAAGCCCCCTTGCCTGACCCAACTAGGCTTGGGAAGTTTGGTCTCCCTGCCGACGTAAGGTCGAACGTACTGACAAGCCTTACGCTCGAACTCCGGCCAAGCCCCATTGCCTGACTCTCCTACATGGCTTGGCAAGCTTGGTCTCCCTGTCGAGTTAAGGTCGAACGTCCTGCCGAGCCGTACACTCGAACTCCGGCCAAGCCCCCTTGCCTGACTCTCCTACTAGGCTTGGGAAGCTTGGTCTCCCTGCCGAGGCTAGGTCGACCGTCCTGCCAAGCCTTACACTCGAACTCCGGCTAAGCCGCCTTGCCTGACTGTCCTACTAGGCGTGGGAAGCTTGGTCTCCCCGCCGAGGTTAGGTCGAACATCCTGCCGAGCCTTACACTCCAACTCAGGCCAAGCCCCCTTGCCTGTCTCTCCTATTAGGCTTGGGAAACTTGGTCTCTCTGCCGAGGAAAGGTCGAACGTCCTGCCGAGCCTTACACTTGAACTCCGGCCAAGCCCCCTTGCCTGACTCTCCTACTAGGCTTGGGAAGCTTGGTCTCCCTGCCGAGGTAAGGTTGAACGTCCTGCCGAGTCTTACACTCAAAGTCCGGCCGAGTCCCCCTGCCTGACTCTCCTACTAGGCTTCGGAAGCCTGGTCTCCCTGCCGAGGTAAGGTCGAAAATCCTGCCGAGCCTTACACTAGAGCTCCGGCCAAGTCCCCTTGCCTGACTCTTCTACTAGTCTTGGCAAGCTTGGTCTCCCGGCCGAGCCTTACACTCGAACTCCGGCCAAGCCCCCTTGCCTGACTCTCCTACAAGGCTTGGGAAGCTTGGTCTCCCTGCCGAGGAAAGGTCGAACGTCCTGCCGAGCCTTACACTCGAACTCCGGCCAAGTCCCCTTGCCTGACTCTCCTACTAGGCTTGGGAAGCTTGGTCTCCCTGCCGAGGTAAGGTCGAACGTCCTGCCGAGCCTGACACTCGAACTCCGGCCAAGCCCCCTTGCCTGACTCTCCTACTAGGCTTGGGAAGCTTGGTCTCCCTGCCGAGGTAAGGTCGAACATCCTGCCGAGCCTTACACTGCAACTCCGGCCAAGCCCCCTTGCCTGACCCTACTAGGCTTGGGAAGCTTGGTCTCCCTGCCGAGGTAAGGTCGAACGTCCTGCCGAGCCTTACACACGAACTCCGGCCAAGCCCCCTTGCCTGACTCTCCTACTCGGCTTTGGAAGCTTGGTTTCCCTGCCGAGGTAAGGTCGAACGTCCTGCCGAGCCTGACACTCGAACTCCGGCCAAGCCCCCTTGCCTGACTCTCCTACTAGGCTTGGGAAGCTTGGTCTCCCTGCCAAGCCTTACACTCGAACTCCGGCCAAGCCCCCTTGCCTGACTCTCCTATTAGGCTTGGGAATCTTGGTCTCGCCGCCGAGGTTAGGTCTAACATCCTGCTGAGACTTAGACTCCAAATCCGGCCAAGCCCCCTTGCCTGACCCGACTAGTCTTGGGAAGTTTGGTCTCCCTGCCGAGGTAAGGTCGAAAGTCCTGCCGAGCCTTACACTCCAAATCCGGCCAAGCCCCCTTGCCTGAACCAACTAGGCTTGGGAAGCTTGGTCTCCCTGCTGAGGTAAGTTTGAATGGCCTGACAAGCCTTACGCTCGAACTCCGGCCAAGCCCCCTTGCCTGACTCTCCTACTAGGCTTGGCAAGCTTGGTCTCCCTGCCGAGCCTTATACTTGAACTCCGGCCAAGCCCCCTTGCCGGACCCTACTAGGCTTGGGAAGTTTGGTCACCCTGCCGAGCCTGACACTCGAACTGCGGCCGAGCCCCCTTGCCTGGCTCTCCTACTAGGCTTGGGAAGCTTGGCCTCCCTGCCGAGGTAAGGTCGAACGTCCTGCCGAGCCTTACACTCCAACTCAGGCCAAGCCCCCTTGCCTGTCTCTCCTACTCGGCTTGGGAAGCTTGGTCTCCCTGCCGAGGAAAGGTCGAACGTCCTGCCGAGCCTTACACGCCAACTCAGGCCAAGCCCCCTTGCCTGACTCTCCTACTAGGCTTAGGAAACTTGGACTCCCTGCCGAGGTAAGGTTGAACGTCCTACCGGTTCTTACGCTCAAAGTCCGGCCAAGTCCCCCTGCCTGACTCTCCTACTAGGCTTGGGAAGCTTGGTCTCCATGCCGCGGTAAGGTCGAACATTCTGCCGAGCCTTACACTCGAACTCCGGCGAAGTCCACTTGCCTGATTCTCCTACTAGGCTTGGGAAGCTTGGTCTCCCTGCCGAGGTAAGGTCGCACGGCCTGCCGAGCCTTACACACGAACTCCGGCCAAGCCCCCTTGCCTGACTCTCCTACAAGGCTTGGGAAGTTTGGTCTCCCTGCCGAGCCTGACACTCCAACTCCGGCCAAGCCCCCTTGCCTGACTCTCCTACTAGGCTTGGGAAGCTTGGTCTCCCTGCCGAGGTAAGGTCGAACTTCCTGCCAAGCCTTACACTCGAACTCCGGCTAAGCCCCCTTGCCTGAGTGTTCTACTAGGCTTGGGAAGCTTGGTCTCCCCGCCGAGGTTAGGTCGAACATCCTGCCGAGCCTTACACTCCAAATCTGGCCAAGCCCCCTTGCCTGACCCAACTTGGCTTGGGAAGTTTGGTCTCCCTGCCGACGTAAGGTCGAACGTACTGACAAGCCTTACGCTCGAACTCCGGCCAAGCCCCATTGCCTGACTCTCCTACATGGCTTGGCAAGCTTGGTCTCACTGCCGAGGTAAGGTCGAACATCCCGCCGAGCCTTACACACGAACTCCGGCCAAGCCCCCTTGCCTGACTCTCCTCCTGCTAGTCTTGGGAAGCTTGGTCTCCCTGCCGAGGTAAGGTCGAACGTCCTGCCGAGCCGTACACTCGAACTCCGGCCAAGCCCCCTTGCCTGACTCTCCTACTAGGCTTGGGAAGCTTGGTCTCCCTGCCGAGGTTAGGTCGAACGTCCTGCCAAGCCTTACACTCGAACTCCGTCTAAGCCCCCTTGCCTGACTGTCCTACTAGGCGTGGGAAGCTTGGTCTCCCCGCCGAGGTTAGGTCGAACATCCTGCCGAGCCTTACACTCCAAATCCGGCCAAGCCCCCTTGCCTGACTCTCCTACTAGGCTTGGGAAGCTTGGTCTCCCTGCCGAGGTAAGTTTGAACGTCCTGCCGAGCCTTACACTCCAAATCCGGCCAAGTCCACTTGCCTGACTCTCCTACTAGGCTTGGCAAGCTTGTTCTCCCTGCCGAGCCCTGCACTCGATCTTCGGCCAAGCCCCCTTGCCTGACTCTCCTATTAGGCTTGGGAAGCTTGGTCTCCCCGCCGAGGTAAGGTCGAATGTCCTCCCGAGCCTTACAGTCGAACTCCAGCCAAGCCCCCTTGCCTGACTCTCCTACTAGGCTTGGGAAGCTTGGTCTCCCTGCCGAGGTAAGGTCGAACGTCCTATCGAGCCTTACACTCCAACTCCGCCTAAGCCCCCTTGCCTGACTCTCCTACTAGGCTTGGGAAGCTTGGTATCCTTGCCGAGGTATGGTAGAAAGTCCTGCTGAGCCTGGCACTCAAACTCCGGCCACGCCCCCTTGCCTGACTCTCCTACTAGGCTTGGGAAGCTTGGTCTCCCTGCCGAACCTTACACTCGATCTCCGGTCAAGCCCCCTTGCCTGACCCTCCTACGAGGCTTGGGAAGCTTGGTCTTCTGGCCGACGTAAGGTCGAACGTCCGGCCGAGCCTTGCACTCGAACTCCGGCAAAGCCCCCTTGCCTGACTCTCCGACTGAGCTTGGGAAGCTTGGTCTCCATGCCGCGGTAAGGCCGAACATCCTGCCGAGCCTTACACTCGAACTCCGGCCAAGTCCACTTGCCTGACTCTCCTACTAGGCTTGGGAAGCTTGGTCTCCCTGCCGAGGTAAGGTCGAACGGCCTGCCGAGCATTACACTCCAACTCCGGCCAAGCCCCCTTGCCTGACTCTCCTACTAGGCTTGGGAAGCTTGGTCTCCCTGCCGAGCCTTACACTCGAACTCCGGCCAACCCCCCTTTCCTGACTCTCCTACTTGGCTTGGGAAGCTTGGTCTCCCTGCCGAGGTAAGGTCGAACGTCCTGCCGAGTCTTACACACGAACTCCGGCCAAGCCCCCTTGCCTGACTCTCCTACAAGGCTTGGGAAGCTTGGTCTCCTTGCCGAGCCTTACACTCGAACTCCGGCCAAGCCCCCTTGCCTGACTCTCCTACAAGGCTTGGGAAGCTTGGTCTCCTTGCCGAGCCTTACACTCGAACTCCGGCCAAGCCCCCTTGCCGGACTCTCCTACTGGTCTTGGGAAGGTTGGTCTCCCTGCCGAGGTAAGTTCGAACGTCCTGCCGAGTCTTACACACGAACTCCGGCCAAGCCCCCTTGCCTGACTCTCCTACAAGGCTTGGGAAGTTTGGTCTCCCTGGCGAGCCTTACACTCCAACTCCGGCCAAGCCCCCTTGCCTGACTCTCCTACTAGGCTTGGGAAGCTTGGTCTCCCTGCCGAGGTAAGGTCGAACTTCCTGCCAAGCCTTACACTCGAACTCCGGCTAAGCCCCCTTGCCTGAGTGTTCTACTAGGCTTGGGAAGCTTGGTCTCCCCGCCGAGGTTAGGTCGAACATCCTGCCGAGCCTTATACTCCAAATCTGGCCAAGCCCCCTTGCCTGACCCAACTAGGCTTGGGAAGTTTGGTCTCCCTGCCGACGTAAGGTCGAACGTACTGACAAGCCTTACGCTCGAACTCCGGCCAAGCCCCATTGCCTGACTCTCCTACATGGCTTGGCAAGCTTGGTCTCCCTGTCGAGTTAAGGTCGAACGTCCTGCCGAGCCGTACACTCGAACTCCGGCCAAGCCCCCTTGCCTGACTCTCCTACTAGGCTTGGGAAGCTTGGTCTCCCTGCCGAGGCTAGGTCGACCGTCCTGCCAAGCCTTACACTCGAACTCCGGCTAAGCCGCCTTGCCTGACTGTCCTACTAGGCGTGGGAAGCTTGGTCTCCCCGCCGAGGTTAGGTCGAACATCCTGCCGAGCCTTACACTCCAACTCAGGCCAAGCCCCCTTGCCTGTCTCTCCTATTAGGCTTGGGAAACTTGGTCTCTCTGCCGAGGAAAGGTCGAACGTCCTGCCGAGCCTTACACTTGAACTCCGGCCAAGCCCCCTTGCCTGACTCTCCTACTAGGCTTGGGAAGCTTGGTCTCCCTGCCGAGGTAAGGTTGAACGTCCTGCCGAGTCTTACACTCAAAGTCCGGCCGAGTCCCCCTGCCTGACTCTCCTACTAGGCTTCGGAAGCCTGGTCTCCCTGCCGAGGTAAGGTCGAAAATCCTGCCGAGCCTTACACTAGAGCTCCGGCCAAGTCCCCTTGCCTGACTCTTCTACTAGTCTTGGCAAGCTTGGTCTCCCGGCCGAGCCTTACACTCGAACTCCGGCCAAGCCCCCTTGCCTGACTCTCCTACAAGGCTTGGGAAGCTTGGTCTCCCTGCCGAGGAAAGGTCGAACGTCCTGCCGAGCCTTACACTCGAACTCCGGCCAAGTCCCCTTGCCTGACTCTCCTACTAGGCTTGGGAAGCTTGGTCTCCCTGCCGAGGTAAGGTCGAACATCCTGCCGAGCCTTACACTGCAACTCCGGCCAAGCCCCCTTGCCTGACCCTACTAGGCTTGGGAAGCTTGGTCTCCCTGCCGAGGTAAGGTCGAACGTCCTGCCGAGCCTTACACACGAACTCCGGCCAAGCCCCCTTGCCTGACTCTCCTACTCGGCTTTGGAAGCTTGGTTTCCCTGCCGAGGTAAGGTCGAACGTCCTGCCGAGCCTGACACTCGAACTCCGGCCAAGCCCCCTTGCCTGACTCTCCTACTAGGCTTGGGAAGCTTGGTCTCCCTGCCAAGCCTTACACTCGAACTCCGGTCAAGCCCCCTTGCCTGACTCTCCTATTAGGCTTGGGAATCTTGGTCTCGCCGCCGAGGTTAGGTCTAACATCCTGCTGAGACTTAGACTCCAAATCCGGCCAAGCCCCCTTGCCTGACCCGACTAGTCTTGGGAAGTTTGGTCTCCCTGCCGAGGTAAGGTCGAACGTCCTGACAAGCCTTACGCTCGAACTCCGGCCAAGCCCCCTTGCCTGACCCTACTAGGCGTGGGAAGCTTTGTCTCCCGGCCGAGGTAAGGTCGAACGTCCTTCCGAGCCTTGCACTTGAACTCCGGCCAAGCCCCCTTGCCTGACTCTCCTACTAGGCTTGGGAAGCTTGGTCTCCCTGCCGAGGTATGGTAGAACGTCCTGCTGAGCCTTACACACGAACTCCGCCCAAGCCCCCTTGCCTGACTCTCCTACAAGGCTTGGGAAGTTTCGTCTCCCTGCTGAGCCTTGCACACGAACTCCGGCCAAGCCGCCTTGCCTGACCCTCCTACTAGGCTTGGGAAGCTTGGTCTCCCGACCGAGGTAAGGTCGAACGTCCTGCCAAGCCTTGCACTCGAGCTCCGGCAAAGCCCCCTTGCCTGACTCTCCTACTAGGCTTGGGAAGCTTGGTCTCCCTGCCGAGCCTTACACTCGAACTCCGGCCAAGCCCCCTTGCCTGACTCTCCTACTAGGCTTGGGAAGCTTGGTTTCCCTGCCGAGGCAAGGTCGAACGTCCTTCCGAGACTTACACTCGAACTCCGGCTAAGCCCCCTTGCCTGACTCTCCTACTAGGCTTGGGAAGCTTGGCCTACCTGCCGAGGTAAGGTCAAAAGTCCTGCCGAGCCTTACACTCCAAATCCGGCCAAGCCCCCTTGCCTGAACCAACTAGGCTTGGGAAGCTTGGTCTCCCTGCTGAGGTAAGTTTGAATGGCCTGACAAGCCTTACGCTCGAACTCCGGCCAAGCCCCCTTGCCTGACTCTCCTACTAGGCTTGGCAAGCTTGGTCTCCCTGCCGAGCCTTATACTTGAACTCCGGCCAAGCCCCCTTGCCGGACCCTACTAGGCTTGGGAAGTTTGGTCACCCTGCCGAGCCTGACACTCGAACTGCGGCCGAGCCCCCTTGCCTGGCTCTCCTACTAGGCTTGGGAAGCTTGGCCTCCCTGCCGAGGTAAGGTCGAACGTCCTGCCGAGCCTTACACTCCAACTCAGGCCAAGCCCCCTTGCCTGTCTCTCCTACTCGGCTTGGGAAGCTTGGTCTCCCTGCCGAGGAAAGGTCGAACGTCCTGCCGAGCCTTACACGCCAACTCAGGCCAAGCCCCCTTGCCTGACTCTCCTACTAGGCTTAGGAAACTTGGACTCCCTGCCGAGGTAAGGTTGAACGTCCTACCGGTTCTTACGCTCAAAGTCCGGCCAAGTCCCCCTGCCTGACTCTCCTACTAGGCTTGGGAAGCTTGGTCTCCATGCCGCGGTAAGGTCGAACATTCTGCCGAGCCTTACACTCGAACTCCGGCGAAGTCCACTTGCCTGATTCTCCTACTAGGCTTGGGAAGCTTGGTCTCCCTGCCGAGGTAAGGTCGCACGGCCTGCCGAGCATTACACTCCAACTCCGGCCAAGCCCCCTTGCCGGACTCTCCTACTAGGCTTGGGAAGCTTGGTCTCCCTGCCGAGCCTTACACTCGAACTCCGGCCAACCCCCCTTTCCTGACTCTCCTACTTGGCTTGGGAAGCTTGGTCTCCCTGCCGAGGTAAGGTCGAAGGTCCTGCCGAGTCTTACACACGAACTCCGGCCAAGCCCCCTTGCTTGACTCTCCTACAAGGCTTGGGAAGCTTGGTCTCCTTGCCGAGCCTTACACTCGAACACCGGCCAAGCCCCCTTGCCTGACTCTCCTACTGGGCTTGGGAAGCTTGGTCTCCCTGCCGAGGTAAGGTCGAACGTCCTGCCGAGCCTTACACTCGAACTCCGGCCAAGCCCCCTTGCCTGACTCTCCTACTAGGCTTGGGAAGCTTGGTCTCCCTGCCGAGGTAAGGTCGAACTTCCTGCCAAGCCTTACACTCGAACTCCGGCTAAGCTCCCTTGCCTGAGTGTTCTACTAGGCTTGGGAAGCTTGGTCTCCCCGCCGAGGTTAGGTCGAACATCCTGCCGAGCCTTACACTCCAAATCTGGCCAAGCCCCCTTGCCTGACCCAACTAGGCTTGGGAAGTTTGGTCTCCCTGCCGACGTAAGGTCGAACGCACTGACAAGCCTTACGCTCGAACTCCGGCCAAGCCCCTTTGCCTGACTCTCCTACTAGGCTTGGGAAGCTTGGTCGCACTGCCGAGGTAAGGTCAAACATCCCGCCGAGCCTTACACACGAACTCCGGCCAAGCCCCCTTGCCTAACTCTCCTCCTACTAGTCTTGGGAAGCTTGGTCTCCCTGCCGAGGTAAGGTCTAACGTCCTGCCAAGCCTTACACTCGAACTCCGGCTAAGCCCCCTTGCCTGACTCTGCTAATAGGCTTGGGAAGCTTGGTCTCCCTGTCGAGTTAAGGTCGAACGTCCTGACAAGCCTTACGCGCGAACTCCGGCCAAGCCCCCTTGCGTGACTCTCCTACTAGGCTTGGGAAGCTTGGTCTCCCTGCCGAGGTAAGGTCGAACGTCCTGCCGAGCCGTACAGTCGAACTCCGTCCAAGCCCCCTTGCCTGACTCTCCTACTAGGCTTGGGAAGCTTGGTCTCCCTGCCGAGGTTAGGTCGAACGTCCTGCCAAGCCTTACACTCGAACTCCGGCTAAGCCCCCTTGCCTGACTGTCCTACTAGGCGTGGGAAGCTTGGTCCCCCCGCCGAGGTTAGGTCGAACATCCTGCCGAGCCTTACACTCGAACTCCGGCCAAGCCCCCTTGCCTGACTCTCCTACTAGGCTTGGGAAGCTTGGTCTCCCTGCCGAGGTAAGTTTGAACGTCCTGCCGAGCCTTACACTCCAAATCCGGCCAAGTCCACTTGCCTGACTCTCCTACTAGGCTTGGCAAGCTTGTTCTCCCTGCCGAGCCTGGCACTCGAACTTCGGCCAAGCCCCCTTGCCTGACTCTCCTACTAGGCTTGGGAAGCTTGGTCTCCCCGCCGAGGTAAGGTCGAATGTCCTCCCGAGCCTTACACACGAACTCCAGCCAAGCCCCCTTGCCTGACTCTCCTATTAGGCTTGGGAAGCTTGGTCTCCCTGCCGAGGTAAGGTCGAACGTCCTATCGAGCCTTACACTCCAACTCCGCCTAAGCCCCCTTGCCTGACTCTCCTACTAGGCTTGGGAAGCTTGGTATCCCTGCCGAGGTATGGTAGAACGTCCTGCTGAGCCTGACACTCAAACTCCGACCACGCCCCCTTGCCTGACTCTCCTACTAGGCTTGGGAAGCTTGGTCTCCCTGCCGAACCTTACACTCGATCTCCGGTCAAGCCCCCTTGCCTGACCCTCCTACTAGGCTTGGGAAGCTTGGTCTTCTGGCCGACGTAAGGTCGAACGTCCGGCCGAGCCTTGCACTCGAACTCCGGCAAAGCCCCCTTGCCTGACTCTCCGACTGGGCTTGGGAAGCTTGGTCTCCCTGCCGAGACTTACACTCGAACTCCGGCCATGCCCCCTTGCCTGACTCTCCTACTAGGCTTAGGAAGCTTGGACTCCCTGCTGATGTAAGGTTGAACGTCCTGCCGGTTCTTACGCTCAAAGTCCGGCCAAGTCCCCCTGCCTGACTCTCCTACTAGGCTTGGGAAGCTTGGTCTCCATGCCGCGGTAAGGCCGAACATCCTGCCGAGCCTTACACTCGAACTCCGGCCAAGTCCACTTGCCTGACTCTCCTACTAGGCTTGGGAAGCTTGGTCTCCCTGCCGAGGTAAGGTCGAACGGCCTGCCGAGCATTACACTCCAACTCCGGCCAAGCCCCCTTGCCTCACTCTCCTACTAGGCTTGGGAAGCTTGGTCTCCCTGCCAAGCCTTACACTCGAACTCCGGCCAACCCCCCTTTCCTGACTCTCCTACTTGGCTTGGGAAGCTTGGTCTCCCTGCCGAGGTAAGGTCGAACGTCCTGCCGAGTCTTACACACGAACTCCGGCCAAGCCCCCTTGCCTGACTCTCCTACAAGGCTTGGGAAGCTTGGTCTCCTTGCCGAGCCTTACACTCGAACTCCGGCCAATCCCCCTTGCCTGACTCTCCTACTGGGCTTGGGAAGCTTGGTCTCCCTGCCGAGGTAAGTTCGAACGTCCTGCCGAGTCTTACACACGAACTCCGGCCAAGCCCCCTTGCCTGACTCTCCTACAAGGCTTGGGAAGTTTGGTCTCCCTGCCGAGCCTGACACTCCAACTCCGGCCAAGCCCCCTTGCCTGACTCTCCTACTAGGCTTGGGAAGCTTGGTCTCCCTGCCGAGGTAAGGTCGAACTTCCTGCCAAGCCTTACACTCGAACTCCGGCTAAGCCCCCTTGCCTGAGTGTTCTACTAGGCTTGGGAAGCTTGGTCTCCCCGCCGAGGTTAGGTCAAACATCCTGCCGAGCCTTACACTCCAAATCTGGCCAAGCCCCCTTGCCTGACCCAACTTGGCTTGGGAAGTTTGGTCTCCCTGCCGACGTAAGGTCGAACGTACTGACAAGCCTTACGCTCGAACTCCGGCCAAGCCCCATTGCCTGACTCTCCTACATGGCTTGGCAAGCTTGGTCTCACTGCCGAGGTAAGGTCGAACATCCCGCCGAGCCTTACACACGAACTCCGGCCAAGCCCCCTTGCCTGACTCTCCTCCTGCTAGTCTTGGGAAGCTTGGTCTCCCTGCCGAGGTAAGGTCGAACGTCCTGCCGAGCCGTACACTCGAACTCCGGCCAAGCCCCCTTGCCTGACTCTCCTACTAGGCTTGGGAAGCTTGGTCTCCCTGTCGAGGTTAGGTCGAACGTCCTGCCAAGCCTTACACTCGAACTCCGGCTAAGCCCCCTTGCCTGACTGCCCTACTAGGCGTGGGAAGCTTGGTCTCCCCGCCGAGGTTAGGTCGAACATCCTGCCGAGCCTTACACTCCAAATCCGGCCAAGCCCCCTTGCCTGACTCTCCTACTAGGCTTGGGAAGCTTGGTCTCCCTGCCGAGGTAAGTTTGAACGTCCTGCCGAGCCTTACACTCCAAATCCGGCCAAGTCCACTTGCCTGACTCTCCTACTAGGCTTGGTAAGCTTGTTCTCCCTGCCGAGCCTTGCACTCGATCTTCGGCCAAGCCCCCTTGCCTGACTCTCCTACTAGGCTTGGGAAGCTTGGTCTCCCCGCCGAGGTAAGGTCGAATGTCCTCCCGAGCCTTACAGTCGAACTCCAGCCAAGCCCCCTTGCCTGACTCTCCTACTAGGCTTGGGAAGCTTGGTCTCCCTGCCGAGGTAAGGTCGAACATCCTATCGAGCCTTACACTCCAACTCCGCCTAAGCCCCCTTGCCTGACTCTCCTACTAGGCTTGGGAAGCTTGGTATCCCTGCCGAGGTATGGTAGAACGTCCTGCTGAGCCTGACACTCAAACTCCGGCCACGCCCCCTTGCCTGACTCTCCTACTAGGCTTGGGAAGCTTGGTCTCCCTGCCGAACCTTACACTCGATCTCCGGTCAAGCCCCCTTGCCTGACCCTCCTACTAGGCTTGGGAAGCTTGGTCTTCTGGCCGACGTAAGGTCGAACGTCCGGCCGAGCCTTGCACTCGAACTCCGGCAAAGCCCCCTTGCCTGACTCTCCGACTGAGCTTGGGAAGCTTGGTCTCCATGCCGCGGTAAGGCCGAACATCCTGCCGAGCCTTACACTCGAACTCCGGCCAAGTCCACTTGCCTGACTCTCCTACAAGGCTTGGGAAGCTTGGTCTCCTTGCCGAGCCTTACACTCGAACTCCGGCCAAGCCCCCTTGCCTGACTCTCCTACTGGGCTTGGGAAGCTTGGTCTCCCTGCCGAGGTAAGTTCGAATGTCCTGCCGAGTCTTACACACGAACTCCGGCCAAGCCCCCTTGCCTGACTCTCCTACAAGGCTTGGGAAGTTTGGTCTCCCTGCCGAGCCTTACACTCCAACTCCGGCCAAGCCCCCTTGCCTGACTCTCCTACTAGGCTTGGGAAGCTTGGTCTCCCTGCCGAGGTAAGGTCGAACTTCCTGCCAAGCCTTACACTCGAACTCCGGATAAGCCCCCTTGCCTGAGTGTTCTACTAGGCTTGGGAAGCTTGGTCTCCCCGCCGAGGTTAGGTCGAACATCCTGCCGAGCCTTACACTCCAAATCTGGCCAAGCCCCCTTGCCTGACCCAACTTGGATTGGGAAGTTTGGTCTCCCTGCCGACGTAAGGTCGAATATACTGACAAGCCTTACGCTCGAACTCCGGCCAAGCCCCTTTGCCTGACTCTCCTACTAGGCTTGGGAAGCTTGGTCGCACTGCCGAGGTAAGGTCAAACATCCCGCCGAGCCTTACACACGAACTCCGGCCAAGCCCCCTTGCCTAACTCTCCTCCTACTAGTCTTGGGAAGCTTGGTCTCCCTGCCGAGGTAAGGTCTAACGTCCTGCCAAGCCTCACACTCGAACTCCGGCTAAGCCCCCTTGCCTGACTCTGCTAATAGGCTTGGGAAGCTTGGTCTCCCTGTCGAGTTAAGGTCGAACGTCCTGCCAAGCCTTACACTCGAACTCCGGCTAAGCCCCCTTGCCTGACTGCCCTACTAGGCGTGGGAAGCTTGGTCTCCACGCCGAGGTTAGGTCGAACGTCCTGCCGAGCCGTACAGTCGAACTCCGTCCAAGCCCCCTTGCCTGACTCTCCTACTAGGCTTGGGAAGCTTGGTCTCCCTGCCGAGGTTAGGTCGAACGTCCTGCCAAGCCTTACACTCGAACTCCAGCCAAGCCCCCTTGCCTGACTCTCCTACTCGGCTTGGGAAGCTTGGTCTCCCTGCCGAGGTAAGGTCGAAGGTCCTACCGAGCCTTACACTCCAACTCCGGCCAAGCCCCCTTGCCTGACCCTACTAGGCTTGGGAAGCTTGGTCTCCCTGCCGAGGTATGGTAGAACGTCCTGCTGAGCCTGACACACGAACTCCGCCCAAGCCCCCTTACCTGACTCTCCCACTAGGCTTGGGAAGCTTGGTCTCCCTGCAGAGGTTAGGTCGAACGTCCTGCCGAGCCTTACACTCGAACTCCGGCCAAGCCCCCTTGCCTGACTCTCCTACTAGGCTTGGGAAGCTTGGTTTCCCTGCCGAGGCAAGGTCGAACGTCCTTCCGAGCCTTACACTCGAACTCCGGCTAAGCCCCCTTGCCTGACTCTCCTACTAGGCATGGGAAGCTTGGCCTACCTGCCGAGGTAAGGTCAAACGTCCTGCCGAGCCTTACACTCCAAATCCGGCCAAGCCCCCTTGCCTGAACCAACTAGGCTTGGGAAGCTTGGTCTCCCTGCTGAGGTAAGTTTGAATGGCCTGACAAGCCTTACGCTCGAACTCCGGCCAAGCCCCCTTGCCTGACTCTCCTACTAGGCTTGGCAAGCTTGGTCTCCCTGCCGAGCCTTATACTTGAACTCCGGCCAAGCCCCCTTGCCGGACCCTACTAGGCTTGGGAAGTTTGGTCACCCTGCCGAGCCTGACACTCGAACTGCGGCCAAGCCCCCTTGCCTGGCTCTCCTACTAGGCTTGGGAAGCTTGGTCTCCCTGCCGAGCCTTACACTCGAACTCCGGCCAAGCCCCCTTGCCTGACTCTCCTACTAGGCTTGGGAAGCTTGGTCTCCCTGCCGAGGTAAGGTCGAACTTCCTGCCAAGCCTTACACTCGAACTCCGGCTAAGCCCCCTTGCCTGACTCTCCTACTAGGCTTGGGAAGCTTGGCCTACCTGCCGAGGTAAGGTCGAACGTCCTGCCGAGCCTTACACTCCAAATCCGGCCAAGCCCCCTTGCCTGAACCAACTAGGCTTGGGAAGCTTGGTCTCCCTGCCGAGGTAAGGTCGAACGTCCTGCCGAGCCTTACACTCCAACTCAGGCCAAGCCCCCTTGCCTGTCTCTCCTACTCGGCTTGGGAAGCTTGGTCTCCCTGCCGAGGAAAGGTCGAACGTCCTACCGAGCCTTACACGCCAACTCAGGCCAAGCCCCCTTGCCTGACTCTCCTACTAGGCTTAGGAAACTTGGACTCCCTGCCGAGGTAAGGTTGAACGTCCTACCGGTTCTTACGCTCAAAGTCCGGCCAAGTCCCCCTGCCTGACTCTCCTACTAGGCTTGGGAAGCTTGGTCTCCATGCCGCGGTAAGTTCGAACATTCTGCCGAGCCTTACACTCGAACTCCGGCCAAGTCCACTTGCCTGATTCTCCTACTAGGCTTGGGAAGCTTGGTCTCCCTGCCGAGGTATGGTCGAACGGCCTGCCGAGCATTACACTCCAACTCCGGCCAAGCCCCCTTGCCGGACTCTCCTACTAGGCTTGGGAAGCTTGGTCTCCCTGCCGAGCCTTACACTCGAACTCCGGCCAACCCCCCTTTCCTGACTCTCCTACTTGGCTTGGGAAGCTTGGTCTCCCTGCCGAGGTAAGGTCGAACGTCCTGCCGAGTCTTACACACGAACTCCGGCCAAGCCCCCTTGCCTGACTCTCCTACAAGGCTTGGGAAGCTTGGTCTCCTTGCCGAGCCTTACACTCGAACACCGGCCAAGCCCCCTTGCCTGACTCTCCTACTGGGCTTGGGAAGCTTGGTCTCCCTGCCGAGGTAAGGTCGAACGTCCTGCCGAGCCTTACACTCGAACTCCGGCCAAGCCCCCTTGCCTGACTCTCCTACTAGGCTTGGGAAGCTTGGTCTCGCTGCCGAGGTAAGGTCGAACTTCCTGCCAAGCCTTACACTCGAACTCCGGCTAAGCTCCCTTGCCTGAGTGTTCTACTAGGCTTGGGAAGCTTGGTCTCCCCGCCGAGGTTAGGTCGAACATCCTGCCGAGCCTTACACTCCAAATCTGGCCAAGCCCCCTTGCCTGACCCAACTAGGCTTGGGAAGTTTGGTCTCCCTGCCGACGTAAGGTCGAACGCACTGACAAGCCTTACGCTCGAACTCCGGCCAAGCCCCTTTGCCTGACTCTCCTACTAGGCTTGGGAAGCTTGGTCTCCCTGCCGAGCCTTACACTCGAACTCCGGCCAAGCCCCCTTGCCTGACTCTCCTACTAGGCTTGGGAAGCTTGGTCTCCCTGCCGAGGTAAGGTCGAACTTCCTGCCAAGCCTTACACTCGAACTCCGGCTAAGCCCCCTTGCCTGACTCTCCTACTAGGCTTGGGAAGCTTGGCCTACCTGCCGAGGTAAGGTCGAACGTCCTGCCGAGCCTTACACTCCAAATCCGGCCAAGCCCCCTTGCCTGAACCAACTAGGCTTGGGAAGCTTGGTCTCCCTGCCGAGGTAAGGTCGAACGTCCTGCCGAGCCTTACACTCCAACTCAGGCCAAGCCCCCTTGCCTGTCTCTCCTACTCGGCTTGGGAAGCTTGGTCTCCCTGCCGAGGAAAGGTCGAACGTCCTACCGAGCCTTACACGCCAACTCAGGCCAAGCCCCCTTGCCTGACTCTCCTACTAGGCTTAGGAAACTTGGACTCCCTGCCGAGGTAAGGTTGAACGTCCTACCGGTTCTTACGCTCAAAGTCCGGCCAAGTCCCCCTGCCTGACTCTCCTACTAGGCTTGGGAAGCTTGGTCTCCATGCCGCGGTAAGTTCGAACATTCTGCCGAGCCTTACACTCGAACTCCGGCCAAGTCCACTTGCCTGATTCTCCTACTAGGCTTGGGAAGCTTGGTCTCCCTGCCGAGGTATGGTCGAACGGCCTGCCGAGCATTACACTCCAACTCCGGCCAAGCCCCCTTGCCGGACTCTCCTACTAGGCTTGGGAAGCTTGGTCTCCCTGCCGAGCCTTACACTCGAACTCCGGCCAACCCCCCTTTCCTGACTCTCCTACTTGGCTTGGGAAGCTTGGTCTCCCTGCCGAGGTAAGGTCGAACGTCCTGCCGAGTCTTACACACGAACTCCGGCCAAGCCCCCTTGCCTGACTCTCCTACAAGGCTTGGGAAGCTTGGTCTCCTTGCCGAGCCTTACACTCGAACACCGGCCAAGCCCCCTTGCCTGACTCTCCTACTGGGCTTGGGAAGCTTGGTCTCCCTGCCGAGGTAAGGTCGAACGTCCTGCCGAGCCTTACACTCGAACTCCGGCCAAGCCCCCTTGCCTGACTCTCCTACTAGGCTTGGGAAGCTTGGTCTCGCTGCCGAGGTAAGGTCGAACTTCCTGCCAAGCCTTACACTCGAACTCCGGCTAAGCTCCCTTGCCTGAGTGTTCTACTAGGCTTGGGAAGCTTGGTCTCCCCGCCGAGGTTAGGTCGAACATCCTGCCGAGCCTTACACTCCAAATCTGGCCAAGCCCCCTTGCCTGACCCAACTAGGCTTGGGAAGTTTGGTCTCCCTGCCGACGTAAGGTCGAACGCACTGACAAGCCTTACGCTCGAACTCCGGCCAAGCCCCTTTGCCTGACTCTCCTACTAGGCTTGGGAAGCTTGGTCGCACTGCCGAGGTAAGGTCAAACATCCCGCCGAGCCTTACACACGAACTCCGGCCAAGCCCCCTTGCCTAACTCTCCTCCTACTAGTCTTGGGAAGCTTGGTCTCCCTGCCGAGGTAAGGTCTAACGTCCTGCCAAGCCTTACACTCGAACTCCGGCTAAGCCCCCTTGCCTGACTCTGCTAATAGGCTTGGGAAGCTTGGTCTCCCTGTCGAGTTAAGGTCGAACGTCCTGACAAGCCTTACGCGCGAACTCCGGCCAAGCCCCCTTGCGTGACTCTCCTACTATGCTTGGGAAGCTTGGTCTCCCTGCCGAGGTAAGGTCGAACGTCCTGCCGAGCCGTACAGTCGAACTCCGTCCAAGCCCCCTTGCCTGACTCTCCTACTAGGCTTGGGAAGCTTGGTCTCCCTGCCGAGGTTAGGTCGAACGTCCTGCCAAGCCTTACACTCGAACTCCGGCTAAGCCCCCTTGCCTGACTGTCCTACTAGGCGTGGGAAGCTTGGTCCCCCCGCCGAGGTTAGGTCGAACATCCTGCCGAGCCTTACACTCGAACTCCGGCCAAGCCCCCTTGCCTGACTCTCCTACTAGGCTTGGGAAGCTTGGTCTCCCTGCCGAGGTAAGTTTGAACGTCCTGCCGAGCCTTACACTCCAAATCCGGCCAAGTCCACTTGCCTGACTCTCCTACTAGGCTTGGCAAGCTTGTTCTCCCTGCCGAGCCTGGCACTCGAACTTCGGCCAAGCCCCCTTGCCTGACTCTCCTACTAGGCTTGGGAAGCTTGGTCTCCCCGCCGAGGTAAGGTCGAATGTCCTCCCGAGCCTTACACACGAACTCCAGCCAAGCCCCCTTGCCTGACTCTCCTATTAGGCTTGGGAAGCTTGGTCTCCCGGCCGAGGTAAGGTCGAACGTCCTATCGAGCCTTACACTCCAACTCCGCCTAAGACCCCTTGCCTGACTCTCCTACTAGGCTTGGGAAGCTTGGTATCCCTGCCGAGGTATGGTAGAACGTCCTGCTGAGCCTGACACTCAAACTCCGACCACGCCCCCTTGCCTGACTCTCCTACTAGGCTTGGGAAGCTTGGTCTCCCTGCCGAACCTTACACTCGATCTCCGGTCAAGCCCCCTTGCCTGACCCTCCTACTAGGCTTGGGAAGCTTGGTCTTCTGGCCGACGTAAGGTCGAACGTCCGGCCGAGCCTTGCACTCGAACTCCGGCAAAGCCCCCTTGCCTGACTCTCCGACTGGGCTTGGGAAGCTTGGTCTCCCTGCCGAGACTTACACTCGAACTCCGGCCATGCCCCCTTGCCTGACTCTCCTACTAGGCTTAGGAAGCTTGGACTCCCTGCTGATGTAAGGTTGAACGTCCTGCCGGTTCTTACGCTCAAAGTCCGGCCAAGTCCCCCTGCCTGACTCTCCTACTAGGCTTGGGAAGCTTGGTCTCCATGCCGCGGTAAGGCCGAACATCCTGCCGAGCCTTACACTCGAACTCCGGCCAAGTCCACTTGCCTGACTCTCCTACTAGGCTTGGGAAGCTTGGTCTCCCTGCCGAGGTAAGGTCGAACGGCCTGCCGAGCATTACACTCCAACTCCGGCCAAGCCCCCTTGCCTGACTCTCCTACTAGGCTTGGGAAGCTTGGTCTCCCTGCCGAGCCTTAGACTCGAACTCCGGCCAACCCCCCTTTCCTGACTCTCCTACTTGGCTTGGGAAGCTTGGTCTCCCTGCCGAGGTAAGGTCGAACGTCCTGCCGAGTCTTACACACGAACTCCGGCCAAGCCCCCTTGCCTGACTCTCCTACAAGGCTTGGGAAGCTTGGTCTCCTTGCCGAGCCTTACACTCGAACTCCGGCCAATCCCCCTTGCCTGACTCTCCTACTGGGCTTGGGAAGCTTGGTCTCCCTGCCGAGGTAAGTTCGAACGTCCTGCCGAGTCTTACACACGAACTCCGGCCAAGCCCCCTTGCCTGACTCTCCTACAAGGCTTGGGAAGTTTGGTCTCCCTGCCGAGCCTGACACTCCAACTCCGGCCAAGCCCCCTTGCCTGACTCTCCTACTAGGCTTGGGAAGCTTGGTCTCCCTGCCGAGGTAAGGTCGAACTTCCTGCCAAGCCTTACACTCGAACTCCGGCTAAGCCCCCTTGCTTGAGTGTTCTACTAGGCTTGGGAAGCTTGGTCTCCCCGCCGAGGTTAGGTCGAACATCCTGCCGAGCCTTACACTCCAAATCTGGCCAAGCCCCCTTGCCTGACCCAACTTGGCTTGGGAAGTTTGGTCTCCCTGCCGACGTAAGGTCGAACGTACTGACAAGCCTTACGCTCGAACTCCGGCCAAGCCCCATTGCCTGACTCTCCTACATGGCTTGGCAAGCTTGGTCTCACTGCCGAGGTAAGGTCGAACATCCCGCCGAGCCTTACACACGAACTCCGGCCAAGCCCCCTTGCCTGACTCTCCTCCTGCTAGTCTTGGGAAGCTTGGTCTCCCTGCCGAGGTAAGGTCGAACGTCCTGCCGAGCCGTACACTCGAACTCCGGCCAAGCCCCCTTGCCTGACTCTCCTACTAGGCTTGGGAAGCTTGGTCTCCCTGTCGAGGTTAGGTCGAACGTCCTGCCAAGCCTTACACTCGAACTCCGGCTAAGCCCCCTTGCCTGACTGCCCTACTAGGCGTGGGAAGCTTGGTCTCCCCGCCGAGGTTAGGTCGAACATCCTGCCGAGCCTTACACTCCAAATCCGGCCAAGCCCCCTTGCCTGACTCTCCTACTAGGCTTGGGAAGCTTGGTCTCCCTGCCGAGGTAAGTTTGAACGTCCTGCCGAGCCTTACACTCCAAATCCGGCCAAGTCCACTTGCCTGACTCTCCTACTAGGCTTGGCAAGCTTGTTCTCCCTGCCGAGCCTTGCACTCGGTCTTCGGCCAAGCCCCCTTGCCTGACTCTCCTACTAGGCTTGGGAAGCTTGGTCTCCCCGCCGAGGTAAGGTCGAATGTCCTCCCGAGCCTTACAGTCGAACTCCAGCCAAGCCCCCTTGCCTGACTCTCCTACTAGGCTTGGGAAGCTTGGTCTCCCTGCCGAGGTAAGGTCGAACGTCCTATCGAGCCTTACACTCCAACTCCGCCTAAGCCCCCTTGCCTGACTCTCCTACTAGGCTTGGGAAGCTTGGTATCCCTGCCGAGGTATGGTAGAACGTCCTGCTGAGCCTGACACTCAAACTCCGGCCACGCCCCCTTGCCTGACTCTCCTACTAGGCTTGGGAAGCTTGGTCTCCCTGCCGAACCTTACACTCGATCTCCGGTCAAGCCCCCTTGCCTGACCCTCCTACTAGGCTTGGGAAGCTTGGTCTCCCTGCCGAGGTAAGGTCGAACGTCCTGCCGAGCCTTACACTCGAACTCCGGCCAAGCCCCCTTGCCTGACTCTCCTACTAGGCTTGGGAAGCTTGGTCTCGCTGCCGAGGTAAGGTCGAACTTCCTGCCAAGCCTTACACTCGAACTCCGGCTAAGCTCCCTTGCCTGAGTGTTCTACTAGGCTTGGGAAGCTTGGTCTCCCCGCCGAGGTTAGGTCGAACATCCTGCCGAGCCTTACACTCCAAATCTGGCCAAGCCCCCTTGCCTGACCCAACTAGGCTTGGGAAGTTTGGTCTCCCTGCCGACGTAAGGTCGAACGCACTGACAAGCCTTACGCTCGAACTCCGGCCAAGCCCCTTTGCCTGACTCTCCTACTAGGCTTGGGAAGCTTGGTCGCACTGCCGAGGTAAGGTCAAACATCCCGCCGAGCCTTACACACGAACTCCGGCCAAGCCCCCTTGCCTAACTCTCCTCCTACTAGTCTTGGGAAGCTTGGTCTCCCTGCCGAGGTAAGGTCTAACGTCCTGCCAAGCCTTACACTCGAACTCCGGCTAAGCCCCCTTGCCTGACTCTGCTAATAGGCTTGGGAAGCTTGGTCTCCCTGTCGAGTTAAGGTCGAACGTCCTGACAAGCCTTACGCGCGAACTCCGGCCAAGCCCCCTTGCGTGACTCTCCTACTATGCTTGGGAAGCTTGGTCTCCCTGCCGAGGTAAGGTCGAACGTCCTGCCGAGCCGTACACTCGAACTCCGTCCAAGCCCCCTTGCCTGACTCGCCTACTAGGCTTGGGAAGCTGGGTCTCCCTGCCGAGGTTAGGTCGAACGTCCTGCCAAGCCTTACACTCGAACTCCGGCTAAGCCCCCTTGCCTGACTGTCCTACTAGGCGTGGGAAGCTTGGTCCCCCCGCCGAGGTTAGGTCGAACATCCTGCCGAGCCTTACACTCGAACTCCGGCCAAGCCCCCTTGCCTGACTCTCCTACTAGGCTTGGGAAGCTTGGTCTCCCTGCCGAGGTAAGTTTGAACGTCCTGCCGAGCCTTACACTCCAAATCCGGCCAAGTCCACTTGCCTGACTCTCCTACTAGGCTTGGCAAGCTTGTTCTCCCTGCCGAGCCTGGCACTCGAACTTCGGCCAAGCCCCCTTGCCTGACTCTCCTACTAGGCTTGGGAAGCTTGGTCTCCCCGCCGAGGTAAGGTCGAATGTCCTCCCGAGCCTTACACACGAACTCCAGCCAAGCCCCCTTGCCTGACTCTCCTATTAGGCTTGGGAAGCTTGGTCTCCCGGCCGAGGTAAGGTCGAACGTCCTATCGAGCCTTACACTCCAACTCCGCCTAAGACCCCTTGCCTGACTCTCCTACTAGGCTTGGGAAGCTTGGTATCCCTGCCGAGGTATGGTAGAACGTCCTGCTGAGCCTGACACTCAAACTCCGACCACGCCCCCTTGCCTGACTCTCCTACTAGGCTTGGGAAGCTTGGTCTCCCTGCCGAACCTTACACTCGATCTCCGGTCAAGCCCCCTTGCCTGACCCTCCTACTAGGCTTGGGAAGCTTGGTCTTCTGGCCGACGTAAGGTCGAACGTCCGGCCGAGCCTTGCACTCGAACTCCGGCAAAGCCCCCTTGCCTGACTCTCCGACTGGGCTTGGGAAGCTTGGTCTCCCTGCCGAGACTTACACTCGAACTCCGGCCATGCCCCCTTGCCTGACTCTCCTACTAGGCTTAGGAAGCTTGGACTCCCTGCTGATGTAAGGTTGAACGTCCTGCCGGTTCTTACGCTCAAAGTCCGGCCAAGTCCCCCTGCCTGACTCTCCTACTAGGCTTGGGAAGCTTGGTCTCCATGCCGCGGTAAGGCCGAACATCCTGCCGAGCCTTACACTCGAACTCCGGCCAAGTCCACTTGCCTGACTCTCCTACTAGGCTTGGGAAGCTTGGTCTCCCTGCCGAGGTAAGGTCGAACGGCCTGCCGAGCATTACACTCCAACTCCGGCCAAGCCCCCTTGCCTGACTCTCCTACAAGGCTTGGGAAGCTTGGTCTCCTTGCCGAGCCTTACACTCGAACTCCGGCCAAGCCCCCTTGCCTGACTCCCCGACTGGGCTTGGGAAGCTTGGTCTCCCTGCCGAGGTAAGTTCGAACGTCCTGCCGAGTCTTACACACGAACTCCGGCCAAGCGCCCTTGCCTGACTCTCCTACAAGGCTTGGGAAGTTTGGTCTCCCTGCCGAGCCTGACACTCCAACTCCGGCCGAGCCCCCTTGCCTGACTCTCCTACTAGGCTTGGGAAGCTTGGTCTCCCTGCCGAGGTAAGGTCGAACTTCCTGCCAAGCCTTACACTCGAACTCCGGCTAAGCCCCCTTGCCTGAGTGTTCTACTAGGCTTGGGAAGCTTGGTCTCCCCGCCGAGGTTAGGTCGAACATCCTGCCGAGCCTTACACTCCAAATCTGGCCAAGCCCCCTTGCCTGACCCAACTTGGCTTGGGAAGTTTGGTCTCCCTGCCGACGTAAGGTCGAACGTACTGACAAGCCTTACGCTCGAACTCCGGCCAAGCCCCATTGCCTGACTCTCCTACATGGCTTGGGAAGCTTGGTCTCCCTGCCGAGGTTAGGTCGAACGTCCTGCCAAGCCTTACACTCGAACTCCGGCTAAGCCCCCTTGCCTGACTGTCCTACTAGGCGTGGGAAGCTTGGTCCCCCCGCCGAGGTTAGGTCGAACATCCTGCCGAGCCTTACACTCGAACTCCGGCCAAGCCCCCTTGCCTGACTCTCCTACTAGGCTTGGGAAGCTTGGTCTCCCTGCCGAGGTAAGTTTGAACGTCCTGCCGAGCCTTACACTCCAAATCCGGCCAAGTCCACTTGCCTGACTCTCCTACTAGGCTTGGCAAGCTTGTTCTCCCTGCCGAGCCTGGCACTCGAACTTCGGCCAAGCCCCCTTGCCTGACTCTCCTACTAGGCTTGGGAAGCTTGGTCTCCCCGCCGAGGTAAGGTCGAATGTCCTCCCGAGCCTTACACACGAACTCCAGCCAAGCCCCCTTGCCTGACTCTCCTATTAGGCTTGGGAAGCTTGGTCTCCCGGCCGAGGTAAGGTCGAACGTCCTATCGAGCCTTACACTCCAACTCCGCCTAAGACCCCTTGCCTGACTCTCCTACTAGGCTTGGGAAGCTTGGTATCCCTGCCGAGGTATGGTAGAACGTCCTGCTGAGCCTGACACTCAAACTCCGACCACGCCCCCTTGCCTGACTCTCCTACTAGGCTTGGGAAGCTTGGTCTCCCTGCCGAACCTTACACTCGATCTCCGGTCAAGCCCCCTTGCCTGACCCTCCTACTAGGCTTGGGAAGCTTGGTCTTCTGGCCGACGTAAGGTCGAACGTCCGGCCGAGCCTTGCACTCGAACTCCGGCAAAGCCCCCTTGCCTGACTCTCCGACTGGGCTTGGGAAGCTTGGTCTCCCTGCCGAGACTTACACTCGAACTCCGGCCATGCCCCCTTGCCTGACTCTCCTACTAGGCTTAGGAAGCTTGGACTCCCTGCTGATGTAAGGTTGAACGTCCTGCCGGTTCTTACGCTCAAAGTCCGGCCAAGTCCCCCTGCCTGACTCTCCTACTAGGCTTGGGAAGCTTGGTCTCCATGCCGCGGTAAGGCCGAACATCCTGCCGAGCCTTACACTCGAACTCCGGCCAAGTCCACTTGCCTGACTCTCCTACTAGGCTTGGGAAGCTTGGTCTCCCTGCCGAGGTAAGGTCGAACGGCCTGCCGAGCATTACACTCCAACTCCGGCCAAGCCCCCTTGCCTGACTCTCCTACAAGGCTTGGGAAGCTTGGTCTCCTTGCCGAGCCTTACACTCGAACTCCGGCCAAGCCCCCTTGCCTGACTCCCCGACTGGGCTTGGGAAGCTTGGTCTCCCTGCCGAGGTAAGTTCGAACGTCCTGCCGAGTCTTACACACGAACTCCGGCCAAGCGCCCTTGCCTGACTCTCCTACAAGGCTTGGGAAGTTTGGTCTCCCTGCCGAGCCTGACACTCCAACTCCGGCCGAGCCCCCTTGCCTGACTCTCCTACTAGGCTTGGGAAGCTTGGTCTCCCTGCCGAGGTAAGGTCGAACTTCCTGCCAAGCCTTACACTCGAACTCCGGCTAAGCCCCCTTGCCTGAGTGTTCTACTAGGCTTGGGAAGCTTGGTCTCCCCGCCGAGGTTAGGTCGAACATCCTGCCGAGCCTTACACTCCAAATCTGGCCAAGCCCCCTTGCCTGACCCAACTTGGCTTGGGAAGTTTGGTCTCCCTGCCGACGTAAGGTCGAACGTACTGACAAGCCTTACGCTCGAACTCCGGCCAAGCCCCATTGCCTGACTCTCCTACATGGCTTGGCAAGCTTGGTCTCACTGCCGAGGTAAGGTCGAACATCCCGCCGAGCCTTACACACGAACTCCGGCCAAGCCCCCTTGCCTGACTCTCCTCCTGCTAGTCTTGGGAAGCTTGGTCTCCCTGCCGAGGTAAGGTCGAACGTCCTGCCGAGCCGTACACTCGAACTCCGGCTAAGCCCCCTTGCCTGACTGCCCTACTAGGCGTGGGAAGCTTGGTCTCCCCGCCGAGGTTAGGTCGAACATCCTGCCGAGCCTTACACTCCAAATCCGGCCAAGCCCCCTTGCCTGACTCTCCGACTAGGCTTGGGAAGCTTGGTCTCCCTGCCGAGGTAAGTTTGAACGTCCTGCCGAGCCTTACACTCCAAATCCGGCCAAGTCCACTTGCCTGACTCTCCTACTAGGCTTGGCAAGCTTGTTCTCCCTGCCGAGCCTTGCACTCGATCTTCGGCCAAGCCCCCTTGCCTGACTCTCCTACTAGGCTTGGGAAGCTTGGTCTCCCCGCCGACGTAAGGTCGAATGTCCTCCCGAGCCTTACAGTCGAACTCCAGCCAAGCCCCCTTGCCTGACTCTCCTACTAGGCTTGGGAAGCTTGGTCTCCCTGCCGAGGTAAGGTCGAACGTCCTATCGAGCCTTACACTCCAACTCCGCCTAAGCCCCCTTGCCTGACTCTCCTACTAGGCTTGGGAAGCTTGGTATCCCTGCCGAGGTATGGTAGAACGTCCTGCTGAGCCTGACACTCAAACTCCGGCCACGCCCCCTTGCCTGACTCTCCTACTAGGCTTGGGAAGCTTGGTCTCCCTGCCGAACCTTACACTCGATCTCCGGTCAAGCCCCCTTGCCTGACCCTCCTACTAGGCTTGGGAAGCTTGGTCTTCTGGCCGACGTAAGGTCGAACGTCCGGCCGAGCCTTGCACTCGAACTCCGGCAAAGCCCCCTTGCCTGACTCTCCGAGTGAGCTTGGGAAGCTTGGTCTCCATGCCGCGGTAAGGCCGAACATCCTGCCGAGCCTTACACTCGAACTCCGGCCAAGTCCACTTGCCTGACTCTCCTACTAGGCTTGGGAAGCTTGGTCTCCCTGCCGAGGTAAGTTCGAACGGCCTGCCGAGCATTACACTCCAACTCCGGCCAAGCCCCCTTGCCTGACTCTCCTACTAGGCTTGGGAAGCTTGGTCTCCCTGCCGAGCCTTACACTCGAACTCCGGCCAACCCCCCTTTCCTGACTCTCCTACTTGGCTTGGGAAGCTTGGTCTCCCTGCCGAGGTAAGGTCGAACGTCCTGCCGAGTCTTACACACGAACTCCGGCCAAGCCCCCTTGCCTGACTCTCCTACAAGGCTTGGGAAGCTTGGTCTCCTTGCCGAGCCTTACACTCGAACTCCGGCCAAGCCCCCTTGCCTGACTCTCCTACTGGTCTTGGGAAGCTTGGTCTCCCTGCCGAGGTAAGTTCGAACGTCCTGCCGAGTCTTACACACGAACTCCGGCCAAGCCCCCTTGCCTGGCTCTCCTACAAGGCTTGGGAAGTTTGGTCTCCCTGGCGAGCCTTACACTCCAACTCCGGCCAAGCCCACTTGCCTGACTCTCCTACTAGGCTTGGGAAGCTTGGTCTCCCTGCCGAGGTAAGGTCGAACTTCCTGCCAAGCCTTACACTCGAACTCCGGCTAAGCCCCCTTGCCTGACTGTCCTACTAAGCGTGGGAAGCTTGGTCTCCCCGCCGAGGTTAGGTCGAACATCCTGCCGAGCCTTACACTCCAACTCAGGCCAAGCCCCCTTGCCTGTCTCTCCTATTAGGCTTGGGAAACTTGGTCTCTCTGCCGAGGAAAGGTCGAACGTCCTGCCGAGCCTTACACTTGAACTCCGGCCAAGCCCCCTTGCCTGACTCTCCTACTAGGCTTGGGAAGCTTGGTCTCCCTGCCGAGGTAAGGTTGAACGTCCTGCCGAGTCTTACACTCAAAGTCCGGCCGAGTCCCCCTGCCTGACTCTCCTACTAGGCTTCGGGAGCCTGGTCTCCCTGCCGAGGTAAGGTCGAAAATCCTGCCGAGCCTTACACTCCAAATCCGGCCAAGTCCCCTTGCCTGACTCTTCTACTAGTCTTGGCAAGCTTGGTCACCCGGCCGAGCCTTACACTCGAACTCCGGCCAAGCCCCCTTGCCTGACTCTCCCACTAGGCTTGGGAAGCTTGGTCTCCCTGCCGAGGAAAGGTCGAAGGTCCTGCCGAGCCTTACACTCGAACTCCGGCCAAGCCCCCTTCCCTGTCTCTCCTACAAGGCTTGGGAAGCTTGGTCTCCCTGCCGAGGAAAGGTCGAACGTCCTGCCGAGCCTTACACTCGAACTCCGGCCAAGCCCCCTTGCCTGACTCTCCTACTAGGCTTGGGAAGCTTGGTCTCCCTGCCGAGGTAAGGTCGAACGTCCTGCCGAGCCTGACACTCGAACTCCGGCCAAGCCCCCTTGCCTGACTCTCCTACTAGGCTTGGGAAGCTTGGTCTCCCTGCCGAGGTAAGGTCGAACATCCTGCCGAGCCTTACACTGCAACTCCGGCCAAGCCCCCTTGCCTGACCCTACTAGGCTTGGGAAGCTTGGTCTCCCTGCCGAGGTAAGGTCGAACGTCCGGCCGAGCCTTACACACGAACTCCGGCCAAGCACCCTTGCCTGACTCTCCTACTCGGCTTGGGAAGCTTGGTTTCCCTGCCGAGGTAAGGTCGAACGTCCTGCCGAGCCTGACACTCGAACTCCGGCCAAACCCCCTTGCCTGACTCTCCTACTAGGCTTGGGAAGCTTGGTCTCCCTGCCAAGCCTTACACTCGAACTTCGGCCAAGCCCCCTTGCCTGACTCTCCTATTAGGCTTGGGAATCTTGGTCTCGCCGCCGAGGTTAGGTCGAACATCCTGCTGAGCCTTAGACTCCAAATCCGGCCAAGCCCCCTTGCCTGACCGACTAGTCTTGGGAAGTTTGGTCTCCCTGCCGAGGTAAGGTCGAACGTCCTGACAAGCCTTACGCTTGAACTCCGGCCAAGCCCCCTTGCCTGACCCTACTCGGCGTGGGAAGCTTTGTCTCCCGGCCGAGGTAAGGTCGAACGTCCTGCCGAGCCTTGCACTTGAACTCCGGCCAAGCCCCCTTGCCTGACTCTCCTACTAGGCTTGGGAAGCTTGGTCTCCCTGCCGAGCCTTACACACCAACTCCGGCCAAGCCCCCTTGCCGGACCCTACTAGGCTTGGGAAGTTTGGTCACCCTGCCGAGCCTGACACTCGAACTGCGGCCAAGCCCCCTTGCCTGACTCTCCTAGTAGGCTTGGCAAGCTTCGTCTCCCTGCCGAGGTAAGTTCGAACATCCTGCCGAGCCTTACACTCCAACACCGGCCAAGCCCCCTTGCCTGACTCTCCTACTAGGCTTGGCAAGCTTGGTCTCCCTGCCGAGCCTTACACTTGAACTCCGGCCAAGCCCCCTTGCCTGACTCTCCTACTAGGCTTGGGAAGCTTGGTGTCCCCGCCGAGGTAAGGTCGAATGTCCTCCCGAGCCTTACACTCGAACTCCAGACAAGCCCCCTTGCCTGACTCTCCTACTCGGCTTGGGAAGCTTGGTCTCCCTGCCGAGGTAAGGACGAAGGTCCTACCGAGCCTTACACTCCAACTCCGGCCAAGCCCCCTTGCCTGACCCTACTAGGCTTGGGAAGCTTGGTCTCCCTGCCGAGGTATGGTAGAACGTCCTGCTGAGCCTTACACACGAACTCCGCCCAAGCCCCCTTACCTGACTCTCCCACTAGGCTTGGGAAGCTTGGTCTCCCTGCAGAGGTTAGGTCGAACGTCCTGCCGAGCCTTACACTCGAACTCCGGGCAAGCCCCCTTGCCTGACTCTCCTACTAGGCTTGGGAAGCTTGGTCTCCCTGTCGAGCCTTACACTCGAACTCCGGCCAAGCCGCCTTGCCTGACCCTCCTACTAGGCTTGGGAAGCTTGGTCTCCCGACCGAGGTAAGGTCGAACGTCCTGCCAAGCCTTGCACTCGAACTCCGGCAAAGCCCCCTTGCCTGACTCTCCTACTAGGCTTGGGAAGCTTGGTCTCCCTGCCGAGCCTTACACTCGAACTCCGGCCAAGCCCCCTTGCCTGACTCTCCTACTAGGCTTGGGAAGCTTGGTCTCCCTGCCGAGGCAAGGTCGAACGTCCTTCCGAGCCTTACACTCGAACTCCGGCTAAGCCCCCTTGCCTGACTCTCCTACTAGGCTTGGGAAGCTTGGCCTACCTGCCGAGGAAAGGTCAAACGTCCTGCCGAGCCTTACACTCCAAATCCGGCCAAGCCCCCTTGCCTGAACCAACTAGGCTTGGGAAGCTTGGTCTCCCTGCTGAGGTAAGTTATAATGGCCTGACAAGCCTTACGCTCGAACTCCGGCCAAGCCCCCTTGCCTGACTCTCCTACTAGGCTTGGCAAGCTTGGTCTCCCTGCCGAGCCTTATACTTGAACTCCGGCCAAGCCCCCTTGCCGGACCCTACTAGGCTTGGGAAGTTTGGTCACACTGCCGAGCCTGACACTCGAACTGCAGCCAAGCCCCCTTGCCTGGCTCTCCTACTAGGCTTGGGAAGCTTGGTCTCCCTGCCGAGCCTTACACTCGAACTCCGGCCAAGCCCCCTTGCCTGACTCTCCTACTAGGCTTGGGACGCTTGGTCTCCCTACCGAGGTAAGGTCGAACGTCCTTCCGAGCCTTACACTCGAACTCCGGCTAAGCCCCCTTGCCTGACTCTCCTATTAGGCTTGGGAAGCTTGGCCTACCTGCCGAGGTAAGGTCGAACGTCCTGCCGAGCCTTACACTCCAAATCCGGCCAAGCCCCCTTGCCTGACTCTCCTACTAGGCTTGGCAAGCTTTGTCTCCCTGCCGAGCTAAGGTCGAACGTCCTGCCGAGCCTTACACTCCAACTCAGGCCAAGCCCCCTCGCCTGTCTCTCCTACTAGGCTTGGGAAGCTTGGTCTCCCTGCCGAGGAAAGGTCGAACGTCCTGCCGAGCCTTACACTCGAACTCCGGCCAAGTCCCCTTGCCTGACTCTCCTACTAGGCTTGGGAAGCTTGGTCTCCCTGCCGAGGTAAGGTCGAACGTCCTGCCGAGCCTGACACTCGAACTCCGGCCATGCCCCCTTGCCTGACTCTCCTAGTAGGCTTGGCAAGCTTGGTCTCCCTGCCGAGGTAAGGTCGAACGTCCTGCCGAGCCTTACACTCTAACTCCAGGCAAGCCCCTTTGACTGACTCTCCTACTAGGCTTGGCAAGCTTGGTCTCCCTGCCGAGCCTTACACACCAACTCCGGCCAAGCCCCCTTGCCTGACCCTACTAGGCTTGGGAAGCTTGGTCTCCCTGCCGAGGTATGGTAGAACGTCCTGCGGAGCCTTACACTCGAACTCCGGCTGAGCCCCCTTGCCTGACTCTCCCACTAGGCATGGGAAGCTTGGCCTACCTGCCGAGGTAAGGTCGAACGTCCTGCCGAGCCTTACACTCCAAATCCGGCCAAGCCCCCTTGCCTGACCCAACGAGGCTTGGGAAGTTTGGTCTCCCTGCTGAGGTAAGGTTGAATGGCCTGACAAGCCTTACGCTCGAACTCCGGCCAAGCCCCCTTGCCTGACTCTCCTACTAGGCTTGGGAAGCTTGGTCTCCCTGCCGAGGTAAGGTCGAACGTCCTGCCGAGCCTTACACTCGAACTCCGGCTAAGCCCCCTTGCCTGACTCTCCTACTAGGCTTGGGAAGCTTGGTCTCCCCGCCGAGGTAAGGTCGAATGTCCTCCCGAGCCTAACACTCGAACTCCAGCCAAGCCCCCTTGCCTGACCCTCCTACTAGGCTTGGGAAGCTTGGCCTACCTGCCGAGGTAAGGTCGAACGTCCTGCTGAGCCTTACACTCGAACTCCGCCCAAGCCCCCTTACCTGACTCTCCCACTAGGCTTGGGAGGCTTGGTCTCCCTGCAGAAGTTAGGTCGAACGTCCTGCCGAGCCTTACACTCGAACTCCGGCCAAGCCCCCTTGCCTGACTCTCCTCCTACTAGTCTTGGGAAGCTTGGTCTCCCGACCGAGGTAAGGTCGAACGTCCTGCCGAGCCTTGCACTCGAACTCCGGCAAAGCCCCCTTGCGTGACTCTCCGACTAGGCTTGGGAAGCTTGGTCTCCCTGCCGAGACTTACACTCAAACTCCGGCCAGGCCCCCTTGCCTGACTCTCCTACTAGGCTTGGGAAGCTTGGTCTCCCTGCCGAGGTAAGGTCGAACGTCCTGCCGAGCCTTACACTCCAAATCCGGCCAAGCCCCCTTGCCTGACCCAACTAGGCTTGGGAAGCTTGGTCTCCCTGCTGAGGTAAGGTCGAACGGCCTGACAAGCCCTACGCTCGAACTCTGGCCAAGCCCCCTTGCCTGACTCTCCTACTAGGCTTGGGAAGCTTGGTCTCCCTGCCGAGGTAAGGTCGAACGTCCTGCCGAGCCTTACACTCCAACTCCGGCCAAGCCCCATTGCCTGACTCTCCTACTAGGCTTGGCAAGCTTGGTCTACCTGCCGAGGCTTACACTCGAAGTCCGGCCAAGCCCCCTTGCCTGACTCTCCTACTAGGCTTGGGAAGCTTGGTCTCCCCGCCGAGGTAAGGTCGAATGTCCTCCCGAGCCTTACACTAGAACTCCAGCCAAGCCCCCTTGCCTGACTCTCCTACTAGGCTTGGGAAGCTTGGTCTCCCTGCCGAGGTAAGGTCGAACGTCCTACCGAGCCTTACACTCGAACTCCGGCCAAGCCCCTTTGCCTGACCCTACTCGGCTTGGGAAGCTTGGTTATCCCTGCTGAGGTAAGTTCGAACGTCCTGCTGAGCCTTACACTCGAACTCCGCCCAAGCCCCCTTACCTGACTCTCCTACTAGGCTTGGGAAGCTTGGTCTCCCTGTCGAGCCTTACACTTGAACTCCGGCCAAGCCCCCTTGCCTGACCCACCTACTAGGCTTGGGAAGCTTGGTCTCCCTGCCGAGGTAAGGTCGAACGTCCTGACAAGCCTTGCACTCGAACTCCGGCAAAGCCCCCTTGCCTGACTCTCCTACTAGGCTTGGGGAGCTTGGTCTCCCTGCCGAGCCTTACACACCAACTCCGGCCAAGCCCACTTGCCTGACCCTTCTAGGCTTGGGAAGCCTGGTCTCCCTGCCGCGGTAAGGTCGAACGTCCTGCCGAGCCTTACACTCCAACTCCGGCCAAGCCCCATTGCCTGACTCTCCTACTAGGCTTGGCAAGCTTGGTCTCCCTGCCGAGCCTTACACTTGAACTCCGGCCAAGCCCCCTTGCCTGACTCTCCTACTAGGCTTGGGAAGCTTGGTCTCCCTGTCGAGCCTTACACTTCAACTCCGGCCAAGCCCCCTTGCCTGACTCTCCTACAAGGCTTCGGAAGTTTCGTCTCCCTGCCAAGCCTTACACTTGAACTCCGGCCAAGCCGCCTTGCCTGACCCTCCTACTAGGCTTGGGAAGCTTGGTCTCCCGACCGAGGTAAGGTCGAACGTCCTGCCGAGCCTTGCACTCGAACTCCGGCAAAGCCCCCTTGCCTGACTCTCCGACTAGGCTTGGGAAGCTTGGTCTCCCTGCCGAGACTTACACTCGAACTCCGGCCAGGCCCCCTTGCCTGACTCTCCTACTAGGCTTGGGAAGCTTGGTCTCCCCGCCGAGGTAAGGTCGAATGTCCTCCCGAGCCTTACACTAGAACTCCAGCCAAGCCCCCTTGCCTGACTCTCCTACTAGGCTTGGGAAGCTTGGTCTCCCTGCCGAGGTAAGGTCGAACGTCCTCCCGAGCCTTACACTTGAACTCCGGCCAAGCCCCCTTGCCTGACTCTCCTACTAGGCTTGGGAAGCTTGGTCGCCCTGCCGAGCCTTACACTCGAACATTGGTCAAGCCCCCTTGCCTGACCCACCTACTAGGCTTGGGAAGATTGGTCTCCCGGCCGAGGTAAGGTCGAACGTCCTGCCGAGCCTTGCAATCAAACTCCGGCAAAGCCCCCTTGCCTGACTCTCCGACTAGGCTTGGGAAGCTTGGTCTCCCTGCCAAGACTTACACTCGAACTCCGGCCAGGCCCCCTTGCCTGACTCTCCTACTAGGCTTGGGAAGCTTGGTCTCCCTGCCGAGGTAAGGTCGAACGTCCTGCCGAGCCTTACACTCTAACTCCAGGCAAGCCCTTTTGACTGACCATCCTACTAGGCTTGGCAAGCTTGGTCTCCCTGCCGAGGTAAGGTCGAACGTCCTGCCGAGCCTTACACTCTAACTCCAGGCAAGCCCCTTTCACTGACTCTCCTACTAGGCTTGGCAAGCTTGGTCTCCCTGCCGAGCCTTACACACCAACTCCGGCCAAGCCCCCTTGCCAGGCCCTACTAGGCTTGGGATGTTTGGTCTCCCTGCCGAGGTAAGGTCGAACGTCCTGACAAGCCTTACGCTCGAACTCCGGCCAAGCCCCCTTGCCTGACTCTCCTACTCGGCTTGGGAAGCTTGGTCTCCCTGCCGAGGTAATGTCGAACGTCCTGCCGAGCCTTACACTCGAACTCCGGCCAAGCCCCCTTGCCTGACTCTCCTACTAGGCTTGGGAAGCTTGGTCTCCCTGCCGAGGTAAGGTCGAATGTCCTGCCGAGCCTTACACTCGAACTCCGGCTAAGCCCCCTTGCCTGACTCTCCTACTAGGCTTGGGAAGCTTGGCCTACCTGCCGAGGTAAGGTCGAACGTCCTGCCGAGCCTTACACTCCAAATCCGGCCAAGCCCCCTTGCCTGACCCAACTAGGCTTGGGAAGCTTGGTCTCCCTGCTGAGGTAAGGTTGAATGGCCTGACAAGCCTTACGCTCGAACTCCGGCCAAGCCCCCTTGCCTGACTCTCCTACTAGGCTTGGCAAGCTTGGTCTCCCTGCCGAGGTAAGGTCGAATGTCCTACCGAGCCTTACACTCCAACTCCGGCCAAGCCCCGTTGCCTGACCCAACTAGGCTTGGGAAGCTTGGTCTCCCTGCCGAGGTATGGTAGAACGTCCTGCTGAGCCTTACACTCGAACTCCGCCCAAGCCCCCTTACCTGACTCTCCCACTAGGCTTGGGAAGCTTGGTCTCCCTGCAGAGGTTAGGTCGAACGTCCTGCCGAGCCTTACACTCGAACTCCGGCCAAGCCCCCTTGCCTGACTCTCCTACTAGTCTTGGGAAGCTTGGTCTCCCTGTCGAGCCTTACACTTCAACTCCGGCCAAGCCCCCTTGCCTGACTCTCCTACAAGGCTTGGGAAGTTTCGTCTCCCTGCCGAGCCTTGCGCTCCAACTCCGGCCAAGCCGCCTTGCCTGTCCCTCCTACTAGGCTTGGGAAGCTTGGTCTCCCGACCGAGGTAAGGTCGAACGTCCTGCCGAGCCTTGCACTCGAACTCCGGCAAAGCCCCCTTGCCTGACTCTCCGACTAGGCTTGGGAAGCTTGGTCTCCCTGCCGAGACTTACACTCGAACTCCGGCCAAGCCCCCTTGCCTGACTCTCCTACTAGGCTTGGGAAGCTTGGTCTCCCTGCCGAGGTAAGGTCGAACGTCCTTCCGAGCCTTACACTCGAACTCCGGCTAAGCCCCCTTGCCTGACTCTCCTACTAGGCTTGGGAAGCTTGGCCTACCTGCCGAGGTAAGGTCGAACGTCCTGCCGAGCCTTACACTCCAAATCCGGCCAAGCCCCCTTGCCTGACCCAACTAGGCTTGGGAAGCTTGGTCTCCCTGCTGAGGTAAGGTCGAACGGCCTGACAAGCCCTACGCTCGAACTCCGGCCAAGCCCCCTTGCCTGACTCTCCTACTAGGCTTGGGAAGCTTGGTCTCCCTGCCGAGGTAAGGTCGAACGTCCTGCCGAGCCTTACACTCCAACTCCGGCCAAGCCCCATTGCCTGACTCTCCTACTAGGCTTGGCAAGCTTGGTCTACCTGCCGAGCCTTACACTCGAAGTCCGGCCAAGCCCCCTTGCCTGACTCTCCTACTAGGCTTGGGAAGCTTGGTCTCCCCGCCGAGGTAAGGTCGAATGTCCTCCCGAGCCTTACACTAGAACTCCAGCCAAGCCCCCTTGCCTGACTCTCCTACTAGGCTTGGGAAGCTTGGTCTCCCTGCCGAGGTAAGGTCGAACGTCCTACCGAGCCTTACACTCGAATTCCGGCCAAGCCCCTTTGCCTGACCCTACTAGGCTTGGGAAGCGTGGTTATCCCTGCTGAGGTAAGGTCGAACGTCCTGCCGAGCCTTTCACACGAACTACGGCCAAGCCCCCTTGCCTGACTCTCCTACTAGGCTTGGGAAGCTTGGTCTCCCTGCCGAGGTAAGGTCGAACGTCCTGCCGAGCCTTACACTCTAACTCCAGGCAAGCCCCTTTGACTGACTATCCGACTAGGCTTGGCAAGCTTGGTCTCCCTGCCGAGGTAAGGTCGAACGTCCTGCCGAGCCTTACACTCTAACTCCAGGCAAGCCCCTTTGACTGACACTCCTACTAGGCTTGGGAAGCTTGGTCTCCCTGCCGAGCCTTACACACCAACTCCGGCCAAGCCCCCTTGCCAGGCCCTACTAGGCTTGGGAAGTTTGGTCTCCCTGCCGAGGTAAGGTCGAACGTCCTGACAAGCCTTACGCTCGAACTCCGGCCAAGCCCCCTTGCCTGACTCTCCTACTAGGCTTGGGAAGCTTGGTCTCCCTGCCGAGGTAATGTCGAACGTCCTGCCGAGCCTTACACTCGAACTCCGGCCAAGCCCCCTTGCCTGACTCTCCTACTAGGCTTGGGAAGCTTGGTCTCCCAGCCGAGGTAAGGTCGAACGTCCTGCCGAGCCTTACACTCGAACTCCGGCTAAGCCCCCTTGCCTGACTCTCCTACTAGGCTTGGGAAGCTTGGCCTACCTGCCGAGGTAAGGTCGAACGTCCTGCCGAGCCTTACACTCCAAATCCGGCCAAGCCCCCTTGCCTGACCCAACTAGGCTTGGGAAGCTTGGTCTCCCTGCTGAGGTAAGGTTGAATGGCCTGACAAGCCTTACGCTCGAAGTCTGGCCAAGCCCCCTTGCCTGACTCTCCTACTAGGCTTGGCAAGCTTGGTCTCCCTGCCGAGCCCTACACTCGAACTCCAGCCAAGCCCCCTTGCCTGACTCTCCTACTAGGCTTGGGAAGCTTGGTCTCCCTGCCGAGGTAAGGTCGAACGTCCTACCGAGCCTTACACTCCAACTCCGGCCAAGCCCCCTTGCCTGACCCAACTAGGCTTGGGAAGCTTGGTTTCCCTGCCGAGGTATGGTAGAACGTCCTGCTGAGCCTTACACTCGAACTCCGCCCAAGCCCCCTTACCTGACTCTCCCACTAGGCTTGGGAAGCTTGGTCTCCCTGCAGAGGTTAGGTCGAACGTCCTGCCGAGCCTTGCACTCGAACTCCGGCCAAGCCCCCTTGCCTGACTCTCCTACTAGTCTTGGGAAGCTTGGTCTCCCTGTCGAGCCTTACACTTCAACTCCGGCCAAGCCCCCGTACCTGACTCTCCTACAAGGCTTGGGAAGTTTCGTCTCCCTGCCGAGCCTTACACTCGAACTCCGGCCAAGCCGCCTTGCCTGACCCTCCTACTAGGCTTGGGAAGCTTGGTCTCCCGACCGAGGTAAGGTCGAACGTCCTGCCGAGCCTTGCACTCGAACTCCGGCAAAGCCCCCTTGCCTGACTCTCCGACTAGGCTTGGGAAGCTTGGTCTCCCTGCCGAGACTTACACTCGAACTCCGGCCAAGCCCCCTTGCCTGACTCTCCTCATAGGCTTGGGAAGCTTGGCCTACCTGCCGAGGTAAGGTCGAACGTCCTGCCGAGCCTTACACTCCAAATCCGGCCAAGCCCCCTTGCCTGATCCACCTAGGCTTGGGAAGCTTGGTCTCCCTGCTGAGGTAAGGTCGAAGGGCCTGACAAGCCCTACGCTCGAACTCCGGCCAAGCCCCCTTGCCTGACTCTCCTACTAGGCTTGGGAAGCTTGGTCTCCCTGCCGAGGTAAGGTCGAACGTCCTGCCGAGCCTTACACTCCAACTCCGGCCAAGCCCCATTGCCTGACTCTCCTACTAGGCTTGGCAAGCTTGGTCTACCTGCCGAGCCTTACACTCGAAGTCCGGCCAAGCCCCCTTGCCTGACTCTCCTACTAGGCTTGGGAAGCTTGGTCTCCCCGCCGAGGTAAGGTCGAATGTCCTCCCGAGCCTTACACTAGAACTCCAGCCAAGCCCCCTTGCCTGACTCTCCTACTAGGCTTGGGAAGCTTGGTCTCCCTGCCGAGGTAAGGTCGAACGTCCTACCGAGCCTTACACTCGAACTCCGGCCAAGCCCCTTTGCCTGACCCTACTAGGCTTGGGAAGCTTGGTTATCCCTGCTGAGGTACGGTCGAACGTCCTGCTGAGCCTTACACTCGAACTCCGCCCAAGCCCCCTTACCTGACTCTCCTACTAGGCTTGGGAAGCTTGGTCTCCCTGTCGAGCCTTACACTTCAACTCCGGCCAAGCCCCCTTGCCTGACTCTCCTGCAAGGCTTGGGAAGCTTGGTCGCCCTGCCGAGCCTTACACTCGAACATTGGTCAAGCCCCCTTGCCTGACCCACCTACTAGGCTTGGGAAGATTGGTCTCCCTGCCGAGGTAATGTCGAACGTCCTGCCGAGCCTTACACTCTAACTCCAGGCAAGCCCCTTTGACTGACTCTCCTACTAGGCTTGGCAAGCTTGGTCTCCCTGCCGAGGTAAGGTCAAACGTCCTGCCGAGCCTGACACTCGAACTCCGGCCATGCCCCCTTGCCTGACTCTCCTAGTAGGCTTGGCAAGCTTTGTCTCCCTGCCGAGGTAAGGTCGAACATCCTGCCGAGCCTTACACTCCAACTCCGGCCAAGCCCCCTTGCCTGACCCTACTAGGCTTGGGAAGCTTGGTCTCCCTGCCGAGGGAAGGTCGAACGTCCTGCCGAGCCTTTCACACGAACTACGGCCAAGCCCCCTTGCCTGACTCTCCTACTAGGCTTGGGAAGCTTGGTCTCCCTGCCGAGCCTTACACACCAACTCCGGCCAAGCCCCCTTGCCAGGCCCTACTAGGCTTGGGAAGTTTGGTCTCCCTGCCGAGGTAAGGTCGAACGTCCTGACAAGCCTTACGCTCGAACTCCGGCCAAGCCCCCTTGCCTGACTCTCCTACTAGGCTTGGGAAGCTTGGTCTCCCTGCCGAGGTAATGTCGAACGTCCTGCCGAGCCTTACACTCGAACTCCGGCCAAGCCCCCTTGCCTGACTCTCCTACTAGGCTTGGGAAGCTTGGTCTCCCTGCCGAGGTAAGGTCGAACGTCCTGCCGAGCCTTACACTCGAACTCCGGCTAAGCCCCCTTGCCTGACTCTCCTACTAGGCTTGGGAAGCTTGGCCTACCTGCCGAGGTAAGGTCGAACGTCCTGCCGAGCCTTACACTCCAAATCCGGCCAAGCCCCCTTGCCTGACCCAACTAGGCTTGGGAAGCTTGGTCTCCCTGCTGAGGTAAGGTTGAATGGCCTGACAAGCCTTACGCTCGAACTCCAGCCAAGCCCCCTTACCTGACTCTCCCACTAGGCTTGGGAAGCTTGGTCTCCCTGCAGAGGTTAGGTCGAACGTCCTGCCGAGCCTTACACTCGAACTCCGGTCAAGCCCCCTTGCCTGACTCTCCTACTAGTCTTGGGAAGCTTGGTCTCCCTGTCGAGCCTTACACTTCAACTCCGGCCAATCCCCCTTGCCTGACTCTCCTACAAGGCTTGGGAAGTTTCGTCACCCTGCCGAGCCTTACACTCGAACTCCGGCCAAGCCGCCTTGCCTGACCCTCCTACTAGGCTTGGGAAGCTTGGTCTCCCGACCGAGGTAAGGTCGAACGTCCTGCCGAGCCTTGCACTCGAACTCCGGCAAAGCCCCCTTGCCTGACTCTCCGACTAGGCTTGGGTAGCTTGGTCTCCCTGCCGAGACTTACACTCGAACTCCGGCCAAGCCCCCTTGCCTGACTCTCCTGCTAGGCTTGGGAAGCTTGGTCTCCCTGCCGAGGTAAGGTCGAACGTCCTTCCGAGCCTTACACTCAAACTCCGGCTAAGCCCCCTTGCCTGACTCTCCTGCTAGGCTTGGGAAGCTTGGTCTCCCTGCAGAGGTAAGGTCGAACGTCCTGCCGAGCCTTACACTCTAACTCCAGGCAAGCCCCTTTGACTGACTATCCTACTAGGCTTGGCAAGCTTGGTCTCCCTGCCGAGGTAAGGTCGAACGTCCTGCCGAGCCTTACACTCTAACTCCAGGCAAGCCCCTTTGACTTACTCTCCTACTAGGCTTGGCAAGCTTGGTCTCCCTGCCGAGCCTTACACACCAACTCGGGCCAAGCCCACTTGCCAGGCCCTACTAGGCTTGGGAAGTTTGGTCTCCCTGCCGAGGTAAGGTCGAACGTCCTGACAAGCCTTACGCTCGAACTCCGGCCAAGCCCCCTTGCCTGACTCTCCTACTAGGCTTGGGAAGCTTGGTCTCCCTGCCGAGGTAATGTCGAACGTCCTGCCGAGCCTTACACTCGAACTCCGGCCAAGCCCCCTTGCCTGACACTCCTACTAGGCTTGGGAAGCTTGGTCTCCCTGCCGAGGTAAGGTCGAACGTCCTGCCGAGCCTTACACTCGAACTCCGGCTAAGCCCCCTTGCCTGACTCTCCTACTAGGCTTGGGAAGCTTGGCCTACCTGCCGAGGTAAGGTCGAACGTCCTGCCGAGCCTTACACTCCAAATCCGGCCAAGCCCCCTTGCCTGACCCAACTAGGCTTGGGAAGCTTGGTCTCCCTGCTGAGGTAAGGTCGAACGGCCTGACAAGCCCTACGCTCGAACTCCGGCCAAGCCCCCTTGCCTGACTCTCCTACTAGGCTTGGGAAGCTTGGTCTCCCTGCCGAGGTAAGGTCGAACGTCCTGCCGAGCCTTACACTCCAACTCCGGCCAAGCCCCATTGCCTGACTCTCCTACTAGGCTTGGCAAGCTTGGTCTACCTGCCGAGCCTTACACTCGAAGTCCGGCCAAGCCCCCTTGCCTGACTCTCCTACTAGGCTTGGGAAGCTTGGTCTCCCCGCCGAGGTAAGGTCGAATGTCCTCCCGAGCCTTACACTAGAACTCCAGCCAAGCCCCCTTGCCTGACTCTCCTACTAGGCTTGGGAAGCTTGGCCTACCTGCCGAGGTAAGGTCGAACGTCCTGCCGAGCCTTACACTCCAAATCCGGCCAAGCCCCCTTGCCTGACCCAACTAGGCTTGGGAAGCTTTGTCTCCCTGCTGAGGTAAGGTTGAATGGCCTGACAAGCCTTACGCTCGAACTCCGGCCAAGCCCCCTTGCCTGACTCTCCTACTAGGCTTGGCAAGCTTGGTCTCCCTGCCGAGCCTTACACTCGAACTCCAGCCAAGCCCCCTTGCCTGACTCTCCTACTAGGCTTGGGAAGCTTGGTCTCCCTGCCGAGGTATGGTAGGACGTCCTGCTGAGCCTTACACTCGAACTCCGCCCAAGCCCCCTTACCTGACTCTCCCACTAGGCTTGGGAAGCTTGGTCTCCCTGCAGAGGTTAGGTCGAACGTCCTGCCGAGCCTTACACTCGAACTCCGGCCAAGCCCCCTTGCCTGACCCAACTAGGCTTGGGAAGCTTGGTCTCCCTGCCGAGACTTACACTCGAACTCCGGCCAAGCCCCCTTGCCTGACTCTCCTACTAGGCTTGGGAAGCTTGGTCTCCCTGCCGAGGTAAGGTCGAACGTCCTTCCGAGCCTTACACTCGAACTCCGGCTAAGCCCCCTTGCCTGACTCTCCTACTAGGCTTGGGAAGCTTGGCCTACCTGCCGAGGTAAGGTCGAACGTCCTGCCGAGCCTTACACTCCAAATCCGGCCAAGCCCCCTTGCCTGACCCAACTAGGCTTGGGAAGCTTGGTCTCCCTGCTGAGGTAAGGTCGAAAGGCCTGACAAGCCCTACCCTCGAACTCCGGCCAAGCCCCCTTGCCTGACTCTCCTACTAGGCTTGGGAAGATTGGTCTCCCGGCCGAGGCAAGGTCGAACGTCCTGCCGAGCCTTGCACTCAAACTCCGGCAAAGCCCCCTTGCCTGACTCTCCGACTAGGCTTGGGAAGCTTGGTCTCCCTGCCGAGACTTACACTCGAACTCTGGCCAAGCCCCCTTGCCTGACTCTCCTACTAGGCTTGGGAAGCTTGGTCTCCCTGCCGAGGTAAGGTCGAAAGTCCTGCCGAGCCTTACACTCCAACTCCGGCCAAGCCCCCTTGCCTGACTCTCCTACTAGGCTTGGGAAGCTTGGCCTCCCTGCCGAGGTAAGGTCGAACGTCCTGCCGAGCCTTTCACACGAACTACGGCCAAGCCCCCTTGCCTGACTCTCCTACTAGGCTTGGGAAGCTTGGTCTCCCTGCCGAGGTAAGGTCGAACGTCCTGCCGAGCCTTACACTCTAACTCCAGGCAAGCTCCTTTGACTGACTCTCCTACTAGGCTTGGCAAGCTTGGTCTCCCTGCCGAGCCTTACACACCAACTCCGGCCAAGCCCCCTTGCCAGGCCCTACTAGGCTTGGGAAGTTTGGTCTCCCTGCCGAGGTAAGGTCGAACGTCCTGACAAGCCTTACGCTCGAACTCCGGCCAAGCCCCCTTGCCTGACTCTCCTACTAGGCTTGGGAAGCTTGGTCTCCCTGCCGAGGTAATGTCGAACGTCCTGCCGAGCCTTACACTCGAACTCCGGCCAAGCCTCCTTGCCTGACTCTCCTACTAGTCTTGGGAAGCTTGGTCTCCCTGCCGAGGTATGGTAGAACGTCCTGCTGAGCCTTACACTCGAACTCCGCCCAAGCCCCCTTACCTGACTCTCCCACTAGGCTTGGGAAGCTTGGTCTCCCTGCAGAGGTTAGGTCGAACGTCCTGCCGAGCTTTACACTCGAACTCCGGCCAAGCCCCCTTGCCTGACTCTCCTACTAGTCTTGGGAAGCTTGGTCTCCCTGTCGAGCCTTACACTTCAAGTCCGGCCAAGCCCCCTTGCCTGACTCTCCTACAAGGCTTGGGAAGTTTCGTCTCCCTGCCGAGCCTTACACTCGAACTCTGGCCAAGCCGCCTTGCCTGACCCTCCTACTAGGCTTGGGAAGCTTGGTCTCCCGACCGAGGTAAGGTCGAACGTCCTGCCGAGCCTTGCACTCGAACTCCGGCAAAGCCCCCTTGCCTGACTCTCCGACTAGGCTTGGGAAGCTTGGTCTCCCTGCCGAGACTTACACTCGAACTCTGGCCAAGCCCCCTTGCCTGACTCTCCTACTAGGCTTGGGAAGCTTGGCCTACCTGCCGAGGTAAGGTCGAACGTCCTGCCGAGCCTTACACTCCAAATCCGGCCAAGCCCCCTTGCCTGACCCAACTAGGCTTGGGAAGCTTGGTCTCCCTGCTGAGGTAAGGTCGAACGGCCTGACAAGCCCTACGCTCGAACTCCGGCCAAGCCCCCTTGCCTGACTCTCCTACTAGGCTTGGGAAGCTTGGTCTCCCTGCCGAGGTAAGGTCGAACGTCCTGCCGAGCCTTACACTCCAACTCCGGCCAAGCCCCATTGCCTGACTCTCCTACTAGGCTTGGCAAGCTTGGTCTACCTGCCGAGCCTTACACTCGAAGTCCGGCCAAGCCCCCTTGCCTGACTCTCCTACTAGGCTTGGGAAGCTTGGTCTCCCCGCCGAGGTAAGGTCGAATGTCCTCCCGAGCCTTACACTAGAACTCCAGCCAAGCCCCCTTGCCTGACTCTCCTACTAGGCTTGGGAAGCTTGGCCTACCTGCCGAGGTAAGGTCGAACGTCCTGCCGAGCCTTACACTCCAAATCCGGCCAAGCCCCCTTGCCTGACCCAACTAGGCTTGGGAAGCTTGGTCTCCCTGCTGAGGTAAGGTCGAACGGCCTGACAAGCCCTACGCTCGAACTCCGGCCAAGCCCCCTTGCCTGACTCTCCTACTAGGCTTGGCAAGCTTGGTCTCCCTGCCGAGCCTTACACTCGAACTCCAGCCAAGCCCCCTTGCCTGACTCTCCTACTAGGCTTGGGAAGCTTGGTCTCCCTGCCGAGGTAAGGTCGAACGTCCTACCGAGCCTTACACTCCAACTCCGGCCAAGCCCCCTTGCCTGACCCAACTAGGCTTGGGAAGCTTGGTCTCCCTGCCGAGGTATGGTAGAACGTCCTGCTGAGCCTTACACTCGAACTCCGCCCAAGCCCCCTTACCTGACTCTCCCACTAGGCTTGGGAAGCTTGGTCTCCTGGCCGAGGTAAGGTCGAACGTCCTACCGAGCCTTACACTCCAACTCCGGCCAAGCCCCCTTGCCTGACCCAACTAGGCTTGGGAAGCTTGGTCTCCCTGCCGAGGTATGGTAGAACGTCCTGCTGAGCCTTACACTCGAACTCCGCCCAAGCCCCCTTACCTGACTCTCCCACTAGGCTTGGGAAGCTTGGTCTCCCTGCCGAGGTAAGGTCGAACGTCCTGCCGAGCCTTACACTCCAAATCCGGCCAAGCCCCCTTGCCTGACTCTCCTACTAGGCTTGGGAAGCTTGGTCTCCCTGCTGAGGTAAGGTTGAATGTCCTGACAAGCCTTACGCTCGAACTCCAGCCAAGCCCCCTTGCCTGACTCTCCTACTAGGCTAGGCAAGCTTGGTCTCCCTGCCGAGCCTTACACTCGAACTCCAGCCAAGCCCCCTTGCCTGACTCTCCTACTAGGCTTGGGAAGCTTGGTCTCCCTGCCGAGGTAAGGTCGAACGTCCTACCGAGCCTTACACTCCAACTCCGGCCAAGCCCCCTTGCCTGACCCAACTAGGCTTGGGAAGCTTGGTCTCCCTGCCGAGACTTACACTCGAACTCCGGCCAAGCCCCCTTGCCTGACTCTCCTACTAGGCTTGGGAAGCTTGGCCTCCCTGCCGAGGTAAGGTCGAACGTCCTTCCGAGCCTTACACTCGAACTCCGGCTAAGCCCCCTTGCCTGACTCTCCTACTAGGCTTGGGAAGCTTGGCCTACCTGCCGAGGTAAGGTCGAACGTCCTGCCGAGCCTTACACTCCAAATCCGGCCAAGCCCCCTTGCCTGACCCAACTAGGCTTGGGAAGCTTGGTCTCCCTGCTGAGGTAAGGTCGAAAGGCCTGACAAGCCCTACCCTCGAACTCCGGCCAAGCCCCCTTGCCTGACTCTCCTACTAGGCTTGGGAAGCTTGGTCTCCCTGCCGAGGTAAGGCCGAAAGTCCTGCCGAGCCTTACACTCCAACTCCGGCCAAGCCCCCTTGCCTGACTCTCCTACTAGGCTTGGGAAGCTTGGCCTCCCTGCCGAGGTAAGGTCGAACGTTCTGCCGAGCCTTTCACACGAAATACGGCCAAGCCCCCTTGCCTGACTCTCCTACTAGGCTTGGGAAGCTTGGTCTCCCTGCCGAGGTAAGGTCGAACGTCCTGCCGAGCCTTACACTCTAACTCCAGGCAAGCTCCTTTGACTGACTCTCCTACTAGGCTTGGCAAGCTTGGTCTCCCTGCCGAGCCTTACACACCAACTCCGGCCAAGCCCCCTTGCCAGGCCCTACTAGGCTTGGGAAGTTTGGTCTCCCTGCCGAGGTAAGGTCGAACGTCCTGACAAGCCTTACGCTCGAACTCCGGCCAAGCCCCCTTGCCTGACTCTCCTACTAGGCTTGGGAAGCTTGGTCTCCCTGCCGAGGTAATGTCGAACGTCCTGCCGAGCCTTACACTCGAACTCCGGCCAAGCCTCCTTGCCTGACTCTCCTACTAGTCTTGGGAAGCTTGGTCTCCCTGCCGAGGTATGGTAGAACGTCCTGCTGAGCCTTACACTCGAACTCCGCCCAAGCCCCCTTACCTGACTCTCCCACTAGGCTTGGGAAGCTTGGTCTCCCTGCAGAGGTTAGGTCGAACGTCCTGCCGAGCCTTACACTCGAACTCCGGCCAAGCCCCCTTGCCTGACTCTCCTACTAGTCTTGGGAAGCTTGGTCTCCCTGTCGAGCCTTACACTTCAACTCCGGCCAAGCCCCCTTGCCTGACTCTCCTACAAGGCTTGGGAAGTTTCGTCTCCCTGCCGAGCCTTACACTCGAACTCTGGCCAAGCCGCCTTGCCTGACCCTCCTACTAGGCTTGGGAAGCTTGGTCTCCTGACCGAGGTAAGGTCGAATGTCCTGCCGAGCCTTGCACTCGAACTCCGGCAAAGCCCCCTTGCCTGACTCTCCGACTAGGCTTGGGAAGCTTGGTCTCCCTGCCGAGACTTACACTCGAACTCTGGCCAAGCCCCCTTGCCTGACTCTCCTACTAGGCTTGGGAAGCTTGGCCTACCTGCCGAGGTAAGGTCGAACGTCCTGCCGAGCCTTACACTCCAAATCCGGCCAAGCCCCCTTGCCTGACCCAACTAGGCTTGGGAAGCTTGGTCTCCCTGCTGAGGTAAGGTCGAACGGCCTGACAAGCCCTACGCTCGAACTCCGGCGGAGCCCCCTTGCCCGACTCTCCTACTAGGCTTGGGAAGCTTGGTCTCCCTGCCGAGGTAAGGTCGAAGGTCCTGCCGAGCCTTACACTCCAACTCCGGCCAAGCCCCATTGCCTGACTCTCCTACTAGGCTTGGCAAGCTTGGTCTACCTGCCGAGCCTTACACTCGAAGTCCGGCCAAGCCCCCTTGCCTGACTCTCCTACTAGGCTTGGGAAGCTTGGTCTCCCCGCCGAGGTAAGGTCGAATGTCCTCCCGAGCCTTACACTAGAACTCCAGCCAAGCCCCCTTGCCTGACTCTCCTACTAGGCTTGGGAAGCTTGGCCTACCTGCCGAGGTAAGGTCGAACGTCCTGCCGAGCCTTACACTCCAAATCCGGCCAAGCCCCCTTGCCTGACCCAACTAGGCTTGGGAAGCTTGGTCTCCCTGCTGAGGTAAGGTCGAACGGCCTGACAAGCCCTACGCTCGAACTCCGGCCAAGCCCCCTTGCCTGACTCTCCTACTAGGCTTGGCAAGCTTGGTCTCCCTGCCGAGCCTTACACTCGAACTCCAGCCCAGCCCCCTTGCCTGACTCTCCTACTAGGCTTGGGAAGCTTGGTCTCCCTGCCGAGGTAAGGTCGAACGTCCTACCGAGCCTTACACTCCAACTCCGGCCAAGCCCCCTTGCCTGACCCAACTAGGCTTGGGAAGCTTGTTCTCCCTGCCGAGGTATGGTAGAACGTCCTGCTGAGCCTTACACTCGAACTCCGCCCAAGCCCCCTTACCTGACTCTCCCACTAGGCTTGGGAAGCTTGGTCTCCCTGCAGAGGTTAGGTCGAACGTCCTGCCGAGCCTTACACTCGAACTCCGGCCAAGCCCCCTTGCCTGACTCTCCTACTAGGCTTGGGAAGCTTGGTCTCCCTGCCGAGGTAAGGTCGAACGTCCTGCCGAGCCTTACACTCCAAATCCGGCCCAGCCCCCTTGCCTGACTCTCCTACTAGGCTTGGGAAGCTTGGTCTCCCTGCTGAGGTAAGGTTGAATGGCCTGACAAGCCTTACGCTCGAACTCCGGCCAAGCCCCCTTGCCTGACTCTCCTACTAGGCTAGGCAAGCTTGGTCTCCCTGCCGAGCCTTACACTCGAACTCCAGCCAAGCCCCCTTGCCTGACTCTCCTACTAGGCTTGGGAAGCTTGGTCTCCCTGCCGAGGTAAGGTGGAACGTCCTAGCGAGCCTTACACTCCAACTCCGGCCAAGCCCCCTTGCCTGACCCAACTAGGCTTGGGAAGCTTGGTCTCCCTGCCGAGACTTACACTCGAACTCCGGCCAAGCCCCCTTGCCTGACTCTCCTACTAGGCTTGGGAAGCTTGGTCTCCCTGCCGAGGTAAGGTCGAACGTCCTGCCGAGCCTTACACTCGAACTCCGGCTAAGCCCCCTTGCCTGACTCTCCTACTAGGCTTGGGAAGCTTGGCCTACCTGCCGAGGTAAGGTCGAACGTCCTGCCGAGCCTTACACTCCAAATCCGGCCAAGCCCCCTTGCCTGACCCAACTAGGCTTGGGAAGCTTGGTCTCCCTGCTGAGGTAAGGTCGAAAGGCCTGACAAGCCCTACCCTCGAACTCCGGCCAAGCCCCCTTGCCTGACTCTCCTACTAGGCTTGGGAAGCTTGGTCTCCCTGCCGAGGTAAGGTCGAACGTCCTGCCGAGCCTTACACTCCAACTCCGGCCAAGCCCCATTGCCTGACTCTCCTACTAGGCTTGGCAAGCTTGGTCTACCTGCCGAGCCTTACACTCGAAGTCCGGCCAAGCCCCCTTGCCTGACTCTCCTACTAGGCTTGGGAAGCTTGGTCTCCCCGCCGAGGTATGGTCGAATGTCCTCCCGAGCCTTACACTAGAACTCCAGCCAAGCCCCCTTGCCTGACTCTCCTACTAGGCTTGGGAAGCTTGGTCTCCCTGCCGAGGTAAGGTCGAACGTCCTACCGAGCCTTACACTCGAACTCCGGCCAAGCCCCTTTGCCTGACCCTACTAGGCTTGGGAAGCTTGGTTATCCCTGCTGAGGTAAGGTCGAACGTCCTGCTGAGCCTTACACTCGAACTCCGCCCAAGCCCCCTTACCTGACTCTCCTACTAGGCTTGGGAAGCTTGGTCTCCCTGTCGAGCCTTACACTTGAACTCCGGCCAAGCCCCCTTGCCTGACTCTCCTACAAGGCTTGGGAAGCTTGGTCGCCCTGCCGAGCCTTACACTCGAACATTGGTCAAGCCCCCTTGCCTGACCCACCTACTAGGCTTGGGAAGATTGGTCTCCCGGCCGAGGCAAGGTCGAACGTCCTGCCGAGCCTTGCACTCAAACTCCGGCAAAGCCCCCTTGCCTGACTCTCCGACTAGGCTTGGGAAGCTTGGTCTCCCTGCCGAGACTTACACTCGAACTCCGGCCAAGCCCCCTTGCCTGACTCTCCTACTAGGCTTGGGAAGCTTGGTCTCCCTGCCGAGGTAAGGCCGAAAGTCCTGCCGAGCCTTACACTCCAACTCCGGCCAAGCCCCCTTGCCTGACTCTCCTACTAGGCTTGGGAAGCTTGGCCTCCCTGCCGAGGTAAGGTCGAACGTTCTGCCGAGCCTTTCACACGAACTACGGCCAAGCCCCCTTGCCTGACTCTCCTACTAGGCTTGGGAAGCTTGGTCTCCCTGCCGAGGTAAGGTCGAACGTCCTGCCGAGCCTTACACTCTAACTCCAGGCAAGCTCCTTTGACTGACTCTCCTTCTAGGCTTGGCAAGCTTGGTCTCCCTGCCGAGCCTTACACACCAACTCCGGCCAAGCCCCCTTGCCAGGCCCTACTAGGCTTGGGAAGTTTGGTCTCCCTGCCGAGGTAAGGTCGAACGTCCTGACAAGCCTTACGCTCGAACTCCGGCCAAGCCCCCTTGCCTGACTCTCCTACTAGGCTTGGGAAGCTTGGTCTCCCTGCCGAGGTAATGTCGAACGTCCTGCCGAGCCTTACACTCGAACTCCGGCCAAGCCTCCTTGCCTGACTCTCCTACTAGTCTTGGGAAGCTTGGTCTCCCTGCCGAGGTATGGTAGAACGTCCTGCTGAGCCTTACACTCGAACTCCGCCCAAGCCCCCTTACCTGACCCTCCCACTAGGCTTGGGAAGCTTGGTCTCCCTGCAGAGGTTAGGTCGAACGTCCTGCCGAGCCTTACACTCGAACTCCGGCCAAGCCCCCTTGCCTGACTCTCCTACTAGTCTTGGGAAGCTTGGTCTCCCTGTCGAGCCTTACACTTCAAGTCCGGCCAAGCCCCCTTGCCTGACTCTCCTACAAGGCTTGGGAAGTTTCGTCTCCCTGCCGAGCCTTACACTCGAACTCTGGCCAAGCCGCCTTGCCTGACCCTCCTACTAGGCTTGGGAAGCTTGGTCTCCCGACCGAGGTAAGGTCGAACGTCCTGCCGAGCCTTGCACTCGAACTCCGGCAAAGCCCCCTTGCCTGACTCTCCGACTAGGCTTGGGAAGCTTGGTCTCCCTGCCGAGACTTACACTCGAACTCCGGCCAAGCCCCCTTGCCTGACTCTCCTACTAGGCTTGGGAAGCTTGGCCTACCTGCCGAGGTAAGGTCGAACGTCCTGCCGAGCCTTACACTCCAAATCCGGCCAAGCCCCCTTGCCTGACCCAACTAGGCTTGGGAAGCTTGGTCTCCCTGCTGAGGTAAGGTCGAACGGCCTGACAAGCCCTACGCTCGAACTCCGGCCAAGCCCCCTTGCCTGACTCTCCTACTAGGCTTGGGAAGCTTGGTCTCCCTGCCGAGGTAAGGTCGAACGTCCTGCCGAGCCTTACACTCCAACTCCGGCCAAGCCCCATTGCCTGACTCTCCTACTAGGCTTGGCAAGCTTGGTCTACCTGCCGAGCCTTACACTCGAAGTCCGGCCAAGCCCCCTTGCCTGACTCTCCTACTAGGCTTGGGAAGCTTGGTCTCCCCGCCGAGGTAAGGTCGAATGTCCTCCCGAGCCTTACACTAGAACTCCAGCCAAGCCCCCTTGCCTGACTCTCCTACTAGGCTTGGGAAGCTTGGTCTCCCTGCCGAGGTAAGGTCGAACGTCCTACCGAGCCTTACACTCGAACTCCGGCCAAGCCCCTTTGCCTGACCCTACTAGGCTTGGGAAGCTTGGTTATCCCTGCTGAGGTAAGGTCGAACGTCCTGCTGAGCCTTACACTCGAACTCCGCCCAAGCCCCCTTACCTGACTCTCCTATTAGGCTTGGGAAGCTTGGTCTCCCTGTCGAGCCTTACACTTGAACTCCGGCCAAGCCCCCTTGCCTGACTCTCCTACAAGGCTTGGGAAGCTTGTTCGCCCTGCCGAGCCTTACACTCGAACATTGGTCAAGCCCCCTTGCCTGACCCACCTACTAGGCTTGGGAAGATTTGTCTCCCGGCCGAGGTAAGGTCGAACGTCCTGCCGAGCCTTGCACTCAAACTCCGGCAAAGCCCCCTTGCCTGACTCTCAGACTAGGCTTGGGAAGCTTGGTCTCCCTGCCGAGACTTACACTCGAACTCCGGCCAAGCCCCCTTGCCTGACTCTCCTACTAGGCTTGGGAAGCTTGGTCTCCCTTCCGAGGTAAGGCCGAACATCCTTCCGAGTCTTACACTCCAACTCCGGCCAAGCCCCCTTGCCTGACTCTCCTACTAGGCTTGGCAAGCTTTGTCTCCCTGCCGAGGTAAGGTCGAACATCCTGCCGAGCCTTACACTCCAACTCCGGCCAAGCCCCCTTGCCTGACCCTACTAGGCTTGGGAAGCTTGGTCTCCCTGCCGAGGTATGGTAGAACGTCCTGCTGAGCCTTACACTCGAACTCCACCCAAGCCCCCTTACCTGACTCTCCCACTAGGCTTGGGAAGCTTGGTCTCCCTGCAGAGGTTAGGTCGAACGTCCTGCCGAGCCTTACACTCGAATTCCGGCCAAGCCCCCTTGCCTGACTCTCCTACTAGTCTTGGGAAGCTTGGTCTCCCTGTCGAGCCTTACACTTCAACTCCGGCCAAGCCCCCTTGCCTGACTCTCCTACAAGGCTTGGGAAGTTTCGTCTCCCTGCCGAGCCTTACACTCGAACTCTGGCCAAGCCGCCTTGCCTGACCCTCCTACTAGGCTTGGGAAGCTTGGTCTCCCGACCGAGGTAAGGTCGAACGTCCTGCCGAGCCTTGCACTCGAACTCCGGCAAAGCCCCCTTGCCTGACTCTCCGACTAGGCTTGGGAAGCTTGGTCTCCCTGCCGAGACTTACACTCGAACTCCGGCCAAGCCCCCTTGCCTGTCACACCTACTAGGCTTGGGAAGCTTGGCCTACCTGCCGAGGTAAGGTCGAACGTCCTGCCGAGCCTTACACTCCAAATCCGGCCAAGCCCCCTTGCCTGACTCTCCTACTAGGCTTGGGAAGCTTGGTCTCCCTGCCGAGGTAAGGTCGAACGTCCTGCCGAGCCTTACACTCCAACTCCGGCCAAGCCCCATTGCCTGACTCTCCTACTAGGCTTGGCAAGCTTGGTCTACCTGCCGAGCCTTACACTCGAAGTCCGGCCAAGCCCCCTTGCCTGACTCTCCTACTAGGCTTGGGAAGCTTGGTCTCCCCGCCGAGGTAAGGTCGAATGTCCTCCCGAGCCTTACACTAGAACTCCAGCCAAGCCCCCTTGCCTGACTCTCCTACTAGGCTTGGGAAGCTTGGTCTCCCTGCCGAGGTAAGGTCGAACGTCCTGCCGAGCCTTACACTCCAACTCCGGCCAAGCCCCATTGCCTGACTCTCCTACTAGGCTTGGCAAGCTTGGTCTACCTGCCGAGCCTTACACTCGAAGTCCGGCCAAGCCCCCTTGCCTGACTCTCCTACTAGGCTTGGGAAGCTTGGTCTCCCCGCCGAGGTAAGGTCGAATGTCCTCCCGAGCCTTACACTAGAACTCCAGCCAAGCCCCCTTGCCTGACTCTCCTACTAGGCTTGGGAAGCTTGGTCTCCCTGCCGAGGTAAGGTCGAACGTCCTACCGAGCCTTACACTCGAACTCCGGCCAAGCCCCTTTGCCTGACCCTATTAGGCTTGGGAAGCTTGGTTATCCCTGCTGAGGTAAGGTCGAACGTCCTGCTGAGCCTTACACTCGAACTCCGCCCAAGCCCCCTTACCTGACTCTCCTATTAGGCTTGGGAAGCTTGGTCTCCCTGTCGAGCCTTACACTTGAACTCCGGCCAAGCCCCCTTGCCTGACTCTCCTACAAGGCTTGGGAAGCTTGGTCGCCCTGCCGAGCCTTACACTCGAACATTGGTCAAGCCCCCTTGCCTGACCCACCTACTAGGCTTGGGAAGATTGGTCTCCCGGCCGAGGTAAGGTCGAACGTCCTGCCGAGCCTTGCACTCAAATTCCGGCAAAGCCCCCTTGCCTGACTCTCCGACTAGGCTTGGGAAGCTTGGTCGCCCTGCCGAGACTTACACTCGAACTGCGGCCAAGCCCCCTTGCCTGACTCTCCTACTAGGCTTGGGAAGCTTGGTCTCCCTGCCGAGGTAAGGCCGAACGTCCTGCCGAGCCTTACACTCCAACTCCGGCCAAGCCCCCTTGCCTGACTCTCCTACTAGGCTTGGCAAGCTTGGTCTCCCTGCCGAGGTAAGGTCGAACGTCCTGCCGAGCCTTACACTCTAACTCCAGCCAAGCCCCCTTGCCTGACTCTCCTACTAGGCTTGGCAAGCTTGGTCTCCCTGCCGAGCCTTACACACCAACTCCGGCCAAGCCCCCTTGCCTGACTCTCCTACTAGGCTTGGGAAGTTTGGTCTCCCTGCCGAGGTAAGGTCGAATATCCTCCCGAGCCTTACACTAGAACTCCAGCCAAGCCCCCTTGCCTGACTCTCCTACTAGGCTTGGGAAGCTTGGTCTCCCTGCCGAGGTAAGGTCGAACGTCCTACCGAGCCTTACACTCGAACTCCTGCCAAGCCCCTTTGCCTGACCCTACTCGGCTTGGGAAGCTTGGTTATCCCTGCTGAGGTAAGTTCGAACGTCCTGCTGAGCCTTACACTCGAACTCCGCCCAAGCCCCCTTACCTGACTCTCCTACTAGGCTTGGGAAGCTTGGTCTCCCTGTCGAGCCTTACACTTGAACTCCGCACAAGCCCCCTTGCCTGACCCTCCTACAAGGCTTGGGAAGCTTGGTCGCCCTGCCGAGCCTTACACTCGAACATTGGTCAAGCCCCCTTGCCTGACCCACCTACTAGGCTTGGGAAGATTGGTCTCCCGGCCGAGGTAAGGTCGAACGTCCTGCCGAGCCTTGCAATCAAACTCCGGCAAAGCCCCCTTGCCTGACTCTCCGACTAGGCTTGGGAAGCTTGGTCTCCCTGCCGAGACTTACACTCGAACTCCGGCCAAGCCCCCTTGCCTGACTCTCCTAATAGGCTTGGGAAGCTTGGTCTCCCTTCCGAGGTAAGGCCGAACATCCTTCCGAGTCTTACACTCCAACTCCGGCCAAGCCCCCTTGCCTGACCCTACTAGGCTTGGGAAGCTTGGTCTCCCTGCCGAGGTATGGTAGAACGTCCTGCTGACCCTTACACTCGAACTCCGCCCAAGCCCCCTTACCTGACTCTCCCACTAGGCTTGGGAAGCTTGGTCTCCTGCAGAGGTTAGGTCGAACGTCCTGCCGAGCCTTACACTCGAACTCCGGCCAAGCCCCCTTGCCTGACTCTCCTACTAGTCTTGGGAAGCTTGGTCTCCCTGTCGAGCCTTACACTTCAACTCCGGCCAAGCCCCCTTGCCTGACTCTCCTACAAGGCTTGGGAAGTTTCGTCTCCCTGCCGAGCCTTACACTCGAACTCTGGCCAAGCCGCCTTGCCTGACCCTCCTACTAGGCTTGGGAAACTTGGTCTCCCGACCGAGGTAAGGTCGAACGTCCTGCCGAGCCTTGCACTCGAACTCCGGCAAAGCCCCCTTGCCTGACTCTCCGACTAGGCTTGGGAAGCTTGGTCTCCCTGCCGAGACTTACACTCGATCTCCGGCCAAGCCCCCTTGCCTGACACTCCTACTAGGCTTGGGAAGCTTGGCCTACCTGCCGAGGTAAGGTCGAACGTCCTGCCGAGCCTTACACTCCAAATCCGGCCAAGCCCCCTTGCCTGACCCAACTAGGCTTGGGAAGCTTGGTCTCCCTGCTGAGGTAAGGTCGAACTGCCTGACAAGCCCTACGCTCGAACTCCGGCCAAGCCCCCTTGCCTGACTCTCCTACTAGGCTTGGGAAGCTTGGTCTCCCTGCCGAGGTAAGGTCGAACGTCCTGCCGAGCCTTACACTCCAACTCCGGCCAAGCCCCATTGCCTGACTCTCCTACTAGGCTTGGCAAGCTTGGTCTACCTGCCGAGCCTTACACTCGAAGTCCGGCCAAGCCCCCTTGCCTGACTCTCCTACTAGGCTTGGGAAGCTTGGTCTCCCCGCCGAGGTAAGGTCGAATGTCCTCCCGAGCCTTACACTAGAACGCCAGCCAAGCCCCCTTGCCTGACTCTCCTACTAGGCTTGGGAAGCTTGGTCTCCCTGCCGAGGTAAGGTCGAACGTCCTGCTGAGCCTTACACTCGAACTCCGCCCAAGCCCCCTTACCTGACTCTCCTATTAGGCTTGGGAAGCTTGGTCTCCCTGTCGAGCCTTACACTTGAACTCCGGCCAAGCCCCCTTGCCTGACTCTCCTACAAGGCTTGGGAAGCTTGGTCGCCCTGCCGAGCCTTACACTCGAACATTGGTCAAGCCCCCTTGCCTGACCCACCTACTAGGCTTGGGAAGATTGGTCTCCCGGCCGAGGTAAGGTCGAACGTCCTGCCGAGCCTTGCACTCAAACTCCGGCAAAGCCCCCTTGCCTGACTCTCCGACTAGGCTTGGGAAGCTTGGTCTCCCTGCCGAGACTTACACTCGAACTCCGGCCAAGCCCCCTTGCCTGACTCTCCTACTAGGCTTGGGAAGCTTGGTCTCCCTGCCGAGGTAAGGCCGAACGTCCTGCCGAGCCTTACACTCCAACTCCGGCCAAGCCCCCTTGCCTGACTCTCCTACTAGGCTTGGGAAGCTTGGTCTCCCTGCCGAGGTAAGGTCGAACGTCCTGCCGAGCCTTTCACACGAACTACAGCCAAGCCCCCTTGCCTGACTCTCCTACTAGGCTTGGGAAGCTTGGTCTCCCTGCCGAGGTAAGGTCGAACGTCCTGCCGAGCCTTACACTCTAACTCCAGGCAAGCCCCTTTGACTGACTCTCCTACTAGGCTTGGCAAGCTTGGTCTCCCTGCCGAGCCTTACACACCAACTCCGGCCAAGCCCCCTTGCCAGGCCCTACTAGGCTTGGGAAGTTTGGTCTCCCTGCCGAGCCTTACACTCGAACTCCGGCCAAGCCCCCTTGCCTGACTCTCCTACTAGGCTTGGCAAGCTTGGTCTCCCTGCCGAGCCTTACACTTGAACTCCGGCCAAGCCCCCCTGCCTGACTCTCCTACAAGGCTTGGGAAGCTTGGTCTCCCTGCCGAGGTAAGGCCGAACGTCCTGCCGAGTCTTACACTCCAACTCCGGCCAAGCCCCCTTGCCTGACTCTCCTACTAGGCTTGGCAAGCTTTGTCTCCCTGCCGAGGTAAGGTCGAACATCCTGCCGAGCCTTACACACCAACTCCGGCCAAGCCCCCTTGCCTGACTCTCCTATTAGGCTTGGGAAGCTTGGTCTCCCTGCCGAGGTAAGGTCGAACGTCCTGCCGAGGCTTTCACACGAACTACGGTCAAGCCCCCTTGCCTGACTCTCCTACTAGGCTTGGGAAGCTTGGTCTCCCTGCCGAGGTAAGGTCGAACGTCCTTCCGAGCCTTACACTCGAACTCCGGCCAAGCCCCCTTGCCTGACTCTCCTACTAGGCTTGGGAAGCTTGGTCTCCCTGTCGAGCCTTACACTTGAACTCCGGCCAAGCCCCCTTGCCTGACTCTCCTACAAGGCTTGGGAAGTTTCGTCTCCCTGCCGAGCCTTACACTCGAACTCCGGCCAAGCCCCCTTGCCTGACCCTCCTACTAGGCTTGGGAAGCTTGGTCTCCCGACCGAGGTAAGGTCGAACGTCCTGCCGAGCCTTGCACTCGAAATCCGGCAAAGCCCCCTTGCCTGACTCTCCTACTAGGCTTGGGAAGCTTGGTCTCCCTGCCGAGACTTACACACGCACTCTGGACAAGCCCCCTTGCCTGACTCTCCTACTAGGCTTGGGAAGCTTGGTCTCCCTGCCGAGGTAAGGTCGAACGTCCTTCCGAGCCTTACACTCGAACTCCAGCTAAGCCCCCTTGCCTGACTCTCCTACTAGGCTTGGGAAGCTTGGCCTACCTGCCGAGGTAAGGTCGAACGTCCTGCCGAGCCTTACACTCCAAATCCGGCCAAGCCCCCTTGCCTGACCCAACTAGGCTTGGGAAGCTTCGTCTCCCTGCTGAGGTAAGGTCGAACGGCCTGACAAGCCCTACGCTCGAACTCCGGCCAAGCCCCCTTGCCTGACTCTCCTACTAGGCTTGGGAAGCTTGGCCTACCTGCCGAGGTAAGGTCGAACGTCCTGCCGAGCCTTACACTCCAAATCCGGCCAAGCCCCCTTGCCTGACTCTCCTACTAGGCTTGGGAAGCTTGGTCTCCCTGCCGAGGTAAGGTCGAACGTCCTGCCGAGCCTTACACTCCAACTCCGGCCAAGCCCCATTGCCTGACTCTCCTACTAGGCTTGGCAAGCTTGGTCTACCTGCCGAGCCTTACACTCGAAGTCCGGCCAAGCCCCCTTGCCTGACTCTCCTACTAGGCTTGGGAAGCTTGGTCTCCCCGCCGAGGTAAGGTCGAATGTCCTCCCGAGCCTTACACTAGAACTCCAGCCAAGCCCCCTTGCCTGACTCTCCTACTAGGCTTGGGAAGCTTGGTCTCCCTGCCGAGGTAAGGTCGAACGTCCTACCGAGCCTTACACTCGAACTCCGGCCAAGCCCCTTTGCCTGACCCTATTAGGCTTGGGAAGCTTGGTTATCCCTGCTGAGGTAAGGTCGAACGTCCTGCTGAGCCTTACACTCGAACTCCGCCCAAGCCCCCTTACCTGACTCTCCTATTAGGCTTGGGAAGCTTGGTCTCCCTGTCGAGCCTTACACTTGAACTCCGGCCAAGCCCCCTTGCCTGACTCTCCTACAAGGCTTGGGAAGCTTGGTCGCCCTGCCGAGCCTTACACTCGAACATTGGTCAAGCCCCCTTGCCTGACCCACCTACTAGGCTTGGGAAGATTGGTCTCCCGGCCGAGGTAAGGTCGAACGTCCTGCCGAGCCTTGCACTCAAATTCCGGCAAAGCCCCCTTGCCTGACTCTCCGACTAGGCTTGGGAAGCTTGGTCGCCCTGCCGAGACTTACACTCGAACTGCGGCCAAGCCCCCTTGCCTGACTCTCCTACTAGGCTTGGGAAGCTTGGTCTCCCTGCCGAGGTAAGGCCGAACGTCCTGCCGAGCCTTACACTCCAACTCCGGCCAAGCCCCCTTGCCTGACTCTCCTACTAGGCTTGGCAAGCTTGGTCTCCCTGCCGAGGTAAGGTCGAACGTCCTGCCGAGCCTTACACTCTAACTCCAGCCAAGCCCCCTTGCCTGACTCTCCTACTAGGCTTGGCAAGCTTGGTCTCCCTGCCGAGCCTTACACACCAACTCCGGCCAAGCCCCCTTGCCTGACTCTCCTACTAGGCTTGGGAAGTTTGGTCTCCCTGCCGAGGTAAGGTCGAATATCCTCCCGAGCCTTACACTAGAACTCCAGCCAAGCCCCCTTGCCTGACTCTCCTACTAGGCTTGGGAAGCTTGGTCTCCCTGCCGAGGTAAGGTCGAACGTCCTACCGAGCCTTACACTCGAACTCCTGCCAAGCCCCTTTGCCTGACCCTACTCGGCTTGGGAAGCTTGGTTATCCCTGCTGAGGTAAGTTCGAACGTCCTGCTGAGCCTTACACTCGAACTCCGCCCAAGCCCCCTTACCTGACTCTCCTACTAGGCTTGGGAAGCTTGGTCTCCCTGTCGAGCCTTACACTTGAACTCCGCCCAAGCCCCCTTGCCTGACCCTCCTACAAGGCTTGGGAAGCTTGGTCGCCCTGCCGAGCCTTACACTCGAACATTGGTCAAGCCCCCTTGCCTGACCCACCTACTAGGCTTGGGAAGATTGGTCTCCCGGCCGAGGTAAGGTCGAACGTCCTGCCGAGCCTTGCAATCAAACTCCGGCAAAGCCCCCTTGCCTGACTCTCCGACTAGGCTTGGGAAGCTTGGTCTCCCTGCCGAGACTTACACTCGAACTCCGGCCAAGCCCCCTTGCCTGACTCTCCTAATAGGCTTGGGAAGCTTGGTCTCCCTTCCGAGGTAAGGCCGAACATCCTTCCGAGTCTTACACTCCAACTCCGGCCAAGCCCCCTTGCCTGACCCTACTAGGCTTGGGAAGCTTGGTCTCCCTGCCGAGGTATGGTAGAACGTCCTGCTGACCCTTACACTCGAACTCCGCCCAAGCCCCCTTACCTGACTCTCCCACTAGGCTTGGGAAGCTTGGTCTCCTGCAGAGGTTAGGTCGAACGTCCTGCCGAGCCTTACACTCGAACTCCAGCCAAGCCCCCTTGCCTGACTCTCCTACTAGTCTTGGGAAGCTTGGTCTCCCTGTCGAGCCTTACACTTCAACTCCGGCCAAGCCCCCTTGCCTGACTCTCCTACAAGGCTTGGGAAGTTTCGTCTCCCTGCCGAGCCTTACACTCGAACTCTGGCCAAGCCGCCTTGCCTGACCCTCCTACTAGGCTTGGGAAACTTGGTCTCCCGACCGAGGTAAGGTCGAACGTCCTGCCGAGCCTTGCACTCGAACTCCGGCAAAGCCCCCTTGCCTGACTCTCCGACTAGGCTTGGGAAGCTTGGTCTCCCTGCCGAGACTTACACTCGATCTCCGGCCAAGCCCCCTTGCCTGACACTCCTACTAGGCTTGGGAAGCTTGGCCTACCTGCCGAGGTAAGGTCGAACGTCCTGCCGAGCCTTACACTCCAAATCCGGCCAAGCCCCCTTGCCTGACCCAACTAGGCTTGGGAAGCTTGGTCTCCCTGCTGAGGTAAGGTCGAACTGCCTGACAAGCCCTACGCTCGAACTCCGGCCAAGCCCCCTTGCCTGACTCTCCTACTAGGCTTGGGAAGCTTGGTCTCCCTGCCGAGGTAAGGTCGAACGTCCTGCCGAGCCTTACACTCCAACTCCGGCCAAGCCCCATTGCCTGACTCTCCTACTAGGCTTGGCAAGCTTGGTCTACCTGCCGAGCCTTACACTCGAAGTCCGGCCAAGCCCCCTTGCCTGACTCTCCTACTAGGCTTGGGAAGCTTGGTCTCCCCGCCGAGGTAAGGTCGAATGTCCTCCCGAGCCTTACACTAGAACGCCAGCCAAGCCCCCTTGCCTGACTCTCCTACTAGGCTTGGGAAGCTTGGTCTCCCTGCCGAGGTAAGGTCGAACGTCCTGCTGAGCCTTACACTCGAACTCCGCCCAAGCCCCCTTACCTGACTCTCCTATTAGGCTTGGGAAGCTTGGTCTCCCTGTCGAGCCTTACACTTGAACTCCGGCCAAGCCCCCTTGCCTGACTCTCCTACAAGGCTTGGGAAGCTTGGTCGCCCTGCCGAGCCTTACACTCGAACATTGGTCAAGCCCCCTTGCCTGACCCACCTACTAGGCTTGGGAAGATTGGTCTCCCGGCCGAGGTAAGGTCGAACGTCCTGCCGAGCCTTGCACTCAAACTCCGGCAAAGCCCCCTTGCCTGACTCTCCGACTAGGCTTGGGAAGCTTGGTCTCCCTGCCGAGACTTACACTCGAACTCCGGCCAAGCCCCCTTGCCTGACTCTCCTACTAGGCTTGGGAAGCTTGGTCTCCCTGCCGAGGTAAGGCCGAACGTCCTGCCGAGCCTTACACTCCAACTCCGGCCAAGCCCCCTTGCCTGACTCTCCTACTAGGCTTGGGAAGCTTGGTCTCCCTGCCGAGGTAAGGTCGAACGTCCTGCCGAGCCTTTCACACGAACTACAGCCAAGCCCCCTTGCCTGACTCTCCTACTAGGCTTGGGAAGCTTGGTCTCCCTGCCGAGGTAAGGTCGAACGTCCTGCCGAGCCTTACACTCTAACTCCAGGCAAGCCCCTTTGACTGACTCTCCTACTAGGCTTGGCAAGCTTGGTCTCCCTGCCGAGCCTTACACACCAACTCCGGCCAAGCCCCCTTGCCAGGCCCTACTAGGCTTGGGAAGTTTGGTCTCCCTGCCGAGCCTTACACTCGAACTCCGGCCAAGCCCCCTTGCCTGACTCTCCCACTAGGCTTGGCAAGCTTGGTCTCCCTGCCGAGCCTTACACTTGAACTCCGGCCAAGCCCCCCTGCCTGACTCTCCTACAAGGCTTGGGAAGCTTGGTCTCCCTGCCGAGGTAAGGCCGAACGTCCTGCCGAGTCTTACACTCCAACTCCGGCCAAGCCCCCTTGCCTGACTCTCCTACTAGGCTTGGCAAGCTTTGTCTCCCTGCCGAGGTAAGGTCGAACATCCTGCCGAGCCTTACACACCAACTCCGGCCAAGCCCCCTTGCCTGACTCTCCTATTAGGCTTGGGAAGCTTGGTCTCCCTGCCGAGGTAAGGTCGAACGTCCTGCCGAGGCTTTCACACGAACTACGGTCAAGCCCCCTTGCCTGACTCTCCTACTAGGCTTGGGAAGCTTGGTCTCCCTGCCGAGGTAAGGTCGAACGTCCTTCCGAGCCTTACACTCGAACTCCGGCTAAGCCCCCTTGCCTGACTCTCCTACTAGGCTTGGGAAGCTTGGCCTACCTGCCGAGGTAAGGTCGAACGTCCTGCCGAGCCTTACACTCCAAATCCGGCCAAGCCCCCTTGCCTGACCCAACTAGGCTTGGGAAGCTTCGTCTCCCTGCTGAGGTAAGGTCGAACGGCTTGACAAGCCCTACGCTCGAACTCCGGCCAAGCCCCCTTGCCTGACTCTCCTACTAGGCTTGGGAAGCTTTGTCTCCCTGCCGAGGTAAGGTCGAACGTCCTGCCGAGCCTTACACTCCAACTCCGGCCAAGCCCCATTGCCTGACTCTCCTACTAGGCTTGGCAAGCTTGGTCTACCTGCCGAGCCTTACACTCGAAATCCGGCCAAGCCCCCTTGCCTGACTCTCCTACTAGGCTTGGGAAGCTTGGTCTCCCCGCCGAGGAAATGTCGAATGTCCTCCCGGGTCTTACACTAGAACTCCAGCCAAGCCCCCTTGCCTGACTCTCCTACTAGGCTTGGGAAGCTTGGTCTCCCTGCCGAAGTAAGGTCGAACGTCCTACCGAGCCTTACACTCGAACTCCGGCCAAGCCCCCTTGCCAGGCCCTACTAGGCTTGGGAAGTTTTGTCTCCCTGCCGAGGTAAGGTGGAACGTCCTGACAAGCCTTACGCTCGAACTCCAGCCAAGCCCCCTTGCCTGACTCTCCTACTAGGCTTGGGAAGCTTGGTCTCCCTGCCGAGGTAATGTCGAACGTCCTGCCGAGCCTTACACTCGAACTCCGGCCAAGCCCCCTTGCCTGACTCTCCTACTAGGCTTGGGAAGCTTGGTCTCCCTGCCGAGGTAAGGTCGAACGTCCTGCCGAGCCTTACACTCGAACTCCGGCTAAGCCCCCTTGCCTGACTCTCCTACTAGGCTTGGGAAGCTTGGCCTACCTGCCGAGGTAAGGTCTAACGTCCTGCCGAGCCTTACACTCCAAATACGGCCAAGCCCCCTTGCCTGACCCAACTAGGCTTGGGAAGCTTGGTCTCCCTGCTGAGGTAAGGTTGAATGGCCTGACATGCCTTACGCTCGAACTCCGGCCAAGCCCCCTTGCCTGACTCTCCTACTAGGCTTGGGAAGCTTGGTCTCCCTGTCGAGCCTTACACTTGAACTCCGGCCAAGCCCCCTTGCCTGACTCTCCTACAAGGCTTGGGAAGTTTCGTCTCCCTGCCGAGCCTTACACTCGAACTCCGGCCAAGCCCCCTTGCCTGACCCTCCTACTAGGCTTGGGAAGCTTGGTCTCCCGACCGAGGTAAGGTCGAACGTCCTGCCGAGCCTTGCACTCGAAATCCGGCAAAGCCCCCTTGCCTGACTCTCCTACTAGGCTTGGGAAGCTTGGTCTCCCTGCCGAGACTTACACACGCACTCTGGACAAGCCCCCTTGCCTGACTCTCCTACTAGGCTTGGGAAGCTTGGTCTCCCTGCCGAGGTAAGGTCGAACGTCCTTCCGAGCCTTACACTCGAACTCCAGCTAAGCCCCCTTGCCTGACTCTCCTACTAGGCTTGGGAAGCTTGGCCTACCTGCCGAGGTAAGGTCGAACGTCCTGCCGAGCCTTACACTCCAAATCCGGCCAAGCCCCCTTGCCTGACCCAACTAGGCTTGGGAAGCTTCGTCTCCCTGCTGAGGTAAGGTCGAACGGCCTGACAAGCCCTACGCTCGAACTCCGGCCAAGCCCCCTTGCCTGACTCTCCTACTAGGCTTGGGAAGCTTGGTCTCCCTGCTGAGGTAAGGTCGAACGTCCTGCCGAGCCTTACACTCCAACTCCGGCCAAGCCCCATTGCCTGACTCTCCTACTAGGCTTGGCAAGCTTGGTCTACCTGCCGAGCCTTACACTCGAAGTCCGGCCAAGCCCCCTTGCCTGACTCTCCTACTAGGCTTGGGAAGCTTGGTCTCCCCGCCGAGGAAATGTCGAATGTCCTCCCGAGCCTTACACTAGAACTCCAGCCAAGCCCCCTTGCCTGACTCTCCTACTAGGCTCGGGAAGCTTGGTCGCCCTGCCGAGCCTTACACTCGAACATTGGTCAAGCCCCCTTGCCTGACCCACCTACTAGGCTTGGGAAGATTGGTCTCCCGGCCGAGGTAACGTCGAACGTCCTGTCGAGCCTTGCACTCAAACTCCGGCAAAGCCCCCTTGCCTGACTCTCCGACTAGGCTTGGGAAGCTTGGTCTCCCTGCCGAGACTTACACTCGAACTCCGGCCAAGCCCCCTTTCCTGACTCTCCTATTAGGCTTGGGAAGCTTGGTCTCGCTGCTGAGGTAAGGCCGAACGTCCTGCCGAGTCTTACACTCCAACTCCGGCCGAGCCCCCTTGCCTGACTCTCCTACTAGGCTTGGGAAGCTTTGTCTCCCTGCCGAGGTAAGGTCGAACATCCTGCCGAGCCTTACACTCCAACTCCGGCCAAGGCCCCTTGCCTGACTCTCCTACTAGGCTTGGGAAGCTTGGTCTCCCGACCGAGGTAAGTTCGAACGTCCTGCCGAGCCTTGCACTCGAACACCGGCAAAGCCCCCTTGCCTGACTCTCCGACTAGGCTTGGGAAGCTTGGTCTCCCTGCCGAGACTTACACTCGAACTCCGGCCAAGCCCCCTTGCCTGACTCCCCTACTAGGCTTGGGAAGCTTGGTCTCCCTGCCGAGGTAAGGTCGAACGTCCTTCCGAGCCTTACACTCGAACTCCGGCTAAGCCCCCTTGCCTCACTCTCCTACTAGGCTTGGGAAGCTCGGCCTACCTGCCGAGGTAAGGTCGAACGTCCTGCCGAGCCTTACACTCCAAATCCGGCCAAGCCCAAGCCCCCTTGCCTGAACCAACTAGGCTTGGGAAGCTTGGTCTCCCTGCTGAGGCAAGTTTGAATGGCCTGACAAGCCTTACGCTCGAACTCCGGCCAAGCCCCCTTGCCTGACTCTCCTACTAGGCTTGGCAAGCTTGGTCTCCCTGTCGAGCCTCACACTTGAACTCCGGCCAAACCCCCTTGCCTGACTCTCCTACACGGCTTGGGAAGTTTGGTCACCCTGCCGAGCCTGACACTCGAACTGCGGCCAAGCCCCCTTGCCTGACTCTCCTAGTAGGCTTCGGAACCTTGGTCTCCCTGCCGAGGTAAGGTCGAACGTCCTGCCGAGCCTTACACTCCAACTCAGGCCAAGCCCCCTTGCCTGTCTCTCCTACTAGGCTTGGGAAGCTTGGTCTCCCTGCCGAGGAAAGGTCGAACGTCCTGCCGAGCCTTACACTCGAACTCCGGCCAAGCCCCCTTGCCTGACTCTCCTACTAGGCTTGGGAAGCTTGGTCTCCCTGCCGAGGTAAGGTCGAACGTCCTGCCGAGCCTTACACTCGAACTCCGGCCATGCCCCCTTGCCTGACTCTCCTAGTAGGCTTGGCAAGTTTTGTCTCCCTGCCGAGGTAAGGTCGAACGTCCTGCCGAGCCTTACACTCCAAATCCGGCCAAGCCCAAGCCCCCTTGCCTGAACCAACTAGGCTTGGGAAGCTTGGTCTCCCTGCTGAGGCAAGTTTGAATGGCCTGACAAGCCTTACGCTCGAACTCCGGCCAAGCCCCCTTGCCTGACTCTCCTACTAGGCTTGGCAAGCTGGTCTCCCTGTCGAGCCTTACACTCGTACTCCGGTCAAACCCCCTTGCCTGACTCTCCTACAAGGCTTGGGAAGTTTGGTCACCCTGCCGAGCCTGACACTCGAACTGCGGCCAAGCCCCCTTGCCTGACTCTCCTAGTAGGCTTCGGAACCATGGTCTCCCTGCCGAGGTAAGGTCGAACGTCCTGCCGAGCCTTACACTCCAACTCAGGCCAAGCCCCCTTGCCTGTCTCTCCTACTAGGCTTGGGAAGCTTGGTCTCCCTGCCGAGGAAAGGTCGAACGTCCTGCCGAGCCTTACACTCGAACTCCTGCCAAGTCCCCTTGCCTGACTCTCCTACTAGGCTTGGGAAGCTTGGTCTCCCTGCCGAGGTAAGGTCGAACGTCCTGCCGAGCCTGACACTCGAACTCCGGCCATGCCCCCTTGCCTGACTCTCCTAGTAGGCTTGGCAAGCTTTGTCTCACTGCCGAGGTAAGGTCGAACGTCCTGCCGAGCCTTACACTCCAACTCAGGCCAAGTCCCCTTGCCTGACCCTACTAGGCTTGGGAAGCTTGGTCTCCCTGCCGAGGTTAGGTCGAACGTCTTGCCGGGCCTTTCACATGAACTCCGGCCAAGCCCCCTTGCCTGACTCTCCTACTAGGCTTGGGAAGCTTGGTCTCCCTGCCGAGGTAAGGTCGAACGTCCTGCCGAGCCTTACACTCTAACTCCAGGCAAGCCCCTTTGACTGACTCTCCAACTAGGCTTGGCAAGCTTGGTCTCCCTGCCGAGCCTTACACACCAACTCCGGCCAAGCCCCCTTGCCAGGCCCTACTAGGCTTGGGAAGTTTGGTCTCCCTGCCGAGGTAAGGTCAAACGTCCTGACAAGCCTTACGCTCGAACTCCGGCCATGCCCCCTTGCCTGACTCTCCTACTAGGCTTGGGAAGCTTGGTCTCCCTGCCGAGGTAATGTCGAACGTCCTGCCGAGCCTTACACTCGAAGTCCGGCCAAGCCCCCTTGCCTGACTCTCCTACTAGGCTTGGGAAGCGTGGTCTCCCTGCCGAGCTAAGGTCGAACGTCCTGCCGAGCCTTACACCCGAACTCCGGCTAAGCGCCCTTGCCTGACTCTCCGATTAGGCTTGGGAACCTTGGCCTACCTGCCGAGGTAAGGTCGAACGTCCTGCCGAGCCTTACACTCCAAATCCGGCCAAGCCCCCTTGCCTGACCCAACTAGGCTTGGGAAGCTTGGTTATCCCTGCTGAGGTAAGGTTGAATGGCCTGACAAGCCTTACGCTAGAACTCCGGCCAAGCCCCCTTGCCTGACTCTCCTGCTAGGCTTGGCAAGCTTGGTCTCCCTGCCGAGCCTTACGCTTGAACTCCGGCCAAGCCCCCTTGCTTGACTCTCCTACTAGGCTTGGGAAGCTTGGTCTCCCCGCCGAGGTAAGGTCGTATGTCCTCCCGAGCCTAACCCTCGAACTCCAGCCAAGCCCCCTTGCCTGACTCTCATACTAGGCTTGGGAAGCTTGGTCTCCCTGCCGAGGTAAGGTCGAACGTCCTACCAAGCCTTACACTCCAACTCCGGCCAAGCCCCCTTGCCTGACCCTACTAGGCTTGGGAAGCTTGGTCTCCCTGCCGAGGTACGGCAGAACGTCCTGCTGAGCCTTACACTCGAACTCCGCCCAAGCCCCCCTACCTGACTCTCCCACTAGGCTTGGGAAGCTTGGTCTCCCTGCAGAGGTTAGGTCAAACGTCCTGCCGAGCCTTACACTCGAACTCCGGCCAAGCCCCCTTGCCTGACTCTCCTACTAGGCTTGGGCAGCTTGGTCTCCCGATCGAGCCTTACACTTGAACTCCGGCCAAGCCCCCTTGCCTGACTCTCCTACAAGGCTTGGGAAGTTTCGTCTCCCTGCCGAGCCTTACACTCGAACTCCGGCCAAGCCGCCTTGCCTGACCCTCCTACTAGGCTTGGGAAGCTTGGTCTCCCGACCGAGGTAAGGTCGAACGTCCTGCCGAGCCTTACACTCCAACTCCGGCCAAGCCCCATTGCCTGACTCTCCTACTAGGCTTGGCAAGCTTGGTCTACCTGCCGAGCCTTACACTCGAAGTCCGGCCAAGCCCCCTTGCCTGACTCTCCTACTAGGTTTGGGAAGCTTGGCCTCCCCGCCGAGGTAATGTCGAATGTCCTCCCGAACCGTACACTAGAACTCCAGGCAAGCCCCCTTGCCTGACTCTCCTACTAGGCTTGGGAAGCTTGGTCTCCCTGCCGAGGTAAGGTCAAACGTCCTACCGAGCCTTACACTCGAACTCCGGCCAAGCCCCTTTGCCTGACTCTCCTACTAGGCTTGGCAAGCTTGGTCTACCTGCCGAGCCTTACACTCGAAGTCCGGCCAAGCCCCCTTGCCTGACTTTCCTACTAGGCTTGGGAAGCTTGGTCTCCCTGCCGAGGAAATGTCGAATGTCCTCCCGAGCCTTACACTAGAACTCCAGCCAAGCCCCCTTGCCTGACTCTCCTACAAGGCTTGGGAAGCTTGGTCTCCCTGCCGAGGTAAGGTCGAACGTCCTACCGAGCCTTACACTCGAACTCTGGCCAAGCCCCTTTGCCTGACGCTACTAGGCTTGGGAAGCTTGGTTATCCCTGCTGAGGTAAGGTTGAACGTCCTGCTGAGCCTTACACTCGAACTCCGCCCAAGCCCCCTTACCTGACTCTCCTACTAGGCTTGGGAAGCTTGGTCTCCCTGTCGAGCCTTACACTTGAACTCCGGCCAAGCCCCCCTGCCTGACTCTCCTATAAGGCTTGGGAAGCTTGGTCGCCCTGCCGAGCCTTACACTCGAACATTGGTCAAGCCCCCTTGCCTGACCCACCTACTAGGCTTGGGAAGCTTGGTCTCCCGGCCGAGGTAACGTCGAACGTCCTGCCGAGCCTTGCACTCCAACTCAGGCCAAGCCCCCTTGCCTGACTCTCCGACTAGGCTTGGGAAGCTTGGTCTCCCTGCCGAGACTTACACTCGAACTCCGGCCAAGCCCCCTTTCCTGACTCTCCTACTAGGCTTGGGAAGCTTGGTCTCCCTGCCGAGGTAAGGCCGAACGTCCGGCCGAGTCTTACACTCCAATTCCGGCCGAGCCCCCTTGCCTGACTCTCCAACTAGGCTTGGCAAGCTTTGTCTCCCTGCCGAGGTAAGGTCGAACATCCTGCCGAGCCTTGCAGTCCAACTGCGGCCAAGCCCCCTTGCCTGACTCTCCTACTAGGCTTGGGAAGCTTGGTCTCCCGACCGAGGTAAGTTCGAACGTCCTGCCGAGCCTTACACTCCAAATCCGGCCAAGCCCAAGCCCCCTTGCCTGAACCAACTAGGCTTGGGAAGCTTGGTCTCCCTGCTGAGGCAAGTTTGAATGGCCTGACAAGCCTTACGCTCGAACTCCGGCCAAGCCCCCTTGCCTGACTCTCCTACTAGGCTTGGCAAGCTTGGCCTCCCTGTCGAGCCTTACACTTGAACTCCGGCCAAACCCCCTTGCCTGACTCTCCTACACGGCTTGGGAAGTTTGGTCACCCTGCCGAGCCTGACACTCGAACTGCGGCCAAGCCCCCTTGCCTGACTCTCCTAGTAGGCTTCGGAACCTTGGTCTCCATGCCGAGGTAAGGTCGAATGTCCTGCCGAGCCTTACACTCCAACTCAGGCCAAGCCCCCTTGCCTGACTCTCCTACTAGGCTTGGGAAGCTTGGTCTCCCTGCCGAGGTAAGGTCGAACGTCCTGCTGAGCCTGACACTCGAACTCCGGCCATGCTCCCTTGCCTGACTCTCCTAGTAGGCTTGGCAAGCTTTGTCTCCCTGCCGAGGTAAGGTCGAACGTCCTGCCGAGCCTTACACTCCAAATCCGGCCAAGCCCAAGCCCCCTTGCCTGAGCCAAGTAGGCTTGGGAAGCTTGGTCTCCCTGCTGAGGCAAGTTTGAATGGCCTGACAAGCCTTACGCTCGAACTCCGGCCAAGCCCCCTTGCCTGACTCTCCTACTAGGCTTGGCAAGCTTGGTCTCCCTGTCGAGCCTTACACTTGTACTCCGGCCAAGCCCCCTTGCCTGACTCTCCTACTAGGCTTGGGAAGCTTGGTCTCCCTGCCGAGGTAATGTCGAACGTCCTGCCGAGCCTTACACTCGAAGTCTGGCCGAGCCCCCTTGCCTGACTCTCCTACTAGGCTTGGGAAGCTTGGTCTCCCTGCCGAGGTTTACACTCGAACTCCGGCCAAGCCGCCTTGCCTGACCCGCCTACTAGGCTTGGGAAGCTTGGTCTCCCGACCGAGGTAAGGTCGAACGTCCTGCCGAGCCTTGCACTCGAACTCCGGCAAAGCCCCCTTGCCTGACTCTCCGACTAGGCTTGGGAAGCGTGGTCTCCCTGCCGAGACTTACACTCGAACTCCGGCCAAGCCCCTTTGCCTGACTCTCCTACTAGGCTTGGGAAGCTTGGTCTCCCTGCCGAGGTAAGGTCGAACGTCCTTCCGAGCCTTACACTCGAACTCCGGCTAAGCCCCCTTGCCTGACTCTCCTACTAGGTTTGGGAAGCTTGGTCTCCCTGCCGAGGTAAGGTCGAACGTCCTGCTGAGCCTGACACTCGAACTCCGGCCATGCTCCCTTGCCTGACTCTCCTAGTAGGCTTGGCAAGCTTTGTCTCCCTGCCGAGGTAAGGTCGAACGTCCTGCCGAGCCTTACACTCCAAATCCGGCCAAGCCCAAGCCCCCTTGCCTGAGCCAAGTAGGCTTGGGAAGCTTGGTCTCCCTGCTGAGGCAAGTTTGAATGGCCTGACAAGCCTTACGCTCGAACTCCGGCCAAGCCCCCTTGCCTGACTCTCCTACTAGGCTTGGCAAGCTTGGTCTCCCTGTCGAGCCTTACACTTGTACTCCGGTCAAATCCCCTTGCCTGACTCTCCTACAAGGCTTGGGAAGTTTGGTCGCCCTGCCGAGCCTGACACTCAAACTGCGGCCAAGCCCCCTTGCCTGACTCTCCTAGTAGGCTTGGGAAGCTTGGTCTCCCTGCCGAGGTAATGTCGAACGTCCTGCCGAGCCTTACACTCGAAGTCCGGCCAAGCCCCCTTGCCTGACTCTCCTACTAGGCTTGGGAAGCGTGGTCTCCCTGCCGAGGTAAGGTCGAACGTCCTGCCGAGCCTTACACTCGAACTCCGGCTAAGCCCCCTTGCCTGACTCTCCGACTAGGCTTGGGAACCTTGGCCTACCTGCCGAGGTAAGGTCGAACGTCCTGCCGAGCCTTACACTCCAAATCCGGCCAAGCCCCCTTGCCTGACCCAACTAGGCTTGGGAAGCTTGGTTATCCCTGCTGAGGTAAGGTTGAATGGCCTGACAAGCCTTACGCTAGAACTCCGGCCAAGCCCTCTTGCCTGACTCTCCTACTAGGCTTGGCAAGCTTGGTCTCCCCGCCGAGCCTTACACTTGAACTCCGGCCAAGCCCCCGTGCTTGACTCTCCTACTAGGCTTGGGAAGCTTGGTCTCCCCGCCGAGGTAAGGTCGAATGTCCTCCCGAGCCTTACACTCGAACTCCAGCCAAGCCCCCTTGCCTGACTCTCCTACTAGGCTTGGGAAGCTTGGTCTCCCTGCAGAGGTAAGGTCGAACGTCCTACCGAGCCTTACACTCCAACTCCGGCCAAGCCCCCTTGCCTGACCCTACTAGGCTTGGGAAGCTTGGTCTCCCTGCCGAGGTACGGCAGAACGTCCTGCTGAGCCTTACACTCGAACTCCGCCCAAGCCCCCTTGCCTGACTCTCCTCCTAGGCTTGGGCAGCTTGGTCTACCTGCCGAGCCTTACACTCGAAGTCCGGCCAAGCCCCTTTGCCTGACTCTCCTACTAGGCTTGGGAAGCTTGGCCTCCCCGCCGAGGTAATGTCGAATGTCCTCCCGAGCCTTACACTAGAACTCCAGCCAAGCCCCCTTGCCTGACTCTCCTACTAGGCTTGGGAAGCTTGGTCTCCCTGTCGAGCCTTACACTTGAACTCCGGCCAAGCCCCCCTGCCTGACTCTCCTACAAGGCTTGGGAAGCTTTGTCGCCCTGCCGAGCCTTACACTCGAACATTGGTCAAGCCCCCTTGCCTGACCCACCTACTAGGCTTGGGAAGATTGGTCTCCCTGCCGAGACTTACACTCGAACTCCGGCCAAGCCCCCTTGCGTGACTCTCCTACTAGGCTTGGGAAGCTTGGTCTCCCTGCGAAGGTAAGGCCGAACGTCCTGCCGAGTCTTACACTCCAACTCCGGCCAAGCCCCCTTGCCTGACTCTCCTACTAGGCTTGGGAAGCTTTGTCTCCCTGCCGAGGTAAGGTCGAACATCCTGCCGAGCCTTACACTCCAAGTCCGGCCAAGCCCCCTTGCCTGACCCTACTAGGCTTGGGAAGCTTGGTCTCCCTGCCAAGGTAATGTCGAACGTCATGCCGAGCCTTTCTCACGAACTACGGCCAAGCCCCCTTGCCTGACTCTCCTACTAGGCTTGGGAAGCTTGGTCTCCCTGCCGAGGTAAGGTCGAACGTCCTGCCGAGCCTTACACGCTAACTCCAGGCAAGACCCTTTGACTGACTCTCCTACTAGTCTTGGCAAGCTTGGTCTCCCTTCCGAGCCTTACACACCAACTCCGGCCAAGCCCCCTTGCCAGGCCCTACTAGGCTTGGGAAGTTTGGTCTCCCTGCCGAGGTAAGGTCGAACGTCCTGACAAGCCTTACGCTCGAACTCCGGCCAAGCCCCCTTGCCTGACTCTCCTACTAGGCTTGGGAAGCTTGGTCTCCCTGCCGAGGTAATGTCGAACGTCTTGCCGAGCCTTACACTCGAAGTCTGGCCAAGCCCCCTTGCCTGACTCTCCTACTAGGCTTGGGAAGCTTGGTCTCCCTGCCGAGGTAAGGTCGAACGTCCTGCCGAGCCTTACATTCGAACTCCGGCTAAGCACCCTTGCCTGACTCTCCTACTAGGCTTGGGAAGCTTGTCCTACCTGCCGAGGTAAGGTCGAACGTCCTGCCGAGCCTTACACTCCAAATCCGACCAAGCCCCCTTGCCTGACCCAACTAGGCTTGGGAAGCTTGGTCTCCCTGCTGAGGTAAGGTTGAATGGCCTGACAAGCCTTACGCTCGAACTCCGGCCAAGCCCCCTTGCCTGACTCTCCTATTAGGCTTGGCAAGCTTGGTCTCCCTGCCGAGCCTTACACTTGAACTCCGGCCAAGCCCCCTTGCCTGACTCTCCTACTAGGCTTGGGAAGCTTGGTCTCCCTGTCGAGCCTTACACTTCAACTCCGGCCAAGCCCCCTTGCCTGACTCTCCTACAAGGCTTGGGAAGTTTCGTCTCCCTGCCGAGACTTACACTCGAACTCCGGCCAAGCCGCCTTGCCTGACCCGCCTACTAGGCTTGGGAAGCTTGGTCTCCCGACCGAGGTAAGGTCGAACGTCCTGCCGAGCCTTGCACTCGAACTCCGGCAAAGCCCCCTTCCCTGACTCTCCGACTAGGCTTGGGAAGCTTGGTCTCCCTGCCGAGGTAAGGTCGAACGTCTTCCGAGCCTTACACTCGAACTCCGGCTAAGCCCCCTTGCCGGACTCTCCTACTAGGCTTGGGAAGCTTGGCCGACCTGCCGAGGTAAGGTCGAACGTCCTGCCGAGCCTTACACTCCAAATCCGGCCAAGCCCCCTTGCCTGACCCAACTAGGCTTGGGAAGCTTGGTCTCCCTGCTGAGGTAAGGTCGAACGGCCTGACAAGCCCTACGCTCGAACTCCGGCCAAGCCCCCTTGCCTGACTCTCCTACTAGGCTTGGCAAGCTTGGTCTCCCTGCCGAGCCTTACACTTGAACTCCGGACAAGCCCCCTTGCCTGACTCTCCTACTAGGCTTGGGAAGCTTGGTCTCCCCGCCGAGGTAAGGTCGAATGTCCTCCCGAGCCTTACACTCGAACTCCAGCCAAGCCCCCTTGCCTGACTCTCCTACTAGGCTTGGGAAACCTGGTCTCCCTGCCGAGGTAAGGTCGAACGTCCTACCGAGCCTTACACTCCAACTCCGGCCAAGCCCCCTTGCCTGACCCTACAAGGCTTGGGAAGCTTGGTCTCCCTGCCGAGGTATGGCAGAACGTCCTGCTGAGCCTTACACTCGAACTCCGCCCAAGCCCCCTTACCTGACTCTCCTACTAGGCTTGGGAAGCTTGGTCTCCCTGCGGAGGTTAGGTCGAACGTCCTGCCGAGCCTTACACTCGAACTCCGGCCAAGCCCCCTTGCCTGACTCTCTTACTAGGCTTGGGAAGCTTGGTCTCCCTGTCGAGCCTTACACTTGAACTCCGGCCAAACCCCTTGCCTGACTCTCCTAGAAGGCTTGGGAAGTTTCGTCTCCCTGCCTGGCCTTACACTCGAACTCCGGCCAAGCCGCCTTGCCTGACCCTCCTACTAGGCTTGGGAAGCTTGGTCTCCCGACCAAGGTAAGGTTGAACGTCCTGCCGAGCCTTGCACTCGAACTCCGGCAAAGCCTCCTTGCCTGACTCTCCGACTAGGCTTGGGAAGCTTGGTCTCCCTGCCAAGGATAGGTCGAACGTCCTGCCGAGTCTTACACTCAAACTCCGGCCAAGCCCCCTTGCCTGACTCTCCTACTAGGCTTGGGAATCTTGGTCTCCCCGCCGAGGTTAGGTCGAACAATCCACTGAGCCTTACACTCCAAATCCGGCCAAGCCCCATTGCCTGACTCTCCTACTAGGCTTGGGAAGCTTGGTCTCCCTGCTGAGGTAAGGTTGAATGGCCTGACAAGCCATACGCTAGAATTCCGTCCAAGCCCCCTTTCCTGACTCTCCTACTAGGCTTGGGAAGCTTGGTCTCCCCGCCGAGGTAAGGTCGAATGTCCTCCCGAGCCTTACACTCGAACTCCAGCCAAGCCCCCTTGCCTGACTCTCCTACTAGGCTTGGGAAGCTTGGTCTCCCTGCCGAGGTAAGGTCGAACGTCCTACCGAGCCTTACACTCGAACTCCGGCCAAGCCCCTTTGCCTGACCCTACCAGGCTTGGGAAGCTTGGTCTCCCTGCTGAGGTGAGGTCGAACGTGATGCTGAGCCTTACACTCGAACTCCGCTCAAGCCCCCTTACCTGACTCTCCTACTAGGCTTGGGAAGCTTGGTCTCCCTGCCGAGCCTCACACTCGAACTCCGGCCAAGCCCCCTGGCCTGACTCTCCTACTAGGCTTGGGAAGCTTGGTCTCCCTGCCGAGGTAAGGCCGAACGTCCTGCCGAGTCTTACACTCCAACTCCGGCCAAGCCCCCTTGCCTGACTCTCCTACTAGGCTTGGGAAGCTTGGTCTCCCTGCCGAGCCTTACACTCGAACTCCGGCCAAGCCCCCTTGCCTGACTCTCCTACAAGGCTTGGGAAGCTTGGTCTCCCCGCCGAGCCTTACACTCGAACTCCGGCCAAGCCCCTTTACCTGACCCTCCCATGCTTGGGAAGCTCGGTCTCCTGACCGAGGTAAGGTCGAACGTCCTGCCGAGCCTTACACTCTAACTCCGGCCAAGCCCCCTTGCCTGACTCTCCTGCTAGGCTTGGGAAGCTTGGTCTCCCTGCCGAGCCTTACACTCGAACTCTGGCCAAGCCCCCTTGCCTGACCATCCTAGGCTTGCGAAGCTCGGTCTCCCTGCCGAGGCAATGTCGAACGTCCTGCCAAGCCTTACACTCGAACTCCGGCTAAGCCCCCTTGCGTGACTCTCCTACTAGGCTTGGGATGCTTTGTCTCCCTGCCGAGGTAAGGTCGAACGTCCTGCCAAGCCTTACACGCCAAATCCGGCCAAGCCCCCTTGCCTGACCCAACTAGGCTTGGGAAGGTTGGTCTCCCTGCTGAGGTAAGGTCGAACGACCTGCCGAGCCTTACACTCGAACTCCGGCCAAAACCACTTCCCTGACTCTCCTACTAGGCTTGGCAAGCTTGGTCTCCCTGCCGAGCCTTACACTCGAACTCCGGCCAAGCCCCCTTGCCTGACTCTCCTGCTGGGCTTGGGAAGCTTGGTCTCCCCGCCGAGGTAAGGTCGAACGTCCTGCCGAGCCTTACACTCGAACTCCGGCCAAGCCCCCTTGCCTGTCTCTCCTACTAGGCTTGGGAAGCTTGGTCCCCATGCCAAGGTAAGGTCGAACGTCCTGCCGAGCCTTACACTCGAACTCCGGCCAAGCCCCCTTGCCTGACTCTCCTGCTAGGCTTGGGAAGCTTGGTCTCCCTGCCGAGCCTTACACTCGAACTCTGGCCAAGCCCCCTTGCCTGACCCTCCTAGGCTTGGGAAGCTCGGTCTCCCTGCCGAGGTAAGGTCGAATGTCCTGCCGGGCCTGACACTCGAACTCCGGCTAAGCCCCCTTGCCTGACTATCCTACTAGGCTTGGGAAGCTTGGCCTACCTGCCGCGGTAAGGTCGAACGTCCTGCCGAGCCTTACACTCCAAATCCGGCCAAACCCCCTTGCCTGACCCAATTAGGCTTGGGAAGCTTGGTCTCCCTGCTGAGGTAAGGTCGAACGGCCTGACAAGACTTACGCTCGAACTCCGGCCAAGCCCCCTTGCCTGCCTCTCCTACTAGGCTTGGGAAGATTGGTCTCCCTCCCGAGGTTAGGTCGAACGTCCTGCCGAGCCTTACACTCAAACTCCGCCCAAGCCCCCTTGCCTGACTCTCCTACTAAGCTTGGGAAGCTTGGTCTCCCTGCCGAGGTAAGGTCGAACGTCCTGCCGAACCTTACGCTCGAATTCTGGCCAATCCCCCTTGCCTGACTCTTCTACTAGGCTTGGAATGCTTGGTCTCCCTGCCGAGGTAAGGTCGAACGTCCTGCCGAGCCTTACACACGAACTCCGGCCAGGCCCCTTTGCCTGACTCTCCTACTAGGCTTGTCAAGCTTGGTCTCCTTGCCGAGCATTACACTCCAACTCTGGCCAAGCCCCCGTGCCTGACCCTACTAGGCTTGGGAAGCTCGGTCTCCCTGACGAGGTAAGGTCGAACGTCCTGCCGAGCCTTACACATGAACTCCGGCCAAGCCCACTTGCCTGACCCTACTTGGCTTGGGAAGCTTGGTCTCCCTGCCGAGGTAAGGTCGAACGTCCTGCCGAGCCTGACACTCGAACTCCGGCCAAGCCCCCTTTCCTGACCCTCCGACTAGGCTTGGCAAGCTTTTTCTCCCTACCGAGGTGAGGTCGGATGTCCTGCCGAGACTTACACTCGAATTCCGGCCAAGCCCCCTTGCCTGACCCTACTAGGCTTGGGAAGCTTGGTCTCCCTGCCGAGCTAAGCTCGAACGTCCTTCCGAGGCTTGCACACGAACTCCGGCCAAGCCCCCTTGCCTGACTCTCCTACTATGCTTGGGAAGCTTGGTCTCTCTGCCGAGGTAAGGTCGAACGTCCTGCCGAGCCTTGCACTTGAACTCCGGCCAAGCCCCCTTGCCTGACTCTCCTACTAGGCTTGGGAAGCTTGGTCGCCCTGCTGAGGTAAGGTTGAACGTCCTGCCGAGCCTTACACTCCAAATCCGGCCAAGCCCCCCTGCCTGACTCTCCTACTAGGCTTGGGCAGCTTGGTCTCCCTGCTGAGGTAAGGTCGAACGTCCTGCCGAGCCTTACACTCCAAATCCGGCCAAGCCCCCTTGCCTGACTCTCCTACTAGGCTTGGGAAGCTTGGTCTCCCTGCTGAGGTAAGGTCGAACGTCCTGCCGAGCCTTACACTCCAAATCCGGCCAAGTCCCCTTGCCTGACTCTCCTACTAGGCTTGGGAAGCTTGGTTTCCCTGCCGAGGTAAGGTCGAATGTCCTGCCGAGCCTGACACTCGAACTGCGGCCAAGCCCCCTTGCCTGACTCTCCTACTAGGCTTGGGAAGCTTGGTCTCCCTGCCGAGGTAAGGTTGGACGTCCTGCCGAGCCTTACAGTCGAGCTCCAGCCAAGCCGCCTTGCCTGACCCTACTAGGCTTGGGAAGCTTGGTCTCCCTGCCGAGGTAAGGTCGAACGTCCTGACGAGCCTTACACTCGGACTCCGGCCGAGCCCCCTTGCCTGTCTCTCCTACTAGGCTTGGGAAGCTTGTTCTCCCTGCCGAGGTAAGGTCGAACGTCCTGCCGAGCCTGACACTCGAACTCCGGCCAAGCCCCCTTGCCTGATCCTCCTATGCTTGGGAAGCTTGGTCTCCTGACCGAGGTAAGGTCGAACGTCCTGCCGAGCCTTACACACGAACTCCGGCCAAGCCCCTTGCCTGACTCTCCTACTAGGCTTGGGAAGCTTGGTCTCCCTGCCGAGGTAAGGTCGAACGTCCTGCCGAGCCTGACACTCGAACGCCGGCCAAGCCCCCTTGGCTGACTCTGCATATAGGCTTGGGAAGCTTGGTCTCCCTGCTGAGTTAAGGTCGGACGCCCTGACAAGCCTTACGCTCGAATTCCGGCCAAGCCCCCTTGCCTGACCCTACTAGGCTTGGGTATCTTGGTCTCCCTGCCGAGCTAAAGGTCGAACGTCCTGCCGAGCCTTACACACGAACTCCGGCCAAGCCCCTTGCCTGACTCTCCTACTAGGCTTGGGAAGCTTGGTCGTCCTGCCGAGGTAAGGTCGAACGTCCTGCCGAGCCTTACACTCCAAATCCGGCCAAGCCCCCTTGCCTGACTCTCCTACTAGGCTTGGGAAGCTTGGTCTCCCTGCCGAGCCTTACACTCGAACTCCGGCCAAGACCCCTTGCCTGACTCTCCTACAAGGCTTGGGAAGCTTGGTCTCCCTGCCGAGCCTTACACTCGGACTCCGGCCAAGCCCCCTTGCCTGACCCTCCTATGCTTGGGAAGCTCGGTCTCCTGACCGAGGTAAGGTCGAACGTCCTGCCGAGCCTTACAATCGAACTCCGGCCAAGCCCCCTTGCCTGACTCTCCTAATAGGCTTGGGAAGCTTGGTCTCCCTGCCACGTTAAGGTCGAACGTCCTGCCGAGCCTTACACTCGAATTCCAGCCAAGCCCCCTTGCCTGACCCTACTAGGCTTGGGAAGCTTGGTCTCCCTGCCGAGTTAAGGTCGAATGTCCTGCCGAGGCTTACACACGAACTCCGGCCAAGCCCCCTTGCCTGACTCTCCTACTATGCTTGGGAAGCTTGGTCTCTCTGCCGAGGTAATGTCGAACGTCCTGCCGAGCCTTACACTTGAACTCCAGCCAAGCCCCCTTGCCTGACTCTCCTACTAGGCTTGGGAAGCTTGGTCTCCCTGCTGAGGTAAGGTTGAACGTCCTGCCGAGCCTTACACTCCAAATCCGGCCAAGCCCCCTTGCCTGACTCTCCTACTAGGCTTGGGAAGCTTGGTCTCCCTGCCGAGGTAAGGTCGGACGTCCTGCCGAGCCTGACACTCGGACTCCAGCCAAGCCCCCTTGCCTGACCCTAATAGGCTTGGGAAGCTTGGTCTCCCTGCCGAGGTAAGGTCGAACGTCCTGCCGAGCCTTACACTCGGTCTCCGGCCAAGCCCCCTTGCCTGACTCTCCTACTAGGCGTGGGAAGCTTGGCCTCCCTGCCGAGTTAAGGTCGAACGTCCTGCCGAGCCTGACACTCGAACTCCGGCCAAGCCCCCTTGCCTGACTCTCCTTCTAGGCTTGGCAAGTTTGGCCTCCCTGCCAAGCTAAGGTCATACGTCCTGCCGAGCCTTACACTTGAACTCCGGCCAAGTCCCCTTGCCTGACCCTCCTACTAGGCTTGGAAAGCTTGGTCTCCCTGCTGAGCCTTACACTCGAACTCCGGCCAAGCCCCCTTGCCTGACCCTCCTACTAGGCTTGGCAAGCTTGGTCTCCCTGCTGAGCCTTACACTCGAACTCCGGCCAAGCCCCCTTGCCTGACTCTCCTACTAGGCTTGGGAAGCTTGGTCTCCCTGCCGAGGTAAGGTCGAACGTCCTGCCGAGCCTTACATGCCAAATCCGGCCAAGCCCCCTTGCCTGACCCAACTAGGCTTGGGAAGGTTGGTCTCCCTGCCGAGGTAAGGTCGAACGTCCTGCCGAGCCTTACACTCGATCTCCGGCCAAACCCACTTGCCTGACTCTCCTACTAGGCTTGGGAAGCTTGGTCTCCCTGCCGAGCCTTACACTCGAACTCCGGCCAAGCCCCCTTGCCTGACTCTCCTACTGGGCTTGGGAAGCTTGGTCTCCCCGCCGACGTAAGGTCGAACGTCCTGACGAGCCTTACACTCCAACTCAGGCCAAGCCCCCTTGCCTGTCTCTCCTACTAGGCTTGGGAAGCTTGGTCTCCCTGCCGAGGTAAGGTCGAACGTCCTGCCGTGCCTTACACTCAAACTCCGGCCAAGCCCCCTTGCCTGACTCTTCTACTAGGCTTGGAATCCTTGGTCTCCCTGCCGAGGTAAGGTCGAACGTCCTGCCGAGCCTTACACACGAACTCCGGCCAGGCCCCTTTGCCTGACTCTCCTACTAGGCTTGACAAGCTTGGTCTCCCTGCCGAGCATTACTCTCCAACTCAGGCCAAGCCCCCGTGCCTGACCCTACTAGGCTTGGGAAGCTCGGTCTCCCTGACGAGGTAAGGTCGAACGTCCTGCCGAGCCTTACACATGAACTCCGGCCAAGCCCACTTGCCTGACCCTACTTGGCTTGGGAAGCTTGGTCTCCCTGCCGAGGTAAGGTCGAACGTCCTGCCGAGCCTGACACTCGAACTCCGGCCAAGCCCCCTTGCCTGACCCTCCGACTAGGCTTGGCAAGCTTTTTCTCCCTGCCGAGGTGAGGTCGGATGTCCTGCCGAGACTTACAGTCGAACTCCAGCCAAGCCAACCTTGCCTGACCCTACTAGGCTTGGAAAGCTTGGTCCCCCTGCCGAGGTAAGGTCGAACGTCCTGCCGAGCCTTACACACGAACTCCGGCCAAGCCCCCTTGCCTGACTCTCCTACTAGGCTTGGGAAGCTTGGTCTCCCTGCCGAGGTAAGGTCGAACGTCCTGCCGAGCCTTACACTCGAACTCCGACCAAGCCCCCTTGCCTGACTCTGCATATAGGCTTGAGAAGCTTGGTCTCCCTGATGAGTTAAGGTCGGACGCCCTGACAAGCCTTACACTTGAATTCCGGCCAAGCCCCCTGGCCTGACCGTACTAGGCTTGGGAATCTTAATCTCCCTGCCGAGGTAAGGTCGAACGTCCAGCCGAGCCTTACACACGAACTCCGGCCACGCCCCTTGCCTGACTCTCCTACAAGGCTTGGGAAGCTTGGTCTCCCTGCCGAGCCTTACACTCGGACTCTGGCCAAGCACCCTTGCCTGATCCTCCTATGCTTGGGTAGCTTGGTCTCCTGACCGAGGTAAGGTCGAATATCCTGCCGAGCCTTACACTCGAACTCCGGCCAAGCCCCCTTGCCTGACTCTGCTACTAGGCGTGGGAAGCTTGGTCTCCCTGCCGAGTTAAGGTCGAACACCCTGCCGAGCCTTACACTCGAATTCCGGCCAAGCCCCCTTGCCTGACCCTACTAGGCTTGGGAAGCTTGGTCTCCCTGCCGAGCTAAGGTCGAACGTCCTGCCGAGGCTTACACACGAACTCCAGCCAAGCCCCCTTGCCTGACTCTCCTACTATGCTTGGGAAGCTTGGTCTCTCTGCCGAGGTAAGGTCGAACGTCCTGCCGAGCCTTACACTTGAACTCCGGCCAAGCCCCCTTGCCTGACTCTACTACTAGGCTTGGGAAGCTTGGTCACCCTGCTGAGGTAAGGTTGAACGTCCTGCCGAGCCTTACACTCCAAATCCGGCCAAGCCCCCCTGCCTGACTCTCCTACTAGGCTTGGGAAGCTTGGTCTCCCTGCTGAGGTAAGGTCGAACGTCCTGCCGAGCCTTACACTCCAAATCCGGCCAAGCCCCCTTGCCTGACTCTCCTACTAGGCTTGGGAAGCTTGGTCTCCCTGCTGAGGTAAGGTCGAACGTCCTGCCGAGCCTTACAATCCAAATCCGGCCAAGTCCCCTTGCCTGACTCTCCTACTAGGCTTGGGAAGCTTGGTCTCCCTGCCGAGGTAAGGTTGGACGTCCTGCCGAGCCTTACAGTCGAGCTCCAGCCAAGCCGCCTTGCCTGACCCTACTATGCTTGGGAAGCTTGGTCTCCCTGCCGAGGTAAGGTCGAACGTCCTGCCGAGCCTTACACTCGGACTCCGGCCAAGCCCCCTTGCCTGTCTCTCCTACTAGGCTTGGGAAGCTTGTTCTCCCTGCCGAGGTAAGGTCGAACGTCCTGCCGAGCCTGACACTCGAACTCCGGCCAAGCCCCCTTGCGTGATCCTCCTATGCTTGGGAAGCTTGGTCTCCTGACCGAGGTAAGGTCGAACGTCCTGCCGAGCCTTACACTTGAACTCCGGCCAAGCCCCTTGCCTGACTCTCCTACTAGGCTTGGGAAGCTTGGTCTCCCTGCCGAGGTAAGGTCGAACGTCCTGCCGAGCCTGACACTCGAACGCCGGCCAAGCCCCCTTGCCTGACTCTCCTGCTAGGCTTGGGAAGCTTGGTCTCCCTGCCGAGCCTTACACTCGAACTCCGGCCAAGACCCCTTGCCTGACTCTCCTACAAGGCTTGGGAAGCTTGGTCTCCCTGCCGAGCCTTACACTCGGACTCCGGCCAAGCCCCCTTGCCTGACCCTCCTATGCTTGGGAAGCTCGGTCTCCTGACCGAGGTAAGGTCGAACGTCCTGCCGAGCCTTACACTCGAATTCCGGCCAAGCCCCCTTGCCTGACCCTACTAGGCTTGGGAAGCTTGGTCTCCCTGCCGAGCTAAGGTCGAACGTCCTGCCGAGGCTTACACACGAACTCCGGCCAAGCCCCCTTGCCTGACTCTCCTACTATGCTTGGGAAGCTTGGTCTCTCTGCCGAGGTAAGGTCGAACGTCCTGCCGAGCCTTACACTTGAACTCCGGCCAAGCCCCCTTGCCTGACTCTCCTACTAGGCTTGGGAAGCTTGGTCGCCCTGCTGAGGTAAGGTTGAACGTCCTGCCGAGCCTTACACTCCAAATCCGGCCAAGCCCCCCTGCCTGACTCTCCTACTAGGCTTGGGAAGCTTGGTCTCCCTGCTGAGGTAAGGTCGAACGTCCTGCCGAGCCTTACACTCCAAATCCGGACAAGCCCCCTTGCCTGACTCTCCTACTAGGCTTGGGAAGCTTGGTCTCCCTGCTGAGGTAAGGTCAAACGTCCTGCCGAGCCTTACAATCCAAATCCGGCCAAGTCCCCTTGCCTGACTCTCCTACTAGGCTTGGGAAGCTTGGTCTCCCTGCCGAGGTAAGGTCGAACGTCCTGCCGAGCCTGACACTCGAACTGCGGCCAAGCCCCCTTGCCTGACTCTCCTACTAGGCTTGGGAATCTTGGTCTCCCTGCCGAGGTAAGGTTGGACGTCCTGCCGAGCCTTACAGTCGAGCTCCAGCCAAGCCGCCTTGCCTGACCCTACTAGGCTTGGGAAGCTTGGTCTCCCTGCCGAGGTAAGGTCGAACGTCCTGCCGAGCCTTACACTCGGACTCCGGCCAAGCCCCCTTGCCTGTCTCTCCTACTAGGCTTGGGAAGCTTGTTCTCCCTGCCGAGGTAAGGTCGAACGTCCTGCCGAGCCTGACACTCGAACTCCGGCCAAGCCCCCTTGCCTGATCCTCCTATGCTTGGGAAGCTTGGTCTCCTGACCGAGGTAAGGTCGAACGTCCTGCCGAGCCTTACACTTGAACTCCGGCCAAGCCCCTTGCCTGACTCTCCTACTAGGCTTGGGAAGCTTGGTCTCCCTGCCGAGGTAAGGTCGAACGTCCTGCCGAGCCTGACACTCGAACGCCGGCCAAGCCCCCTTGCCTGACTCTCCTGCTAGGCTTGGGAAGCTTGGTCTCCCTGCCGAGCCTTACACTCGAACTCCAGCCAAGCCCCCTTCCCTGACCCTAATAGGCTTGGGAAGCTTGGTCTCCCTGCCGAGGTAAGGTCGAACGTCCTGCCGAGCCTTACACTCGGTCTCCGGCCAAGCCCCCTTGCCTGACTCTCCTACTAGGCGTGGGAAGCTTGGTCTCCCTGCCGAGGTAAGGTCGAACGTCCTGCCGAGCCTTACACTCGAACTCCGGCCAAGACCCCTTGCCTGACTCTCCTACAAGGCTTGGGAAGCTTGGTCTCCCTGCCGAGCCTTACACTCGGACTACGGCCAAGCCCCCTTGCCTGACCCTCCTATGCTTGGGAAGCTCGGTCTCCTGACCGAGGTAAGGTCGAACGTCCTGCCGAGCCTTACAATCGAACTCCGGCCAAGCCCCCTTGCCTGACTCTCCTAATAGGCTTGGGAAGCTTGGTCTCCCTGCCACGTTAAGGTTGAACGTCCTGCCGAGCCTTACACTCGAATTCCGGCCAAGCCCCCTTGCCTGACCCTACTAGGCTTGGGAAGCTTTGTCTCCCTGCCGAGCTGAGGTCGAATGTCCTGCCGAGGCTTACACACGAACTTTGGCCAAGCCCCCTTGCCTGACTCTCCTACTATGCTTGGGAAGCTTGGTCTCTCTGCCGAGGTAATGTCGAACGTCCTGCCGAGCCTTACACTTGAACTCCAGCCAAGCCCCCCTGCCTGACTCTCCTACTAGGCTTGGGAAGCTTGGTCTCCCTGCTGAGGTAAGGTTGAACGTCCTGCCGAGCCTTACACTCCAAATCCGGCCAAGCCCCCTTGCCTGACTCTCCTACTAGGCTTGGGAAGCTTGGTCTCCCTGCCGAGGTAAGGTCGGACGTCCTGCCGAGCCTGACACTCGGACTCCAGCCAAGCCCCCTTGCCTGACCCTAATAGGCTTGGGAAGCTTTGTCTCCCTGCCGAGGTAAGGTCGAACGTCCTGCCGAGCCTTACACTCGGTCTCCGGCCAAGCCCCCTTGCCTGACTCTCCTACTAGGCGTGGGAAGCTTGGTCTCCCTGCCGAGGTAAGGTCGAACGTCCTGCCGAGCCTGAAACTCGAACTCCGGCCAAGCCCCCTTGCCTGACTCTCCTTCTAGGCTTGGCAAGCTTGGTCTCCCTGCTGAGCCTTACACTCGAACTCCGGCCAAGCCCCCTTGCCTGACTCTCCTACTAGGCTTGGGAAGCTTGCTCTCCCTGCCGAGGTAAGGTCGAACGTCCTGCCAAGCCTGACACTCGAACTCCGGCCACGCCCCCTTGCCTGACTCTGCATATAGGCTTGGGAAGCTTGGTCTCCCTGCCGAGCCTTACACTCGAACTCCGGCCAAGTCCCCTTGCCTGACCCTCCTACTAGGCTTGGCAAGCTTGGTCTCCCTGCTGAGCCTTACACTCGAACTCCGGCCAAGACCCCTTGCCTGACTCTCCTACTAGGCTCGGCAAGCTTGGTCTCCCTGCTGAGCCTTACACTCGAACTCCGGCCAAGCCCCCTTGCCTGACTCTCCTACTAGGCTTGGGAAGCTTGGTCACCCTGCCGAGGTAAGGTCGAACGTCCTGCCAAGCCTTACACTCGAACTCCGGCTAAGCCCCCTTGCCTGACCCAACTAGGCTTGGGAAGGTTGGTCTCCCTGCTGAGGTAAGGTGGAACGTCCTGCCGAGCCTTACACTCCAAATCCGGCCAAGCCCCCTTGCCTGACTCTCCTACTAGGCTTGGGAAGCTTGGTCTCCCTGCCGAGGTAAGGTCGGACGTCCTGCCGAGCCTGACACTCGGACTCCAGCCAAGCCCCCTTGCCAGACCCTAATAGGCTTGGGAAGCTTTGTCTCCCTGGCGAGGTAAGGTCGAACGTCCTGCCGAGCCTGAAACTCGAACTCCGGCCAAGCCCCCTAGCCTGACTCTCCTTCTAGGCTTGGCAAGCTTGGTCTCCCTGCTGAGCCTTACACTCGACCTCCGGCCAAGCCCCCTTGCCTGACTCTCCTACTAGGCTTGGGAAGCTTGCTCTCCCTGCCGAGGTAAGGTCGAACGTCCTGCCAAGCCTGACACTCGAACTCCGGCCAAGCCCCCTTGCCTGACTCTGCATATAGGCTTGGGAAGCTTGGTCTCCCTGCCGAGCCTTACACTCGAACTCCGGCCAAGTCCCCTTGCCTGACCCTCCTACTAGGCTTGGCAAGCTTGGTCTCCCTGCTGAGCCTTACACTCGAACTCCGGCCAAGCCCCCTTGCCTGACTCTCCTACTAGGCTTGGGAAGCTTGGTCACCCTGCCGAGGTAAGGTCGAACGTCCTGCCAAGCCTTACACTCGAACTCCGGCTAAGCCCCCTTGCCTGACCCAACTAGCCTTGGGAAGGTTGGTCTCCCTGCTGAGGTAAGGTGGAACGTCCTGCCGAGCCTTACACTCGATCTCCGGCCAAACCCACTTGCCTGACTCTCCTACTATGCTTGGGAAGCTTGGTCTCCCTGCCGCGCCTTACACTCAAACTCCGGCCAAGCCCCCTTGCCTGACTCTCCTACTAGGCTTGGGAAGCTTGGTCTCCCTGCCGAGGTAAGGTCGAACGTCCTGCCGAGCGTTACACTCGAACTCCGGCCAAGCCCCCTTGCCTGACTCTCCTACTAGGCTTGGCAAGCTTGGTCTCCCTGCAGAGCCTTACACTCCAACTCCGGCCAAGCCCCCTTGCCTGACCCTACTAGGCTCGGGAATCTTGGTCACCCTGCCGAGCTAAGGTCGAACGTCCTGCCGAGCCTTACACTTGAACTCCGGCCAAGCCCCCTTGCCTGACTCTCCTACTAGGCTTGGGAAGCTTGGTCTCCCTGCCGAGCTAAGGTCGAACGTCCTGCCGAGCCTTACATGCCAAATCCGGGCAAGCCCCCTTGCCTGACCCAACTAGGCTTGGGAAGGTTGGTCTCCCTGCCGAGGTAAGGTCGAACGTCCTGCCGAGCCTTACACTCGATCTCCGGCCAAACCCACTTGCCTGACTCTCCTACTAGGCTTGGGAAGCTTGGTCTCCCTGCCGAGCCTTACACTCGAACTCCGGCCAAGCCCCCTTGCCTGACTCTCCTACTGGGCTTGGGAAGCTTGGTCTCCCCGCCGACGTAAGGTCGAACGTCCTGATGAGCCTTACACTCCAACTCAGGCCAAGCCCCCTTGCCTGTCTCTCCTACTAGGCATGGGAAGCTTGGTCTCCCTGCCGAGGTAAGGTCGAACGTCCTGCCGTGCCTTACACTCAAACTCCGGCCAAGCCCCCTTGCCTGGCTCTCCTACTAGGCTTGGGAAGCTTGGTCTCCCTGCCAAGGTAAGGTCGAACGTCCTGCCGAGCCTTACACTCGAACTCCGGCCAAGCTCCCTTGCCTGACCCTCCTACTAGGCTTGGGAAGCTTGGTCTCCCTGTCCAGCCTTACACTCGAACTCCGGCCACGGCCCCTTGACTGACTCTCCTACTAGGCTTGGGAAGCTTGGTCTCCCTGCCGAGGTAAGGTCGAACGTCCTGCCGAGCCTTACACTCCAACTCCGGCCAAGCCCCCGTGCCTGACCCTACTAGGCTTGGGAAGCTCGGTCTCCCTGACGAGGTAAGGTCGAACGTCCTGCCGAGCCTTACACATGAACTCCGGCCAAGCCCCCTTGCCTGACCCTCCGACTAGGCTTGGCAAGCTTTTTCTCCCTGCCGAGGTGAGGTCGGATGTCCTGCCGAGACTTACAGTCGAACTCCAGCCAAGCCCCCTTGCCTGACCCAACTAGGCTTGGGAAGGTTGGTCTCCCTGCCGAGGTAAGGTCGAACGTCCTGCCGAGCCTTACACTCGATCTCCGGCCAAACCCACTTGCCTGACTCTCCTACTAGGCTTGGGAAGCTTGGTCTCCCTGCCGAGCCTTACACTCGAACTCCGGCCAAGCCCCCTTGCCTGACTCTCCTACTGGGCTTGGGAAGCTTGGTCTCCCCGCCGACGTAAGGTCGAACGTCCTGACGAGCCTTACACTCCAACTCAGGCCAAGCCCCCTTGCCTGTCTCTCCTACTAGGCTTGGGAAGCTTGGTCTCCCTGCCGAGGTAAGGTCGAACGTCCTGCCGTGCCTTACACTCAAACTCCGGCCAAGCCCCCTTGCCTGACTCTTCTACTAGGCTTGGAATCCTTGGTCTCCCTGCCGAGGTAAGGTCGAACGTCCTGCCGAGCCTTACACACGAACTCCGGCCAGGCCCCTTTGCCTGACTCTCCTACTAGGCTTGACAAGCTTGGTCTCCCTGCCGAGCATTACTCTCCAACTCAGGCCAAGCCCCCGTGCCTGACCCTACTAGGCTTGGGAAGCTCGGTCTCCCTGACGAGGTAAGGTCGAACGTCCTGCCGAGCCTTACACATGAACTCCGGCCAAGCCCACTTGCCTGACCCTACTTGGCTTGGGAAGCTTGGTCTCCCTGCCGAGGTAAGGTCGAACGTCCTGCCGAGCCTGACACTCGAACTCCGGCCAAGCCCCCTTGCCTGACCCTCCGACTAGGCTTGGCAAGCTTTTTCTCCCTGCCGAGGTGAGGTCGGATGTCCTGCCGAGACTTACAGTCGAACTCCAGCCAAGCCAACCTTGCCTGACCCTACTAGGCTTGGAAAGCTTGGTCCCCCTGCCGAGGTAAGGTCGAACGTCCTGCCGAGCCTTACACACGAACTCCGGCCAAGCCCCCTTGCCTGACTCTCCTACTAGGCTTGGGAAGCTTGGTCTCCCTGCCGAGGTAAGGTCGAACGTCCTGCCGAGCCTTACACTCGAACTCCGACCAAGCCCCCTTGCCTGACTCTGCATATAGGCTTGAGAAGCTTGGTCTCCCTGATGAGTTAAGGTCGGACGCCCTGACAAGCCTTACACTTGAATTCCGGCCAAGCCCCCTGGCCTGACCGTACTAGGCTTGGGAATCTTAATCTCCCTGCCGAGGTAAGGTCGAACGTCCAGCCGAGCCTTACACACGAACTCCGGCCACGCCCCTTGCCTGACTCTCCTACAAGGCTTGGGAAGCTTGGTCTCCCTGCCGAGCCTTACACTCGGACTCTGGCCAAGCACCCTTGCCTGATCCTCCTATGCTTGGGTAGCTTGGTCTCCTGACCGAGGTAAGGTCGAATATCCTGCCGAGCCTTACACTCGAACTCCGGCCAAGCCCCCTTGCCTGACTCTGCTACTAGGCGTGGGAAGCTTGGTCTCCCTGCCGAGTTAAGGTCGAACACCCTGCCGAGCCTTACACTCGAATTCCGGCCAAGCCCCCTTGCCTGACCCTACTAGGCTTGGGAAGCTTGGTCTCCCTGCCGAGCTAAGGTCGAACGTCCTGCCGAGGCTTACACACGAACTCCAGCCAAGCCCCCTTGCCTGACTCTCCTACTATGCTTGGGAAGCTTGGTCTCTCTGCCGAGGTAAGGTCGAACGTCCTGCCGAGCCTTACACTTGAACTCCGGCCAAGCCCCCTTGCCTGACTCTACTACTAGGCTTGGGAAGCTTGGTCACCCTGCTGAGGTAAGGTTGAACGTCCTGCCGAGCCTTACACTCCAAATCCGGCCAAGCCCCCCTGCCTGACTCTCCTACTAGGCTTGGGAAGCTTGGTCTCCCTGCTGAGGTAAGGTCGAACGTCCTGCCGAGCCTTACACTCCAAATCCGGCCAAGCCCCCTTGCCTGACTCTCCTACTAGGCTTGGGAAGCTTGGTCTCCCTGCTGAGGTAAGGTCGAACGTCCTGCCGAGCCTTACAATCCAAATCCGGCCAAGTCCCCTTGCCTGACTCTCCTACTAGGCTTGGGAAGCTTGGTCTCCCTGCCGAGGTAAGGTTGGACGTCCTGCCGAGCCTTACAGTCGAGCTCCAGCCAAGCCGCCTTGCCTGACCCTACTATGCTTGGGAAGCTTGGTCTCCCTGCCGAGGTAAGGTCGAACGTCCTGCCGAGCCTTACACTCGGACTCCGGCCAAGCCCCCTTGCCTGTCTCTCCTACTAGGCTTGGGAAGCTTGTTCTCCCTGCCGAGGTAAGGTCGAACGTCCTGCCGAGCCTGACACTCGAACTCCGGCCAAGCCCCCTTGCGTGATCCTCCTATGCTTGGGAAGCTTGGTCTCCTGACCGAGGTAAGGTCGAACGTCCTGCCGAGCCTTACACTTGAACTCCGGCCAAGCCCCTTGCCTGACTCTCCTACTAGGCTTGGGAAGCTTGGTCTCCCTGCCGAGGTAAGGTCGAACGTCCTGCCGAGCCTGACACTCGAACGCCGGCCAAGCCCCCTTGCCTGACTCTCCTGCTAGGCTTGGGAAGCTTGGTCTCCCTGCCGAGCCTTACACTCGAACTCCGGCCAAGACCCCTTGCCTGACTCTCCTACAAGGCTTGGGAAGCTTGGTCTCCCTGCCGAGCCTTACACTCGGACTCCGGCCAAGCCCCCTTGCCTGACCCTCCTATGCTTGGGAAGCTCGGTCTCCTGACCGAGGTAAGGTCGAACGTCCTGCCGAGCCTTACACTCGAATTCCGGCCAAGCCCCCTTGCCTGACCCTACTAGGCTTGGGAAGCTTGGTCTCCCTGCCGAGCTAAGGTCGAACGTCCTGCCGAGGCTTACACACGAACTCCGGCCAAGCCCCCTTGCCTGACTCTCCTACTATGCTTGGGAAGCTTGGTCTCTCTGCCGAGGTAAGGTCGAACGTCCTGCCGAGCCTTACACTTGAACTCCGGCCAAGCCCCCTTGCCTGACTCTCCTACTAGGCTTGGGAAGCTTGGTCGCCCTGCTGAGGTAAGGTTGAACGTCCTGCCGAGCCTTACACTCCAAATCCGGCCAAGCCCCCCTGCCTGACTCTCCTACTAGGCTTGGGAAGCTTGGTCTCCCTGCTGAGGTAAGGTCGAACGTCCTGCCGAGCCTTACACTCCAAATCCGGACAAGCCCCCTTGCCTGACTCTCCTACTAGGCTTGGGAAGCTTGGTCTCCCTGCTGAGGTAAGGTCAAACGTCCTGCCGAGCCTTACAATCCAAATCCGGCCAAGTCCCCTTGCCTGACTCTCCTACTAGGCTTGGGAAGCTTGGTCTCCCTGCCGAGGTAAGGTCGAACGTCCTGCCGAGCCTGACACTCGAACTGCGGCCAAGCCCCCTTGCCTGACTCTCCTACTAGGCTTGGGAATCTTGGTCTCCCTGCCGAGGTAAGGTTGGACGTCCTGCCGAGCCTTACAGTCGAGCTCCAGCCAAGCCGCCTTGCCTGACCCTACTAGGCTTGGGAAGCTTGGTCTCCCTGCCGAGGTAAGGTCGAACGTCCTGCCGAGCCTTACACTCGGACTCCGGCCAAGCCCCCTTGCCTGTCTCTCCTACTAGGCTTGGGAAGCTTGTTCTCCCTGCCGAGGTAAGGTCGAACGTCCTGCCGAGCCTGACACTCGAACTCCGGCCAAGCCCCCTTGCCTGATCCTCCTATGCTTGGGAAGCTTGGTCTCCTGACCGAGGTAAGGTCGAACGTCCTGCCGAGCCTTACACTTGAACTCCGGCCAAGCCCCTTGCCTGACTCTCCTACTAGGCTTGGGAAGCTTGGTCTCCCTGCCGAGGTAAGGTCGAACGTCCTGCCGAGCCTGACACTCGAACGCCGGCCAAGCCCCCTTGCCTGACTCTCCTGCTAGGCTTGGGAAGCTTGGTCTCCCTGCCGAGCCTTACACTCGAACTCCAGCCAAGCCCCCTTCCCTGACCCTAATAGGCTTGGGAAGCTTGGTCTCCCTGCCGAGGTAAGGTCGAACGTCCTGCCGAGCCTTACACTCGGTCTCCGGCCAAGCCCCCTTGCCTGACTCTCCTACTAGGCGTGGGAAGCTTGGTCTCCCTGCCGAGGTAAGGTCGAACGTCCTGCCGAGCCTTACACTCGAACTCCGGCCAAGACCCCTTGCCTGACTCTCCTACAAGGCTTGGGAAGCTTGGTCTCCCTGCCGAGCCTTACACTCGGACTACGGCCAAGCCCCCTTGCCTGACCCTCCTATGCTTGGGAAGCTCGGTCTCCTGACCGAGGTAAGGTCGAACGTCCTGCCGAGCCTTACAATCGAACTCCGGCCAAGCCCCCTTGCCTGACTCTCCTAATAGGCTTGGGAAGCTTGGTCTCCCTGCCACGTTAAGGTTGAACGTCCTGCCGAGCCTTACACTCGAATTCCGGCCAAGCCCCCTTGCCTGACCCTACTAGGCTTGGGAAGCTTTGTCTCCCTGCCGAGCTGAGGTCGAATGTCCTGCCGAGGCTTACACACGAACTTTGGCCAAGCCCCCTTGCCTGACTCTCCTACTATGCTTGGGAAGCTTGGTCTCTCTGCCGAGGTAATGTCGAACGTCCTGCCGAGCCTTACACTTGAACTCCAGCCAAGCCCCCCTGCCTGACTCTCCTACTAGGCTTGGGAAGCTTGGTCTCCCTGCTGAGGTAAGGTTGAACGTCCTGCCGAGCCTTACACTCCAAATCCGGCCAAGCCCCCTTGCCTGACTCTCCTACTAGGCTTGGGAAGCTTGGTCTCCCTGCCGAGGTAAGGTCGGACGTCCTGCCGAGCCTGACACTCGGACTCCAGCCAAGCCCCCTTGCCTGACCCTAATAGGCTTGGGAAGCTTTGTCTCCCTGCCGAGGTAAGGTCGAACGTCCTGCCGAGCCTTACACTCGGTCTCCGGCCAAGCCCCCTTGCCTGACTCTCCTACTAGGCGTGGGAAGCTTGGTCTCCCTGCCGAGGTAAGGTCGAACGTCCTGCCGAGCCTGAAACTCGAACTCCGGCCAAGCCCCCTTGCCTGACTCTCCTTCTAGGCTTGGCAAGCTTGGTCTCCCTGCTGAGCCTTACACTCGAACTCCGGCCAAGCCCCCTTGCCTGACTCTCCTACTAGGCTTGGGAAGCTTGCTCTCCCTGCCGAGGTAAGGTCGAACGTCCTGCCAAGCCTGACACTCGAACTCCGGCCACGCCCCCTTGCCTGACTCTGCATATAGGCTTGGGAAGCTTGGTCTCCCTGCCGAGCCTTACACTCGAACTCCGGCCAAGTCCCCTTGCCTGACCCTCCTACTAGGCTTGGCAAGCTTGGTCTCCCTGCTGAGCCTTACACTCGAACTCCGGCCAAGACCCCTTGCCTGACTCTCCTACTAGGCTCGGCAAGCTTGGTCTCCCTGCTGAGCCTTACACTCGAACTCCGGCCAAGCCCCCTTGCCTGACTCTCCTACTAGGCTTGGGAAGCTTGGTCACCCTGCCGAGGTAAGGTCGAACGTCCTGCCAAGCCTTACACTCGAACTCCGGCTAAGCCCCCTTGCCTGACCCAACTAGGCTTGGGAAGGTTGGTCTCCCTGCTGAGGTAAGGTGGAACGTCCTGCCGAGCCTTACACTCCAAATCCGGCCAAGCCCCCTTGCCTGACTCTCCTACTAGGCTTGGGAAGCTTGGTCTCCCTGCCGAGGTAAGGTCGGACGTCCTGCCGAGCCTGACACTCGGACTCCAGCCAAGCCCCCTTGCCAGACCCTAATAGGCTTGGGAAGCTTTGTCTCCCTGGCGAGGTAAGGTCGAACGTCCTGCCGAGCCTGAAACTCGAACTCCGGCCAAGCCCCCTAGCCTGACTCTCCTTCTAGGCTTGGCAAGCTTGGTCTCCCTGCTGAGCCTTACACTCGACCTCCGGCCAAGCCCCCTTGCCTGACTCTCCTACTAGGCTTGGGAAGCTTGCTCTCCCTGCCGAGGTAAGGTCGAACGTCCTGCCAAGCCTGACACTCGAACTCCGGCCAAGCCCCCTTGCCTGACTCTGCATATAGGCTTGGGAAGCTTGGTCTCCCTGCCGAGCCTTACACTCGAACTCCGGCCAAGTCCCCTTGCCTGACCCTCCTACTAGGCTTGGCAAGCTTGGTCTCCCTGCTGAGCCTTACACTCGAACTCCGGCCAAGCCCCCTTGCCTGACTCTCCTACTAGGCTTGGGAAGCTTGGTCACCCTGCCGAGGTAAGGTCGAACGTCCTGCCAAGCCTTACACTCGAACTCCGGCTAAGCCCCCTTGCCTGACCCAACTAGCCTTGGGAAGGTTGGTCTCCCTGCTGAGGTAAGGTGGAACGTCCTGCCGAGCCTTACACTCGATCTCCGGCCAAACCCACTTGCCTGACTCTCCTACTATGCTTGGGAAGCTTGGTCTCCCTGCCGCGCCTTACACTCAAACTCCGGCCAAGCCCCCTTGCCTGACTCTCCTACTAGGCTTGGGAAGCTTGGTCTCCCTGCCGAGGTAAGGTCGAACGTCCTGCCGAGCGTTACACTCGAACTCCGGCCAAGCCCCCTTGCCTGACTCTCCTACTAGGCTTGGCAAGCTTGGTCTCCCTGCAGAGCCTTACACTCCAACTCCGGCCAAGCCCCCTTGCCTGACCCTACTAGGCTCGGGAATCTTGGTCACCCTGCCGAGCTAAGGTCGAACGTCCTGCCGAGCCTTACACTTGAACTCCGGCCAAGCCCCCTTGCCTGACTCTCCTACTAGGCTTGGGAAGCTTGGTCTCCCTGCCGAGCTAAGGTCGAACGTCCTGCCGAGCCTTACATGCCAAATCCGGGCAAGCCCCCTTGCCTGACCCAACTAGGCTTGGGAAGGTTGGTCTCCCTGCCGAGGTAAGGTCGAACGTCCTGCCGAGCCTTACACTCGATCTCCGGCCAAACCCACTTGCCTGACTCTCCTACTAGGCTTGGGAAGCTTGGTCTCCCTGCCGAGCCTTACACTCGAACTCCGGCCAAGCCCCCTTGCCTGACTCTCCTACTGGGCTTGGGAAGCTTGGTCTCCCCGCCGACGTAAGGTCGAACGTCCTGATGAGCCTTACACTCCAACTCAGGCCAAGCCCCCTTGCCTGTCTCTCCTACTAGGCATGGGAAGCTTGGTCTCCCTGCCGAGGTAAGGTCGAACGTCCTGCCGTGCCTTACACTCAAACTCCGGCCAAGCCCCCTTGCCTGGCTCTCCTACTAGGCTTGGGAAGCTTGGTCTCCCTGCCAAGGTAAGGTCGAACGTCCTGCCGAGCCTTACACTCGAACTCCGGCCAAGCTCCCTTGCCTGACCCTCCTACTAGGCTTGGGAAGCTTGGTCTCCCTGTCCAGCCTTACACTCGAACTCCGGCCACGGCCCCTTGACTGACTCTCCTACTAGGCTTGGGAAGCTTGGTCTCCCTGCCGAGGTAAGGTCGAACGTCCTGCCGAGCCTTACACTCCAACTCCGGCCAAGCCCCCGTGCCTGACCCTACTAGGCTTGGGAAGCTCGGTCTCCCTGACGAGGTAAGGTCGAACGTCCTGCCGAGCCTTACACATGAACTCCGGCCAAGCCCCCTTGCCTGACCCTCCGACTAGGCTTGGCAAGCTTTTTCTCCCTGCCGAGGTGAGGTCGGATGTCCTGCCGAGACTTACAGTCGAACTCCAGCCAAGCCCCCTTGCCTGACCCTACTAGGCTTGGGAAGCTTGGTCCCCCTGCCGAGGTAAGGTCGAACGTCCTGCCGAGCCTTACACACTAACTCCGGCCAAGCCCCCTTGCCTGACTCTCCTACTAGGCTTGGGAAGCTTGGTCTCCCTGCCGAGGTAAGGTCGAACGTCCTGCCGAGCCTTACACTCCAAATCCGGCCAAGCCCCCTTGCCTGACTCTCCTGCTAGGCTTGGGAAGCTTGGTCTCCCTCCCGAGCCTTACACTCGAACTCTGGCCAAGACCCCTTGCCTGACTCTCCTATTAGGCTTGGCAAGCTTGGTCTCCCTGCCGAGCCTTACACTCGGATTCCTGCCAAGCCCCCTTGCCTGATCCTCCTATGCTTGGGAAGCTTGGTCTCCCTGCCGAGGTAAGGTCGAACGTCCTGCCGAGCCTTACACTCGAACTCCGGCCAAGCCCCCTTGCCTGACTCTGCTACTAGGCTTGGGAAGCTTGGTCTCCCTGCCGAGGTAAGGTCGAACGCCCTGCCGAGCCTTACACTCGAATTCCGGCCAAGCCCCCTTGCCTGACCCTACTAGGCTTGGGAAGCTTGGTCTCCCTGCCGAGCTAAGGTCGAACGTCCTGCCGAGGCTTACACACGAACTCCGGCCAAGCCCCCTTGCCTGACTCTCCTACTAGGCTTGGGATGCTTGGTCTCCCTGCTGAGGTAAGGTCGAACGTCCTGCCGAGCCTTACACTCCAAATCCTGCCAAGCCCCCTTGCCTGACTCTCCTACTAGGCTTGGGAAGCTTGGTCTCCCTGCTGAGGTAAGGTCGAACGTCCTGCCGAGCCTTACACTCCAAATCCGGCCAAGTCCCCTTGCCTGACTCTCCTACTAGGCTTGGGAAGCTTGGTCTCCCTGCCGAGGTAAGGTCGAACGTCCTGCCGAGCCTGACACTCGAACTGCGGCCAAGCCCCCTTGCCTGACTCTCCTACTAGGCTTGGGAAGCTTGGTCTCCCTGCCGAGGTAAGGTTGGACGTCCTGTAGAGCCTTAGAGTCGAGCTCCAGCAAAGCCCCCTTTCCTGACCCTACTAGGGTTGGGAATCTTGGTCTCCCTGCCGAGGTAAGGTCGAACGTCCTGCCGAGCCTTACACTCCGACTCCGGCCAAGCCCCCTTGCCTGTCTCTCCTACTAGGCTTGGGAAGCTTGGTCTCCCTGCCGAGGTAAGGTCGAACGTCCTGCCGAGCCTTACTCTCGAACTCCGGCCAAGCCCCCTTGCCTGACTCTGCATATAGGCTTGGGAAGCTTGGTCTCCCTGCTGAGTTAAGGTCGGACGCCCTGACAAGCCTTACACTCGAATTCCGGCCAAGCCCCCTTGCCTGACCCAACTAGGCTTGGGAAGGTTGGTCTCCCTGCCGAGGTAAGGTCGAACGTCCTGCCGAGCCTTACACTCGATCTCCGGCCAAACCCACTTGCCTGTCTCTCCTACTAGGCTTGGGAAGCTTGGTCTCCCTGCCGAGGTAAGGTCGAACGTCCTGCCGAGCCTTACGCTCGAATTCTGGCCAATCCCCCTTGCCTGACTCATCTACTAGGCTTGGAAAGCTTGGTCTCCCTGCCGAGCCAAGGTCGAACGTCCTCCCGAGCCTTACACACGAACTCCGGCCAAGCCCCTTTGCTTGACTCTCCTGCTATGCTTGTCAAGCTTGGTCTCCCTGCCGAGCCTTACACTCCAACTCCGGCCAAGCCCCCGTGCCTGACCCTACTAGGCTGGGGAAGCTCGGTCTCCCTGACGAGGTAAGGTCGAACGTCCTGCCGAGCCTTACACATGAACTCCGGCCAAGCCCCCTTGCCTGACCCTCCGACTAGGCTTGGCAAGTTTTTTCTCCCTGCCGAGGTGAGGTCGGATGTCCTGCCGAGACTTACAGTCGAACTCCAGCCAAGCCCCCTTGCCTGACCCTACTAGGCTTGGGAAGCTTGGTCCCCCTGCCGAGGTAAGGTCGAACGTCCTGCCGAGCCTTACACACGAACTCCGGGCAAGCCCCCTTGCCTGACTCTCCTACTAGGCTTGGGAAGCTTGGTCTCCCTTCCGAGGTAAGGTCGAACGTCCTGCCGAGCCTTACACTCGAACTCCGACCAAGCCCCCTTGCCTGACTCTCCTTCTAGGCTTGGGAAGCTTGGTCTCCCTGCTGAGTTAAGGTCGGACGCCCTGACAAGCCTTACACTCGAATTCCGGCCAAGCCCCCTGGCCTGACCCTACTAGGCTTGGGAATCTTAATCTCCCTGCCGAGTTAAGGTCGAACGCCCGGCCGAGCCTTACACACGAACTCCGGCCAAGCCCCTTTGCCTGACTCTCCTACTAGGCTTGTCAAGCTTGCTCTCCCTGCCGAGCCTTACACTCCAACTCCGGCCAAGCCCCCGTGCCTGACCCTACTAGGCTTGGGAAGCTCGGTCTCCCTGACGAGGTAAGGTCGAACGTCCTGCCGAGCCTTACACATGAACTCCGGCCAAGCCCCCTTGCCTGACTCTCCGACTAGGCTTGGCAAGCTTTTTCTCCCTGCCGAGGTGAGGTCGGTTGTCCTGCCGAGACTTACAGTCGAACTCCAGCCAAGCCCCCTTGCCTTACCCTACTAGGCTTGGGAAGCTTGGTCCCCCTGCCGAGGTAAGGTCGAACGTCCTGCCGAGCCTTACACACTAACTCCGGCGAAGCCCCCTTGCCTGACTCTCCTACTAGGCTTGGGAAGCCTGGCCTCCCTGCCGAGGTAAGGTCGAACGTCCTGCCGAGCCTTACGCTCGAACTCCGGCCAAGCCCCCTTGCCTGACTCCCCTACAAGGCATGGGATGCTTGGTCTCCCTGCCGAGGTAAGGTAGGACGTCCTGCCAAGCCTTACACTCGAACTCCAGCCAATTCCTTTTGCCTGACCCTCCTAGGCTCGGGAAGCTTGCTCTCCCTGCCGAGGTAAGGTCAAACGTCCTGCCGAGCCTTACACTCGAACTCCGGCCAAGCCCCCTTGCCTGACTCTCCTACTAGGCTTGGGAAGGTTGGTCTCCCTGCCGAGCCTTACACTCGAACTCCGGCCAAGCCCCCTTGCCTGCCTCTCCTACTAGGCTTGGAAAGCTTGGTCTCCCTGCCGAGCCTTACACTCGAACTCCGGCCAAGCCCCCTTGCGTGCCTCTCCTACTAGGCTTGGGAAGCTTGGTCTCCCTGCCGAGGTAAGGTCGAACGTCCTGCCGAGCCTTACACTCCAACTCAGGCCAAGCCCCCTTGCCTGACTCTCCTACTAGACTTGGGAAGCTTGGTCTCCCTTCCGAGGTAAGGTCGAACGTCCTGCCGAGCCTTACACTCGAACTCCGGCCAAGCCCCCTTGCCTGACACTCCTACTAGGCTTGGGAAGGTTGGTCTCCCTGCCGAGCCTTACACTCGAACTCCGGCCAAGCCCCCTTGCCTGCCTCTCCTACTAGGCTTGGAAAGCTTGGTCTCCCTGCCGAGCCTTACACTCGAACTCCGGCCAAGCCCCCTTGCCTGCCTCTCCTACTAGGCTTGGGAAGCTTGGTCTCCCTGCCGAGATAAGGTGGAACGTCCTGCCGAGCCTTACACTCGAACTCTGGCCAAGCCCCCTTGCCTGCCTCTCCTACTAGGCTTGGAAAGCTTGGTCTCCCTGCCGAGCCTTACACGCGAACTCCGGCCAAGCCCCCTTGCCTGACTCTCCTACTAGGCTTGGGAAGGTTGGTCTCCCTGACGAGGTAAGGTCGAACGTCCTGCCGAGCCTTACACTCCAACTCAGGCCAAGCCCCCTTGCCTGACTCTCCTACTAGACTTGGGAAGCTTGGTCTCTCTTCCGAGGTAAGGTCGAACGTCCTGCCGAGCCTTACACTCGAACTCCGGCCAAGCCCCCTTGCCTGACACTCCTACTAGGCTTGGGAAGGTTGGTCTCCCTGCCGAGCCTTACACTCGAACTCCGGCCAAGCCCCCTTGCCTGCCTCTCCTACTAGGCTTGGAAAGCTTGGTCGCCCTGCCGAGCCTTACACTCGAACTCCGGCCAAGCCCCCTTGCCTGCCTCTCCTACTAGGCTTGGGAAGCTTGGTCTCCCTGCCGAGATTAGGTGGAACGTCCTGCCGAGCCTTACACTCGAACTCTGGCCAAGCCCCCTTGCCTGCCTCTCCTACTAGGCTTGGAAAGCTTGGTCTCCCTGCCGAGCCTTACACGCGAACTCCGGCCAAGCCCCCTTGCCTGACTCTCCTACTAGGCTTGGGAAGCTTGGTCTCCCTGCCGAGGTAAGGTCGAACGTCCTGCCGAGCCTTACACATGAACTCCGGCCAAGCCCCCTTGCCTGACCCTCCGACTAGGCTTGGCAAGTTTTTTCTCCCTTCCGAGGTAAGGTCGATTGTCCTGCCGAGCCTTACACTCGAACTCCGACCAAGCCCCCTTGCCTGACTCTCCTTCTAGGCTTGGGAAGCTTGGTCTCCCTGCTGAGTTAAGGTCGGACGCCCTGACAAGCCTTACACTCGAATTCCGGCCAAGCCCCCTGGCCTGACCCTACTAGGCTTGGGAATCTTAATCTCCCTGCCGAGGTAAGGTCGAACGTCCTGCCGAGCCTTACACTCTAACTCTGGCCAAGACCCCTTGCCTGACTCTCCTACTAGGCTTGGCAAGCTTGGTCTCCCTGCCGAGCCTTACACTCGGACTCCCGCCAAGCCGCCTTGCCTGATCCTCCTATGTTTGGGAAGCTTGGTCTCCCTGCCGAGGTAAGGTCGAACGTCCTGCCGAGCCTTACACTCGAACTCCGGCCAAGCCCCCTTGCCTGACTCTGCTACTAGGCTTGGGAAGCTTGGTCCCCCTGCCGAGTTAAGGTCGAACGCCCTGCCGAGCCTTACACACGAACTCCGGCCAAGCCCCTTTGCCTGACTCTCCTACTAGGCTTGTCAAGCTTGCTCTCCCTGCCGAGCCTTACACTCCAACTCCGGCCAAGCCCCCGTGCCTGACCCTACTAGGCTTGGGAAGCTCGGTCTCCCTGACGAGGTAAGGTCGAACGTCCTGCCGAGCCTTACACATGAACTCCGGCCAAGCCCCCTTGCCTGACCCTCCGACTAGGCTTGGCAAGCTTTTTCTCCCTGCCGAGGTGAGGTCGGATGTCCTGCCGAGACTTACAGTCGAACTCCAGCCAAGCCCCCTTGCCTTACCCTACTAGGCTTGGGAAGCTTGGTCCCCCTGCCGAGGTAAGGTCGAACGTCCTGCCGAGCCTTACACACTAACTCCGGCCAAGCCCCCTTGCCTGACTCTCCTACTAGGCTTGGGAAGCTTGGTCTCCCTGCCGAGGTAAGGTCGAACGTCCTGCCGATCCTTACACTCGAACTCCGACCAAGCCCCCTTGCCTGACTCTCCTACTAGGCTTGGGAATCTTAATCTCCCTGCCGAGGTAAGGTCGAACGTCCTGCCGAGACTTACACACGAACTCCGGCCAAGCCCCTTGCCTGACTCTCCTACTAGGCTTGGGAAGCTTGGTCTCCCTGCCGAGGTAAGGTCGAACGTCCTGCCGAGCCTTACACTCCAAATCCGGCCAAGCCCCCTTGCCTGACTCTCCTGCTAGGCTTGGGAAGCTTGGTCTCCCTGCCGAGCCTTACACTCGAACTCTGGCCAAGACCCCTTGCCTGACTCTCCTATTAGGCTTGGCAAGCTTGGTCTCCCTGCCGAGCCTTACACTCGGATTCCCTCCAAGCCCCCTTGCCTGATCCTCCTATGCTTGGGAAGCTTGGTCTCCCTGCCGAGGTAAGGTCGAACGTCCTGCCGAGCCTTACACTCCAACTCAGGCCAAGCCCCCTTGCCTGACTCTCCTACTAGACTTGGGAAGCTTGGTCTCCCTTCCGAGGTAAGGTCGAACGTCCTGCCGAGCCTTACACTCGAACTCCGGCCAAGCCCCCTTGCCTGACACTCCTACTAGGCTTGGGAAGGTTGGTCTCCCTGCCGAGACTTACACTCGAACTCCGGCCAAGCCCCCTTGCCTGCCTCTCCTACTAGGCTTGGGAAGCTTGGTCTCCCTGCCGAGATAAGGTGGAACGTCCTGCCGAGCCTTACACTCGAACTCTGGCCAAGCCCCCTTGCCTGCCTCTCCTACTAGGCTTGGAAAGCTTGGTCTCCCTGCCGAGCCTTACACGCGAACTCCGGCCAAGCCCCCTTGCCTGACTCTCCTACTAGGCTTGGGAAGCTTGGTCTCCCTGACGAGGTAAGGTCGAACGTCCTGCCGAGCCTTACACTCCAACTCAGGCCAAGCCCCCTTGCCTGACTCTCCTACTAGACTTGGGAAGCTTGGTCTCTCTTCCGAGGTAAGGTCGAACGTCCTGCCGAGCCTTACACTCGAACTCCGGCCAAGCCCCCTTGCCTGACACTCCTACTAGGCTTGGGAAGGTTGGTCTCCCTGCCGAGCCTTACACTCGAACTCCGGCCAAGCCCCCTTGCCTGCCTCTCCTACTAGGCTTGGAAAGCTTGGTCTCCCTGCCGAGCCTTACACTCGAACTCCGGCCAAGCCCCCTTGCCTGCCTCTCCTACTAGGCTTGGGAAGCTTGGTCTCCCTGCCGAGATTAGGTGGAACGTCCTGCCGAGCCTTACACTCGAACTCTGGCCAAGCCCCCTTGCCTGCCTCTCCTACTAGGCTTGGAAAGCTTGGTCTCCCTGCCGAGCCTTACACGCGAACTCCGGCCAAGCCCCCTTGCCTGACTCTCCTACTAGGCTTGGGAAGCTTGGTCTCCCTTCCGAGGTAAGGTCGAACGTCCTGCCGAGCCTTACACTCGAACTCCGGACAAGCCCCCTTGCCTGACCCTACTAGACTTGGGAAGTTTCGTGTCCCGGCCGAGGTAAGGTCGAACGTCCTGCCGAGCCTTACACTCGAACTCCGGCTAAGCCCCCTTGCCTGACTCTCCTACTAGGTTTGGGTAGCTTGGTCTCCCTGCCGAGGTAAGGTCGAACGTCCTGCCGAGCCTTACACTCGAACTCCGGCCAAGCCCCCTTGCCTGACTCTGCTACTAGGCTTGGGAAGCTTGGTCTCCCTGCCGAGTTAAGGTCGAACGTCCTGCCGAGCCTTACACTCGATCTCCGGCCAAACACACTTGCCTGACTCTCCTACTAGGCTTGGGAAGCTTGGTCTCCCTGCCGAGCCTTACACTCGAACTCCGGCCAAGCCCCCTTGCCTGACTCTCCTACTGGGCTTGGGAAGCTTGGTCTCCCCGCCGACGTAAGGTCGAACGTCCTGACGAGCCTTACACTCCAACTCAGGCCAAGCCCCCTTGCCTGTCTCTCCTACTAGGCTTGGGAAGCTTGGTCTCCCTGCCGAGGTAAGGTCGAACGTCCTGCCGTGCCTTACACTCAAACTCCGGCCAAGCCCCCTTGCCTGACTCTCCTACTAGGCTTGGGAAGCTTGGTCTCCCTGACGAGGTAAGGTCGAACGTCCTGCCGAGCCTTACACTCCAACTCAGGCCAAGCCCCCTTGCCTGACTCTCCTACTAGACTTGGGAAGCTCGGTCTCCCTGACGAGGTAAGGTCGAACGTCCTGCCGAGCCTTACACATGAACTCCGGCCAAGCCCCCTTGCCTGACCCTCCGACTAGGCTTGGCAAGCTTTTTCTCCCTGCCGAGGTGAGGTCGGATGTCCTGCCGAGACTTACAGTCGAACTCCAGCCAAGCCCCCTTGCCTGACCCTACTAGGCTTGGGAAGCTTGGTCCCCCTGCCGAGGTAAGGTCGAACGTCCTGCCGAGCCTTACACACTAACTCCGGCCAAGCCCCCTTGCCTGACTCTCCTACTAGGCTTGGGAAGCTTGGTCACCCTGCCGAGCTAAGGTCGAACGTCCTGCCGAGCCTTACACTCGAACTCCGACCAAGCCCCCTTGCCTGACTCTCCTACTAGGCTTGGGAATCTTAATCTCCCTGCCGAGGTAAGGTCGAACGTCCTGCCGAGACTTACACACGAACTCCGGCCAAGCCCCTTGCCTGACTCTCCTACTAGGCTTGGGAAGCTTGGTCTCCCTGCCGAGGTAAGGTCGAACGTCCTGCCGAGCCTTACACTCCAAATCCGGCCAAGCCCCCTTGCCTGACTCTCCTGCTAGGCTTGGGAAGCTTGGTCTCCCTGCCGAGCCTTACACTCGAACTCTGGCCAAGACCCCTTGCCTGACTCTCCTATTAGGCTTGGCAAGCTTGGTCTCCCTGCCGAGCCTTACACTCGGATTCCCGCCAAGCCCCCTTGCCTGATCCTCCTATGCTTGGGAAGCTTGGTCTCCCTGCCGAGGTAAGGTCGAACGTCCTGCCGAGCCTTACACTCGAACTCCGGCCACGCCCCCTTGCCTGACTCTGCTACTAGGCTTGGGAAGCTTGGTCTCCCTGCCGAGTTAAGGTCGAACGCCCTGCCGAGCCTTACACTCGAATTCCGGCCAAGCCCCCTTGCCTGACCCTACTAGGCTTGGGAAGCTTGGTCTCCCTGCCGAGCTAAGGTCGAACGTCCTGCCGAGGCTTACACACGAACTCCGGCCAAGCCCCCTTGCCTGACTCTCCTACTCGGCTTGGGATGCTTGGTCTCCCTGCTGAGGTAAGGTCGAACGTCCTGCCGAGCCTTACACTCCAAATCCTGCCAAGCCCCCTTGCCTGACTCTCCTACTAGGCTTGGGAAGCTTGGTCTCCCTGCTGAGGTAAGGTCGAACGTCCTGCCGAGCCTTACACTCCAAATCCGGCCAAGTCCCCTTGCCTGATTCTCCAAATAGGCTTGGGAAGCTTGGTCTCCCTGCTGAGGTAAGGTTGAACGTCCTGCCGAGCCTTACACCCCATATCCGGCCAAGCCCCCTTGCCTGACCCTACTAGGCTTGGGAAGCTTGGTCTCCCTGCCGAGCTAAGGTCGAACGTCCTGCCGAGCCTTTCACTTGAACTCCGGCCAAGCCCCCTTGCCTGACTCTCCTACTAGGCTTGGGAAGCTTGGTCTCCCTGCCGAGGTAAGGTTGGACGTCCTGCCGAGCCTTACACTCGGACTCCAGCCAAGCCCCCTTGCCTGACCCTACTAGGCTTGCGAAGCTTGGTCTCCCTGCCGAGGTAAGGTCGAACGTCCTGCCGAGCCTTACACTCGGACTCCGGCCAAGCCCCCTTGCCTGACTCTCCTACTAGGCTTGGGAAGCTTGGTCTCCCTGCCGAGGTAAGGTCGAACGTCCTGCCGAGCCTGACACTCGAACTCCGGCCAAGCCCCCTTGCCTGACTCTCCTACTAGGCTTGGCAAGCTTGGTCTCCCTGCTGAGCCTTACTCTCGAACCCCGGCCAAGCCCCCTTGCCTGACTCTCCTACTAGGCCTGGGAAGCTTGATCTCCCTGCTGAGGTAAGTTCGAACGTCCTGCCGAACCTTACACTCCAACTCAGGCCAAGCCCCCTTGCCTGTCTCTCCTACTCGGCTTGGGAAGCTTGGCCTCCCTGCCGAGGTAAGGTCGAACGTCCTGCCGAGCCTTACACTCCAACTCAGGCCAAGTCCCCTTGCCTGACACTCCTACTAGGCTTGGGAAGCTCGGTCTCCCTGACGAGGTAAGGTCGAACGTCCTGCCGAGCCTTACACATGAACTCCGGCCAAGCCCCCTTGCCTGACCCTCCGACTAGGCTTGGCAAGCTTTTTCTCCCTGCCGAGGTGAGGTCGGATGTCCTGCCGAGACTTACAGTCGAACTCCAGCCAAGCCCCCTTGCCTGACCCTACTAGGCTTGGGAAGCTTGGTCCCCCTGCCGAGGTAAGGTCGAACGTCCTGCCGAGCCTTACACACTAACTCCGGCCAAGCCCCCTTGCCTGACTCTCCTACTAGGCTTGGGAAGCTTGGTCTCCCTGCCGAGGTAAGGTCGAACGTCCTGCCGATCCTTACACTCGAACTCCGACCAAGCCCCCTTGCCTGACTCTCCTACTAGGCTTGGGAATCTTAATCTCCCTGCCGAGGTAAGGTCGAACGTCCTGCCGAGACTTACACACGAACTCCGGCCAAGCCCCTTGCCTGACTCTCCTACTAGGCTTGGGAAGCTTGGTCTCCCTGCCGAGGTAAGGTCGAACGTCCTGCCGAGCCTTACACTCCAAATCCGGCCAAGCCCCCTTGCCTGACTCTCCTGCTAGGCTTGGGAAGCTTGGTCTCCCTGCCGAGCCTTACACTCGAACTCTGGCCAAGACCCCTTGCCTGACTCTCCTATTAGGCTTGGCAAGCTTGGTCTCCCTGCCGAGCCTTACACTCGGATTCCCGCCAAGCCCCCTTGCCTGATCCTCCTATGCTTGGGAAGCTTGGTCTCCCTGCCGAGGTAAGGTCGAACGTCCTGCCGAGCCTTACACTCGAACTCCGGCCAAGCCCCCTTGCCTGACTCTGCTACTAGGCTTGGGAAGCTTGGTCTCCCTGCCGAGTTAAGGTCGAACGCCCTGCCGAGCCTTACACTCGAATTCCGGCCAAGCCCCCTTGCCTGACCCTACTAGGCTTGGGAAGCTTGGTCTCCCTGCCGAGCTAAGGTCGAACGTCCTGCCGAGGCTTACACACGAACTCCGGCCAAGCCCCCTTGCCTGACTCTCCTACTCGGCTTGGGATGCTTGGTCTCCCTGCTGAGGTAAGGTCGAACGTCCTGCCGAGCCTTACACTCCAAATCCTGCCAAGCCCCCTTGCCTGACTCTCCTACTAGGCTTGGGAAGCTTGGTCTCCCTGCTGAGGTAAGGTCGAACGTCCTGCCGAGCCTTACACTCCAAATCCGGCCAAGTCCCCTTGCCTGATTCTCCTACTAGGCTTGGGAAGCTTGGTCTCCCTGCTGAGGTAAGGTTGAACGTCCTGCCGAGCCTTACACCCCATATCCGGCCAAGCCCCCTTGCCTGACCCTACTAGGCTTGGGAAGCTTGGTCTCCCTGCCGAGCTAAGGTCGAACGTCCTGCCGAGCCTTACACTTGAACTCCGGCCAAGCCCCCTTGCCTGACTCTCCTACTAGGCTTGGGAAGCTTGGTCTCCCTGCCGAGGTAAGGTTGGACGTCCTGCCGAGCGTTACACTCGGACTCCAGCCAAGCCCCCTTGCCTGACCCTACTAGGCTTGCGAAGCTTGGTCTCCCTGCCGAGGTAAGGTCGAACGTCCTGCCGAGCCTTACACTCGGACTCCGGCCAAGCCCCCTTGCCTGACTCTCCTACTAGGCTTGGGAAGCTTGGTCTCCCTGCCGAGGTAAGGTCGAACGTCCTGCCGAGCCTGACACTCGAACTCCGGCCAAGCCCCCTTGCCTGACTCTCCTACTAGGCTTGGCAAGCTTGGTCTCCCTGCTGAGCCTTACTCTCGAACCCCGGCCAAGCCCCCTTGCCTGACTCTCCTACTAGGCCTGGGAAGCTTGATCTCCCTGCTGAGGTAAGTTCGAACGTCCTGCCGAACCTTACACTCCAACTCAGGCCAAGCCCCCTTGCCTGTCTCTCCTACTCGGCTTGGGAAGCTTGGCCTCCCTGCCGAGGTAAGGTCGAACGTCCTGCCGAGCCTTACACTCCAACTCAGGCCAAGTCCCCTTGCCTGACACTCCTACTAGGCTTGGGAAGCTTGGTCTCCCTTCCGAGGTAAGGTCGAACGTCCTGCCGAGCCTTACACTCCAAATCTGTCCAAGCCCCCTTGCCTGACTCTCCTACCAGGCTTGGGAAGCTTGGTGTCCCTGCCGAGGTAAGGCCGAACGTCCTACCGAGCCTTACACTCGAACTCCGGCCAAGCCCCCTTGCCTGACTCTCCTACCAGGCTTGGGAAGCTTGGTGTCCCTGCCGAGGTAAGGCCGAACGTCCTACCGAGCCTTACACTCGAACTCCGGCCAAGCCCCCTTGCCTGACTCTCCTACTAGGCTTGGGAAGCTTGGTCTCTCTGCCGAGCCTTACACTCCAAATCCGGCCAAGCCCCCTTGCCTGACTCTCCTACTAGGCTTGGGAAGCTTGGTCTCCCTGCCGATGTAAGGTCGAACGTCCTGCCGAGCCTTACACTCCAACTCCGGCCAAGCCCCCTTGCCTGTCTCTCCTACTCGGCTTGGGAAGCTTGGTCTCCCTGCCGAGGTAAGGTCGAACGTCCTGCCGAGCCTTACACTCGAACTCCGGCCACGTCCCCTTGCCTGACTATCCTACTAGGCTTGGGAAGCTTGGTCTCCCTGCCAAGGTAAGGTCGAACGTCCTGCCGAGCCTGACATTCGAACTGCGGACAAGCCCCCTTGCCTGACTCTCCTACTTGGCTTGGGAAGCTTGGTCTCCCTTCCGAGGTAAGGTCGGAAATCCTGCCGAGCCTTACAGTCGAACTCCAGCCAAGACCCCTTGCCTGACCCTACTAGGCTTGGGAAGCTTTGTCTCCCTGCCGAGGTAAGGTCGAATGCTTTGCCGAGTCTTTCACTCCAACTCCGGCCGAGCCCCCTTGCCTGACTCTCCTACTAGACTTGGGGAGCTTGGTCTCCCTGCCGAGGTAAGGTCCAACATCCTGCCGAGCCTTACGCTCGAACTCCGGCTAAGCCCCCTTGCCTGACTCTCCTACTAGGCTTGGGAAGCTTGGTCTCCCTGTCGAGCCTTACACTCGAACTCCGGTCAAGCCCCCTTGCCTGACCCTCCTAGGCTTGGGAAGCTTGGTCTTCCGGCCAAAGTAAGGTCGAACGTCCTGCCGACCCTTACACTCGAACTCCGGCTAAGCCCCCTTGCCTGACTCTCCTACTAGGCTTGGGAATCTTGGTCTCCCTGTCGAGCCTTACACTCGAACTCCGGTCAAGCCCCCTTGCATAACCCTCCTAGGCTTGGGAAGCTTGGTCTCCCGGCCAAAGTAAGGTCGAACATCCTGCCGAGCCTTACACTCGAACTCCGGCCAAGCCCTCTTGCCTGACTATCCGAATAGGCTTGGGAAGCTTGGTCTCTCTGACGAGGTAAGGTCGAACGACCTGCCGAGCCTTACACTCCAACTCCGCTCAAGTCCCCTTGCCTGACGCTCCTACTAGGCTTGGGAAGCTTTGTCTCCCTGCCGAGGTAAGGTAGAACGTCCTGCCGAGCCTTACACTCGAACTCCGGCCAAGCCCCCTTGCCTGACTCTCCTACAAGGCTTGGGAAGCTTGGTCTCCCTGCCGAGCCTTGCACTCCAACTCCGGCCAAGACCCCTTGCCTGACTCTCCTACAAGGCTTGGGAAGTTTGGCCTCCCTGCCGAGGTAAGGTCGAACGTCCTGCCGAGCCTCACACTCGAACTCCGGCCAAGCCCCCTTGCCTGTCTCTCCTACTGGGGTTCGGAAGCTTGGTCTCCCTGCCGAGGTAAGGTCGAATGTCCTGCCGAGCCTTACACTCCAAGTCCGTCCAAGCCCCCTTGCCTGTCTCTCCCACTAGGCTTGGGAAGCTTGGTCTCCCTGCCGAGGTAAGGTCGAACGTCCTGCCGAGCCTGACACTCGAACTCCGGCCAAGCCCCCTTGCCTGACTCTCCTACTAGGCTTGGCAAGTTCGGTCTCCCTGCCAAGGTAAGGGCGAACGTCCTGCCGAGCCTGACACTCGAACTCCGGCCAAGCCCCCTTGCCTGACCCTACTAGGCTTTGGAAGCTTGGTCTCCCTGGTGAGGTAAGGTCGAACGTCCTGCCGAGCCTTACACTCAAACTCTGCCAAGCCCCCTTGCCTGACTCTCCTACTAGGCTTGGGAAGCTTGGTCTCCCTGCCGAGGTAAGGTCGAATGTCCTGACGAGCCTTACACTCCAACTCAGGCCAAGCCCCCTTGCCTGTCTCTCCTACTAGGCTTGGGAAGCTTGGTCTCCCTGCCGAGGTAAGGTCGAACGTCCTGCCGTGCCTTACACTCAAACTCCGGCCAAGCCCCTTTGCCTGGCTCTCCTACTAGGCTTGGGAAGCTTGGTCTCCCTGCCGAGCCAAGGTCGAACGTCCTGCCGAGCCTTACCCTCGAACTCCGGCCAAGCTCCCTTGCCTGACCCTCCTACTAGGCTTGGGAAGCTTGGTCTCCCTGTCCAGCCTTACACTCGAACTCCGGCCACGGCCCCTTGCCTGACTCTCCTACTAGGCTTGGGAAGCTTGGTCTCCCTGCCGAGGTAAGGTCGAACGTCCTGCCGAGCCTTACGCTCGAATTCTGGCCAATCCCCCTTGCCTGACTCTTCTACTAGGCTTGGAAAGCTTGGTCTCCCTGCCGAGCCAAGGTCGAACGTCCTGCCGAGCCTTACACACGAACTCCGGCCAAGCCCCTTTGCCTGACTCTCCTACTAGGCTTGTCAAGCTTGGTCTCCCTGCCGAGCCTTGCACTCCAACTCCGGCCAAGCCCCCGTGCCTGACCCTACTAGGCTTGGGAAGCTCGGTCTCCCTGACGAGGTAAGGTCGAACGTCCTGCCGAGCCTTACACATGAACTCCGGCCAAGCCCCCTTGCCTGACCCTCCGACTAGGCTTGGCAAGCTTTTTCTCCCTGCCGAGGTGAGGTCGGATGTCCTGCCGAGACTTACAGTCGAACTCCAGCCAAGCCCCCTTGCCTGACCCTACTAGGCTTGGGAAGCTTGGTCCCCCTGCCGAGGTAAGGTCGAACGTCCTGCCGAGCCTTACACACTAACTCCGGCCAAGCCCCCTTGCCTGACTCTCCTACTAGGCTTGGGAAGCTTGGTCTCCCTGCCGAGGTAAGGTCGAACGTCCTGCCGATCCTTACACTCGAACTCCGACCAAGCCCCCTTGCCTGACTCTCCTACTAGGCTTGGGAATCTTAATCTCCCTGCCAAGGTAAGGTCGAACGTCCTGCCGAGACTTACACACGAACTCCGGCCAAGCCCCTTGCCTGACTCTCCTACTCGGCTTGGGAAGCTTGGTCTCCCTGCTGAGGTAAGGTCGAACGTCCTGCCGAGCCTTGCACTCCAAATCCGGCCAAGCCCCCTTGCCTGACTCTCCTGCTAGGCTTGGGAAGCTTGGTCTCCCTGCCGAGCCTTACACTCGAACTCTGGCCAAGACCCCTTGCCTGACTCTCCTATTAGGCTTGGCAAGCTTGGTCTCCCTGCCGAGCCTTACACTCGGATTCCCGCCAAGCCCCCTTGCCTGATCCTCCTATGCTTGGGAAGCTTGGTCTCCCTGCCGAGGTAAGGTCGAACGTCCTGCCGAGCCTTACACTCGAACTCCGGCCAAGCCCCCTTGCCTGACTCTGCTACTAGGCTTGGGAAGCTTGGTCTCCCTGCCGAGTTAAGGTCGAACGCCCTGCCGAGCCTTACACTCGAATTCCGGCCAAGCCCCCTTGCCTGACCCTACTAGGCTTGGGAAGCTTGGTCTCCCTGCCGAGCTAAGGTCGAACGTCCTGCCGAGGCTTACACACGAACTCCGGCCAAGCCCCCTTGCCTGACTCTCCTACTAGGCTTGGGATGCTTGGTCTCCCTGCTGAGGTAAGGTCGAACGTCCTGCCGAGCCTTACACTCCAAATCCTGCCAAGCCCCCTTGCCTGACTCTCCTACTAGGCTTGGGAAGCTTGGTCTCCCTGCTGAGGTAAGGTCGAACGTCCTGCCGAGCCTTACACTCCAAATCCGGCCAAGTCCCCTTGCCTGATTGTCCTACTAGGCTTGGGAAGCTTGGTCTCCCTGCTGAGGTAAGGTTGAACGTCCTGCCGAGCCTTACACCCCATATCCGGCCAAGCCCCCTTGCCTGACCCTACTAGGCTTGGGAAGCTTGGTCTCCCTGCCGAGCTAAGGTCGAACGTCCTGCCGAGCCTTACACTTGAACTCCGGCCAAGCCCCCTTGCCTGACTCTCCTACTAGGCTTGGGAAGCTTGGTCTCCCTGCCGAGGTAAGGTTGGACGTCCTGCCGAGCCTTACACTCGGACTCCAGCCAAGCCCCCTTGCCTGACCCTACTAGGCTTGGGAAGCTTGGTCTCCCTGCCGAGGTAAGGTCGAACGTCCTGCCGAGCCTTACACTCGGACTCCGGCCAAGCCCCCTTGCCTGACTCTCCTACTAGGCTTGGGAAGCTTGGTCTCTCTGCCGAGCCTTACACTCCAAATCCGGCCAAGCCCCCTTGCCTGACTCTCCTACTAGGCTTGGGAAGCTTGGTCTCCCTGCCGATGTAAGGTCGAACGTCCTGCCGAGCCTTACACTCCAACTCCGGCCAAGCCCCCTTGCCTGTCTCTCCTACTAGGCTTGGGAAGCTTGGTCTCCCTGCCGAGGTAAGGTCGAACGTCCTGCCGAGCCTTACACTCGAACTCCGGCCACGTCCCCTTGCCTGACTATCCTACTAGGCTTGGGAAGCTTGGTCTCCCTGCCAAGGTAAGGTCGAACGTCCTGCCGAGCCTGACATTCGAACTGCGGACAAGCCCCCTTGCCTGACTCTCCTACTTGGCTTGGGAAGCTTGGTCTCCCTTCCGAGGTAAGGTCGGAAATCCTGCCGAGCCTTACAGTCGAACTCCAGCCAAGACCCCTTGCCTGACCCTACTAGGCTTGGGAAGCTTTGTCTCCCTGCCGAGGTAAGGTCGAATGCTTTGCCGAGTCTTTCACTCCAACTCCGCCCGAGCCCCCTTGCCTGACTCTCCTACTAGACTTGGGGAGCTTGGTCTCCCGGCCGAGGTAAGGTCGAACGTCCTGCCGAGCCTTACGCTCGAACTCCGGCTAAGCCCCCTTGCCTGACTCTCCTACTAGGCTTGGGAAGCTTGGTCTCCCTGTCGAGCCTTACACTCGAACTCCGGTCAAGCCCCCTTGCCTGACCCTCCTAGGCTTGGGAAGCTTGGTCTTCCGGCCAAAGTAAGGTCGAACGTCCTGCCGACCCTTACACTCGAACTCCGGCTAAGCCCCCTTGCCTGACTCTCCTACTAGGCTTGGGAATCTTGGTCTCCCTGTCGAGCCTTACACTCGAACTCCGGTCAAGCCCCCTTGCATAACCCTCCTAGGCTTGGGAAGCTTGGTCTCCCGGCCAAAGTAAGGTCGAACATCCTGCCGAGCCTTACACTCGAACTCCGGCCAAGCCCTCTTGCCTGACTATCCGAATAGGCTTGGGAAGCTTGGTCTCTCTGACGAGGTAAGGTCGAACGACCTGCCGAGCCTTACACTCCAACTCCGCTCAAGTCCCCTTGCCTGACTCTCCTACTAGGCTTGGGAAGCTTTGTCTCCCTGCCGAGGTAAGGTAGAACGTCCTGCCGAGCCTTACACTCGAACTCCGGCCAAGCCCCCTTGCCTGACTCTCCTACAAGGCTTGGGAAGCTTGGTCTCCCTGCCGAGCCTTGCACTCCAACTCCGGCCAAGACCCCTTGCCTGACTCTCCTACAAGGCTTGGGAAGTTTGGCCTCCCTGCCGAGGTAAGGTCGAACGTCCTGCCGAGCCTCACACTCGAACTCCGGCCAAGCCCCCTTGCCTGTCTCTCCTACTGGGGTTCGGAAGCTTGGTCTCCCTGCCGAGGTAAGGTCGAATGTCCTGCCGAGCCTTACACTCCAAGTCCGTCCAAGCCCCCTTGCCTGTCTCTCCCACTAGGCTTGGGAAGCTTGGTCTCCCTGCCGAGGTAAGGTCGAACGTCCTGCCGAGCCTGACACTCGAACTCCGGCCAAGCCCCCTTGCCTGACTCTCCTACTAGGCTTGGCAAGTTCGGTCTCCCTGCCAAGGTAAGGGCGAACGTCCTGCCGAGCCTGACACTCGAACTCCGGCCAAGCCCCCTTGCCTGACCCTACTAGGCTTTGGAAGCTTGGTCTCCCTGGTGAGGTAAGGTCGAACGTCCTGCCGAGCCTTACACTCAAACTCTGCCAAGCCCCCTTGCCTGACTCTCCTACTAGGCTTGGGAAGCTTGGTCTCCCTGCCGACGTTAGGTTGAACGTCCTGCCGAGACTTACACTCGAACTCCGGCCAAACCCCCTTGCCTGACTCTCCTACTAGGCTTGGGAAGCTTGCTCTCCCAGCCGAGGTAAGGTTGGGCGTCCTGCCGAGCCTTACAGTCGAACTCCAGGCAAGACCCCTTGCCTGACCCTACTAGGCTTGGGAAGCTTGGTCTCCCTGCTGAGGTAAGGTCGAACGTCCTGACAAGCCTTAGGCTTGAACTCCGGCCAAGCCCCCCTGCCTGACTCTCCTACCAGGCTTGGGAAGCTTGGTCTCCCTGCCGAGGTAAGGTCGAATGTCCTGCCGAGCCGTACACTCCAACTCAGGCCAAGCCCCCTTGCCTGTCTCTCCTACTAGGCTTGGGAAGCTTGGTCGCCCTGCCGAGGTGAGGTCGAACGTCCTGCCGAGCCTGACACTCGAACTCCGGCCAAGCCCCCTTGCCTGACTCTCCTACTAGGCTTGGCAAGTTTGGTCTCCCTGCCAAGGTAAGGTCGGACATCGTGCTGAGCCTTACACTCGAACTCCGGCCAAGTCCCCTTGCCTGACTCTGCATATAGGCTTGGCAAGCTTGGCCTCCCTGCCGAGGTAAGGTCGAATGTCCTGCCGAGCCTTACACTCCAAATCTGTCCAAGCCCCCTTGCCTGACTCTCCTGCTAGGCTTGGGAAGCTTGGTCTCCCTGCTGAGGTAAGGTCGAACGTCATGACAAGCCTTATGCTCGAACTCTGGCCAAGACCCCTTGCCTGACTCTCCTACCAGGCTTGGGAAGCTTGGTCTCCCTGCTGAGGTAAGGTCGAACGTCCTGCCGAGCCTTGCACTCAAACTCCGGCCAAGCCCCCTTGCCTGTCTCTCCTACTCGGCTTGGGAAGCTTGGCCTCCCTGCCGAGGTAAGGTCGAACGTCCTGCCGAGCCTGACACTCCAACTGCGGCCAAGCCCCCTTGCCTGACTCTCCTACTAGGCTTGGGAAGCTTGGTCTCCCTGCCGAGGTAAGGTCGAACGTCCTGCCGAGCCTCACACTCGAACTCCAGCCAAGACCCCTTGCCTGACCCTACTAGGCTTGGGAAGCTTGGTCTCCCACCTGCGGTAAAGTCGAACGTCCTGACAAGCCTTACGCTTGAACTCCGGCCAAGCCCCCTTGCCTGACTCTCCTACTAGGCTTGGGAAGCTTGGTCTCCCCGCCGAGGTAAGGTCGAACGTCCTGCCGAGCCTTACACTCCAACTCAGGCCAAGCCCCCTTGCCTGTCTCTCCTACTCGGCTTGGGAAGCTTGGTCTCCCTGCCGAGGTAAGGTCGGAAATCCTGCCGAGCCTTACAGTCGAACTCCAGCCAAGACACCTTGCCTGACCCTACTAGGCTTGGGAAGCTTGGTCTCCCTGCCGAGGTAAGGTCGAACGTCCTGCCGAGCCTTACACTCGAACTCCGGCCACGTCCCCTTGCCTGACTCTCCTACTATGCTTGTGAAGCTTGCTCTCCCTGCTGAGGTAAGGTCGAACGTCCTGCCGAGCCTTACACTCGAACTCCGGCCAAGCCCCCTTGCCTGACTCCCCTACTAGGCTTGGGAAGCTTGGTCTCCCTGCCGAGGTAAGGTCGAACGTCCTGCCGAGCCTTACACTCGAACTCCGGCCAAGCCCCCTTGCCTGACTCTCCTACTAGGCTTGGGAAGCTTGGTCGCCCTGCCGAGTTTAGGTCGAGCGTCCTGCCGAGCCTTACGCTCGAATTCCGGCCAAGCTCCCTTGCCTGACCCTACTAGGCTTGGGAAGCTCGGTCTACCTGCCGAGGTAAGGTCGAACGTCCTGCCGAGCCTTACACACGAACTCCGACCAAGCCCCCTTGCCTGACTCTCCTACTAGGCTTGGGAAGCTTGGTCTCCCTGTCGAGCCTTACACTCGAACTCCGGCCAAGCCCCCTTGCCTGTCTCTCCTACAAGGCTTGGGAAGCTTGGTCTCCCTGCCGAGACTTGCGCTCGAACTCCGGCCAACCCCCCTTGCCTGACCCTACTCGGCTTTGGAAGCTTGGTCTCCCTGGTGAGGTAAGGTCGAACGTCCTGCCGAGCCTTACACTCAAACTCTGCCAAGCCCCCTTGCCTGTCTCTCCCACTAGGCTTGGGAAGCTTGGTCTCCCTGCCGAGGTAAGGTCGAACGTCCTGCCGAGCCTGACACTCGAACTCCGGCCAAGCCCCCTTGCCTGACTCTCCTACTAGGCTTGACAAGTTTGGTCTCCCTGCCAAGGTAAGGTCGGACATCGTGCTGAGCCTTACACTCGAACTCCGGCCAAGTCCCCTTGCCTGACTCTGCATATAGGCTTGGCAAGCTTGGCCTCCCTGCCGAGGTAAGGTCGAACGTCCTGCCGAGCCTTACACTCCAAATCTGTCCAAGCCCCCTTGCCTGACTCTCCTGCTAGGCTTGGGAAGCTTGGTCTCCCTGCTGAGGTAAGGTCGAACGTCATGACAAGCCTTATGCTCGAACTCTGGCCAAGACCCCTTGCCTGACTCTCCTACCAGGCTTGGGAAGCTTGGTCTCCCTGCTGAGGTAAGGTCGAACGTCCTGCCGAGCCTTGCACTCAAACTCCGGCCAAGCCCCCTTGCCTGTCTCTCCTACTCGGCTTGGGAAGCTTGGCCTCCCTGCCGAGGTAAGGTCGAACGTCCTGCCGAGCCTGACACTCCAACTGCGGCCAAGCCCCCTTGCCTGACTCTCCTACTAGGCTTGGGAAGCTTGGTCTCCCTGCCGAGGTAAGGTCGAACGTTCTGCCGAGCCTCACACTCGAACTCCAGCCAAGACCCCTTGCCTGACCCTACTAGGCTTGGGAAGCTTGGTCTCCCACCTGCGGTAAAGTCGAACGTCCTGACAAGCCTTACGCTTGAACTCCGGCCAAGCCCCCTTGCCTGACTCTCCTACCAGGCTTGGGAAGCTTGCTGTCCCTGCCGAGGTAAGGTCGAACGTCCTGCCGAGCCTTACACTCGAACTCCGGCCAAGCCCCCTTGCCTGACTCTCCTACTAGGCTTGGGAAGCTTGGTCTCTCTGCCGAGCCTTGCACTCCAAATCCGGCCAAGCCCCCTTGCCTGACTCTCCTACTAGGCTTGGGAAGCTTGGTCTCCCCGCCGAGGTAAGGTCGAACGTCCTGCCGAGCCTTACACTCCAACTCAGGCCAAGCCCCCTTGCCTGTCTCTCCTACTCGGCTTGGGAAGCTTGGTCTCCCTGCCGAGGTAAGGTCGGAAATCCTGCCGAGCCTTACAGTCGAACTCCAGCCAAGACACCTTGCCTGACCCTACTAGGCTTGGGAAGCTTGGTCTCCCTGCCGAGGTAAGGTCGAACGTCCTGCCGAGCCTTACACTCGAACTCCGGCCACGTCCCCTTGCCTGACTCTCCTACTATGCTTGTGAAGCTTGGTCTCCCTGCTGAGGTAAGGTCGAACGTCCGGCCGAGCCTTACACTCGAACTCCGGCCAAGCCCCCTTGCCTGACTCCCCTACTAGGCTTGGGAAGCTTGGTCTCCCTGCCGAGGTAAGGTCGAACGTCCTGCCGAGCCTTACACTCGAACTCCGGCCAAGCCCCCTTGCCTGACTCTCCTACTAGGCTTGGGAAGCTTGGTCTCCCTGCCGAGTTTAGGTCGAGCGTCCTGCCGAGCCTTACGCTCGAATTCCGGCCAAGCTCCCTTGCCTGACCCTACTAGGCTTGGGAAGCTCGGTCTACCTGCCGAGGTAAGGTCGAACGTCCTGCCGAGCCTTACACACGAACTCCGACCAAGCCCCCTTGCCTGACTCTCCTACTTGGCTTGGGAAGCTTGGTCTCCCTGTCGAGCCTTACACTCGAACTCCGGCCAAGCCCCCTTGCCTGTCTCTCCTACAAGGCTTGGGAAGCTTGGTCTCCCTGCCGAGCCTTGCGCTCGAACTCCGGCCAAGCCCCCTTGCCTGACCCTCCTAGGCTTGGGAAGCTTGGTCTCCCTGACGAGGTAAGGTCGAACGTCCTGCCGAGCCTTACACTCCAACTCAGGCCAAGCCCCCTTGCCTGACTCTCCTACTAGACTTGGGAAGCTTGGTCTCCCTTCCGAGGTAAGGTCGAACGTCCTGCCGAGCCTTACACTCGAACTCCAGCCAAGCCCCCTTGCCTCACCCTACTAGGCTTGGGAAGTTTCGTGTCCCGGCCGAGGTAAGGTCGAACGTCCTGCCGAGCCTTACACTCGAACTCCGGCTAAGCCCCCTTGCCTGACTCTCCTACTAGGTTTGGGTAGCTTGGTCTCCCTGCCGAGGTAAGGTCGAACGTCCTGCCGAGACTTACATGCCAAATCCGGCCAAGCCCCCTTGCCTGACCCAACTAGGCTTGGGAAGGTTGGTCTCCCTGCCGAGGTAAGGTCGAACGTCCCGCCGAGCCTTACACTCGATCTCCGGCCAAACCCACTTGCCTGACTCTCCTACTAGGCTTGGGAAGCTTGGTCTCCCTGCCGAGCCTTACACTCGAACTCCGGCCAAGCCCCCTTGCCTGACCCAACTAGGCTTGGGAAGGTTGGTCTCCCTGCCGAGGAAAGGTCGAACGTCCTGCCGTGCCTTACACTCAAACTCCGGCCAAGCCCCCTTGCCTGGCTCTCCTACTAGGCTTGGGAAGCTTGGTCTCCCTGCCGAGGTAAGGTCGAACGTCCTGCCGAGCCTTACACTCGAACTCCGGCCAAGCTCCCTTGCCTGACCCTCCTACTAGGCTTGGGAAGCTTGGTCTCCCTGTCCAGCCTTACACTCGAACTCCGGCCACGGCCCCTTGCCTGACTCTCCTACTAGGCTTGTCAAGCTTGGTCTCCCTGCCGAGCCTTACACTCCAACTCCGGCCAAGCCCCCGTGCCTGACCCTACTAGGCTTGGGAAGCTCGGTCTCCCTGACGAGGTAAGGTCGAACGTCCTGCCGAGCCTTACACATGAACTCCGGCCAAGCCCCCTTGCCTGACCCTCCGACTAGGCTTGGCAAGCTTTTTCTCCCTGCCGAGGTGAGGTCGGATGTCCTGCCGAGACTTACAGTCGAACTCCAGCCAAGCCCCCTTGCCTGACCCTACTAGGCTTGGGAAGCTTGGTCCCCCTGCCGAGGTAAGGTCGAACGTCCTGCCGAGCCTTACACACTAACTCCGGCCAAGCCCCCTTGCCTGACTCTCCTACTAGGCTTGGGAAGCTTGGTCTCCCTGCCGAGGTAAGGTCGAACGTCCTGCCGATCCTTACACTCGAACTCCGACCAAGCCCCCTTGCCTGACTCTCCTACTAGGCTTGGGAATCTTAATCTCCCTGCCGAGGTAAGGTCGAACGTCCTGCCGAGACTTACACACGAACTCCGGCCAAGCCCCTTGCCTGACTCTCCTACTAGGCTTGGGAAGCTTGGTCTCCCTGCCGAGGTAAGGTCGAACGTCCTGCCGAGCCTTACACTCCAAATCCGGCCAAGCCCCCTTGCCTGACTCTCCTGCTAGGCTTGGGAAGCTTGGTCTCCCTGCCGAGCCTTACACTCGAACTCTGGCCAAGACCCCTTGCCTGACTCTCCTATTAGGCTTGGCAAGCTTGGTCTCCCTGCCGAGCCTTACACTCGGATTCCCGCCAAGCCCCCTTGCCTGATCCTCCTATGCTTGGGAAGCTTGGTCTCCCTGCCGAGGTAAGGTCGAACGTCCTGCCGAGCCTTACACTCGAACTCCAGCCAAGCCCCCTTGCCTGACCCTACAAGGCTTGGGAAGCTTTGTCTCCCTGCCGAGGTATGGTCGAACGTCCTGGCGAGCCTTACACTTGAAGTTCGGCCAAGCCCCCTTGCTTGACTCTCCTGCTAGGCTTGGGAAACTTGGTCACCCTGCCGAGACTTACGCTTGAACTCCGTCCAAGCCCCCTTGCCTGATCCTCCTATGCTTGGGAAGCTTGGTCTCCCTGCCGAGGTAAGGTCGAACATCCTGCTGAGCCTTACACTCGAACTCTGGCCAAGCCCTCTTGCCTGACTCTCCTACTAGTCTTGGAAAGCTTCGTCTCCCTGCAGAGCCTTACACTCGAACTCCGGCCAAGCCGCCTTGCCTGACACTCCTACTAGGCTTGGGAAGATTCGTGTCCCAGCCGAGGCAAGGTCGAACGTCCTGCCGAGCCTTACACTCGAACTCCGGCCAAGCCCCCTTGCCTGACTCTCCTACTAGGCTTGGGAAGCCTGGCCTCCCTGCCGAGGTAAGGTCAAACATCCTGCCGAGCCTTACACTCGAACTCCGGACAAGCCCCCTTGCCTGACTCACCGACTAGGCTTGGGAAGCGTGGTCTCCCTGCCGAGGTAAGGTCAAACATCCTGCCGAGCCTTACACTCGAACTCCGGCCAAGACCCCTTGCCTGACTCTCCTACTAGGCTTGGGAAGGTTGGTCTCCCTGCCGAGACTTACACTCGAACTCCGGCCAAGCCCCCTTGCCTGCCTCTCCTACTAGGCTTGGAAAGCTTGGTCTCCCTGCCAAACCTTACACTCGAACTCCGGCCAAGCCCCCTTGCCTGACTCTCCTACTAGGCTTGGGAAACTTGATATCCCTGCCGAGGTAAGGTCGAACGTCCTGCCGAGCCTTACACTCGAACTCCGGCCAAGCCCCCTTGCCTGACCCTCCTACTAGGATTGGGAAGGTTGGTCTCCCTGCCGAGCCTTACACTCGAACTCCGGCCAAGCCCCCTTGGCTGACTCTCCTACTAGGCTTGGGAAGCTTGGTCTCCCTGCCGAGCCTTACACTCGAACTCCGGCCAAGCCCCCTTGCCTTACTCACCTACTAGGCTTGGGAAGCTTTGTCTCCCTGCCGAGGTAAGGTCGAAGGTCCTACCGAGCCTTACACTCGAACTCCGGCCAAGCCCCCTTGCCTGACTCTCCTACTAGGCTTGGGAAGCTTGGTCTCCCTGCCGAGGTAAGGTCGAACGTCCTGCCGAGCCTTACACTCGAACTCCGGCCAAGCCCCCTTGCCTGACTCTCCTACTAGGCTTGGGAATCTTGGTCTCCCTGCCGAGGTTAGGTCGTACGTCCTGCAGAACCTTACACTCGAACTCCGGCTAAGCCCCCTAGCCTGATTCTCCTACTAGGCTTCGCAAGCTTAGTCTCCCTGCCGAGCCTTACACTCGAACTCCGGCCAAGCCCCCTTGCCTGACCCTACTAGGCTTGGGAAGCTTGGTCTCCCTGCCGAGCTAAGGTCGAAGGTCCTGCCGAGCCTTACACTCGAACTCCGGCCAAGCCCCCTTGCCTGACCCTACTGGGCTTGGGAAGCTTGGTCTCCCTGCCGAGCTAAGGTCGAACGTCCTGCCGAGCCTTACACTCGAACTCCGGCCAAGCCCCCTTGCCTGACCCTACTGGGCTTGGGAAGCTTGGTCTCCCTGCCGAGCTAAGGTCGAACGTCCTGCCGAGCCTTACACTCGAACTCCGGCCAAGCCCCCTTGCCTGACTCTGCTACTAGGCTTGGGAAGCTTGGTGTCCCGGCCGAGGTAATGTCGAACGTCCTGCCGAGCCTTACACTCGAACTCCGGCCAAGCCCCCTTGCCTGACTCTCCTACTAGGCTTGGGAAGGTTGGTCTCCCTCCCGAGGAAAGGTCGCACGTCCTGCCAAGCCTTACACTCGAACTCCGGCCAAGCCCCCGTGCCTGCCTCTCCTACTAGGCTTGGGAAGGTTGGTCTCCCTGCCGAGGTTAGGTCGAACGTCCTGCCGAACCTTACACTCGAACTCCGGCCAAGCCCCCTTGCCTGACTTTCCTACTAGGTTTGGGAAGGTTGGTCTCCCTGCCGAGGTAAGGTCGAACGTCCTGCCGAGCCTTACACTCGAACTCCGGCCAAGCCCCGTTGCCTGACTCTAATACTAGGCTTGGGAAGGTTGGTCTCCCTGCCGAGACTTACACTCGAACTCCGGCCAAGCCCCCTTGCCTGCCTCTCCTACTAGGCTTGGAAAGCTTGGTCTCCCTGCCAAGCCTTACACTCGAACTCCGGAAAAGCCTCCTTGCCTGACCCTACTAGGCTTGGGAAGCTTGCTCTCCCTGCCGAGCTAAGGTCGAAGGTCCCGCCGAGCCTTACACTCGAACTCCGGCCAAGCCCCCTTGCCTGACTGTGCTACGAGGCTTGGGAAGCTTGGTGTCCCGGGCGAGGTAATGTCGAACGTCCTGCCGAGCCTTACACTCGAAGTCGGGCCAAGCCCCCTTGCCTGACCGTACTAAGCTTGGGAAGCTCGGTCTCCCTGCCGAGGTAAGGTCGAACGTCATGCCGTGCGTTACACTCGAACTCCGGCCAAGCCCCCTTGCCTGACTCTCCTGGTAGGCTTGGGAAGTTTGGTCTCCCTGCCGAGGTAAGGTCGAACGTCATGACAAGCCTTACACTCGAACTCCGGCCAAGCCCCGTTGCCTGACTCTCCTACTAGGCATGGCAAGCTCGGTCTCCCTGCCGAGGTAAGGTCGGGCGTCCTGCCAAGCCTTACACTCTAACTCCAGCCAAGCCCCCTTGCCTGACTCTCCTACTAGGCTTGGGAAGCTTGGTTTCCCTGCCGAGGTAAGGTCGAATGTCCTGCCGAGCCTTACACTCCAACTCAGGCCAAGCCCCCTTGCCTGAATCTCCTACTAGACTTGGGAAGCTTGGTCTCCCTTCCGAAGTAAGGTCGAACGTCCTGCCGAGCCTTACACTCGAACTCCGGCCAAGCCGCCTTGCCTAACTCTCCTACTAGGCTTGGGAAGTTTCGTGTCCCAGCCGAGGTAAGGTCGAACGTCCTGCCGAGCCTTACACTCGAACTCCGGCCAAGCCGCCTTGCCTGACTCTCCTACTAGGCTTGGGAAGCCTGGCCTCCCTGCCGAGGTAAGGTCAAACGTCCTGCCGAGCCTTACACTCGAACTGCGGCCAAGCCCCCTTGCCTGACTCTCCTACTAGGCTTGGGAAGCTTGGTCACCCTGCCGAGCCTTACACTCGAACTCCGGCCAAGCCCCCTTGCCTGACTCTCCTACTAGGCTTGGGAAGCTTGGTCTCCCTGCCGAGGTTAGGTCGTACGTCCTGCAGAACCTTACACTCGAACTCCGGCTAAGCCCCCTAGCCTGATTCTCCTACTAGGCTTCGCAAGCTTAGTCTCCCTGCCGAGCCTTACACTCGAACTCCGGCCAAGCCCCCTTGCCTGACCCTACTAGGCTTGGGAAGCTTGGTCTCCCTGCCGAGCTAAGGTCGAAGGTCCTGCCGAGCCTTACACTCGAACTCCGGCCAAGCCCCCTTGCCTGACCCTACTGGGCTTGGGAAGCTTGGTCTCCCTGCCGAGCTAAGGTCGAACGTCCTGCCGAGCCTTACACACGAACTCCGGCCAAGCCCCCTTGCCTGACCCTACTGGGCTTGGGAAGCTTGGTCTCCCTGCCGAGGTAAGGTCGAACGTCCTGCCGAGCCTTACACTCGAACTCCGGCCAAGCCCCCTTGCCTGACTCTGCTACTAGGCTTGGGAAGCTTGGTGTCCCGGCCGAGGTAATGTCGAACATCCTGCCGAGCCTTACACTCGAACTCCGGCCAAGCCCCCTTGCCTGACTCTCCTACTAGGCTTGGGAAGGTTGGTCTCACTCCCGAGGAAAGGTCGCACGTCCTGCCAAGCCTTACACTCGAACTCCGGCCAAGCCCCCGTGCCTGCCTCTCCTACTAGGCTTGGGAAGGTTGGTCTCCCTGCCGAGGTAAGGTCGAACGTCCTGCCGAACCTTACACTCGAACTCCGGCCAAGCCCCCTTGCCTGACTTTCCTACTAGGTTTGGGAAGGTTGGTCTCCCTGCCGAGGTAAGGTCGAACGTCCTGCCGAGCCTTACACTCGAACTCCGGCCAAGCCCCGTTGCCTGACTCTCCTACTAGGCATGGCAAGCTCGGTCTCCCTGCCGAGGTAAGGTTGGGCGTCCTGCCAAGCCTTACACTCGAACTGCGGCCAAGCCCCCTTGCCTGACTCTCCTACTAGGCTTGGGAAGCTTGGTCTCCCTGCCGAGGTAAGGTCGATCGTCCTGCCGAGCCTTACACTCCAACTCCGGCCAAGCCCCCTTGCCTGACTCTCCTAGTAGGCTTGGGAAGCTTGGTCTCCCTTCCGAAGTAAGGTCGAACGTCCTGCCGCGCCTTACACTCGAACTCCGGCCAAGCCGCCTTGCCTGACTCTCCTACTAGGCTTGGGAATTTTCGTGTCCCAGCCGAGGCAAGGTCGAACGTCCTGCCGAGCCTTACACTCGAACTCCGGCTAGGCCCCCTTGCCTGACTCTCCTACTAGGCTTGGGAAGCCTGGCCTCCCTGCCGAGGTAAGGTCGAACGTCCTGCCGAGCCTTACACTCGAACTCCGGCCAAGCCCCCTTGCCTGACTCTAATACTAGGCTTGGGAAGGTTGGTCTCCCTGCCGAGACTTACACTCGAACTCCGGCCAAGCCCCCTTGCCTGCCTCTCCTACTAGGCTTGGAAAGCTTGGTCTCCCTGCCAAGCCTTACACTCGAACTCCGGAAAAGCCTCCTTGCCTGACCCTACTAGGCTTGGGAAGCTTGCTCTCCCTGCCGAGCTAAGGTCGAAGGTCCCGCCGAGCCTTACACTCGAACTCCGGCCAAGCCCCCTTGCCTGAGTGTGCTACGAGGCTTGGGAAGCTTGGTGTCCCGGGCGAGGTAATGTCGAACGTCCTGCCGAGCCTTACACTCGAACTCGGGCCAAGCCCCCTTGCCTGACCGTACTAAGCTTGGGAAGCTCGGTCTCCCTGCCGAGGTAAGGTCGAACGTCATGCCGTGCGTTACACTCGAACTCCGGCCAAGCCCCCTTGCCTGACTCTCCTGGTAGGCTTGGGAAGTTTGGTCTCCCTGCCGAGGTAAGGTCGAACGTCATGACAAGCCTTACACTCGAACTCCGGCCAAGCCCCGTTGCCTGACTCTCCTACTAGGCATGGCAAGCTCGGTCTCCCTGCCGAGGTAAGGTCGGGCGTCCTGCCAAGCCTTACACTCGAACTCCAGCCAAGCCCCCTTGCCTGACTCTCCTACTAGGCTTGGGAAGCTTGGTTTCCCTGCCGAGGTAAGGTCGAATGTCCTGCCGAGCCTTACACTCCAACTCAGGCCAAGCCCCCTTGCCTGAATCTCCTACTAGACTTGGGAAGCTTGGTCTCCCTTCCGAATAAGGTCGAACGTCCTGCCGAGCCTTACACTCGAACTCCGGCCAAGCCGCCTTGCCTAACTCTCCTACTAGGCTTGGGAAGTTTCGTGTCCCAGCCGAGGTAAGGTCGAACGTCCTGCCGAGCCTTACACTCGAACTCCGGCCAAGCCGCCTTGCCTGACTCTCCTACTAGGCTTGGGAAGCCTGGCCTCCCTGCCGAGGTAAGGTCAAACGTCCTGCCGAGCCTTACACTCGAACTGCGGCCAAGCCCCCTTGCCTGACTCTCCTACTAGGCTTGGGAAGCTTGGTCACCCTGCCGAGCCTTACACTCGAACTCCGGCCAAGCCCCCTTGCCTGTCACGCCTAGTAGGCTTGGGAAGCTTGGTCTCCCTGCCGAGGTAAGGTCGAACGTCCTGCCGAGCCTTACACTGGAACTCTGGCCAAGCCCCCTTGCCTGACTCTGCTACTAGGCTTGGGAAGCTTGGCCTCCCTGCCGATTTAAGGTCGAACGTACTGCCGAACCTTACACTCGAATTCCGGCCAAGCCCCCTTGCCTGACCCTGCTGGGCTTGGGAAGCTTTGTCTCCCTGCCGAGGTAAGGTCGAACGTCCTGCCGAGCCTTACACACGAACTCCGGGCCAGCCCACTTGCCTGACTCTCCTACTAGGCATGGCAAGCTCGGTCTCCCTGCCGAGGTAAGGTCGGGCATCCTGCCAAGCCTTACACTCGAACTCCAGCCAAGCCCCCTTGCCTGACTCTCCTACTAGGCTTGGGAAGCTTGGTCTCACTGCCGAGGTAAGGTCGAACGTCCTGCCGAGCCTTACACTCCAACTCAGGCCAAGCCCCCTTGCCTGAATCTCCTACTAGACTTGGGAAGCTTGGTCTCCCTTCCGAAGTAAGGTCGAACGTCCTGCCGAGCCTTACACTCGAACTCCGGCCAAGCCCCCTTGCCTGACTCTCCTACTAGGCTTGGGAAGCCTGGCCTCCCTGCCGAGGTAAGGTCGAACGTCCTGCCGAGCCTTACGCTCGAACTCCGGCCAAGCCCCCTTGCCTGACTCTCCTACTAGGCATGGGAAGCTTGGTCTCCCTGCCGAGGTAAGGTCGGACGTCCTGCCGACCTTACACTCGAACTCCAGCCAATTCCTTTTGCCTGACCCTCCTAGGCTCGGGAAGCTTGCTCTCCCTGCCGAGGTAAGGTCAAACGTCCTGCCGAGCCTTACACTCGAACTCCGGCCAAGCCCCCTTTCCTGACTCTCCTACTAGGCTTGGGAAGGTTGGTCTCCCTGCCGAGCCTTACACTCGAACTCCGGCCAAGCCCCCTTGCCTGCCTCTCCTACTAGGCTTGGAAAGCTTGGTCTCCCTGCCGAGCCTTACACTCGAACTCCGGCCAAGCCCCCTTGCCTGCCTCTCCTACTAGGCTTGGGAAGCTTGGTCTCCCTGCCGAGGTAAGGTCGAACGTCCTGCCGAGCCTTACACTCCAACTCAGGCCAAGCCCCCTTGCCTGACTCTCCTACTAGACTTGGGAAGCTTGGTCTCCCTTCCGAGGTAAGGTCGAACGTCCTGCCAAGCCTTAAACTCGAACTCCGGCCAAGCCCCCTTGCCTGACACTCCTACTAGGCTAGGGAAGGTTGGTCTCCCAGCCGAGCCTTACACTCGAACTCCGGCCAAGCCCCCTTGCCTGACTCTCCTACTAGGCTTGGGAAGCCTGGCCTCCCTGCCGAGGTAAGGTCGAACGTCCTGCCGAGCCTATACGCTCGAACTCCGGCCAAGCCCCCTTGCCTGACTCCCCTACTAGGCATGGGAAGCTTGGTCTCCCTGCCGAGGTAAGGTCGGACGTCCTGCCGACCTTACACTCGAACTCCAGCCAATTCCTTTTGCCTGACCCTCCTAGGCTCGGGAAGCTTGCTCTCCCTGCCGAGGTAAGGTCAAACGTCCTGCCGAGCCTTACACTCGAACTCCGGCCAAGCCCCCTTTCCTGACACTCCTACTAGGCTTGGGAAGGTTGGTCTCCCTGCCGAGCCTTACACTCGAACTCCGGCCAAGCCCCCTTGCCTGCCTCTCCTACTAGGCTTGGAAAGCTTGGTCTCCCTGCCGAGCCTTACACTCGAACTCCGGCCAAGCCCCCTTGCCTGCCTCTCCTACTAGGCTTGGGAAGCTTGGTCTCCCTGCCGAGGTAAGGTCGAACGTCCTGCCGAGCCTTACACTCCAACTCAGGCCAAGCCCCCTTGCCTGAATCTCCTACTAGACTTGGGAAGCTTGGTCTCCCTTCCGAGGTAAGGTCGAACGTCCTGCCAAGCCTTACACTCGAACTCGGGCCAAGCCCCCTTGCCTGACACTCCTACAAGGCTTGGGAAGGTTGGTCTCCCTGCCGAGCCTTACACTCGAACTCCGGCCAAGCCCCCTTGCCTGCCTCTCCTACTAGGCTTGGAAAGCTTGGTCTCCCTGCCGAGCCTTACACTCGAACTCCGGCCAAGCCCCCTTGCCTGCCTCTCCTACTAGGCTTGGGAAGCTTGGTCTCCCTGCCGAGATAAGGTGGAACGTCCTGCCGAGCCTTACACTCGAACTCTGGCCAAGCCCCCTTGCCTGCCTCTCCTACTAGGCTTGGAAAGCTTGGTCTCCCTGCCGAGCCTTACACGCGAACTCCGGCCAAGCCCCCTTGCCTGACTCTCCTACTAGGCTTGGGAAGCTTGGTCTCCCTGACGAGGTAAGGTCGAACGTCCTGCCGAGCCTTACACTCCAACTCAAGCCAAGCCCCCTTGCCTGACTCTCCTACTAGATTTGGGAAGCTTGGTGTCCCGGGCGAGGTAATGTCGAACGTCCTGCCGAGCCTTACACTCGAACTCCGGCCAAGCCCCCTTGCCTGACTCTCCTACTAGGCTTGGGAAGTTTCGTGTCCCGGCCGAGGTAAGGTCGAACGTCCTGCCGAGCCTTACGCTCGAACTCCGGCCAAGCCCCCTTGCCTGACTCTCCTACTAGGTTTGGGAAGGTTGGTCTCCCTGCCGAGCCTTACACTCGAACTCCGGCCAAGCCCCCTTGCCTGCCTCTCCTACTAGGCTTGGAAAGCTTGGTCTCCCTGCCGAGCCTTACACTCGAACACCGGCCAAGCCCCCTTGCCTGACTCTCCTACTAGGCTTGGGAAGGTTGGTCTCCCTGCCGAGCCTTACACTCGAACTCCGGCCAAGCCCCCTTGCCTGCCTCTCCTACTAGGCTTGGAAAGCTTGGTCTCCCTGCCGAGCCTTACACTCGAACTCCGGCCAAGCCCCCTTGCCTGACTCACCTACTAGGCTTGGGAAGCTTGGTCTCCCTGCCGAGGTAAGTTCGAACGTCCTGCCGAGCATTACACTCGAACTCCGGCCAAGCCCCCGTGCCTGACTCTCCTACTAGGCTTGGGAAGCTTGGCCTCCCTGCTGAGGTAAGGTCGAACGTCCTGCCGAGCCTTACACTCGAACTCCGGCCAAGCCCCCTTGCCTGACTCACCTAATAGGCTTGGGAAGCTGGGTCTCCCTGCCGAGGTAAGGTCGAACGTCCTGCCGAGCCTTACACTCGAACTCCGGCCAAGCCCCCTTGCCTGACTCTCCTACTAGGCTTGGGAAGCTTGGTCTCCTTGCCGAGGTAAGGTCGAACGTCCTGCCGAGCCTTACACTCGAACTCCGGCCAAGCCCCCTTGCCTGACTCTCCTACTAGGCTTGGGAAGCTTGGTCTCCCTGCCGAGGTAAGGTCGAACGTCCTGCCGAGCCTTACACTCGAACTCCGGCCAAGCCCCCTTGCCTGACTCTCCTACTAGACTTGGGAAGCTTGGTCTCCCTGCCGAGCCTTACACTCGAACTCCGGCCAAGCCCCCTTGCCTGACTCTCCTAGTAGGCTTGGGAAGCTTGGTCTCCCTGCCGAGGTAAGGTCGAACGTCCTGCCGAGCCTTACACTCAAACTCCGGCCAAGCCCCCTTGCCTGACTCTCTTACTAGGCTTGGGAAATTTGGTCTCCCTGCCGAGGTAAGGTCGAACGTCCTGCCGAGCCTTACACTCGAACTCCGGCCAAGCCCCCTTGCTTGACTCTCCTGCTAGGCTTGGGAAACTTGGTCTCCCTTCCGAGACTTACGCTGGAACTCCGGCCAAGCCCCCTCGCCTGACCCTACCAGGCTTGGGAAGCTTGGTCTCCCTGCCGAGGTAAGGTCGAACATCCTGCCGAGCCTTACACTCGAACTCCGGCCAAGCCCTCTTGCCTGACTCTCCTACTAGGCTTGGAAAGCTTCGTCTCCCTGCAGAGCCTTACACTCGATCTCCGGCCAAGCCCCCTTGCCTGACTCTCCTACTAGGCTTGGGAAACTTGCTATCCCTGCCGAGGTAAGGTCGAACGTCCTGCCGAGCCTTACACTCGAACTCCGGCCAAGCCCCCTTGCCTGACCCTACTGGGCTTGGGAAGCTTGGTCTCCCTGCCGAGGTAAGGTTGAACGTCCTGCCGAGCCTTACACTCGAACTCCGGCCAAGCCCCCTTGCCTGACCCTACTAGGCTTGGGAAGTTTGGTCTCCCTGCCGAGGTATGGTCGAACGTCCTGCCACGCCTTACACTGAAGCTCCGGCCAAGCCCCCTTGCCTGATTCTCCTACTAGGCTTGGGAAGCTTGGTCTCCCTGCTGAGGTAAGGTCGAATGTCCTGCCGAGCCTTACACTCGAACTCCGGCCAAGCCCCCTTGCCTGACCCTACTAGGCTTGGGAAGCTTGGTCTCCCTGCCGAGGTAAGGTTGAACGTCCTGCCGAGCCTTACACTCGAACTCCGTCCAAGCCCCCTTGCCTGACTCTCCTACTAGGATTGGGAAGGTTGGTCTCCCTGCCGAGCCTTACACTCGAAGTCCGGCCAAGCCCCCTTGCCTGACTCTCCTACTAGGCTTGGGAAGCTTGGTCTCCCTGCCGAGCCTTACACTCGAACTCCGGCCAAGCCCCCTTGCCTGACTCACCTACTAGGCTTGGGAAGCTTTGTCTCCCTGCCGAGGTAAGTTCGAAGGTCCTACCGAGCCTTACACTCGAACTGCGGCCAAGCCCCCTTGCCTGACTCTCCTACTAGGCTTGGGAAGCTTGGTCTCCCTGCCGAGGTAAGGTCGAACGTCCTGCCGAGCCTTACACTCGAACTCCGGCCAAGCCCCCTTGCCTGACTCTCCTACTAGGCTTGGCAAGCTTGGTCTCCCTCCCGAGGAAAGGTCGCACGTCCTGCCAAGCCTTACACTCGAACTCCGGCCAAGCCCCCTTGCCTGACTTTCCTACTAGGTTTGGGAAGTTTGGTCTCCCTGCCGAGGTAAGGTCGAACGTCCTGCCGAGCCTTACACTCGAACACCGGCCAAGCCCCGTTGCCTGACTCTCCTACTAGGCATGGCAAGCTCGGTCTCCCTGCCGAGGTAAGGTCGGGCATCCTGCCAAGCCTTACACTCGAACTCCAGCCAAGCCCCCTTGCCTGACTTACCTACTAGGCTTGGGAAGCTTGGTTTCCCTGCCGAGGTAAGGTCGAACGTCCTGCCGAGCCTTACACTCCAACTCAATCCAAGCCCCCTTGCCTGAATCTCCTACTAGACTTGGGAAGCTTGGTCTCCCTTCCGAAGTAAGGTCGAACGTCCTGCCGAGCCTTACACTCGAACTCCGGCCAAGCCCCCTTGCCTAACTCTCCTACTAGGCTTGGGAACTTTCGTGTCCCAGCCGAGGTAAGGTCGAACGTCCTGCCGAGCCTTACACTCGAACTCCGGCCAAGCCCCCTTGCCTGACTCTCCTACTAGGCTTGGGAAGCTTGGTCTCCCTGCCGAGGTAAGGTCAAACGTCCTGCCGAGCCTTACACTCGAACTGCGGCCAAGCCCCCTTGCCTGACTCTCCTACTAGGCTTGGGAAGCTTGGTCTCCCTGCCGAGCCTTACACTCGAACTCCGGCCAAGCCCCCTTGCCTGTCACGCCTAGTAGGCTTGGGAAGCTTGGTCTCCCTGCCGAGGTAAGGTCGAACGTCCTGCCGAGCCTTACGCTGGAACTCTGGCCAAGCCCCCTTGCCTGACTCTGCTACTAGGCTTTGGAAGCTTGGTCTCCCTGCTGAGGTACGGTCGAACGTCCTGCCGAGCCTTACACTCGAACTCCGGCCAAGCCCCCTTGCCTGACACTCCTACTGGGCTTGGGAAGCTTGGTTTCCCTGCCGAGGTAAGGTCGAACGTCCTGCCGAGCCTTACACTCGAACTCCGGCAAAGCCCCCTTGCCTGACTCTCCTACTAGGCTTGGGAAGCTTGGTCTCCCTGCCGAGGTAAGGTCGAACGTCCTGCCGAGCCTTACACTCGAACTCGGCCAAGCCCCCTTGCGTGACCCTACTTGGCTTGGGAAGCTTGGGCTCCCTGCCGAGGTAAGGTCGATCGTCCTGCCGAGCCTTACACTTGAACTCCGGCTAAGCACCCTTGCCTGAGACCCCTATTAGGCTTGGGAAGCTTGGTCTCCCTGCCGAGGTAAGGTCGAACGTCCTGCCGAGCCTTACACTCGAACTCCGGCCAAGCCCCCTTGCCTGACTCTCCTACTAGGCTTGGGAAGTTTGGTCTCACTGCCGATGTAAGGTCGAACGCCCTGCCGAGCCTTACACTTGTTCTCCGGCCAAGCCCCCTTGCCTGACTCTCCTACTAGGCTTGGGAAGCTTGGTCTCCCTGCCAAGATAATGTCGAACGCCCTGCCGAGCCTCACACTCGAACTCCGGCCAAGCCCCCTTGCCTGACTCTCCTACTAGGGTTGGGAAGCTTGGTCTCCCTGCCGAGGTAAGGTTGAACGTCCTGCTGAGCCTTACACTCGAACTCTGGCCAAGCCCCCTTGCCTGACCCTAGTAGGCTTGGGAAGCTTGGTCTCCCTGCCGAGGTACAGTCGAACGTCCTGCCGAGCCTTACACTCGAACTCCGGCCAAGCCCCCTTGCCTGACTCTCCTACAAGGCTTGGAAAGCTAGGTTTCCCTGCCGAGGTAAGGTCGAACGTCCTGCCGATCCTTACACTCGAACTCCGGCCAAGCCCCCTTGCCTGAATCTCCTACTAGGCTTGGGAAGCTTGGGCTCCCTGCCGAGGTAAGGTCGAACGTCCTGCCGAGCCTTACACTCGAACTCTGGCCAAGCCCCCTTGCCTGAACTTACTTGGCTTGGGAAGCTTGGTCTCCCTGCCGAGGTAAGGTCGAACGTCGTGCCGAGCCTTACACACGAACTCTGGACAATCCCTCTTGCCTGACTCTCCTACTAGGCTTGGGAAGGTTGGTCTCCCTGCCTAGATAATGTCGAACGCCCTGCCGAGCCTTACACTCGAACTCCGGCCAAGCCCCCTTGCCTGACTCTCCTACTGGGCTTGGGAAGCTAGGTCTCCCTGCCGAGGTAAGGTCGAACGTCCTGCCGAGCCTTACACTCGAACTCCGGCCAAGCCCCCTTGCCTGACTCTCCTACTAGGCTTGGGAAGCTTGGTCTCCCTGCCGAGGTAAGGTCGAACGTCCTGCCGAGCCTTACACTCGAACTCCGGCCAAGCCCCCTTGCCTGACCCTACTTGGCTTAGGAAGCTTGGTCTGCCTGCCGCGGTAAGGTCGAACGTCCTGCCGAGCCTTACACTCGAACTCCGGCCAAGCCCCCTTTCCTGACTCTCCTACTGGGCTTGGGAAGCTAGGTCTCCCTTCCGTGGACAGGTCGAACGTCCTGCCGAGCCTTACACTCGAACACCGGCCAAGCCCCCTTGCCTGACTCTCCTACTAGGCTTGGGAAGCTTGTTCTCCCTGCCGAGGTAAGGTCGAACGTCCTGCCGAGCCTTACACTCGAGCTCCGGCCAAGCCCCCTTCCCTGACTCTCCTACTAGGCTTGGGAAGCTTGGTCTGCCTGCCGAGGTATGGTCGAACGGCCTGCCGAGCCTTACACTCGAACTCCGGCCAAGCCCCCTTGCCTGACTCTCCTACTAAGCTTGGGAAGCTTGGTCTCCGTGCCGAGGTAAGGTCGAACATCCTGCCGAGCCTTACACTCGAACTCTGGCCAGGCCCCCTTGCCTGAATCTCCTACTAGGCTTGGGAAGCTTGGTCTCCCTGCCGAGGTAAGGTCGAACGTCCTGCCGAGCCTTACACTCGAACGCTGGCCAAGCCCCCTTTCCTGACTCTCCTACTAGGCTTGGGAAGCTTGGTCTCCCTGCCGAGGTAATGTCGAACGTCCTGCCGAGCCTTACACTCGAACTCTGGCCAAGCCCCCTTGCCTGAATCTCCTACTAGGCTTGGGAAGCTTGGTCTCCCTGCCGAGGTAAGGTCGAACGTCCTGCCGAGCCTTACACTCGAACTCCGGCCAAGCCCCCTTGCCTGGCCCTTGTAGGCTCGGGAAGCTTGGTCTCCCTGCCGAGGTAAGGTCGAACGTCCTGCCGAGCCTTACACTCGAACTCTGGCCAAGCCCCCTTGCCTGACCCTAGTAGGCTTGGGAAGCTTGGTCTCCCTGCCGAGGTAAGGTCGAACGTCCTGCTGAGCCTTACACTCGAACTCCGGCCAAGGCCCCTTGCCTGACTCTCCTACTAGGCTTGGGAAGCTTGGTCTCCCTGCCGAGGTAAGGTCTAACGTCCTGCCGAGCCTTACACTCGAACTCGGCCAAGCCCCCTTGCGTGACCCTACTTGGCTTGGGAAGCTTGGGCTCCCTGCCGAGGTAAGGTCGATCGTCCTGCCGAGCCTTACACTTGAACTCCGGCTAAGCACCCTTGCCTGAGACCCCTATTAGGCTTGGGAAGCTTGGTCTCCCTGCCGAGGTAAGGTCGAACGTCCTGCCGAGCCTTACAATCGAACACCGGCCAAGCCCCCTTGCCTGACATTACTTGGCTTGGGAAGCTTGGTCTCCCTGCCGAGGTAAGGTCGAACGTCCTGCCGAGCCTTACACTCGAACTCCGGCCAAGCCCCCTTGCCTGACTCTCCTACTAGGCTTGGGAAGTTTGGTCTCACCGCCGACCTAAGGTCGAACGCCCTGCCGAGCCTTACACTTGTTCTCCGGCCAAGCCCCCTTGCCTGACTCTCCTACTAGGCTTGGGAAGCTTGGTCTCCCTGCCAAGATAATGTCGAACGCCCTGCCGAGCCTCACACTCGAACTCCGGCCAAGCCCCCTTGCCTGACTCTCCTACTGGGCTTGGGAAGCTTGGTCTCCCTGCCGAGGTAAGGTCGAACGTCCTGCCGAGCCTTACACTCGAACTCCGGCCAAGCCCCCTTGCCTGACTCTCCTACTAGGCTTGGGAAGCTTGGTCTCCCTGCCGAGGTAAGGTCGAACGTCCTGCCGAGCCTTACACTCGAACTCCGGCCAAGCCCCCTTGCCTGGCCTTACTTGGCTTGGGAAGCTTGGTCTCCCTTCCGAGGTGAGGTCGAACGTCCTGCCGAGCCTTACACTCGAACACCGGCCAAGCCCCCTTGCCTGACTCTCCTACTAGGGTTGGGAAGCTTGGTCTCCCTGCCGAGGTAAGGTTGAACGTCCTGCTGAGCCTTACACTCGAACTCTGGCCAAGCCCCCTTGCCTGACCCTAGTAGGCTTGGGAAGCTTGGTCTCCCTGCCGAGGTACAGTCGAAGGTCCTGCCGAGCCTTACACTCGAACTCCGGCCAAGCCCCCTTGCCTGACTCTCCTACAAGGCTTGGGAAGCTAGGTTTCCCTGCCGAGGTAAGGTCGAACGTCCTGCCGAGCCTTACACTCGAACTCCGGCCAAGCCCCCTTGCCTGACTCTCCTACTAGGCTTGGGAAGCTTGGGCTCCCTGCCGAGGTAAGGTCGAACGTCCTGCCGAGCCTTACACTCGAACTCTGGCCAAGCCCCCTTGCCTGAGTACCCTACTAGGCTTGGGAAGCTTGGTCTCCCTGCCGAGATAAGGTCGAACGTCCTGCCGAGCCTCACACTCGAACTCCGGCCAAGCCCCCTTGCCTGACTCTCCTACTGGGCTTGGGAAGCTTGGTCTCCCTGCCGAGGTAAGGTCGAACGTCCTGCCGAGCCTTACACTCGAACTCCGGCCAAGCCCCCTTGCCTGACTCTCCTACTAGGCTTGGGAAGCTTGGTCTCCCTGCCGAGGTAAGGTCGAACGTCCTGCCGAGCCTTACACTCGAACTCCGGCCAAGCCCCCTTGCCTGGCCTTACTTGGCTTGGGAAGCTTGGTCTCCCTTCCGAGGTGAGGTCGAACGTCCTCCCGAGCCTTACACTCGAACACCGGCCAAGCCCCCTTGCCTGACTCTCCTACTAGGGTTGGGAAGCTTGGTCTCCCTGCCGAGGTAAGGTTGAACGTCCTGCTGAGCCTTACACTCGAACTCTGGCCAAGCCCCCTTGCCTGACCCTAGTAGGCTTGGGAAGCTTGGTCTCCCTGCCGAGGTACAGTCGAACGTCCTGCCGAGCCTTACACTCGAACTCCGGCCAAGCCCCCTTGCCTGACTCTCCTACAAGGCTTGGGAAGCTAGGTTTCCCTGCCGAGGTAAGGTCGAACGTCCTGCCGAGCCTTACACTCGAACTCCGGCCAAGCCCCCTTGCCTGACTCTCCTACTAGGCTTGGGAAGCTTGGGCTCCCTGCCGAGGTAAGGTCGAACGTCCTGCCGAGCCTTACACTCGAACTCTGGCCAAGCCCCCTTGCCTGAGTACCCTACTAGGCTTGGGAAGCTTGGTCTCCCTGCCGAGATAAGGTCGAACGTCCTGCCGAGCCTTACACTCGAACTCTGGCCAAGCCCCCTTGCCTGACCCTAGTAGGCTTGGGAAGCTTGGTCTCCCTGCCGAGGTACGGTCGAACGTCCTGCCGAGCCTTACACTCGAACTCCGGCCGAGCACCCTTCCCTGAGTCCCCTATTAGGCTTGGGAAGCTTCGTCTCCCTGCCGAGGTAAGGTCGAATGTCCTGCCGAGCCTTACAATCGAACACCGGCCAAGCCCCCTAGCCTGACATTACTTGGCTTGGGAAGCTTGGTCTCCCTGCCGAGGCAAGGTCGAACGTCCTGCCGAGCCTTACACTCGAACTCCGGCCAAGCCCCCTTTCCTGACTCTCCTACTAGGCTTGGGAAGCTAGGTCTCCCTTCCGTGGACAGGTCGAACGTCCTGCCGAGCCTTACACTCGAACACCGGCCAAGCCCCCTTGCCTGACCCTACTTGGCTTAGGAAGCTTGGTCTGCCTGCCGCGGTAAGGTCGAACGTCCTGCCGAGCCTTACACTCGAACTCCGGCCAAGCCCCCTTGCCTGACTCTCCTACTAGGGTTGGGAAGCTTGGTCTCCCTGCCGAGGTAAGGTCGAACGTCCTGCCGAGCCTTACACTCCAACTCAGGCCAAGCCCCCTTGCCTGACTCTCCTACTCGGCTTGGGAAGCTTGGTCTGCCTGCCGAGGTATGGTCGAACGGCCTGCCGAGCCTTACACTCGAACTCCGGCCAAGCCCCCTTGCCTGACTCTCCTACTAAGCTTGGGAAGCTTGGTCTCCGTGCCGAGGTAAGGTCGAACATCCTACCGAGCCTTACACTCGAACTCTGGCTAGGCCCCCTTGCCTGAATCTCCTACTAGGCTTGGGAAGCTTGGTCTCCCTGCCGAGGTAAGGTCGAACGTCCTGCCGAGCCTTACACTCGAACTCCGGCCAAGCCCCCTTGCCTGGCCCTTGTAGGCTTGGGAAGCTTGGTCTCCCTGCCGAGGTAAGGTCGAACGTCCTGCCGAGCCTTACACTCAAACTCTGGCCAAGCCCCCTTGCCTGACCCTAGTAGGCTTGGGAAGCTTGGTCTCCCTGCCGAGGTAAGGTCGAACGTCCTGCTGAGCCTTACACTCGAACTCCGGCCAAGCCCCCTTGCCTGACTCTCCTACTAGGCTTGGGAAGCTTGGTCTCCCTGCCGAGGTAAGGTCGAACGTCCTGCCGAGCCTTACACTCGAACTCGGCCAAGCCCCCTTGCGTGACCCTACTTGGCTTGGGAAGCTTGGGCTCCCTGCCGAGGTAAGGTCGATCGTCCTGCCGAGCCTTACACTTGAACTCCGGCTAAGCACCCTTGCCTGAGACCCCTATTAGGCTTGGGAAGCTTGGTCTCCCTGCCGAGGTAAGGTCGAACGTCCTGCCGAGCCTTACAATCGAACACCGGCCAAGCCCCCTTGCCTGACATTACTTGGCTTGGGAAGCTTGGTCTCCCTGCCGAGGTAAGGTCGAACGTCCTGCCGAGCCTTACACTCGAACTCCGGCCAAGCCCCCTTGCCTGACTCTCCTACTAGGCTTGGGAAGTTTGGTCTCACTGCCGATGTAAGGTCGAACGCCCTGCCGAGCCTTACACTTGTTCTCCGGCCAAGCCCCCTCGCCTGACTCTCCTACTAGGCTTGGGAAGCTTGGTCTCCCTGCCAAGATAATGTCGAACGCCCTGCCGAGCCTCACACTCGAACTCCGGCCAAGCCCCCTTGCCTGACTCTCCTAGTGGGCTTGGGAAGCTTGGTCTCCCTGCCGAGGTAAGGTCGAACGTCCTGCCGAGCCTTACACTCGAACTCCGGCCAAGCCCCCTTGCCTGACTCTCCTACTAGGCTTGGGAAGCTTGGTCTCCCTGCCGAGGTAAGGTCGAACGTCCTGCTGAGCCTTACACTCGAACTCCGGCCAAGCCCCCTTGCGTGGTCTTACTTGGCTTGGGAAGCTTGGTCTCCCTTCCGAGGTGAGGTCGAACGTCCTGCCGAGCCTTACACTCGAACACCGGCCAAGCCCCCTTGCCTGACTCTCCTACTAGGGTTGGGAAGCTTGGTCTCCCTGCCGAGGTAAGGTTGAACGTCCTGCTGAGCCTTACAGTCGAACTCTGGCCAAGCCCCCTTGCCTGACCCTAGTAGGCTTGGGAAGCTTGGTCTCCCTGCCGAGGTACAGTCGAACGTCCTGCCGAGCCTTACACTCGAACTCCGGCCAAGCCCCCTTGCCTGACTCTCCTACTAGGCTTGGGAAGCTTGGGCTCCCTGCCGAGGTAAGGTCGAACGTCCTGCCGAGCCTTACACTCGAACTCTGGCCAAGCCCCCTTGCCTGAGTACCCTACTAGGCTTGGGAAGCTTGGTCTCCCTGCCGAGTTAAGGTCGAACGTCCTGCCGAGCCTTACACTCGAACCCTGGCCAAGCCCCCTTGCCTGACCCTAGTAGGCTTGGGAAGCTTGGTCTCCCTGCCGAGGTACGGTCGAACGTCCTGCCGAGCCTTACACTCGAACTCCGGCCGAGCACCCTTCCATGAGTCCCCTATTAGGCTTGGGAAGCTTGGTCTCCCTGCCGAGGTAAGGTCGAATGTCCTGCCGAGCCTTACAATCGAACACCGGCCAAGCCCCCTTGCCTGACATTACTTGGCTTGGGAAGCTTGGTCTCCCTGCCGAGGTAAGGTCGAAGGTCCTGCCAAGCCTTACACTCGAACTCCAGCCAAGCACCCTTGCCTGAGTCCCCTATTAGGCTTGGGAAGCTTGGTCTCCCTGCCGAGGTAAGGTCGAACGTCCTGCCGAGCCTTACAATCGAACACCAGCCATACCCCCTTGCCTGAAATTACTTGGCTTGGGAAGCTTGGTCTCCCTGCCGAGGTAAGGTCGAAGGTCCTGCCGAGCCTTACACTCGAACTCCGGCCAAGCCCCCTTGCCTGACTCTCCTACTAGGCCTGGGAAGTTTGGTCTCCCTGCCGATGTAAGGTCGAACGTCCTGCCGAGCCTTACACTCGATCTCCAGCCAAGCCCCCTTGCCTGACTCTCCTACTACGCTTGGGAAGCTTGGTCTCCATGCCAAGATAATGTCGAACGCCCTGCCGAGCCTTACACTCGAACTCCGGCCAAGCCCCCTTGCCTGACTCTCCTACTGGGCTTGGGAAGCTAGGTTTCCCTGCCGAGGTAAGGTCGAACGTCCTGCCGAGCCTTACACTCGAACTCCGGCCAAGCCCCCTTGCCTGACTCTCCTACTAGGCTTGGGAAGCTTGGTCTGCCTGCCGAGGTATGGTCGAACGTCCTGCCGAGCCTTACACTCGAACTCCGGCCAAGCCCCCTTGCCTGACTCTCCTACTAGGCTTGGGAAGCTTGGTCTCCCTGCCGAGGTATGGTCGAACCTCCTGCCGAGCCTTACACTCGAACTCTGGACAAGCCCCCCTGCCTGACTCTCCTACTAGGCTAGGGAAGCTTGGTCTCCCTGCCGAGGTAAGGTCGAACGTCCTGCCGAGCCTTACACTCGAACTCCGGCCAAGCCCCCTTGCCTGACTCTCCTACTAGGCTTGGGAAGCTTGGTCTCCCTGCCGAGGTAAGGTCGAACGTCCTGCCGAGCCTTACACTCGAACTCCGGCCAAGCCCCCTTGCCTGACTCTACTACTAGGCTTGGGAAGCTTGGTCTCCGTGCCGAGGTAAGGTCGAACATCCTGCCGAGCCTTACACTCGAACTCTGGCCAGGCCCCCTTGCCTGAATCTCCTACTAGGCTTGGGAAGCTTGGTCTCCCTGCCGAGATAAGGTCGAACGTCCTGCCGAGCCTTACACTCGAACTCCGGACAAGCCCCCTGGCCTGACTCTCCTACTAAGCTTGGGAAGCTTGGTCTCCCTGCCGAGATAAGGTCGAACGTCCTGCCGAGCCTTACACTCGAATTCCGGCCAAGCCCCCTTGCCGGACCCTTGTAGTCTTGGGAAGCTTTGTCTCCCTGCCGAGGTACGGTCGAACGTCCTGCCGAGCCTTACACTCGAACTCCCCCCAAGCCCCCTTTCCTGACTCTCCTACTTGGCTTGGGAAGCTTGGTCTCCCTGCCGAGGTAAGGTCTAACGTCCTGCCGAGCCTTACACTCGAACTCGGCCAAGCCCCCTTGCGTGACCCTACTTGGCTTGGGAAGCTTGGGCTCCCTGCCGAGGTAAGGTCGATCGTCCTGCCGAGCCTTACACTTGAACTCCGGCTAAGCACCCTTGCCTGAGACCCCTATTAGGCTTGGGAAGCTTGGTCTCCCTGCCGAGGTAAGGTCGAACGTCCTGCCGAGCCTTACAATCGAACACCGGCCAAGCCCCCTTGCCTGACATTACTTGGCTTGGGAAGCTTGGTCTCCCTGCCGAGGTAAGGTCGAACGTCCTGCCGAGCCTTACACTCGAACTCCGGCCAAGCCCCCTTGCCTGACTCTCCTACTAGGCTTGGGAAGTTTGGTCTCACTGCCGATGTAAGGTCGAACGCCCTGCCGAGCCTTACACTTGTTCTCCGGCCAAGCCCCCTTGCCTGACTCTCCTACTAGGCTTGGGAAGCTTGGTCTCCCTGCCAAGATAATGTCGAACGCCCTGCCGAGCCTCACACTCGAACTCCGGCCAAGCCCCCTTGCCTGACTCTCCTACTGGGCTTGGGAAGCTTGGTCTCCCTGCCGAGGTAAGGTCGAACGTCCTGCCGAGCCTTACACTCGAACTCTGGCCAAGCCCCCTTGCCTGGTCTTACTTGGCTTGGGAAGCTTGGTCTCCCTTCCGAGGTGAGGTCGAACGTCCTGCCGAGCCTTACACTCGAACACCGGCCAAGCCCCCTTGCCTGACTCTCCTACTAGGGTTGGGAAGCTTGGTCTCCCTGCCGAGGTAAGGTTGAACGTCCTGCTGAGCCTTACACTCGAACTCTGGCCAAGCCCCCTTGCCTGACCCTAGTAGGCTTGGGAAGCTTGGTCTCCCTGCCGAGGTACAGTCGAACGTCCTGCCGAGCCTTACACTCGAACTCCGGCCAAGCCCCCTTGCCTGACTCTCCTACAAGGCTTGGGAAGCTAGGTTTCCCTGCCGAGGTAAGGTCGAACGTCCTGCCGAGCCTTACTCTCGAACTCCGGCCAAGCCCCCTTGCCTGACTCTCCTACTAGGCTTGGGAAGCTTGGGCTCCCTGCCGAGGTAAGGTCGAACGTCCTGCCGAGCCTTACACTCGAACTCTGGCCAAGCCCCCTTGCCTGACCCTAGTAGGCTTGGGAAGCTTGGTCTCCCTGCCGAGGTACGGTCGAACGTCCTGCCGAGCCTTACACTCGAACTCCGGCCGAGCACCCTTCCCTGAGTCCCCTATTAGGCTTGGGAAGCTTGGTCTCCCTGCCGAGGTAAGGTCGAATGTCCTGCCGAGCCTTACAATCGAACACCGGCCAAGCCCCCTTGCCTGACATTACTTGGCTTGGGAAGCTTGGTCTCCCTGCCGAGGTAAGGTCGAAGGTCCTGCCAAGCCTTACACTCGAACTCCAGCCAAGCACCCTTGCCTCAGTCCCCTATTAGGCTTGGGAAGCTTGGTCTCCCTGCCGAGGTAAGGTCGAACGTCCTGCCGAGCCTTACAATCGAACACCGGCCATACCCCCTTGCCTGAAATTACTTGGCTTGGGAAGCTTGGTCTCCCTGCCGAGGTAAGGTCGAAGGTCCTGCCGAGCCTTACACTCGAACTCCGGCCAAGCCCCCTTGCCTGACTCTCCTACTAGGCTTGGGAAGTTTGGTCTCCCTGCCGATGTAAGGTCGAACGTCCTGCCGAGCCTTACACTCGATCTCCAGCCAAGCCCCCTTGCCTGACTCTCCTACTACGCTTGGGAAGCTTGGTCTCCATGCCAAGATAATGTCGAACGCCCTGCCGAGCCTTACACTCGAACTCCGGCCAAGCCCCCTTGCCTGACTCTCCTACTGGGCTTGGGAAGCTAGGTTTCCCTGCCGAGGTAAGGTCGAACGTCCTGCCGAGCCTTACACTCGAACTCCGGCCAAGCCCCCTTGCCTGACTCTCCTACTAGGCTTGGGAAGCTTGGTCTCCCTGCCGAGGTATGGTCGAACCTCCTGCCGAGCCTTACACTCGAACTCTGGACAAGCCCCCCTGCCTGACTCTCCTACTAGGCTAGGGAAGCTTGGTCTCCCTGCCGAGGTAAGGTCGAACGTCCTGCCGAGCCTTACACTCGAACTCCGGCCAAGCCCCCTTGCCTGACTCTCCTACTAGGCTTGGGAAGCTTGGTCGCCCTGCCGAGGTAAGGTCGAACGTCCTGCCGAGCCTTACACTCGAACTCCGGCCAAGCCCCCTTGCCTGACTCTACTACTAGGCTTGGGAAGCTTGGTCTCCGTGCCGAGGTAAGGTCGAACATCCTGCCGAGCCTTACACTCGAACTCTGGCCAGGCCCCCTTGCCTGAATCTCCTACTAGGTTTGGGAAGCTTGGTCTCCCTGCCGAGATAAGGTCGAACGTCCTGCCGAGCCTTACACTCGAACTCCGGCCAAGCCCCCTGGCCTGACTCTCCTACTAAGCTTGGGAAGCTTGGTCTCCCTGCCGAGATAAGGTCGAACGTCCTGCCGAGCCTTACACTCGAATTCCGGCCAAGCCCCCTTGCCGGACCCTTGTAGTCTTGGGAAGCTTTGTCTCCCTGCCGAGGTACGGTCGAACGTCCTGCCGAGCCTTACACTCGAACTCCGGCCAAGCCCCCTTTCCTGACTCTCCTACTAGGCTTGGGAAGCTTGGTCTCCCTGCCGAGATAATGTCGAACGTCCTGCCGAGCCTTACACTCGAACTCCTGCCAAGCCCCCTTGCCTGACTCTTCTACTGGGCTTGGGAAGCTAGGTCTCCCTGCCGTGGACAGGTCGAACGTCCTGCCGAGCCTTACACTCGAACAACGGCCGAGCCCCCTTGCCTGACATTACTTGGCTTGGGAAGCTTGGTCTCCCTGCCGAGGTACGGTCGAACGTCCTGCCGAGCCTTACACTCGAACTCCGGCCGAGCACCCTTCCCTGAGTCCCCTATTAGGCTTGGGAAGCTTGGTCTCCCTGCCGAGGTAAGGTCGAATGTCCTGCCGAGCCTTACAATCGAACACCGGCCAGGCCCCCTTGCCTGACATTACTTGGCTTGGGAAGCTTGGTCTCCCTGCCGAGGTAAGGTCGAAGGTCCTGCCAAGCCGTACACTCGAACTCCAGCCAAGCACCCTTGCCTGAGTCCCCTATTAGGCTTGGGAAGCTTGGTCTCCCTGCCGAGGTAAGGTCGAACGTCCTGCCGAGCCTTACACTCGAACACCGGCCAAGCCCCCTTGCCTGACATTACTTGGCTTGGGAAGCTTGGTCTCCCTGCCGAGGTAAGGTCGAAGGTCCTGCCGAGCCTTACACTCGAACTCCGGCCAAGCCCCCTTGCCTGACTCTCCTACTAGGCTTGGGAAATTTGGTCTCCCTGCCGATGTAAGGTCGAACGTCTTGCCGAGCCTTACACTCAATCTCCAGCCAAGGCCCCTTGCCTGACTCTCCTACTACACTTGGGAAGCTTGGTCTCCATGCCAAGATAATGTCGAACGCCCTGCCGAGCCTTACACTCGAACTCCGGCTAAGCCCCCTTGCCTGACTCTCCTACTGGGCTTGGGAAGCTAGGTTTCCCTGCCGAGGTAAGGTCGAACGTCCTGCCGAGCCTTACACTCGAACTCCGGTCAAGCCCCCTTGCCTGACTCTCCTACTAGGCTTGGGAAGCTTGGTCTCCCTGCCGGGGTAAGGTCGAACGTCCTGCCGAGCCTTACACTCGAACTCCGGCCAAGCCCCCTTGCCTGACTCTCCTACTACGCTTGGGAAGCTTGGGCTCCCTGCCGAGGTATGGTCGAACGTCCTGCCGAGCCTTACACTCGAACTCTGGCCAAGCCCCCCTGCCTGACTCTCCTACTAGGCTTGGGAAGCTTGGTCTCCCTGCCGAGGTAAGGTCGAACGTCCTGCCGAGCCTTACACTCGAACTCCGGCCAAGCCCCCTTGCCTGATACTCCTACTAGGCTTGGGAAGCTTGGGCTCCCTGCAGAGGTATGGTCGAACGTCCTGCCGAGCCTTACACTCGAACTCCGGCCAAGCCCCCTTGCCGGACCCTTGTAGTCTTGGGAAGCTTGGTCTCCCTGCCGAGGTACGGTCGAACGTCCTGCTGAGCCTTACACTCGAACTCCGGCCAAGCCCCCTTTCCTGACTCTCCTACTAGGCTTGGGAAGCTTGGTCTCCCTGCCGAGATAATGTCGAACGTCCTGCCGAGCCTTACACTCGAACTCCTGCCAAGCCCCCTTGCCTGACTCTCCTACTAGGCTTGGGAAGCTTGGTCTCCCTGCCGAGATAAGGTCGAACGTCCTGCCGAGCGTTACACTCGAACTCCGGCCAAGCCCCCTTGCCTGACCCTAGTAGTCTTGGGAAGCTTGGTCTCCCTGCCGAGGTAAGGTCGAACGTCCTGCCGAGCCTTACACTCGAACTCCGGCCAAGCCCCCTTGCCTGGCTCTCCTACTAGGCTTGGGAAGATTGGTGTCCCTGCCGAGGTCAGGTCGAACCTCCTGCCGAGCCTTACACTCAAACTCTGGCCAGGCCCCCTTGCCTGACTCTCCAACTAGGCTTGGGAAGCTTGGTCTCCCTTCCGAGGTGAGGTCGAACGTCCTGCCGAGCCTTACACACGAACTCCGGCCAAGCCCCCTTGCCTGACTCTCCGACTAGGCTTGGGAAGCTTGGCCTCATTTCCGAGGTAAGGTCGAACGTCCTGCGAGCCTTACACTCGAACTCCGGCCAAGCCCCCTTGCCTGACTCTCCTACTAGGCTTGGGAAGCTTGGTCTCCCTGCCGAGGTAAGGTCGAACGTCCTGCTGAGCCTTACACTCGACCTCTGGCCAAGCCCCCTTGCCTGACCCTAGTAGGCTTGGGAAGCTTGGTCTCCCTGCCGAGGTACAGTCGAACGTCCTGCCGAGCCTTACACTCGAACTCCGGCCAAGCCCCCTTGCCTGACTCTCCTACAAGGCTTGGGAAGCTAGGTTTCCCTGCCGAGGTAAGGTCGAACGTCCTGCCGAGCCTTACACTCGAACTCCGGCCAAGCCCCCTTGCCTGACTCTCCTACTAGGGTTGGGAAGCTTGGGCTCCCTGCCGAGGTAAGTTTGAACGTCCTGCTGAGCCTTACACTCGAACTCCGCCCAAGCCCCCTTGCCTGGTCTTACTTGGCTTGGGAAGCTTGGTCTCCCTTCCGAGGTGAGATCGAAAGTCCTGCCGAGCCTTACACTCGAACTCCGGCCAAGCCCCCTTGCCTGACTCTCCTACTAGGGTTGGGAAGCTTGGTCTCCCTGCCGAGGTAAGTTTGAACATCCTGCTGAGCCTTACACTCGACCTCTGGCCAAGCCCCCTTGCCTGACCCTAGTAGGCTTGGGAAGCTTGGTCTCCCTGCCGAGGTACAGTCGAACGTCCTGCCGAGCCTTACACTCGAACTCCGGCCAAGCCCCCTTGCCTGACTCTCCTACAAGGCTTGGGAAGCTAGGTTTCCCTGCCGAGGTAAGGTCGAACGTCCTGCCGAGCCTTACACTCGAACTCCGGCCAAGCCCCCTTGCCTGACTCTCCTACTAGGCTTGGGAAGCTTGGGCTCCCTGCCGAGGTAAGGTCGAACGTCCTGCCGAGCCTTACACTCGAACTCCGGCCAAGCCCCCTTGCCTGAGTACCCTACTAGGCTTGGGAAGCTTGGTCTCCCTGCCGAGATAAGGTCGAACGTCCTGCCGAGCCTTACACTCGAACTCTGGCCAAGCCCCCTTGCCTGACCCTAGTAGGCTTGGGAGGCTTGGTCTCCCTGCCGAGGTACGGTCGAACGTCCTGCCGAGCCTTATACTCGAACTCCGGCCGAGCACCCTTCCCTGAGTCCCCTATTAGGCTTGGGAAGCTTCGTCTCCCTGCCGAGGTAAGGTCGAATGTCCTGCCGAGCCTTACAATCGAACACCGGCCAAGCCCCCTTGCCTGACATTACTTGGCTCGGGAAGCTTGGTCTCCCTGCCGAGGTAAGGTCGAAGGTCCTGCCAAGCCTTACACTCGAACTCCAGCCAAGCACCCTTGCCTGAGTCCCCTATTAGGCTTGGGAAGCTTGGTCTCCCTGCCGAGGTATGGTCGAACGTCCTGCCGAGCCTTACAATCGAACACCGGCCAAGCCCCCTTGCCTGAAATTACTTGGCTTGGGAAGCTTGGTCTCCCTGCCGAGGTAAGGTCGAAGGTCCTGCCGAGCCTTACACTCGAACTCCGGCCAAGCCCCCTTCCCTGACTCTCCTACTAGGCTTGGGAAGTTTGGTCTCCCTGCCGATGTAAGGTCGAACGTCCTGCCGAGCCTTACACTCGATCTCCAGGCAAGCCCCCTTGCCTGACTCTCCTAATACGCTTGGGAAGCTTGGTCTCCATGCCAAGATAATGTCGAACGCCCTGCCGAGCCTTACACTCGAACTCCGGCCAAGCCCCCTTGCCTGACTCTCCTACTGGGCTTGGGAAGCTAGGTTTCCCTGCCGAGGTAAGGTCGAACGTCCTGCCGAGCCTTACACTCGAACTCCGGCCAAGCCCCCTTGCCTGACTCTCCTACTAGGCTTGGGAACCTTGGTCACCCTGCCGAGGTAAGGTTGAACGTCCTGCCGAGCCTTACACTCGAACTCTGGACAAGCCCCCCTGCCTGACTCTCCTACTAGGCTTGGGAAGCTTGGTCTCCCTGCCGAGGTAAGGTCGAACGTCCTGGCGAGCCTTACACTCGAACTCCGGCCAAGCCCCCTTGCCTGTCCCTAGTAGGCTTGGGAAGCTTGGTCTCCCTGCCGAGGTAAGGTCGAACGTCCTGCCGAGCCTTACACTCGAACTCCGGCCAAGCCCCCTTGCCTGACTCTCCTACTAGGCTTGGGAAGCTTGGTCTCCCTGCCGAGGTAAGGTCGAACGTCCTGCCGAGCCTTACACTCGAACTCTGGACAAGCCCCCCTGCCTGACTCTCCTACTAGGCTTGGGAAGCTTGGTCTCCCTGCCGAGGTAAGGTCGAACGTCCTGCCGAGCCTTACACTCGAACTCCGGCCAAGCCCCCTTGCCTGACTCTCCTACTAGGCTTGGGAAGCTTGGTCTCCCTGCCGAGGTAAGGTCGAACGTCCTGCCGAGCCTTACACTCGAACTCCGGCCAAGTCCCCTTGCCTGAACTTACTTGGCTTGGGAAGCTTGGTCTCCCTGCCGAGGTAAGGTCGAACGTCCTGCCGAGCCTTACACTCAAAATCCGGCCAAGCCCCCTTGCCGGACTCTCCTACTAGGCTTGGGAAGCTTGGTCTCCCTGCCGAGGTAAGGTCGAACGTCCTGCCGAGCCTTACACTTGAACTCCGGCCAAGCCCCCTTGCCTGACTCTCCTACTAGGCTTGGGAAGCTTGGTCTCCCTGCCGAGGTAAGGTCGAACATCCTGCCGAGCCTTACACTCGAACTCTGGCCAGGCCCCCTTGCCTGAATCTCCTACTAGGCTTGGGAAGCTTGGTCTCCCTGCCGAGGTACGGTCGAACGTCCTGCCGAGCCTTAAACTCGAACTCTGGCCAAGCCCCCTTGCCTGACTCTCCTACTACGCTTTGGAAGCTTGGTCTCCCTGCCGAGGTAAGGTCGCAGGTCCTGCCGAGACTTACACTCGAATTCCGGCCAAGCCCCCTGGCCTGACTCTCCTACTGGGCTTGGGAAGCTTGGTTTCCCTGCCGAGGTAAGGTCGAACGTCCTGCCGAGCCTTACACTCGAACTCCGGCCAAGCCCCCTTGCCTGACTCTCCTACTAGGCTTGGGAAGCTTGGGCTCCCTGCCGAGGTAAGGTCGAACGTCCTGCCGAGCCTTACACTCGAACTCCGGCCAAGCCCCCTTGCCTGAGTACCCTACTAGGCTTGGGAAGCTTGGTCTCCCTGCCGAGATAAGGTCGAACGTCCTGCCGAGCCTTACACTCGAACTCTGGCCAAGCCCCCTTGCCTGACCCTAGTAGGCTTGGGAGGCTTGGTCTCCCTGCCGAGGTACGGTCGAACGTCCTGCCGAGCCTTATACTCGAACTCCGGCCGAGCACCCTTCCCTGAGTCCCCTATTAGGCTTGGGAAGCTTCGTCTCCCTGCCGAGGTAAGGTCGAATGTCCTGCCGAGCCTTACAATCGAACACCGGCCAAGCCCCCTTGCCTGACATTACTTGGCTCGGGAAGCTTGGTCTCCCTGCCGAGGTAAGGTCGAAGGTCCTGCCAAGCCTTACACTCGAACTCCAGCCAAGCACCCTTGCCTGAGTCCCCTATTAGGCTTGGGAAGCTTGGTCTCCCTGCCGAGGTATGGTCGAACGTCCTGCCGAGCCTTACAATCGAACACCGGCCAAGCCCCCTTGCCTGAAATTACTTGGCTTGGGAAGCTTGGTCTCCCTGCCGAGGTAAGGTCGAAGGTCCTGCCGAGCCTTACACTCGAACTCCGGCCAAGCCCCCTTCCCTGACTCTCCTACTAGGCTTGGGAAGTTTGGTCTCCCTGCCGATGTAAGGTCGAACGTCCTGCCGAGCCTTACACTCGATCTCCAGGCAAGCCCCCTTGCCTGACTCTCCTAATACGCTTGGGAAGCTTGGTCTCCATGCCAAGATAATGTCGAACGCCCTGCCGAGCCTTACACTCGAACTCCGGCCAAGCCCCCTTGCCTGACTCTCCTACTGGGCTTGGGAAGCTAGGTTTCCCTGCCGAGGTAAGGTCGAACGTCCTGCCGAGCCTTACACTCGAACTCCGGCCAAGCCCCCTTGCCTGACTCTCCTACTAGGCTTGGGAACCTTGGTCACCCTGCCGAGGTAAGGTTGAACGTCCTGCCGAGCCTTACACTCGAACTCTGGACAAGCCCCCCTGCCTGACTCTCCTACTAGGCTTGGGAAGCTTGGTCTCCCTGCCGAGGTAAGGTCGAACGTCCTGGCGAGCCTTACACTCGAACTCCGGCCAAGCCCCCTTGCCTGTCCCTAGTAGGCTTGGGAAGCTTGGTCTCCCTGCCGAGGTAAGGTCGAACGTCCTGCCGAGCCTTACACTCGAACTCCGGCCAAGCCCCCTTGCCTGACTCTCCTACTAGGCTTGGGAAGCTTGGTCTCCCTGCCGAGGTAAGGTCGAACGTCCTGCCGAGCCTTACACTCGAACTCTGGACAAGCCCCCCTGCCTGACTCTCCTACTAGGCTTGGGAAGCTTGGTCTCCCTGCCGAGGTAAGGTCGAACGTCCTGCCGAGCCTTACACTCGAACTCCGGCCAAGCCCCCTTGCCTGACTCTCCTACTAGGCTTGGGAAGCTTGGTCTCCCTGCCGAGGTAAGGTCGAACGTCCTGCCGAGCCTTACACTCGAACTCCGGCCAAGTCCCCTTGCCTGAACTTACTTGGCTTGGGAAGCTTGGTCTCCCTGCCGAGGTAAGGTCGAACGTCCTGCCGAGCCTTACACTCAAAATCCGGCCAAGCCCCCTTGCCGGACTCTCCTACTAGGCTTGGGAAGCTTGGTCTCCCTGCCGAGGTAAGGTCGAACGTCCTGCCGAGCCTTACACTTGAACTCCGGCCAAGCCCCCTTGCCTGACTCTCCTACTAGGCTTGGGAAGCTTGGTCTCCCTGCCGAGGTAAGGTCGAACATCCTGCCGAGCCTTACACTCGAACTCTGGCCAGGCCCCCTTGCCTGAATCTCCTACTAGGCTTGGGAAGCTTGGTCTCCCTGCCGAGGTACGGTCGAACGTCCTGCCGAGCCTTAAACTCGAACTCTGGCCAAGCCCCCTTGCCTGACTCTCCTACTACGCTTTGGAAGCTTGGTCTCCCTGCCGAGGTAAGGTCGCAGGTCCTGCCGAGACTTACACTCGAATTCCGGCCAAGCCCCCTGGCCTGACTCTCCTACTGGGCTTGGGAAGCTTGGTCTCCCTGCCGAGATAAGGTCGAACGTCCTGCCGAGCCTTACACTCGAACTCCGGCCAAGCCCCCTTGCCTGACCCTACTTGGCTTAGGAAGCTTGGTCTGCCTGCCGCGGTAAGGTCGAACGTCCTGCCGAGCCTTACATTCGAACTCTGGCCAAGCCCCCTTGCCTGACCCTAGTAGGCTTGGGAAGCTTGGTCTCCCTGCCGAGGTACGGTTGAATGTCCTGCCGAGCCTTACACTCGAACTCCGGCCAAGCCCCCTTGCCTGACTCTCCTACTAGGCTTGGGAAGCTTGGTCTCCCTGCCGAGGTAAGGTCGAATGTCCTGCCGAGCCTTACACTCGAACTCCGGCCAAGCCCCCTTGCCTGGCTCTCCTACTAGGCTTGGGAAGCTTGGTCTCCCTGCCGAGGTCAGGTCGAACATCCTGCCGAGCCTTACACTCAAACTCTGGCCAGGCCCCCGTGCCTGACTCTCCTACTAGGCTTGGGAAGCTTGGTCTCCCTTCGGAGGTAAGGTTGAACGTCCTGCCGAGCCTTACACTCGAACTCCGGCCAAGTCCCCTTGCCTGAACTTACTTGGCTTGGGAAGCTTGGTCTCCCTGCCGAGGTAAGGTCGAACGTCCTGCCGAGCCTTACACTCGAACTCCGGCCAAGCCCCCTTGCCGGACTCTCCTACTAGGTTTGGGAAGCTTGGTCTCCGTGCCGAGGTAAGGTCGAACATCCTGCCGAGCCTTACACTCGAACTCTGGCCAGGCCCCCTTGCCTGAATCTCCTACTAGGCTTGGGAAGCTTGGTCTCCCTGCCGAGGTACGGTCGAACGTCCTGCCGAGCCTTAAACTCGAACTCTGGCCAAGCCCCCTTGCCTGACTCTCCTACTACGCTTTGGAAGCTTGGTCTCCCTGCCGAGGTAAGGTCGCAGGTCCTGCCGAGACTTACACTCGAACTACGGCCAAGCCCCCTGGCCTGACTCTCCTACTGGGCTTGGGAAGCTTGGTCTCCCTTCGGGGGTAAGGTTGAACGTCCTGCCGAGCCTTACACTCGAACTCCGGCCAAGTCCCCTTGCCTGAACTTACTTGGCTTGGGAAGCTTGGTCTCCCTGCCGAGGTAAGGTCGAACGTCCTGCCGAGCCTTACACTCGAAATCCGGCCAAGCCCCCTTGCCGGACTCTCCTACTAGGCTTGGGAAGCCTTGTCTCCCTGCCGAGGTACGGTCGAACGTCCTGCCGAGCCTTAAACTCGAACTCTGGCCAAGCCCCCTTGCCTGACTCTCCTACTACGCTTTGGAAGCTTGGTCTCCCTGCCGAGGTAAGGTCGCAGGTCCTGCCGAGACTTACACTCGAACTACGGCCAAGCCCCCTGGCCTGACTCTCCTACTGGGCTTGGGAAGCTTGGTCTCCCTGCCGAGATAAGGTCGAACGTCCTGCCGAGCCTTACACTCGAACTCCGGCCAAGCCCCCTTGCCTGACCCTACTTGGCTTAGGAAGCTTGGTCTGCCTGCCGCGGTAAGGTCGAACGTCCTGCCGAGCCTTACACTCGAACTCCGGCCAAGCCCCCTTTCCTGACTCTCCTACTGGGCTTGGGAAGCTAGGTCTCCCTTCCGTGGACAGGTCGAACGTCCTGCCGAGCCTTACACTCGAACACCGGCCAAGCCCCCTTGCCTGACTCTCCTACTAGGCTTGGGAAGCTTGGTCTCCCTGACGAGGTAAGGTCGAACGTCCTGCCGAGCCTTACACTCGAGCTCCGGCCAAGCCCCCTTCCCTGACTCTCCTACTGGGCTTGGGAAGCTAGGTCTCCCTTCCGTGGACAGGTCGAACGTCCTGCCGAGCCTTACACTCGAACACCGGCCAAGCCCCCTTGCCTGACTCTCCTACTAGGCTTGGGAAGCTTGGTCTCCCTGCCGAGGTCAGGTCGAACATCCTGCCGAGCCTTACACTCGAACTCCGGCCAAGCCCCCTTGCCTGACCCTACTTGGCTTAGGAAGCTTGGTCTGCCTGCCGCGGTAAGGTCGAACGTCCTGCCGAGCCTTACACTCGAACTCCGGCCAAGCCCCCTTTCCTGACTCTCCTACTGGGCTTGGGAAGCTAGGTCTCCCTTCCGTGGACAGGTCGAACGTCCTGCCGAGCCTTACACTCGAACACCGGCCAAGCCCCCTTGCCTGACTCTCCTACTAGGCTTGGGAAGCTTGGTCTCCCTGTCGAGGTAAGGTCGAACGTCCTGCCGAGCCTTACACTCGAGCTCCGGCCAAGCCCCCTTCCCTGACTCTCCTACTAGGCTTGGGAAGCTTGGTGTCCCTGCCGAGGTCAGGTCGAACATCCTGCCGAGCCTTACACTCAAACTCTGGCCAGGCCCCCTTGCCTGACTCTCCAACTAGGCTTGGGAAGCTTGGTCTCCCTTCCGAGGTGAGGTCGAACGTCCTGCCGAGCCTTACACTCGAACTCCGGCCAAGTCCCCTTGCCTGAACTTACTTGGCTTGGGAAGCTTGGTCTCCCTGCCGAGGTAAGGTCGAACGTCCTGCCGAGCCTTACACACGAACTCCGGACAATCCCTCTTGCCTGACTCTCCTACTAGGCTTGGGAAGGTTGGTCTCCCTGCCTAGATAATGTCGAACGCCCTGCCGAGCCTTACACTCGAACTCCGGCCAAGCCCCCTTGCCTGACTCTCCTACTGGGCTTGGGAAGCTAGGTCTCCCTGCCGAGGTAAGGTCGAACGTCCTGCCGAGCCTTACACTCGAACTCCGGCCAAGCCCCCTTGCCTGACTCTCCTACTAGGCTTGGGAAGCTTGGTCTCCCTGCCGAGGTCAGGTCGAACGTCCTGCCGAGCCTTACACTCGAAATCCGGCCAAGCCCCCTTGCCTGACCCTACTTGGCTTAGGAAGCTTGGTCTGCCTGCCGCGGTAAGGTCGAACGTCCTGCCGAGCCTTACACTCGAACTCCGGCCAAGCCCCCTTTCCTGACTCTCCTACTGGGCTTGGGAAGCTAGGTCACCCTTCCGTGGAGAGGTCGAACGTCCTGCCGAGCCTTACACTCGAACACCTGCCAAGCCCCCTTGCCTGACTCTCCTACTAGGCTTGGGAAGCTTGGTCTCCCTGCGGAGGCAAGGTCGAACGTCCTGCCGAGCCTTACACTCGAACTCTGGCCAAGCCCCCTTGCCTGACCCTAGTAGGCTTGGGAAGCTTGGTCTCCCTGCCGAGGTAAGGTCGAACGTCCTGCCGAGCCTTACACTCGAACTCCGGCCAAGCCCCCTTGCCTGACTCTCCTACTAGGCTTGGGAAGCTTGGTCTCCCTGCCGAGGTAAGGTCGAACGTCCTGCCGAGCCTTACACTCGAACTCCGGCCAAGCCCCCTTGCCTGACTCTCCTACTAGGCTTGGGAAGCTTGGTCTCCCTGCCGAGGTCAGGTCGAACATCCTGCCAAGCCTTACACTCGAGCTCCGGCCAAGCCCCCTTCCCTGACTCTCCTGCTAGGCTTGGGAAGCTTGGTCTCCCTGCCGAGATAAGGTCGAACGTCCTGCCGAGCCTTACACTCGAACTCCGGCCAAGCCCCCTTGCCTGACCCTAGTAGGCTTGGGAAGCTTGGTCTCCCTGCCGAGGTACGGGTGAATGTCCTGCCGAGCCTTACACTCGAACTCCGGCCAAGCCCCCTTGCCTGACTCTCCTACTAGGCTTGGGAAGCTTGGTCTCCCTGCCGAGGTAAGGTCGAACGTCCTGCCGAGCCTTACACTCGAACTCCGGCCAAGCCCCCTTGCCTGACTCTCCTACTAGGCTTGGGAAGCTTGGTCTCCCTGCCGAGGTCAGGTCGAACATCCTGCCGAGCCTTACACTCAAACTCTGGCCAGGCCCCCGTGCCTGACTCTCCTACTAGGCTTGGGAAGCTGGGTCTCCCTTCGGAGGTAAGGTCGAACGTCCTGCCGAGCCTTACACTCGAAATCCGGCCAAGCCCCCTTGCCGGACTCTCCTACTAGGCTTGGGAAGCTTGGTCTCCCTGCCGAGGTAAGGTCGAACGTCCTGCCGAGCCTTGCACTTGAACTCCGGCCAAGCCCCCTTGCCTGACTCTCCTACTAGGCTTGGGAAGCTTGGTCTCCGTGCCGAGGTAAGGTCGAACGTCCTGCCGAGCCTTACACTCGAACTCCGGCCAAGCCCCCTTTCCTGACTCTCCTACTGGGCTTGGGAAGCTAGGTCTCCCTTCCGTGGACAGGTCGAACGTCCTGCCGAGCCTTACACTCGAACACCGGCCAAGCCCCCTTGCCTGACTCTCCTACTAGGCTTGGGAAGCTTGGTCTCCCTGCCGAGGTAAGGTCGAACGTCCTGCCGAGCCTTACACTCGAGCTCCGGCCAAGCCCCCTTGCCTGACTCTCCTACTAGGCTTGGGAAGCTTGGTCTCCCTGCCGAGGTAAGGTCGAACGTCCTGCCGAGCCTTACACTCGAACTCTGGCCAAGCCCCCTTGCCTGACCCTACTAGGCTTGGGAAGCTTGGTCTCCCTGCCGAGGTAAGGTCGAACGTCCTGCCGAGCCTTACACTCGAACTCCGGCCAAGCCCCCTTGCCTGACTCTCCTACTAGGCTTGGGAAGCTTTGTCTCCCTGCCGAGGTAAGGTCGAACGTCCTGCCGAGCCTTACACTCGAACTCCGGCCAAGCCCCCTTGCCTGACTCTCCTACTAGGCTTGGGAAGCTTGGTCTCCCTGCTGAGATAATGTAGAACGTCCTGCCGAGCCTTACACTCGAACACCGGCCAAGCCCCCTTGCCTGACTCTCCTACTAGGCTTGGGAAGCTTGGTCTTCCTGCCGAGATAAGGTCGAACGTCCTGCCGAGCCTTACACTCGAACTCGGGCCAAGCCCCCTTGCCTGACCCTAGTAGGCTTGGGAAGCTTGGTCTCCCTGCCGAGGTACGGTCGAATGTCCTGCCGAGCCTTACACTCGAACTCCGGCCAAGCCCCCTTGCCTGACTCTCCTACTAGGCTTGGGAAGCTTGGTCTCCCTGCCGAGGTCAGGTCGAACGTCCTGCCGAGCCTTACACTCGAACTCCGGCCAAGCCCCCTTGCCTGACTCTCCTACTAGGCTTGGGAAGCTTGGTCTCCCTGCCGAGGTCAGGTCGAACATCCTGCCGAGCCTTACACTCAAACTCTGGCCAGGCCCCCGTGCCTGACTCTCCTACTAGGCTTGGGAAGCTTGGTCTCCCTTCGGAGGTAAGGTTGAACGTCCTGCCGAGCCTTACACTCGAACTCCGGCCAAGTCCCCTTGCCTGAACTTACTTGGCTTGGGAAGCTTGGTCTCCCTGCCGAGGTAAGGTCGAACGTCCTGCCGAGCCTTACACTCGAAATCCGGCCAAGCCCCCTTGCCGGACTCTCCTACTAGGCTTGGGAAGCTTGGTCTCCCTGCCGAGGTAAGGTCGAACGTCCTGCCGAGCCTTACACTTGAACTCCGGCCAAGCCCCCTTGCCTGACTCTCCTACTAGGCTTGGGAAGCTTGGTCTCCGTGCCGAGGTCAGGTCGAACATCCTGCCGAGCCTTACACTCGAACTCTGGCCAGGCCCCCTTGCCTGAATCTCCTACTAGGCTTGGGAAGCTTGGTCTCCCTGCCGAGGTACGGTCGAACGTCCTGCCGAGCCTTAAACTCGAACTCTGGCCAAGCCCCCTTGCCTGACTCTCCTACTACGCTTGGGAAGCTTGGTCTCCCTGCCGAGGTAAGGTCGCAGGTCCTGCCGAGACTTACACTCGAACTCCGGCCAAGCCCCCTGGCCTGACTCTCCTACTGGGCTTGGGAAGCTTGGTCTCCCTGCCGAGATAAGGTCGAACGTCCTGCCGAGCCTTACACTCGAACTCCGCCCAAGCCCCCTTGCCGGACCCTTGTAGGCTTGGGAAGCTTGGTCTCCCTGCCGAGGTACGGTCGAACGTCCTGCCGAGCCTTACACTCAAACTCCGGCCAAGCCCCCTTGCCTGACCCTACTTGGCTTGGGAAGCTTGGTCTCTGTGCCGAGGTAAGGTTGAACGTCCTGCCGAGCCTTACACACGAACTCCGGACAAGCCCTCTTGCCTGACTCTCCTACTAGGCTTGAGAAGCTTGGTCTCCCTGCCAAGATAATGGCGAACGCCCTGCCGAGCCTTACACTCGAACTCCGGCCGAGCCCCCTTGCCTGACTCTCCTACTAGGCTGGGGAAGCTTGGTCTCCCTGCCGCGGTAAGGTCGAACGTCCTGCCGAGCCTTACACTCGAATTCCGGCCAAGCCCCCTTGCCTGACTCTCCTACTAGGCTTGGGAAGCTTGGTCTCCCTGCCGAGTTAAGGTCGAAGGTCCTGCCGAGCCTTACATTCGAACTCCGGCCAAGCCCCCTTGCCTGACTCTCCTACTAGGCTTGGGAAGCTTGGTCTCCCTGCTGAGATAATGTAGAACGTCCTGCCGAGCCTTACACTCGAACACCGGCCAAGACCCCTTGCCTGACTCTCCTACAAGGCTTGGGAAGCTTGGTCTCCCGGCCGAGGCAAGGTCGAACGTCCTGCCGAGCCTTACACTCGAACTCCGGCCAAGCCCCCTTGCCTGACTCTCCTACTAGGCTTGGGAAGCTTGGTCTCCCTGCCGAGGTAAGGTCGAATGTCCTGCCAAGCCTTACACTCGAACTCCGTCCAAGCCCCCTTGCCTGACCCTACTTCTAGGCTTGGGAAGCTTGGTCTCCCTGCCGAGGTAAGGTCGAACGTCCTGCCGAGCCTTACACTCGAACTCCAGCCAAGCCCCCTTGCCTGACTCACCTACTAGGCTTGGGAAGCTTGGTCTCCCTGCCGAGGTAAGGTCGAACGTCCTGCCGAGCCTTACACTCGAACTCCGGCCAAGCCCCCTTGCCTGACTCTCTTACTACGCTTGGGAGGCTTGGTCTCCCTGCCGAGGTACGGTCGAACGTCCTGCCGAGCCTTACACTCGAACTCCGGCCAAGCCCCCTTGCCGGACTCTCCTACTAGGCTTGGGAAGCTTGGTCTCCCTGCCGAGATAAGGTCGAACGTCCTGCCGAGCCTTACACTCGAACTCCGGCCAAGCCCCCTTGCCGGACCCTTGTAGGCTTGGGAAGCTTGGTCTCCCTGCCGAGGTAAGGTCGAACGTCCTGCTGAGCCTTACACTCGAACACCGGCCAAGCCCCCTTGCCTGAATCTCCTACTAGGCTTGGGAAGCTTGGTCTCCCTGCCGAGGTAAGGTCGAACGTCCTGCCGAGCCTTACACTCGAACTCCGGCCAAGCCCCCTTGCCTGACCCTACTTGGCTTGGGAAGCTTGGTCTCTGTGCCGAGGTAAGGTTGAACGTCCTGCCGAGCCTTACACACGAACTCCGGGCAAGCCCTCTTGCCTGACTCTCCTACTAGGCTTGGGAAGCTTGGTCTCCCTGCCAAGATAATGTCGAACGCCCTGCCGAGCCTTACACTCGAACTCCGGCCAAGCCCCCTTGCCTGACTCTCCTACTAGGCTTGGGAAGCTTGGTCTCCCTGCCGCGGTAAGGTGGAACGTCCGGCCGAGCCTTACACTCGAATTCCGGCCAAGCCCCCTTGCCTGACTCTCCTACTAGGCTTGGGAAGCTTGGTCTCCCTGTCGAGGTAAGGTCGAACGTCCTGCCGAGCCTTACACGCGAACTCCGGCCAAGCCCCCTTGCCTGACCCTACTAGGCTTGGGAAGCTTGGTCTCCCTGCCGAGGTAAGGTCGAACGTCCTGCCGAGCCTTACACTCGAACTCCGGCCAAGCCCCCTTGCCTGACTCTCCTACAAGGCTTGGGAAGTTTGGTCTCCCTGCCGAGGTAAGGTCGAACGTCCTGCCGAGCCTTACACTCGAACTCCGGCCAAGCCCCCTTGCCTGACTCTCCTACTACGCTTGGGAAGCTTGGTCTCCCTGCCGAGGTAAGGTCAAACGTCCTGCCGAGCCTTACACTCGAACTCCGGCCAAGCCCCCTTGCCTGACTCTCTTACTACGCTTGGGAGGCTTGGTCTCCCTGCCGAGGTAAGGTCGAACGTCCTGCCGAGCCTTACACTCGAACTCCGGCCAAGCCCCCTTGCCTGACTCTCCTACTGGGCTTGGGAAGCTTGGTCTCCCTGCCGAGGTAAGGTCGAACGTCCTGCCGAGCCTTACACTTGAACTCCGGCCAAGCCCCCTTGCCTGACTCTCCTACTAGGCTTGGGAAGCTTGGTCCCCCTGCCGAGGTAAGGTCGAACGTCCTGCAGGATCTTACACTCGAACTCCGACCAAGCCCCCTTGCCTGACCCTACTAGGCTTGGGAAGCTTGGTCTCCCTGCTCAGGTAAGGTCGAAAGTCCTGCCGAGCCTTACACTCGAACTCCGGCCAAGCCCCCTTGCCTGACTCTCCTACTAGGCTTGGGAAGCTTGGTCTCCCTGCCGAGGTCAGGTCGAACGTCCTGCCGAGCCTTACACTCGAACTCCGGCCTAGCCCCCTTGCCTGACCCTAGTAGGCTTGGGAAGCTTGGTCTCCCTGCCGAGCCTTACACTCGAACTCCGGCCAAGCCCCCTTGCCTGACTCTCCTACAAGGCTTGGGAAGCTTGGTCTCCCTGCCGAGGTAAAGTCGAACGTCCTGCCGAGCTTAACACTCGAACTCCGGCCAAGCCCCCTTGCCTGACTCTCCTACTAGGCTTGGGAAGCTTGGTCTCCCTGCCGAGGTAAGGTTGAACGTCCTGCCGAGACTTACACTCAAAATCCCGCCAAGCCCCCTTGCCTGACCCTACTAGGCTTGGGAAGCTTGGTCTCCCTGCCGAGCCTTACACTCGAACTCCGGCCAAGCCTCCTTGCCTCACTCTCCTATTGGGCTTGGGAATCTTGGTCTCCCTGCCGAGGTAAAGGTCCAACATCCTGCCGAGCCTTACACTCGAACTCCGGCCAAGCCCCCTTGCCTGACTCACCTACTAGGCTTGGGAAGCTTGTTCTCCCTGCCGAGGTAAGGTCGTATGTCCTGCCGAGCTTAACACTCGAACTCCGGCCAAGCCCCCTTGCCTGACTCTCCTACTAGGCTTGGGAAGCTTGGTCTCCCTGCCGAGGTAAGGTTGAACGTCCTGCCGAGACTTACACTCAAAATCCCGCCAAGCCCCCTAGCCTGACCCTACTAGGCTTGGGAAGCTTGGTCTCCCTGCCGAGCCTTACACTCGAACTCCGGCCAAGCCCCCTTGCCTGACTCTCCTATTAGGCTTGGGAATCTTGGTCTCCCTGCCGAGGTAAAGGTCCAACATCCTGCCGAGCCTTACACTCGAACTCCGGCCAAGCCCCCTTGCCTGACTCTCCTACTAGGCTTGGGAAGCTTGTTCTCCCTGCCGAGGTAAGGTCAAATGTCCTGCCGAGCCTTACACTCGAACTGCGGCCAAGCCCCCTTGCCTGACTCTCCTACTAGGCTTGGGAAGCTTGGTCTCCCGGCCGTGGCAAGGTCGAACGTCCTGCCGAGACTTACACTCGAACTCTGGCCAGGCCCCCTTGCCTGAATCTCCTACTAGGCTTGGGAAGCTTGGTCTCCCTGCCGAGGTAAGGTTGAACGTCCTGCCGAGCCTTACACTCGAACTCTGGCCAAGCCCCCTTGCCTGACTCTCCTACTACGCTTGGGAAGCTTGGTCTCCCTGCCGAGGTAAGGTCGCAGGTCCTGCTGAGCCTTACACTCGAACTCCGGCCAAGCCCCCTGGCCTGACTCTCCTACTGGGCTTGGAAAGCTTGGTCTCCCTGCCGAGATAAGGTCGAACGTCCTGCCGAGCCTTACACTCGAACTCCGGCCAAGCCCCCTTGCCGGACTCTCCTACTAGGCTTGGGAAGCTTGGTCTCCCTGCCGAGATAAGGTCGAACGTCCTGCCGAGCCTTACACTCGAACTCCGGCCAAGCCCCCTTGCCGGGCCCTTGTAGGCTTGGGAAGCTTGGTCTCCCTGCCGAGGTATGGTCGAACGTCCTGCCGAGCCTTACACTCGAACACCGGCCAAGCCCCCTTGCCTGACTCTCCTACTAGGCTTGGGAAGCTTGGTCTCCCTGCCGAGGTAAGGTCGAACGTCCTGCCGAGCCTTACACTCGAACTCCGGCCAAGCCCCCTTGCCTGACCCTACTTGGCTTGGGAAGCTTGGTCTCTGTGCCGAGGTAAGGTTGAACGTCCTGCCGAGCCTTACACACGAACTCCGGCAAGCCCTCTTGCCTGACTCTCCTACTAGGCTTGGGAAGCTTGGTCTCCCTGCCAAGATAATGTCGAACGCCCTGCCGAGCCTTACACTCGAACTCCGGCCAAGCCCCCTTGCCTGACCCTCCTACTAGGCTTGGGAAGCTTGGTCTCCCTGCCGCGGTAAGGTCGAACGTCCTGCCGAGCCTTACACTCGAATTCCGGCCAAGCCCCCTTTCCTGACTCTCCTACTAGGCTTGGGAAGCTTGGTCTCCCTGCCGAGATAATGTCGAACGTCCTGCCGAGCCTTACACTCGAACTCCTGCCAAGCCCCCTTGCCTGACTCTCCTACTAGGCTTGGGAATCTAGGTCTCCCTGCCGTGGACAGGTCGAACGTCCTGCCGAGCCTTACACTCGAACACCGGCCAAGCCCCCTTGCCTGACTCTCCTACAAGGCTTGGGAAGCTTGGTCTCCCGGCCGAGGCAAGGTCGAACGTCCTGCCGAGCCTTACACTCGATCTCCGGCCAAGCCCCCTTGCCTGACCCTATTTGGCTTGGGAAGCTTGGTCTCTGTGCCGAGGTAAGGTTGAACGTCCTGCCGAGCCTTACACACGAACTCCGGGCAAGCCCTCTTGCCTGACTCCCCTACTAGGCTTGGGAAGCTTGGTCTCCCTGCCAAGATAATGTCGAACGCCCTGCCGAGCCTTACACTCGAACTCCGGCCAAGCCCCCTTGCCTGACTCTCCTACTAGGCTTGGGAAGCTTGGTCTCCCTGCCGCGGTAAGGTGGAACGTCCTGCCGAGCCTTACACTCGAATTCCGGCCAAGCCCCCTTGCCTGACTCTCCTACTAGGCTTGGGAAGCTTGGTCTCCCTGCCGAGGTCAGGTCGAACGTCCTGCCGAGCCTTACACTCGAACTCCGGCCTAGCCCCCTTGCCTGACCCTAGTAGGCTTGGGAAGCTTGGTCTCCCTGCCGAGCCTTACACTCGAACTCCGGCCAAGCCCCCTTGCCTGACTCTCCTACAAGGCTTGGGAAGCTTGGTCTCCCTGCCGAGGTAAAGTCGAACGTCCTGCCGAGCTTAACACTCGAACTCCGGCCAAGCCCCCTTGCCTGACTCTCCTACTAGGCTTGGGAAGCTTGGTCTCCCTGCCGAGGTAAGGTCAAATGTCCTGCCGAGCCTTACACTCGAACTCCGGCCAAGCCCCCTTGCCTGACTCTCCTACTAGGCTTGGGAAGCTTGGTCTCCCTGCCGAGGTAAGGTTGAACGTCCTGCCGAGACTTACACTCAAAATCCCGCCAAGCCCCCTTGCCTGACCCTACTAGGCTTGGGAAGCTTGGTCTCCCTGCCGAGCCTTACACTCGAACTCCGGCCAAGCCCCCTTGCCTGACTCTCCTATTAGGCTTGGGAATCTTGGTCTCCCTGCCGAGGTAAAGGTCCAACATCCTGCCGAGCCTTACACTCGAACTCCGGCCAAGCCCCCTTGCCGGACCCTTGTAGGCTTGGGAAGCTTGGTCTCCCTGCCGAGGTACGGTCGAACGTCCTGCCGAGCCTTACACTCGAACTCCGGCCAAGCCCCCTTGCCTGACCCTACTTGGCTTGGGAAGCTTGGTCTCTGTGCCGAGGTAAGGTTGAACGTCCTGCCGAGCCTTACACACGAACTCCGGCAAGCCCTCTTGCCTGACTCTCCTACTAGGCTTGGGAAGCTTGGTCTCCCTGCCAAGATAATGTCGAACGCCCTGCCGAGCCTTACACTCGAACTCCGGCCAAGCCCCCTTGCCTGACCCTCCTACTAGGCTTGGGAAGCTTGGTCTCCCTGCCGCGGTAAGGTCGAACGTCCTGCCGAGCCTTACACTCGAATTCCGGCCAAGCCCCCTTTCCTGACTCTCCTACTAGGCTTGGGAATCTAGGTCTCCCTGCCGTGGACAGGTCGAACGTCCTGCCGAGCCTTACACTCGAACACCGGCCAAGCCCCCTGGCCTGACTCTCCTACTGGGCTTGGAAAGCTTGGTCTCCCTGCCGAGATAAGGTCGAACGTCCTGCCGAGCCTTACACTCGAACTCCGGCCAAGCCCCCTTGCCGGACTCTCCTACTAGGCTTGGGAAGCTTGGTCTCCCTGCCGAGATAAGGTCGAACGTCCTGCCGAGCCTTACACTCGAACTCCGGCCAAGCCCCCTTGCCGGGCCCTTGTAGGCTTGGGAAGCTTGGTCTCCCTGCCGAGGTATGGTCGAACGTCCTGCCGAGCCTTACACTCGAACACCGGCCAAGCCCCCTTGCCTGACTCTCCTACTAGGCTTGGGAAGCTTGGTCTCCCTGCCGAGGTAAGGTCGAACGTCCTGCCGAGCCTTACACTCGAACTCCGGCCAAGCCCCCTTGCCTGACCCTACTTGGCTTGGGAAGCTTGGTCTCTGTGCCGAGGTAAGGTTGAACGTCCTGCCGAGCCTTACACACGAACTCCGGCAAGCCCTCTTGCCTGACTCTCCTACTAGGCTTGGGAAGCTTGGTCTCCCTGCCAAGATAATGTCGAACGCCCTGCCGAGCCTTACACTCGAACTCCGGCCAAGCCCCCTTGCCTGACCCTCCTACTAGGCTTGGGAAGCTTGGTCTCCCTGCCGCGGTAAGGTCGAACGTCCTGCCGAGCCTTACACTCGAATTCCGGCCAAGCCCCCTTTCCTGACTCTCCTACTAGGCTTGGGAAGCTTGGTCTCCCTGCCGAGATAATGTCGAACGTCCTGCCGAGCCTTACACTCGAACTCCTGCCAAGCCCCCTTGCCTGACTCTCCTACTAGGCTTGGGAATCTAGGTCTCCCTGCCGTGGACAGGTCGAACGTCCTGCCGAGCCTTACACTCGAACACCGGCCAAGCCCCCTTGCCTGACTCTCCTACAAGGCTTGGGAAGCTTGGTCTCCCGGCCGAGGCAAGGTCGAACGTCCTGCCGAGCCTTACACTCGATCTCCGGCCAAGCCCCCTTGCCTGACCCTATTTGGCTTGGGAAGCTTGGTCTCTGTGCCGAGGTAAGGTTGAACGTCCTGCCGAGCCTTACACACGAACTCCGGGCAAGCCCTCTTGCCTGACTCCCCTACTAGGCTTGGGAAGCTTGGTCTCCCTGCCAAGATAATGTCGAACGCCCTGCCGAGCCTTACACTCGAACTCCGGCCAAGCCCCCTTGCCTGACTCTCCTACTAGGCTTGGGAAGCTTGGTCTCCCTGCCGCGGTAAGGTGGAACGTCCTGCCGAGCCTTACACTCGAATTCCGGCCAAGCCCCCTTGCCTGACTCTCCTACTAGGCTTGGGAAGCTTGGTCTCCCTGCCGAGGTCAGGTCGAACGTCCTGCCGAGCCTTACACTCGAACTCCGGCCTAGCCCCCTTGCCTGACCCTAGTAGGCTTGGGAAGCTTGGTCTCCCTGCCGAGCCTTACACTCGAACTCCGGCCAAGCCCCCTTGCCTGACTCTCCTACAAGGCTTGGGAAGCTTGGTCTCCCTGCCGAGGTAAAGTCGAACGTCCTGCCGAGCTTAACACTCGAACTCCGGCCAAGCCCCCTTGCCTGACTCTCCTACTAGGCTTGGGAAGCTTGGTCTCCCTGCCGAGGTAAGGTCAAATGTCCTGCCGAGCCTTACACTCGAACTCCGGCCAAGCCCCCTTGCCTGACTCTCCTACTAGGCTTGGGAAGCTTGGTCTCCCTGCCGAGGTAAGGTTGAACGTCCTGCCGAGACTTACACTCAAAATCCCGCCAAGCCCCCTTGCCTGACCCTACTAGGCTTGGGAAGCTTGGTCTCCCTGCCGAGCCTTACACTCGAACTCCGGCCAAGCCCCCTTGCCTGACTCTCCTATTAGGCTTGGGAATCTTGGTCTCCCTGCCGAGGTAAAGGTCCAACATCCTGCCGAGCCTTACACTCGAACTCCGGCCAAGCCCCCTTGCCGGACCCTTGTAGGCTTGGGAAGCTTGGTCTCCCTGCCGAGGTACGGTCGAACGTCCTGCCGAGCCTTACACTCGAACTCCGGCCAAGCCCCCTTGCCTGACCCTACTTGGCTTGGGAAGCTTGGTCTCTGTGCCGAGGTAAGGTTGAACGTCCTGCCGAGCCTTACACACGAACTCCGGCAAGCCCTCTTGCCTGACTCTCCTACTAGGCTTGGGAAGCTTGGTCTCCCTGCCAAGATAATGTCGAACGCCCTGCCGAGCCTTACACTCGAACTCCGGCCAAGCCCCCTTGCCTGACCCTCCTACTAGGCTTGGGAAGCTTGGTCTCCCTGCCGCGGTAAGGTCGAACGTCCTGCCGAGCCTTACACTCGAATTCCGGCCAAGCCCCCTTTCCTGACTCTCCTACTAGGCTTGGGAATCTAGGTCTCCCTGCCGTGGACAGGTCGAACGTCCTGCCGAGCCTTACACTCGAACACCGGCCAAGCCCCCTTGCCTGACTCTCCTACAAGGCTTGGGAAGCTTGGTCTCCCGGCCGAGGCAAGGTCGAACGTCCTGCCGAGCCTTACACTCGAACTCCGGCCCAGCCCCCTTGCCTGACGCTCCTACTAGGCTTGGGAAGCTTGGTCTCCCTGACGCGGTAAGGTCAAACGTCCTGCCGAGCCTTACACTCGAACTCCGGCCAAGCCCCCTTGCCTGACTCTCTTACTACGCTTGGGAGGCTTGGTCTCCCTGCCGAGGTAAGGTCGAACGTCCTGCCGAGCCTTACACTCGAACTCCGGCCAAGCCCCCTTGCCTGACTCTCCTGCTAGGCTTGGGAAGCTTGGTCTCCCTGCCGCGGTAAGGTCGAACGTCCTGCCGAGCCTTACACTCGAATTACGGCCAAGCCCCCTTTCCTGACTCTCCTACTAGGCTTGGGAAGCTTGGTCTCCCTGCCGAGTTAAGGTCGAACGTCCTGCCGAGCCTTACATTCGAACTCCGGCCAAGCCCCCTTGCCTGACTCTCCTACTAGGCTTGGGAAGCTTGGTCTCCCTGCCGAGATAATGTCGAACGTCCTGCCGAGCCTTACACTCGAACTCCTGCCAAGCCCCCTTGCCTGACTCTCCTACTAGGCTTGGGAATCTAGGTCTCCCTGCCGTGGACAGGTCGAACGTCCTGCCGAGCCTTACACTCGAACACCGGCCAAGCCCCCTTGCCTGACTCTCCTACAAGGCTTGGGAAGCTTGGTCTCCCGGCCGAGGCAAGGTCGAACGTCCTGCCGAGCCTTACACTCGAACTCCGGCCAAGCCCCCTTGCCTGACCCTACTTCTAGGCTTGGTTAGCTTGGTCTCCCTGCCGAGGTAAGGTCGAACGTCCTGCCGAGCCTTACACTTGAACTCCGGCCAAGCCCCCTTGCCTGACTCTCCTACTAGGCTTGGGAAGCTTAGTCCCCCTGCCGAGGTAAGGTCGAACGTCCTGCAGAGCCTTACACTCGAACTCCGGCCAAGCCCCCTTGCCTAACCCTAGTAGTCTTGGGAAGCTTGGTCTCCCTGCTCAGGTAAGGTCGAAAGTCCTGCCGAGCCTTACACTCGAACTCCGGCCAAGCCCCCTTGCCTGACTCTCCTACTAGGCTTGGGAAGCTTGGTCTCCCTGCCGAGGTAAGGTCGTATGTCCTGCCGAGCCTTACACTCGAACTCCGGCCAAGCCCCCTTGCCTGACCCTCGTAGGCTTGGGAAGCTTGGTCTCCCTGCTGAGCCTTACACTCGAACTCCGGCCAAGCCCCCTTGCCTGACTCTCCTACAAGGCTTGGGAAGCTTGGTCTCCCCGCCGAGGTAAGGTCGAACGTCCTGCCGAGCTTAACACTCGAACTCCGGCCAAGCCCCCTTGCCTGACTCTCCTACTGGGCTTGGGAAGCTAGGTCTCCCTGCCGAGGTAAGGTCAAATGTCCTGCCGAGCCTTACACTCGAACTCCGGCCAAGCCCCCTTGCCTGACCCTACTAGGCTTGGGAAGCTTGGTCTCCCTGCCGAGGTAAGGTCGAACGTCCTGCCGAGCCTTACACTCAAAATCCCGCCAAGCCCCCTTGCCTGACCCTACTAGGCTTGGGAAGCTTGGTCTCCCTGCCGAGCCTTACACTCGAACTCCGGCCAAGCCCCCTTGCCTGACTCTCCTACAAGGCTTGGGAATCTTGCTCTCCCTGCCGAGGTAAAGATCCAACATCCTGCCGAGACTTATACTCGAACTCCGGCCAAGCCCCCTTGCCTGACTCTCCTACTAGGCTTGGGAAGCTTGTTCTCCCTGCCGAGGTAAGGTCAAATGTCCTGCCGAGCCTTACACTCGAACTCCGGCCAAGCCCCCTTGCCTGACTCTCCTACTAGGCTTGGGAAGCTTGGTCTCCCTGCCGAGGTAAGGTCAAATGCCCTGCTGAGCCTTACACTCGAACTCCGGCCAAGCCCCCTTGCCCGACTCTCCTACTAGGCTTGGGAAGCTTGGTCTCCCGGCCGAAGCAAGGTCGAACGTCCTGCCGAGCCTTACACTCGAACTCCGGCCAAGCCCCCTAGCCTGACTCTCCTACTAGGCTTGGGAAGCTTGGTCTCCCTGCCGAGCCTTGCACTCGAACTCCGGCCAAGCCCCCTTGCCTGACTCACCTACTAGGCTTGGGAAGCTTGGTCTCCCTGCCGAGGTAAGGTCGAACGTCCTGCCGAGCCTTACACTCGAACTCTGGCCAAGCCCCCTTGCCTGACTCTCCTACAAGGCTTGGGAAGCTTGGTCTCCCTGCCGAGGTAAGGTCGAACGTCCTGCCGAGCCTTACACTCGAACTCCGGCCAAGCCCCCTTGCCTGACTCTCCTACTCGGCTTGGGAAGCTTGGTCTCCCTGCCGGGGTAAGGTCGAACGTCCTGCTGAGCCTTACACTCGAACTCCGGCCAAGCCCCCTTGCCTGACTCTCCTACTAGGCTTGGGAAGCTTGGTCTCCCTGCCGAGGTAAGGTCGAACGTCCTGCCGAGCCTTACACTCGAACTCCGGCCAAGCCCCCTTGCCTGACTCTCCTACTAGGCTTGGGAAGCTTGGTCTCCCTGGCGAGGTAAGGTCGAACGTCCTGCCGAGCCTTACACTCGAACTCTGGCCAAGCCCCCTTGCCTGACCCTACTAGGCTTGGGAAGCTTGGTCACCCTGCCGAGGTAAGGTCGAACGTCCTGCCGAGCCGTACACTCGAACACCGGCCAAGCCCCCTTGCCTGACTCTCCTACTAGGCTTGGGAAGCTTGGTCTCCCTGCCGAGGTAAGGTCGAACGTCCTGCCGAGCCTTACACTCGAACTCCGGCCAAGCCCCCTTGCCTGACCCTACTTGGCTTGGGAAGCTTGGTCTCTGTGCCGAGGTAAGGTTGAACGTCCTGCCGAGCCTTACACACGAACTCCGGCAAGCCCTCTTGCCTGACTCTCCTACTAGGCTTGGGAAGCTTGGTCTCCCTGCCAAGATAATGTCGAACGCCCTGCCGAGCCTTACAATCGAACACCGGCCAAGCCCCCTTGCCTGACCCTCCTACTAGGCTTGGGAAGCTTGGTCTCCCTGCCGCGGTAAGGTCGAACGTCCTGCCGAGCCTTACACTCGAATTCCGGCCAAGCCCCCTTTCCTGACTCTCCTACTAGGCTTGGGAAGCTTGGTCTCCCTGCCGAGATAATGTCGAACGTCCTGCCGAGCCTTACACTCGAACTCCTGCCAAGCCCCCTTGCCTGACTCTCCTACTAGGCTTGGGAATCTAGGTCTCCCTGCCGTGGACAGGTCGAACGTCCTGCCGAGCCTTACACTCGAACACCGGCCAAGCCCCCTTGCCTGACTCTCCTACTAGGCTTGGGAAGCTTGGTCTCCCTGCCGAGGTAAGGTCGAACGTCCTGCCAAGCCTTACACTCGATCTCCGTCCAAGCCCCCTTGCCTGACCCTACTTCTAGGCTTGGGAAGCTTGGTCTCCCTGCCGAGGTAAGGTCGAACGTCCTGCCGAGCCTTACACTCGAATTCTGGCCAAGCCCCCTTGCCTGACTCTCCTACTAGGCTTGGGAAGCTTGGTCTCCCTGCCGCGGTAAGGTCGAACGTCCTGCCGAGCCTTACACTCGAACTCCGGCCAAGCCCCCTCGCCTGACTCTTTTACTACGCTTGGGAGGCTTGGTCTCCCTGCCGAGGTAAGGTCGAACGTCCTGTCGAGCCTTACACTCGAACTCCGGCCAAGCCCCCTTGCCTGACTCTCCTGCTAGGCTTGGGAAGCTTGGTCTCCCTGCCGAGGTAAGGTCGAACGTCCTGCCGAGCCTTACACTCAAAATCCCGCCAAGCCCCCTTGCCTGACCCTACTAGGCTTGGGAAGCTTGGTCTCCCTGCCGAGCCTTACACTCGAACTCCGGCCAAGCCCCCTTGCCTGACTCTCCTATTAGGCTTGGGAATCTTGGTCTCCCTGCCGAGGTAAAGATCCAACATCCTGCCGAGACTTACACTCGAACTCCGGCCAAGCCCCCTTGCCTGACTCTCCTACTAGGCTTGGGAAGCTTGTTCTCCCTGCCGAGGTAAGGTCAAATGTCCTGCCGAGCCTTACACTCGAACTCCGGCCAAGCCCCCTTGCCTGACTCTCCTACTAGGCTTGGGAAGCTTGGTCTCCCTGCCGAGGCAAGGTCGAACGTCCTGCCGAGCCTTACACTCGAACTCCGGCCAAGCCCCTTTGCCTGACTCTCCTACTAGGCTTGGGAAGCTTGGTCTCCCTGCCGAGGTAAGGTCGAATGTCCTGCCAAGCCTTACACTCGAACTCCGGCCAAGCCCCCTTGCCTGACTCTCCTACTAGGCTTGGGAAGCTTGTTCTCCCTGCCGAGGTAAGGTCAAATGTCCTGCCGAGCCTTACACTCGAACTCCGGCCAAGCCCCCTTGCCTGACTCTCCTACTAGGCTTGGGAAGCTTGGTCTCCCTGCCGAGGCAAGGTCGAACGTCCTGCCGAGCCTTACACTCGAACTCCGGCCAAGCCCCTTTGCCTGACTCTCCTACTAGGCTTGGGAAGCTTGGTCTCCCTGCCGAGGTAAGGTCGAATGTCCTGCCAAGCCTTACACTCGAACTCCGGCCAAGCCCCCTTGCCTGACTCTCCTACTAGGCTTGGGAAGCTTGGTCTCCCTGCCGAGCCTTGCACTCGAACTCCGGCCAAGCCCCCTTGCCTGACTCACCTACTAGGCTTGGGAAGCTTGGTCTCCCTGCCGAGGTAAGGTCGAACGTCCTGCCGAGCCTTACACTCGAACTCCGGCCAAGCCCCCTTGCCTGACTCTCCTACAAGGCTTGGGAAGCTTGGTCTCCCTGCCGAGGTAAGGTCGAACGTCCTGCCGAGCCTTACACTCGAACTCCGGCCAAGCCCCCTTGCCTGACTCTCCTACTCGGCTTGGGAAGCTTGGTCTCCCTGCCGGGGTAAGGTCGAACGTCCTGCTGAGCCTTACACTCGAACTCCGGCCAAGCCCCCTTGCCTGACTCTCCTACTAGGCTTGGGAAGCTTGGTCTCCCTGCCGAGGTAAGGTCGAACGTCCTGCCGAGCCTTACACTCGAACTCCGGCCAAGCCCCCTTGCCTGACTCTCCTACTAGGCTTGGGGAGCTTGGTCTCCCTGGCGAGGTAAGGTCGAACGTCCTGCCGAGCCTTACACTCGAACTCTGGCCAAGCCCCCTTGCCTGACCCTACTAGGCTTGGGAAGCTTGGTCACCCTGCCGAGGTAAGGTCGAACGTCCTGCCGAGCCTTACACTCGAACTCCGGCCAAGCCCCCTTGCCTGACTCTCCTACTAGGCTTGGGAAGCTTGGTCTCCCTGCTGAGGTAAGGTCGAACGTCCTGCCGAGCCTTACACTAGAACTCGGCCAAGCCCCCTTGCGCAAGCCTACTTGGCTCGGGAAGCTTGGGCTCCCACCCGAGGTAAGGTCGATCGTCCTGCCGAGCCTTACACTCGAACTCCGGCCAAGCACCCTTGCCTGACTCTCCTACTAGGCTTGGGAAGCTTGGTCTCCCTGCCGCGGTAAGGTCGAACGTCCTGCCGAGCCTTACACTCGAATTCCTGCCAAGCCCCCTTTCCTGACTCTCCTACTAGGCTTGGGAAGCTTGGTCTCCCTGCCGAGTTAAGGTCGAACGTCCTGCCGAGCCTTACATTCGAACTCCGGCCAAGCCCCCCTGCCTGACTCTCCTACTAGGCTTGGGAAGCTTGGTCTCCCTGCCGAGATAATGTCGAACGTCCTGCCGAGCCTTACACTCGAACTCCTGCCAAGCCCCCTTGCCTGACTCTCCTACTAGGCTTGGGAATCTAGGTCTCCGTGCCGTGGACAGGTCGAACGTCCTGCCGAGCCTTACACTCGAACACCGGCCAAGCCCCCTTGCCTGACTCTCCTACAAGGCTTGGGAAGCTTGGTCTCCCGGCCGAGGCAAGGTCGAACGTCCTGCCGAGCCTTACACTCGAACTCCGGCCAAGCCCCCTTGCCTGACCCTACTTCTAGGCTTGGGAAGCTTGGTCTCCCTGCCGTGGTAAGGTCGAACGTCCTGCCGAGCCTTACACTTGAACTCCGGCCAAGCCCCCTTGCCTGACTCTCCTAGTAGGCTTGGGAAGCTTAGTCCCCCTGCCGAGGTAAGGTCGAACGTCCTGCAGAGCCTTACACTCGAACTCCGGCCAAGCCCCCTTGCCTAACCCTAGTAGGCTTGGGAAGCTTGGTCTCCCTGCTCAGGTAAGGTCGAAAGTCCTGCCGAGCCTTACACTCGAACTCCGGCCAAGCCCCCTTGCCTGACTCTCCTACTAGGCTTGGGAAGCTTGGTCTCCCTGCCGAGGTAAGGTCGAATGTCCTGCCGAGCCTTACACTCGAACTCCGGCCAAGCCCCCTTGCCTGACCCTAGTAGGCTTGGGAAGCTTGGTCTCCCTGCTGAGCTTTACACTCGAACTCCGGCCAAGCCCCCTTGCCTGACTCTCCTACAAGGCTTGGGAAGCTTGGTCTCCCTGCCGAGGTAAGGTCGAACGTCCTGCCGAGCTTAACACTAGAACTCCGGCCAAGCCCCCTTGCCTGACTCTCCTACTAGGCTTGGGAAGCTTGGTCTCCCTGCCGAGGTAAGGTCAAATGTCCTGCCGAGCCTTACACTCGAACTCCGGCCAAGCCCCCTTGCCTGACCCTACTAGGCTTGGGAAGCTTGGTCTCCCTGCCGAGGTAAGGTCGAACGTCCTGCCGAGCCTTGCACTCAAAATCCCGCCAAGCCCCCTTGCCTGACCCTACTAGGCTTGGGAGGCTTGGTCTCCCTGTCGAGCCTTACATTCGAACTCCGGCCAAGCCCCCTTGCCTGACTCTCCTATTAGGCTTGGGAATCTTGGTCTCCCTGCCGAGGTAAAGATCCAACATCCTGCCGAGACTTACACTCGAACTCCGGCCAAGCCCCCTTGCCTGACTCTCCTACTAGGCTTGGGAAGCTTGTTCTCCCTGCCGAGGTAAGGTCAAATGTCCTGCCGAGCCTTACACTCGAACTCCGGCCAAGCCCCCTTGCCTGACTCTCCTACTAGGCTTGGGAAGCTTGGTCTCCCTGCCGAGGTAAGGTCAAATGCCCTGCCGAGCCTTACACTCGAACTCCGGCCAAGCCCCCTTGCCTGACTCTCCTACTAGGCTTGGGAAGCTTCGTCTCCCGGCCGAGGCAAGGTCGAACGTCCTGCCGAGCCTTACACTCGAACTCCGGCCAAGCCCCCTTGCCTGACTCTCCTACTAGGCTTGGGAAGCTTGGTCTCCCTGCCGAGGTAAGGTCGAATGTCCTGCCAAGCCTTACACTCGAACTCCGGCCAAGCCCCCTTGCCTGACTCTCCTACTAGGATTGGGAATCTTGGTCTCCCTGCCGAGGTAAGGTCAAATGTCCTGCCGAGCCTTACACTCGAACTCCGGCCAAGCCCGCTTGCCTGACCCTACTAGGCTTGGGAAGCTTGGTCTCCCTGCCGAACCTTACACTCGAACTCCGGCCAAGCCCCCTTGCCTGACTCTCCTACTAGGCTTGGGAAGCTTGGTCTCCCGGCCGAGGTAAGGTCAAATGTCCTGCCGAGCCTTACACTCGAACACCGGCCAAGCCCCCTTGCCTGACTCTCCTACAAGGCTTGGGAAGTTTGGTCTCCCGGCCGAGGCAAGGTCGAACATCCTGCCGAGCCTTACACTCGAACTCCGGCCAAGGCCCCTTGCCTGACTCTCCTACTAGGTTTGGGAAGCTTGGTCTCCCTGCCGAGCCTTGCACTCGAACTCCGGCCAAGCCCCCTTGCCTGACTCACCTACTAGGCTTGGGAAGCTTGGTCTCCCTGCCGAGGTAAGGTCGAACGTCCTGCCGAGCCTTACACTCGAACTCCGGCCAAGCCCCCTTGCCTGACTCTCCTACAAGGCTTGGGAAGCTTGGTCTCCCTGCCGAGGTAAGGTCGAACGTCCTGCCGAGCCTTACACTCGAACTCCGGCCAAGCCCCCTTGCCTGACTCTCCTACTCGGCTTGGGAAGCTTGGTCTCCCTGCCGGGGTAAGGTCGAACGTCCTGCTGAGCCTTACACTCGAACTCCGGCCAAGCCCCCTTGCCTGACTCTCCTACTAGGCTTGGGAAGCTTGGTCTCCCTCCCGAGGTAAGGTCGAACGTCCTGCCGAGCCTTACACTCGAACTCCGGCCAAGCCCCCTTGCCTGACTCTCCTACTAGGCTTGGGAAGCTTGGTCTCCCTGCCGAGGTAAGGTCGAACGTCCTGCCGAGCCTTACACTTGAACTCTGGCCAAGCCCCCTTGCCTGACCCTACTAGGCTTGGGAAGCTTGGTCACCCTGCCGAGGTAAGGTCGAACGTCCTGCCGAGCCTTACACTAGAACTCCGGCCAAGCCCCCTTGCCTGACTCTCCTACTAGGCTTGGGAAGCTTGGTCTCCCTGCCGAGGTAAGGTCGAACGTCCTGCCGAGCCTTACACTCAAAATCCCGCCAAGCCCCCTTGCCTGACCCTACTAGGCTTGGGAGGCTTGGTCTCCCTGCCGAGCCTTACACTCGAACTCCGGCCAAGCCCCCTTGCCTGACTCTCCTATTAGGCTTGGGAATCTTGGTCTCCCTGCCGAGGTAAAGATCCAACATCCTGCCGAGACTTACACTCGAACTCCGGCCAAGCCCCCTTGCCTGACTCTCCTACTAGGCTTGGGAAGCTTGGTCTCCCTGCCGAGGTAAGGTCAAATGTCCTGCCGAGCCTTACACTCGAACACCGGCCAAGCCCCCTTGCCTGACTCTCCTACTAGGCTTGGGAAGCTTGGTCTCCCTGCCGAGGTAAGGTCAAATGCCCTGCCGAGCCTTACACTCGAACTCCGGCCAAGCCCCCTTGCCTGACTCTCCTACTAGGCTTGGGAAGCTTCGTCTCCCGGCCGAGGCAAGGTCGAACGTCCTGCCGAGCCTTACACTCGAACTCCGGCCAAGCCCCCTTGCCTGACTCTCCTACTAGGCTTGGGAAGCTTGGTCTCCCTGCCGAGGTAAGGTCGTATGTCCTGCCGAGCCTTACACTCAAACTCTGGCCAAGCCCCCTTGCCTGACTCTCCTACTAGGATTGGGAATCTTGGTCTCCCTGCCGAGGTAAGGTCAAATGTCCTGCCGAGCCTTACACTCGAACTCCGGCCAAGCCCGCTTGCCTGACCCTACTAGGCTTGGGAAGCTTGGTCTCCCTGCCGAGCCTTGCACTCGAACTCCGGCCAAGCCCCCTTGCCTGACTCACCTACTAGGCTTGGGAAGCTTGGTCTCCCTGCCGAGGTAAGGTCGAACGTCCTGCCAAGCCTTACACTCGAACTCCGGCCAAGCCCCCTTGCCTGACTCTCCTACAAGGCTTGGGAAGCTTGGTCTCCCTGCCGAGGTAAGGTCGAACGTCCTGCCGAGCCTTACACTCGAACTCCGGCCAAGCCCCCTTGCCTGACTCTCCTACTCGGCTTGGGAAGCTTGGTCTCCCTGCCGGGGTAAGGTCGAACGTCCTGCTGAGCCTTACACTCGAACTCCGGCCAAGCCCCCTTGCCTGACTCTCCTACTAGGCTTGGGAAGCTTGGTCTCCCTGCCGAGGTAAGGTCGAACGTCCTGCCGAGCCTTACACTCGAACTCCGGCCAAGCCCCCTTGCCTGACTCTCCTACTAGGCTTGGGGAGCTTGGTCTCCCTGGCGAGGTAAGGTCGAACGTCCTGCCGAGCCTTACACTCGAACTCTGGCCAAGCCCCCTTGCCTGACCCTACTAGGCTTGGGAAGCTTGGTCACCCTGCCGAGGTAAGTTCGAACGTCCTGCCGAGCCTTACACTCGAACTCCGGCCAAGCCCCCTTGCCTGACTCTCCTACTAGGCTTGGGAAGCTTGGTCTCCCTGCCGAGGTAAGGTCGAACGTCCTGCCGAGCCGTACACTAGAACTCGGCCAAGCCCCCTTGCGCAAGCCCACTTGGCTTGGGAAGCTTGGGCTCCCACCCGAGGTAAGGTCGATCGTCCTGCCGAGCCTTACACTCGAACTCCGGCCAAGCACCCTTGCCTGAGTCCCCTACTAGGCTTGGGAAGCTTGGTCTGTGTGCCAAGGTAAGGTCGAACGTCCTGCCGAGCCTTACACTCGAACTCCGGCCAAGCCCCCTAGCCTGACTCTCCTACTAGGCTTGGGAAGCTTGGTCTCGCTGCCGAGGTAAGGTTGAACGTCCTGCCGAGTCTTACACTCGAACTCCGGCCAAGCCCCCTTGCCTGACTCTCCTACTAGGCTTGGGAAGCTTGGTCTCCCTGCCGAGGTAAGGTCGAACGTCCTGCCGAGCCTTACACTTGAACACCGGCCAAGCCCCCTTGCCTGACTCTCCTACTAGGCTTGGGAAGCTTGGTCTCCCTGTTGAGGTAAGGTCGAAGATCCTGCCGAGCCTTACACTCGAACTCCTGCCAAGCCCCCTTGCCTGATCTTACTTGGTTTGGGAAGCTTGGTCTCCCTGCCGAGGTAAGGTCGTATGTCCTGCCGAGCCTTACACTCAAACTCCGGCCAAGCCCCCTTGCCTGACTCTCCTACTAGGCTTGGGAAGCTTGGTCTCCCTGCCGAGGTAAGGTCGAACGTCCTGCCGAGCCTTACACTCGAACTCCGGCCAAGCCCCCTTGCCTGACTCTCCTACTAGGCTTGGGAAGCTTGGTCTCCCTGCCGAGGTAAGGTCGAACGTCCTGCCGAGCCTTACACTCGAACTCCGGCCAAGGCCCCTTGCCTGACTCTCCTACAAGCTTGGGACGCTTGGTCTCCCTGCCGAGGTAAGGTCGAACGTCCTGCCGAGCCTTACACTCGAATACCGGCCAAGCCCCCTTGCCTGACTCTCCTACTAGGCTTGGGAAGCTTGGTCGCCCTGCCGAGGTACGGTCGAACGTCCTGCCGAGCCTTACACTCGAACTCCGGCCAAGCCCCCTTGCCTGACATTACTTAGCTTGGGAAGCTTGGTCTCCCTGCCGAGGTAAGGTCGAACGTCCTGCCGGGCCTTACACTCAAACTCCGGCCAAGCCCCCTTGCCTGACTCTCCTAGTAGGCTTGGGAAGCTTGGTCTCCCTGCCGAGGTAAGGTCGAAGGTCCTGCCGAGCCTTACACTCGAACTCTGGCCAAGCCCCCTTGCCTGATCTTACTTGGCTTGGGAAGCTTGGTCTCCCTGCCAGGATAATGTCGAACGTCCTGCCGAGCCTTACACTCGAACTCCGGCCAAGCCCCCTTGCCTGATCTTACTTGGCTTGAGAAGCTTGGCCACCCTGCCGAGGTAAGGTCGTATGTCCTGCCGAGCCTTACACTCCAACTCCGGCCAAGCCCCCTTGCCTGACTCTCCTAGTAGGCTTGGGAAGCTTGGTCTCCCTGCCGAGGTAAGGTTGAACGTCCTGCCGAGCCTTACACTCGAACTCCGGCCAAGCCCCCTTGCCTGACTCTCCTACTAGGCTTGGGAAGTTTGGTCTCCCTGCCGAGGTAAGGTCGATTGTCCTGCCGAGCCTTACACTCGAACTCCGGCCAAGCCCCATTGCCTGACTCTCCTACTAGGCTTGGGAAGCTTGGTCTCCCTGCCAAGATAATGTCGAACGCCCTGCCGAGCCTTACACTCGAACTCCGGCCAAGCCCTTATGCCTGACTCTCCTACTGGGCTTGGGAAGCTAGGTTTCCCTGCCGAGGTAAGGTCGAACGTCCTGCCGAGCTTTACACTCGAACTCTGGCCAAGCCCCCTTGCCTGACTCTCCTAGTAGGCTTGGGAAGCTTGGTCTCCCTTCCGAGGTAAGGTCGAACGTCCTGCGAGCCTTACACTCGAACTCCGGCCAAGCCCCCTTGCCTGACTCTCCTACTAGACTTGGGAAGCGTGGTCTCCCTGCCGAGGTAAGGTCGAACGTCCTGCCAAGCCTTACACTCGAACTCTGGCCAAGCCCCCTTGCCTGACCCTAGTAGGCTTGGGAAGCTTGGTCTCCCTGCCGAGGTACGGTCGAACGTCCTGCCGAGCCTTACAATCGAACACCGGCCAAGCCCCCTTGCCTGACATTACTTGGCTTGGGAAGCTTGGTCTCCCTGCCGAGGTAAGGTCGAAGGTCCTGCCGAGCCTTACACTCGAACTCCGGCCAAGCCCCCTTGCCTGACTCTCCTACTAGGCTTGGGAAGTTTGGTCTCCCTGCCGAGGTAAGGTCGAACGTCCTGCTGAGCCTTACACTCGAAATCCGGCCAAGCCGCCTCGCCTGACTCTCCTACTAGGCTTGGGAAGCTTGGTCTCCCTGCCAAGATAACGTCGAACGTCCTGCCGAGCCTTACACTCGAACTCCGGCCAAGCCCCCTTGCCTGATCTTACTTGGCTTGGGAAGCTTGGTCTCCCTGCCGAGGTAAGGTCAAACGTCCTGCCGAGCCTTACACTCGAACTCCGGCCAAGCCCCCTTGCCTGACTCTCCTACTAGGCTTGGGAAGCTTGGTCTCCCTTCGGAGGTAAGGTCGAACGTCCTGCCGAGCCTTACACTCGAACTCCGGCCAAGCCCCCTTGCCTGACTCTCCTACTACGCTTGGGAAGCTTGGTCTCCCTGCCGAGGTAAGGGTGAACGTCCTGCGAGCCTTACACTCGAACTCCGGCCAAGCCCCCTTGCCTGACTCTCCTACTAGGCTTGGGAAGCTTGGTCTCCCTGCCGAGGTAAGGTCGAACGTCCTGCCGAGCCTTACACTCGAACTCCGGCCAAGCCCCCTTGCCTGACTCTCCTACTAGGCTTGGGAAACTTGGTCTCCCTGCCAAGATAATGTCGAACGCCCTGCCGAGCCTTACAATCGAACACCGGCCAAGCCCCCTTGCCTGACCCTCCTACTAGGCTTGGGAAGCTTGGTCTCCCTGCCGCGGTAAGGTCGAACGTCCTGCCGAGCCTTACACTCGAATTCCTGCCAAGCCCCCTTTCCTGACTCTCCTACTAGGCTTGGGAAGCTTGGTCTCCCTGCCGAGATAATGTCGAACGTCCTGCCGAGCCTTACACTCGAACTCCTGCCAAGCCCCCTTGCCTGACTCTCCTACTAGGCTTGGGAATCTAGGTCTCCGTGCCGTGGACAGGTCGAACGTCCTGCCGAGCCTTACACTCGAACACCGGCCAAGCCCCCTTGCCTGACTCTCCTACTCGGCTTGGGAAGCTTGGTCCCCCTGCCGAGGTAAGGTCGAATGTCCTGCCAAGCCTTACACTCGATCTCCGTCCAAGCCCCCTTGCCTGACCCTACTTCTAGGCTTGGGAAGCTTGGTCTCCCTGCCGAGGTAAGGTCGAACGTCCTGCCGAGCCTTACACTCGAATTCTGGCCAAGCCCCCTTGCCTGACTCTCCTACTAGGCTTGGGAAGCTTGGTCTCCCTGCCGCGGTAAGGTCGAACGTCCTGCCGAGCCTTACACTCGAACTCCGGCCAAGCCCCCTTGCCTGACTCTTTTACTACGCTTGGGAGGCTTGGTCTCCCTGCCGAGGTAAGGTCGAACGTCCTGTCGAGCCTTACACTCGAACTCCGGCCAAGCCCCCTTGCCTGACTCTCCTGCTAGGCTTGGGAAGTTGGTCTCCCTGCCGCGGTAAGGTCGAACGTCCTGCCGAGCCTTACACTCGAATTCCGGCCAAGCCCCCTTTCCTGACTCTCCTACTAGGCTTGGGAAGCTTGGTCTCCCTGCCGAGTTAAGGTCGAACGTCCTGCCGAGCCTTACATTCGAATTCCGGCCAAGCCCCCTTGCCTGACTCCCCTACTAGGCTTGGGATGCTTGGTCTCCCTGCCGAGATAATGTCGAACGTCCTGCCGAGCCTTACACTCGAACTCCTGCCAAGCCCCTTTGCCTGACTCTCCTACTAGGCTTGGGAATCTAGGTCTCCCTGCCGTGGACAGGTCGAACGTCCTGCCGAGCCTTACACTCGAACACCGGCAAAGCCCCCTTGCCTGACTCTCCTACAAGGCTTGGGAAGCTTGGTCTCCCGGCCGAGGCAAGGTCGAACGTCCTGCCGAGCCTTACACTCGAACTCCGGCCAAGCCCCCTTGCCTGACCCTACTTCTAGGCTTGGGAAGCTTGGTCTCCCTGCCGAGGTAAGGTCGAACGTCCTGCCGAGCCTTACACTTGAACTCCGGCCAAGCCCCCTTGCCTGACTCTCCTACTAGGCTTGGGAAGCTTAGTCCCCCTGCCGAGGTAAGGTCGAACGTCCTGCAGAGCCTTACACTCGAACTCCGGCCAAGCCCCCTTGCCTAACCCTAGTAGGCTTGGGAAGCTTGGTCTCCCTGCTGAGCCTTACACTCGAACTCCGGCCAAGCCCCCTTGCCTGACTCTCCTACTAGGCTTGGGAAGCTTGGTCTCCCTGCCGAGGTAAGGTCAAATGTCCTGCCGAGCCTTACACTCGAACTCCGGCCAAGCCCCCTTGCCTGACCCTACTAGGCTTGGGAAGCTTGGTCTCCCTGCCGAGGTAAGGTCGAACGTCCTGCCGAGCCTTACACTCAAAATCCCGCCAAGCCCCCTTGCCTGACCCTACTAGGCTTGGGAAGCTTGGTCTCCCTGCCGAGCCTTACACTCGAACTCCGGCCAAGCCCCCTTGCCTGACTCTCCTATTAGGCTTGGGAATCTTGGTCTCCCTGCCGAGGTAAAGATCCAACATCCTGCCGAGACTTACACTCGAACTCCGGCCAAGCCCCCTTGCCTGACTCTCCTACTAGGCTTGGGAAGCTTGTTCTCCCTGCCGAGGTAAGGTCAAATGTCCTGCCGAGCCTTACACTCGAACTCCGGCCAAGCCCCCTTGCCTGACTCTCCTACTAGGCTTGGGAAGCTTGGTCTCCCTGCCGAGGCAAGGTCGAACGTCCTGCCGAGCCTTACACTCGAACTCCGGCCAAGCCCCTTTGCCTGACTCTCCTACTAGGCTTGGGAAGCTTGGTCTCCCTGCCGAGGTAAGGTCGAATGTCCTGCCAAGCCTTACACTCGAACTCCGGCCAAGCCCCCTTGCCTGACTCTCCTACTAGGATTGGGAATCTTGGTCTCCCTGCCGAGGTAAGGGCAAATGTCCTGCCGAGCCTTACACTCGAACTCCGGCCAAGCCCGCTTGCCTGACCCTACTAGGCTTGGGAAGCTTGGTCTCCCTGCCGAGCCTTACACTCGAACTCCGGCCAAGCCCCCTTGCCTGACTCTCCTACTAGGCTTGGGAAGCTTGGTCTCCCGGCCGAGGTGAGGTCAAATGTCCTGCCGAGCCTTACACTCGAACACCGACCAAGCCCCCTTGCCTGACTCTCCTACAAGGCTTGGGAAGCTTGGTCTCCCGGCCGAGGCAAGGTCGAACATCCTGCCGAGCCTTACACTCGAACTCCGGCCAAGCCCCCTTGCCTGACTCTCCTACTAGGCTTGGGAAGCTTGGTCTCCCTGCCGAGCCTTGCACTCGAACTCCGGCCAAGCCCCCTTGCCTGACTCACCTACTAGGCTTGGGAAGCTTGGTCTCCCTGCCGAGGTAAGGTCGAACGTCCTGCCGAGCCTTACACTCGAACTCCGGCCAAGCCCCCTTGCCTGACTCTCCTACAAGGCTTGGGAAGCTTGGTCTCCCTGCCGAGGTAAGGTCGAACGTCCTGCCGAGCCTTACACTCGAACTCCGGCCAAGCCCCCTTGCCTGACTCTCCTACTCGGCTTGGGAAGCTTGGTCTCCCTGCCGGGGTAAGGTCGAACGTCCTGCTGAGCCTTACACTCGAACTCCGGCCAAGCCCCCTTGCCTGACTCTCCTACTAGGCTTGGGAAGCTTGGTCTCCCTGCCGAGGTAAGGTCGAACGTCCTGCCGAGCCTTACACTCGAACTCCGGCCAAGCCCCCTTGCCTGACTCTCCTACTAGGCTTGGGGAGCTTGGTCTCCCTGGCGAGGTAAGGTCGAACGTCCTGCCGAGCCTTACACTCGAACTCTGGCCAAGCCCCCTTGCCTGACCCTACTAGGCTTGGGAAGCTTGGTCACCCTGCCGAGGTAAGGTCGAACGTCCTGCCGAGCCTTACACTCGAACTCCGGCCAAGCCCCCTTGCCTGACTCTCCTACTAGGCTTGGGAAGCTTGGTCTCCCTGCCGAGGTAAGGTCGAACGTCCTGCCGAGCCTTACACTAGAACTCGGCCAAGCCCCCTTGCGCAAGCCTACTTGGCTCGGGAAGCTTGGGCTCCCACCCGAGGTAAGGTCGATCGTCCTGCCGAGCCTTACACTCGAACTCCGGCCAAGCACCCTTGCCTGACTCTCCTACTAGGCTTGGGAAGCTTGGTCTCCCTGCCGCGGTAAGGTCGAACGTCCTGCCGAGCCTTACACTCGAATTCCTGCCAAGCCCCCTTTCCTGACTCTCCTACTAGGCTTGGGAAGCTTGGTCTCCCTGCCGAGTTAAGGTCGAACGTCCTGCCGAGCCTTACATTCGAACTCCGGCCAAGCCCCCCTGCCTGACTCTCCTACTAGGCTTGGGAAGCTTGGTCTCCCTGCCGAGATAATGTCGAACGTCCTGCCGAGCCTTACACTCGAACTCCTGCCAAGCCCCCTTGCCTGACTCTCCTACTAGACTTGGGAATCTAGGTCTCCCTGCCGTGGACAGGTCGAACGTCCTGCCGAGCCTTACACTCGAACACCGGCCAAGCCCCCTTGCCTGACTCTCCTACAAGGCTTGGGAAGCTTGGTCTCCCGGCCGAGGCAAGGTCGAACGTCCTGCCGAGCCTTACACTCGAACTCCGGCCAAGCCCCCTTGCCTGACCCTACTTCTAGGCTTGGGAAGCTTGGTCTCCCTGCCGTGGTAAGGTCGAACGTCCTGCCGAGCCTTACACTGGAACTCCGGCCAAGCCCCCTTGCCTGACTCTCCTAGTAGGCTTGGGAAGCTTAGTCCCCCTGCCGAGGTAAGGTCGAACGTCCTGCAGAGCCTTACACTCGAACTCCGGCCAAGCCCCCTTGCCTAACCCTAGTAGGCTTGGGAAGCTTGGTCTCCCTGCTCAGGTAAGGTCGAAAGTCCTGCCGAGCCTTACACTCGAACTCCGGCCAAGCCCCCTTGCCTGACTCTCCTATTAGGCTTGGGAATCTTGGTCTCCCTGCCGAGGTAAGGTCGAACGTCCTGCCGAGCCTTACACTCGAACTCCGGCCAAGCCCCCTAGCCTGACTCTCCTACTAGGATTGGGAATCTTGGTCTCCCTGCCGAGGTAAGGTCAAATGTCCTGCCGAGCCTTACACTCGAACTCCGGCCAAGCCCCCTTGCCTGACTCTCCTACTAGGCTTGGGAAGCTTGGTCTCCCTGCCGAGGTAAGGTCGAATGTCCTGCCAAGCCTTACACTCGAACTCCGGCCAAGCCCCCTAGCCTGACTCTCCTACTAGGATTGGGAATCTTGGTCTCCCTGCCGAGGTAAGGTCAAATGTCCTGCCGAGCCTTACACTCGAACTCCGGCCAAGCCCGCTTGCCTGACCCTACTAGGCTTGGGAAGCTTGGTCTCCCTGCCGAACCTTACACTCGAACTCCGGCCAAGCCCCCTTGCCTGACTCTCCTACTAGGCTTGGGAAGCTTGGTCTCCCGGCCGAGGTAAGGTCAAATGTCCTGCCGAGCCTTACACTCGAACACCGGCCAAGCCCCCTTGCCTGACTCTCCTACAAGGCTTGGGAAGTTTGGTCTCCCGGCCGAGGCAAGGTCGAACATCCTGCCGAGCCTTACACTCGAACTCCGGCCAAGGCCCCTTGCCTGACTCTCCTACTAGGTTTGGGAAGCTTGGTCTCCCTGCCGAGCCTTGCACTCGAACTCCGGCCAAGCCCCCTTGCCTGACTCACCTACTAGGCTTGGGAAGCTTGGTCTCCCTGCCGAGGTAAGGTCGAACGTCCTGCCGAGCCTTACACTCGAACTCCGGCCAAGCCCCCTTGCCTGACTCTCCTACAAGGCTTGGGAAGCTTGGTCTCCCTGCCGAGGTAAGGTCGAACGTCCTGCCGAGCCTTACACTCGAACTCCGGCCAAGCCCCCTTGCCTGACTCTCCTACTCGGCTTGGGAAGCTTGGTCTCCCTGCCGGGGTAAGGTCGAACGTCCTGCTGAGCCTTACACTCGAACTCCGGCCAAGCCCCCTTGCCTGACTCTCCTACTAGGCTTGGGAAGCTTGGTCTCCCTCCCGAGGTAAGGTCGAACGTCCTGCCGAGCCTTACACTCGAACTCCGGCCAAGCCCCCTTGCCTGACTCTCCTACTAGGCTTGGGAAGCTTGGTCTCCCTGCCGAGGTAAGGTCGAACGTCCTGCCGAGCCTTACACTTGAACTCTGGCCAAGCCCCCTTGCCTGACCCTACTAGGCTTGGGAAGCTTGGTCACCCTGCCGAGGTAAGGTCGAACGTCCTGCCGAGCCTTACACTAGAACTCCGGCCAAGCCCCCTTGCCTGACTCTCCTACTAGGCTTGGGAAGCTTGGTCTCCCTGCCGAGGTAAGGTCGAACGTCCTGCCGAGCCTTACACTCAAAATCCCGCCAAGCCCCCTTGCCTGACCCTACTAGGCTTGGGAGGCTTGGTCTCCCTGCCGAGCCTTACACTCGAACTCCGGCCAAGCCCCCTTGCCTGACTCTCCTATTAGGCTTGGGAATCTTGGTCTCCCTGCCGAGGTAAAGATCCAACATCCTGCCGAGACTTACACTCGAACTCCGGCCAAGCCCCCTTGCCTGACTCTCCTACTAGGCTTGGGAAGCTTGGTCTCCCTGCCGAGGTAAGGTCAAATGTCCTGCCGAGCCTTACACTCGAACACCGGCCAAGCCCCCTTGCCTGACTCTCCTACTAGGCTTGGGAAGCTTGGTCTCCCTGCCGAGGTAAGGTCAAATGCCCTGCCGAGCCTTACACTCGAACTCCGGCCAAGCCCCCTTGCCTGACTCTCCTACTAGGCTTGGGAAGGTTGGTCTCCCTGCCGAGGTAAGGTCGAACGTCCTGCCGAGCCTTACACTAGAACTCGGCCAAGCCCCCTTGCGCAAGCCTACTTGGCTCGGGAAGCTTGGGCTCCCACCCGAGGTAAGGTCGATCGTCCTGCCGAGCCTTACACTCGAACTCCTGCCAAGCCCCCTTGCCTGACTCTCCTACTAGGCTTGGGAATCTAGGTCTCCCTGCCGTGGACAGGTCGAACGTCCTGCCGAGCCTTACACTCGAACACCGGCCAAGCCCCCTTGCCTGACTCTCCTACAAGGCTTGGGAAGCTTGGTCTCCCGGCCGAGGCAAGGTCGAACGTCCTGCCGAGCCTTACACTCGAACTCCGGCCAAGCCCCCTTGCCTGACCCTACTTCTAGGCTTGGGAAGCTTGGTCTCCCTGCCGTGGTAAGGTCGAACGTCCTGCCGAGCCTTACACTTGAACTCCGGCCAAGCCCCCTTGCCTGACTCTCCTAGTAGGCTTGGGAAGCTTAGTCCCCCTGCCGAGGTAAGGTCGAACGTCCTGCAGAGCCTTACACTCGAACTCCGGCCAAGCCCCCTTGCCTAACCCTCGTAGGCTTGGGAAGCTTGGTCTCCCTGCTCAGGTAAGGTCGAAAGTCCTGCCGAGCCTTACACTCGAACTCCGGCCAAGCCCCCTTGCCTGACTCTCCTACTAGGCTTGGGAAGCTTGGTCTCCCTGCCGAGGTAAGGTCGAACGTCCTGCCGAGCCTTACACTCGAACGCCGGCCAAGCCCCCTTGCCTGACCCTAGTAGGCTTGGGAAGCTTGGTCTCCCTGCTGAGCTTTACACTCGAACTCCGGCCAAGCCCCCTTGCCTGACTCTCCTACAAGGCTTGGGAAGCTTGGTCTCCCTGCCGAGGTAAGGTCGAACGTCCTGCCGAGCCTTACACTTGAACTCTGGCCAAGCCCCCTTGCCTGACCCTACTAGGCTTGGGAAGCTTGGTCACCCTGCCGAGGTAAGGTCGAACGTCCTGCCGAGCCTTACACTAGAACTCCGGCCAAGCCCCCTTGCCTGACTCTCCTACTAGGCTTGGGAAGCTTGGTCTCCCTGCCGAGGTAAGGTCGAACGTCCTGCCGAGCCTTACACTCAAAATCCCGCCAAGCCCCCTTGCCTGACCCTACTAGGCTTGGGAGGCTTGGTCTCCCTGCCGAGCCTTACACTCGAACTCCGGCCAAGCCCCCTTGCCTGACTCTCCTATTAGGCTTGGGAATCTTGGTCTCCCTGCCGAGGTAAAGATCCAACATCCTGCCGAGACTTACACTCGAACTCCGGCCAAGCCCCCTTGCCTGACTCTCCTACTAGGCTTGGGAAGCTTGGTCTCCCTGCCGAGGTAAGGTCAAATGTCCTGCCGAGCCTTACACTCGAACTCCGGCCAAGCCCCCTTGCCTGACTCTCCTACTAGGCTTCGGAAGCTTGGTCTCCCTGCCGAGGTAAGGTCAAATGCCCTGCCGAGCCTTACACTCGAACTCCGGCCAAGCCCCCTTGCCTGACTCTCCTACTAGGCTTGGGAAGCTTCGTCTCCCGGCCGAGGCAAGGTCGAACGTCCTGCCGAGCCTTACACTCGAACTCCGGCCAAGCCCCCTTGCCTGACTCTCCTACTAGGCTTGGGAAGCTTGGTCTCCCTGCCGAGGTAAGGTCGAATGTCCTGCCAAGCCTTACACTCGAACTCCGGCCAAGCCCCCTTGCCTGACTCTCCTACTAGGATTGGGAATCTTGGTCTCCCTGCCGAGGTAAGGTCAAATGTCCTGCCGAGCCTTACACTCGAACTCCGGCCAAGCCCGCTTGCCTGACCCTACTAGGCTTGGGAAGCTTGGTCTCCCTGCCGAACCTTACACTCGAACTCCGGCCAAGCCCCCTTGCCTGACTCTCCTACTAGGGTTGGGAAGCTTGGTCTCCCGGCCGAGGTAAGGTCAAATGTCCTGCCGAGCCTTACACTCGAACACCGGCCAAGCCCCCTTGCCTGACTCTCCTACAAGGCTTGGGAAGTTTGGTCTCCCGGCCGAGGCAAGGTCGAACATCCTGCCGAGCCTTACGCTCGAACTCCGGCCAAGGCCCCTTGCCTGACTCTCCTACTAGGTTTGGGAAGCTTGGTCTCCCTGCCGAGCCTTGCACTCGAACTCCGGCCAAGCCCCCTTGCCTGACTCACCTACTAGGCTTGGGAAGCTTGGTCTCCCTGCCGAGGTAAGGTCGAACGTCCTGCCGAGCCTTACACTCGAACTCCGGCCAAGCCCCCTTGCCTGACTCTCCTACAAGGCTTGGGAAGCTTGGTCTCCCTGCCGAGGTAAGGGCGAACGTCCTGCCGAGCCTTACACTCGAACTCCGGCCAAGCCCCCTTGCCTGACTCTCCTACTCGGCTTGGGAAGCTTGGTCTCCCTGCCGGGGTAAGGTCGAACGTCCTGCCGAGCCTTACACTCGAACTCCGGCCAAGCCCCCTTGCCTGACTCTCCTACTAGGCTTGGGAAGCTTGGTCTCCCTCCCGAGGTAAGGTCGAACGTCCTGCCGAGCCTTACACTCGAACTCCGGCCAAGCCCCCTTGCCTGACTCTCCTACTAGGCTTGGGAAGCTTGGTCTCCCTGCCGAGGTAAGGTCGAACGTCCTGCCGAGCCTTACACTTGAACTCTGGCCAAGCCCCCTTGCCTGACCCTACTAGGCTTGGGAAGCTTGGTCACCCTGCCGAGGTAAGGTCGAACGTCCTGCCGAGCCTTACACTAGAACTCCGGCCAAGCCCCCTTGCCTGACTCTCCTACTAGGATTGGGAAGCTTGGTCTCCCTGCCGAGGTAAGGTCGAACGTCCTGCCGAGCCTTACACTCGAACTCCGGCCAAGCCCCCTTGCCTGACCCTAGTAGGCTTGGGAAGCTTGGTCTCCCTGCTGAGCTTTACACTCGAACTCCGGCCAAGCCCCCTTGCCTGACTCTCCTACAAGGCTTGGGAAGCTTGGTCTCCCTGCCGAGGTAAGGTCGAACGTCCTGCCGAGCTTAACACTAGAATTCCGGCCAAGCCCCCTTGCCTGACTCTCCTACTAGGCTTGGGAAGCTTGGTCTCCCTGCCGAGGTAAGGTCAAATGTCCTGCCGAGCCTTACACTCGAACTCCGGCCAAGCCCCCTTGCCTGACCCTACTAGGCTTGGGAAGCTTGGTCTCCCTGCCGAGGTAAGGTCGAACGTCCTGCCGAGCCTTACACTCAAAATCCCGCCAAGCCCCCTTGCCTGACCCTACTAGGCTTGGGAGGCTTGGTCTCCCTGCCGAGCCTTACATTCGAACTCCGGCCAAGCCCCCTTGCCTGACTCTCCTATTAGGCTTGGGAATCTTGGTCTCCCTGCCGAGGTAAAGATCCAACATCCTGCCGAGACTTACACTCGAACTCCGGCCAAGCCCCCTTGCCTGACTCTCCTACTAGGCTTGGGAAGCTTGTTCTCCCTGCCGAGGTAAGGTCAAATGTCCTGCCGAGCCTTACACTCGAACTCCGGCCAAGCCCCCTTGCCTGACTCTCCTACTAGGCTTCGGAAGCTTGGTCTCCCTGCCGAGGTAAGGTCAAATGCCCTGCCGAGCCTTACACTCGAACTCCGGCCAAGCCCCCTTGCCTGACTCTCCTACTAGGCTTGGGAAGCTTCGTCTCCCGGCCGAGGCAAGGTCGAACGTCCTGCCGAGCCTTACACTCGAACTCCGGCCAAGCCCCCTTGCCTGACTCTCCTACTAGGCTTGGGAAGCTTGGTCTCCCTGCCGAGGTAAGGTCGAATGTCCTGCCAAGCCTTACACTCGAACTCCGGCCAAGCCCCCTTGCCTGACTCTCCTACTAGGATTGGGAATCTTGGTCTCCCTGCCGAGGTAAGGTCAAATGTCCTGCCGAGCCTTACACTCGAACTCCGGCCAAGCCCGCTTGCCTGACCCTACTAGGCTTGGGAAGCTTGGTCTCCCTGCCGAACCTTACACTCGAACTCCGGCCAAGCCCCCTTGCCTGACTCTCCTACTAGGCTTGGGAAGCTTGGTCTCCCGGCCGAGGTAAGGTCAAATGTCCTGCCGAGCCTTACACTCGAACACCGGCCAAGCCCCCTTGCCTGACTCTCCTACAAGGCTTGGGAAGTTTGGTCTCCCGGCCGAGGCAAGGTCGAACATCCTGCCGAGCCTTACACTCGAACTCCGGCCAAGGCCCCTTGCCTGACTCTCCTACTAGGTTTGGGAAGCTTGGTCTCCCTGCCGAGCCTTGCACTCGAACTCCGGCCAAGCCCCCTTGCCTGACTCACCTACTAGGCTTGGGAAGCTTGGTCTCCCTGCCGAGGTAAGGTCGAACGTCCTGCCGAGCCTTACACTCGAACTCCGGCCAAGCCCCCTTGCCTGACTCTCCTACAAGGCTTGGGAAGCTTGGTCTCCCTGCCGAGGTAAGGTCGAACGTCCTGCCGAGCCTTACACTCGAACTCCGGCCAAGCCCCCTTGCCTGACTCTCCTACTCGGCTTGGGAAGCTTGGTCTCCCTGCCGGGGTAAGGTCGAACGTCCTGCTGAGCCTTACACTCGAACTCCGGCCAAGCCCCCTTGCCTGACTCTCCTACTAGGCTTGGGAAGCTTGGTCTCCCTCCCGAGGTAAGGTCGAACGTCCTGCCGAGCCTTACACTCGAACTCCGGCCAAGCCCCCTTGCCTGACTCTCCTACTAGGCTTGGGAAGCTTGGTCTCCCTGCCGAGGTAAGGTCGAACGTCCTGCCGAGCTTAACACTAGAACTCCGGCCAAGCCCCCTTGCCTGACTCTCCTACTAGGCTTGGGAAGCTTGGTCTCCCTGCCGAGGTAAGGTCAAATGTCCTGCCGAGCCTTACACTCGAACTCCGGCCAAGCCCCCTTGCCTGACCCTACTAGGCTTGGGAAGCTTGGTCTCCCTGCCGAGGTAAGGTCGAACGTCCTGCCGAGCCTTACACTCAAAATCCCGCCAAGCCCCCTTGCCTGACCCTACTAGGCTTGGGAGGCTTGGTCTCCCTGCCGAGCCTTACATTCGAACTCCGGCCAAGCCCCCTTGCCTGACTCTCCTATTAGGCTTGGGAATCTTGGTCTCCCTGCCGAGGTAAAGATCCAACATCCTGCCGAGACTTACACTCGAACTCCGGCCAAGCCCCCTTGCCTGACTCTCCTACTAGGCTTGGGAAGCTTGTTCTCCCTGCCGAGGTAAGGTCAAATGTCCTGCCGAGCCTTACACTCGAACTCCGGCCAAGCCCCCTTGCCTGACTCTCCTACTAGGCTTGGGAAGCTTGGTCTCCCTGCCGAGGTAAGGTCAAATGCCCTGCCGAGCCTTACACTCGAACTCCGGCCAAGCCCCCTTGCCTGACTCTCCTACTAGGCTTGGGAAGCTTGGTCTCCCGGCCGAGGTAAGGTCAAATGTCCTGCCGAGCCTTACACTCGAACACCGGCCAAGCCCCCTTGCCTGACTCTCCTACAAGGCTTAGGAAGTTTGGTCTCCCGGCCGAGGCAAGGTCGAACATCCTGCCGAGCCTTACGCTCGAACTCCGGCCAAGGCCCCTTGCCTGACTCTCCTACTAGGTTTGGGAAGCTTGGTCTCCCTGCCGAGCCTTGCACTCGAACTCCGGCCAAGCCCCCTTGCCTGACTCACCTACTAGGCTTGGGAAGCTTGGTCTCCCTGCCGAGGTAAGGTCGAACGTCCTGCCGAGCCTTACACTCGAACTCCGGCCAAGCCCCCTTGCCTGACTCTCCTACAAGGCTTGGGAAGCTTGGTCTCCCTGCCGAGGTAAGGGCGAACGTCCTGCCGAGCCTTACACTCGAACTCCGGCCAAGCCCCCTTGCCTGACTCTCCTACTCGGCTTGGGAAGCTTGGTCTCCCTGCCGGGGTAAGGTCGAACGTCCTGCTGAGCCTTACACTCGAACTCCGGCCAAGCCCCCTTGCCTGACTCTCCTACTAGGCTTGGGAAGCTTGGTCTCCCTCCCGAGGTAAGGTCGAACGTCCTGCCGAGCCTTACACTCGAACTCCGGCCAAGCCCCCTTGCCTGACTCTCCTACTAGGCTTGGGAAGCTTGGTCTCCCTGCCGAGGTAAGGTCGAACGTCCTGCCGAGCCTTACACTTGAACTCTGGCCAAGCCCCCTTGCCTGACCCTACTAGGCTTGGGAAGCTTGGTCACCCTGCCGAGGTAAGGTCGAACGTCCTGCCGAGCCTTACACTAGAACTCCGGCCAAGCCCCCTTGCCTGACTCTCCTACTAGGCTTGGGAAGCTTGGTCTCCCTGCCGAGGTAAGGTCGAACGTCCTGCCGAGCCTTACACTCAAAATCCCGCCAAGCCCCCTTGCCTGACCCTACTAGGCTTGGGAGGCTTGGTCTCCCTGCCGAGCCTTACACTCGAACTCCGGCCAAGCCCCCTTGCCTGACTCTCCTATTAGGCTTGGGAATCTTGGTCTCCCTGCCGAGGTAAAGATCCAACATCCTGCCGAGACTTACACTCGAACTCCGGCCAAGCCCCCTTGCCTGACTCTCCTACTAGGCTTGGGAAGCTTGGTCTCCCTGCCGAGGTAAGGTCAAATGTCCTGCCGAGCCTTACACTCGAACACCGGCCAAGCCCCCTTGCCTGACTCTCCTACTAGGCTTCGGAAGCTTGGTCTCCCTGCCGAGGTAAGGTCAAATGCCCTGCCGAGCCTTACACTCGAACTCCGGCCAAGCCCCCTTGCCTGACTCTCCTACTAGGCTTGGGAAGCTTCGTCTCCCGGCCGAGGCAAGGTCGAACGTCCTGCCGAGCCTTACACTCGAACTCCGGCCAAGCCCCCTTGCCTGACCCTAGTAGGCTTGGGAAGCTTGGTCTCCCTGCTGAGCTTTACACTCGAACTCCGGCCAAGCCCCCTTGCCTGACTCTCCTACAAGGCTTGGGAAGCTTGGTCTCCCTGCCGAGGTAAGGTCGAACGTCCTGCCGAGCTTAACACTAGAACTCCGGCCAAGCCCCCTTGCCTGACTCTCCTACTAGGCTTGGGAAGCTTGGTCTCCCTGCCGAGGTAAGGTCAAATGTCCTGCCGAGCCTTACACTCGAACTCCGGCCAAGCCCCCTTGCCTGACCCTACTAGGCTTGGGAAGCTTGGTCTCCCTGCCGAGGTAAGGTCGAACGTCCTGCCGAGCCTTACACTCAAAATCCCGCCAAGCCCCCTTGCCTGACCCTACTAGGCTTGGGAGGCTTGGTCTCCCTGCCGAGCCTTACATTCGAACTCCGGCCAAGCCCCCTTGCCTGACTCTCCTATTAGGCTTGGGAATCTTGGTCTCCCTGCCGAGGTAAAGATCCAACATCCTGCCGAGACTTACACTCGAACTCCGGCCAAGCCCCCTTGCCTGACTCTCCTACTAGGCTTGGGAAGCTTGTTCTCCCTGCCGAGGTAAGGTCAAATGTCCTGCCGAGCCTTACACTCGAACTCCGGCCAAGCCCCCTTGCCTGACTCTCCTACTAGGCTTCGGAAGCTTGGTCTCCCTGCCGAGGTAAGGTCAAATGCCCTGCCGAGCCTTACACTCGAACTCCGGCCAAGCCCCCTTGCCTGACTCTCCTACTAGGCTTGGGAAGCTTCGTCTCCCGGCCGAGGCAAGGTCGAACGTCCTGCCGAGCCTTACACTCGAACTCCGGCCAAGCCCCCTTGCCTGACTCTCCTACTAGGCTTGGGAAGCTTGGTCTCCCTGCCGAGGTAAGGTCGAATGTCCTGCCAAGCCTTACACTCGAACTCCGGCCAAGCCCCCTTGCCTGACTCTCCTACTAGGATTGGGAATCTTGGTCTCCCTGCCGAGGTAAGGTCAAATGTCCTGCCGAGCCTTACACTCGAACTCCGGCCAAGCCCGCTTGCCTGACCCTACTAGGCTTGGGAAGCTTGGTCTCCCTGCCGAACCTTACACTCGAACTCCGGCCAAGCCCCCTTGCCTGACTCTCCTACTAGGCTTGGGAAGCTTGGTCTCCCGGCCGAGGTAAGGTCAAATGTCCTGCCGAGCCTTACACTCGAACACCGGCCAAGCCCCCTTGCCTGACTCTCCTACAAGGCTTGGGAAGTTTGGTCTCCCGGCCGAGGCAAGGTCGAACATCCTGCCGAGCCTTACACTCGAACTCCGGCCAAGGCCCCTTGCCTGACTCTCCTACTAGGTTTGGGAAGCTTGGTCTCCCTGCCGAGCCTTGCACTCGAACTCCGGCCAAGCCCCCTTGCCTGACTCACCTACTAGGCTTGGGAAGCTTGGTCTCCCTGCCGAGGTAAGGTCGAACGTCCTGCCGAGCCTTACACTCGAACTCCGGCCAAGCCCCCTTGCCTGACTCTCCTACAAGGCTTGGGAAGCTTGGTCTCCCTGCCGAGGTAAGGTCGAACGTCCTGCCGAGCCTTACACTCGAACTCCGGCCAAGCCCCCTTGCCTGACTCTCCTACTCGGCTTGGGAAGCTTGGTCTCCCTGCCGGGGTAAGGTCGAACGTCCTGCTGAGCCTTACACTCGAACTCCGGCCAAGCCCCCTTGCCTGACTCTCCTACTAGGCTTGGGAAGCTTGGTCTCCCTCCCGAGGTAAGGTCGAACGTCCTGCCGAGCCTTACACTCGAACTCCGGCCAAGCCCCCTTGCCTGACTCTCCTACTAGGCTTGGGAAGCTTGGTCTCCCTGCCGAGGTAAGGTCGAACGTCCTGCCGAGCCTTACACTTGAACTCTGGCCAAGCCCCCTTGCCTGACCCTACTAGGCTTGGGAAGCTTGGTCACCCTGCCGAGGTAAGGTCGAACGTCCTGCCGAGCCTTACACTAGAACTCCGGCCAAGCCCCCTTGCCTGACTCTCCTACTAGGCTTGGGAAGCTTGGTCTCCCTGCCGAGGTAAGGTCGAACGTCCTGCCGAGCCTTACACTCAAAATCCCGCCAAGCCCCCTTGCCTGACCCTACTAGGCTTGGGAGGCTTGGTCTCCCTGCCGAGCCTTACACTCGAACTCCGGCCAAGCCCCCTTGCCTGACTCTCCTATTAGGCTTGGGAATCTTGGTCTCCCTGCCGAGGTAAAGATCCAACATCCTGCCGAGACTTACACTCGAACTCCGGCCAAGCCCCCTTGCCTGACTCTCCTACTAGGCTTGGGAAGCTTGGTCTCCCTGCCGAGGTAAGGTCAAATGTCCTGCCGAGCCTTACACTCGAACACCGGCCAAGCCCCCTTGCCTGACTCTCCTACTAGGCTTGGGAAGCTTGGTCTCCCTGCCGAGGTAAGGTCAAATGCCCTGCCGAGCCTTACACTCGAACTCCGGCCAAGCCCCCTTGCCTGACTCTCCTACTAGGCTTGGGAAGCTTCGTCTCCCGGCCGAGGCAAGGTCGAACGTCCTGCCGAGCCTTACACTCGAACTCCGGCCAAGCCCCCTTGCCTGACTCTCCTACTAGGCTTGGGAAGCTTGGTCTCCCTGCCGAGGTAAGGTCGTATGTCCTGCCGAGCCTTACACTCAAACTCTGGCCAAGCCCCCTTGCCTGACTCTCCTACTAGGATTGGGAATCTTGGTCTCCCTGCCGAGGTAAGGTCAAATGTCCTGCCGAGCCTTACACTCGAACTCCGGCCAAGCCCGCTTGCCTGACCCTACTAGGCTTGGGAAGCTTGGTCTCCCTGCCGAGCCTTACACTCGAACTCCGGCCAAGCCCCCTTGCCTGACTCTCCTACAAGGCTTGGGAAGCTTGGTCTCCCGGCCGAGGCAAGGTCGAACATCCTGCCGAGCCTTACACTCGAACTCCGGCCAAGCCCCCTTGCCTGACTCTCCTACTAGGTTTGGGAAGCTTGGTCTCCCTGCCGAGCCTTGCACTCGAACTCCGGCCAAGCCCCCTTGCCTGACTCACCTACAAGGCTTGGGAAGCTTGGTCTCCCTGCCGAGGTAAGGTCGAACGTCCTGCCAAGCCTTACACTCGAACTCCGGCCAAGCCCCCTTGCCTGACTCTCCTACAAGGCTTGGGAAGCTTGGTCTCCCTGCCGAGGTAAGGTCGAACGTCCTGCCGAGCCTTACACTCGAACTCCGGCCAAGCCCCCTTGCCTGACTCTCCTACTCGGCTTGGGAAGCTTGGTCTCCCTGCCGGGGTAAGGTCGAACGTCCTGCTGAGCCTTACACTCGAACTCCGGCCAAGCCCCCTTGCCTGACTCTCCTAGTAGGCTTGGGAAGCTTGGTCTCCCTGCCGAGGTAAGGTCGAACGTCCTGCCGAGCCTTACACTCGAACTCCGGCCAAGCCCCCTTGCCTGACTCTCCTACTAGGCTTGGGGAGCTTGGTCTCCCTGGCGAGGTAAGGTCGAACGTCCTGCCGAGCCTTACACTCGAACTCTGGCCAAGCCCCCTTGCCTGACCCTACTAGGCTTGGGAAGCTTGGTCACCCTGCCGAGGTAAGGTCGAACGTCCTGCCGAGCCTTACACTCGAACTCCGGCCAAGCCCCCTTGCCTGACTCTCCTACTAGGCTTGGGAAGCTTGGTCTCCCTGCCGAGGTAAGGTCGAACGTCCTGCCGAGCCGTACACTAGAACTCGGCCAAGCCCCCTTGCGCAAGCCTACTTGGCTTGGGAAGCTTGGGCTCCCACCCGAGGTAAGGTCGATCGTCCTGCCGAGCCTTACACTCGAACTCCGGCCAAGCACCCTTGCCTGAGTCCCCTACTAGGCTTGGGAAGCTTGGTCTGTGTGCCAAGGTAAGGTCGAACATCCTGCCGAGCCTTACACTCGAACTCCGGCCAAGCCCCCTTGCCTGACTCTCCTACTAGGCTTGGGAAGCTTGGTCTCGCTGCCGAGGTAAGGTTGAACGTCCTGCCGAGTCTTACACTCGAACTCCGGCCAAGCCCCCTTGCCTGACTCTCCTACTAGGCTTGGGAAGCTTGGTCTCCCTGCCGAGGTAAGGTCGAACGTCCTGCCGAGCCTTACACTTGAACACCGGCCAAGCCCCCTTGCCTGACTCTCCTACTAGGCTTGGGAAGCTTGGTCTCCCTGTTGAGGTAAGGTCGAAGATCCTGCCGAGCCTTACACTCGAACTCCTGCCAAGCCCCCTTGCCTGATCTTACTTGGTTTGGGAAGCTTGGTCTCCCTGCCGAGGTAAGGTCGTATGTCCTGCCGAGCCTTACACTCAAACTCCGGCCAAGCCCCCTTGCCTGACTCTCCTACTAGGCTTGGGAAGCTTGGTCTCCCTGCCGAGGTAAGGTCGAACGTCCTGCCGAGCCTTACACTCGAACTCCGGCCAAGCCCCCTTGCCTGACTCTCCTACTAGGCTTGGGAAGCTTGGTCTCCCTGCCGAGGTAAGGTCGAACGTCCTGCCGAGCCTTACACTCGAACTCCGGCCAAGGCCCCTTGCCTGACTCTCCTACAAGCTTGGGACGCTTGGTCTCCCTGCCGAGGTAAGGTCGAACGTCCTGCCGAGCCTTACACTCGAATACCGACCAAGCCCCCTTGCCTGACTCTCCTACTAGGCTTGGGAAGCTTGGTCGCCCTGCCGAGGTACGGTCGAACGTCCTGCCGAGCCTTACACTCGAACTCCGGCCAAGCCCCCTTGCCTGACATTACTTAGCTTGGGAAGCTTGGTCTCCCTGCCGAGGTAAGGTCGAACGTCCTGCCGGGCCTTACACTCAAACTCCGGCCAAGCCCCCTTGCCTGACTCTCCTAGTAGGCTTGGGAAGCTTGGTCTCCCTGCCGAGGTAAGGTCGAAGGTCCTGCCGAGCCTTACACTCGAACTCTGGCCAAGCCCCCTTGCCTGATCTTACTTGGCTTGGGAAGCTTGGTCTCCCTGCCGAGGTAAGGTCAAACGTCCTGCCGAGCCTTACACTCGAACTCCGGCCAAGCCCCCTTGCCTGACTCTCCTACTAGGCTTGGGAAGCTTGGTCTCCCTTCGGAGGTAAGGTCGAACGTCCTGCCGAGCCTTACACTCGAACTCCGGCCAAGCCCCCTTGCCTGACTCTCCTACTACGCTTGGGAAGCTTGGTCTCCCTGCCGAGGTAAGGGTGAACGTCCTGCGAGCCTTACACTCGAACTCCGGCCAAGCCCCCTTGCCTGACTCTCCTACTAGGCTTGGGAAGCTTGGTCTCCCTGCCGAGGTAAGGTCGAACGTCCTGCCGAGCCTTACACTCGAACTCCGGCCAAGCCCCCTTGCCTGACTCTCCTACTAGGCTTGGGAAGCTTGGTCTCCGTGCCGCGGTAAGGTCGAACATCCTGCCGAGCCTTACACTCCAACTCTGGCCACGCCCCCTTGCCTGAATCTCCTACTAGGCTTGGGAAGCTTGGTCTCCCTGCCGAGGTAAGGTCGAACGTCCTGCCAAGCCTTACACTCGAACTCTGGCCAAGCCCCCTTGCCTGACTCTCCTACTAGGCTTGGGAAGTTTGGTCTCCCTGCCGATGTAAATTCGAACGTCCTGCCGAGCCTTACACTCGATCTCCGGCCAAGCCCCCTTGCCTGACTCTCCTACTGGGCTTGGGAAGCTAGGTTTCCCTGCCGAGGTAAGGTCGAACGTCCTGCCGAGTCTTACACTCGAACTCCGGCCAAGCCCCTTTGCCTGACTCTCCTACTAGGCTTGGGAAGCTTGGTCTCCCTGCCGAGGTAAGGTCGAACGTCCTGCCGAGCCTTACACTCGAACTCCGGCCAAGCCCCCTTGCCTGACTCTCCTACTAGGCTTGGGAAGCCTGGTTTCCCTGCCGAGATAAGGTCGAACGTCCTGCCGAGCCTTACACTCGAACTCCGGCCAAGCCCCCTTGCCTTACCCGTGTAGGCTTGGGAAGCTTGGTCTCCCTGCCGAGGTACGGTCGAACGTCCTGCCGAGCCGTACACTCGAACCCCTGCCAAGCCCCCTTGCCTGACTCTCCTACTAGGCTTGGGAAGCTTGGTCTCCCTGCCGAGGTAAGGTTGAACGTCCTGCCGAGCCTTACACTCGAACTCTGGCCAAGCCCCCTTGCCTGACCCTAGTAGGCTTGGGAAGCTTGGTCTCCCTGCCGAGGTACGGTCGAACGTCCTGCCGAGCCGTACACTCGAACACCGGCCAAGCCCCCTTGCCTGACTCTCCTACTAGACTTGGGAAGCTTGGTCTCCCTGCCGAGATAAGGTCGAATGTCCTGCCGAGCCTTACACTCGAACTCCGGCCAAGCCCCCTTGCCTGACTCTCCTGCTAGGCTTGGGAAGCTTGGTCTCCCTGCCAAGATAATGTCGAACGCCCTGCCTAGCCTTACACTGGAACTCCGGCCAAGCCCCCTTGCCTGACTCTCCTACTAGGCTTGGGAAGCTTGGTCTCCCTGCCAAGATAATGTCGAACGTCCTGCCGAGCCTTACACTCGAACTCCGGCCAAGCCCCCTTGCCTGACTCTCCTACTGGGCTTGGGAAGCTAGGTTTCCCTGCCGAGGTAAGGTCGAACGTCCTGCCGAACCTTACACTCGAACTCCGGCCAAGCCCCCTTGCCTGACTCTCCTACTAGGCTTGGGAAGCTTGGTCTCCCTGCCGAGGTAAGGTCGAACGTCCTGCCGAGCCTTACACTCGAACTCCGGCCAAGCCCCCTTGCCTGAATCTCCTACTAGGCTTGGGAAGCTTGGTCTCCCAGCCGAGGTAAGGTCGAACGTCCTGCCGAGCCTTACACTCGAACTCCGGCCAAGCCCCCTTGCCTGACTCTCCTACTAGGCTTGGGAAGCTTGGTCTCATTTCCGAGGTAAGGTCGAACGTCCTGCCGAGCCTTACACTCGAACTCCGGACAAGCCCCCTTGCCTGACTCTCCTAGTAGGCTTGGGAATCTTGGTCTCCCTGCCGAGGTAAGGTCGAACGTCCTGCCGAGCCTTACACTCGAACTCCGGCCAAGCCCCCTTGCCTGACTCTCCTACTAGGCTTGGGAAGCTTGGTCTCCCTGCCGAGGTAAGGTCAAACGTCCTGCCGAGCCTTACACTCGAACTCCGGCCAAGCCCCCTTGCCTGACTCTCCTAGTAGGCTTGGGAAGCTTGGTCTCCCTGCCGAAGTAAGGTCGAACGTCCTGCCGAGCCTTACACTCGAACTCCGGCCAAGCCCCCTTGCCTGACTCTCCTACTACGCTTGGGAAGCTTGGTCTCCCTGCCGAGGTAAGGTCGAACGTCCTGCGAGCCTTACACTCGAACTCCGGCCAAGCCCCCTTGCCTGACTCTCCTACTAGGCTTGGGAAGCTTGGTCTCCGTGCCGCGGTTAGGTCGAACATCCTGCCGAGCCTTACACTCGAACTCTGGCCAGGCCCCCTTGCCTGAATCTCCTACTAGGCTTGGGAAGCTTGGTCTCCCGGCCGAGGCAAGGTCGAACATCCTGCCGAGCCTTACACTCGAACTCCGGCCAAGCCCCCTTGCCTGACTCTCCTACTAGGCTTGGGAAGCTTGGTCTCCCTGCCGAGGTAAGGTCGAACGTCCTGCCGAGCCTTGCACTCGAACTCCGGCCAAGCCCCCTTGCCTGACCCTTGTAGGCTTGGGAAGCTTGGTCTCCCTGCCGAGGTACGGTCGAACGTCCTGCCGAGCCGTACACTCGAACACCTGCCAAGCCCCCTTGCCTGACTCTCCTACTAGGCTTGGGAAGCTTGGTCTCCCTGCCGAGGTAAGTTTGAACGTCCTGCCGAGCCTTACACTCGAACTCTGGCCAAGCACCCTTGCCTGACCCTAGTAGGCTTGGGAAGCTTGGTCTCCCTGCCGAGGTACGGTCGAATGTCCTGCCGAGCCGTACACTCGAACACCGGCCAAGCCCCCTTGCCTGACTCTCCTACTAGGCTTGGGAAGCTTGGTCTCCCTGCCGAGGTAAGGTGGAACGTCCTGCCGAGCCTTACACTCGAACTCCGGCCAAGCCCCCTTGCCTGACTCTCCTACTAGGCTTGGGAAGCTTGGTCTCCCTGCCAAGATAATGTCGAACGCCCTGCCGAGCCTTACACTCGAACTCCGGCCAAGCCCCCTTGCCTGACTCTCCTACTAGGCTTGGGAAGCTTGGTCTCCCTGCCGAGGTAAGGTCGAACGTCCTGCCGAGCCTTACACTCGAACTCCGGCCAAGCCCCCTTGCCTGACTCTCCTACTAAGCTTGGGAAGCTTGGTCTCCCTGCCGAGGTAAGGTTGAACGTCCTGCCGAGCCTTACACTCGATCTCCGGCCAAGCCCCCTTGCCTGACTCTCCTACTAAGCTTGGGAAGCTTGGTCTCCGTGCCGAGGTAAGGTCGAACATCCTGCCGAGCCTTACACTTGAACTCTGGCCAGGCCCCCTTGCCTGAATCTCCTACTAGGCTTGGGAAGCTTGGTCTCCCTGCCGAGGTAAGGTCGAAGGTCCTGCCGAGCCTTACACTCGAACTCCGGCCAAGCCCCCTTGCCTGACTCTCCTACTAGGCTTGGGAAGCTTGGTCTCCCTGCCGAGGTAAGGTCGAACGTCCTGCCGAGCCTTACACTCGAACTCGGCCAAGCCCCCTTGCGTGACCCTACTTGGCTTGGGAAGCTTGGTCTCCCTGCCGAGGTAAGGTCGATCGTCCTGCCGAGCCCTACACTTGAACTCCGGCCAAGCACCCTTGCCTGACTCTCCTACTAGGCTTGGGAAGCTTGGTCTCCCTGCCGAGGTAAGGTTGAACGTCCTGCCGAGCCTTACAATCGAACACCGGCCAAGCCCCCTTGCCTGACATTACTTGGCTTGGGAAGCTTGGTCTCCCTGCCGAGGTAAGGTCGAACGTCCTGCCGAGCCTTACACTCGAACTCCGGCCAAGCCCCCTTGCCTGGCCCTACTAGGCTTGGGAAGCTTGGTCTCCCTGCCGAGGTAAGGCTGAATGTCCTGCCGAGCCTTACACTCGAACTCTGGCCAAGCCTCCTTGCCTGCCCCTACTAGGCTCGGGAAGCTTGGTCTCCCTGCCGAGGTAAGGTCGAACGTCCTGCCGAGCCTTACACTCGAACTCTGGCCAAGCCCCCTTGCCTGACCCTAGTAGGCTTGGGAAGATTGGTCTCCCTGCTGAGGTACGGTCGAACGTCCTGCCGAGCCTTACACTCGAACTCCGGCCAAGCCCCCTTGCCTGACTCTCCTACTAGGCTTGGGAAGCTTGGTCTCCCTGCCGAGGTAAGGTCGAACGTCCTTCCGAGCCTTACACTAGAGCTCGGCCAAGCCCCCTGGCGTGACCCAACTTGGCTTGGGAAGCTTGGGCTCCCTCCCGAGGTAAGGTCGATCGTCCTGCCGAGCCTTACACTTGAACTCCGGCCAAGCACCCTTGCGTGAGTCCCCTACTAGGCTTGGGAAGCTTGGTCTCCCTGCCGAGGTAAGGTCGAACGTCCTGCCGAGCCTTACAATCAAACACCGGCCAAGCCCCCTTGCCTGACATTACTTGGCTTGGGAAGCTTGGTCTCCCTGCCGAGGTAAGTTCGAACGTCCTGCCGAGCCTTACACTCGAACTCCGGCCAAGCCCCCTTGCCTGACCCTACTAGGCTTGGGAAGCTTGGTCTCCCTGCCGAGGTAAGGCTGAATGTCCTGCCGAGCCTTACACTCGAACTCTGGCCAAGCCCCCTTGCCTGCCCCTACTAGGCTTGGGAAGCTTGGTCTCCCTGCCGAGGTAAGGTCGAACGTCCTGCCGAGCCTTACACTCGAACTCTGGCCAAGCCCCCTTGCCTGACCCTAGTAGGCTTGGGAAGCTTGGTCTCCCTGCCGAGGCACGGTCGAACGTCCTGCCGAGCCTTACACTCGAACTCCGGCCAAGCCCCCTTGCCTGACTCTCCTACTAGGCTTGGGAAGCTTGGTCTCCCTGCCGAGGTAAGGTCGAACGTCCTTCCGAGCCTTACACTAGAACTCGGCCAAGCCCCCTGGCGTGACCCAACTTGGCTTGGGAAGCTTGGGCTCCCTCCCAAGGTAAGGTCGATCGTCCTGCCGAGCCTTACACTTGAACTCCGGCCAAGCCCCCTTGCCTGAGTCCCCTACTAGGCGTGGGAAGCTTGGTCTCCCTGCCGAGGTAAGGTCGAACGTCCTGCCGAACCTTACAATCAAACACCGGCCAAGCCCCCTTGCCTGACATTACTTGGCTTGTGAAGCTTGGTCTCCCTGCCGAGGTAAGGTCGAAGGTCCTGCCGAGCCTTACACTCGAACTCCGGCCAAGCCCCCTTGCCTGACTCTCCTACTAGGCTTGGGAAGCTTGGTCTCCCTGCCGAGGTAAGGTCGAACGTCCTGCCGAGCCTTACACTAGAACTCCGGCCAAGCCCCCTTGCCTGACTCTCCTACTAGGCTTGGGAAGCTTGGTCTCCCGGCCGAGGTAAGGTCGAACGTCCTGCCGAGCCTCACACTCGAACTCTGGCCAAGCCCCCTTGCCTGACCCTAGTAGGCTTGGGAAGCTTGGTCTCCCTGCCGAGGTACGGTCGAACGTCCTGCCGAGCCTTACACTCGAACTCCGGCCAAGCCCCCTTGCCTGACTCTCCTACTAGGCTTGGGAAGCTTGGTCTCCCTGCCGAGGTAAGGTCGAACGTCCTTCCGAGCCTTACACTAGAACTCGGCCAAGCCCCCTGGCGTGACCCAACTTGGCTTGGGAAGCTTGGGCTCCCTCCCAAGGTAAGGTCGATCGTCCTGCCGAGCCTTACACTTGAACTCCGGCCAAGCCCCCTTGCCTGAGTCCCCTACTAGGCGTGGGAAGCTTGGTCTCCCTGCCGAGGTAAGGTCGAACGTCCTGCCGAACCTTACACTCGAACTCCGGCCAAGCCCCCTTGCCTGACATTACTTGGCTTGTGAAGCTTGGTCTCCCTGCCGAGGTAAGGTCGAAGGTCCTGCCGAGCCTTACACTTGAACTCCGGCCAAGCCCCCTTTCCTGACTCTCCTATTAGGCTTGGGAAGCTTGGTCTCCCTGCCGAGGTAAGGTCGAACATCCTGCCGAGCCTTACACTCGAACTCCGGCCAAGCCCCCTTGCCTGACTCTCCTACTAGGCTTGGGAAGCTTGGTCTCCCTGCCGAGGTAAGGTCGAACGTCCTGCCGAGCCTTACACTCGAACTCCGGCCAAGCCCCCTTGCCTGACTCTCCTACTAGGCTAGGGAAGCTTGGTCTCCCTGCCGAGGTAAGGTCAAACGTCCTGCCGAGCCTTACACTCGAACTCCGGCCAAGCCCCCTTGCCTGACTCTCCTAGTAGGCTTGGGAAGCTTGGTCTCCCTGCCGAGGTAAGGTCGAACGTCCTGCTGAGCCTTACACTCGAACTCCGGCCAAGCCCCCTTGCCTGACCCTCCTACTAGGCTTTGGAAGCTTTTTCTCCCTGCCGAGGTAAGGTCGAACGTCCTGCCGAGCCTTACACTCGAACTCCGGCCAAGCCCCCTTGCCTGACTCTCCTACTAGGCTTGGGAAGCTTGGTCTCCCTGCCGAGGTAAGGTCGAACGTCCTGCCGAGCCTTACACTCGAACTCCGGCCAAGCCCCCTTGCCTGACTCTCCTACTAGGCTTGGGAAGTTTGGTCTCCCTGCCGAGGTAAGGTCGTATGTCCTGCCGAGGCTTACACTCAAACTCCGGCCAAGCCCCCTTGCCTGACTCTCCTACTAGGGTTGGGAAGCTTGGTCTCCCTGCCGAGGTAAGGTCGAACGTCCTGCCGAGCCTTACACTCGAACTCCGGCCAAGCCCCCTTGCCTGACTCTCCTACTAGGCTTGGGAAGTTTGGTCTCCCTGCCGAGGTAAGGTCGAAGGTCCTGCCGAGCCTTACACTCGAACTCCGGCCAAGCCCCCTTGCCTGACTCTCCTACTAGGCTTGGGAAGCTTGGTCTCCCTGCCGAGGTAAGGTCGAACGTCCTGCCGAGCCTTACACTCGAACTCCGGCCAAGCCCCCTTGCCTGACATTACTTGGCTTGTGAAGCTTGGTCTCCCTGCCGAGGTAAGGTCGAAGGTCCTGCCGAGCCTTACACTTGAACTCCGGCCAAGCCCCCTTTCCTGACTCTCCTATTAGGCTTGGGAAGCTTGGTCTCCCTGCCGAGGTAAGGTCGAACATCCTGCCGAGCCTTACACTCGAACTCCGGCCAAGCCCCCTTGCCTGACTCTCCTACTAGGCTTGGGAAGCTTGGTCTCCCTGCCGAGGTAAGGTCGAACGTCCTGCCGAGCCTTACACTCGAACTCCGGCCAAGCCCCCTTGCCTGACTCTCCTACTAGGCTAGGGAAGCTTGGTCTCCCTGCCGAGGTAAGGTCAAACGTCCTGCCGAGCCTTACACTCGAACTCCGGCCAAGCCCCCTTGCCTGACTCTCCTAGTAGGCTTGGGAAGCTTGGTCTCCCTGCCGAGGTAAGGTCGAACGTCCTGCTGAGCCTTACACTCGAACTCCGGCCAAGCCCCCTTGCCTGACCCTCCTACTAGGCTTTGGAAGCTTTTTCTCCCTGCCGAGGTAAGGTCGAACGTCCTGCCGAGCCTTACACTCGAACTCCGGCCAAGCCCCCTTGCCTGACTCTCCTACTAGGCTTGGGAAGCTTGGTCTCCCTGCCGAGGTAAGGTCGAACGTCCTGCCGAGCCTTACACTCGAACTCCGGCCAAGCCCCCTTGCCTGACTCTCCTACTAGGCTTGGGAAGTTTGGTCTCCCTGCCGAGGTAAGGTCGTATGTCCTGCCGAGGCTTACACTCAAACTCCGGCCAAGCCCCCTTGCCTGACTCTCCTACTAGGGTTGGGAAGCTTGGTCTCCCTGCCGAGGTAAGGTCGAACGTCCTGCCGAGCCTTACACTCGAACTCCGGCCAAGCCCCCTTGCCTGACTCTCCTACTAGGCTTGGGAAGTTTGGTCTCCCTGCCGAGGTAAGGTCGAAGGTCCTGCCGAGCCTTACACTCGAACTCCGGCCAAGCCCCCTTGCCTGACTCTCCTACTAGGCTTGGGAAGCTTGGTCTCCCTGCCGAGGTAAGGTCGAACGTCCTGCCGAGCCTTACACTCGAACTCCGGCCAAGCCCCCTTGCCTGACTCTCCTACTAGGCTTGGGAGGCTTGGTCTCCCTGCCGAGGTAAGGTCGAACGTCCTGCCGAGCCTTACACTAGAACTCGGCCAAGCCCCTTTGCTTGACCCTACTTGGCTTGGGAAGCTTGGGCTCCCTCCCGAGGTAAGGTCGATCGTCCGGCCGAGCCTTACACTTGAACTCCGGCCGAGCGCCCTTGCCTGAGTCCCCTACTAGGCTTGGGAAGCTTGGTCTCCCTGCCGAGGTAAGGTCGAACGTCCTGCCGAGCCTTACAATCAAACACCGGCCAAGCACCCTTGCCTGACATTACTTGCCTTGGGAAGCTTGGTCTCCCTGCCGAGGTAAGGTCGAAGGTCCTGCCGAGCCTTACACTCGAATTCCGGCCAAGCCCCCTTGCCTGACTCTCCTACTATGCTTGGGAAGCTTGGTCTCCCTGCCGAGGTAAGGTCGAACGTCCTGCCGAGCCTTACACTCGAACTCCGGCCAAGCCCCCTTGCCTGACTCTCCTACTAGGCTTGGGAGGCTTGGTCTCCCTGCCGAGGTAAGGTCGAACGTCCTGCCGAGCCTTACACTAGAACTCGGCCAAGCCCCCTTGCCTGACATTACTTGCCTTGGGAAGCTTGGTCTCCCTGCCGAGGTAAGGTCGAACGTCCTTCCGAGCCTTACACTAGAACTCGGCCAAGCCCCCTGGCGTGACCCAACTTGGCTTGGGAAGCCTGGGCTCCCTCCCGAGGTAAGGTCGATCGTCCTGCCGAGCCTTACACTTGAACTCCGGCCAAGCACCCTTGCCTGAGTCCCCTACTAGGCTTGGGAAGCTTGGTCTCCCTGCCGAGGTAAGGTCGAACGTCCTGCCGAACCTTACAATCAAACACCGGCCAAGCCCCCTTGCCTGACATTACTTGGCTTGAGAAGCTTGGTGTCCCTGCCGAGGTAAGGCCGAACATCCTGCCGAGCCTTACACTCGAACTCCGGCCAAGCCCCCTTGCCTGACTCTCCTACTAGGCTTGGGAAGCTTGGTCTCCCTGCCGAGGTAAGGTCAAACGTCCTGCCGAGCCTTACACTCGAACTCCGGCCAAGCCCCCTTGCCTGACTGTCCTACTGGGCTTGGGAAGCTTGGTCTCCCTGCCGAGGTAAGGTCGAACGTCCTGCCGAGCCTTACACTCGAACTCCGGCCAAGCCCCCTTGCCTCACTCTCCTACTAGGCTTGGGAGGCATGGTCTCCCTGCCGAGGTAAGGTCGAACGTCCTGCCGAGCCTTACACTAGAACTCGGCCAAGCCCCTTTGCTTGACCCTACTTGGCTTGGGAAGCTTGGGCTCCCTCCCGAGGTAAGGTCGATCGTCCTGCCGAGCCTTAGAATTGAACGCCGGCCGAGCACCCTTGCCTGACTCTCCTACTAGGCTTGGCAAGCTTGGTCTCCCTGCCGAGGTAAGGTCGAACGTCCTGCCGAGCCTTACAATCAAACACCGGCCAAGCCCCCTTCCCTGACTCTCCTACTAGGCTTGGGAAGCTTGGTCTCCCTGCCGAGGTAAGGTCGAACATCCTGCCGCGCCTTACACTCGAACTCCGGCCAAGCCCCCTTGCCTGACTCTCCTACTAGGCTTGGGAAGCTTGGTCTCCCTGCTGAGGTAAGGTCGAACGTCCTGCCGAGCCTTACACTCGAACTCCGGCCAAGCCCCCTTGCCTGACTCTCCTACTAGGCTTGGGAAGCTTGGTCTCCCTGCCGAGGTAAGGTCGAACGTCCTGCCGAGCCTTACACTTGAACACCGGCCAAGCCCCCTTGCCTGACTCTCCTACTAGGCTTGGGAAGCTTGGTCTCCCTGCTGAGGTAAGGTCGAACGTCCTGCCGAGCCTTACACTCGAACTCCGGCCAAGCCCCCTTGCCTGACTCTCCTACTAGGCTTGGGAAGCTTGGTCTCCCTGCCGAGGTAAGGTCGAACGTCCTTCCGAGCCTTACACTAGAACTCGGCCAAGCCCCCTGGCGTGACCCAACTTGGCTTGGGAAGCTTGGGCTCCCTCCCGAGGTAAGGTCGATCGTCCTGCCGAGCCTTACACTTGAACTCCGGCCAAGCACCCTTGCCTGAGTCCCCTACTAGGCTTGGGAAGCTTGGTCTCCCTGCCGAGGTAAGGTCGAACGTCCTGCCGAACCTTACAATCAAACACCGGCCAAGCCCCCTTGCCTGACATTACTTGGCTTGAGAAGCTTGGTGTCCCTGCCGAGGTAAGGCCGAACATCCTGCCGAGCCTTACACTCGAACTCCGGCCAAGCCCCCTTGCCTGACTCTCCTACTAGGCTTGGGAAGCTTGGTCTCCCTGCCGAGGTAAGGTCAAACGTCCTGCCGAGCCTTACACTCGAACTCCGGCCAAGCCCCCTTGCCTGACTGTCCTACTGGGCTTGGGAAGCTTGGTCTCCCTGCCGAGGTAAGGTCGAACGTCCTGCCGAGCCTTACACTCGAACTCCGGCCAAGCCCCCTTGCCTGACTCTCCTACTAGGCTTGGGAAGCTTGGTCTCCCTGCTGAGGTAAGGTCGAACGTCCTGCCGAGCCTTACACTCGAACTCCGGCCAAGCCCCCTTGCCTGACTCTCCTACTAGGCTTGGGAAGCTTGGTCTCCCTGCCGAGGTAAGGTCGAACGTCCTGCCGAGCCTTACACTTGAACACCGGCCAAGCCCCCTTGCCTGACTCTCCTACTAGGCTTGGGAAGCTTGGTCTCCCTGCCGAGGTAAGGTCGAACGTCCTGCCGAGCCTTACACTCGAACTCCGGCCAAGCCCCCTTGCCTGACTCTCCTACTAGGCTTGGGAAGCTTGGTCTCCCTGCCGAGGTAAGGTCGAACGTCCGGCCGAGCCTTACACTCGAACTCCGGCCAAGCCCCCTTGCCTGACTCTCCTACTAGGCTTGGGAGGCTTGGTCTCCCTGCCGAGGTAAGGTCGAACGTCCTGCCGAGCCTTACACTCGAACTCCGGCCATGCCCCCTTGCCTGACTCTCCTACTAGGCTTGGGAAGCTTGGTCTCCCTGCCGAGGTAAGGTTGTATGTCCTGCCGAGCCTTATACTCAAACTCCGGCCAAGCCCCCTTGCCTGACTCTCCTAGTAGGGTTGGGAAGCTTGGTCTCCCTGCCGAGGTAAGGTCGAACGTCCTGCCGAGCCTTACACTCAAACTCCGGCCAAGCCCCCTTGCCTGACTCTCCTAGTAGGCTTGGGAAGCTTGGTCTCCCTGCCGAGGTAAGGTCGAACGTCCTGCCGAGCCTTACACTCGAACTCCGGCCAAGCCCCCTTGCCTGACTCTCCTACTAGGCTTGGGAAGCTTGGTCTCCCTGCCGAGGTAAGGTCGAACGTCCTTCCGAGCCTTACACTAGAACTCGGCCAAGCCCCCTGGCGTGACCCAACTTGGCTTGGGAAGCTTGGTCTCCCTCCCGAGGCAAGGTCGATCGTCCTGCCGAGCCTTACACTCGAACTCCGGCCAAGCCCCCTTGCCTGACTCTCCTACTAGGCTTGGGAGGCTTGGTCTCCCTGCCGAGGTAAGGTCGAACGTCCTGCCGAGCCTTACACTCGAACTCCGGCCATGCCCCCTTGCCTGACTCTCCTACTAGGCTTGGGAAGCTTGGTCTCCCTGCCGAGGTAAGGTTGTATGTCCTGCCGAGCCTTATACTCAAACTCCGGCCAAGCCCCCTTGCCTGACTCTCCTAGTAGGGTTGGGAAGCTTGGTCTCCCTGCCGAGGTAAGGTCGAACGTCCTGCCGAGCCTTACACTCAAACTCCGGCCAAGCCCCCTTGCCTGACTCTCCTAGTAGGCTTGGGAAGCTTGGTCTCCCTGCCGAGGTAAGGTCGAACGTCCTGCCGAGCCTTACACTCGAACTCCGGCCAAGCCCCCTTGCCTGACTCTCCTACTAGGCTTGGGAAGCTTGGTCTCCCTGCCGAGGTAAGGTCGAACGTCCTTCCGAGCCTTACACTAGAACTCGGCCAAGCCCCCTGGCGTGACCCAACTTGGCTTGGGAAGCTTGGTCTCCCTCCCGAGGCAAGGTCGATCGTCCTGCCGAGCCTTACACTTGAACTCTGGCCAAGCACCCTTGCCTGAGTCCCCTACTAGGCTTGGGAAGCTTGGTCTCCCTGCCGAGGTAAGGTCGAACGTCCTGACGAACCTTACAATCAAACACCGGCCAAGCCCCCTTGCCTGACATTACTTGGCTTGGGAAGCTTGGTCTCCCTGCCGAGGTAAGGTCGAAGGTCCTGCCGAGCCTTACACTTGAACTCCGGCCATGCCCCCTTGCCTGACTCTCCTACTAGGCTTGGGAAGCTTGGTCTCCCTGCCAAGATAATGTCGAACGCCCTGCCGAGCCTTACACTCGAACTCCGGCCAAGCCCTTATGCCTGACTCTCCTACTGGGCTTGGGAAGCTAGGTTTCCCTGCCGAGGTAAGGTCGAACGTCCTGCCGAGCTTTACACTCGAACTCCGGCCAAGCCCCCTTGCCTGACTCTCCTACTAGGCTTGGGAAGCTTGGTCTCCCTTCCGAGGTAAGGTCGAACGTCCTGCGAGCCTTACACTCGAACTCCGGCCAAGCCCCCTTGCCTGACTCTCCTACTAGACTTGGGAAGCTTGGTCTCCCTGCCGAGGTAAGGTCAAACGCCTGCCGAGCCTTACACTCGAACTCCGGCCAAGCCCCCTTGCCTGACTCTCCTACTAGGCTTGCGAAGCTTGGTCTCCCTGCCGAGGTAAGGTCGAAGGTCCTGCCGAGCCTTACACTCGAACTCCGGCCAAGCCCCCTTGCCTGATCTTACTTGGCTTGGGAAGCTTGGTCTCCCTGCCAAGATAATGTCGAACGCCCTGCCGAGCCTTACACTCGAACTCCGGCCAAGCCCCCTTGCCTGATCTTACTTGGCTTGGGAAGCTTGGTCACCCTGCCGAGGTAAGGTCGTATGTCCTGCCGAGCCTTACACTCCAACTCCGGCCAAGCCCCCTTGCCTGACTCTCCTAGTAGGCTTGGGAAGCTTGGTCTCCCTGCCGAGGTAAGGTCGAACGTCCTGCCGAGCCTTACACTCGAACTCCGGCCAAGCCCCCTTGCCTGACTCTCCTACTAGGCTTGGGAAGTTTGGTCTCCCTGCCGAAGGAAGGTCGATTGTCCTGCCGAGCCTTACACTCGAACTCCGGCCAAGCCCCATTGCCTGACTCTCCTACTGGGCTTGGGAAGCTTGGTCTCCCTGCCAAGATAATGTCGAACGCCCTGCCGAGCCTTACACTCGAACTCCGGCCAAGCCCTTATGCCTGACTCTCCTACTGGGCTTGGGAAGCTAGGTTTCCCTGCCGAGGTAAGGTCGAACGTCCTGCCGAGCTTTACACTCGAACTCCGGCCAAGCCCCCTTGCCTGACTCTCCTACTAGGCTTGGGAAGCTTGGTCTCCCTTCCGAGGTAAGGTTGAACGTCCTGCGAGCCTTACACTCGAACTCCGGCCAAGCCCCCTTGCCGGACTCTCCTACTAGACTTGGGAAGCTTGGTCTCCCTGCCGAGGTAAGGTCGAACGTCCTGCCAAGCCTTTCACTCGAACTCTGGTCAAGCCCCCTTGCCTGACCCTAGTAGGCTTGGGAAGCTTGGTCTCCCTGCCGAGGTACGGTCGAACGTCCTGCCGAGCCTTACAATCGAACACCGGCCAAGCCCCCTTGCCTGACATTACTTGGCTTGGGAAGCTTGGTCTCCCTGCCGAGGTAAGGTCGAAGGTCCTGCCGAGCCTTACACTCGAACTCCGGCCAAGCCCCCTTGCCTGACTCTCCTACTAGGCTTGGGAAGTTTGGTCTCCCTGCCCAGGTAAGGTCGGACGTCCTGCCGAGCCTTACACTCGAAATCCGGCCAAGCCCCCTCGCCTGACTCTCCTACTAGGCTTGGGAAGCTTGGTCTCCCTGCCAAGATAACGTCGAACGTCCTGCCGAGCCTTACACTCGAACTCCGGCCAAGCCCCCCTGCCTGACACTCCTAGTAGGCTTGGGAAGCTTGGTCTCCCTGCCGAGGTAAGGTCGAACGTCCTTCCGAGCCTTACACTAGAACTCGGCCAAGCCCCCTGGCGTGACCCAACTTGGCTTGGGAAGCTTGGTCTCCCTCCCGAGGCAAGGTCGATCGTCCTGCCGAGCCTTACACTTGAACTCCGGCCAAGCACCCTTGCCTGAGTCCCCTACTAGGCTTGGGAAGCTTGGTCTCCCTGCCGAGGTAAGGTCGAACGTCCTGACGAACCTTACAATCAAACACCGGCCAAGCCCCCTTGCCTGACATTACTTGGCTTGGGAAGCTTGGTCTCCCTGCCGAGGTAAGGTCGAAGGTCCTGCCGAGCCTTACACTTGAACTCCGGCCAAGCCCCCTTGCCTGACTCTCCTACTAGGCTTGGGAAGCTTGGTCTCCCTGCCGAGGTAAGGTCGAACATCCTGCCGAGCCTTACACTCGAACTCCGGCCAAGCCCCCTTGCCTGACTCTCCTACTAGGCTTGGGAAGCTTGGTCTCCCTGCCGAGGTAAGGTCGAACGTCCTGCCGAGCCTTACACTCGAACTCCGGCCAAGCCCCCTTACCTGACTCTCCTACTGGGCTTGGGAAGCTTGGTCTCCCTGCCGAGGTAAGGTCGAACGTCCTGCCGAGCCTTACACTCGAACTCCGGCCAAGCCCTCTTGCCTGACTCTCCTACTAGGCTTGGGAAGCTTGGTCTCCCTGCCGAGGTAAGGTCGAACGTCCTGCCGAGCCTTACACTCGAACTCCGGCCAAGCCCCCTTGCCTGACTCTCCTACTAGGCTTCGGAAGCTTGGTCTCCCTGCCGAGGTAAGGTCGAACGTCCTGCCGAGCCTTACACTCGAACTCCGGCCAGGCCCCCTTGCCTGATCTTACTTGGCTTGGGAAGCTTGGTCTCCCTGCCGAGGTAAGGTCGTATGTCCTGCCGAGCCTTACACTCAAACTCCGGCCAAGCCCCCTTGCCTGACTCTCCTAGTAGGCTTGGGAAGCTTGGTCTCCCTGCCGAGGTAAGGTCGAACGTCCTGCCGAGCCTTACACTCGAACTCCGGCCAAGCCCCCTTGCCTGACTCTCCTACTAGGCTTGGGAAGCTTGGTCTCCCTGCCGAGGTAAGGTCAAACGCCTGCCGAGCCTTACACTCGAACTCCGGCCAAGCCCCCTTGCCTGACTCTCCTACTAGGCTTGCGAAGCTTGGTCTCCCTGCCGAGGTAAGGTCGAAGGTCCTGCCGAGCCTTACACTCGAACTCCGGCCAAGCCCCCTTGCCTGATCTTACTTGGCTTGGGAAGCTTGGTCTCCCTGCCAAGATAATGTCGAACGCCCTGCCGAGCCTTACACTCGAACTCCGGCCAAGCCCCCTTGCCTGATCTTACTTGGCTTGGGAAGCTTGGTCTCCCTGCCGAGGTAAGGTCAAACGTCCTGCCGAGCCTTACACTCGAACTCCGGCCAAGCCCCCTTGCCTGACTCTCCTAGTAGGCTTGGGAAGCTTGGTCTCCCTGCCGAGGTAAGGTCGAACGTCCTGCTGAGCCTTACACTCGAACTCCGGCCAAGCCCCCTTGCCTGACCCTCCTACTAGGCTTTGGAAGCTTTTTCTCCCTGCCGAGGTAAGGTCGAACGTCCTGCCGAGCCTTACACTCGAACTCCGGCCAAGCCCCCTTGCCTGACTCTCCTACTAGGCTTGGGAAGCTTGGTCTCCCTGCCGAGGTAAGGTCGAACGTCCTGCCGAGCCTTACACTCGAACTCCGGCCAAGCCCCCTTGCCTGACTCTCCTACTAGGCTTGGGAAGTTTGGTCTCCCTGCCGAGGTAAGGTCGTATGTCCTGCCGAGGCTTACACTCAAACTCCGGCCAAGCCCCCTTGCCTGACTCTCCTACTAGGGTTGGGAAGCTTGGTCTCCCTGCCGAGGTAAGGTCGAACGTCCTGCCGAGCCTTACACTCGAACTCCGGCCAAGCCCCCTTGCCTGACTCTCCTACTAGGCTTGGGAAGTTTGGTCTCCCTGCCGAGGTAAGGTCGAAGGTCCTGCCGAGCCTTACACTCGAACTCCGGCCAAGCCCCCTTGCCTGACTCTCCTACTAGGCTTGGGAAGCTTGGTCTCCCTGCCGAGGTAAGGTCGAACGTCCTGCCGAGCCTTACACTCGAACTCCGGCCAAGCCCCCTTGCCTGACTCTCCTACTAGGCTTGGGAGGCTTGGTCTCCCTGCCGAGGTAAGGTCGAACGTCCTGCCGAGCCTTACACTAGAACTCGGCCAAGCCCCTTTGCTTGACCCTACTTGGCTTGGGAAGCTTGGGCTCCCTCCCGAGGTAAGGTCGATCGTCCGGCCGAGCCTTACACTTGAACTCCGGCCGAGCGCCCTTGCCTGAGTCCCCTACTAGGCTTGGGAAGCTTGGTCTCCCTGCCGAGGTAAGGTCGAACGTCCTGCCGAGCCTTACAATCAAACACCGGCCAAGCACCCTTGCCTGACATTACTTGCCTTGGGAAGCTTGGTCTCCCTGCCGAGGTAAGGTCGAAGGTCCTGCCGAGCCTTACACTCGAATTCCGGCCAAGCCCCCTTGCCTGACTCTCCTACTAGGCTTGGGAAGCTTGGTCTCCCTGCCGAGGTAAGGTCGAACGTCCTGCCGAGCCTTACACTCGAACTCCGGCCAAGCCCCCTTGCCTGACTCTCCTACTAGGCTTGGGAGGCTTGGTCTCCCTGCCGAGGTAAGGTCGAACGTCCTGCCGAGCCTTACACTAGAACTCGGCCAAGCCCCCTTGCCTGACATTACTTGCCTTGGGAAGCTTGGTCTCCCTGCCGAGGTAAGCTCGAACGTCCTTCCGAGCCTTACACTAGAACTCGGCCAAGCCCCCTGGCGTGACCCAACTTGGCTTGGGAAGCTTGGGCTCCCTCCCGAGGTAAGGTCGATCGTCCTGCCGAGCCTTACACTTGAACTCCGGCCAAGCACCCTTGCCTGAGTCCCCTACTAGGCTTGGGAAGCTTGGTCTCCCTGCCGAGGTAAGGTCGAACGTCCTGCCGAACCTTACAATCAAACACCGGCCAAGCCCCCTTGCCTGACATTACTTGGCTTGAGAAGCTTGGTGTCCCTGCCGAGGTAAGGCCGAACATCCTGCCGAGCCTTACACTCGAACTCCGGCCAAGCCCCCTTGCCTGACTCTCCTACTAGGCTTGGGAAGCTTGGTCTCCCTGCCGAGGTAAGGTCAAACGTCCTGCCGAGCCTTACACTCGAACTCCGGCCAAGCCCCCTTGCCTGACTGTCCTACTGGGCTTGGGAAGCTTGGTCTCCCTGCCGAGGTAAGGTCGAACGTCCTGCCGAGCCTTACACTCGAACTCCGGCCAAGCCCCCTTGCCTCACTCTCCTACTAGGCTTGGGAGGCATGGTCTCCCTGCCGAGGTAAGGTCGAACGTCCTGCCGAGCCTTACACTAGAACTCGGCCAAGCCCCTTTGCTTGACCCTACTTGGCTTGGGAAGCTTGGGCTCCCTCCCGAGGTAAGGTCGATCGTCCTGCCGAGCCTTAGAATTGAACGCCGGCCGAGCACCCTTGCCTGACTCTCCTACTAGGCTTGGCAAGCTTGGTCTCCCTGCCGAGGTAAGGTCGAACGTCCTGCCGAGCCTTACAATCAAACACCGGCCAAGCCCCCTTCCCTGACTCTCCTACTAGGCTTGGGAAGCTTGGTCTCCCTGCCGAGGTAAGGTCGAACATCCTGCCGCGCCTTACACTCGAACTCCGGCCAAGCCCCCTTGCCTGACTCTCCTACTAGGCTTGGGAAGCTTGGTCTCCCTGCTGAGGTAAGGTCGAACGTCCTGCCGAGCCTTACACTCGAACTCCGGCCAAGCCCCCTTGCCTGACTCTCCTACTAGGCTTGGGAAGCTTGGTCTCCCTGCCGAGGTAAGGTCGAACGTCCTGCCGAGCCTTACACTTGAACACCGGCCAAGCCCCCTTGCCTGACTCTCCTACTAGGCTTGGGAAGCTTGGTCTCCCTGCCGAGGTAAGGTCGAACGTCCTGCCGAGCCTTACACTCGCACTCCGGCCAAGCCCCCTTGCCTGACTCTCCTACTAGGCTTGGGAAGCTTGGTCTCCCTGCCGAGGTAAGGTCGAACGTCCGGCCGAGCCTTACACTCGAACTCCGGCCAAGCCCCCTTGCCTGACTCTCCTACTAGGCTTGGGAGGCTTGGTCTCCCTGCCGAGGTAAGGTCGAACGTCCTGCCGAGCCTTACACTCGAACTCCGGCCATGCCCCCTTGCCTGACTCTCCTACTAGGCTTGGGAAGCTTGGTCTCCCTGCCGAGGTAAGGTTGTATGTCCTGCCGAGCCTTATACTCAAACTCCGGCCAAGCCCCCTTGCCTGACTCTCCTAGTAGGGTTGGGAAGCTTGGTCTCCCTGCCGAGGTAAGGTCGAACGTCCTGCCGAGCCTTACACTCAAACTCCGGCCAAGCCCCCTTGCCTGACTCTCCTAGTAGGCTTGGGAAGCTTGGTCTCCCTGCCGAGGTAAGGTCGAACGTCCTGCCGAGCCTTACACTCGAACTCCGGCCAAGCCCCCTTGCCTGACTCTCCTACTAGGCTTGGGAAGCTTGGTCTCCCTGCCGAGGTAAGGTCGAACGTCCTTCCGAGCCTTACACTAGAACTCGGCCAAGCCCCCTGGCGTGACCCAACTTTGCTTGGGAAGCTTGGTCTCCCTCCCGAGGCAAGGTCGATCGTCCTGCCGAGCCTTACACTCGAACTCCGGCCAAGCCCCCTTGCCTGACTCTCCTACTAGGCTTGGGAGGCTTGGTCTCCCTGCCGAGGTAAGGTCGAACGTCCTGCCGAGCCTTACACTCGAACTCCGGCCATGCCCCCTTGCCTGACTCTCCTACTAGGCTTGGGAAGCTTGGTCTCCCTGCCGAGGTAAGGTTGTATGTCCTGCCGAGCCTTATACTCAAACTCCGGCCAAGCCCCCTTGCCTGACTCTCCTAGTAGGGTTGGGAAGCTTGGTCTCCCTGCCGAGGTAAGGTCGAACGTCCTGCCGAGCCTTACACTCAAACTCCGGCCAAGCCCCCTTGCCTGACTCTCCTAGTAGGCTTGGGAAGCTTGGTCTCCCTGCCGAGGTAAGGTCGAACGTCCTGCCGAGCCTTACACTCGAACTCCGGCCAAGCCCCCTTGCCTGACTCTCCTACTAGGCTTGGGAAGCTTGGTCTCCCTGCCGAGGTAAGGTCGAACGTCCTTCCGAGCCTTACACTAGAACTCGGCCAAGCCCCCTGGCGTGACCCAACTTGGCTTGGGAAGCTTGGTCTCCCTCCCGAGGCAAGGTCGATCGTCCTGCCGAGCCTTACACTTGAACTCTGGCCAAGCACCCTTGCCTGAGTCCCCTACTAGGCTTGGGAAGCTTGGTCTCCCTGCCGAGGTAAGGTCGAACGTCCTGACGAACCTTACAATCAAACACCGGCCAAGCCCCCTTGCCTGACATTACTTGGCTTGGGAAGCTTGGTCTCCCTGCCGAGGTAAGGTCGAAGGTCCTGCCGAGCCTTACACTTGAACTCCGGCCAAGCCCCCTTGCCTGACTCTCCTACTAGGCTTGGGAAGCTTGGTCTCCCTGCCAAGATAATGTCGAACGCCCTGCCGAGCCTTACACTCGAACTCCGGCCAAGCCCTTATGCCTGACTCTCCTACTGGGCTTGGGAAGCTAGGTTTCCCTGCCGAGGTAAGGTCGAACGTCCTGCCGAGCTTTACACTCGAACTCCGGCCAAGCCCCCTTGCCTGACTCTCCTACTAGGCTTGGGAAGCTTGGTCTCCCTTCCGAGGTAAGGTCGAACGTCCTGCGAGCCTTACACTCGAACTCCGGCCAAGCCCCCTTGCCTGACTCTCCTACTAGACTTGGGAAGCTTGGTCTCCCTGCCGAGGTAAGGTCAAACGCCTGCCGAGCCTTACACTCGAACTCCGGCCAAGCCCCCTTGCCTGACTCTCCTACTAGGCTTGCGAAGCTTGGTCTCCCTGCCGAGGTAAGGTCGAAGGTCCTGCCGAGCCTTACACTCGAACTCCGGCCAAGCCCCCTTGCCTGATCTTACTTGGCTTGGGAAGCTTGGTCTCCCTGCCAAGATAATGTCGAACGCCCTGCCGAGCCTTACACTCGAACTCCGGCCAAGCCCCCTTGCCTGATCTTACTTGGCTTGGGAAGCTTGGTCACCCTGCCGAGGTAAGGTCGTATGTCCTGCCGAGCCTTACACTCCAACTCCGGCCAAGCCCCCTTGCCTGACTCTCCTAGTAGGCTTGGGAAGCTTGGTCTCCCTGCCGAGGTAAGGTCGAACGTCCTGCCGAGCCTTACACTCGAACTCCGGCCAAGCCCCCTTGCCTGACTCTCCTACTAGGCTTGGGAAGTTTGGTCTCCCTGCCGAAGGAAGGTCGATTGTCCTGCCGAGCCTTACACTCGAACTCCGGCCAAGCCCCATTGCCTGACTCTCCTACTGGGCTTGGGAAGCTTGGTCTCCCTGCCAAGATAATGTCGAACGCCCTGCCGAGCCTTACACTCGAACTCCGGCCAAGCCCTTATGCCTGACTCTCCTACTGGGCTTGGGAAGCTAGGTTTCCCTGCCGAGGTAAGGTCGAACGTCCTGCCGAGCTTTACACTCGAACTCCGGCCAAGCCCCCTTGCCTGACTCTCCTACTAGGCTTGGGAAGCTTGGTCTCCCTTCCGAGGTAAGGTTGAACGTCCTGCGAGCCTTACACTCGAACTCCGGCCAAGCCCCCTTGCCTGACTCTCCTACTAGACTTGGGAAGCTTGGTCTCCCTGCCGAGGTAAGGTCGAACGTCCTGCCAAGCCTTTCACTCGAACTCTGGCCAAGCCCCCTTGCCTGACCCTAGTAGGCTTGGGAAGCTTGGTCTCCCTGCCGAGGTACGGTCGAACGTCCTGCCGAGCCTTACAATCGAACACCGGCCAAGCCCCCTTGCCTGACATTACTTGGCTTGGGAAGCTTGGTCTCCCTGCCGAGGTAAGGTCGAAGGTCCTGCCGAGCCTTACACTCGAACTCCGGCCAAGCCCCCTTGCCTGACTCTCCTACTAGGCTTGGGAAGTTTGGTCTCCCTGCCCAGGTAAGGTCGGACGTCCTGCCGAGCCTTACACTCGAAATCCGGCCAAGCCCCCTCGCCTGACTCTCCTACTAGGCTTGGGAAGCTTGGTCTCCCTGCCAAGATAACGTCGAACGTCCTGCCGAGCCTTACACTCGAACTCCGCCCAAGCCCCCTTGCCTGACACTCCTAGTAGGCTTGGGAAGCTTGGTCTCCCTGCCGAGGTAAGGTCGAACGTCCTGACGAACCTTACAATCAAACACCGGCCAAGCCCCCTTGCCTGACATTACTTGGCTTGGGAAGCTTGGTCTCCCTGCCGAGGTAAGGTCGAACGTCCTGCCGAGCCTTACACTCGAACTCCGGCCAGGCCCCCTTGCCTGATCTTACTTGGCTTGGGAAGCTTGGTCTCCCTGCCGAGGTAAGGTCGTATGTCCTGCCGAGCCTTACACTCAAACTCCGGCCAAGCCCCCTTGCCTGACTCTCCTAGTAGGCTTGGGAAGCTTGGTCTCCCTGCCGAGGTAAGGTCGAACGTCCTGCCGAGCCTTACACTCGAACTCCGGCCAAGCCCCCTTGCCTGACTCTCCTACTAGGCTTGGGAAGCTTGGTCTCCCTGCCGAGGTAAGGTCAAACGCCTGCCGAGCCTTACACTCGAACTCCGGCCAAGCCCCCTTGCCTGACTCTCCTACTAGGCTTGCGAAGCTTGGTCTCCCTGCCGAGGTAAGGTCGAAGGTCCTGCCGAGCCTTACACTCGAACTCCGGCCAAGCCCCCTTGCCTGATCTTACTTGGCTTGGGAAGCTTGGTCTCCCTGCCAAGATAATGTCGAACGCCCTGCCGAGCCTTACACTCGAACTCCGGCCAAGCCCCCTTGCCTGATCTTACTTGGCTTGGGAAGTTGGTCACCCTGCCGAGGTAAGGTCGTATGTCCTGCCGAGCCTTACACTCCAACTCCGGCCAAGCCCCCTTGCCTGACTCTCCTAGTAGGCTTGGGAAGCTTGGTCTCCCTGCCGAGGTAAGGTCGAACGTCCTGCCGAGCCTTACACTCGAACTCCGGCCAAGCCCCCTTGCCTGACTCTCCTACTAGGCTTGGGAAGTTTGGTCTCCCTGCCGAAGGAAGGTCGATTGTCCTGCCGAGCCTTACACTCGAACTCCGGCCAAGCCCCATTGCCTGACTCTCCTACTGGGCTTGGGAAGCTTGGTCTCCCTGCCAAGATAATGTCGAACGCCCTGCCGAGCCTTACACTCGAACTCCGGCCAAGCCCTTATGCCTGACTCTCCTACTGGGCTTGGGAAGCTAGGTTTCCCTGCCGAGGTAAGGTCGAACGTCCTGCCGAGCTTTACACTCGAACTCCGGCCAAGCCCCCTTGCCTGACTCTCCTACTAGGCTTGGGAAGCTTGGTCTCCCTTCCGAGGTAAGGTCGAACGTCCTGCCGAGCCTTACACTCGAACTCCGGCCAAGCCCCCTTGCCTGACCCTAGTAGGCTTGGGAAGCTTGGTCTCCCTGCCGAGGTACGGTCGAACGTCCTGCCGAGCCTTACAATCGAACACCGGCCAAGCCCCCTTGCCTGACATTACTTGGCTTGGGAAGCTTGGTCTCCCTGCCGAGGTAAGGTCGAAGGTCCTGCCGAGCCTTACACTCGAACTCCGGCCAAGCCCCCTTGCCTGACTCTCCTACTAGGCTTGGGAAGTTTGGTCTCCCTGCCGAGGTAAGGTCGGACGTCCTGCCGAGCCTTACACTCGAACTCCGGCCAAGCCCCCTTGCCTGACTCTCCTACTAGGCTTGGGAAGCTTGGTCTCCCTGCCGAGGTAAGGTCGAACGTCCTGCCGAGCCTTACACTCGAACTCCGGCCAAGCCCCCTTGCCTGACTCTCCTACTAGGCTTGGGAAGCTTGGTCTCCGTGCCGCGGTAAGGTCGAACATCCTGCCGAGCCTTACACTCCAACTCTGGCCAGGCCCCCTTGCCTGAATCTCCTACTAGGCTTGGGAAGCTTGGTCTCCCTGCCGAGGTAAGGTCGAACGTCCTGCCGAGCCTTACACTCGAACTCCGGCCAAGCCCCCTTGCCTGAATCTCCTACTAGGCTTGGGAAGCTTGGTCTCCCAGCCGAGGTAAGGTCGAACGTCCTGCCGAGCCTTACACTCGAACTCCGGCCAAGCCCCCTTGCCTGACTCTCCTACTAGGCTTGGGAAGCTTGTTCTCATTTCCGAGGTAAGGTCGAACGTCCTGCGAGCCTTACACTCGAACTCCGGCCAAGCCCCCTTGCCTGACTCTCCTAGTAGGCTTGGGAAGCTTGGTCTCCCTGCCGAGGTAAGGTCGAACGTCCTGCCGAGCCTTACACTCGAACTCCGGCCAAGCCCTCTTGCCTGACTCTCCTACTAGGCTTGGGAAGCTTGGTCTCCCTGCCGAGGTAAGGTCGAACGTCCTGCCGAGCCTTACACTCGAACTCCGGCCAAGCCCCCTTGCCTGACTCTCCTACTAGGCTTCGGAAGCTTGGTCTCCCTGCCGAGGTAAGGTCGAACGTCCTGCCGAGCCTTACGCTCGAACTCCGGCCAGGCCCCCTTGCCTGATCTTACTTGGCTTGGGAAGCTTGGTCTCCCTGCCGAGGTAAGGTCGTATGTCCTGCCGAGCCTTACACTCAAACTCCGGCCAAGCCCCCTTGCCTGACTCTCCTAGTAGGCTTGGGAAGCTTGGTCTCCCTGCCGAGGTAAGGTCGAACGTCCTGCCGAGCCTTACACTCGAACTCCGGCCAAGCCCCCTTGCCTGACTCTCCTACTAGGCTTGCGAAGCTTGGTCTCCCTGCCGAGGTAAGGTCGAAGGTCCTGCCGAGCCTTACACTCGAACTCCGGCCAAGCCCCCTTGCCTGATCTTACTTGGCTTGGGAAGCTTGGTCTCCCTGCCAAGATAATGTCGAACGCCCTGCCGAGCCTTACACTCGAACTCCGGCCAAGCCCCCTTGCCTGATCTTACTTGGCTTGGGAAGCTTGGTCACCCTGCCGAGGTAAGGTCGTATGTCCTGCCGAGCCTTACACTCCAACTCCGGCCAAGCCCCCTTGCCTGACTCTCCTAGTAGGCTTGGGAAGCTTGGTCTCCCTGCCGAGGTAAGGTCGAACGTCCTGCCGAGCCTTACACTCGAACTCCGGCCAAGCCCCCTTGCCTGACTCTCCTACTAGGCTTGGGAAGTTTGGTCTCCCTGCCGAAGGAAGGTCGATTGCCCTGCCGAGCCTTACACTCGAACTCCGGCCAAGCCCCATTGCCTGACTCTCCTACTGGGCTTGGGAAGCTTGGTCTCCCTGCCAAGATAATGTCGAACGCCCTGCCGAGCCTTACACTCGAACTCCGGCCAAGCCCTTATGCCTGACTCTCCTACTGGGCTTGGGAAGCTAGGTTTCCCTGACGAGGTAAGGTCGAACGTCCTGCCGAGCTTTACACTCGAACTCCGGCCAAGCCCCCTTGCCTGACTCTCCTACTAGGCTTGGGAAGCTTGGTCTCCCTGCCGAGGTAAGGTCGAACGTCCTGCGAGCCTTACACTCGAACTCCGGCCAAGCCCCCTTGCCTGACCCTAGTAGGCTTGGGAAGCTTGGTCTCCCTGCCGAGGTACGGTCGAACGTCCTGCCGAGCCTTACAATCGAACACCGGCCAAGCCCCCTTGCCTGACATTACTTGGCTTGGGAAGCTTGGTCTCCCTGCCGAGGTAAGGTCGAAGGTCCTGCCGAGCCTTACACTCGAACTCCGGCCAAGCCCCCTTGCCTGACTCTCCTACTAGGCTTGGGAAGTTTGGTCTCCCTGCCGAGGTAAGGTCGGACGTCCTGCCGAGCCTTACACTCGAAATCCGGCCAAGCCCCCTCGCCTGACTCTCCTACTAGGCTTGGGAAGCTTGGTCTCCCTGCCAAGATAACGTCGAACGTCCTGCCGAGCCTTACACTCGAACTCCGGCCAAGCCCCCTTGCCTGACACTCCTAGTAGGCTTGGGAAGCTTGGTCTCCCTGCCGAGGTAAGGTCGAACGTCCTGCCGAGCCTTACACTCGAACTCCGGCCAAGCCCCCTTGCCTGATCTTACTTGGCTTGGGAAGCTTGGTCTCCCTGCCGAGGTAAGGTCAAACGTCCTGCCGAGCCTTACACTCGAACTCCGGCCAAGCCCCCTTGCCTGACTCTCCTACTAGGCTTGGGAAGCTTGGTCTCCCTGCCGAGGTAAGGTCGAACGTCCTGCCGAGCCTTACACTCGAACTCCGGCCAAGCCCCCTTGCCTGACTCTCCTACTACGCTTGGGAAGCTTGGTCTCCCTGCCGAGGTAAGGTCGAACGTCCTGCGAGCCTTACACTCGAACTCCGGCCAAGCCCCCTTGCCTGACTCTCCTACTAGGCTTGGGAAGCTTGGTCTCCCTGCCGAGGTAAGGTCGAACGTCCTGCCGAGCCTTACACTCGAACTCCGGCCAAGCCCCCTTGCCTGACTCTCCTACTAGGCTTGGGAAGCTTGGTCTCCGTGCCGCGGTAAGGTCGAACATCCTGCCGAGCCTTACACTCCAACTCTGGCCAGGCCGCCTTGCCTGAATCTCCTACTAGGCTTGGGAAGCTTGGTCTCCCTGCCGAGGTAAGGTCGAACGTCCTGCCGAGCCTTACACTCGAACTCCGGCCAAGCCCCCTTGCCTGAATCTCCTACTAGGCTTGGGAAGCTTGGTCTCCCAGCCGAGGTAAGGTCGAACGTCCTGCCGAGCCTTACACTCGAACTCCGGCCAAGCCCCCTTGCCTGACTCTCCTACTAGGCTTGGGAAGCTTGTTCTCATTTCCGAGGTAAGGTCGAACGTCCTGCGAGCCTTACACTCGAACTCCGGCCAAGCCCCCTTGCCTGACTCTCCTAGTAGGCTTGGGAAGCTTGGTCTCCCTGCCGAGGTAAGGTCGAACGTCCTGCCGAGCCTTACACTCGAACTCCGGCCAAGCCCCCTTGCCTGACTCTCCTACTAGGCTTGGGAAGCTTGGTCTCCGTGCCGCGGTAAGGTCGAACATCCTGCCGAGCCTTACACTCGAACTCTGGCCAGGCCCGCTTGCCTGAATCTCCTACTAGGCTTGGGAAGCTTGGTCTCCCTGCCGAGGCAAGGTCGAACATCCTGCCGAGCCTTACACTCGAACTCCGGCCAAGCCCCCTTGCCTGACTCTCCTACTAGGCTTGGGAAGCTTGGTCTCCCTGCCGAGCCTTACACTCGAACTCCGGCCAAGCCCCCTTGCCTGACTCACCTACTAGGCTTGGGAAGCTTTGTCTCCCTACCGAGGTAAGGTCGAACGTCCTGCCGAGCCTTACACTGGAACTCGGCCAAGCCCCCTTGCGTGACCCTACTTGGCTTGGGAAGCTTGAGCTCCCTGCCGAGGAAAGGTCGATCGTCCTGCCGAGCCTTACACTTGAACTCCGGCCAAGCACCCTTGCCTGAGTCCCCTATTAGGCTTGGGAAGCTTGGTCTCCCTGCCGAGGTAAGGTCGAACGTCCTGCTGAGCCTTACAATCGGACACCGGCCAAGTCCACTTGCCTGACATTACTTGGCTTGGGAAGCTTGGTCTCCCTGCCGAGGTAAGGTCGAAGGTCCTGCCGAGCCTTACACTCGAACTCCGGCCAAGCCCTTTTGCCTGACTCTCCTACTAGGCTTGGGAAGTTTGGTCTCCCCGCCGATGTAAGTTCGAACGTCCTGCCGAGCCTTACACTCGATCTCCGGCCAAGACCCCTTGCCTGACTCTCCTACTAGGCTTGGGAAGCTTGGTCTCCCTGCCAAGATAATGTCGAACGTCCTGCCGAGCCTTACACTCGAACTCCGGCCAAGCCCCCTTGCCTGACTCTCCTACTGGGCTTGGGAAGCTAGGTTTCCCTGCCGAGGTAAGGTCGAACGTCCTGCCGAACCTTACACTCGAACTCCGGCCAAGCCCCCTTGCCTGACTCTCCTACTAGGCTTGGGAAGCTTGGTCTCCCTGCCGAGGTAAGGTCGAACGTCCTGCCGAGCCTTACACTCGAACTCCGGCCAAGCCCCCTTGCCTGAATCTCCTACTAGGCTTGGGAAGCTTGGTCTCCCAGCCGAGGTAAGGTCGAACGTCCTGCCGATCCTTACACTCGAACTCCAGCCAAGCCCCCTTGCCTGACTCTCCTACTAGTCTTGGGAAGCTTGTTCTCATTTCCGAGGTAAGGTCGAACGTCCTGCGAGCCTTACACTCGAACTCCGGCCAAGCCCCCTTGCCTGACTCTCCTACTAGGCTTCGGAAGCTTGGTCTCCCTGCCGAGGTAAGGTCGAACGTCCTGCCGAGCCTTACACTCGAAATCCGGCCAAGCCCCCTTGCCTGACTCTCCTACTAGGCTTGGGAAGCTTGGTCTCCCTGCCGAGGTAAGGTCAAACGTCCTGCCGAGCCTTACACTCGAACTCCGGCCAAGCCCCCTTGCCTGACTCACCTACTAGGCTTGGGAAGCTTTGTCTCCCTACCGAGGTAAGGTCGAACGTCCTGCCGAGCCTTACACTGGAACTCGGCCAAGCCCCCTTGCGTGACCCTACTTGGCTTGGGAAGCTTGAGCTCCCTGCCGAGGAAAGGTCGATCGTCCTGCCGAGCCTTACACTTGAACTCCGGCCAAGCACCCTTGCCTGAGTCCCCTATTAGGCTTGGGAAGCTTGGTCTCCCTGCCGAGGTAAGGTCGAACGTCCTGCTGAGCCTTACAATCGGACACCGGCCAAGTCCACTTGCCTGACATTACTTGGCTTGGGAAGCTTGGTCTCCCTGCCGAGGTAAGGTCGAAGGTCCTGCCGAGCCTTACACTCGAACTCCGGCCAAGCCCTTTTGCCTGACTCTCCTACTAGGCTTGGGAAGTTTGGTCTCCCCGCCGATGTAAGTTCGAACGTCCTGCCGAGCCTTACACTCGATCTCCGGCCAAGACCCCTTGCCTGACTCTCCTACTAGGCTTGGGAAGCTTGGTCTCCCTGCCAAGATAATGTCGAACGTCCTGCCGAGCCTTACACTCGAACTCCGGCCAAGCCCCCTTGCCTGACTCTCCTACTGGGCTTGGGAAGCTAGGTTTCCCTGCCGAGGTAAGGTCGAACGTCCTGCCGAACCTTACACTCGAACTCCGGCCAAGCCCCCTTGCCTGACTCTCCTACTAGGCTTGGGAAGCTTGGTCTCCCTGCCGAGGTAAGGTCGAACGTCCTGCCGAGCCTTACACTCGAACTCCGGCCAAGCCCCCTTGCCTGAATCTCCTACTAGGCTTGGGAAGCTTGGTCTCCCAGCCGAGGTAAGGTCGAACGTCCTGCCGAGCCTTACACTCGAACTCCAGCCAAGCCCCCTTGCCTGACTCTCCTACTAGTCTTGGGAAGCTTGTTCTCATTTCCGAGGTAAGGTCGAACGTCCTGCGAGCCTTACACTCGAACTCCGGCCAAGCCCCCTTGCCTGACTCTCCTACTAGGCTTCGGAAGCTTGGTCTCCCTGCCGAGGTAAGGTCGAACGTCCTGCCGAGCCTTACACTCGAACTCCGGCCAAGCCCCCTTGCCTGACTCTCCTACTAGGCTTGGGAAGCTTGGTCTCCCTGCCGAGGTAAGGTCAAACGTCCTGCCGAGCCTTACACTTGAACTCCGGCCAAGCCCCCTTGCCTGACTCTCCTAGTAGGCTTGGGAAGCTTGGTCTCCCTGCCGAAGTAAGGTCGTACGTCCTGCCGAGCCTTACACTCGAACTCCAGCCAAGCCCCCTTGCCTGACTCTCCTACTGGGCTTGGGAAGCTTGGTCTCCCTGCCGAGGTAAGGTCGAACGTCCTGCGAGCCTTACACTCGAACTCCGGCCAAGCCCCCTTGCCTGACTCTCCTACTAGGCTTGGGAAGCTTAGTCTCCGCGCCGCGGTAAGGTCGAACATCCTGCCGAGCCTTACACTCGAACTCTGGCCAGGCCCCCTCGCCTGCATCTCCTACTAGGCTTGGGAAGCTTGGTCTCCCGGCCGAGGCAAGGTTGAACATCCTGCCGAGCCTTACACTCGAACTCCGGCCAAGCCCCCTTGCCTGACTCTCCTACTAGGCTTGGGAAGCTTGGTCTCCCTGCCGAGCCTTACACTCGAACTCCGGCCAAGCCCCCTTGCCTGACTCACCTACTAGGCTTGGGAAGCTTTGTCTCCCTACCGAGGTAAGGTCGAACGTCCTGCCGAGCCTTACACTGGAACTCGGCCAAGCCCCCTTGCGTGACCCTACTTGGCTTGGGAAGCTTGAGCTCCCTGCCGAGGTAAGGTCGATCGTCCTGCCGAGCCTTACACTTGAACTCCAGCCAAGCACCCTTGCCTGAGTCCCCTATTAGGCTTGGGAAGCTTGGTCTCCCTGCCGAGGTAAGGTCGAACGTCCTGCTGAGCCTTACAATCGGACACCGGCCAAGTCCACTTGCCTGACATTACTTGGCTTGGGAAGCTTGGTCTCCCTGCCGAGGTAAGGTCGAAGGTCCTGCCGAGCCTTACACTCGAACTCCGGCCAAGCCCTTTTGCCTGACTCTCCTACTAGGCTTGGGAAGTTTGGTCTCCCCGCCGATGTAAGTTCGAACGTCCTGCCGAGCCTTACACTCGATCTCCGGCCAAGCCCCCTTGCCTGACTCTCCTACTAGGCTTGGGGAGCTTGGTCTCCCTGCCAAGATAATGTCGAACGCCCTGCCGAGCCTTACACTCGAACTCCGGCCAAGCCCCCTTGCCTGACTCTCCTACTGGGCTTGGGGAGCTAGGTTTCCCTCCCGAGGTAAGGTTGGACGTCCTGCCGAGCCTTACACTCGAACTCCGGCCAAGCCCCTTTGCCTGACTCTCCTACTAGGCTTGGGAAGCTTGGTCTCCCTGCCGAGGTAAGGTCGAACGTCCTGCCGAGCCTTACACTCGAACTCCGGCCAAGCCCCCTTGCCTGACTCTCCTACTAGGCTTGGGAAGCTTGGTCTCCCTGCCGAGGTAAGGTCGAACGTCCTGCCAAGCCTTACACTCGAACTCCGGCCAAGCCCCCTTGCCTGACCCTAGTAGGCTTGGGAAGCTTGGTCTCCCTGCCGAGGTACGGTCGAACGTCCTGCCGAGCCTTACACTCGAACTCCGGCCAAGCCCCCTTGCCTGACTCTCCTACTAGGCTTGGGAAGCTTGGTCTCCCTGCCGAGGTAAGGTTGAACGTCCTGCCGAGCCTTACACTCGAACTCTGGCCAAGCCCCCTTGCCTGACCCTAGTAGGCTTGGGAAGCTTGGTCTCCCTGCCGAGGTACGGTCGAATGTCCTGCCGAGCCGTACACTCGAACACCGGCCAAGCCCCCTTGCCTGACTCTCCTACTAGGCTTGGGAAGCTTGGTCTCCCTGCCGAGGTAAGGTTGAACGTCCTGCCGAGCCTTACACTCGAACTCCGGCCAAGCCCCCTTGCCTGACCCTAGTAGGCTTGGGAAGCTTGGTCTCCCTGCCGAGGTACGGTCGAACGTCCTGCCGAGCCGTACACTCGAACACCGGCCAAGCCCCCTTGCCTGACTCTCCTACTGGGCTTGGGAAGCTTGGTCTCCCTGCCGAGGTAAGGTCGAACGTCCTGCCGAGCCTTACACTCGAACTCCGGCCAAGCCCCCTTGCCTGATCTTACTTGGCTTGGGAAGCTTGGTCTCCCTGCCGAGGTAAGGTCAAATGTCCTGCCGAGCCTTACATTCGAACTCCGGCCAAGCCCCCTTGCCTGACTCTCCTACTAGGCTTGGGAAGCTTGGTCTCCCTGCCGAGGTAAGGTCGAACGTCCTGCCGAGCCTTACACTCGAACTCAGGCCAAGCCCCCTTGCCTGACTCCCCTACTAGGCTTGGGAAGCTTGGTCTCCCTGCCGAGGTAAGGTCGAACGTCCTGCCGAGCCTTACACTCGAACTCCGGCCAAGCCCCCTTGCCTGACTCTCCTACTACGCTTGGGAAGCTTGGTCTCCTTGCCGAGGTAAGGTCGAACGTCCTGCGAGCCTTACACTCGAACTCCGGCCAAGCCCCCTTGCCTGACTCTCCTACTAGGCTTGGGAAGCTTGGTCTCCCTGCCGAGGTAAGGTCCAACGTCCTGCCGAGCCTTACACTCGAACTCCGGCCAAGCCCCCTTGCCTGACACTCCTACTAGGCTTGGGAAGCTTGGTCTCCGTGCCGCGGTAAGGTCGAACATCCTGCCGAGCCTTACACTCGAACTCTGGCCAGGCCCCCTTGCCTGAATCTCCTACTAGGCTTGGGAAGCTTGGTCTCCCTGCCGAGGTAAGGTCGAACGTCCTGCCAAGCCTTACACTCGAACTCTGGCCAAGCCCCCTTGCCTGACCCTAGTAGGCTTGGGAAGCTTGGTCTCCCTGCCGAGGTGCGGTCGAACGTCCTGCCGAGCCTTACACTCGAACTCCGGCCAAGCCCCCTTGCCTGAGTCTCCTACTAGGCTTGGGAAGCTTTGTCTCCCTACCGAGGTAAGGTCGAACGTCCTGCCGAGCCTTACACTGGAACTCGGCCAAGCCCCCTTGCGTGACCCTACTCGGCTTGGGAAGCTTGAGCTCCCTGCCGAGGTAAGGTCGATCGTCCTGCCGAGCCTTACACTTGAACTCTGGCCAAGCACCCTTGCCTGAGTCCCCTATTAGGCTTGGGAAGCTTGGTCTCCCTGCCGAGGTAAGGTCGAACGTCCTGCTGAGCCTTACATATTCGGACACCGGCCATGTCCACTTGCCTGACATTACTTGGCTTGGGAAGCTTGGTCTCCCTGCCGAGGTAAGGTCGAACGTCCTGCCGAGCCTTACACTCGAACTCCGGCCAAGCCCTCTTGCCTGACTCTCCTACTAGGCTTGGGAAGTTTGGTCTCCCTGCCGATGTAAGTTCGAACGTCCTGCCGAGCCTTACACTCGATCTCCGGCCAAGCCCCCTTGCCTGACTCTCCTACTAGGCTTGGGGAGCTTGGTCTCCCTGCCAAGATAATGTCGAACGCCCTGCCGAGCCTTACACTCGAACTCCGGCCAAGCCCCCTTGCCTGACTCTCCTACTAGGCTTGGGAAGCTTGGTCTCCCTGCCGTGGTAAGGTCGAACGTCCTGCCGAGCCTTACACTCGAACTCCGGCTAAGCCCCCTTGCCTGGCTCTCCTACTAGGCTTGGGAAGCTTGGTCTCCCTGCCGAGGTAAGGTCGAACGTCCTGCCGAGCCTTACACTCGAACTCCGTCCAAGCCCCCTTGCCTGACTCTCCTACTAGGCTTGGGAAGCTTGGTCTCCCTGCCGAGGTAAGGTCGTACGTCCTGCCGAGCCTTACACTCGAACTCCGGCCAAGCCCCCTTGCCTGACTCTCCTTCTAGGCTTGGGAAGCTTGGTCTCCCTGCCGAGGTAAGGTCGTATGTCCTGCCGAGCCTTACACTCAAACTCCGGCCAAGCCCCCTTGCCTGACTCTCCTACTAGGCTTGGGAAGCTTGGTCTCCCTGCCGAGGTAAGGTCGAACGTCCTGCCGAGCCTTACACTCGAACTCCGGCCAAGCCCCCTTGCCTGACTCTCCTACTACGCTTGGGAAGCTTGGTATCCTTGCCGAGGTAAGGTCGAACGTCCTGCGAGCCTTACACTCGAACTCCGGCCAAGCCCCCATGCCTGACTCTCCTACTAGGCTTGGGAAGCTTGGTCTCCCTGCCGAGGTAAGGCCGAACGTCCTGCCGAGCCTTACACTCGAACTCCGGCCAAGCCCCCTTGCCTGACTCTCCTACTAGGCTTGGGAAGCTTGGTCTCCGTGCCGCGGTAAGGTCGAACATCCTGCCGAGCCTTACACTCGAACTCTGGCCAGGCCCCCTTGCCTGAATCTCCTACTAGGCTTGGGAAGCTTGGTCTCCCTGCCGAGGTAAGGTCGAACGTCCTGCCAAGCCTTACACTCGAACTCTGGCCAAGCCCCCTTGCCTGACCTTAGTAGGCTTGGGAAGCTTGGTCTCCCTGCCGAGGTAAGGTCGAACGTCCTGCCGAGCCTTACACTCGAACTCCGGCCAAGCCCCCTTGCCTGAGTCTCCTACTAGGCTTGGGAAGCTTTGTCTCCCTGCCGAGCCTTACACTCGAACTCCGGCCAAGCCCCCTTGCCTGACTCACCTACTAGGCTTGGGAAGCTTTGTCTCCCTACCGAGGTAAGGTCGAACGTCCTGCCGAGCCTTACACTGGAACTCGGCCAAGCCCCCTTGCGTGACCCTACTTGGCTTGGGAAGCTTGAGCTCCCTGCCGAGGTAAGGTCGATCGTCCTGCCGAGCCTTACACTTGAACTCCGGCCAAGCACCCTTGCCTGAGTCCCCTATTAGGCTTGGGAAGCTTGGTCTCCCTGCCGAGGTAAGGTCGAACGTCCTGCTGAGCCTTACAATCGGACACCGGCCAAGTCCACTTGCCTGACATTACTTGGCTTGGGAAGCTTGGTCTCCCTGCCGAGGTAAGGCCGAAGGTCCTGCCGAGCCTTACACTCGAACTCCGGCCAAGCCCTTTTGCCTGACTCTCCTACTAGGCTTGGGAAGTTTGGTCTCCCCGCCGATGTAAGTTCGAACGTCCTGCCGAGCCTTACACTCGATCTCCGGCCAAGCCCCCTTGCCTGACTCTCCTACTAGGCTTGGGGAGCTTGGTCTCCCTGCCAAGATAATGTCGAACGCCCTGCCGAGCCTTACACTCGAACTCCGGCCAAGCCCCCTTGCCTGACTCTCCTACTGGGCTTGGGGAGCTAGGTTTCCCTCCGGAGGTAAGGTTGGACGTCCTGCCGAGCCTTACACTCGAACTCCGGCCAAGCCCCTTTGCCTGACTCTCCTACTAGGCTTGGGAAGCTTGGTCTCCCTGCCGAGGTAAGGTCGAACGTCCTGCCGAGCCTTACACTCGAACTCCGGCCAAGCCCCCTTGCCTGACTCTCCTACTAGGCTTGGGAAGCTTGGTCTCCCTGCCGAGGTAAGGTCGAACGTCCTGCTGAGCCTTACACTCGAACTCTGGCCAAGCCCCCTTGCCTGACCCTAGTAGGCTTGGGAAGCTTGGTCTCCCTGCCGAGGTACGGTCGAACGTCCTGCCGAGCCTTACACTCGAACTCCGGCCAAGCCCCCTTGCCTGACTCTCCTACTAGGCTTGGGAAGCTTGGTCTCCCTGCCGAGGTAAGGTTGAACGTCCTGCCGAGCCTTACACTCGAACTCTGGCCAAGCCCCCTTGCCTGACCCTAGTAGGCTTGGGAAGCTTGGTCTCCCTGCCGAGGTAAGGTCGAACGTCCTGCCGAGCCTTACACTCGAACTCCGGCCAAGCCCCCTTGCCTGATCTTACTTGGCTTGGGAAGCTTGGTCTCCCTGCCGAGGTAAGGTCAAATGTCCTGCCGAGCCTTACATTCGAACTCCGGCCAAGCCCCCTTGCCTGACTCTCCTACTAGGCTTGGGAAGCTTGGTCTCCCTGCCGAGGTAAGGTCGAACGTCCTGCCGAGCCTTACACTCGAACTCCGGCCAAGCCCCCTTGCCTGACTCTCCTACTACGCTTGGGAAGCTTGGTCTCCCTGCCGAGGTAAGGTCGAACGTCCTGCGAGCCTTACACTCGAACTCCGGCCAAGCCCCCTTGCCTGACTCTCCTACTAGGCTTGGGAAGCTTGGTCTCCCTGCCGAGGTAAGGTCGAACGTCCTGCCGAGCCTTACACTCGAACTCCGGCCAAGCCCCCTTGCCTGACTCTCCTACTAGGCTTGGGAAGCTTGGTCTCCGTGCCGCGGTAAGGTCGAACATCCTGCCGAGCCTTACACTCGAACTCTGGCCAGGCCCCCTTGCCTGAATCTCATACTAGGCTTGGGAAGCTTGGTCTCCCTGCCGAGGTGAGGTCGAACGTCCTGCCAAGCCTTACACTCGAACTCTGGCCAAGCCCCCTTGCCTGACCCTAGTAGGCTTGGGAAGCTTGGTCTCCCTGCCGAGGTGCCATCGAACGTCCTGCCGAGCCTTACACTCGAACTCCGGCCAAGCCCCCTTGCCTGACTCTCCTACTAGGCTTGGGAAGCTTTGTCTCCCTACCGAGGTAAGGTCGAACGTCCTGCCGAGCCTTACACTGGAACTCGGCCAAGCCCCCTTGCGTGACCCTACTCGGCTTGGGAAGCTTGAGCTCCCTGCCGAGGTAAGGTCGATGGTCCTGCCGAGCCTTACACTTGAACTCCGGCCAAGCACCCTTGCCTGAGTCCCCTATTAGGCTTGGGAAGCTTGGTCTCCCTGCCGAGGTAAGGTCGAACGTCCTGCTGAGCCTTACAATCGGACACCGGCCAAGTCCACTTGCCTGACATTACTTGGCTTGGGAAGCTTGGTCTCCCTGCCGAGGTAAGGTCGAAGGTCCTGCCGAGCCTTACACTCGAACTCCGGCCAAGCCCTTTTGCCTGACTCTCCTACTAGGCTTGGGAAGTTTGGTCTCCCCGCCGATGTAAGTTCGAACGTCCTGCCGAGCCTTACACTCGATCTCCGGCCAAGCCCCCTTGCCTGACTCTCCTACTAGGCTTGGGGAGCTTGGTCTCCCTGCCAAGATAATGTCGAACGCCCTGCCGAGCCTTACACTCGAACTCCGGCCAAGCCCCCTTGCCTGACTCTCCTACTGGGCTTGGCGAGCTAGGTTTCCCTCCCGAGGTAAGGTTGGACGTCCTGCCGAGCCTTACACTCGAACTCCGGCCAAGCCCCTTTGCCTGACTCTCCTACTAGGCTTGGGAAGCTTGGTCTCCCTGCCGAGGTAAGGTCGAACGTCCTGCCGAGCCTTACACTCGAACTCCGGCCAAGCCCCCTTGCCTGACTCTCCTACTAGGCTTGGGAAGCTTGGTCTCCCTGCCGAGGTAAGGTCGAACGTCCTGCCGAGCCTGACACTCGAACTCTGGCCAAGCCCCCTTGCCTGACCCTAGTAGGCTTGGGAATCTTGGTCTCCCTGCCGAGGTACGGTCGAACGTCCTGCCGAGCCTTACACTCGAACTCCAGCCAAGCCCCCTTGCCTGACTCTCCTACTAGGCTTGGGAAGCTTGGTCTCCCTGCCGAGGTAAGGTCGAACGTCCTGCCGAGCCTTACACTCGAACTCCGGCCAAGCCCCCTTGCCTGACTCTCCTACTAGGCTTGGGAAGCTTGGTCTCCGTGCCGCGGTAAGGTCGAACATCCTGCCGAGCCTTACACTCGAACTCTGGCCAGGCCCCCTTGCCTGAATCTCCTACTAGGCTTGGGAAGCTTGGTCTCCCTGCCGAGGTAAGGTCGAACGTCCTGCCAAGCCTTACACTCGAACTCTGGCCAAGCCCCCTTGCCTGACCCTAGTAGGCTTGGGAAGCTTGGTCTCCCTGCCGAGGTGCGGTCGAACGTCCTGCCGAGCCTTACACTCGAACTCCGGCCAAGCCCCCTTGCCTGAGTCTCCTACTAGGCTTGGGAAGCTTTGTCTCCCTACCGAGGTAAGGTCGAACGTCCTGCCGAGCCTTACACTGGAACTCGGCCAAGCCCCCTTGCGTGACCCTACTCGGCTTGGGAAGCTTGAGCTCCCTGCCGAGGTAAGGTCGATCGTCCTGCCGAGCCTTACACTTGAACTCTGGCCAAGCACCCTTGCCTGAGTCCCCTATTAGGCTTGGGAAACTTGGTCTCCCTGCCGAGGTAAGGTCGAACGTCCTGCTGAGCCTTACATATTCGGACACCGGCCAAGTCCACTTGCCTGACATTACTTGGCTTGGGAAGCTTGGTCTCCCTGCCGAGGTAAGGTCGAACGTCCTGCCGAGCCTTACACTCGATCTCCGGCCAAGCCCCCTTGCCTGACTCTCCTACTAGGCTTGGGGAGCTTGGTCTCCCTGCCAAGATAATGTCGAACGCCCTGCCGAGCCTTACACTCGAACTCCGGCCAAGCCCCCTTGCCTGACTCTCCTACTGGGCTTGGGAAGCTAGGTTTCCCTCCCGAGGTAAGGTTGAACGTCCTGCCGAGCCTTACACTCGAACTCCGGCCAAGCCCCCTTGCCTGACTCTCCTACTAGGCTTGGGAAGCTTTGTCTCCCTGCCGAGGTAAGGTCGAACGTCCTGCCGAGCCTTACACTCGAACTCCGGCCAAGCCCCCTTGCCTGACTCTCCTACTAGGCTTGGGAAGCTTGGTCTCCCTGCCGAGATAAGGTCGAACGTCCTGCCGAGCCTTGCACTCGAACTCCGGCCAAGCCCCCTTGCCTGACCCTTGTAGGCTTGGGAAGCTTGGTCTCCCTGCCGAGGTGCGGTCGAACGTCCTGCCGAGCCGTACACTCGAACACCTGCCAAGCCCCCTTGCCTGACTCTCCTACTAGGCTTGGGAAGCTTGGTCTCCCTGCCGAGGTAAGGTCGATCGTCCTGCCGAGCCTTACACTTGAACTCCGGCCAAGCACCCTTGCCTGAGTCCCCTATTAGGCTTGGGAAGCTTGGTCTCCCTGCCGAGGTAAGGTCGAACGTCCTGCTGAGCCTTACAATCGGACACCGGCCAAGTCCACTTGCCTGACATTACTTGGCTTGGGAAGCTTGGTCTCCCTGCCGAGGTAAGGTCGAACGTCCTGCCAAGCCTTACACTCGAACTCTGGCCAAGCCCCCTTGCCTGACCCTAGTAGGCTTGGGAAGCTTGGTCTCCCTGCCGAGGTGCGGTCGAACGTCCTGCCGAGCCTTACACTCGAACTCCGGCCAAGCCCCCTTGCCTGAGTCTCCTACTAGGCTTGGGAAGCTTTGTCTCCCTACCGAGGTAAGGTCGAACGTCCTGCCGAGCCTTACACTGGAACTCGGCCAAGCCCCCTTGCATGACCCTACTCGGCTTGGGAAGCTTGAGCTCCCTGCCGAGGTAAGGTCGATCGTCCCGCCGAGCCTTACACTTGAACTCTGGCCAAGCACCCTTGCCTGAGTCCCCTATTAGGCTTGGGGAACTTGGTCTCCCTGCCGAGGTAAGGTCGAACGTCCTGCTGAGCCTTACATATTCGGACACCGGCCAAGTCCACTTGCCTGACATTACTTGGCTTGGGAAGCTTGGTCTCCCTGCCGAGGTAAGGTCGAACGTCCTGCCGAGCCTTACACTCGAACTCCGGCCAAGCCCTCTTGCCTGACTCTCCTACTAGGCTTGGGAAGTTTGGTCTCCCTGCCGATGTAAGTTCGAACGTCCTGCCGAGCCTTACACTCGATCTCCGGCCAAGCCCCCTTGCCTGACTCTCCTACTAGGCTTGGGGAGCTTGGTCTCCCTGCCAAGATAATGTCGAACGCCCTGCCGAGCCTTACACTCGAACTCCGGCCAAGCCCCCTTGCCTGACTCTCCTACTGGGCTTGGGAAGCTAGGTTTCCCTCCCGAGGTAAGGTTGAACATCCTGCCGAGCCTTACACTCGAACTCCGGCCAAGCCCCCTTGCCTGACTCTCCTACTAGGCTTGGGAAGCTTGGTCTCCCTGCCGAGGTAAGGTCGATCGTCCTGCCGAGCCTTACACTTGAACTCCGGCCAAGCACCCTTGCCTGAGTCCCCTATTAGGCTTGGGAAGCTTGGTCTCCCTGCCGAGGTAAGGTCGAACGTCCTGCTGAGCCTTACAATCGGACACCGGCCAAGTCCACTTGCCTGACATTACTTGGCTTGGGAAGCTTGGTCTCCCTGCCGAGGTAAGGTCGAAGGTCCTGCCGAGCCTTACACTCGAACTCCGGCCAAGCCCTCTTGCCTGACTCTCCTACTAGGCTTGGGAAGCTTGGTCTCCCTGCCGAGGTAAGGTCGAAGGTCCTGCCGAGCCTTACACTCGAACTCCGGCCAAGCCCCCTTGCCTGACTCTCCTACTAGGCTTGGGAAGCTGGGTCTCCCTGCCGAGGTAAGGTCGAACGTCCTGCCGAGCCTTACACTCGAACTCCGGACATGCCCCCTTGCCTGACTCTCCTACTAGGCTTGGGAAGCTTGGTCTCCCTGCCGAGGTAAGGTCGAACGTCCTGCCGAGCCTTACACTCGAACTCCGGCTAAGCCCCCTTGCCTGGCTCTCCTACTAGGCTTGGGAAGCTTGGTCTCCCTGCCGAGGTAAGGTCGAACGTCCTGCCGAGCCTTACACTCGAACTCCGTCCAAGCCCCCTTGCCTGACTCTCCTACTAGGCTTGGGAAGCTTGGTCTCCCTGCCGAGGTAAGGTCGTACGTCCTGCCGAGCCTTACACTCGAACTCCGGCCAAGCCCCCTTGCCTGACTCTCCTACTAGGCTTGGGAAGCTTGGTCTCCCTGCCGAGGTAAGGTCGTATGTCCTGCCGAGCCTTACACTCAAACTCCGGCCAAGCCCCCTTGCCTGACTCTCCTACTAGGCTTGGGAAGCTTGGTCTCCCTGCCGAGGTAAGGTCGAACGTCCTGCCGAGCCTTACACTCGAACTCCGGCCAAGCCCCCTTGCCTGACTCTCCTACTACGCTTGGGAAGCTTGGTCTCCTTGCCGAGGTAAGGTCGAACGTCCTGCGAGCCTTACACTCGAACTCCGGCCAAGCCCCCTTGCCTGACTCTCCTACTAGGCTTGGGAAGCTTGGTCTCCCTGCCGAGGTAAGGCCGAACGTCCTGCCGAGCCTTACACTCGAACTCCGGCCAAGCCCCCTTGCCTGACTCTCCTACTAGGCTTGGGAAGCTTGGTCTCCGTGCCGCGGTAAGGTCGAACATCCTGCCGAGCCTTACACTCGAACTCTGGCCAGGCCCCCTTGCCTGAATCTCCTACTAGGCTTGGGAAGCTTGGTCTCCCTGCCGAGGTAAGGTCGAACGTCCTGCCAAGCCTTACACTCGAACTCTGGCCAAGCCCCCTTGCCTGACCCTAGTAGGCTTGGGAAGCTTGGTCTCCCTGCCGAGGTGCGGTCGAACGTCCTGCCGAGCCTTACACTCGAACTCCGGCCAAGCCCCCTTGCCTGAGTCTCCTACTAGGCTTGGGAAGTTTTGTCTCCCTGCCGAGCCTTACACTCGAACTCCGGCCAAGCCCCCTTGCCTGACTCACCTACTAGGCTTGGGAAGCTTTGTCTCCCTACCGAGGTAAGGTCGAACGTCCTGCCGAGCCTTACACTGGAACTCGGCCAAGCCCCCTTGCATGACCCTACTTGGCTTGGGAAGCTTGAGCTCCCTGCCGAGGTAAGGACGATCGTCCTGCCGAACCTTACACTTGAACTCCGGCCAAGCACCCTTGCCTGAGTCCCCTATTAGGCTTGGGAAGCTTGGTCTCCCTGCCGAGGTAAGGTCGAACGTCCTGCTGAGCCTTACAATCGGACACCGGCCAAGTCCACTTGCCTGACATTACTTGGCTTGGGAAGCTTGGTCTCCCTGCCGAGGTAAGGTCGAAGGTCCTGCCGAGCCTTACACTCGAACTCCGGCCAAGCCCTTTTGCCTGACTCTCCTACTAGGCTTGGGAAGCTTTGTCTCCCTGCCGAGGTAAGGTCGAACGTCCTGCCGAGCCTTACACTCGAACTCCGGCCAAGCCCCCTTGCCTGACTCTCCTACTAGGCTTGGGAAGCTTGGTCTCCCTGCCGAGATAAGGTCGAACGTCCTGCCGAGCCTTGCACTCGAACTCCGGCCAAGCCCCCTTGCCTGACCCTTGTAGGCTTGGGAAGCTTGGTCTCCCTGCCGAGGTACGGTCGAACGTCCTGCCGAGCCGTACACTCGAACACCTGCCAAGCCCCCTTGCCTGACTCTCCTACTAGGCTTGGGAAGCTTGGTCTCCCTGCCGAGGTAAGGTCGATCGTCCTGCCGAGCCTTACACTTGAACTCCGGCCAAGCACCCTTGCCTGAGTCCCCTATTAGGCTTGGGAAGCTTGGTCTCCCTGCCGAGGTAAGGTCGAACGTCCTGCTGAGCCTTACAATCGGACACCAGCCAAGTCCACTTGCCTGACATTACTTGGCTTGGGAAGCTTGGTCTCCCTGCCGAGGTAAGGTCGAAGGTCCTGCCGAGCCTTACACTCGAACTCCGGCCAAGCCCTCTTGCCTGACTCTCCTACTAGGCTTGGGAAGCTTGGTCTCCCTGCCGAGGTAAGGTCGAAGGTCCTGCCGAGCCTTACACTCGAACTCCGGCCAAGCCCCCTTGCCTGACTCTCCTACTAGGCTTGGGAAGCTGGGTCTCCCTGCCGAGGTAAGGTCGAACGTCCTGCCGAGCCTTACACTCGAACTCCGGACAAGCCCCCTTGCCTGACTCTCCTACTAGGCTTGGGAAGCTTGGTCTCCCTGCCGAGGTAAGGTCGAACGTCCTGCCGAGCCTTACACTCGAACTCCGGCTAAGCCCCCTTGCCTGGCTCTCCTACTAGGCTTGGGAAGCTTGGTCTCCCTGCCGAGGTAAGGTCGAACGTCTTGCCGAGCCTTACACTCGAACTCCGTCCAAGCCCCCTTGCCTGACTCTCCTACTAGGCTTGGGAAGCTTGGTCTCCCTGCCGAGGTAAGGTCGTACGTCCTGCCGAGCCTTACACTCGAACTCCGGCCAAGCCCCCTTGCCTGACTCTCCTACTAGGCTTGGGAAGCTTGGTCTCCCTGCCGAGGTAAGGTCGTATGTCCTGCCGAGCCTTACACTCAAACTCCGGCCAAGCCCCCTTGCCTGACTCTCCTACTAGGCTTGGGAAGCTTGGTCTCCCTGCCGAGGTAAGGTCGAACGTCCTGCCGAGCCTTACACTCGAACTCCGGCCAAGCCCCCTTGCCTGACTCTCCTACTACGCTTGGGAAGCTTGGTCTCCTTGCCGAGGTAAGGTCGAACGTCCTGCGAGCCTTACACTCGAACTCCGGCCAAGCCCCCTTGCCTGACTCTCCTACTAGGCTTGGGAAGCTTGGTCTCCCTGCCGAGGTAAGGCCGAACGTCCTGCCGAGCCTTACACTCGAACACCGGCGAAGACCCCTTGCCTGACTCTCCTACTAGGCTTGGGAAGCTTGGTCTCCGTGCCGCGGTAAGGTCGAACATCCTGCCGAGCCTTACACTCGAACTCTGGCCAGGCCCCCTTGCCTGAATCTCCTACTAGGCTTGGGAAGCTTGGTCTCCCTGCCGAGGTAAGGTCGAACGTCCAGCCAAGCCTTACACTCGAACTCTGGCCAAGCCCCCTTGCCTGACCCTAGTAGGCTTGGGAAGCTTGGTCTCCCTGCCGAGGTGCGGTCGAACGTCCTGCCGAGCCTTACACTCGAACTCCGGCCAAGCCCCCTTGCCTGAGTCTCCGACTAGGCTTGGGAAGCTTTGTCTCCCTGCCGAGCCTTACACTCGAACTCCGGCCAAGCCCCCTTGCCTGACTCACCTACTAGGCTTGGGAAGCTTTGTCTCCCTACCGAGGTAAGGTCGAACGTCCTGCCGAGCCTTACACTGGAACTCGGCCAAGCCCCCTTGCATGACCCTACTTGGCTTGGGAAGCTTGAGCTCCCTGCCGAGGTAAGGACGATCGTCCTGCCGAACCTTACACTTGAACTCCGGCCAAGCACCCTTGCCTGAGTCCCCTATTAGGCTTGGGAAGCTTGGTCTCCCTGCCGAGGTAAGGTCGAACGTCCTGCTGAGCCTTACAATCGGACACCGGCCAAGTCCACTTGCCTGACATTACTTGGCTTGGGAAGCTTGGTCTCCCTGCCGAGGTAAGGTCGAAGGTCCTGCCGAGCCTTACACTCGAACTCCGGCCAAGCCCTTTTGCCTGACTCTCCTACTAGGCTTGGGAAGCTTTGTCTCCCTGCCGAGGTAAGGTCGAACGTCCTGCCGAGCCTTACACTCGAACTCCGGCCAAGCCCCCTTGCCTGACTCTCCTACTAGGCTTGGGAAGCTTGGTCTCCCTGCCGAGATAAGGTCGAACGTCCTGCCGAGCCTTGCACTCGAACTCCGGCCAAGCCCCCTTGCCTGACCCTTGTAGGCTTGGGAAGCTTGGTCTCCCTGCCGAGGTACGGTCGAACGTCCTGCCGAGCCGTACACTCGAACACCTGCCAAGCCCCCTTGCCTGACTCTCCTACTAGGCTTGGGAAGCTTGGTCTCCCTGCCGAGGTAAGGTCGATCGTCCTGCCGAGCCTTACACTTGAACTCCGGCCAAGCACCCTTGCCTGAGTCCCCTATTAGGCTTGGGAAGCTTGGTCTCCCTGCCGAGGTAAGGTCGAACGTCCTGCTGAGCCTTACAATCGGACACCGGCCAAGTCCACTTGCCTGACATTACTTGGCTTGGGAAGCTTGGTCTCCCTGCCGAGGTAAGGTCGAAGGTCCTGCCGAGCCTTACACTCGAACTCCGGCCAAGCCCTCTTGCCTGACTCTCCTACTAGGCTTGGGAAGCTTGGTCTCCCTGCCGAGGTAAGGTCGAAGGTCCTGCCGAGCCTTACACTCGAACTCCGGCCAAGCCCCCTTGCCTGACTCTCCTACTAGGCTTGGGAAGCTGGGTCTCCCTGCCGAGGTAAGGTCGAACGTCCTGCCGAGCCTTACACTCGAACTCCGGACAAGTCCCCTTGCCTGACTCTCCTACTAGGCTTGGGAAGCTTGGTCTCCCTGCCGAGGTAAGGTCGAACGTCCTGCCGAGCCTTACACTCGAACTCCGGCTAAGCCCCCTTGCCTGGCTCTCCTACTAGGCTTGGGAAGCTTGGTCTCCCTGCCGAGGTAAGGTCGAACGTCCTGCCGAGCCTTACACTCGAACTCCGTCCAAGCCCCCTTGCCTGACTCTCCTACTAGGCTTGGGAAGCTTGGTCTCCCTGCCGAGGTAAGGTCAAACGTCCTGCCGAGCCTTACACTCGAACTCCGGCCAAGCCCCCTTGCCTGACTCTCCTACTAGGCTTGGGAAGCTTGGTCTCCCTGCCGAGGTAAGGTCGTATGTCCTGCCGAGCCTTACACTCAAACTCCGGCCAAGCCCCCTTGCCTGACTCTCCTACTAGGCTTGGGAAGCTTGGTCTCCCTGCCGAGGTAAGGTCGAACGTCCTGCCGAGCCTTACACTCGAACTCCGGCCAAGCCCCCTTGCCTGACTCTCCTACTACGCTTGGGAAGCTTGGTCTCCTTGCCGAGGTAAGGTCGAACGTCCTGCGAGCCTTACACTCGAACTCCGGCCAAGCCCCCTTGCCTGACTCTCCTACTAGGCTTGGGAAGCTTGGTCTCCCTGCCGAGGTAAGGCCGAACGTCCTGCCGAGCCTTACACTCGAACTCCGGCCAAGCCCCCTTGCCTGACTCTCCTACTAGGCTTGGGAAGCTTGGTCTCCGTGCCGCGGTAAGGTCGAACATCCTGCCGAGCCTTACACTCGAACTCTGGCCAGGCCCCCTTGCCTGAATCTCCTACTAGGCTTGGGAAGCTTGGTCTCCCTGCCGAGGTAAGGTCGAACGTCCTGCCAAGCCTTACACTCGAACTCTGGCCAAGCCCCCTTGCCTGACCCTAGTAGGCTTGGGAAGCTTGGTCTCCCTGCCGAGGTGCGGTTGAACGTCCTGCCGAGCCTTACACTCGAACTCCGGCCAAGCCCCCTTGCCTGAGTCTCCTACTAGGCTTGGGAAGCTTTGTCTCCCTGCCGAGCCTTACACTCGAACTCCGGCCAAGCCCCCTTGCCTGACTCACCTACTAGGCTTGGGAAGCTTTGTCTCCCTACCGAGGTAAGGTCGAACGTCCTGCCGAGCCTTACACTGGAACTCGGCCAAGCCCCCTTGCATGACCCTACTTGGCTTGGGAAGCTTGAGCTCCCTGCCGAGGTAAGGACGATCGTCCTGCCGAGCCTTACACTTGAACTCCGGCCAAGCACCCTTGCCTGAGTCCCTTATTAGGCTTGGGAAGCTTGGTCTCCCTGCCGAGGTAAGGTCGAACGTCCTGCTGAGCCTTACAATCGGACACCGGCCAAGTCCACTTGCCTGACATTACTTGGCTTGGGAAGCTTGGTCTCCCTGCCGAGGTAAGGTCGAAGGTCCTGCCGAGCCTTACACTCGAACTCCGGCCAAGCCCTTTTGCCTGACTCTCCTACTAGGCTTCGGAAGTTTGGTCTCCCTGCCGATGTAAGTTCGAACGTCCTGCCGAGCCTTACACTCGATCTCCGGCCAAGCCCCCTTCCTTACTCTCCTACTAGGCTTGGGGAGCTTGGTCTCCCTGCCAAGATAACGTCGAACGCCCTGCCGAGCCTTACACTCAAACTCCGGCCAAGCCCCCTTGCCTGACTCTCCTACTGGGCTTGGGGAGCTAGGTTTCCCTCCCGAGGTAAGGTTGGACGTCCTGCCGAGCCTTACACTCGAACTCCGGCCAAGCCCCTTTGCCTGACTCTCCTACTAGGCTTGGGAAGCTTGGTCTCCCTGCCGAGGTAAGGTCGAACGTCCTGCCGAGCCTTACACTCGAACTCCGTCCAAGCCCCCTTGCCTGACTCTCCTACTAGGCTTGGGAAGCTTGGTCTCCCGGCCGAGGTAAGGTCGAACGTCCTGCCGAGCCTTACACTCGAACTCTGGCCAAGCCCCCTTGCCTGACCCTAGTAGGCTTGGGAAGCTTGGTCTCCCTGCCGAGGTACGGTCGAACGTCCTGCCGAGCCTTACACTCGAACTCCGGCCAAGCCCCCTTGCCTGACTCTCCTACTAGGCTTGGGAAGCTTGGTCTCCCTGCCGAGGTAAGGTTGAACGTCCTGCCGAGCCTTACACTCGAACTCTGGCCAAGCCCCCTTGCCTGACCCTAGTAGGCTTGGGAAGCTTGGTCTCCCTGCCGAGGTACGGTCGAATGTCCTGCCGAGCCGTACACTCGAACACCGGCCAAGCCCCCTTGCCTGACTCTCCTACTAGGCTTGGGAAGCTTGGTCTCCCTGCCGAGGTAAGGTGGAACGTCCTGCCGAGCCTTACACTCGAACTCCGGCCAAGCCCCCTTGCCTGACCCTAGTAGGCTTGGGAAGCTTGGTCTCCCTGCCGAGGTACGGTCGAACGTCCTGCCGAGCCGTACACTCGAACACCGGCCAAGCCCCCTTGCCTGACTCTCCTACTAGGCTTGGGAAGCTTGGTCTCCCTGCCGAGATAAGGTCGAACGTCCTGCCGAGCCTTACACTCGAACTCCGGCCAAGCCCCCTTGCCTGAATCTCCTACTAGGCTTGGGAAGCTTGGTCTCCCTGCCAAGATAATGTCGAACGCCCTGCCGAGCCTTACACTCGAACTCCGGCCAAGCCCCCTTGCCTGACTCTCCTACTAGGCTTGGGAAGCTTGGTCTCCCTGCCAAGATAATGTCGAACGTCCTGCCGAGCCTTACACTCGAACTCCGGCCAAGCCCCCTTGCCTGACTCTCCTACTGGGCTTGGGAAGCTTGGTCTCCCTGCCGAGGTAAGGTCGAACGTCCTGCCGAGCCTTACACTCGAACTCCGGCCAAGCCCCCTTGCCTGATCTTACTTGGCTTGGGAAGCTTGGTCTCCCTGCCGAGGTAAGGTCAAATGTCCTGCTGAGCCTTACATTCGAACTCCGGCCAAGCCCCCTTGCCTGACTCTCCTACTAGGCTTGGGAAGCTTGGTCTCCCTGCCGAGGTAAGGTCGAACGTCCTGCCGAGCCTTACACTCGAACTCCGGCCAAGCCCCCTTGCCTGACTCTCCTACTAGGCTTGGGAAGCTTGGTCTCCCTGCCGAGGTAAGGTCGAACGTCCTGCCGAGCCTTACACTCGAACTCCGGCCAAGCCCCCTTGCCTGACTCTCCTACTAGGCTTGGGAAGCTTGGTCTCCGTGCCGCGGTAAGGTCGAACATCCTGCCGAGCCTTACACTCGAACTCTGGCCAGGCCCCCTTGCCTGAATCTCCTACTAGGCTTGGGAAGCTTGGTCTCCCTGCCGAGGTAAGGTCGAACGTCCTGCCAAGCCTTACACTCGAACTCTGGCCAAGCCCCCTTGCCTGACCCTAGTAGGCTTCGGAAGCTTGGTCTCCCTGCCGAGGTGCGGTCGAACGTCCTGCCGAGCCTTACACTCGAACTCCGGCCAAGCCCCCTTGCCTGAGTCTCCTACTAGGCTTGGGAAGCTTTGTCTCCCTACCGAGGTAAGGTCGAACGTCCTGCCGAGCCTTACACTGGAACTCGGCCAAGCCCCCTTGCGTGACCCTACTCGGCTTGGGAAGCTTGAGCTCCCTGCCGAGGTAAGGTCGATCGTCCTGCCGAGCCTTACACTTGAACTCTGGCCAAGCACCCTTGCCTGACTCACCTACTAGGCTTGGGAAGCTTTGTCTCCCTACCGAGGTAAGGTCGAACGTCCTGCCGAGCCTTACACTGGAACTCGGCCAAGCCCCCTTGCATGACCCTACTTGGCTTGGGAAGCTTGAGCTCCCTGCCGAGGTAAGGACGATCGTCCTGCCGAGCCTTACACTTGAACTCCGGCCAAGCACCCTTGCCTGAGTCCCTTATTAGGCTTGGGAAGCTTGGTCTCCCTGCCGAGGTAAGGTCGAACGTCCTGCTGAGCCTTACAATCGGACACCGGCCAAGTCCACTTGCCTGACATTACTTGGCTTGGGAAGCTTGGTCTCCCTGCCGAGGTAAGGTCGAAGGTCCTGCCGAGCCTTACACTCGAACTCCGGCCAAGCCCTTTTGCCTGACTCTCCTACTAGGCTTGGGAAGTTTGGTCTCCCTGCCGATGTAAGTTCGAACGTCCTGCCGAGCCTTACACTCGATCTCCGGCCAAGCCCCCTTCCTTACTCTCCTACTAGGCTTGGGGAGCTTGGTCTCCCTGCCAAGATAACGTCGAACGCCCTGCCGAGCCTTACACTCAAACTCCGGCCAAGCCCCCTTGCCTGACTCTCCTACTGGGCTTGGGGAGCTAGGTTTCCCTCCCGAGGTAAGGTTGGACGTCCTGCCGAGCCTTACACTCGAACTCCGGCCAAGCCCCTTTGCCTGACTCTCCTACTAGGCTTGGGAAGCTTGGTCTCCCTGCCGAGGTAAGGTCGAACGTCCTGCCGAGCCTTACACTCGAACTCCGTCCAAGCCCCCTTGCCTGACTCTCCTACTAGGCTTGGGAAGCTTGGTCTCCCGGCCGAGGTAAGGTCGAACGTCCTGCCGAGCCTTACACTCGAACTCTGGCCAAGCCCCCTTGCCTGACCCTAGTAGGCTTGGGAAGCTTGGTCTCCCTGCCGAGGTACGGTCGAACGTCCTGCCGAGCCTTACACTCGAACTCCGGCCAAGCCCCCTTGCCTGACTCTCCTACTAGGCTTGGGAAGCTTGGTCTCCCTGCCGAGGTAAGGTTGAACGTCCTGCCGAGCCTTACACTCGAACTCTGGCCAAGCCCCCTTGCCTGACCCTAGTAGGCTTGGGAAGCTTGGTCTCCCTGCCGAGGTACGGTCGAATGTCCTGCCGAGCCGTACACTCGAACACCGGCCAAGCCCCCTTGCCTGACTCTCCTACTAGGCTTGGGAAGCTTGGTCTCCCTGCCGAGGTAAGGTGGAACGTCCTGCCGAGCCTTACACTCGAACTCCGGCCAAGCCCCCTTGCCTGACCCTAGTAGGCTTGGGAAGCTTGGTCTCCCTGCCGAGGTACGGTCGAACGTCCTGCCGAGCCGTACACTCGAACACCGGCCAAGCCCCCTTGCCTGACTCTCCTACTAGGCTTGGGAAGCTTGGTCTCCCTGCCGAGATAAGGTCGAACGTCCTGCCGAGCCTTACACTCGAACTCCGGCCAAGCCCCCTTGCCTGAATCTCCTACTAGGCTTGGGAAGCTTGGTCTCCCTGCCAAGATAATGTCGAACGCCCTGCCGAGCCTTACACTCGAACTCCGGCCAAGCCCCCTTGCCTGACTCTCCTACTAGGCTTGGGAAGCTTGGTCTCCCTGCCAAGATAATGTCGAACGTCCTGCCGAGCCTTACACTCGAACTCCGGCCAAGCCCCCTTGCCTGACTCTCCTACTGGGCTTGGGAAGCTTGGTCTCCCTGCCGAGGTAAGGTCGAACGTCCTGCCGAGCCTTACACTCGAACTCCGGCCAAGCCCCCTTGCCTGACTCTCCTACTAGGCTTGGGAAGCTTGGTCTCCCTGCCGAGGTAAGGTCGAACGTCCTGCCGAGCCTTACACTCGAACTCCGGCCAAGCCCCCTTGCCTGACTCTCCTACTAGGCTTGGGAAGCTTGGTCTCCGTGCCGCGGTAAGGTCGAACATCCTGCCGAGCCTTACACTCGAACTCTGGCCAGGCCCCCTTGCCTGAATCTCCTACTAGGCTTGGGAAGCTTGGTCTCCCTGCCGAGGTAAGGTCGAACGTCCTGCCAAGCCTTACACTCGAACTCTGGCCAAGCCCCCTTGCCTGACCCTAGTAGGCTTCGGAAGCTTGGTCTCCCTGCCGAGGTGCGGTCGAACGTCCTGCCGAGCCTTACACTCGAACTCCGGCCAAGCCCCCTTGCCTGAGTCTCCTACTAGGCTTGGGAAGCTTTGTCTCCCTACCGAGGTAAGGTCGAACGTCCTGCCGAGCCTTACACTGGAACTCGGCCAAGCCCCCTTGCGTGACCCTACTCGGCTTGGGAAGCTTGAGCTCCCTGCCGAGGTAAGGTCGATCGTCCTGCCGAGCCTTACACTTGAACTCTGGCCAAGCACCCTTGCCTGAGTCCCCTATTAGGCTTGGGAAGCTTGGTCTCCCTGCCGAGGTAAGGTCGAACGTCCTGCTGAGCCTTACATATTCGGACACCGGCCAAGTCCACTTGCCTGACATTACTTGGCTTGGGAAGCTTGGTCTCCCTGCCGAGGTAAGGTCGAACGTCCTGCCGAGCCTTACACTCGAACTCCGGCCAAGCCCTCTTGCCTGACTCTCCTACTAGGCTTGGGAAGTTTGGTCTCCCTGCCGATGTAAGTTCGAACGTCCTGCCGAGCCTTACACTCGATCTCCGGCCAAGCCCCCTTGCCTGACTCTCCTACTAGGCTTGGGGAGCTTGGTCTCCCTGCCAAGATAATGTCGAACGCCCTGCCGAGCCTTACACTCGAACTCCGGCCAAGCCCCCTTGCCTGACTCTCCTACTGGGCTTGGGAAGCTAGGTTTCCCTCCCGAGGTAAGGTTGAACGTCCTGCCGAGCCTTACACTCGAACTCCGGCCAAGCCCCCTTGCCTGACTCTCCTACTAGGCTTGGGAAGCTTTGTCTCCCTGCCGAGGTAAGGTCGAACGTCCTGCCGAGCCTTACACTCGAACTCCGGCCAAGCCCCCTTGCCTGACTCTCCTACTAGGCTTGGGAAGCTTGGTCTCCCTGCCGAGATAAGGTCGAACGTCCTGCCGAGCCTTGCACTCGAACTCCGGCCAAGCCCCCTTGCCTGACCCTTGTAGGCTTGGGAAGCTTGGTCTCCCTGCCGAGGTACGGTCGAACGTCCTGCCGAGCCGTACACTCGAACACCTGCCAAGCCCCCTTGCCTGACTCTCCTACTAGGCTTGGGAAGCTTGGTCTCCCTGCCGAGGTAAGGTCGATCGTCCTGCCGAGCCTTACACTTGAACTCCGGCCAAGCACCCTTGCCTGAGTCCCCTATTAGGCTTGGGAAGCTTGGTCTCCCTGCCGAGGTAAGGTCGAACGTCCTGCTGAGCCTTACAATCGGACACCGGCCAAGTCCACTTGCCTGACATTACTTGGCTTGGGAAGCTTGGTCTCCCTGCCGAGGTAAGGTCGAAGGTCCTGCCGAGCCTTACACTCGAACTCCGGCCAAGCCCTCTTGCCTGACTCTCCTACTAGGCTTGGGAAGCTTGGTCTCCCTGCCGAGGTAAGGTCGAAGGTCCTGCCGAGCCTTACACTCGAACTCCGGCCAAGCCCCCTTGCCTCACTCTCCTACTAGGCTTGGGAAGCTTGGTCTCCCTGCCGAGGTAAGGTCGAACGTCCTGCCGAGCCTTACACTCGAACTCCGGACAAGCCCCCTTGCCTGACTCTCCTACTAGGCTTGGGAAGCTTGGTCTCCCTGCCGAGGTAAGGTCGAACGTCCTGCCGAGCCTTACACTCGAACTCCGGCCAAGCCCCCTTGCCTGGCTCTCCTACTAGGCTTGGGAAGCTTGGTCTCCCTGCCGAGGTAAGGTCGAACGTCCTGCCGAGCCTTACACTCGAACCCCGGCCAAGCCCCCTTGCCTGGCTCTCCTACTAGGCTTGGGAAGCTTGGTCTCCCTGCCGAGGTAAGGTCGAACGTCCTGCCGAGCCTTACACTCGAGCTCCGTCCAAGCCCCCTTGCCTGACTCTCCTACTAGGCTTGGGAAGCTTGGTCTCCCTGCCGAGGTAAGGTCGTACGTCCTGCCGAGCCTTACACTCGAACTCCGGCCAAGCCCCCTTGCCTGACTCTCCTACTAGGCTTGGGAAGCTTGGTCTCCCTGCCGAGGTAAGGTCGTATGTCCTGCCGAGCCTTACACTCAAACTCCGGCCATGCCCCCTTGCCTGACTCTCCTACTAGGCTTGGGAAGCTTGGTCTCCCTGCCGAGGTGCGGTCGAACGTCCTGCCGAGCCTTACACTCGAACGCCGGCCAAGCCCCCTTGCCTGAGTCTCCTACTAGGCTTGGGAAGCTTTGTCTCCCTACCGAGGTAAGGTCGAACGTCCTGCCGAGCCTTACACTGGAACTCGGCCAAGCCCCCTTGCGTGACCCTACTTGGCTTGGGAAGCTTGAGCTCCCTGCCGAGGTAAGGTCGATCGTCCTGCCGAGCCTTACACTTGAACTCCGGCCAAGCACCCTTGCCTGAGTCCCCTATTAGGCTTGGGAAGCTTGGTCTCCCTGCCGAGGTAAGGTCGAACGTCCTGCTGAGCCTTACATATTCGGACACCGGCCAAGTCCACTTGCCTGACATTACTTGGCTTGGGAAGCTTGGTCTCCCTGCCGAGGTAAGGTCGAACGTCCTGCCGAGCCTTACACTCGAACTCCGGCCAAGCCCTCTTGCCTGACTCTCCTACTAGGCTTGGGAATTTTGGTCTCCCTGCCGATGTAAGTTCGAACGTCCTGCCGAGCCTTACACTCGATCTCCGGCCAAGCCCCCTTGCCTGACTCTCCTACTAGGCTTGGGGAGCTTGGTCTCCCTGCCAAGATAATGTCGAACGCCCTGCCGAGCCTTACACTCGAACTCCGGCCAAGCCCCCTTGCCTGACTCTCCTACTGGGCTTGGGAAGCTAGGTTTCCCTCCCGAGGTAAGGTTGAACGTCCTGCCGAGCCTTACACTCGAACTCCGGCCTAGCCCCCTTGCCTGACTCTCCTACTAGGCTTGGGAAGTTTGGTCTCCCTGCCGAGGTAAGGTCGAACGTCCTGCCGAGCCTTACACTCGAACTCCGGCCAAGCCCCCTTGCCTGACTCTCCTACTAGGCTTGGGAAGCTTGGTCTCCCTGCCGAGATAAGGTCGAACGTCCTGCCGAGCCTTGCACTCGAACTCCGGCCAAGCCCCCTTGCCTGACCCTTGTAGGCTTGGGAAGCTTGGTCTCCCTGCCGAGGTACGGTCGAACGTCCTGCCGAGCCGTACACTCGAACACCTGCCAAGCCCCCTTGCCTGACTCTCCTACTAGGCTTGGGAAGCTTGGTCTCCCTGCCGAGGTAAGGTCGATCGTCCTGCCGAGCCTTACACTTGAACTCCGGCCGAGCACCCTTGCCTGAGTCCCCTAGTAGGCTTGGGAAGCTTGGTCTCCCTGCCGAGGTAAGGTCGAACGTCCTGCTGAGCCTTACAATCGGACACCAGCCAAGTCCACTTGCCTGACATTACTTGGCTTGGAAAGCTTGGTCTCCCTGCCGAGGTAAGGTCGAAGGTCCTGCCGAGCCTTACACTCGAACTCCGGCCAAGCCCCCTTGCCTGACTCTCCTACTAGGCTTGGGAAGCTTGGTCTCCCTGCCGAGGTAAGGTCGAAGGTCCTGCCGAGCCTTACACTCGAACTCCGGCCAAGCCCCCTTGCCTGACTCTCCTACTAGGCTTGGGAAGCTTGGTCTCCCTGCCGAGGTAAGGTCGAACGTCCTGCCGAGCCTTACACTCGAACTCCGGCCAAGCCCCCTTGCCTGACTCTCCTACTAGGCTTGGGAAGCTTGGGCTCCGTGCCGCGGTAAGGTCGAACATCCTGCCGAGCCTTACACTCGAACTCTGGCCAGGCCCCCTTGCCTGAATCTCCTACTAGGCTTGGGAAGCTTGGTCTCCCTGCCGAGGTAAGGTCGAACGTCCTGCCAAGCCTTACACTCGAACTCTGGCCAAGCCCCCTTGCCTGACCCTAGTAGGCTTGGGAAGCTTGGTCTCCCTGCCGAGGTACGGTCGAACGTCCTGCCGAGCCTTACACTGGAACTCGGCCAAGCCCCCTTGCGTGACCCTACATGGCTTGGGAAGCTTGAGCTCCCTGCCGAGGTAAGGTCGATCGTCCTGCCGAGCCTTACACTTGAACTCCGGCCAAGCACCCTTGCCTGAGTCCCCTATTAGGCTTGGGAAGCTTGGTCTCCCTGCCGAGGTAAGGTCGAACGTCCTGCTGAGCCTTACACTCGAACTCCGGGCAAGCCCTCTTGCCTGACTCTCCTACTAGGCTTGGGAAGTTTGGTCTCCCTGCCGATGTAAGTTCGAACGTCCTGCCGAGCCTTACACTCGATCTCCGGCCAAGCCCCCTTGCCTGACTCTCCTACTAGGCTTGGGGAGCTTGGTGTCCCTGCCAAGATAATGTCGAACGCCCTGCCGAGCCTTACACTCGAACTCCGGCCAAGCCCCCTTGCCTGACTCTCCTACTGGGCTTGGGAAGCTAGGTTTCCCTCCCGAGGTAAGGTTGAACGTCCTGCCGAGCCTTACACTTGAACTCCGGCCAAGTCCCCTTGCCTGACTCTCCTACTAGGCTTGGGAAGCTTGGTCTCCCTGCCGAGGTAAGGTCGAACGTCCTGCCGAGCCTTACACTCGAACTCCGGCCAAGCCCCCTTGCCTGACTCTCCTACTAGGCTTGGGAAGCTTGGTCTCCCTGCCGAGATAAGGTCGAACGTCCTGCCGAGCCTTGCACTCGAACTCCGGCCAAGCCCCCTTGCCTGACCCTAGTAGGCTTGGGAAGCTTGGTCTCCCTGCCGAGGTACGGTCGAACGTCCTGCCGAGCCGTACACTCGAACACCTGCCAAGCCCCCTTGCCTGACTCTCCTACTAGGCTTGGGAAGCTTGGTCTCCCTGCCGAAGTAAGGTTGAACGTCCTGCCGAGCCTTACACTCGAACTCCGGCCAAGCCCCCTTGCCTGACCCTAGTAGGCTTGGGAAGCTTGGTCTCCCTGCCGAGGTACGGTCGAACGTCCTGCCGAGCCGTACACTCGAACACCGGCCAAGCCCCCTTGCCTGACTCTCCTACTAGGCTTGGGAAGCTTGGTCTCCCTGCCGAGATAAGGTCGAACGTCCTTCCGAGCCTTACACTCGAACTCCGGCCAAGCCCCCTTGCCTGACTCTCCTACTAGGCTTGGGAAGCTTGGTCTCCCTGCCAAGATAATGTCGAACGCCCTGCCGAGCCTTACACTCGAACTCCAGCCAAGTCCCCTTGCCTGACTCTCCTACTAGGCTTGGGAAGCTTGGTCTCCCTGCCGAGGTAAGGTCGATCGTCCTGCCGAGCCTTACACTTGAACTCCGGCCGAGAACCCTTGCCTGAGTCCCCTACTAGGCTTGGGAAGCTTGGTCTCCCTGCCGAGGTAAGGTCGAATGTCCTGCCGAGCCTTACAATCAAACACCGGCCAAGCCCGCTTGCCTGACTCTCCTAGTAGGCTTGGGAAGCTTGGTCTCCCTGCCGAGGTAAGGTCGAACGTCCTGCTGAGCCTTACAATCAAACACCGGCCAAGCCCCCTTGCCTGACATTACTTGGCTTGGGAAGCTTGGTCTCCCTGCCGAGGTAAGGTCGAAGGTCCTGCCGAGCCTTACACTTGAACTCCGACCAAGCCCCCTTGCCTGACTCTCCTACTAGGCTTGGGAAGTTTGGTCTCCCTGCCGAGGTAAGGTCGAACGTCCTGCCGAGCCTTACACTCGAACTCCGGCCAAGCCCCCTTGCCTGACTCTCCTACTAGGCTTGGGAAGCTTGGTCTCCCTGCCGAGGTAAGGTCGAACGTCCTGCCGAGCCTTACACTCGAACTCCGGCCAAGCCCCCTTGCCTGACTCTCCTACCAGGCTTGGGAAGCTTGGTCTCCCTGCCGAGGTAAGGTCGAACGTCCTGCGAGCCTTACACTCGAACTCCGGCCAAGCCCCCTTGCCTGATCTTACTCGGCTTGGGAAGCTTGGTCTCCCTGCCGAGCTAAGGTCGTATGTCCTGCCGAGCCTTACACTCAAACTCCGGCCAAGCCCCCTTGCCTGACTCTCCTACTAGGCTTGGGAAGCTTGGTCTCCCTGCCGAGGTAAGGTCGAACGTCCTGCCGAGCCTTACACTCGAACTCCGGCCAAGCCCCCTTGCCTGACTCTCCTACTAGGCTTGGGAAGCTTGGTCTCCGTGCCGCGGTAAGGTCGAACATCCTGCCGAGCCTTACACTCCAACTCTGGCCAGGCCCCCTTGCCTGAATCTCCTACTAGGCTTGGGAAGCTTGGTCTCCCTGCCGAGGTAAGGTCGAACGTCCTGCCAAGCCTTACACTCGAACTCTGGCCAAGCCCCCTTGCCTGACCCTAGTAGGCTTGGGAAGCTTGGTCTCCCTGCCGAGGTACGGTCGAACGTCCTGCCGAGCCTTACACTCGAACTCCGGCCAAGCCCCCTTGCCTGACTCTACTACTAGGGTTGGGAAGCTTGGTCTCCCTGCCGAGATAAGGTCGAACGTCCTGCCGAACCTTGCACTCGAACTCCGGCCAAGCCCCCTTGCCTGACCCTTGTAGGCTTGGGAAGCTTGGTCTCCCTGCCGAGGTACGGTCGAACGTCCTGCCGAGCCGTACACTCGAACACCGGCGAAGACCCCTTGCCTGACTCTCCTACTAGGCTTGGGAAGCTTGGTCTCCCTGCCAAGATAAGGTCGAACGTCCTGCCGAGCCTTACACTCGAACTCCGGCCAAGCCCCCTTGCCTGACTCTCCTACTAGGCTTGGGAAGCTTGGTCTCCCTGCCAAGATAATGTCGAACGCCCTGCCGAGCCTTACACTCGAACTCCAGCCAAGCCCCCTTGCCTGACTCTCCTAGTAGGCTTGGGAAGCTTGGTCTCCCTGCCGAGGTAAGGTCGAACGTCCTGCCGAGCCTTACGCTAGAACTCGGCCAAGCCCCCTTTCTTGACCCTACTTGGCTTGGGAAGCTTGGGCTCCCTCCCGAGGTAAGGTCGATCGTCCTGCCGAGCCTTACACTTGAACTCCGGCCGAGAACCCTTGCCTGAGTCCCCTACTAGGCTTGGGAAGCTTGGTCTCCCTGCCGAGGTAAGGTCGAACGTCCTGCCGAGCCTTACAATCAAACACCGGCCAAGCCCGCTTGCCTGAGTCCCCTACTAGGCTTGGGAAGCTTGGTCTCCCTGCCGAGGTAAGGTCGAACGTCCTGCTGAGCCTTACAATCAAACACCGGCCAAGCCCCCTTGCCTGACATTACTTGGCTTGGGAAGCTTGGTCTCCCTGCCGAGGTAAGGTCGAAGGTCCTGCCGAGCCTTACACTTGAACTCCGACCAAGCCCCCTTGCCTGACTCTCCTACTAGGCTTGGGAAGTTTGGTCTCCCTGCCGAGGTAAGGTCGAACGTCCTGCCGAGCCTTACACTCGAACTCCGGCCAAGCCCCCTTGCCTGACTCTCCTACTAGGCTTGGGAAGCTTGGTCTCCCTGCCGAGGTAAGGTCCAACGTCCTGCCGAGCCTTACACTCGAACTCCGGCCAAGCCCCCTTGCCTGACTCTCCTACTAGGCTTGGGAAGCTTGGTCTCCCTGCCGAGGTAAGGTCGAACGTCCTGCTGAGCCTTACACTGGAACTCGGCCAAGCCCCCTTGCGTGACCCTACTTGGCTTGGGAAGCTTGAGCTCCCTGCCGAGGTAAGGTCGATCGTCCTGCCGAGCCTTACACTTGAACTCCGGCCAAGCCCCCTTGCCTGACTCTCCTACTAGGCTTGGGGAGTTTGGTCTCCCTGCCGAGGTAAGGTCGAACGTCCTGCCGAGCCTTACACTCGAACTCCGGCCAAGTCCCCTTGCCTGACTCTCCTACTGGGCTTGGGAAGCTAGGTTTCCCTGCCGAGGTAAGGTCGAACGTCCTGCCGAGCCCTACACTCGATCTCCGGCCAAGCCCCCTTGCCTGACTCTCCTACTAGGCTTGGGAAGCTTGGTCTCCCTGCCGAGGTAAGGTCGAACGTCCTGCCGAGCCTTACACTCGAACTCCGGCCAAGCCCCCTTGCCTGAATCTCCTAGTAGGCTTGGGAAGCTTGGTCTCCCTGCCGAGGTAAGGTCGAACGTCCTGCCGAGCCTTACACTCGAACTCCGGCCAAGCCCCCTTGCCTGACTCTCCTACTAGGCTTGGGAAGCTTGGTCTCCTTGCCGAGGTAAGGTCGAACGTCCTGCGAGCCTTACACTTGAACTCCGGACAAGCCCCCTTGCCTGACTCTCCTAGTAGGCTTGGGAAGCTTGGTCTCCCTGCCGAGGTAAGGTCGAACGTCCTGCCGAGCCTTACACTCGAACTCCGGCCAAGCCCCCTTGCCTGATCTTACTTGGCCTGGGAAGCTTGGTCTCCCTGCCGAGGTAAGGTCGAACGTCCTGCCGAGCCTTACACTCGAACTCCGGCCAAGCCCCCTTGCCTGATCTTACTTGGCCTGGGAAGCTTGGTCTCCCTGCCGAGGTAAGGTCAAACGTCCTGCCGAGCTTTACACTCGAACTCCGGCCAAGCCCCCTTGCCTGACTCTCCTACTAGGCTTGGGAAGCTTGGTCTCCCTGCCGAGGTAAGGTCGAACGTCCTGCTGAGCCTTACACTGGAACTCGGCCAAGCCCCCTTGCGTGACCCTACTTGGCTTGGGAAGCTTGAGCTCCCTGCCGAGGTAAGGTCGAACGTCCTGCCAAGCCTTACACTCGAACTCTGGCCAAGCCCCCTTGCCTGACCCTAGTAGGCTTGGGAAGCTTGGTCTCCCTGCCGAGGTACGGTCGAACGTCCTGCCGAGCCTTACACTCGAACTCCGGCCAAGCCCCCTTGCCTGACTCTACTACTAGGGTTGGGAAGCTTGGTCTCCCTGCCGAGATAAGGTCGAACGTCCTGCCGAACCTTGCACTCGAACTCCGGCCAAGCCCCCTTGCCTGACCCTTGTAGGCTTGGGAAGCTTGGTCTCCCTGCCGAGGTACGGTCGAACGTCCTGCCGAGCCGTACACTCGAACACCGGCGAAGACCCCTTGCCTGACTCTCCTACTAGGCTTGGGAAGCTTGGTCTCCCTGCCAAGATAAGGTCGAACGTCCTGCCGAGCCTTACACTCGAACTCCGGCCAAGCCCCCTTGCCTGACTCTCCTACTAGGCTTGGGAAGCTTGGTCTCCCTGCCAAGATAATGTCGAACGCCCTGCCGAGCCTTACACTCGAACTCCAGCCAAGCCCCCTTGCCTGACTCTCCTAGTAGGCTTGGGAAGCTTGGTCTCCCTGCCGAGGTAAGGTCGAACGTCCTGCCGAGCCTTACGCTAGAACTCGGCCAAGCCCCCTTTCTTGACCCTACTTGGCTTGGGAAGCTTGGGCTCCCTCCCGAGGTAAGGTCGATCGTCCTGCCGAGCCTTACACTTGAACTCCGGCCGAGAACCCTTGCCTGAGTCCCCTACTAGGCTTGGGAAGCTTGGTCTCCCTGCCGAGGTAAGGTCGAACGTCCTGCCGAGCCTTACAATCAAACACCGGCCAAGCCCGCTTGCCTGAGTCCCCTACTAGGCTTGGGAAGCTTGGTCTCCCTGCCGAGGTAAGGTCGAACGTCCTGCTGAGCCTTACAATCAAACACCGGCCAAGCCCCCTTGCCTGACATTACTTGGCTTGGGAAGCTTGGTCTCCCTGCCGAGGTAAGGTCGAAGGTCCTGCCGAGCCTTACACTTGAACTCCGACCAAGCCCCCTTGCCTGACTCTCCTACTAGGCTTGGGAAGTTTGGTCTCCCTGCCGAGGTAAGGTCGAACGTCCTGCCGAGCCTTACACTCGAACTCCGGCCAAGCCCCCTTGCCTGACTCTCCTACTAGGCTTGGGAAGCTTGGTCTCCCTGCCGAGGTAAGGTCGAACGTCCTGCCGAGCCTTACACTCGAACTCCGGCCAAGCCCCCTTGCCTGACTCTCCTACTAGGCTTGGGAAGCTTGGTCTCCCTGCCGAGGTAAGGTCGAACGTCCTGCTGAGCCTTACACTGGAACTCGGCCAAGCCCCCTTGCGTGACCCTACTTGGCTTGGGAAGCTTGAGCTCCCTGCCGAGGTAAGGTCGATCGTCCTGCCGAGCCTTACACTTGAACTCCGGCCAAGCCCCCTTGCCTGACTCTCCTACTAGGCTTGGGGAGTTTGGTCTCCCTGCCGAGGTAAGGTCGAACGTCCTGCCGAGCCTTACACTCGAACTCCGGCCAAGTCCCCTTGCCTGACTCTCCTACTGGGCTTGGGAAGCTAGGTTTCCCTGCCGAGGTAAGGTCGAACGTCCTGCCGAGCCCTACACTCGATCTCCGGCCAAGCCCCCTTGCCTGACTCTCCTACTAGGCTTGGGAAGCTTGGTCTCCCTGCCGAGGTAAGGTCGAACGTCCTGCCGAGCCTTACACTCGAACTCCGGCCAAGCCCCCTTGCCTGAATCTCCTAGTAGGCTTGGGAAGCTTGGTCTCCCTGCCGAGGTAAGGTCGAACGTCCTGCCGAGCCTTACACTCGAACTCCGGCCAAGCCCCCTTGCCTGACTCTCCTACTAGGCTTGGGAAGCTTGGTCTCCTTGCCGAGGTAAGGTCGAACGTCCTGCGAGCCTTACACTTGAACTCCGGACAAGCCCCCTTGCCTGACTCTCCTAGTAGGCTTGGGAAGCTTGGTCTCCCTGCCGAGGTAAGGTCGAACGTCCTGCCGAGCCTTACACTCGAACTCCGGCCAAGCCCCCTTGCCTGATCTTACTTGGCCTGGGAAGCTTGGTCTCCCTGCCGAGGTAAGGTCGAACGTCCTGCCGAGCCTTACACTCGAACTCCGGCCAAGCCCCCTTGCCTGATCTTACTTGGCCTGGGAAGCTTGGTCTCCCTGCCGAGGTAAGGTCAAACGTCCTGCCGAGCTTTACACTCGAACTCCGGCCAAGCCCCCTTGCCTGACTCTCCTACTAGGCTTGGGAAGCTTGGTCTCCCTGCCGAGGTAAGGTCGAACGTCCTGCTGAGCCTTACACTGGAACTCGGCCAAGCCCCCTTGCGTGACCCTACTTGGCTTGGGAAGCTTGAGCTCCCTGCCGAGGTAAGGTCGATCGTCCTGCCGAGCCTTACACTTGAACTCCGGCCAAGCCCCCTTGCCTGACTCTCCTACTAGGCTTGGGGAGTTTGGTCTCCCTGCCGAGGTAAGGTCGAACGTCCTGCCGAGCCTTACACTCGAACTCCGGCCAAGTCCCCTTGCCTGACTCTCCTACTGGGCTTGGGAAGCTAGGTTTCCCTGCCGAGGTAAGGTCGAACGTCCTGCCGAGCCCTACACTCGAACTCCGGCCAAGCCCCCTTGCCTGACTCTCCTACTAGGCTTGGGAAGCTTGGTCTCCCTGCCGAGGTAAGGTCGAACGTCCTGCCGAGCCTTACACTCGAACTCCGGCCAAGCCCCCTTGCCTGAATCTCCTAGTAGGCTTGGGAAGCTTGGTCTCCCTGCCGAGGTAAGGTCGAACGTCCTGCTGAGCCTTACACTCGAACTCCGGCCAAGCCCCCTTGCCTGACTCACCTACTAGGCTTGGGAAGCTTGGTCTCCCTGCCGAGGTAAGGTCGAACGTCCTGCGAGCCTTACACTTGAACTCCGGCCAAGCCCCCTTGCCTGATCTTACTTGGCCTGGGAAGCTTGGTCTCCCTGCCGAGGTAAGGTCAAACGTCCTGCCGAGCTTTACACTCGAACTCCGGCCAAGCCCCCTTGCCTGACTCTCCTACTAGGCTTGGGAAGCTTGGTCTCCCTGCCGAGGTAAGGTCGAACGTCCTGCTGAGCCTTACACTGGAACTCGGCCAAGCCCCCTTGCGTGACCCTACTTGGCTTGGGAAGCTTGAGCTCCCTGCCGAGGTAAGGTCGATCGTCCTGCCGAGCCTTACACTTGAACTCCGGCCAAGCACCCTTGCCTGAGTCCCCTATTAGGCTTGGGAAGCTTGGCCTCCCTGCCGAGGTAAGGTCGAACGTTCTGCTGAGCCTTACAATCGGACACCGGCCAAGTCCACTTGCCTGACATTACTTGTCTTGGGAAGCTTGGTCTCCCTGCCGAGGTAAGGTCGAAGGTCCTGCCGAGCCTTACACTCGAACTCCGGCCAAGCCCTCTTGCCTGACTCTCCTACTAGGCTTGGGAAGTTTGGTCTCCCTGCCGATGTAAGTTCGAACGTCCTGCCGAGCCTTACACTCGATCTCCGGCCAAGCCCCCTTGCCTGATTCTCCTACTAGGCTTGGGAAGCTTGGTCTCCCTGCCGAGGTAAGGTCAAACGTCCTGCCGAGCCTTACACTCGAACTCCGGCCAAGCCCCCTTGCCTGACTCTCCTACTAGGCTGGGGAAGCTTGGTCTCCCTGCCGAGGTAAGGTCGAACGTCCTGCCGAGCCTTACACTCGAACACCGGCCAAGCCCCCTTGCCTGAGTCTCCTACTAGGCTTGGGAAGCTTGGTCTCCCTGCCGAGGTAAGGTCGAACGTCCTGCCGAGCCTTACACTCGAACTCCGTCCAAGCCCCCTTGCCTGATCTTACTTGGCTTGGGAAGCTTGGTCTCCCTGCCGAGGTAAGGTCGAACGTCCTGCCGAGCCTTACACTCGAAATCCGGCCAAGCCCCCTTGCCTGAGTCTCCTACTAGGCTTGGGAAGCTTGGTCTCCCTGCCGAGGTAAGGTCGAACGTCCTGCCGAGCCTTACACTCGAACTCCGGCCAAGCCCCCTTGCCTGATCATACTTGGCTTGGGAAGCTTGGTCTCCCTGCCGAGGTAAGGTCGTACGTCCTGCCGAGCCTTACACTCAAACTCCGGCCAAGCCCCCTTGCCTGACTCTCCTACTAGGCTTGAGAAGCTTGGTCTCCCTGCCGAGGTAAGGTCGAACATCCTGCCGAGCCTTACACTCGAACTCCGGCCAAGCCCCCTTCCCTGACTCTCCTACTAGGCTTGGGAAGCTTGGTCTCCCTGCCGAGGTAAGGTCAAACGTCCTGCCGAGCCTTACACTCAAACTCCTGCCAAGCCCCCTTGCCTGATCTTACTTGGCTTGGGAAGCTTGGTCTCCCTGCCGAGGTAAGGTCGTATGTCCTGCCGAGCCTTACACTCAAACTCCGGCGAAGCCCCCTTGCCTGACTCTCCTAGTAGGCTTGGGAAGCTTGGTCTCCCTGCCGAGGTAAGGTCGAACGTCCTGCCGAGCCTTACACTCGAACTCCGGCCAAGCCCCCTTGCCTGACTCTCCTACTAAGCCTGGGAAGCTTGGTCTCCCTGCCGAGGTAAGGTCGAACGTCCTGCCGAGCCTTACACTCGAACTCCGGCCAAGCCCCCTTGCCTGACTCTCCTACTAAGCTTGGGAAGCTTGGTCTCCGTGCCGAGGTAAGGTCGAACATCCTGCCGAGCCTTACACTTGAACTCTGGCCAGGCCCCCTTGCCTGAATCTCCTACTAGGCTTGGGAAGCTTGGTCTCCCTGCCGAGGTAAGGTCGAACGTCCTGCCGAGCCTTACACTAGAACTCGGCCAAGCCCCCTTGCGCGACCCTACTTGGCTTGGGAAGCTTGGGCTCCCTCCCGAGGTAAGGTCGATCGTCCTGCCGAGCCTTACACTCAAACTCCGGCCAAGCACCCTTGCCTGAGTCCCCTACTAGGCCTGGGAAGCTTGGTCTCCCTGCCGAGGTAAGGTCGAACATCCTGCCGAGCCTTACAATCAAACACCGGCCAAGCCCCCTTGCCTGACATTACTTGGCTTGGGAAGCTTGGTCTCCCTGCCGAGGTAAGGTCGAAGGTCCTGCCGAGCCTTGCACTTGAACTCCGGCCAAGCCCCCTTGCCTGACTCTCCTACTAGGCTTGGGAAGTTTGGTCTCCCTGCCGAGGTAAGGTCGAACGTCCTGCCGAGCCTTACACTTGAACTCCGGCCAAGCCCCCTTGCCTGACTCTCCTACTAGGCTTGGGAAGCTTGGTCTCCCTGCCGAGGTAAGGTCGAACATCCTGCCGAGCCTTACACTCGAACTCGGGCCAAGCCCCCTTCCCTGACTCTCCTACTAGGCTTGGGAAGCTTGGTCTCCCTGCCGAGGTAAGGTCCAACGTCCTGCCGAGCCTTACACTCGAACTCCGGCCAAGCCCCCTTGCCTGACTCTCCTACTAGGCTTGGGAAGCTTGGTCTCCCTGCCGAGGTAAGGTCGAACGTCCTGCCAAGCCTTACACTCGAACTCCGGCCAAGCCCCCTTGCCTGACTCTCCTACTAGGCTTGGGAAGCTTGGTCTCCCTGCCGAGGTAAGGTCGAACGTCCTGCCGAGCCTTACACTCGAACACCGGCCAAGCCCCCTTGCCTGAGTCTTCTACTAGGCTTGGGAAGCTTGGTCTCCCTGCCGAGGTAAGGTCGAACGTCCTGCCAAGCCTTACACTCGAACTCCTGCCAAGCCCCCTTGCCTGATCTTACTTGGCTTGGGAAGCTTGGTCTCCCTGCCGAGGTAAGGTCGTATGTCCTGCCGAGCCTTACACTCAAACTCCGGCGAAGCCCCCTTGCCTGACTCTCCTAGTAGGCTTGGGAAGCTTGGTCTCCCTGCCGAGGTAAGGTCGAACGTCCTGCCGAGCCTTACACTCGAACTCCGGCCAAGCCCCCTTGCCTGACTCTCCTACTAGGCTTGGGAAGCTTGGTCTCCCTGCCGAGGTAAGGTCGAACGTCCTGCTGAGCCTTACACTGGAACTCGGCCAAGCCCCTTTGCGTGACCCTACTTGGCTTGGGAAGCTTGAGCTCCCTGCCGAGGTAAGGTCGATCGTCCTGCCGAGCCTTACACTTGAACTCCGGCCAAGCACCCTTGCCTGAGTCCCCTATTAGGCTTGGGAAGCTTGGCCTCCCTGCCGAGGTAAGGTCGAACGTCCTGCTGAGCCTTACAATCGGACACCGGCCAAGTCCACTTGCCTGACATTACTTGTCTTGGGAAGCTTGGTCTCCCTGCCGAGGTAAGGTCGAAGGTCCTGCCGAGCCTTACACTCGAACTCCGGCCAAGCCCTCTTGCCTGACTCTCCTACTAGGCTTGGGAAGCTTGGTCTCCCTGCCGAGGTAAGGTCAAACGTCCTGCCGAGCCTTACACTCAAACTCCGGCCAAGCCCCCTTGCCTGATTCTCCTACTAGGCTTGGGAAGCTTGGTCTCCCTGCCGAGGTAAGGTCAAACGTCCTGCCGAGCCTTACACTCGAACTCCGGCCAAGCCCCCTTGCCTGACTCTCCTACTAGGCTGGGGAAGCTTGGTCTCCCTGCCGAGGTAAGGTCGAACGTCCTGCCGAGCCTTACACTCGAACACCGGCCAAGCCCCCTTGCCTGAGTCTCCTACTAGGCTTGGGAAGCTTGGTCTCCCTGCCGAGGTAAGGTCGAACGTCCTGCCGAGCCTTACACTCGAACTCCGTCCAAGCCCCCTTGCCTGATCTTACTTGGCTTGGGAAGCTTGGTCTCCCTGCCGAGGTAAGGTCGAACGTCCTGCCGAGCCTTACACTCGAAATCTGGCCAAGCCCCCTTGCCTGAGTCTCCTACTAGGCTTGGGAAGCTTGGTCTCCCTGCCGAGGTAAGGTCGAACGTCCTGCCGAGCCTTACACTCGAACTCCGGCCAAGCCCCCTTGCCTGATCATACTTGGCTTGGGAAGCTTGGTCTCCCTGCCGAGGTAAGGTCGTACGTCCTGCCGAGCCTTACACTCAAACTCCGGCCAAGCCCCCTTGCCTGACTCTCCTACTAGGCTTGAGAAGCTTGGTCTCCCTGCCGAGGTAAGGTCGAACATCCTGCCGAGCCTTACACTCGAACTCCGGCCAAGCCCCCTTCCCTGACTCTCCTACTAGGCTTGGGAAGCTTGGTCTCCCTGCCGAGGTAAGGTCAAACGTCCTGCCGAGCCTTACACTCAAACTCCTGCCAAGCCCCCTTGCCTGATCTTACTTGGCTTGGGAAGCTTGGTCTCCCTGCCGAGGTAAGGTCGTATGTCCTGCCGAGCCTTACACTCAAACTCCGGCGAAGCCCCCTTGCCTGACTCTCCTAGTAGGCTTGGGAAGCTTGGTCTCCCTGCCGAGGTAAGGTCGAACGTCCTGCCGAGCCTTACACTCGAACTCCGGCCAAGCCCCCTTGCCTGACTCTCCTACTAAGCCTGGGAAGCTTGGTCTCCCTGCCGAGGTAAGGTCGAACGTCCTGCCGAGCCTTACACTCGAACTCCGGCCAAGCCCCCTTGCCTGACTCTCCTACTAAGCTTGCGAAGCTTGGTCTCCGTGCCGAGGTAAGGTCGAACATCCTGCCGAGCCTTACACTTGAACTCTGGCCAGGCCCCCTTGCCTGAATCTCCTACTAGGCTTGGGAAGCTTGGTCTCCCTGCCGAGGTAAGGTCGAACGTCCTGCCGAGCCTTACACTCGAACTCCGGCCAAGCCCCCTTGCCTGACTCTCCTAGTAGGCTTGGGAAGCTTGGTCTCCCTGCCGAGGTAAGGTCGAACGTCCTGCCGAGCCTTACACTCGCACTCGGCCAAGCCCCCTTGCGTGACCCTACTTGGCTTGGGAAGCTTGGGCTCCCTGCCGCGGTAAGGTCGATCGTCCTACCGAGCCTTACACTTTAACTCCGGCCAAGCACCCTTGCCTGAGTCCCCTACTAGGCTTGGGAAGCTTGGTCTCCCTGCCGAGGTAAGGTCGAACGTCCTGCCGAGCCTTACACTAGAACTCGGCCAAGCCCCCTTGCGCGACCCTACTTGGCTTGGGAAGCTTGGGCTCCCTGCCGAGGTAAGGTCGATCGTCCTGCCGAGCCTTACACTCAAACTCCGGCCAAGCACACTTGCCTGAGTCCCCTACTAGGCTTGGGAAGCTTGGTCTCCCTGCCGAGGTAAGGTCGAACATCCTGCCGAGCCTTACAATCAAACACCGGCCAAGCCCCCTTGCCTGACATTACTTGGCTTGGGAAGCTTGGTCTCCCTGCCGAGGTAAGGTCGAAGGTCCTGCCGAGCCTTGCACTTGAACTCCGGCCAAGCCCCCTTGCCTGACTCTCCTACTAGGCTTGGGAAGTTTGGTCTCCCTGCCGAGGTAAGGTCGAACGTCCTGCCGAGCCTTACACTCGAACTCCGGCCAAGCCCCCTTGCCTGACTCTCCTACTAGGCTTGGGAAGCTTGGTCTCCCTGCCGAGGTAAGGTCGAACATCCTGCCGAGCCTTACACTCGAACTCGGGCCAAGCCCCCTTCCCTGACTCTCCTACTAGGCTTGGGAAGCTTGGTCTCCCTGCCGAGGTAAGGTCCAACGTCCTGCCGAGCCTTACACTCGAACTCCGGCCAAGCCCCCTTGCCTGACTCTCCTACTAGGCTTGGGAAGCTTGGTCTCCCTGCCGAGGTAAGGTCGAACGTCCTGCTGAGCCTTACACTCGAACTCCGGCCAAGCCCCCTTGCCTGACTCTCCTACTAGGCTTGGGAAGCTTGGTCTCCCTGCCGAGGTAAGGTCGAACGTCCTGCCGAGCCTTACACTCGAACACCGGCCAAGCCCCCTTGCCTGAGTCTTCTACTAGGCTTGGGAAGCTTGGTCTCCCTGCCGAGGTAAGGTCGAACGTCCTGCCAAGCCTTACACTCGAACTCCTGCCAAGCCCCCTTGCCTGATCTTACTTGGCTTGGGAAGCTTGGTCTCCCTGCCGAGGTAAGGTCGTATGTCCTGCCGAGCCTTACACTCGAACTCCGGCCAAGCCCCCTTGCCTGACTCTCCTACTAAGCTTGGGAAGCTTGGTCTCCGTGCCGAGGTAAGGTCGAACATCCTGCCGAGCCTTACACTTGAACTCTGGCCAGGCCCCCTTGCCTGAATCTCCTACTAGGCTTGGGAAGCTTGGTCTCCCTGCCGAGGTAAGGTCGAACGTCCGGCCGAGCCCTACACTCGAACTCCGGCCAAGCCCCCTTGCCTGACTCTCCTACTAGGCTTGGGAAGCTTGGTCTCCCTGCCGAGGTAAGGTCGAACGTCCTGCCGAGCCTTACACTCCAACTCGGCCAAGCCCCCTTGCGTGACCCTACTTGGCTTGGGAAGCCTGGGCTCCCTACCGTGGTAAGGTCGATTGTCCTACCGAGCCTTACACTTTAACTCCGGCCAAGCACCCTTGCCTGAGTCCCCTACTAGGCTTGGGAAGCTTGGTCTCCCTGCCGAGGTAAGGTCGAACGTCCTGCCGAGCCTTACAATCTAACACCGGCCAAGCCCCCCTGCCTGACATTACTTGGCTTGGGAAGCTTGGTCTCCCTGCCGAGGTAAGGTCGAAGGTCCTGCCGAGCCTTACACTTGAACTCCGGCCCAGCCCCCTTGCCTGACTCTCCTACTCGGCTTGGGAAGCTTGGTCTCCCTGCCGAGGTAAGGTCGAACGTCCTGCCGAGCCTTACACTCGAACTCCGGCCAAGCCCCCTTGCCTGACTCTCCTACTAGGCTTGGGAAGCTTGGTCTCCCTGCCGAGGTAAGGTCGAACATCCTGCCGAGCCTTACACTCGAACTCCGGCCAAGCCCCCTTGCCTGACTCTCCTACTACGCTTGGGAAGCTTGGTCTCCCTGCCGAGGTAAGGTCGAACGTCCTGCCGAGCCTTACACTCGAACACCGGCCAAGCCCCCTTGCCTGAGTCTCCTACTAGGCTTGGGAAGCTTGGTCTCCCTGCCGAGGTAAGGTCGAACGTCCTGCCGAGCCTTACACTCGAACTCCGTCCAAGCCCCCTTGCCTGATCTTACTTGGCTTGGGAAGCTTGGTCTCCCTGCCGAGGTAAGGTCGAACGTCCTGCCGAGCCTTACACTCGAAATCCGGCCAAGCCCCCTTGCCTGAGTCTCCTACTAGGCTTGGGAAGCTTGGTCTCCCTGCCGAGGTAAGGTCGAACGTCCTGCCGAGCCTTACACTCGAACTCCGGCCAAGCCCCCTTGCCTGATCATACTTGGCTTGGGAAGCTTGGTCTCCCTGCCGAGGTAAGGTCGTACGTCCTGCCGAGCCTTACACTCAAACTCCGGCCAAGCCCCCTTGCCTGACTCTCCTACTAGGCTTGAGAAGCTTGGTCTCCCTGCCGAGGTAAGGTCGAACATCCTGCCGAGCCTTACACTCGAACTCCGGCCAAGCCCCCTTCCCTGACTCTCCTACCAGGCTTGGGAAGCTTGGTCTCCCTGCCGAGGTAAGGTCAAACGTCCTGCCGAGCCTTACACTCAAACTCCTGCCAAGCCCCCTTGCCTGATCTTACTTGGCTTGGGAAGCTTGGTCTCCCTGCCGAGGTAAGGTCGTATGTCCTGCCGAGCCTTACACTCAAACTCCGGCGAAGCCCCCTTGCCTGACTCTCCTAGTAGGCTTGGGAAGCTTGGTCTCCCTGCCGAGGTAAGGTCGAACGTCCTGCCGAGCCTTACACTCGAACTCCGGCCAAGCCCCCTTGCCTGACTCTCCTACTAAGCCTGGGAAGCTTGGTCTCCCTGCCGAGGTAAGGTCGAACGTCCTGCCGAGCCTTACACTCGAACTCCGGCCAAGCCCCCTTGCCTGACTCTCCTACTAAGCTTGCGAAGCTTGGTCTCCGTGCCGAGGTAAGGTCGAACATCCTGCCGAGCCTTACACTTGAACTCTGGCCAGGCCCCCTTGCCTGAATCTCCTACTAGGCTTGGGAAGCTTGGTCTCCCTGCCGAGGTAAGGTCGAACGTCCTGCCGAGCCTTACACTCGAACTCCGGCCAAGCCCCCTTGCCTGACTCTCCTAGTAGGCTTGGGAAGCTTGGTCTCCCTGCCGAGGTAAGGTCGAACGTCCTGCCGAGCCTTACACTCGCACTCGGCCAAGCCCCCTTGCGTGACCCTACTTGGCTTGGGAAGCTTGGGCTCCCTGCCGCGGTAAGGTCGATCGTCCTACCGAGCCTTACACTTTAACTCCGGCCAAGCACCCTTGCCTGAGTCCCCTACTAGGCTTGGGAAGCTTGGTCTCCCTGCCGAGGTAAGGTCGAACGTCCTGCCGAGCCTTACACTAGAACTCGGCCAAGCCCCCTTGCGCGACCCTACTTGGCTTGGGAAGCTTGGGCTCCCTGCCGAGGTAAGGTCGATCGTCCTGCCGAGCCTTACACTCAAACTCCGGCCAAGCACACTTGCCTGAGTCCCCTACTAGGCTTGGGAAGCTTGGTCTCCCTGCCGAGGTAAGGTCGAACATCCTGCCGAGCCTTACAATCAAACACCGGCCAAGCCCCCTTGCCTGACATTACTTGGCTTGGGAAGCTTGGTCTCCCTGCCGAGGTAAGGTCGAAGGTCCTGCCGAGCCTTGCACTTGAACTCCGGCCAAGCCCCCTTGCCTGACTCTCCTACTAGGCTTGGGAAGTTTGGTCTCCCTGCCGAGGTAAGGTCGAACGTCCTGCCGAGCCTTACACTCGAACTCCGGCCAAGCCCCCTTGCCTGACTCTCCTACTAGGCTTGGGAAGCTTGGTCTCCCTGCCGAGGTAAGGTCGAACATCCTGCCGAGCCTTACACTCGAACTCGGGCCAAGCCCCCTTCCCTGACTCTCCTACTAGGCTTGGGAAGCTTGGTCTCCCTGCCGAGGTAAGGTCCAACGTCCTGCCGAGCCTTACACTCGAACTCCGGCCAAGCCCCCTTGCCTGACTCTCCTACTAGGCTTGGGAAGCTTGGTCTCCCTGCCGAGGTAAGGTCGAACGTCCTGCTGAGCCTTACACTCGAACTCCGGCCAAGCCCCCTTGCCTGACTCTCCTACTAGGCTTGGGAAGCTTGGTCTCCCTGCCGAGGTAAGGTCGAACGTCCTGCCGAGCCTTACACTCGAACACCGGCCAAGCCCCCTTGCCTGAGTCTTCTACTAGGCTTGGGAAGCTTGGTCTCCCTGCCGAGGTAAGGTCGAACGTCCTGCCAAGCCTTACACTCGAACTCCTGCCAAGCCCCCTTGCCTGATCTTACTTGGCTTGGGAAGCTTGGTCTCCCTGCCGAGGTAAGGTCGTATGTCCTGCCGAGCCTTACACTCGAACTCCGGCCAAGCCCCCTTGCCTGACTCTCCTACTAAGCTTGGGAAGCTTGGTCTCCGTGCCGAGGTAAGGTCGAACATCCTGCCGAGCCTTACACTTGAACTCTGGCCAGGCCCCCTTGCCTGAATCTCCTACTAGGCTTGGGAAGCTTGGTCTCCCTGCCGAGGTAAGGTCGAACGTCCGGCCGAGCCCTACACTCGAACTCCGGCCAAGCCCCCTTGCCTGACTCTCCTACTAGGCTTGGGAAGCTTGGTCTCCCTGCCGAGGTAAGGTCGAACGTCCTGCCGAGCCTTACACTCCAACTCGGCCAAGCCCCCTTGCGTGACCCTACTTGGCTTGGGAAGCCTGGGCTCCCTACCGTGGTAAGGTCGATTGTCCTACCGAGCCTTACACTTTAACTCCGGCCAAGCACCCTTGCCTGAGTCCCCTACTAGGCTTGGGAAGCTTGGTCTCCCTGCCGAGGTAAGGTCGAACGTCCTGCCGAGCCTTACAATCTAACACCGGCCAAGCCCCCCTGCCTGACATTACTTGGCTTGGGAAGCTTGGTCTCCCTGCCGAGGTAAGGTCGAAGGTCCTGCCGAGCCTTACACTTGAACTCCGGCCCAGCCCCCTTGCCTGACTCTCCTACTCGGCTTGGGAAGCTTGGTCTCCCTGCCGAGGTAAGGTCGAACGTCCTGCCGAGCCTTACACTCGAACTCCGGCCAAGCCCCCTTGCCTGACTCTCCTACTAGGCTTGGGAAGCTTGGTCTCCCTGCCGAGGTAAGGTCGAACATCCTGCCGAGCCTTACACTCGAACTCCGGCCAAGCCCCCTTGCCTGACTCTCCTACTACGCTTGGGAAGCTTGGTCTCCCTGCCGAGGTAAGGTCGAACGTCCTGCCGAGCCTTACACTAGAACTCGGCCAAGCCCCCTTGCGCGACCCTACTTGGCTTGGGAAGCTTGGGCTCCCTCCCGAGGTAAGGTCGATCGTCCTGCCGAGCCTTACACTTGAACTCCGGCCAAGCCCCCTTGCCTGACTCTCCTAACAGGCTTGGGAAGCTTGGTCTCCCTGCCGAGGTAAGGTCGAACATCCTGCCGAGCCTTACACTCGAACTCCGGCCAAGCCCCCTTCCCTGACTCTCCTACTAGGCTTGGGAAGCTTGGTCTCCCTGCCGAGGTAAGGTCAAACGTCCTGCCGAGCCTTACACTCAAACTCCGGACAAGCCCCCTTGCCTGATTCTCCTACTAGGCTTGGGAAGCTTGGTCTCCCTGCCGAGGTAAGGTCAAACGTCCTGCCGAGCCTTACACTCGAACTCCGGCCAAGCCCCCTTGCCTGACTCTCCTACTAGGCTTGGGAAGCTTGGTCTCCCTGCCGAGGTAAGGTCGAACCTCCTGCCGAGCCTTACACTCGAACACCAGCCAAGCCCCCTTGCCTGAGTCTCCTGCTAGGCTTGGGAAGCTTGGTCTCCCTGCCGAGGTAAGGTTGAACGTCCTGCCGAGCCTTACACTCGAACTCCTGCCAAGCCCCCTTGCCTGATCTTACTTGGCTTGGGAAGCTTGGTGTCCCTGCCGAGGTAAGGTCGAACATCCTGCCGAGCCTTACACTCGAACTCCGGCCAAGCCCCCTTGCCTGACTCTCCTACTACGCTTGGGAAGCTTGGTCTCCCTGCCGAGGTAAGGTCGAACGTCCTGCCAAGCCTTACACTCGAAATCCGGCCAAGCCCCCTTGCCTGAGTCTCCTACTAGGCTTGGGAAGCTTGGTCTCCCTGCCGAGGTAAGGTCGAACGTCCTGCCGAGCCTTACACTCGAACTCCGGCCAAGCCCCCTTGCCTGATCATACTTGGCTTGGGAAGCTTGGTCTCCCTGCCGAGGTAAGGTCGTACGTCCTGCCGAGCCTTACACTCAAACTCCGGCCAAGCCCCCTTGCCTGACTCTCCTACTAGGCTTGAGAAGCTTGGTCTCCCTGCCGAGGTAAGGTCGAACATCCTGCCGAGCCTTACACTCGAACTCCGGCCAAGCCCCCTTCCCTGACTCTCCTACTAGGCTTGGGAAGCTTGGTCTCCCTGCCGAGGTAAGGTCAAACTTCCTGCCGAGCCTTACACTCAAACTCCTGTCAAGCCCCCTTGCCTGATCTAACTTGGCTTGGGAAGCTTGGTCTCCCTGCCGAGGTAAGGTCGTATGTCCTGCCGAGCCTTACACTCAAACTCCGGCGAAGCCCCCTTGCCTGACTCTCCTAGTAGGCTTGGGAAGCTTGGTCTCCCTGCCGAGGTAAGGTCGAACGTCCTGCCGAGCCTTACACTCGAACTCCGGCCAAGCCCCCTTGCCTGACTCTCCTACTAAGCCTGGGAAGCTTGGTCTCCCTGCCGAGGTAAGGTCAAACGTCCTGCCGAGCCTTACGCTCGAACTCCGGCCAAGCCCCCTTGCCTGACTCTCCTACTAAGCTTGGGAAGCTTGGTCTCCGTGCCGAGGTAAGGTCGAACATCCTGCCGAGCCTTACACTTGAACTCTGGCCAGGCCCCCTTGCCTGAATCTCCTACTAGGTTTGGGAAGCTTGGTCTCCCTGCCGAGGTAAGGTCGAACGTCCTGCCGAGCCTTACACTCGAACTCCGGCCAAGCCCCCTTGCCTGACTCTCCTACTAGGCTTGGGAAGCTTGGTCTCCCTGCCGAGGTAAGGTCGAACGTCCTGCCGAGCCTTACACTCGAACTCGGCCAAGCCCCCTTGCGTGACCCTACTTGGCTTGGGAAGCTTGGGCTCCCTGCCGCGGTAAGGTCGATCGTCCTACCGAGCCTTACACTTTTACTCCGGCCAAGCACCCTTGTCTGAGTCCCCTACTAGGCTTGGGAAGCTTGGTCTCCCTGCCGAGGTAAGGTCGAACGTCCTGCCGAGCCTTACACTAGAACTCGGCCAAGCCCCCTTGCGCGACCCTACTTGGCTTGGGAAGCTTGGGCTCCCTCCCGAGGTAAGGTCAAACGTCCTGCCGAGCCTTACACTCGAACTCCGGCCAAGCCCCCTTGCCTGACTCTCCTACTAGGCTTGGGAAGCTTGGTCTCCCTGCCGAGGTAAGGTCGAACATCCTGCCGAGCCTTACACTCGAACTCGGGCCAAGCCCCCTTCCCTGACTCTCCTACTAGGCTTGGGAAGCTTGGTCTCCCTGCCGAGGTAAGGTCCAACGTCCTGCCGAGCCTTACACTCGAACTCCGGCCAAGCCCCCTTGCCTGACATTCCTACTAGGCTTGGGAAGCTTGGTCGCCCTGCCGAGGTAAGGTCGAACGTCCTGCCGAGCCTTACACTCGAACTCCGGCCAAGCCCCCTTGCCTGACTCTCCTACTAGGCTTGGGAAGCTTGGTCTCCCTGCCGAGGTAAGGTCGAACGTCCTGCCGAGCCTTACACTCGAACTCCGGCCAAGCCCCCTTGCCTGACTCTCCTACTAAGCTTGGGAAGCTTGGTCTCCGTGCCTAGGTAAGGTCGAACATCCTGCCGAGCCTTACACTTGAACTCTGGCCAGGCCCCCTTGCCTGACATTCCTACTAGGCTTGGGAAGCTTGGTCTCCCTGCCGAGGTAAGGTCGACCGTCCTGCCGAGCCCTACACTCGAACTCCGGCCAAGCCCCCTTGCCTGACTCTTCTACTAGGCTTGGGAAGCTTGGTCTCCCTGCTGAGGTAAGGTCGAACGTCCTGCCGAGCCTTACACTCGAACTCGGCCAAGCCCCCTTGCGTGACCCTACTTGGCTTGGGAAGCTTGGGCTCCCTGCCGCGGTAATGTCGATCGTCCTACCGAGCCTTACACTTTAACTCCGGCCAAGCACCCTTGCCTGAGTCCCCTACTAGGCTTGGGAAGCTTGGTCTCCCTGCCGAGGTAAGGTCGAACATCCTGCCGAGCCTTACACTCGAACTCCGGCCAAGCCCCCTTGCGTGACTCTCCTACTAGGCTTGGGAAGCTTGGTCTCCTTGCCGAGGTAAGGTCAAACGTCCTGCCGAGCCTTACACTCAAACTCCGGCCAAGCCCCCTTGCCTGATTCTCCTACTAGGCTTGGGAAGCTTGGTCTCCTTGCCGAGGTAAGGTCAAACGTCCTGCCGAGCCTTACACTCGAACTCCGGCCAAGCCCCCTTGCCTGACTCTCCTACTAGGCTTCGGAAGCTTGGTCTCCCTGCCGAGGTAAGGTCGAACGTCCTGCCGAACCTTACACTCGAACACCGGCGAAGCCCCCTTGCCTGAGTCTCCTACTAGGCTTGGGAAGCTTGGTCTCCCTGCCGAGGTAAGGTCGAACGTCCTGCCGAGCCTTACACTCGAACTCCTGCCAAGCCCCCTTGCCTGATCTTACTTGGCTTGGGAAGCTTGGTCTCCCTGCCGAGGTAAGGTCGAACATCCTGCCGAGCCTTACACTCGAACTCCGGCCAAGCCCCCTTGCCTGACTCTCCTACTACGCTTGGGAAGTTTGGTCTCCCTGCCGAGGTAAGGTCGAACGTCCTGCCGAGCCTTACACTCGAAATCCGGCCAAGCCCCCTTGCCTGAGTCTCCTACTAGGCTTGGGAAGCTTGGTCTCCCTGCCGAGGTAAGGTCGAACGTCCTGCCGAGCCTTACACTCGAACTCCGGCCAAGCCCCCTTGCCTGACTCTCCTACTAGGCTTGGGAAGCTTGGTCTCCCTGCCGAGATAAGGTCGAACGTCCTGCCGAGCCTTGCACTCGAACTCCGGCCAAGCCCCCTTGCCTGACCCTTGTAGGCTTGGGAAGCTTGGTCTCCCTGCCGAGGTACGGTCGAACGTCCTGCCGAGCCGTACACTCGAACACCTGCCAAGCCCCCTTGCCTGACTCTCCTACTAGGCTTGGGAAGCTTGGTCTCCCTGCCGAGGTAAGGTCGATCGTCCTGCCGAGCCTTACACTTGAACTCCGGACAAGCACCCTTGCCTGAGTCCCCTAGTAGGCTTGGGAAGTTTGGTCTCCCTGCCGAGGTAAGGTCGAAGGTCCTGCCGAGCCTTACACTCGAACTCCGGCCAAGCCCTCTTGCCTGACTCTCCTACTAGGCTTGGGAAGCTTGGTCTCCCTGCCGAGGTAAGGTCAAACGTCCTGCCGAGCCTTACACTCGAACTCCGGCCAAGCCCCCTTGCCTGACTCTCCTACTAGGCTTGGGAAGCTTGGTCTCCCTGCCGAGGTAAGCTCGAACGTCCTGCCGAGCCTTACACTCGAACTCCGGACAAGCCCCCTTGCCTGACTCTCCTACTAGGCTTGGGAAGCTTGGTCTCCCTGCCGAGGTAAGGTCGAACGTCCTGCCGAGCCTTACACTCGAACTCCGGCCAAGCCCCCTTGCCTGGCTCTCCTAGTAGGCTTGGGAAGCTTGGTCTCCCTGCCGAGGTAAGGTCGAACGTCCTGCCGAGCCTTACACTCGAACTCCGGCCAAGCCCTCTTGCCTGACTCTCCTACTAGGCTTGGGAAGCTTGGTCTTCCTGCCGAGGTAAGGTCGTATGTCCTGCCGAGCCTTACACTCGAACTCCGGCCAAGCCCCCTTGCCTGACTCTCCTACTAGGGTTGGGAAGCTTGGTCTCCCTGCCGAGGTAAGGTCGTATGTCCTGCCGAGCCTTACACTCAAACTCCGGCCAAGCCCCCTTGCCTGACTCTCCTACTAGGCTTGGGAAGCTTGGTCTTCCTGCCGAGGTAAGGTCGAACGTCCTGCCGAGCCTTACACTCGAACTCTGGCCAGGCCCCCTTGCCTGAATCTCCTACTAGGCTTGGGAAGCTTGGTCTCCCTGCCGAGGTAAGGTCGAACGTCCTGCCAAGCCTTACACTCGAACTCTGGCCAAGCCCCCTTGCCTGACCCTAGTAGGCTTGGGAAGCTTGGTCTCCCTGCCGAGGTACGGTCGAACGTCCTGCCGAGCCTTACACTGGAACTCGGCCAAGCCCCCTTGCGTGACCCTACTTGGCTTGGGAAGCTTGAGCTCCCTGCCGAGGCAAGGTCGATCGTCCTGCCGAGCCTTACACTCGAACACCGGCCAAGCCCCCTTGCCTGACATTCCTACTAGGCTTGGGAAGCTTGGTCTCCCTGCCGAGGTACGGTCGAACGTCCTGCCGAGCCTTACACTCGAACTCCGGCCAAGCCCCCTTGCCTGACATTACTTGGCTTGGGAAGCTTGGTCTCCCTGCCGAGGCAAGGTCGAACGTCCTGCCGAGCCTTACACTCGATCTCCGGCCAAGCCCCCTTGCGCGACCCGACTTGGCTTGCGAAGCTTGGGCTCCCTCCCGAGGTAAGGTCGAAGGTCCTGCCGAGCCTTACACTTGAACTCCGGCCCAGCCCCCTTGCCTGACTCTCCTACTCGGCTTGGGAAGTTTGGTCTCCCTGCCGAGGTAAGGTCGAACGTCCTGCCGAGCCTTACACTCGAACTCCGGCCAAGCCCCCTTGCCTGACTCTCCTACTAGGCTTGGGAAGCTTGGTCTCCCTGCCGAGGTAAGGTCGTACGTCCTGCCGAGCCTTACACTCGAACTCCGTCCTAGCCCCCTTGCCTGACTCTCCTACTAGGCTTGGGAAGCTTGGTCTCCCTGCCGAGGTAAGGTCGTATGTCCTGCCGAGCCTTACACTAAAACTCCGGCCAAGCCCCCTTGCCTGACTCTCCTACTAGGCTTGGGAAGCTTGGTCTCCCTGCCGAGGTGCGGTCGAACGTCCTGCCGAGCCTTACACTCGAACTCCGGCCAAGCCCCCTTGCCTGACTCTCCTACTAGGCTTGGGAAGCTTTGTCTCCCTACCGAGGTAAGGTCGAACGTCCTGCCGAGCCTTACACTGGAACTCGGCCAAGCCCCCTTGCGTGACCCTACTTGGCTTGGGAAGCTTGAGCTCCCTGCCGAGGTAAGGTCGATCGTCCTGCCGAGCCTTACACTTGAAGTCCGGCCAAGCACCCTTACCTGAGTCCCCTATTAGGCTTGGGAAGCTTGGTCTCCCTGCCGAGGTAAGGTCGAACGTCCTGCTGAGCCTTACATATTCGGACACCGGCCAAGTCCACTTGCCTGACATTACTTGCCTTGGGAAGCTTGGTCTCCCTGCCGAGGTAAGGTCGAACGTCCTGCCGAGCCTTACACTCGAACTCCGGCCAAGCCCTCTTGCCTGACTCTCCTACTAGGCTTGGGAAGTTTGGTCTCCCTGCCGATGTAAGTTCGAACGTCCTGCCGAGCCTTACACTCGATCTCCGGCCAAGCCCCCTTGCCTGACTCTCCTACTAGGCTTGGGGAGCTTGGTCTCCCTGCCAAGATAATGTCGAACGCCCTGCCGAGCCTTACACTCGAACTCCGGCCAAGCCCCCTTGCCTGACTCTCCTACTGGGCTTGGGAAGCTAGGTTTCCCTCCCGAGGTAAGTTTGAACGTCCTGCCGAGCCTTACACTCGAACTCCGGCCTAGCCCCCTTGCCTGACTCTCCTACTAGGCTTGGGAAGTTTGGTCTCCCTGCCGAGGTAAGGTCGAACGTCCTGCCGAGCCTTACACTCGAACTCCGGCCAAGCCCCCTTGCCTGACTCTCCTACTAGGCTTGGGAAGCTTGGTCTCCCTGCCGAGATAAGGTCGAACGTCCTGCCGAGCCTTGCACTCGAACTCCGGCCAAGCCCCCTTGCCTGACCCTTGTAGGCTTGGGAAGCTTGGTCTCCCTGCCGAGGTACGGTCGAACGTCCTGCCGAGCCGTACACTCGAACACCTGCCAAGCCCCCTTGCCTGACTCTCCTACTCGGCTTGGGAAGCTTGGTCTCCCTGCCGAGGTAAGGTCGATCGTCCTGCCGAGCCTTACACTTGAACTCCGGACAAGCACCCTTGCCTGAGTCCCCTAGTAGGCTTGGGAAGTTTGGTCTCCCTGCCGAGGTAAGGTCGAAGGTCCTGCCGAGCCTTACACTCGAACTCCGGCCAAGCCCTCTTGCCTGACTCTCCTACTAGGCTTGGGAAGCTTGGTCTCCCTGCCGAGGTAAGGTCGAAGGTCCTGCCGAGCCTTACACTCGAACTCCGGCCAAGCCCCCTTGCCTGACTCTCCTACTAGGCTTGGGAAGCTTGGTCTCCCTGCCGAGGTAAGCTCGAACGTCCTGCCGAGCCTTACACTCGAACTCCGGACAAGCCCCCTTGCCTGACTCTCCTACTAGGCTTGGGAAGCTTGGTCTCCCTGCCGAGGTAAGGTCGAACGTCCTGCCGAGCCTTACACTCGAACTCCGCCCAAGCCCCCTTGCCTGGCTCTCCTACTAGGCTTGGGAAGCTTGGTCTCCCTGCCGAGGTAAGGTCGAACGTCCTGCCGAGCCTTACACTCGAACTCCGGCCAAGCCCTCTTGCCTGACTCTCCTACTAGGCTTGGGAAGCTTGGTCTTCCTGCCGAGGTAAGGTCGTATGTCCTGCCGAGCCTTACACTCGAACTCCGGCCAAGCCCCCTTGCCTGACTCTCCTACTAGGCTTGGGAAGCTTGGTCTCCCTGCCGAGGTAAGGTCGAACGTCCTGCCGAGCCTTACACTCGAACTCCGGCCAAGCCCCCTTGCCTGACTCTCCTACTAGGCTTGGGAAGCTTGGGCTCCGTGCCGCGGTAAGGTCGAACATCCTGCCGAGCCTTACACTCGAACTCTGGCCAGGCCCCCTTGCCTGAATCTCCTACTAGGCTTGGGAAGCTTGGTCTCCCTGCCGAGGTAAGGTCGAACGTCCTGCCAAGCCTTACACTCGAACTCTGGCCAAGCCCCCTTGCCTGACCCTAGTAGGCTTGGGAAGCTTGGTCTCCCTGCCGAGGTACGGTCGAACGTCCTGCCGAGCCTTACACTGGAACTCGGCCAAGCCCCCTTGCGTGACCCTACTTGGCTTGGGAAGCTTGAGCTCCCTGCCGAGGTAAGGTCGATCGTCCTGCCGAGCCTTACACTTGAACTCCGGCCAAGCACCCTTGCCTGAGTCCCCTATTAGGCTTGGGAAGCTTGGTCTCCCTGCCGAGGTAAGGTCGAACGTCCTGCTGAGCCTTACACTCGAACTCCGGCCAAGCCCTCTTGCCTGACTCTCCTACTAGGCTTGGGAAGTTTGGTCTCCCTGCCGATGTAAGTTCGAACGTCCTGCCGAGCCTTACACTCGATCTCCGGCCAAGCCCCCTTGCCTGACTCTCCTACTAGGCTTGGGGAGCTTGGTCTCCCTGCCAAGATAATGTCGAACGCCCTGCCGAGCCTTACACTCGAACTCCGGCCAAGCCCCCTTGCCTGACTCTCCTACTGGGCTTGGGAAGCTAGGTTTCCCTGCCGAGGTAAGGTCGAACGTCCTGCCGAGCCTTACACTCGAACTCCGGCCAAGCCCCCTTGCCTGACTCTCCTACTAGGCTTGGGAAGCTTGGTCTCCCTGCCGAGGTAAGGTCGAACGTCCTGCCGAGCCTTACACTTGAACTCCGGCCAAGTCCCCTTGCCTGACTCTCCTACTAGGCTTGGGAAGCTTGGTCTCCCTGCCGAGATAAGGTCGAACGTCCTGCCGAGCCTTACACTCGAACTCTGGCCAAGCCCCCTTGCCTGACCCTAGTAGGCTTGGGAAGCTTGGTCTCCCTGCCGAGGTACGGTCGAACGTCCTGCCGAGCCGTACACTCGAACACCGGCCAAGCCCCCTTGCCTGACTCTCCTACTAGGCTTGGGAAGCTTGGTCTCCCTGCCGAGATAAGGTCGAACGTCCTGCCGAGCCTTACACTCGAACTCCGGCCAAGCCCCCTTGCCTGACTCTCCTACTAGGCTTGGGAAGCTTGGTCTCCCTGCCGAGGTAAGGTCGATCGTCCTGCCGAGCCTTACACTTGAACTCCGGCCGAGAACCCTTGCCTATGTCCCCTACTAGGCTTGGGAAGCTTGGTCTCCCTGCCGAGGTAAGGTCGAATGTCCTGCCGAGCCTTACAATCAAACACCGGCCAAGCCCGCTTGCCTGAGTCCCCTACTAGGCTTGGGAAGCTTGGTCTCCCTGGCGAGGTAAGGTCGAACGTCCTGCTGAGCCTTACAATCAAACACCGGCCAAGCCCCCTTGCCTGACATTACTTGGCTTGGGAAGCTTGGTCTCCCTGCCGAGGTAAGGTCGAAGGTCCTGCCGAGCCTTACACTTGAACTCCGACCAAGCCCCCTTGCCTGACTCTCCTACTAGGCTTGGGAAGTTTGGTCTCCCTGCCGAGGTAAGGTCGAACGTCCTGCCGAGCCTTACACTCGAACTCCGGCCAAGCCCCCTTGCCTGACTCTCCTACTAGGCTTGGGAAGCTTGGTCTCCCTGCCGAGGTAAGGTCGAACGTCCTGCCGAGCCTTACACTCGAACTCCGGCCAAGCCCCCTTGCCTGTCTCTCCTACTAGGCTTGGGAAGCTTGGTCTCCCTGCCGAGGTAAGGTCGAACGTCCTGCCGAGCCTTACACTCGAACTCCGGCCAAGCCCCCTTGCCTGATCTTACTCGGCTTGGGAAGCTTGGTCTCCCTGCCTAGGTAAGGTCGTATGTCCTGCCGAGCCTTACACTCAAACTCCGGCCAAGCCCCCTTGCCTGACTCTCCTACTAGGCTTGGGAAGCTTGGTCTCCCTGCCGAGGTAAGGTCGAACGTCCTGCCGAGCCTTACACTCGAACTCCGGCCAAGCCCCCTTGCCTGACTCTCCTACTAGGCTTGGGAAGCTTGGTCTCCGTGCCGCGGTAAGGTCGAACATCCTGCCGAGCCTTACACTCCAACTCTGGCCAGGCCCCCTTGCCTGAATCTCCTACTAGGCTTGGGAAGCTTGGTCTCCCTGCCGAGGTAAGGTCGAACGTCCTGCCAAGCCTTACACTCGAACTCTGGCCAAGCCCCCTTGCCTGACCCTAGTAGGCTTGGGAAGCTTGGTCTCCCTGCCGAGGTACGGTCGAACGTCCTGCCGAGCCTTACACTCGAACTCCGGCCAAGCCCCCTTGCCTGACTCTCCTACTAGGCTTGGGAAGCTTTGTCTCCCTACCGAGGTAAGGTCGAACGTCCTGCTGAGCCTTACACTGGAACTCGGCCAAGCCCCCTTGCGTGACCCTACTTGGCTTGGGAAGCTTGAGCTCCCTGCCGAGGTAAGGTCGATCGTCCTGCCGAGCCTTACACTTGAACTCCGGCCAAGCACCCTTGCCTGAGTCCCCTATTAGGCTTGGGAAGCTTGGTCTCCCTGCCGAGGTAAGGTCGAACGTCCTGCTGAGCCTTACAATCGGACACCGGCCAAGTCCACTTGCCTGACATTACTTGTCTTGGGAAGCTTGGTCTCCCTGCCGAGGTAAGGTCGAAGGTCCTGCCGAGCCTTACACTCGAACTCCGGCCAAGCCCTCTTGCCTGACTCTCCTACTAGGCTTGGGAAGTTTGGTCTCCCTGCCGATGTAAGTTCGAACGTCCTGCCGAGCCTTACACTCGATCTCCGGCCAAGCCCCCTTGCCTGACTCTCCTACTAGGCTTGGGGAGCTTGGTCTCCCTGCCAAGATAATGTCGAACGCCCTGCCGAGCCTTACACTCGAACTCCGGCCAAGCCCCCTTGCCTGACTCTCCTACTGGGCTTGGGAAGCTAGGTTTCCCTCCCGAGGTAAGGTTGAACGTCCTGCCGAGCCTTACACTCGAACTCCGGCCAAGCCCCCTTGCCTGACTCTCCTACTAGGCTTGGGAAGCTTGGTCTCCCTGCCGAGGTAAGGTCGAACGTCCTGCCGAGCCTTACACTCGAACTCCGGCCAAGCCCCCTTGCCTGACTCTACTACTAGGCTTGGGAAGCTTGGTCTCCCTGCCGAGATAAGGTCGAACGTCCTGCCGAACCTTGCACTCGAACTCCGGCCAAGCCCCCTTGCCTGACCCCTGTAGGCTTGGGAAGCTTGGTCTCCCTGCCGAGGTACGGTCGAACGTCCTGCCGAGCCTTACACTCGAACACCTGCCAAGCCCCCTTGCCTGACTCTCCTACTAGGCTTGGGAAGCTTGGTCTCCCTGCCGAGGTAAGGTTGAACGTCCTGCCGAGCCTTACACTCGAACTCTGGCCAAGCCCCCTTGCCTGACCCTAGTAGGCTTGGGAAGCTTGGTCTCCCAGCCGAGGTACGGTCGAACGTCCTGCCGAGCCGTACACTCGAACACCGGCCAAGACCCCTTGCCTGACTCTCCTACTAGGCTTGGGAAGCTTGGTCTCCCTGCCGAGATAAGGTCGAACGTCCTGCCGAGCCTTACACTCGAACTCCGGCCAAGCCCCCTTGCCTGACTCTCCTACTAGGCTTGGGAAGCTTCGTCTCCCTGCCAAGATAATGTCGAACGCCCTGCCGAGCCTTACACTCGAACTCCAGCCAAGCCCCCTTGCCTGACTCTCCTACTAGGCTTGGGAAGCTTGGTCTCCCTGCCGAGGTAAGGTCGAACGTCCTGCCGAGCCTTACGCTAGAACTCGGCCAAGCCCCCTTGCTTGACCCTACTTGGCTTGGGAAGCTTGGGCTCCCTCCCGAGGTAAGGTCGATCGTCCTGCCGAGCCTTACACTTGAACTCCGGCCGAGAACCCTTGCCTGAGTCCCCTACTAGGCTTGGGAAGCTTGGTCTCCCTGCCGAGGTAAGGTCGAACGTCCTGCCGAGCCTTACAATCAAACACCGGCCAAGCCCGCTTGCCTGAGTCCCCTACTAGGCTTGGGAAGCTTGGTCTCCCTGCCGAGGTAAGGTCGATCGTCCTGCTGAGCCTTACAATCAAACACCGGCCAAGCCCCCTTGCCTGACATTACTAGGCTTGGGAAGCTTGGTCTCCCTGCCGAGGTAAGGTCGAAGGTCCTGCCGAGCCTTACACTTGAACTCCGACCAAGCCCCCTTGCCTGACTCTCCTACTAGGCTTGGGAAGTTTGGTCTCCCTGCCGAGGTAAGGTCGAACGTCCTGCCGAGCCTTACACTCGAACTCCGGCCAAGCCCCCTTGCCTGACTCTCCTACTAGGCTTGGGAAGCTTGGTCTCCCTGCCGAGGTAAGGTCGAACGTCCTGCCGAGCCTTACACTCGAACTCCGGCCAAGCCCCATTGCCTGACTCTCCTACTAGGCTTGGGAAGCTTGGTCTCCCTGCCGAGGTAAGGTCGAACGTCCTGCCGAGCCTTACACTCGAACTCCGGCAGGGCCCCCTTGCATGATCTTACTCGGCTTGGGAAGCTTGGTCTCCCTGCCTAGGTAAGGTCGTATGTCCTGCCGAGCCTTACACTCAAACTCCGGCCAAGTCCCCTTGCCTGACTCTCCTACTGGGCTTGGGAAGCTAGGTTTCCCTGCCGAGGTAAGGTCGAACGTCCTGCCGAGCCCTACACTCGAACTCCGGCCAAGCCCCCTTGCCTGACTCTCCTACTAGGCTTGGGAAGCTTGGTCTCCCTGCCGAGGTAAGGTCGAACGTCCTGCCGAGCCTTACACTCGAACTCCGGCCAAGCCCCCTTGCCTGAATCTCCTAGTAGGCTTGGGAAGCTTGGTCTCCCTGCCGAGGTAAGGTCGAAGGTCCTGCCGAGCCTTACACTCGAACTCCGGCCAAGCCCCCTTGCCTGACTCTCCTACTAGGCTTGGGAAGCTTGGTCTCCCTGCCGAGGTAAGGTCGAACGTCCTGCGAGCCTTACACTTGAACTCCGGACAAGCCCCCTTGCCTGACTCTCCTAGTAGGCTTGGGAAGCTTGGTCTCCCTGCCAAGATAATGTCGAACGCCCTGCCGAGCCTTACACTCGAACTCCAGCCAAGCCCCCTTGCCTGACTCTCCTACTAGGCTTGGGAAGCTTGGTCTCCCTGCCGAGGTAAGGTCGAACGTCCTGCCGAGCCTTACGCTAGAACTCGGCCAAGCCCCCTTGCTTGACCCTACTTGGCTTGGGAAGCTTGGGCTCCCTCCCGAGGTAAGGTCGATCGTCCTGCCGAGCCTTACACTTGAACTCCGGCCGAGAACCCTTGCCTGAGTCCCCTACTAGGCTTGGGAAGCTTGGTCTCCCTGCCGAGGTAAGGTCGAACGTCCTGCCGAGCCTTACAATCAAACACCGGCCAAGCCCGCTTGCCTGAGTCCCCTACTAGGCTTGGGAAGCTTGGTCTCCCTGCCGAGGTAAGGTCGAACGTCCTGCTGAGCCTTACAATCAAACACCGGCCAAGCCCCCTTGCCTGACTCTCCTACTAGGCTTGGGAAGTTTGGTCTCCCTGCCGAGGTAAGGTCGAAGGTCCTGCCGAGCCTTACACTTGAACTCCGACCAAGCCCCCTTGCCTGACTCTCCTACTAGGCTTGGGAAGTTTGGTCTCCCTGCCGAGGTAAGGTCGAACGTCCTGCCGAGCCTTACACTCGAACTCCGGCCAAGCCCCCTTGCCTGACTCTCCTACTAGGCTTGGGAAGCTTGGTCTCCCTGCCGAGGTAAGGTCGAACGTCCTGCCGAGCCTTACACTCGAACTCCGGCCAAGCCCCCTTGCCTGACTCTCCTACTAGGCTTGGGAAGCTTGGTCTCCCTGCCGAGGTAAGGTCGAACGTCCTGCCGAGCCTTACACTCGAACTCCGGCCAAGCCCCCTTGCCTGATCTTACTCGGCTTGGGAAGCTTGGTCTCCCTGCCTAGGTAAGGTCGTATGTCCTGCCGAGCCTTACACTCAAACTCCGGCCAAGTCCCCTTGCCTGACTCTCCTACTGGGCTTGGGAAGCTAGGTTTCCCTGCCGAGGTAAGGTCGAACGTCCTGCCGAGCCCTACACTCGAACTCCGGCCCAGCCCCCTTGCCTGACTCTCCTACTAGGCTCGGGAAGCTTGGTCTCCCTGCCGAGGTAAGGTCGAACGTCCTGCCGAGCCTTACACTCGAACTCCGGCCAAGCCCCCTTGCCTGAATCTCCTAGTAGGCTTGGGAAGCTTGGTCTCCGTGCCGAGGTAAGGTCGAAGGTCCTGCCGAGCCTTACACTCGAACTCCGGCCAAGCCCCCTTGCCTGACTCTCCTACTAGGCTTGGGAAGCTTGGTCTCCCTGCCGAGGTAAGGTCGAACGTCCTGCGAGCCTTACACTTGAAATCCGGACAAGCCCCCTTGCCTGACTCTCCTAGTAGGCTTGGGAAGTTTGGTCTCCCTGCCGAGGTAAGGTCGAACGTCCTGCCGAGCCTTACACTCGAACTCCGGCCAAGCCCCCTTGCCTGATCTTACTTGGCCTGGGAAGCTTGGTCTCCCTGCCGAGGTAAGGTCAAACGTCCTGCCGAGCTTTACACTCGAACTCCGGCCAAGCCCCCTTGCCTGACTCTCCTACTAGGCTTGGGAAGCTTGGTCTCCCTGCCGAGGTAAGGTCGAACGTCCTGCTGAGCCTTACACTGGAACTCGGCCAAGCCCCTTTGCGTGACCCTACTTGCCTTGGGAAGCTTGAGCTCCCTGCCGAGGTAAGGTCGATCGTCCTGCCGAGCCTTACACTTGAAGTCCGGCCAAGCACCCTTGCCTGAGTCCCCTATTAGGCTTGGGAAGCTTGGCCTCCCTGCCGAGGTAAGGTCGAACGTCCTGCTGAGCCTTACAATCGGACACCGGCCAAGTCCACTTGCCTGACATTACTTGGCTTGGGAAGCTTGGTCTCCCTGCCGAGGTAAGGTCGAAGGTCCTGCCGAGCCTTACACTCGAACTCCGGCCAAGCCCTCTTGCCTGACTCTCCTACTAGGCTTGGGAAGTTTGGTCTCCCTGCCGATGTAAGTTCGAACGTCCTGCCGAGCCTTACACTCGATCTCCGGCCAAGCCCCCTTGCCTGACTCTCCTACTAGGCTTGGGGAGCTTGGTCTCCCTGCCAAGATAATGTCGAACGCCCTGCCGAGCCTTACACTCGAACTCCGGCCAAGCCCCCTTGCCTGACTCTCCTACTGGGCTTGGGAAGCTAGGTTTCCCTCCCGAGGTAAGGTTGAACGTCCTGCCGAGCCTTACACTCGAACTCCGGCCAAGCCCCCTTGCCTGACTCTTCTACTAGGCTTGGGAAGCTTGGTCTCCCTGCCGAGGTAAGGTCGACCGTCCTGCCGAGCCTTACACTCGAACTCCGGCCAAGCCCCCTTGCCTGACTCTACTACTAGGCTTGGGAAGCTTGGTCTCCCTGCCGAGATAAGGTCGAACGTCCTGCCGAACCTTGCACTCGAACTCCGGCCAAGCCCCCTTGCCTGACCCCTGTAGGCTTGGGAAGCTTGGTCTCCCTGCCGAGGTACGGTCGAACGTCCTGCCGAGCCGTACACTCGAACACCTGCCAAGCCCCCTTGCCTGACTCTCCTACTAGGCTTGGGAAGCTTGGTCTCCCTGCCGAGGTAAGGTTGAACGTCCTGCCGAGCCTTACACTCGAACTCTGGCCAAGCCCCCTTGCCTGACCCTAGTAGGCTTGGGAAGCTTGGTCTCCCAGCCGAGGTAAGGTCGAACGTCCTGCCGAGCCGTACACTCGAACACCGGCCAAGACCCCTTGCCTGACTCTCCTACTAGGCTTGGGAAGCTTGGTCTCCCTGCCGAGATAAGGTCGAACGTCCTGCCGAGCCTTACACTCGAACTCCGGCCAAGCCCCCTTGCCTGACTCTCCTACTAGGCTTGGGAAGCTTGGTCTCCCTGCCAAGATAATGTCGAACGCCCTGCCGAGCCTTACACTCGAACTCCAGCCAAGCCCCCTTGCCTGACTCTCCTACTAGGCTTGGGAAGCTTGGTCTCCCTGCCGAGGTAAGGTCGAACGTCCTGCCGAGCCTTACGCTAGAACTCGGCCAAGCCCCCTTGCTTGACCCTACTTGGCTTGGGAAGCTTGGGCTCCCTCCCGAGGTAAGGTCGATCGTCCTGCCGAGCCTTACACTTGAACTCCGGCCGAGAACCCTTGCCTGAGTCCCCTACTAGGCTTGGGAAGCTTGGTCTCCCTGCCGAGGTAAGGTCGAACGTCCTGCCGAGCCTTACAATCAAACACCGGCCAAGCCCGCTTGCCTGAGTCCCCTACTAGGCTTGGGAAGCTTGGTCTCCTGCCGAGGTAAGGTCGAACGTCCTGCTGAGCCTTACAATCAAACACCGGCCAAGCCCCCTTGCCTGACATTACTTGGCTTGGGAAGCTTGGTCTCCCTGCCGAGGTAAGGTCGAAGGTCCTGCCGAGCCTTACACTTGAACTCCGACCAAGCCCCCTTGCCTGACTCTCCTACTAGGCTTGGGAAGTTTGGTCTCCCTGCCGAGGTAAGGTCGAACGTCCTGCCGAGCCTTACACTCGAACTCCGGCCAAGCCCCCTTGCCTGACTCTCCTACTAGGCTTGGGAAGCTTGGTCTCCCTGCCGAGGTAAGGTCGAACGTCCTGCCGAGCCTTACACTCGAACTCCGGCCAAGCCCCCTTGCCTGTCTCTCCTACTAGGCTTGGGAAGCTTGGTCTCCCTGCCGAGGTAAGGTCGAACGTCCTGCCGAGCCTTACACTCGAACTCCGGCCAAGCCCCCTTGCCTGACTCTCCTACTGGGCTTGGGAAGCTAGGTTTCCCTGCCGAGGTAAGGTCGAACGTCCTGCCGAGCCCTACACTCGAACTCCGGCCAAGCCCCCTTGCCTGACTCTCCTAGTAGGCTTGGGAAGCTTGGTCTCCCTGCCGAGGTAAGGTCGAACGTCCTGCCGAGCCTTACACTCGAACTCCGGCCAAGCCCCCTTGCCTGAATCTCCTAGTAGGCTTGGGAAGCTTGGTCTCCCTGCCGAGGTAAGGTCGAAGGTCCTGCCGAGCCTTACACTCGAACTCCGGCCAAGCCCCCTTGCCTGACTCTCCTACTAGGCTTGGGAAGCTTGGTCTCCCTGCCGAGGTAAGGTCGAACGTCCTGCGAGCCTTACACTTGAACTCCGGACAAGCCCCCTTGCCTGACTCTCCTACTAGGCTTGGGAAGCTTGGTCTCCCTGCCGAGGTAAGGTCGAACGTCCTGCCGAGCCTTACACTCGAACTCCGGCCAAGCCCCCTTGCCTGATCTTACTTGGCCTGGGAAGCTTGGTCTCCCTGCCGAGGTAAGGTCAAACGTCCTGCCGAGCTTTACACTCGAACTCCGGCCAAGCCCCCTTGCCTGACTCTCCTACTAGGCTTGGGAAGCTTGGTCTCCCTGCCGAGGTAAGGCCGAACGTCCTGCTGAGCCTTACACTGGAACTCGGCCAAGCCCCCTTGCGTGACCCTACTTGCCTTGGGAAGCTTGAGCTCCCTGCCGAGGTAAGGTCGATCGTCCTGCCGAGCCTTACACTTGAACTCCGGCCAAGCACCCTTGCCTGAGTCCCCTATTAGGCTTGGGAAGCTTGGCCTCCCTGCCGAGGTAAGGTCGAACGTCCTGCTGAGCCTTACAATCGGACACCGGCCAAGTCCACTTGCCTGACATTACTTGTCTTGGGAAGCTTGGTCTCCCTGCCGAGGTAAGGTCGAAGGTCCTGCCGAGCCTTACACTCGAACTCCGGCCAAGCCCTCTTGCCTGACTCTCCTACTAGGCTTGGGAAGTTTGGTCTCCCTGCCGATGTAAGTTCGAACGTCCTGCCGAGCCTTACACTCGATCTCCGGCCAAGCCCCCTTGCCTGACTCTCCTACTAGGCTTGGGGAGCTTGGTCACCCTGCCAAGATAATGTCGAACGCCCTGCCGAGCCTTACACTCGAACTCCGGCCAAGCCCCCTTGCCTGACTCTCCTACTAGGCTTGGGGAGTTTGGTCTCCCTGCCGAGGTAAGGTCGAACGTCCTGCCGAGCCTTACACTCGAACTCCGGCCAAGCCCCCTTGCCTGACTCTCCTACTAGGCTTGGGAAGCTTGGTCTCCCTGCCGAGGTAAGGTCGAACGTCCTGCCGAGCCTTACACTCGAACTCCGGCCAAGCCCCCTTGCCTGAATCTCCTAGTAGGCTTGGGAAGCTTGGTCTCCCTGCCGAGGTAAGGTCGAACGTCCTGCCGAGCCTTACACTCGAACTCCGGACAAGCCCCCTTGCCTGACTCTCCTAGCAGGCTTGGGAAGCTTGGTCTCCCTGCCGAGGTAAGGTCGAACGTCCTGCCGAGCCTTACACTCGAACTCCGGCCAAGCCCCCTTGCCTGATCTTACTTGGCCTGGGAAGCTTGGTCTCCCTGCCGAGGTAAGGTCAAACGTCCTGCCGAGCTTTACACTCGAACTCCGGCCAAGCCCCCTTGCCTGACTCTCCTACTAGGCTTGGGAAGCTTGGTCTCCCTGCCGAGGTCAGGTCGAACGTCCTGCTGAGCCTTACACTGGAACTCGGCCAAGCCCCCTTGCGTGACCCTACTTGGCTTGGGAAGCTTGAGCTCCCTGCCGAGGTAAGGTCGATCGTCCTGCCGAGCCTTACACTTGAACTCCGGCCAAGCACCCTTGCCTGAGTCCCCTATTAGGCTTGGGAAGCTTGGCCTCCCTGCCGAGGTAAGGTCGAACGTCCTGCTGAGCCTTACAATCGGACACCGGCCAAGTCCACTTGCCTGACATTAATTGTCTTGGGAAGCTTGGTCTCCCTGCCGAGGTAAGGTCGAAGGTCCTGCCGAGCCTTACACTCGAACTCCGGCCAAGCCCTCTTGCCTGACTCTCCTACTAGGCTTGGGAAGTTTGGTCTCCCTGCCGATGTAAGTTCGAACGTCCTGCCGAGCCTTACACTCGATCTCCGGCCAAGCCCCCTTGCCTGACTCTCCTACTAGGCTTGGGGAGCTTGGTCTCCCTGCCAAGATAATGTCGAACGCCCTGCCGAGCCTTACACTCGAACTCCGGCCAAGCCCCCTTGCCTGACTCTCCTACTGGGCTTGGGAAGCTAGGTTTCCCTCCCGAGGTAAGGTTGAACGTCCTGCCGAGCCTTACACTCGAACTCTGGCCAAGCCCCCTTGCCTGACTCTCCTACTAGGCTTGGGAAGCTTGGTCTCCCTGCCGAGGTAAGGTCGAACGTCCTGCCGAGCCTTACACTCGAACTCCGGCCAAGCCCCCTTGCCTGACTCTACTACTAGGCTTGGGAAGCTTGGTCTCCCTGCCGAGATAAGGTCGAACGTCCTGCCGAACCTTGCACTCGAACTCCGGCCAACCCCCCTTGCCTGACCCTTGTAGGCTTGGGAAGCTTGGTCTCCCTGCCGAGGTACGGTCGAACGTCCTGCCGAGCCGTACACTCGAACACCTGCCAAGCCCCCTTGCCTGACTCTCCTACTAGGCTTGGGAAGCTTGGTCTCCCTGCCGAGGTAAGGTTGAACGTCCTGCCGAGCCTTACACTCGAACTCTGGCCAGGCCCCCTTGCCTGACCCTAGTAGGCTTGGGAAGCTTGGTCTCCCAGCCGAGGTACGGTCGAACGTCCTGCCAAGCCGTACACTCGAACACCGGCCAAGACCCCTTGCCTGACTCTCCTACTAGGCTTGGGAAGCTTGGTCTCCCTGCCGAGATAAGGTCGAACGTCCTGCCAAGCCTTACACTCGAACGCCGGCCAAGCCCCCTTGCCTGACTCTCCTACTAGGCTTGGGAAGCTTGGTCTCCCTGCCAAGATAATGTCGAACGCCCTGCCGAGCCTTACACTCGAACTCCAGCCAAGCCCCCTTGCCTGACACTCCTACTAGGCTTGGGAAGCTTGGTCTCCCTGCCGAGGTAAGGTCGAACGTCCTGCCGAGCCTTACGCTAGAACTCGGCCAAGCCCCCTTGCTTGACCCTACTTGGCTTGGGAAGCTTGGGCTCCCTCCCGAGGTAAGGTCGATCGTCCTGCCGAGCCTTACACTTGAACTCCGGCCGAGAACCCTTGCCTGAGTCCCCTACTAGGCTTGGGAAGCTTGGTCTCCCTGCCGAGGTAAGGTCGAACGTCCTGCCGAGCCTTACAATCAAACACCGGCCAAGCCCGCTTGCCTGAGTCCCCTACTAGGCTTGGGAAGCTTGGTCTCCCTGCCGAGGTAAGGTCGAACGTCCTGCTGAGCCTTACAATCAAACACCGGCCAAGCCCCCTTGCCTGACATTACTTGGCTTGGGAAGCTTGGTCTCCCTGCCGAGGTAAGGTCGAAGGTCCTGCCGAGCCTTACACTTGAACTCCGACCAAGCCCCCTTGCCTGACTCTCCTATTAGGCTTGGGAAGTTTGGTCTCCCTGCCGAGGTAAGGTCGAACGTCCTGCCGAGCCTTACACTCGAACTCCGGCCAAGCCCCCTTGCCTGACTCTCCTACTAGGCTTGGGAAGCTTGGTCTCCCTGCCGAGGTAAGGTCGAACGTCCTGCCGAGCCTTACACTCGAACTCCGGCCAAGCCCCCTTGCCTGACTCTCCTACTAGGCTTGGGAAGCTTGGTCTCCCTGCCGAGGTAAGGTCGAACGTCCTGCCGAGCCTTACACTCGAACTCCGGCCAAGCCCCCTTGCCTGATCTTACTCGACTTGGGAAGCTTGGTCTCCCTGCCGAGGTAAGGTCGTATGTCCTGCCGAGCCTTACACTCAAACTCCGGCCAAGCCCCCTTGCCTGACTCTCCTAGTAGGCTTGGGAAGCTTGGTCTCCCTGCCGAGGTAAGGTCGAACGTCCTGCCGAGCCTTACACTCGAACTCCGGCCAAGCCCCCTTGCCTGACTCTCCTACTAGGCTTGGGAAGTTTGGTCTCCCTGCCGAGGTAAGGTCGAACGTCCTGCCGAGCCTTACACTCGAACTCCGGCCAAGCCCCCTTGCCTGACTCTCCTACTAGGCTTGGGAAGCTTGGTCTCCCTTCCGAGGTAAGGTCGAACGTCCTGCGAGCCTTACACTCGAACTCCGGCCAAGCCCCCTTGCCTGACTCTACTACTAGGCTTGGGAAGCTTGGTCTCCCTGCCGAGGTGAGGTCGAACTTCCTGCCGAGCCTTACACTCGAACTCTGGCCAAGCCCCCTTGCCTGAGTCTCCTACTAGGCTTGGGAAGCTTGGTCTCCGTGCCGCGGTAAGGTCGAACATCCTGCCGAGCCTTACACTCGAACTCTGGCCAAGCCCCCTTGCCTCAATCTCCTACTCGGCTTGGGAAGCTTGGTCTCCCTGCCGAGGTAAGGTCGAACGTCCTGCCAAGCCTTACACTCGAACTCTGGCCAAGCCCCCTTGCCTGACCCTAGTAGGCTTGGGAAACTTGGTCTCCCTGCCGAGGTACGGTCGAACGTCCTGCCGAGCCTTATACTCGAACTCCGGCTAAGCCCCCTTGCCTGACTCTCCTACTTGGCTTGCGAAGGTTGGGCTCCCTCCCGAGGTAAGGTCGATCGTCCTGCCGAGCCTTACACTTGAACTCCGGCCAAGCACCCTTGCCTGACTCTCCTACTAGGCTTGGGAAGCTTGGTCTCCCTGCCGAGGTAAGGTCGAACGTCCTGCCGAGCCTTACACTCGAACTCCGGCCAAGCCCCCTTGCCTGACTCTCCTACTAGGCTTGGGAAGCTTGGTCTCCCTGCCGAGGTAAGGTCGAACGTCCTGCCGAGCCTTACACTCGAACTCCGGCCAAGCCCCCTTGCCTGATCTTACTCGGCTTGGGAAGCTTGAGCTCCCTGCCGAGGTAAGGTCGTATGTCCTGCCGAGCCGTACACTCAAACTCCGGCCAAGCCCCCTTGCCTGACTCTCCTACTAGGCTTGGGAAGCTTGGTCTCCCTGCCGAGGTAAGGTCGAACGTCCTGCCGAGCCTTACACTCGAACTCCGGCCAAGCCCCCTTGCCTGACTCTCCTACTAGGCTTGGGAAGTTTGGTCTCCCTGCCGAGGTAAGGTCGAACGTCCTGCCGAGCCTTACACTCGAACTCCGGCCAAGCCCCCTTGCCTGACTCTCCTACTAGGCTTGGGAAGCTTGGTCTCCCTGCCGAGGTAAGGTCGAACGTCCTGCCGAGCCTTACACTCGAACTCCGGCCAAGCCCCCTTGCCTGACTCTCCTACTAGGCTTGGGAAGCTTGGTCTTCCTGCCGAGGTAAGGTCGAACATCCTGCCGAGCCTTACACTCGAACTCGGGCCAAGCCCCCTTCCCTGACTCTCCTACTAGGCTTGGGAAGCTTGGTCTCCCTGCCGAGGGAAGGTCAAACGTCCTGCCGAGCCTTACACTCAAACTCCAGCCAAGCCCCCTTGCCTGACTCTCCTACTAGGCTTGGGAAGCTTGGTCTCCCTGCCGAGGTAAGGTCGAACGTCCTGCCGAGCCTTACACTCGAACTCCGGCCAAGCCCCCTTGCCTGACTCTCCTACTAGGCTTGGGAAGCTTGGTCTCCCTGCCGAGGTAAGTTTGAACGTCCTGCAGAGCCTTACACTCGAACACCGGCCAAGCCCCCTTGCCTGAGTCTCCTACTAGGCTTGGGAAGCTTGGTCTCCCTGCCGAGGTAAGGTCGAACGTCCTGCCGAGCCTTACACTCGAACTCCGGCCAAGCCCCCTTGCCTGACTCTCCTACTAAGCTTGGGAAGCTTGGTCTCCCTGCCGAGGTAAGGTCGAACGTCCTGCCGAGCCTTACACTCGAACTCCAGCCAAGCCCCCTTGCCTGATCTTACTTGGCCTGGGAAGCTTGGTCTCCCTGCCGAGGTAAGGTCGAACGTCCTGCCGAGCCTTACACTCGAACTCGGCCAAGCCCCCTTGCGTGACCCTACTTGGCTTGGGAAGCTTGGGCTCCCTGCCGAGGTAAGGTCGATCGTCCTACCGAGCCTTACACTTGAACTCCGGCCAAGCACCCTTGCCTGAGTCCCCTACTAGGCTTGGGAAGCTTGGTCTCCCTGCCGAGGTTAGGTCGAACGTCCTGCCGAGCCTTACAATCAAACACCGGCCAAGCCCCCTTGCCTGACATTACTTGGCTTGGGAAGCTTGGTCTCCATGCCGAGGTAAGGTCGAAGGTCCTGCCGAGCCTTACACTTGAACTCCGGCCCAGCCCCCTTGCCTGACTCTCCTACTCGGCTTGGGAAGCTTGGTCTCCCTGCCGAGGTAAGGTCGAACATCCTGCCGAGCCTTACATTCGAACTCCGGCCAAGCCCCCTTGCCTGACTCTCCTACTCGGCTTGGGAAGCTTGGTCTCCCTGCCGAGGTAAGGTCGAACATCCTGCCGAGCCTTACACTCGAACTCCGGCCAAGCCGCCTTGCCTGACTCTCCTACTAGGCTTGGGAAGCTTGGTCTCCCTGCCGAGGCAAGGTTGAACGTCCTGCCGAGCCTTACAGTCGAAATCCGGCCAAGCCCTCTTGCCTGACTCTCCTACTAGGCTTGGGAAGCTTGGTCTCCCTGCCGACTTAAGGTCGAACGTCCTGCCGAGCCTTACACTCGAACTCCGGCCAAGCCCCCTTGCCTGATCTTACTTGGCTTGGGAAGCTTGGTCTCCCTGCCGAGGTAAGGTCGTACGTCCTGCCGAGCCTTACACTCAATCTCCGGCCAAGCCCCCTTGCCTGACTCTCCTACTAGGCTTGGGAAGCTTGGTCTCCCTGCCGAGGTAAGGTCGAACGTCCTGCCGAGCCTTACACTCGAACACCGGCCAAGCCCCCTTGCCTGACATTCCTACTAGGCTTGGGAAGCTTGGTCTCCCTGCCGAGGTACGGTCGAACGTCCTGCCGAGCCTTACACTCGAACTCCGGCCAAGCCCCCTTGCCTGACATTACTTGGCTTGGGAAGCTTGGTCTCCCTGCCGAGGCAAGGTCGAACGTCCTGCCGAGCCTTACACTCAAACTCCGGCCAAGCCCCCTTGCCTGACTCTCCTACTAGGCTTGGGAAGCTTGGTCTCCCTGCCAAGATAATGTCGAACGCCCTGCCGAGCCTTACACTCGAACTCCGGCCAAGCCCCCTTGCCTGTCTCTCCTACTAGGCTTGGGAAGCTTGGTCTCCCTGCCGAGGTAAGGTCGAACGTCCTGCCGAGCCGTACACTAGAACTCGGCCAAGCCCCCTTGCGCGACCCTACTTGGCTTGGGAAGCTTGGTCTCCCTGCCGAGGTAAGGTCGATCGTCCTGCCGAGCCTTACACTCGAACTCCGGCCAAGGACCCTTGCCTGAGTCCCCTACTAGGCTTGGGAAGCTTGGTCTCCCTGCCGAGGTAAGGTCGAAGGCCCTGCCGAGCCTTACACTTGAACTCCGGCCAAGCCCCCTTGCCTGACTCTCCTACTAGGCTTGGGAAGTTTGGTCTCCCTGCCGAGGTAAGGTCGAACGACCTGCCGAGCCTTACACTCGAACTCCTGCCAAGCCCCCTTGCCTGACTCTCCTAGTAGGCTTGGGAAGCTTGGTCTTCCTGCCGAGGTAAGGTCGAACATCCTGCCGAGCCTTACACTCGAACTCGGGCCAAGCCCCCTTCCCTGACTCTCCTACTAGGCTTGGGAAGCTTGGTCTCCCTGCCGAGGGAAGGTCAAACGTCCTGCCGAGCCTTACACTCGAACTCCAGCCAAGCCCCCTTGCCTGACTCTCCTACTAGGCTTGGGAAGCTTGGTCTCCCTGCCGAGGTAAGGTCGAACGTCCTGCCGAGCCTTACACTCGAACTCCGGCCAAGCCCCCTTGCCTGAGTCTCCTACTAGGCTTGGGAAGCTTGGTCTCCCTGCCGAGGTAAGGTCGAACGTCCTGCCGAGCCTTACACTCGATCTCGGCCAGGCCCCCTTGCGTGACTCTACTACTAGGCTTGGGAAGCTTGGTCTCCCTGCCGTGGTGAGGTCGAACTTCCTGCCGAGCCTTACACTCGAACTCTGGCCAAGCCCCCTTGCCTGAGTCTCCTACTAGGCTTGGGAAGCTTGGTCTCCGTGCCGCGGTAAGGTCGAACGTCCTGCCGAGCCTTACACTCGAACTCCGGCCAAGCCCCCTTGCCTGAATCTCCTAGTAGGCTTGGGAAGCTTGGTCTCCCTGCCGAGGTAAGGTCGAACGTCCTGCCGAGCCTTACACTCGAACTCCGGCCAAGCCCCCTTGCCTGACTCTCCTACTAGGCTTGGGAAGCTTGGTCTCCCTGCCGAGGTAAGGTCGAACGTCCTGCGAGCCTTACACTCGAACTCCGGACAAGCCCCCTTGCCTGACTCTCCTAGTAGGCTTGGGAAGCTTGGTCTCCCTGCCGAGGTAAGGTCGAACGTCCTGCCGAGCCTTACACTCGAACTCCGGCCAAGCCCCCTTGCCTGATCTTACTTGGCCTGGGAAGCTTGGTCTCCCTGCCGAGGTAAGGTCAAACGTCCTGCCGAGCTTTACACTCGAACTCCGGCCAAGCCCCCTTGCCTGACTCTCCTACTAGGCTTGGGAAGCTTGGTCTCCCTGCCGAGGTAAGGTCGAACGTCCTGCCGAGCCTTACACTCGAACTCCGGCCAAGCCCCCTTGCCTGACCCTTGTAGGCTTGGGAAGCTTGGTCTCCCTGCCGAGGTACGGTCGAACGTCCTGCCGAGCCGTACACTCGAACACCTGCCAAGCCCCCTTGCTTGACTCTCCTACTAGGCTTGGGAAGCTTGGTCTCCCTGCCGAGGTAAGGTTGAACGTCCTGCCGAGCCTTACACTCGAACTCTGGCCAAGCCCCCTTGCCTGAACCTAGTAGGCTTGGGAAGCTTGGTCTCCCTGCCGAGGTAAGGTCGAACGTCCTGCCGAGCCTTACACTCGAACTCGGCCAAGCCCCCTTGCGTGACCCTACTTGGCTTGGGAAGCTTGGGCTCCCTGCCGAGGTAAGGTCGATCGTCCTACCGAGCCTTACACTTGAGCTCCGGCCAAGCACCCTTGCCTGAGTCCCCTACTAGGCTTGGGAAGCTTGGTCTCCCTGCCGAGGTTAGGTCGAACGTCCTGCCGAGCCTTACAATCAAACACCGGCCAAGCCCCCTTGCCTGACATTACTTGGCTTGGGAAGCTTGGTCTCCCTGCCGAGGTAAGGTCGAACGTCCTGCCGAGCCTTACACTTGAACTCCGGCCAAGCCCCCTTGCCTGACTCTCCTACTCGGCTTGGGAAGCTTGGTCTCCCTGCCGAGGTAAGGTCGAACATCCTGCCGAGCCTTACATTCGAACTCCGGCCAAGCCCCCTTGCCTGACTCTCCTACTCGGCTTGGGAAGCTTGGTCTCCCTGCCGAGGTAAGGTCGAACATCCTGCCGAGCCTTACACTCGAACTCCGGCCAAGCCCCCTTGCCTGACTCTCCTACTAGGCTTGGGAAGCTTGGTCTCCCTGCCGAGGCAAGGTTGAACGTCCTGCCGAGCCTTACACTCGAAATGCGGCCAAGCCCCCTTGCCTGACTCTCCTACTAGGCTTGGGAAGCTTGGTCTCCCTGCCGAGGTAAGGTCGAACGTCCTGCCGAGCCTTACACTCGAACTCCGGCCAAGCCCCCTTGCCTGATCTTACTTGGCTTGGGAAGCTTGGTCTCCCTGCGGAGGTAAGGTCGTACGTCCTGCCGAGCCTTACACTCAATCTCCGGGCAAGCCCCCTTGCCTGAGTCTCCTACTAGGCTTGGGAAGCTTGGTCTCCCTGCCGAGGTAAGGTCGAACGTCCTGCCGAGCCTTACACTCGAACACCGGCCAAGCCCCCTTGCCTGACATTCCTACTAGGCTTGGGAAGCTTGGTCTCCCTGCCGAGGTACGGTCGAACGTCCTGCCGAGCCTTACACTCGAACTCCGGCCAAGCCCCCTTGCCTGACATTACTTGGCTTGGGAAGCTTGGTCTCCCTGCCGAGGCAAGGTCGAACGTCCTGCCGAGCCTTACACTCGAACTCCGGCCAAGGACCCTTGCCTGAGTCCCCTACTAGGCTTGGGAAGCTTGGTCTCCCTGCCGAGGTAAGGTCGAAGGCCCTGCCGAGCCTTACACTTGAACTCCGGCCAAGCCCCCTTGCCTGACTCTCCTACTAGGCTTGGGAAGTTTGGTCTCCCTGCCGAGGTAAGGTCGAACGTCCTGCCGAGCCTTACACTCGAACTCCTGCCAAGCCCCCTTGCCTGACTCTCCTACTAGGCTTGGGAAGCTTGGTCTTCCTGCCGAGGTAAGGTCGAACATCCTGCCGAGCCTTACACTCGAACTCCGGCCAAGCCCCCTTCCCTGACTCTCCTACTAGGCTTGGGAAGCTTGGTCTCCCTGCCGAGGGAAGGTCAAACGTCCTGCCGAGCCTTACACTCGAACTCCGGCCAAGCCCCCTTGCCTGACTCTCCTACTAGGCTTGGGAAGCTTGGTCTCCCTGCCGAGGTAAGGTCGAACGTCCTGCCGAGCCTTACACTCGAACTCCGGCCAAGCCCCCTTGCCTGACTCTCCTACTAGGCTTGGGAAGCTTGGTCTCCCTGCCGAGGTAAGTTTGAACGTCCTGCCGAGCCTTACACTCGAACACCGGCCAAGCCCCCTTGCCTGAGTCTCCTACTAGGCTTGGGAAGCTTGGTCTCCCTGCCGAGGTAAGGTCGAACGTCCTGCCGAGCCTTACACTCGAACTCCGGCCAAGCCCCCTTGCCTGACTCTCCTACTAAGCTTGGGAAGCTTGGTCTCCCTGCCGAGGTAAGGTCGAACATCCTGCCGAGCCTTACACTTGAACTCTGGCCAGGCCCCCTTGCCTGAATCTCCTACTAGGCTTGGGAAGCTTGGTCTCCCTGCCGAGGTAAGGTCGAACGTCCTGCCGAGCCTTACACTCGAACTCCGGCCAAGCCCCCTTGCCTGACTCTCCTACTAGGCTTGGGAAGCTTGGTCTCCCTGCCGAGGTAAGGTCGTATGTCCTGCCGAGCCTTACACTCGAACTCGGCCAAGCCCCCTTGCGTGGCCCTACTTGGCTTGGGAAGCTTGGGCTCCCTGACGCGGTAAAGTCGATCGTCCTACCGAGCCTTACACTTTAACTCCGGCCAAGCACCCTTGCCTGAGTCCCCTACTCGGCTTGGGAAGCTTGGTCTCCCTGCCGAGGTAAGGTCGAACGTCCTGCCGAGCCTTACAATCAAACACCGGCCAAGCCCCCCTGCCTGACATTACTTGGCTTGGGAAGCTTGGTCTCTCTGCCGAGGTAAGGTCGAAGGTCCTGCCGAGCCTTACACTTGAACTCCGGCCCAGCCCCCTTGCCTGACTCTCCTACTCGGCTTGGGAAGCTTGGTCTCCCTGCCGAGGCAAGGTTGAACGTCCTGCCGAGCCTTACACTCGAAATCCGGCCAAGCCCCCTTGCCTGACTCTCCTACTAGGCTTGGGAAGCTTGGTCTCCCTGCCGAGGTAAGGTCGAACGTCCTGCCGAGCCTTACACTCGAACTCCGGCCAAGCCCCCTTGCCTGATCTTACTTGGCTTGGGAAGCTTGGTCTCCCTGCCGAGGTAAGGTCGTACGTCCTGCCGAGCCTTACACTCAATCTCCGGGCAAGCCCCCTTGCCTGAGTCTCCTACTAGGCTTGGGAAGCTTGGTCTCCCTGCCGAGGTAAGGTCGAACGTCCTGCCGAGCCTTACACTCGAACACCGGCCAAGCCCCCTTGCCTGACATTCCTACTAGGCTTGGGAAGCTTGGTCTCCCTGCCGAGGTACGGTCGAACGTCCTGCCGAGCCTTACACTCGAACTCCGGCCAAGCCCCCTTGCCTGACATTACTTGGCTTGGGAAGCTTGGTCTCCCTGCCGAGGCAAGGTCGAACGTCCTGCCGAGCCTTACACTCAAACTCCGGCCAAGCCCCCTTGCCTGACTCTCCTACTAGGCTTGGGAAGCTTGGTCTCCCTGCCAAGATAATGTCGAACGCCCTGCCGAGCCTTACACTCGAACTCCGGCCAAGCCCCCTTGCCTGTCTCTCCTACTAGGCTTGGGAAGCTTGGTCTCCCTGCCGAGGTAAGGTCGAACGTCCTGCCGAGCCGTACACTAGAACTCGGCCAAGCCCCCTTGCGCGACCCTACTTGGCTTGGGAAGCTTGGGCTCCCTCCCGAGGTAAGGTCGATCGTCCTGCCGAGCCTTACACTCGAACTCCGGCCAAGGACCCTTGCCTGAGTCCCCTACTAGGCTTGGGAAGCTTGGTCTCCCTGCCGAGGTAAGGTCGAAGGCCCTGCCGAGCCTTACACTTGAACTCCGGCCAAGCCCCCTTGCCTGACTCTCCTACTAGGCTTGGGAAGTTTGGTCTCCCTGCCGAGGTAAGGTCGAACGTCCTGCCGAGCCTTACACTCGAACTCCTGCCAAGCCCCCTTGCCTGACTCTCCTACTAGGCTTGGGAAGCTTGGTCTTCCTGCCGAGGTAAGGTCGAACATCCTGCCGAGCCTTACACTCGAACTCGGGCCAAGCCCCCTTCCCTGACTCTCCTACTAGGCTTGGGAAGCTTGGTCTCCCTGCCGAGGGAAGGTCAAACGTCCTGCCGAGCCTTACACTCGAACTCCGGCCAAGCCCCCTTGCCTGACTCTCCTACTAGGCTTGGGAAGCTTGGTCTCCCTGCCGAGGTAAGGTCGAACGTCCTGCCGAGCCTTACACTCGAACTCCGGCCAAGCCCCCTTCCCTGACTCTCCTACTAGGCTTGGGAAGCTTGGTCTCCCTGCCGAGGTAAGTTTGAACGTCCTGCCGAGCCTTACACTCGAACACCGGCCAAGCCCCCTTGCCTGAGTCTCCTACTAGGCTTGGGAAGCTTGGTCTCCCTGCCGAGGTAAGGTCGAAGGTCCTGCCGAGACTTACACTAGAACTCGGCCAAGCCCCCATGCCTGACTCTCCTACTAGGCTTGGGAAGCTTGGTCTCCCTGCCGAGGTAAGGTCGAACGTCCTGCCGAGCCTTACACTCGAACTCCTGCCAAGCCCCCTTGCCTGATCTTACTTGGCTTGGGAAGCTTGGTCTCCCTGCCGAGGTAAGGTCGAACATCCTGCCGAGCCTTACACTCGAACTCCGGCCAAGCCCCCTTGCCTGACTCTCCTACTACGCTTGGGAAGCTTGGTCTCCCTGCCGAGGTAAGGTCGAACGTCCTGCCGAGCCTTACACTCGAAATCCGGCCAAGCCCCCTTGCCTGAGTCTCCTACTAGGCTTGGGAAGCTTGGTCTCCCTGCCGAGGTAAGGTCGAACGTCCTGCCGAGCCTTACACTCGAACTCCGGCCAAGCCCCCTTGCCTGATCATACTTGGCTTGGGAAGCTTGGTCTCCCTGCCGAGGTAAGGTCGTACGTCCTGCCGAGCCTTACACTCAAACTCCGGCCAAGCCCCCTTGCCTGACTCTCCTAGTAGGCTTGGGAAGCTTGGTCTCCCTGCCGAGGTAAGGTCGAACGTCCTGCCGAGCCTTACACTCGAACTCCGGCCAAGCCCCCTTGCCTGAATCTCCTACTAGGCTTGGGAAGCTTGGTCTCCCTGCCGAGGTAAGGTCGAACGTCCTGCCGAGCCTTACACTCGAACTCCGGCCAAGCCCCCTTGCCTGACTCTCCTAGTAGGCTTGGGAAGCTTGGTCTCCCTGCCGAGGTAAGGTCGAACGTCCTGCCGAGCCTTACACTCGAACTCGGCCAAGCCCCCTTGCGTGACCCTACTTGGCTTGGGAAGCTTGGGCTCCCTGCCGCGGTAAGGTCGATCGTCCTACCGAGCCTTACACTTTAACTCCGGCCAAGCACCCTTGCCTGACTTTCCTACTAGGCTTGGGAAGCTTGGTCTCCCTGCCGAGGTAAGGTCGAACGTCCTGCCGAGCCTTACACTAGAACTCGGCCAAGCCCCCTTGCGCGACCCTACTTGGCTTGGGAAGCTTGGGCTCCCTCCCGAGGTAAGGTCGATCGTCCTGCCGAGCCTTACACTCGAACTCCGGCCAAGCACCCTTGCCTGAGTCCCCTACTAGGCTTGGGAAGCTTGGTCTCCCTGCCGAGGTAAGGTCGAACGTCCTGCCGAGCCTTACAATCAAACACCGGCCAAGCCCCCTTGCCTGACATTACTTGGCTTGGGAAGCTTGGTCTCCCTGCCGAGGTAAGGTCGAAGGTCCTGCCGAGCCTTGCACTTGAACTCCGGCCAAGCCCCCTTGCCTGACTCTCCTACTAGGCTTGGGAAGTTTGGTCTCCCTGCCGAGGTAAGGTCGAACGTCCTGCCGAGCCTTACACTCGAACTCCGGCCAAGCCCCCTTGCCTGACTCTCCTACTATGCTTGGGAAGCTTGGTCTCCCTGCCGAGGTAAGGTCGAACATCCTGCCGAGCCTTACACTCGAACTCGGGCCAAGCCCCCTTCCCTGACTCTCCTACTAGGCTTGGGAAGCTTGGTCTCCCTGCCGAGGTAAGGTCCAACGTCCTGCCGAGCCTTACACTCGAACTCCGGCCAAGCCCCCTTGCCTGACTCTCCTACTAGGCTTGGGAAGCTTGGTCTCCCTGCCGAGGTAAGGTCAAACGTCCTGCCAAGCCTTACACTCGAACTCCGGCCAAGCCCCCTTGCCTGAGTCTCCTACTAGGCTTGGGAAGCTTGGTCTCCCTGCCGAGGTAAGGTCGAACGTCCTGCCGAGCCTTACACTCGAACACCGGCCAAGCCCCCTTGCCTGAGTCTTCTACTAGGCTTGGGAAGCTTGGTCTCCCTGCCGAGGTAAGGTCGAACGTCCTGCCAAGCCTTACACTCGAACTCCTGCCAAGCCCCCTTGCCTGATCTTACTTGGCTTGGGAAGCTTGGTCTCCCTGCCGAGGTAAGGTCGATCGTCCTACCGAGCCTTACACTTTAACTCCGGCCAAGCACCCTTGCCTGAGTCCCCGACTAGGCTTGGGAAGCTTGGTCTCCCTGCCGAGGTAAGGTCGAACGTCCTGCCGAGCCTTACAACCAAACACCGGCCAAGCCCCCCTGCCTGACATTACTTGGCTTGGGAAGCTTGGTCTCCCTGCCGAGGTAAGGTCCAAGGTCCTGCCGAGCCTTACACTTGAACTCCGGCCCAGCCCCCTTGCCTGACTCTCCTACTCGGCTTGGGAAGCTTGGTCTCCCTGCCGAGGTAAGGTCGAACGTCCTGCCGAGCCTTACACTCGAACTCGGCCAAGCCCCCTTGCGCGACCCTACTTGGCTTGGGAAGCTTGGGCACCCTCCCGAGGTAAGGTCGATCGTCCTGCCGAGCCTTACACTTGAACTCCGGCCAAGCCCCCTTGCCTGACTCTCCTAACAGGCTTGGGAAGCTTGGTCTCCCTGCCGAGGTAAGGTCGAACATCCTGCCGGGCCTTACACTCGAACTCCGGCCAAGCCCCCTTCCCTGACTCTCCTACTAGGCTTGGGAAGCTTGGTCTCCCTGCCGAGGTAAGGTCAAACGTCCTGCCGAGCCTTACACTCAAACTCCGGCCAAGCCCCCTTGCCTGATTCTCCTACTAGGCTTGGGAAGCTTGGTCTCCCTGCCGAGGTAAGGTCAAACGTCCTGCCGAGCCTTACACTCGAACTCCGGCCAAGCCCCCTTGCCTGACTCTCCTACTAGGCTTGGGAAGCTTGGTCTCCCTGCCGAGGTAAGGTCGAACGTCCTGCCGAGCCTTACACTCGAACACCAGCCAAGCCCCCTTGCCTGAGTCTCCTACTAGGCTTGGGAAGCTTGGTCTCCCTGCCGAGGTAAGGTCGAACGTCCTGCCGAGCCTTACACTCGAACTCCTGCCAAGCCCCCTTGCCTGATCTTACTTGGCTTGGGAAGCTTGGTCTCCCTGCCGAGGTAAGGTCGAACATCCTGCCGAGCCTTACACTCGAACTCCGGCCAAGCCCCCTTGCCTGACTCTCCTACTACGCTTGGGAAGCTTGGTCTCCCTGCCGAGGTAAGGTCGAACGTCCTGCCAAGCCTTACACTCGAAATCCGGCCAAGCCCCCTTGCCTGAGTCTCCTACTAGGCTTGGGAAGCTTGGTCTCCCTGCCGAGGTAAGGTCGAACGTCCTGCCGAGCCTTACACTCGAACTCCGGCCAAGCCCCCTTGCCTGATCATACTTGGCTTGGGAAGCTTGGTCTCCCTGCCGAGGTAAGGTCGTACGTCCTGCCGAGCCTTACACTCAAACTCCGGCCAAGCCCCCTTGCCTGACTCTCCTACTAGTCTTGAGAAGCTTGGTCTCCCTGCCGAGGTAAGGTCGAACATCCTGCCGAGCCTTACACTCGAACTCCGGCCAAGCCCCCTTCCCTGACTCTCCTACTAGGCTTGGGAAGCTTGGTCTCCCTGCCGAGGTAAGGTCAAACGTCCTGCCGAGCCTTACACTCAAACTCCTGCCAAGCCCCCTTGCCTGATCTTACTTGGCTTGGGAAGCTTGGTCTCCCTGCCGAGGTAAGGTCGTATGTCCTGCCGAGCCTTACACTCAAACTCCGGCGAAGCCCCCTTGCCTGAGTCTCCTATTAGGCTTGGGAAGCTTGGTCTCCCTGCCGAGGTAAGGTCGAACGTCCTGCCGAGCCTTACACTCGAACTCCGGCCAAGCCCCCTTGCCTGACTCTCCTACTAGGCTTGGGAAGCTTGGTCTCCCTGCCGAGGTAAGGTCGAACGTCCTGCCGAGCCTTACACTCGAACTCGGCCAAGCCCCCTTGCGTGACCCTACTTGGCTTGGGAAGCTTGGGCTCCCTGCCGCGGTAAGGTCGATTGTCCTACCGAGCCTTACACTTTTACTCCGGCCAAGCACCCTTGCCTGAGTCCCCTACTAGGCTTGGGAAGCTTGGTCTCCCTGCCGAGGTAAGGTCAAACGTCCTGCCGAGCCTTACACTCGAACTCGGCCAAGCCCCCTTGCGTGACCCTACTTGGCTTGGGAAGCTTGGGCTCCCTGCCGCGGTAAGGTCGATCGTCCTACCGAGCCTTACACTTTTACTCCGGCCAAGCACCCCTGCCTGAGTCCCCTACTAGGCTTGGGAAGCTTGGTCTCCCTGCCGAGGTAAGGTCGAACGTCCTGCCGAGCCTTACACTAGAACTCGGCCAAGCCCCCTTGCGCGACCCTACTTGGCTTGGGAAGCTTGGGCTCCCTCCCGAGGTAAGGTCGATCGTCCTGCCGAGCCTTACACTCGAACTCCGGCCAAGCACCCTTGCCTGAGTCCCCTACTAGGCTTGGGAAGCTTGGTCTCCCTGCCGAGGTAAGGTCGAACGTCCTGCCGAGCCTTACAATCAAACACCGGCCAAGCCCCCTTGCCTGACATTACTTGGCTTGGGAAGCTTGGTCTCCCTGCCGAGGTAAGGTCGAACGTCCTGCCGAGCCTTGCACTCGAACTCCTGCCAAGCCCCCTTGCCTGATCTTACTTGGCTTGGGAAGCTTGGTCTCCCTGCCGAGGTAAGGTCGAACATCCTGCCGAGCCTTACACTCGAACTCCGGCCAAGCCCCCTTGCCTGACTCTCCTACTACGCTTGGGAAGCTTGGTCTCCCTGCCGAGGTAAGGTCGAACGTCCTGCCAAGCCTTACACTCGAAATCCGGCCAAGCCCCCTTGCCTGACTCTCCTACTAGGCTTCGGAAGCTTGGTCTCCCTGCCGAGGTAAGGTCGAACGTCCTGCCGAGCCTTACACTCGAACTCCGGCCAAGCCCCCTTGCCTGATCATACTTGGCTTGGGAAGCTTGGTCTCCCTGCCGAGGTAAGGTCGTACGTCCTGCCGAGCCTTACACTCAAACTTCGGCCAAGCCCCCTTGCCTGACTCTCCTACTAGGCTTGAGAAGCTTGGTCTCCCTGCCGAGGTAAGGTCGAACATCCTGCCGAGCCTTACACTCGAACTCCGGCCAAGCCCCCTTCCCTGACTCTCCTACTAGGCTTGGGAAGCTTGGTCTCCCTGCCGAGGTAAGGTCAAACGTCCTGCCGAGCCTTACACTCAAACTCCTGCCAAGCCCCCTTGCCTGATCTTACTTGGCTTGGGAAGCTTGGTCTCCCTGCCGAGGTAAGGTCGTATGTCCTGCCGAGCCTTACACTCAAACTCCGGCGAAGCTCCCTTGCCTGACTCTCCTAGTAGGCTTGGGAAGCTTGGTCTCCCTGCCGAGGTAAGGTCGAACGTCCTGCCGAGCCTTACACTCGAACTCCGGCCAAGCCCCCTTGCCTGACTCTCCTACTAAGCCTGGGAAGCTTGGTCTCCCTGCCGAGGTAAGGTCAAACGTCCTGCCGAGCCTTACGCTCGAACTCCGGCCAAGCCCCCTTGCCTGACTCTCCTACTAAGCTTGGGAAGCTTGGTCTCCGTGCCGAGGTAAGGTCGAACATCCTGCCGAGCCTTACACTTGAACTCTGGCCAGGCCCCCTTGCCTGAATCTCCTACTAGGCTTGGGAAGCTTGGTCTCCCTGCCGAGGTAAGGTCGAACGTCCTGCCGAGCCTTACACTCGAACTCCGGCCAAGCCCCCTTGCCTGACTCTCCTACTAGGCTTGGGAAGCTTGGTCTCCCTGCCGAGGTAAGGTCGAACGTCCTGCCGAGCCTTACACTCGAACTCGGCCAAGCCCCCTTGCGTGACCCTACTTGGCTTGGGAAGCTTGGGCTCCCTGCCGCGGTAAGGTCGATCGTCCTACCGAGCCTTACACTTTTACTCCGGCCAAGCACCCTTGCCTGAGTCCCCTACTAGGCTTGGGAAGCTTGGTCTCCCTGCCGAGGTAAGGTCGAACGTCCTGCCGAGCCTTACACTCGAACTCGGCCAAGCCCCCTTGCGTGACCCTACTTGGCTTGGGAAGCTTGGGCTCCCTCCCGAGGTAAGGTCGATCGTCCTGCCGAGCCTTACACTCGAACTCCGGCCAAGCACCCTTGCCTGAGTCCCCTACTAGGCTTGGGAAGCTTGGTCTCCCTGCCGAGGTAAGGTCGAACGTCCTGCCGAGCCTTACAATCAAACACCGGCCAAGCCCCCTTGCCTGACATTACTTGGCTTGGGAAGCTTGGTCTCCCTGCCGAGGTAAGGTCGAAGGTCCTGCCGAGCCTTGCACTTGAACTCCGGCCAAGCCCCCTTGCCTGACTCTCCTACTAGGCTTGGGAAGTTTGGTCTCCCTGCCGAGGTAAGGTCGAACGTCCTGCCGAGCCTGACACTCGAACTCCGGCCAAGCCCCCTTGCCTGACTCTCCTACTAGGCTTGGGAAGCTTGGTCTCCCTGCCGAGGTAAGGTCGAACATCCTGCCGAGCCTTACACTCGAACTCGGGCCAAGCCCCCTTCCCTGACTCTCCTACTAGGCTTGGGAAGCTTGGTCTCCCTGCCGAGGTAAGGTCCAACGTCCTGCCGAGCCTTACACTCGAACACCGGCCAAGCCCCCTTGCCTGACATTCCTACTAAGCTTGGGAAGCTTGGTCTCCGTGCCTAGGTAAGGTCGAACATCCTGCCGAGCCTTACACTTGAACTCTGGCCAGGCCCCCTTGCCTGACATTCCTACTAGGCTTGGGAAGCTTGGTCTCCCTGCCGAGGCAAGGTCGAACGTCCTGCCGAGCCCTACACTCGAACTCCGGCCAAGCCCCCTTGCCTGACTCTCCTACTAGGCTTGGGAAGCTTGGTCTCCCTGCCGAGGTAAGGTCGAACGTCCTGCCGAGCCTTACACTCGAACTCGGCCAAGCCCCCTTGCGTGACCCTACTTGGCTTGGGAAGCTTGGGCTCCCTGCCGCGGTAAGGTCGATCGTCCTACCGAGCCTTACACTTTAACTCCGGCCAAGCACCCTTGCCTGAGTCCCCTACTAGGCTTGGGAAGCTTGGTCTCCCTGCCGAGGTAAGGTCGAACGTCCTGCCGAGCCTTACAATCAAACACCGGCCAAGCCCCCCTGCCTGACATTACTTGGCTTGGGAAGCTTGGTCTCCCTGCCGAGGTAAGGTCGAAGGTCCTGCCGAGCCTTACACTTGAACTCCGGCCCAGCCCCCTTGCCTGACTCTCCTACTAGGCTTGGGAAGTTTGGTCTCCCTGCCGAGGTAAGGTCGAACGTCCTGCCGAGCCTTACACTCGAACTCCGGCCAAGCCCCCTTGCCTGATCTTACTTGGCTTGGGAAGCTTGGTCTCCCTGCCGAGGCAAGGTCGTACGTCCTGCCGAGCCTTACACTCAAACTCCGGCCAAGCCCCCTTGCCTGACTCTCCTACTAGGCTTGGGAAGTTTGGTCTCCCTGCCGAGGTAAGGTCGAACGTCCTGCCGAGCCTTACACTAGAACTCGGCCAAGCCCCCTTGCGCGACCCTACTTGGCTTGGGAAGCTTGGGCTCCCTCCCGAGGTAAGGTCGATCGTCCTTCCGAGCCTTACACTTGAACTCCGGCCAAGCCCCCTTGCCTGACTCTCCTAACAGGCTTGGGAAGCTTGGTCTCCCTGCCGAGGTAAGGTCGAACATCCTGCCGAGCCTTACACTCGAACTCCGGCCAAGCCCCCTTCCCTGACTCTCCTACTAGGCTTGGGAAGCTTGGTCTCCCTGCCGAGGTAAGGTCAAACGTCCTGCCGAGCCTTACACTCAAACTCCGGCCAAGCCCCCTTGCCTGATTCTCCTACTAGGCTTGGGAAGCTTGGTCTCCCTGCCGAGGTAAGGTCAAACGTCCTGCCGAGCCTTACACTCGAACTCCGGCCAAGCCCCCTTGCCTGACTCTCCTACTAGGCTTCGGAAGCTTGGTCTCCCTGCCGAGGTAAGGTCGAACGTCCTGCCGAACCTTACACTCGAACACCGGCGAAGCCCCCTTGCCTGAGTCTCCTACTAGGCTTGGGAAGCTTGGTCTCCCTGCCGAGGTAAGGTCGAACGTCCTGCCGAGCCTTACACTCGAACTCCTGCCAAGCCCCCTTGCCTGATCTTACTTGGCTTGGGAAGCTTGGTCTCCCTGCCGAGGTAAGGTCCAACGTCCTGCCGAGCCTTACACTCGAACTCCGGCCAAGCCCCCTTGCCTGACTCTCCTACTACGCTTGGGAAGCTTGGTCTCCCTGCCGAGGTAAGGTCGAACGTCCTGCCGAGCCTTACACTCGAAATCCGGCCAAGCCCCCTTGCCTGAGTCTCCTACTAGGCTTGGGAAGCTTGGTCTCCCTGCCGAGGTAAGGTCGAACGTCCTGCCGAGCCTTACACTCGAACTCCGGCCAAGCCCCCTTGCCTGATCATACTTGGCTTGGGAAGCTTGGTCTCCCTGCCGAGGTAAGGTCGTACGTCCTGCCGAGCCTTACACTCAAACTCCGGCCAAGCCCCCTTGCCTGACTCTCCTACTAGGCTTGAGAAGCTTGGTCTCCCTGCCGAGGTAAGATCGAACATCCTGCCGAGCCTTACACTCGAACTCCGGCCAAGCCCCCTTCCCTGACTCTCCTACTAGGCTTGGGAAGCTTGGTCTCCCTGCCGAGGTAAGGTCAAACGTCCTGCCGAGCCTTACACTCAAACTCCTGCCAAGCCCCCTTGCCTGATCTTACTTGGCTTGGGAAGCTTGGTCTCCCTGCCGAGGTAAGGTCGTATGTCCTGCCGAGCCTTACACTCAAACTCCGGCGAAGCCCCCTTGCCTGACTCTCCTAGTAGGCTTGGGAAGCTTGGTCTCCCTGCCGAGGTAAGGTCGAACGTCCTGCCGAGCCTTACACTCGAACTCTGGCCAAGCCCCCTTGCCTGACTCTCCTACTAAGCCTGGGAAGCTTGGTCTCCCTGCCGAGGTAAGGTCGAACGTCTTGCCGAGCCTTACACTCGAACTCCGGCCAAGCCCCCTTGCCTGACTCTCCTACTAAGCTTGGGAAGCTTGGTCTCCCTGCCGAGGTAAGGTCGAACATCCTGCCGCGCCTTACACTTGAACTCTGGCCAGGCCCCCTTGCCTGAATCTCCTACTAGGCTTGGGAAGCTTGGTCTCCCTGCCGAGGTAAGGTCCAACGTCCTGCCGAGCCTTACACTCGAACTCCGGCCAAGCCCCCTTGCCTGACTCTCCTAGTAGGCTTGGGAAGCTTGGTCTCCCTGCCGAGGTAAGGTCGAACGTCCTGCCGAGCCTTACACTCGAACTCCGGCCAAGCCCCCTTGCCTGACCCTACTTGGCTTGGGAAGCTTGGGCTCCCTGCCGCGGTAAGGTCGATCGTCCTACCGAGCCTTACACTTTAACTCCGGCCAAGCACCCTTGCCTGAGTCCCCTACTAGGCTTGGGAAGCTTGGTCTCCCTGCCGAGGTAAGGTTGAACGTCCTGCCGAGCCTTACACTCGAACTCCGGCCAAGCCCCCTTGCCTGATCTTACTTGGCTTGGGAAGCTTGGTCTCCCTGCCGAGGTAAGGTCGTACGTCCTGCCGAGCCTTACACTCGAAATCCGGCCAAGCCCCCTTGCCTGACTCTCCTACTAGGCTTGGGAAGCTTGGTCTCCCTGCCGAGGTAAGGTCGAACGTCCTGCCGAGCCTTACACTCGAACTCCGGCCAAGCCCCCTTGCCTGATCTTACTTGGCTTGGGAAGCTTGGTCTCCCTGCCGAGGTAAGGTCGTACGTCCTGCCGAGCCTTACACTCAATCTCCGGCCAAACCCCCTTGCCTGAGTCTCCTACTAGGCTTGGGAAGCTTGGTCTCCCTGCCGAGGTAAGGTCGAACGTCCTGCCGAGCCTTACACTCGAACACCGGCCAAGCCCCCTTGCCTGACATCCCTACTAGGCTTGGGAAGCTTGGTCTCCCTGCCGAGGTACGGTCGAACGTCCTGCCGAGCCTTACACTCGAACTCCGGCCAAGCCCCCTTGCCTGACATTACTTGGCTTGGGAAGCTTGGTCTCCCTGCCGAGGCAAGGTCGAACGTCCTGCCGAGCCTTACACTCGATCTCCGGTCAAGCCCCCTTGCGCGACCCTACTTGGCTTGCGAAGCTTGGGCTCCCTCCCGAGGTAAGGTCGAAGGTCCTGCCGAGCCTTACACTTGAACTCCAGCCGAGCCCCCTTGCCTGACTCTCCTACTCGGCTTGGGAAGTTTGGTCTCCCTGCCGAGGTAAGGTCGAACGTCCTGCCGAGCCTTACACTCGAACTCCGGCCAAGCCCCCTTGCCTGACTCTCCTACTAGGCTTGGGAAGCTTGGTCTCCCTGCCGAGGTAAGGTCGAACATCCTGCCGAGCCTTACACTCGAACTCCGGCCAAGCCCCCTTGCCTGAGTCTCCTACTAGGCTTGGGAAGCTTGGTCTCCCTGCCGAGGTAAGGTCGAACGTCCTGCCGAGCCTTACACTCGAACACCGGCCAAGCCCCCTTGCCTGACATTCCTACTAGGCTTGGGAAGCTTGGTCTCCCTGCCGAGGTACGGTCGAACGTCCTGTCGAGCCTTACACTCGAACTCCGGCCAAGCCCCCTTGCCTGACATTACTTGGCTTGGGAAGCTTGGTCTCCCTGCCGAGGCAAGGTCGAACGTCCTGCCGAGCCTTACACTCAAACTCCGGCCAAGCCCCCTTGCCTGACTCTCCTACTAGGCTTGGGAAGCTTGGTCTCCCTGCCAAGATAATGTCGAACGCCCTGCCGAGCCTTACACTCGAACTCCGGCCAAGCCCCCTTGCCTGTATCTCCTACTAGGCTTGGGAAGCTTGGTCTCCCTGCCGAGGTAAGGTCGAACGTCCTGCCGAGCCCTACACTCGAACTCCGGCCAAGCCCCCTTGCCTGACTCTCCTACTAGGCTTGGGAAGCTTTGTCTCCCTGCCGAGGTAAGGTCCAAGGTCCTGCCGAGCCTTACACTTTAACTCCGGCCAAGCACCCTTGCCTGAGTCCCCTACTAGGCTTGGGAAGCTTGGTCTCCCTGCCGAGGTAAGGTCGAACGTCCTGCCGAGCCTTACAATCAAACACCGGCCAAGCCCCCCTGCCTGACATTACTTGGCTTGGGAAGCTTGGTCTCCCTGCCGAGGTAAGGTCGAAGGTCCTGCCGAGCCTTACACTTGAACTCCGGCCCAGCCCCCTTGCCTGACTCTCCTACTAGGCTTGGGAAGTTTGGTCTCCCTGCCGAGGTAAGGTCGAACGTCCTGCCGAGCCTTACACTCGAACTCCGGCTAAGCCCCCTTGCCTGATCTTACTTGGCTTGGGAAGCTTGGTCTCCCTGCCGAGGCAAGGTCGTACGTCCTGCCGAGCCTTACACTCAAACTCCGGCCAAGCCCCCTTGCCTGACTCTCCTACTAGGCTTGGGAAGCTTGGTCTCCCTGCCGAGGTAAGGTCGAACGTCCTGCCGAGCCTTACACTAGAACTCGGTCAAGCCCCCTTGCGCGACCCTACTTGGCTTGGGAAGCTTGGGCTCCCTCCCGAGGTAAGGTCGATCGTCCTTCCGAGCCTTACACTTGAACTCCGGCCAAGCCCCCTTGCCTGACTCTCCTAACAGGCTTGGGAAGCTTGGTCTCCCTGCCGAGGTAAGGTCGAACATCCTGCCGAGCCTTACACTCGAACTCCGGCCAAGCCCCCTTGCCTGACTCTCCTACTAGGCTTGGGAGGCTTGGTCTCCTGCCGAGGTAAGGTCAAACGTCCTGCCGAGCCTTACACTCAAACTCCGGCCAAGCCCCCTTGCCTGATTCTCCTACTAGGCTTGGGAAGCTTGGTCTCCCTGCCGAGGTAAGGTCAAACGTCCTGCCGAGCCTTACACTCGAACTCCGGCCAAGCCCCCTTGCCTGACTCTCCTACTAGGCTTCGGAAGCTTGGTCTCCCTGCCGAGGTAAGGTCGAATGTCCTGCCGAACCTTACACTCGAACACCGGCGAAGCCCCCTTGCCTGAGTCTCCTACTAGGCTTGGGAAGCTTGGTCTCCCTGCCGAGGTAAGGTCGAACGTCCTGCCGAGCCTTACACTCGAACTCCGGCCAAGCCCCCTTGCCTGATCTTACTTGGCTTGGGAAGCTTGGTCTCCCTGCCGAGGTAAGGTCGAACATCCTGCCGAGCCTTACACTCGAACTCCGGCCAAGCCCCCTTGCCTGACTCTCCTACTACGCTTGGGAAGCTTGGTCTCCCTGCCGAGGTAAGGTCGAACGTCCTGCCGAGCCTTACACTCGAAATCCGGCCAAGCCCCCTTGCCTGAGTCTCCTACTAGGCTTGGGAAGCTTGGTCTCCCTGCCGAGGTAAGGTCGAACGTCCTGCCGAGCCTTACACTCGAACTCCGGCCAAGCCCCCTTGCCTGATCATACTCGGCTTGGGAAGCTTGGTCTCCCTGCCGAGGTAAGGTCGTACGTCCTGCCGAGCCTTACACTCAAACTCCGGCCAAGCCCCCTTGCCTGACTCTCCTACTAGGCTTGAGAAGCTTGGTCTCCCTGCCGAGGTAAGGTCGAACATCCTGCCGAGCCTTACACTCGAACTCCGGCCAAGCCCCCTTCCCTGACTCTCCTACTAGGCTTGGGAAGCTTGGTCTCCCTGCCGAGGTAAGGTCAAACGTCCTGCCGAGCCTTACACTCAAACTCCTGCCAAGCCCCCTTGCCTGATCTTACTTGGCTTGGGAACCTTGGTCTCCCTGCCGAGGTAAGGTCGTATGTCCTGCCGAGCCTTACACTCAAACTTCGGCGAAGCCCCCTTGCCTGACTCTCCTAGTAGGCTTGAGAAGCTTGGTCTCCCTGCCGAGGTAAGGTCGAACATCCTGCCGAGCCTTACACTCGAACTCCGGCCAAGCCCCCTTCCCTGACTCTCCTACTAGGCTTGGGAAGCTTGGTCTCCCTGCCGAGGTAAGGTCAAACGTCCTGCCGAGCCTTACACTCAAACTCCTGCCAAGCCCCCTTGCCTGATCTTACTTGGCTTGGGAACCTTGGTCTCCCTGCCGAGGTAAGGTCGAACGTCCTGCCGAGCCTTACACTCGAACTCTGGCCAAGCCCCCTTGCCTGACTCTCCTACTAAGCCTGGGAAGCTTGGTCTCCCTGCCGAGGTAAGGTCGAACGTCTTGCCGAGCCTTACACTCGAACTCCGGCCAAGCCCCCTTGCCTGACTCTCCTACTAAGCTTGGGAAGCTTGGTCTCCGTGCCGAGGTAAGGTCGAACATCCTGCCGCGCCTTACACTTGAACTCTGGCCAGGCCCCCTTGCCTGAATCTCCTACTAGGCTTGGGAAGCTTGGTCTCCCTGCCGAGGTAAGGTCGAACGTCCTGCCGAGCCTTACACTCGAACTCCGGCCAAGCCCCCTTGCCTGACTCTCCTAGTAGGCTTGGGAAGCTTGGTCTCCCTGCCGAGGTAAGGTCGAACGTCCTGCCGAGCCTTACACTAGAACTCCGGCCAAGCCCCCTTGCCTGACATTACTTGGCTTGGGAAGCTTGGTCTCCCTGCCGAGGTAAGGTCGTACGTCCTGCCGAGCCTTACACTCAATCTCCGGCCAAGCCCCCTTGCCTGATTCTCCTACTAGGCTTGGGAAGCTTGGTCTCCCTGCCGAGGTAAGGTTGAACGTCCTGCCGAGCCTTACACTCGAAATCCGGCCAAGCCCCCTTGCCTGACTCTCCTACTAGGCTTGGGAAGCTTGGTCTCCCTGCCGGGGCAAGGTTGAACGTCCTGCCGAGCCTTACACTCGAAATCCGGCCAAGCCCCCTTGCCTGACTCTCCTACTAGGCTTGGGAAGCTTGGTCTCCCTGCCGAGGTAAGGTCGAACGTCCTGCCGAGCCTTACACTCGAACTCCGGCCAAGGCCCCTTGCCTGATCTTACTTGGCTTGGGAAGCTTGGTCTCCCTGCCGAGGTAAGGTCGTACGTCCTGCCGAGCCTTACACTCCATCTCCGGCCAAGCCCCCTTGCCTGAGTCTCCTACTAGGCTTGGGAAGCTTGGTCTCCCTGCCGAGGTAAGGTCGAACGTCCTGCCGAGCCTTACACTCGAACACCGGCCAAGCCCCCTTGCCTGACATTCCTACTAGGCTTGGGAAGCTTGGTCTCCCTGCCGAGGTACGGTCGAACGTCCTGCCGAGCCTTACACTCGAACTCCGGCCAAGCCCCCTTGCCTGACATTACTTGGCTTGGGAAGCTTGGTCTCCCTGCCGAGGCAAGGTCGAACGTCCTGCCGAGCCTTACACTCGATCTCCGGCCAAGCCCCCTTGCGCGACCCTACTTGGCTTGCGAAGCTTGGGCTCCCTCCCGAGGTAAGGTCGAAGGTCCTGCCGAGCCTTACAATCAAACACCGGCCAAGCCCCCCTGCCTGACATTACTTGGCTTGGGAAGCTTGGTCTCTCTGCCGAGGTAAGGTCGAAGGTCCTGCCGAGCCTTACACTCGAACTCCGGCCAAGCCCCCTTGCCTGACTCTCCTACTAGGCTTGGGAAGCTTGGTCTCCCTGCCGAGGTAAGGTCGAACATCCTGCCGAGCCTTACACTCGAACTCCGGCCGAGCCCCCTTGCCTGACTCTCCTACTACGCTTGGGAAGCTTGGTCTCCCTGCCGAGGTAAGGTCGAACGTCCTGCCGAGCCTTACACTAGAACTCGGCCAAGCCCCCTTGCGCGACCCTCCTTGGCTTGGGAAGCTTGGGCTCCCTCCCGAGGTAAGGTCGATCGTCCTTCCGAGCCTTACACTTGAACTCCGGCCAAGCCCCCTTGCCTGACTCTCCTAACAGGCTTGGGAAGCTTGGTCTCCCTGCCGAGGTAAGGTCGAACATCCTGCCGAGCCTTACACTCGAACTCCGGCCAAGCCCCCTTCCCTGACTCTCCTACTAGGCTTGGGAAGCTTGGTCTCCCTGCCGAGGTAAGGTCAAACATCCTGCCGAGCCTTACACTCAAACTCCGGCCAAGCCCCCTTGCCTGATTCTCCTACTAGGCTTGGGAAGCTTGGTCTCCCTGCCGAGGTAAGGTCAAACGTCCTGCCGAGCCTTACACTCGAACTCCGGCCAAGCCCCCTTGCCTGACTCTCCTACTAGGCTTGGGAAGCTTGGTCTCCCTGCCGAGGTAAGGTCGAACGTCCTGCCGAGCCTTACACTCGAACACCGGCCAAGCCCCCTTGCCTGAGTCTCCTACTAGGCTTGGGAAGCTTGGTCTCCCTGCCGAGGTAAGGTCGAACGTCCTGCCGAGCCTTACACTCGAACTCCTGCCAAGCCCCCTTGCCTGATCTTACTTGGCTTGGGAAGCTTGGTCTCCCTGCCGAGGTAAGGTCGAACATCCTGCCGAGCCTTACACTCGAACTCCGGCCAAGCCCCCTTGCCTGACTCTCCTACTAGGCTTGGGAAGCTTGGTCTCCCTGCCGAGGTAAGGTCAAACGTCCTGCCGAGCCCTACACTCAAACTCCTGCCAAGCCCCCTTGCCTGATCTTACTTGGCTTGGGAAGCTTGGTCTCCGTGCCGAGGTAAGGTCGAACATCCTGCCGAGCCTTACACTTGAACTCTGGCCAGGCCCCCTTGCCCGAATCTCCTACTAGGCTTGGGAAGCTTGGTCTCCCTGCCGAGGTAAGGTCGAACGTCCTGCCGAGCCTTACACTCGAACTCCGGCCAAGCCCCCTTGCCTGACTCTCCTAGTAGGCTTGGGAAGCTTGGTCTCCCTGCCGAGGTAAGGTCGAACGTCCTGCCGAGCCTTACACTCGAACACCGGCCAAGCCCCCTTGCCTGAGTCTTCTACTAGGCTTGGGAAGCTTGGTCTCCCTGCCGAGGTAAGGTCGAACGTCCTGCCAAGCCTTACACTCGAACTCCTGCCAAGCCCCCTTGCCTGACATTACTTGGCTTGGGAAGCTTGGTCTCCCTGCCGAGGTAAGGTCGTATGTCCTGCCGAGCCTTACACTCAAACTCCGGCCAAGCCCCCTTGCCTGACTCTCCTAGTAGGCTTGGGAAGCTTGGTCTCCCTGCCGAGGTAAGGTCGAACGTCCTGCCGAGCCTTACACTCGAACTCCGGCCAAGCCCCCTTGCCTGAGTCTCCTACTAGGCTTGGGAAGCTTGGTCTCCGTGCCGAGGTAAGGTCGAACATCCTGCCGAGCCATACACTTGAACTCTGGCCATGCCCCCTTGCCTGAATCTCCTACTAGGCTTGGGAAGCTTGGTCTCCCTGCCGAGGTAAGGTCGAACGTCCTGCCGAGCCCTACACTCGAACTCCGGCCAAGCCCCCTTGCCTGACTCTCCTACTAGGCTTGGGAAGCTTGGTCTCCCTGCCGAGGTAAGGTCGAACGTCCTGCCGAGCCTTACACTCGAACTCGGCCAAGCCCCCTTGCGTGACCCTACTTGGCTTGGGAAGCTTGGGCTCCCTGCCGCGGTAAGGTCGATCGTCCTACCGAGCCTTACACTTTAACTCCGGCCAAGCACCCTTGCCTGAGTCCCCTACTAGGCTTGGGAAGCTTTGTCTCCCTGCCGAGGTAAGGTCGAACGTCCTGCCGAGCCTTACAATCAAACACCGGCCAAGCCCCCCTGCCTGACATTACTTGGCTTGGGAAGCTTGGTCTCCCTGCCGAGGTAAGGTCGAAGGTCCTGCCGAGCCTTACACTTGAACTCCGGCCCAGCCCCCTTGCCTGACTCTCCTACTCGGCTTGGGAAGTTTGGTCTCCCTGCCGAGGTAAGGTCGAACGTGCTGCCGAGCCTTACACTAGAACTCGACCAAGCCCCCTTGCGCGACCCTACTTGGCTTGGGAAGCTTGGGCTCCCTCCCGAGGTAAGGTCGATCGTCCTGCCGAGCCTTACACTTGAACTCCGGCCAAGCCCCCTTGCCTGACTCTCCTACTAGGCTTGGGAAGCTTGGTCTCCCTGCCGAGGTAAGGTCGAACGTCCTGCCGAGCCTTACACTCGAACTCCGGCCAAGCCCCCTTGCCTGACTTTCCTACTAGGCTTGGGAAGCTTGGTCTCCCTGCCGAGGTAAGGTCAAACGTCCTGCCGAGCCTTACACTCAAACTCCGGCCAAGCCCCCTTGCCTGATTCTCCTACTAGGCTTGGGAAGCTTGGTCTCCCTGCCGAGGTAAGGTCGAACGTCCTGCCGAGCCTTACACTCGAACTCCGGCCAAACCCCCTTGCCTGACTCTCCTACTAGGCTTGGGAAGCTTGGTCTCCCTGCCGAGATAAGGTCGAACGTCCTGCCGAGCCTTACACTCGAACTCCGGCCAAGCCCCCTTGCCTGACTCTCCTACTACGCTTGGGAAGCTTGGTCTCCCGGCCGAGGTAAGGTCAAACGTCCTGCCGAGCCTTACACTCGAACTCCGGCCAAGCCCCCTTGCCTGACTCTCCTGCTAGGCTTGGGAAGGTAGGTTTCCCTGCCGAGGTATGGTCGAACGTCCTGCCGAGCTTTACACTCGAACTCCGGCCAAGCCCCCTTGCCTGACTCTCCTACTAGGCTTGGGAAGCTTGGTCTCCCTGCCGAGGTAAGGTCGAACGTCCTGCCGAGCCTTACACTCGAACTCCGGCCAAGCCCCCTTGCCTGACCCTCCTACTAGGCTTGGGAAGCTTGGTCTCCCTGCCGAGGTAAGGTCGAACGTCCTGCCGAGCCTTACACTCGAACTCCGGCCAAGCCCCCTTGCCTGAGTCTCCTACTAGGCTTGGGAAGCTTGGTCTCCCTGCCGAGGTAAGGTCGAACGTCCTGCCGAGCCTTACACTCGAACTCCGGCCAAGCCCCCTTGCCAGATCTTACTTGGCTTGGGAAGCTTGGTCTCCCTGCCGAGGTAAGGTCGAACGTCCTGCCGAGCCTTACACTCGAAATCCGGCCAAGCCCCCTTGCCTGACTCTCCTACTAGGCTTGGGAAGCTAGGTTTCCCTGCCGAGGTATGGTCGAACGTCCTGCCGAGCTTTACACTCGAACTCCGGCCAAGCCCCCTTGCCTGACTCTCCTACTAGGCTTGGGAAGCTTGGTCTCCCTGCCGAGGTAAGGTCGAACGTCCTGCCGAGCCTTACACTCGAACTCCGGCCAAGCCCCCTTGCCTGACCCTCCTACTAGGCTTGGGAAGCTTGGTCTCCCTGCCGAGGTAAGGTCGAACGTCCTGCCGAGCCTTACACTCGAACTCCGGCCAAGCCCCCTTGCCTGAGTCTCCTACTAGGCTTGGGAAGCTTGGTCTCCCTGCCGAGGTAAGGTCGAACGTCCTGCCGAGCCTTACACTCGAAATCCGGCCAAGCCCCCTTGCCTGACTCTCCTACTAGGCTTGGGAAGCTAGGTTTCCCTGCCGAGGTAGGGTCGAACGTCCTGCCGAGCTTTACACTCGAACTCCGGCCAAGCCCCCTTGCCTGACTCTCCTACTAGGCTTGGGAAGCTTGGTCTCCCTGCCGAGGTAAGGTCGAACGTCCTGCCGAGCCTTACACTCGAACTCCGGCCAAGCCCCCTTGCCTGACCCTCCTACTAGGCTTTGGAAGCTTGGTCTCCCTGCCGAGGTAAGGTCGAACGTCCTGCCGAGCCTTACACTCGAACTCCGGCCAAGCCCCCTTGCCTGACTCACCTACTAGGCTTGGGAAGCTTGGTCTCCCTGCCGAGGTAAGGTCGAACGTCCTGCCGAGCCTTACACTCGAACTCCGGCCAAGCCCCCTTGCCTGATCTTACTTGGCTTGGGAAGCTTGGTCTCCCTGCCGAGGTAAGGTCGTATGTCCTGCCGAGCCTTACACTCAAACTCCGGCCAAGCCCCCTTGCCTGACTCTCCTAGTAGGGTTGGGAAGCTTGGTCTCCCTGCCGAGGTAAGGTCGAACGTCCTGCCGAGCCTTACACTCGAACTCCGGCCAAGCCCCCTTGCCTGACTCTCCTACTAGGCTTGGGAAGCTTGGTCTCCCTGCCAAGATAATGTCGAAAGCCCTGCCGAGCCTTACACTCGAACTCCGGCCAAGCCCCCTTGCCTGACTCTCCTACTAGGCTTGGGAAGCTTGGTCTCCCTGCCAAGATAATGTCGAACGCCCTGCCGAGCCTTACACTCGAACTCCGGCCAAGTCCCCTTGCCTGACTCTCCTACTAGGCTTGGGAGGCTTGGTCTCCCTGCCGAGGTAGGGTCGAACGTCCTGCCGAGCCTTACACTAGAACTCGGCCAAGCCCCTTTGCTTGACCCTACTTGGCTTGGGAATCTTGGGCTCCCTCCCGAGGTAAGGTCGATTGTCCTGCCGAGCCTTACACTTGAACTCCGGCCGATCACCCTTGCCTGAGTCCCCTACTAGGCTTGGGAGGCTTGGTCTCCCTGCCGAGGTAAGGTCGAACGTCCTGCCGAGCCTTACAATCAAACACCGGTCAAGCCCCCTTGCCTGTCATTACTTGGCTTGGGAAGCTTGGTCTCCCTGCCGAGGTAAGGTCGAAGGTCCTGCCGAGCCTTACACTTGAACTCCGGCCAAGCCCCCTTGCCTGACTCTCCTACTAGGCTTGGGTAGTTTGGTCTCCCTGCCGAGGTAAGGTCGAACGTCCTGCCGAGCCTTACACTCGAAATCCGGCCAAGCCCCCTTGCCTGACTCTCCTACTAGGCTTGGGAAGCTTGGTCTCCCTGCCGAGGTAAGGTCGAACATCCTGCCGAGCCTTACACTCGATCTCCGGCCAAGCCCCCTTGCGCGACCCTACTTGGCTTGCGAAGCTTGGGCTCCCTCCCGAGGTAAGGTCGATCGTCCTGCCGAGCCTTACACTTGAACTCCGGCCAAGCCCCCTTGCCTGACTCTGATACTAGGCTTGGGAAGCTTGGTCTCCCTGCCGAGGTAAGGTCGAACATCCTGCCGAGCCTTACACTCGAACTCCGGCCAAGCCCCCTTGCCTGACTCTCCTACTAGGCTTGGGAAGCTTGGTCTCCCTCCCGAGATAAGGTCGAACGTCCTGCCGAGCCTTACACTCGAACTCCGGCCAAGCCCCCTTGCCTGATCTTACTTGGCTTGGGAAGCTTGGTCTCCCTGCCGAGGTAAGGTCGTATGTCCTGCCGAGCCTTACACTCAAACTCCGGCCAAGCCCCCTTGCCTGACTCTCCTACTAGGCTTGGGAAGCTTGGTCTCCCTGCCGAGGTAAGGTCGAACGTCCTGCCGAGCCTTACACTCGAACTCCGGCCAAGCCCCCTTGCCTGACTCTCCTACTAGGCTTGGGAAGCTTGGTCTCCCTGCCGAGGTAAGGTCAAACGTCCTGCCGAGCCTTACACTCGAACTCCGGCCAAGCCCCCTTGCCTGACTCTCCTAGTAGGCTTGGGAAGCTTGGTCTCCCTGCCGAGGTAAGGTCGAACGTCCTGCCGAGCCTTACACTCGAACTCCGGCCAAGCCCCCTTGCCTGATCTTACTTGGCTTGGGAAGCTTGGTCTCCCTGCCGAGGTAAGGTCATATGTCCTGCCGAGCCTTACACTCAAACTCCGGCCAAGCCCCCTTGCCTGACTCTCCTACTAGGCTTGGGAAGCTTGGTCTCCCTGCCGAGGTAAGGTCCAACGTCCTGCCGAGCCTTACACTCGAACTCCGGCCAAGCCCCCTTGCCTGACTCTCCTAGTAGGCGTGGGAAGCTTGGTCTCCCTGCCGAGGTAAGGTCGAACGTCCTGCCGAGCCTTTCACTAGAACTCGGCCAAGCCCCTTTGCTTGACCCTACTTGGCTTGGGAAGCTTGGGCTCCCTCCCGAGGTAAGGTCGATTGTCCTGCCGAGCCTTACACTTGAACTCCGGCCGATCACCCTTGCCTGAGTCCCCTACTAGGCTTGGGAAGCTTGGTCTCCCTGCCGAGGTAAGGTCGAACGTCCTGCCGAGCCTTACAGTCAAACACCGGCCAAGCCCCCTTGCCTGACATTACTTGGCTTGGGAAGCTTGGTCTCCCTGCCGAGGTAAGGTCGAACGTCCTGCCGAACCTTACAATCAAACACCGGCCAAGCCCCCTTGCCTGACTCTCCTACTAGGCTTGGGTAGTTTGGTCTCCCTGCCGAGGTAAGGTCGAACGTCCTGCCGAGCCTTACACTCGAAATCCGGCCAAGCCCCCTTGCCTGACTCTCCTACTAGGCTTGGGAAGCTTGGTCTCCCTGCCGAGGTAAGGTCGAACATCCTGCCGAGCCTTACACTCGATCTCCGGCCAAGCGCCCTTGCGCGACCCTACTTGGCTTGCGAAGCTTGGGCTCCCTCCCGAGGTAAGGTCGATCGTCCTGCCGAGCCTTACACTTGAACTCCGGCCAAGCCCCCTTGCCTGACTCTGATACTAGGCTTGGGAAGCTTGGTCTCCCTGCCGAGGTAAGGTCGAACATCCTGCCGAGCCTTACACTCGAACTCCGGCCAAGCCCCCTTGCCTGACTCTCCTACTAGGCTTGGGAAGCTTGGTCTCCCTGCCGAGATAAGGTCGAACGTCCTGCCGAGCCTTACACTCGAACTCCGGCCAAGCCCCCTTGTCTGATCTTACTTGGCTTGGGAAGCTTGGTCTCCCTGCCGAGGTAAGGTCGTATGTCCTGCCGAGCCTTACACTCAAACTCCGGCCAAGCCCCCTTGCCTGACTCTCCTACTAGGCTTGGGAAGCTTGGTCTCCCTGCCGAGGTAAGGTCGAACGTCCTGCCGAGCCTTACACTCGAACTCCGGCCAAGCCCCCTTGCCTGACTCTCCTACTAGGCTTGGGAAGCTTGGTCTCCCTGCCGAGGTAAGGTCAAACGTCCTGCCGAGCCTTACACTCGAACTCCGGCCAAGCCCCCTTGCCTGACTCTCCTAGTAGGCTTGGGAAGCTTGGTCTCCCTGCCGAGGTAAGGTCGAACGTCCTGCCGAGCCTTACACTCGAACTCCGGCCAAGCCCCCTTGCCTGATCTTACTTGGCTTGGGAAGCTTGGTCTCCCTGCCGAGGTAAGGTCGTATGTCCTGCCGAGCCTTACACTCAAACTCCGGCCAAGCCCCCTTGCCTGACTCTCCTACTAGGCTTGGGAAGCTTGGTCTCCCTGCCGAGGTAAGGTCCAACGTCCTGCCGAGCCTTACACTCGAACTCCGGCCAAGCCCCCTTGCCTGACTCTCCTAGTAGGCGTGGGAAGCTTGGTCTCCCTGCCGAGGTAAGGTCGAACGTCCTGCCGAGCCTTTCACTAGAACTCGGCCAAGCCCCTTTGCTTGACCCTACTTGGCTTGGGAAGCTTGGGCTCCCTCCCGAGGTAAGGTCGATTGTCCTGCCGAGCCTTACACTTGAACTCCGGCCGATCACCCTTGCCTGAGTCCCCTACTAGGCTTGGGAAGCTTGGTCTCCCTGCCGAGGTAAGGTCGAACGTCCTGCCGAGCCTTACAATCAAACACCGGCCAAGCCCCCTTGCCTGACATTACTTGGCTTGGGAAGCTTGGTCTCCCTGCCGAGGTAAGGTCGAACGTCCTGCCGAACCTTACAATCAAACACCGGCCAAGCCCCCTTGTCTGACATTACTTGGCTTGGGAAGCTTGGTCTCCCTGCCGAGGTAAGGCCGAAGGTCCTGCCGAGCCTTACACTTGAACTCCGGCCAAGCCCCCTTGCCTGACCCTCCTACTAGGCTTTGGAAGCTTGGTCTCCCTGCCGAGGTAAGGTCGAACGTCCTGCCGAGCCTTACACTCGAACTCCGGCCAAGCCCCCTTGCCTGACTCACCTACTAGGCTTGGGAAGCTTGGTCTCCCTGCCGAGGTAAGGTCGAACGTCCTGCCGAGCCTTACACTCGAACTCCGGCCAAGCCCCCTTGCCTGATCTTACTTGGCTTGGGAAGCTTGGTCTCCCTGCCGAGGTAAGGTCGTATGTCCTGCCGAGCCTTACACTCAAACTCCGGCCAAGCCCCCTTGCCTGACTCTCCTACTAGGGTTGGGAAGCTTGGTCTCCCTGCCGAGGTAAGGTCGAACGTCCTGCCGAGCCTTACACTCGAACTCCGGCCAAGCCCCCTTGCCTGACTCTCCTACTAGGCTTGGGAAGCTTGGTCTCCCTGCCAAGATAATGTCGAAAGCCCTGCCGAGCCTTACACTCGAACTCCGGCCAAGCCCCCTTGCCTGACTCTCCTACTAGGCTTGGGAAGCTTGGTCTCCCTGCCAAGATAATGTCGAACGTCCTGCCGAGCCTTACACTCGAACTCCGGCCAAGTCCCCTTGCCTGACTCTCCTACTAGGCTTGGGAGGCTTGGTCTCCCTGCCGAGGTAGGGTCGAACGTCCTGCCGAGCCTTACACTAGAACTCGGCCAAGCCCCTTTGCTTGACCCTACTTGGCTTGGGAATCTTGGGCTCCCTCCCGAGGTAAGGTCGATTGTCCTGCCGAGCCTTACACTTGAACTCCGGCCGATCACCCTTGCCTGAGTCCCCTACTAGGCTTGGGAGGCTTGGTCTCCCTGCCGAGGTAAGGTCGAACGTCCTGCCGAGCCTTACAATCAAACACCGGTCAAGCCCCCTTGCCTGTCATTACTTGGCTTGGGAAGCTTGGTCTCCCTGCCGAGGTAAGGTCGAAGGTCCTGCCGAGCCTTACACTTGAACTCCGGCCAAGCCCCCTTGCCTGACTCTCCTACTAGGCTTGGGTAGTTTGGTCTCCCTGCCGAGGTAAGGTCGAACGTCCTGCCGAGCCTTACACTCGAAATCCGGCCAAGCCCCCTTGCCTGACTGTCCTACTAGGCTTGGGAAGCTTGGTCTCCCTGCCGAGGTAAGGTCGAACATCCTGCCGAGCCTTACACTCGATCTCCGGCCAAGCCCCCTTGCGCGACCCTACTTGGCTTGCGAAGCTTGGGCTCCCTCCCGAGGTAAGGTCGATCGTCCTGCCGAGCCTTACACTTGAACTCCGGCCAAGCCCCCTTGCCTGACTCTGATACTAGGCTTGGGAAGCTTGGTCTCCCTGCCGAGGTAAGGTCGAACATCCTGCCGAGCCTTACACTCGAACTCCGGCCAAGCCCCCTTGCCTGACTCTCCTACTAGGCTTGGGAAGCTTGGTCTCCCTGCCGAGATAAGGTCGAACGTCCTGCCGAGCCTTACACTCGAACTCCGGCCAAGCCCCCTTGCCTGATCTTACTTGGCTTGGGAAGCTTGGTCTCCCTGCCGAGGTAAGGTCGTATGTCCTGCCGAGCCTTACACTCAAACTCCGGCCAAGCCCCCTTGCCTGACTCTCCTACTAGGCTTGGGAAGCTTGGTCTCCCTGCCGAGGTAAGGTCGAACGTCCTGCCGAGCCTTACACTCGAACTCCGGCCAAGCCCCCTTGCCTGACTCTCCTACTAGGCTTGGGAAGCTTGGTCTCCCTGCCGAGGTAAGGTCAAACGTCCTGCCGAGCCTTACACTCGAACTCCGGCCAAGCCCCCTTGCCTGACTCTCCTAGTAGGCTTGGGAAGCTTGGTCTCCCTGCCGAGGTAAGGTCGAACGTCCTGCCGAGCCTTACACTCGAACTCCGGCCAAGCCCCCTTGCCTGATCTTACTTGGCTTGGGAAGCTTGGTCTCCCTGCCGAGGTAAGGTCGTATGTCCTGCCGAGCCTTACACTCAAACTCCGGCCAAGCCCCCTTGCCTGACTCTCCTACTAGGCTTGGGAAGCTTGGTCTCCCTGCCGAGGTAAGGTCCAACGTCCTGCCGAGCCTTACACTCGAACTCCCGCCAAGCCCCCTTGCCTGACTCTCCTAGTAGGCGTGGGAAGCTTGGTCTCCCTGCCGAGGTAAGGTCGAACGTCCTGCCGAGCCTTTCACTAGAACTCGGCCAAGCCCCTTTGCTTGACCCTACTTGGCTTGGGAAGCTTGGGCTCCCTCCCGAGGTAAGGTCGATTGTCCTGCCGAGCCTTACACTTGAACTCCGGCCGATCACCCTTGCCTGAGTCCCCTACTAGGCTTGGGAAGCTTGGTCTCCCTGCCGAGGTAAGGTCGAACGTCCTGCCGAGCCTTACAGTCAAACACCGGCCAAGCCCCCTTGCCTGACATTACTTGGCTTGGGAAGCTTGGTCTCCCTGCCGAGGTAAGGTCGAACGTCCTGCCGAACCTTACAATCAAACACCGGCCAAGCCCCCTTGCCTGACTCTCCTACTAGGCTTGGGTAGTTTGGTCTCCCTGCCGAGGTAAGGTCGAACGTCCTGCCGAGCCTTACACTCGAAATCCGGCCAAGCCCCCTTGCCTGACTCTCCTACTAGGCTTGGGAAGCTTGGTCTCCCTGCCGAGGTAAGGTCGAACATCCTGCCGAGCCTTACACTCGATCTCCGGCCAAGCGCCCTTGCGCGACCCTACTTGGCTTGCGAAGCTTGGGCTCCCTCCCGAGGTAAGGTCGATCGTCCTGCCGAGCCTTACACTTGAACTCCGGCCAAGCCCCCTTGCCTGACTCTGATACTAGGCTTGGGAAGCTTGGTCTCCCTGCCGAGGTAGGGTCGAACATCCTGCCGAGCCTTACACTCGAACTCCGGCCAAGCCCCCTTGCCTGACTCTCCTACTAGGCTTGGGAAGCTTGGTCTCCCTGCCGAGATAAGGTCGAACGTCCTGCCGAGCCTTACACTCGAACTCCGGCCAAGCCCCCTTGTCTGATCTTACTTGGCTTGGGAAGCTTGGTCTCCCTGCCGAGGTAAGGTCGTATGTCCTGCCGAGCCTTACACTCAAACTCCGGCCAAGCCCCCTTGCCTGACTCTCCTACTAGGCTTGGGAAGCTTGGTCTCCCTGCCGAGGTAAGGTCGAACGTCCTGCCGAGCCTTACACTCGAACTCCGGCCAAGCCCCCTTGCCTGACTCTCCTACTAGGCTTGGGAAGCTTGGTCTCCCTGCCGAGGTAAGGTCAAACGTCCTGCCGAGCCTTACACTCGAACTCCGGCCAAGCCCCCTTGCCTGACTCTCCTAGTAGGCTTGGGAAGCTTGGTCTCCCTGCCGAGGTAAGGTCGAACGTCCTGCCGAGCCTTACACTCGAACTCCGGCCAAGCCCCCTTGCCTGATCTTACTTGGCTTGGGAAGCTTGGTCTCCCTGCCGAGGTAAGGTCGTATGTCCTGCCGAGCCTTACACTCAAACTCCGGCCAAGCCCCCTTGCCTGACTCTCCTACTAGGCTTGGGAAGCTTGGTCTCCCTGCCGAGGTAAGGTCCAACGTCCTGCCGAGCCTTACACTCGAACTCCGGCCAAGCCCCCTTGCCTGACTCTCCTAGTAGGCGTGGGAAGCTTGGTCTCCCTGCCGAGGTAAGGTCGAACGTCCTGCCGAGCCTTTCACTAGAACTCGGCCAAGCCCCTTTGCTTGACCCTACTTGGCTTGGGAAGCTTGGGCTCCCTCCCGAGGTAAGGTCGATTGTCCTGCCGAGCCTTACACTTGAACTCCGGCCGATCACCCTTGCCTGAGTCCCCTACTAGGCTTGGGAAGCTTGGTCTCCCTGCCGAGGTAAGGTCGAACGTCCTGCCGAGCCTTACAATCAAACACCGGCCAAGCCCCCTTGCCTGACATTACTTGGCTTGGGAAGCTTGGTCTCCCTGCCGAGGTAAGGTCGAACGTCCTGCCGAACCTTACAATCAAACACCGGCCAAGCCCCCTTGTCTGACATTACTTGGCTTGGGAAGCTTGGTCTCCCTGCCGAGGTAAGGCCGAAGGTCCTGCCGAGCCTTACACTTGAACTCCGGCCAAGCCCCCTTGCCTGACTCTCCTACTAGGCTTCGGAAGCTTGGTCTCCCTGCCGAGGTAAGGTCGAACATCCTGCCGAGCCTTACACTCGAACTCCGGCCAAGTCCCTTTGCCTGACTCTCCTACTAGGCTTGGGAAGCTTGGTCTCCCTGCCGAGGTAAGGTCAAATGTCCTGCCGAGCCTTACACTCGAACTCCGGCCAAGCCCCCTTGCTTGACTCTCCTACTAGGCTTGGGAAGCTTGGTCTCCCTGCCGAGGTAAGGTCGAACGTCCTGCCGAGCCTTACACTCGAACTCCGGCCAAGCCCCCTTGCCTGACTCTCCTACTAGGCTTGGGAAGCTTGGTCTCCCTGCCGAGGTAAGGTCGAACATCCTGCCGAGCCTTACACTCGAACTCCGGCCAAGCCCCCTTGCCTGACTCTCCTACTAGGCTTGGGAAGCTTGGTCTCCCTGCCGAGGTAAGGTCAAACGTCCTGCCGAGCCTTACACTCGAACTCCGGCCAAGCCCCCTTGCCTGACTCTCCTAGTAGGCTTGGGAAGCTTGGTCTCCCTGCCGAGGTAAGGTCGAACGTCCTGCCGAGCCTTACACTCGAACTCCGGCCAAGCCCCCTTGCCTGACCCTCCTACTAGGCTTTGGAAGCTTGGTCTCCCTGCCGAGGTAAGGTCGAACGTCCTGCCGAGCCTTACACTCGAACTCCGGCCAAGCCCCCTTGCCTGACTCTCCTAGTAGGCTTGGGAAGCTTGGTCTCCCTGCCGAGGTAAGGTCGAACGTCCTGCCGAGCCTTACACTCGAACTCCGGCCAAGCCCCCTTGCCTGATCTTACTTGGCTTGGGAAGCTTGGTCTACCTGCCGAGGTAAGGTCGTATGTCCTGCCGAGCCTTACAATCAAACTCCCGGCAAGCCCCCTTGCCTGACTCTCCTAGTAGGCTTGGGAAGCTTGGTCTCCCTGCCGAGGTAAGGTCGAACGTCCTGCCGAGCCTTACACTCGAACTCCGGCCAAGCCCCCTTGCCTGACTCTCCTACTAGGCTTGGGAAGCTTGGTCTCCCTGCCGAGGTAAGGTCGAACGTCCTGCCGAGCCTTACACTCGAACTCCGGCCAAGCCCCCTTCCCTGACTCTCCTACTAGGCTTGGGAAGCTTGGTCTCCCTGCCAAGATGATGTCGAACGCCCTGCCGAGCCTTACACTCGAACTCCGGCCAAGCCCCCTTGCCTGACTCTCCTACTAGGCTTGGGAGGCTTGGTCTCCCTGCCGAGGTAAGGTCGAACGTCCTGCCGAGCCTTACACTAGAACTCGGCCAAGCCCCTTTGCTTGACCCTACTTGGCTTGGGAAGCTTGGGCTCCCTCCCGAGGTAAGGTCGATCGTCCTGCCGAGCCTTACACTTGAAGTCCGGCCGAGCACCCTTGCCTGAGTCCCCTACTAGGCTTGGGAAGCTTGGTCTCCCTGCCGAGGTAAGGTCGAACGTCCTGCCGAGCCTTACAATCAAACACCGGCCAAGCCCCCTTGCCTGACTCTCCTACAAGGCTTGGGAAGCTTGGTCTCCCTGCCGAGGTAAGGTCGAAGGTCCTGCCGAGCCTAACACTTGAAATCCGGCCAAGCCCCTTTGCCTGACTCTCCTACTAGGCTTGGTTAGTTTGGTCTCCCTGCCGAGGTAAGGTCGAACGTCCTGCCGAGCCTTACACTCGAACTCCGGCCAAGCCCCCTTGCCTGACTCTCCTACTAGGCTTGGGAAGCTTGGTCTCCCTGCCGAGGTAAGGTCAAACGTCCTGCCGAGCCTTACACTCGAACTCCGGCCAAGCCCCCTTGCCTGACTCTCCTACTAGGCTTGGGAAGCTTGGTCTCCCTGCCGAGGTAAGGTCGAACGTCCTGCCGAGCCTTACACTCGAACTCCGGCCAAGCCCCCTTGCCTGACTCTCCTACTAGGCTTGGGAAGCTTGGTCTCCCTGCCGAGGTAAGGTCGAACGTCCTGCCGAGCCTTCCACTAGAACTCGGCCAAGCCCCCTGGCGTGACCCAACTTGGCTTGGGAAGCTTGGGCTCCCTCCCGAGGTAAGGTCGATCGTCCTGCCGAGCCTTACACTCGAACTCCGGCCAAGCCCCCTTGCCTGACTCTCCTACTAGGCTTGGGAAGCTTGGTCTCCCTGCCGAGGTAAGGTCGAACGTCCTGCCGAGCCTTCCACTAGAACTCGGCCAAGCCCCCTGGCGTGACCCAACTTGGCTTGGGAAGCTTGGGCTCCCTGCCGAGGTAAGGTCGAACATCCTGCCGAGCCTTACACTCGAACTCCGGCCAAGCCCCCTTGCCTGACTCTGATACTAGGCTTGGGAAGCTTGGTCTCCCTGCCGAGGTAAGGTCAAACGTCCTGCCGAGCCTTACACTAGAACTCCGGCCAAGCCCCCTTGCCTGACTCTCCTACTGGGCTTTGGAAGCTTGGTCTCCCTGCCGAGGTAAGGTCGAACGTCCTGCCGAGCCTTACACTCGAACTCCGGCCAAGCCCCCTTGCCTGACTCTCCTAGTAGGCTTGGGAAGCTTGGTCTCCCTGCCGAGGTAAGGTCGAACGTCCTGCCGAGCCTTACACTCGAACTCCGGCCAAGCCCCCTTGCCTGATCTTACTTGGCTTGGGAAGCTTGGTCTACCTGCCGAGGTAAGGTCGTATGTCCTGCCGAGCCTTACAATCAAACTCCCGGCAAGCCCCCTTGCCTGACTCTCCTAGTAGGCTTGGGAAGCTTGGTCTCCCTGCCGAGGTAAGGTCGAACGTCCTGCCGAGCCTTACACTCGAACTCCGGCCAAGCCCCCTTGCCTGACTCTCCTACTAGGCTTGGGAAGCTTGGTCTCCCTGCCGAGGTAAGGTCGAACGTCCTGCCGAGCCTTACACTCGAACTCCGGCCAAGCCCCCTTCCCTGACTCTCCTACTAGGCTTGGGAAGCTTGGTCTCCCTGCCAAGATGATGTCGAACGCCCTGCCGAGCCTTACACTCGAACTCCGGCCAAGCCCCCTTGCCTGACTCTCCTACTAGGCTTGGGAGGCTTGGTCTCCCTGCCGAGGTAAGGTCCAACGTCCTGCCGAGCCTTACACTCGAACTCCCGCCAAGCCCCCTTGCCTGACTCTCCTAGTAGGCGTGGGAAGCTTGGTCTCCCTGCCGAGGTAAGGTCGAACGTCCTGCCGAGCCTTTCACTAGAACTCGGCCAAGCCCCTTTGCTTGACCCTACTTGGCTTGGGAAGCTTGGGCTCCCTCCCGAGGTAAGGTCGATTGTCCTGCCGAGCCTTACACTTGAACTCCGGCCGATCACCCTTGCCTGAGTCCCCTACTAGGCTTGGGAAGCTTGGTCTCCCTGCCGAGGTAAGGTCGAACGTCCTGCCGAGCCTTACAGTCAAACACCGGCCAAGCCCCCTTGCCTGACATTACTTGGCTTGGGAAGCTTGGTCTCCCTGCCGAGGTAAGGTCGAACGTCCTGCCGAACCTTACAATCAAACACCGGCCAAGCCCCCTTGCCTGACTCTCCTACTAGGCTTGGGTAGTTTGGTCTCCCTGCCGAGGTAAGGTCGAACGTCCTGCCGAGCCTTACACTCGAAATCCGGCCAAGCCCCCTTGCCTGACTCTCCTACTAGGCTTGGGAAGCTTGGTCTCCCTGCCGAGGTAAGGTCGAACATCCTGCCGAGCCTTACACTCGATCTCCGGCCAAGCGCCCTTGCGCGACCCTACTTGGCTTGCGAAGCTTGGGCTCCCTCCCGAGGTAAGGTCGATCGTCCTGCCGAGCCTTACACTTGAACTCCGGCCAAGCCCCCTTGCCTGACTCTGATACTAGGCTTGGGAAGCTTGGTCTCCCTGCCGAGGTAAGGTCGAACATCCTGCCGAGCCTTACACTCGAACTCCGGCCAAGCCCCCTTGCCTGACTCTCCTACTAGGCTTGGGAAGCTTGGTCTCCCTGCCGAGATAAGGTCGAACGTCCTGCCGAGCCTTACACTCGAACTCCGGCCAAGCCCCCTTGTCTGATCTTACTTGGCTTGGGAAGCTTGGTCTCCCTGCCGAGGTAAGGTCGTATGTCCTGCCGAGCCTTACACTCAAACTCCGGCCAAGCCCCCTTGCCTGACTCTCCTACTAGGCTTGGGAAGCTTGGTCTCCCTGCCGAGGTAAGGTCGAACGTCCTGCCGAGCCTTACACTCGAACTCCGGCCAAGCCCCCTTGCCTGACTCTCCTACTAGGCTTGGGAAGCTTGGTCTCCCTGCCGAGGTAAGGTCAAACGTCCTGCCGAGCCTTACACTCGAACTCCGGCCAAGCCCCCTTGCCTGACTCTCCTAGTAGGCTTGGGAAGCTTGGTCTCCCTGCCGAGGTAAGGTCGAACGTCCTGCCGAGCCTTACACTCGAACTCCGGCCAAGCCCCCTTGCCTGATCTTACTTGGCTTGGGAAGCTTGGTCTCCCTGCCGAGGTAAGGTCGTATGTCCTGCCGAGCCTTACACTCAAACTCCGGCCAAGCCCCCTTGCCTGACTCTCCTACTAGGCTTGGGAAGCTTGGTCTCCCTGCCGAGGTAAGGTCCAACGTCCTGCCGAGCCTTACACTCGAACTCCGGCCAAGCCCCCTTGCCTGACTCTCCTAGTAGGCGTGGGAAGCTTGGTCTCCCTGCCGAGGTAAGGTCGAACGTCCTGCCGAGCCTTTCACTAGAACTCGGCCAAGCCCCTTTGCTTGACCCTACTTGGCTTGGGAAGCTTGGGCTCCCTCCCGAGGTAAGGTCGATTGTCCTGCCGAGCCTTACACTTGAACTCCGGCCGATCACCCTTGCCTGAGTCCCCTACTAGGCTTGGGAAGCTTGGTCTCCCTGCCGAGGTAAGGTCGAACGTCCTGCCGAGCCTTACAATCAAACACCGGCCAAGCCCCCTTGCCTGACATTACTTGGCTTGGGAAGCTTGGTCTCCCTGCCGAGGTAAGGTCGAACGTCCTGCCGAACCTTACAATCAAACACCGGCCAAGCCCCCTTGTCTGACATTACTTGGCTTGGGAAGCTTGGTCTCCCTGCCGAGGTAAGGCCGAAGGTCCTGCCGAGCCTTACACTTGAACTCCGGCCAAGCCCCCTTGCCTGACTCTCCTACTAGGCTTCGGAAGCTTGGTCTCCCTGCCGAGGTAAGGTCGAACATCCTGCCGAGCCTTACACTCGAACTCCGGCCAAGTCCCTTTGCCTGACTCTCCTACTAGGCTTGGGAAGCTTGGTCTCCCTGCCGAGGTAAGGTCAAATGTCCTGCCGAGCCTTACACTCGAACTCCGGCCAAGCCCCCTTGCTTGACTCTCCTACTAGGCTTGGGAAGCTTGGTCTCCCTGCCGAGGTAAGGTCGAACGTCCTGCCGAGCCTTACACTCGAACTCCGGCCAAGCCCCCTTGCCTGACTCTCCTACTAGGCTTGGGAAGCTTGGTCTCCCTGCCGAGGTAAGGTCGAACATCCTGCCGAGCCTTACACTCGAACTCCGGCCAAGCCCCCTTGCCTGACTCTCCTACTAGGCTTGGGAAGCTTGGTCTCCCTGCCGAGGTAAGGTCAAACGTCCTGCCGAGCCTTACACTCGAACTCCGGCCAAGCCCCCTTGCCTGACTCTCCTAGTAGGCTTGGGAAGCTTGGTCTCCCTGCCGAGGTAAGGTCGAACGTCCTGCCGAGCCTTACACTCGAACTCCGGCCAAGCCCCCTTGCCTGACCCTCCTACTAGGCTTTGGAAGCTTGGTCTCCCTGCCGAGGTAAGGTCGAACGTCCTGCCGAGCCTTACACTCGAACTCCGGCCAAGCCCCCTTGCCTGACTCTCCTAGTAGGCTTGGGAAGCTTGGTCTCCCTGCCGAGGTAAGGTCGAACGTCCTGCCGAGCCTTACACTCGAACTCCGGCCAAGCCCCCTTGCCTGATCTTACTTGGCTTGGGAAGCTTGGTCTACCTGCCGAGGTAAGGTCGTATGTCCTGCCGAGCCTTACAATCAAACTCCCGGCAAGCCCCCTTGCCTGACTCTCCTAGTAGGCTTGGGAAGCTTGGTCTCCCTGCCGAGGTAAGGTCGAACGTCCTGCCGAGCCTTACACTCGAACTCCGGCCAAGCCCCCTTGCCTGACTCTCCTACTAGGCTTGGGAAGCTTGGTCTCCCTGCCGAGGTAAGGTCGAACGTCCTGCCGAGCCTTACACTCGAACTCCGGCCAAGCCCCCTTCCCTGACTCTCCTACTAGGCTTGGGAAGCTTGGTCTCCCTGCCAAGATGATGTCGAACGCCCTGCCGAGCCTTACACTCGAACTCCGGCCAAGCCCCCTTGCCTGACTCTCCTACTAGGCTTGGGAGGCTTGGTCTCCCTGCCGAGGTAAGGTCGAACGTCCTGCCGAGCCTTACACTAGAACTCGGCCAAGCCCCTTTGCTTGACCCTACTTGGCTTGGGAAGCTTGGGCTCCCTCCCGAGGTAAGGTCGATCGTCCTGCCGAGCCTTACACTTGAAGTCCGGCCGAGCACCCTTGCCTGAGTCCCCTACTAGGCTTGGGAAGCTTGGTCTCCCTGCCGAGGTAAGGTCGAACGTCCTGCCGAGCCTTACAATCAAACACCGGCCAAGCCCCCTTGCCTGACTCTCCTACAAGGCTTGGGAAGCTTGGTCTCCCTGCCGAGGTAAGGTCGAAGGTCCTGCCGAGCCTAACACTTGAAATCCGGCCAAGCCCCTTTGCCTGACTCTCCTACTAGGCTTGGTTAGTTTGGTCTCCCTGCCGAGGTAAGGTCGAACGTCCTGCCGAGCCTTACACTCGAACTCCGGCCAAGCCCCCTTGCCTGACTCTCCTACTAGGCTTGGGAAGCTTGGTCTCCCTGCCGAGGTAAGGTCAAACGTCCTGCCGAGCCTTACACTCGAACTCCGGCCAAGCCCCCTTGCCTGACTCTCCTACTAGGCTTGGGAAGCTTGGTCTCCCTGCCGAGGTAAGGTCGAACGTCCTGCCGAGCCTTACACTCGAACTCCGGCCAAGCCCCCTTGCCTGACTCTCCTACTAGGCTTGGGAAGCTTGGTCTCCCTGCCGAGGTAAGGTCGAACGTCCTGCCGAGCCTTCCACTAGAACTCGGCCAAGCCCCCTGGCGTGACCCAACTTGGCTTGGGAAGCTTGGGCTCCCTCCCGAGGTAAGGTCGATCGTCCTGCCGAGCCTTACACTCGAACTCCGGCCAAGCCCCCTTGCCTGACTCTCCTACTAGGCTTGGGAAGCTTGGTCTCCCTGCCGAGGTAAGGTCGAACGTCCTGCCGAGCCTTCCACTAGAACTCGGCCAAGCCCCCTGGCGTGACCCAACTTGGCTTGGGAAGCTTGGGCTCCCTGCCGAGGTAAGGTCGAACATCCTGCCGAGCCTTACACTCGAACTCCGGCCAAGCCCCCTTGCCTGACTCTGATACTAGGCTTGGGAAGCTTGGTCTCCCTGCCGAGGTAAGGTCAAACGTCCTGCCGAGCCTTACACTAGAACTCCGGCCAAGCCCCCTTGCCTGACTCTCCTACTGGGCTTTGGAAGCTTGGTCTCCCTGCCGAGGTAAGGTCGAACGTCCTGCCGAGCCTTACACTCGAACTCCGGCCAAGCCCCCTTGCCTGACTCTCCTAGTAGGCTTGGGAAGCTTGGTCTCCCTGCCGAGGTAAGGTCGAACGTCCTGCCGAGCCTTACACTCGAACTCCGGCCAAGCCCCCTTGCCTGATCTTACTTGGCTTGGGAAGCTTGGTCTACCTGCCGAGGTAAGGTCGTATGTCCTGCCGAGCCTTACAATCAAACTCCCGGCAAGCCCCCTTGCCTGACTCTCCTAGTAGGCTTGGGAAGCTTGGTCTCCCTGCCGAGGTAAGGTCGAACGTCCTGCCGAGCCTTACACTCGAACTCCGGCCAAGCCCCCTTGCCTGACTCTCCTACTAGGCTTGGGAAGCTTGGTCTCCCTGCCGAGGTAAGGTCGAACGTCCTGCCGAGCCTTACACTCGAACTCCGGCCAAGCCCCCTTCCCTGACTCTCCTACTAGGCTTGGGAAGCTTGGTCTCCCTGCCAAGATGATGTCGAACGCCCTGCCGAGCCTTACACTCGAACTCCGGCCAAGCCCCCTTGCCTGACTCTCCTACTAGGCTTGGGAGGCTTGGTCTCCCTGCCGAGGTAAGGTCGAACGTCCTGCCGAGCCTTACACTAGAACTCGGCCAAGCCCCTTTGCTTGACCCTACTTGGCTTGGGAAGCTTGGGCTCCCTCCCGAGGTAAGGTCGATCGTCCTGCCGAGACTTACACTTGAAGTCCGGCCGAGCACCCTTGCCTGAGTCCCCTACTAGGCTTGGGAAGCTTGGTCTCCCTGCCGAGGTAAGGTCGAACGTCCTGCCGAGCCTTACAATCAAACACCGGCCAAGCCCCCTTGCCTGACTCTCCTACAAGGCTTGGGAAGCTTGGTCTCCCTGCCGAGGTAAGGTCGAAGGTCCTGCCGAGCCTAACACTTGAAATCCGGCCAAGCCCCTTTGCCTGACTCTCCTACTAGGCTTGGTTAGTTTGGTCTCCCTGCCGAGGTAAGGTCGAACGTCCTGCCGAGCCTTACACTCGAACTCCGGCCAAGCCCCCTTGCCTGACTCTCCTACTAGGCTTGGGAAGCTTGGTCTCCCTGCCGAGGTAAGGTCAAACGTCCTGCCGAGCCTTACACTCGAACTCCGGCCAAGCCCCCTTGCCTGACTCTCCTACTAGGCTTGGGAAGCTTGGTCTCCCTGCCGAGGTAAGGTCGAACGTCCTGCCGAGCCTTACACTCGAACTCCGGCCAAGCCCCCTTGCCTGACTCTCCTACTAGGCTTGGGAAGCTTGGTCTCCCTGCCGAGGTAAGGTCGAACGTCCTGCCGAGCCTTCCACTAGAACTCGGCCAAGCCCCCTGGCGTGACCCAACTTGGCTTGGGAAGCTTGGGCTCCCTCCCGCGGTAAGGTCGATCGTCCTGCCGAGCCTTACACTCGAACTCCGGCCAAGCCCCCTTGCCTGACTCTCCTACTAGGCTTGGGAAGCTTGGTCTCCCTGCCGAGGTAAGGTCGAACGTCCTGCCGAGCCTTCCACTAGAACTCGGCCAAGCCCCCTGGCGTGACCCAACTTGGCTTGGGAAGCTTGGGCTCCCTGCCGAGGTAAGGTCGAACATCCTGCCGAGCCTTACACTCGAACTCCGGCCAAGCCCCCTTGCCTGACTCTGATACTAGGCTTGGGAAGCTTGGTCTCCCTGCCGAGGTAAGGTCAAACGTCCTGCCGAGCCTTACACTAGAACTCCGGCCAAGCCCCCTTGCCTGACTCTCCTACTGGGCTTGGGAAGCTTGGTCTCCCTGCCGAGGTAAGGTCGAACGTCCTGCCGAGCCTTACACTCGAACTCCGGCCAAGCCCCCTTGCCTGACTCTCCTACTAGGCTTGGGAAGCTTGGTCTCCCTGCCGAGGTAAGGTCGAACGTCCTGCCGAGCCTTACACTCGAACTCCGGACAAGCCCCCTTGCCTGACTCTCCTACTAGGCTTGGGAAGCTTGGTCTCCCTCCCGAGGTAAGGTCGATCGTCCTGCCGAGCCTTACACTTGAACTCCGGCCAAGCCCCCTTGCCTGACTCTGATACTAGGCTTGGGAAGCTTGGTCTCCCTGCCGAGGTAAGGTCGAACATCCTGCCGAGCCTTACACTCGAACTCCGGCCAAGCCCCCTTGCCTGACTCTCCTACTAGGCTTGGGAAGCTTGGTCTCCCTGCCGAGATAAGGTCGAACGTCCTGCCGAGCCTTACACTCGAACTCCGGCCAAGCCCCCTTGTCTGATCTTACTTGGCTTGGGAAGCTTGGTCTCCCTGCCGAGGTAAGGTCGTATGTCCTGCCGAGCCTTACACTCAAACTCCGGCCAAGCCCCCTGCCTGACTCTCCTACTAGGCTTGGGAAGCTTGGTCTCCCTGCCGAGGTAAGGTCGAACGTCCTGCCGAGCCTTACACTCGAACTCCGGCCAAGCCCCCTTGCCTGACTCTCCTACTAGGCTTGGGAAGCTTGGTCTCCCTGCCGAGGTAAGGTCAAACGTCCTGCCGAGCCTTACACTCGAACTCCGGCCAAGCCCCCTTGCCTGACTCTCCTAGTAGGCTTGGGAAGCTTGGTCTCCCTGCCGAGGTAAGGTCGAACGTCCTGCCGAGCCTTACACTCGAACTCCGGCCAAGCCCCCTTGCCTGATCTTACTTGGCTTGGGAAGCTTGGTCTCCCTGCCGAGGTAAGGTCGTATGTCCTGCCGAGCCTTACACTCAAACTCCGGCCAAGCCCCCTTGCCTGACTCTCCTACTAGGCTTGGGAAGCTTGGTCTCCCTGCCGAGGTAAGGTCCAACGTCCTGCCGAGCCTTACACTCGAACTCCGGCCAAGCCCCCTTGCCTGACTCTCCTAGTAGGCGTGGGAAGCTTGGTCTCCCTGCCGAGGTAAGGTCGAACGTCCTGCCAAGCCTTTCACTAGAACTCGGCCAAGCCCCTTTGCTTGACCCTACTTGGCTTGGGAAGCTTGGGCTCCCTCCCGAGGTAAGGTTGATTGTCCTGCCGAGCCTTACACTTGAACTCCGGCCGATCACCCTTGCCTGAGTCCCCTACTAGGCTTGGGAAGCTTGGTCTCCCTGCCGAGGTAAGGTCGAACGTCCTGCCGAGCCTTACAATCAAACACCGGCCAAGCCCCCTTGCCTGAAATTACTTGGCTTGGGAAGCTTGGTCTCCCTGCCGAGGTAAGGTCGAACGTCCTGCCGAACCTTACAATCAAACACCGGCCAAGCCCCCTTGTCTGACATTACTTGGCTTGGGAAGCTTGGTCTCCCTGCCGAGGTAAGGCCGAAGGTCCTGCCGAGCCTTACACTTGAACTCCGGCCAAGCCCCCTTGCCTGACTCTCCTACTAGGCTTCGGAAGCTTGGTCTCCCTGCCGAGGTAAGGTCGAACATCCTGCCGAGCCTTACACTCGAACTCCGGCCAAGTCCCTTTGCCTGACTCTCCTACTAGGCTTGGGAAGCTTGGTCTCCCTGCCGAGGTAAGGTCAAATGTCCTGCCGAGCCTTACACTCGAACTCCGGCCAAGCCCCCTTGCTTGACTCTCCTACTAGGCTTGGGAAGCTTGGTCTCCCTGCCGAGGTAAGGTCGAACGTCCTGCCGAGCCTTACACTCGAACTCCGGCCAAGCCCCCTTGCCTGACTCTCCTACTAGGCTTGGGAAGCTTGGTCTCCCTGCCGAGGTAAGGTCGAACATCCTGCCGAGCCTTACACTCGAACTCCGGCCAAGCCCCCTTGCCTGACTCTCCTACTAGGCTTGGGAAGCTTGGTCTCCCTGCCGAGGTAAGGTCAAACGTCCTGCCGAGCCTTACACTCGAACTCCGGCCAAGCCCCCTTGCCTGACTCTCCTAGTAGGCTTGGGAAGCTTGGTCTCCCTGCCGAGGTAAGGTCGAACGTCCTGCCGAGCCTTACACTCGAACTCCGGCCAAGCCCCCTTGCCTGACCCTCCTACTAGGCTTTGGAAGCTTGGTCTCCCTGCCGAGGTAAGGTCGAACGTCCTGCCGAGCCTTACACTCGAACTCCGGCCAAGCCCCCTTGCCTGACTCTCCTAGTAGGCTTGGGAAGCTTGGTCTCCCTGCCGAGGTAAGGTCGAACGTCCTGCCGAGCCTTACACTCGAACTCCGGCCAAGCCCCCTTGCCTGACCCTCCTACTAGGCTTTGGAAGCTTGGTCTCCCTGCCGAGGTAAGGTCGAACGTCCTGCCGAGCCTTACACTCGAACTCTGGCCAAGCCCCCTTGCCTGACTCTCCTAGTAGGCTTGGGAAGCTTGGTCTCCCTGCCGAGGTAAGGTCGAACGTCCTGCCGAGCCTTACACTCGAACTCCGGCCAAGCCCCCTTGCCTGATCTTACTTGGCTTGGGAAGCTTGGTCTACCTGCCGAGGTAAGGTCGTATGTCCTGCCGAGCCTTACACTCAAACTCCTGGCAAGCCCCCTTGCCTGACTCTCCTAGTAGGCTTGGGAAGCTTGGTCTCCCTGCCGAGGTAAGGTCGAACGTCCTGCCGAGCCTTACACTCGAACTCCGGCCAAGCCCCCTTGCCTGACTCTCCTACTAGGCTTGGGAAGCTTGGTCTCCCTGCCGAGGTAAGGTCGAACGTCCTGCCGAGCCTTACACTCGAACTCCGGCCAAGCCCCCTTCCCTGACTCTCCTACTAGGCTTGGGAAGCTTGGTCTCCCTGCCAAGATGATGTCGAACGCCCTGCCGAGCCTTACACTCGAACTCCGGCCAAGCCCCCTTGCCTGACTCTCCTACTAGGCTTGGGAAGCTTGGTCTCCCTGCCGAGGTAAGGTCGAACGTCCTGCCGAGCCTTACACTCGAACTCCGGCCAAGCCCCCTTGCCTGACCCTCCTACTAGGCTTTGGAAGCTTGGTCTCCCTGCCGAGGTAAGGTCGAACGTCCTGCCGAGCCTTACACTCGAACTCCGGCCAAGCCCCCTTGCCTGACTCTCCTAGTAGGCTTGGGAAGCTTGGTCTCCCTGCCGAGGTAAGGTCGAACGTCCTGCCGAGCCTTACACTCGAACTCCGGCCAAGCCCCCTTGCCTGATCTTACTTGGCTTGGGAAGCTTGGTCTACCTGCCGAGGTAAGGTCGTATGTCCTGCCGAGCCTTACACTCAAACTCCCGGCAAGCCCCCTTGCCTGACTCTCCTAGTAGGCTTGGGAAGCTTGGTCTCCCTGCCGAGGTAAGGTCGAACGTCCTGCCGAGCCTTACACTCGAACTCCGGCCAAGCCCCCTTGCCTGACTCTCCTACTAGGCTTGGGAAGCTTGGTCTCCCTGCCGAGGTAAGGTCGAACGTCCTGCCGAGCCTTACACTCGAACTCCGGCCAAGCCCCCTTCCCTGACTCTCCTACTAGGCTTGGGAAGCTTGGTCTCCCTGCCAAGATGATGTCGAACGCCCTGCCGAGCCTTACACTCGAACTCCGGCCAAGCCCCCTTGCCTGACTCTCCTACTAGGCTTGGGAGGCTTGGTCTCCCTGCCGAGGTAAGGTCGAACGTCCTGCCGAGCCTTACACTAGAACTCGGCCAAGCCCCTTTGCTTGACCCTACTTGGCTTGGGAAGCTTGGGCTCCCTCCCGAGGTAAGGTCGATCGTCCTGCCGAGCCTTACACTTGAAGTCCGGCCGAGCACCCTTGCCTGAGTCCCCTACTAGGCTTGGGAAGCTTGGTCTCCCTGCCGAGGTAAGGTCGAACGTCCTGCCGAGCCTTACAATCAAACACCGGCCAAGCCCCCTTGCCTGACTCTCCTACAAGGCTTGGGAAGCTTGGTCTCCCTGCCGAGGTAAGGTCGAAGGTCCTGCCGAGCCTAACACTTGAAATCCGGCCAAGCCCCTTTGCCTGACTCTCCTACTAGGCTTGGTTAGTTTGGTCTCCCTGCCGAGGTAAGGTCGAACGTCCTGCCGAGCCTTACACTCGAACTCCGGCCAAGCCCCCTTGCCTGACTCTCCTACTAGGCTTGGGAAGCTTGGTCTCCCTGCCGAGGTAAGGTCGAACATCCTGCCGAGCCTTACACTCGAACTCCGGCCAAGCCCCCTTGCCTGACTCTCCTACTAGGCTTGGGAAGCTTGGTCTCCCTGCCGAGGTAAGGTCAAACGTCCTGCCGAGCCTTACACTCGAACTCCGGCCAAGCCCCCTTGCCTGACTCTCCTACTAGGCTTGGGAAGCTTGGTCTCCCTGCCGAGGTAAGGTCGAACGTCCTGCCGAGCCTTACACTCGAACTCCGGCCAAGCCCCCTTGCCTGACTCTCCTACTAGGCTTGGGAAGCTTGGTCTCCCTGCCGAGGTAAGGTCGAACGTCCTGCCGAGCCTTCCACTAGAACTCGGCCAAGCCCCCTGGCGTGACCCAACTTGGCTTGGGAAGCTTGGGCTCCCTCCCGAGGTAAGGTCGATCGTCCTGCCGAGCCTTACACTCGAACTCCGGCCAAGCCCCCTTGCCTGACTCTCCTACTAGGCTTGGGAAGCTTGGTCTCCCTGCCGAGGTAAGGTCGAATGTCCTGCCGAGCCTTCCACTAGAACTCGGCCAAGCCCCCTGGCGTGACCCAACTTGGCTTGGGAAGCTTGGGCTCCCTGCCGAGGTAAGGTCGAACATCCTGCCGAGCCTTACACTCGAACTCCGTCCAAGCCCCCTTGCCTGACTCTGATACTAGGCTTGGGAAGCTTGGTCTCCCTGCCGAGGTAAGGTCGAACGTCCTGCCGAGCCTTACACTCGAACTCCGGCCAAGCCCCCTTGCCTGACTCTCCTACTAGGCTTGGGAAGCTTGGTCTCCCTGCCGAGGTAAGGTCGAACGTCCTGCCGAGCCTTACACTCGAACTCCGGACAAGCCCCCTTGCCTGACTCTCCTACTAGGCTTGGGAAGCTTGGTCTCCCTGCCGAGGTAAGGTCGAACGTCCTGCCGAGCCTTACACTCGAACTCCGGCCAAGCCCCCTTGCCTGACTCTCCTACCAGGCTTGGGAAGCTTGGTCTCCCTGCCGAGGTAAGGTCGAACGTCCTGCCGAGCCTTACACTCGAACTCCGGCCAAGCCCCCTTGCCTGACTCTCCTACTAGGCTTGGGAAGCTTGGTCTCCCTGCCGAGGTAAGGTCAAACGTCCTGCCGAGCCTTACACTAGAACTCGGCCAAGCCCCCTGGCGTGACCCAACTTGGCTTGGGAAGCTTGCGCTCCCTGCCGAGGTAAGGTCGATCGTCCTGCCGAGCCTTACACTCGAACTCCGGCCAAGCCCCCTTGCCTGACTCTCCTACTAGGCTTGGGAAGCTTGGTCTCCCTGCCGAGGTAAGGTCGAACGTCCTGCCGAGCCTTACACTCGAACTCCGGCCAAGCCCCCTTGCCTGACTCTCCTACTAGGCTTGGGAAGCTTGGTCTCCCTGCCGAGGTAAGGTCAAACGTCCTGCCGAGCCTTACACTCGAACTCCGGCCAAGCCCCCTTGCCTGACTCTCCTAGTAGGCTTGGGAAGCTTGGTCTCCCTGCCGAGGTAAGGTCGAACGTCCTGCCGAGCCTTACACTCGAACTCCGGCCAAGCCCCCTTGCCTGACTCTCCTACTAGGCTTGGGAAGTTTGGTCTCCCTGCCGAGGTAAGGTCGGACGTCCTGCCGAGCCTTACACTCGAACTCCGGCCAAGCCCCCTTGCCTGATCTTACTTGGCTTGGGAAGCTTGGTCTCCCTGCCGAGGTAAGGTCGTATGTCCTGCCGAGCCTTACACTCAAACTCCGGCCAAGCCCCCTTGCCTGACTCTCCTACTAGGCTTGGGAAGCTTGGTCTCCCTGCCGAGGTAAGGTCGAACGTCCTGCCGAGCCTTACACTCGAACTCCGGCCAAGCCCCCTTGCCTGACTCTCCTAGTAGGCGTGGGAAGCTTGGTCTCCCTGCCGAGGTAAAATCGAACGTCCTGCCGAGCCTTTCACTAGAACTCGGCCAAGCCCCTTTGCTTGACCCTACTTGGCTTGGGAAGCTTGGGCTCCCTCCCGAGGTAAGGTCGATTGTCCTGCCGAGCCTTACACTTGAACTCCGGCCGATCACCCTTGCCTGAGTCCCCTACTAGGCTTGGGAAGCTTGGTCTCCCTGCCGAGGTAAAGGTCGAACGTCCTGCCGAGCCTTACAATCAAACACCGGCCAAGCCACCTTGCCTGACATTACTTGGCTTGGGAAGCTTGGTCTCCCTGCCGAGGTAAGGTCGAACGTCCTGCCGAGCCTTACACTTGAACTCCGGCCAAGCCCCCTTGCCTGACTCTCCTACTAGGCTTGGGAAGCTTGGTCTCCCTGCCGAGGTAAGGTCGAACATCCTGCCGAGCCTTACACTCGAACTCCGGCCAAGCCCCCTTGCCTGACTCTCCTACTAGGCTTGGGAAGCTTGGTCTCCCTGCCGAGGTAAGGTCAAACGTCCTGCCGAGCCTTACACTCGAACTCCGGCCAAGCCCCCTTGCCTGACTCTCCTACTAGGCTTGTGAAGCGTGGTCTCCCTGCCGAGGTAAGGTCGAACGTCCTGCCGAGCCATACACTCAAACTCCGGCCAAGCCCCCTTGCCTGACTCTCCTACTAGGCTTGGGAAACTTGGTCTCCCTGCCGAGGTAAGGTCGAACGTCCTGCCGAGCCTTACACTCGAACTCCGGCCAAGCCCCCTTGCCTGACTCTCCTACTAGGCTTGGGAAGCTTGGTCTCCCTGCCGAGGTAAGGTCGAACGTCCTGCCGAGCCTTACACTCGAACTCCGGCCAAGCCCCCTTGCCTGACTCTCCTACTAGGCTTGGGAAGCTTGGTCTCCCTGCCGAGGTAAGGTCGAACGTCCTTCCGAGCCTTACGCTAGAACTCGGCCAAGCCCCCTGGCGTGACCCAACTTGGCTTGGGAAGCTTGCGCTCCCTCCCGAGGTAAGGTCGATCGTCCTGCCGAGCCTTACACTTGAACTCCGGCCAAGCACCCTTGCCTGAGTCTCCTAGTAGGCTTGGGAAGCTTTGTCTCCCTGCCGAGGTAAGGTCGAACGTCCTGCCGAACCTTACAATCAAACACCGGCCAAGCCCCCTTGCCTGACATTACTTGGCTTGGGAAGCTTGGTCTCCCTGCCGAGGTAAGGCCGAAGGTCCTGCCGAGCCTTACACTTGAACTCCGGCCAAGCCCCCTTGCCTGACTCTCTTACTAGGCTTGGGAAGCTTGGTCTCCCTGCCGAGGTAAGGTCGTATGTCCTGCCGAGCCTTACACTCGAACTCCGGCCAAGCCCCCTTGCCTGACTCTCCTACTAGGCTTGGGAAGCTTGGTCTCCCTGCCGAGGTAAGGTCGAACGTCCTGCCGAGCCTTACACTCGAACTCCGGCCAAGCCCCCTTGCCTGACTCTCCTACTAGGCTTGGGAAGCTTGGTCTCCCTGCCGAGGTAAGGTCAAACGTCCTGCCGAGCCTTACACTAGAACTCGGCCAAGCCCCCTGGCGTGACCCAACCTGGCTTGGGAAGCGTGCGCTCCCTGCCGAGGTAAGGTCGATCGTCCTGCCGAGCCTTACACTCGAACTCCGGCCAAGCCCCCTTGCCTGACTCTCCTACTAGGCTTGGGAAGCTTGGTCTCCCTGCCGAGGTAAGGTCGAACGTCCTGCCGAGCCTTACACTCGAACTCCGGCCAAGCCCCCTTGCCTGACTCTCCTACTAGGCTTGGGAAGCTTGGTCTCCCTGCCGAGGTAAGGTCAAACGTCCTGCCGAGCCTTACACTCGAACTCCGGCCAAGCCCCCTTGCCTGACTCTCCTAGTAGGCTTGGGAAGCTTGGTCTCCCTGCCGAGGTAAGGTCGAACGTCCTGCCGAGCCTTACACTCGAACTCCGGCCAAGCCCCCTTGCCTGACTCTCCTACTAGGCTTGGGAAGTTTGGTCTCCCTGCCGAGGTAAGATCGAACATCCTGCCGAGCCTTACACTCGAACTCCGGCCAACCCCCCTTGCCTGACTCTCCTTCTAGGTTTGGGAAGCTTGGTCTCCCTGCCGAGGTAAGGTCGTATGTCCTGCCGAGCCTTACACTCAAACTCCGGCCAAGCCCCCTTGCCTGACTCTCCTAGTAGGCTTGGGAAGCTTGGTCTCCCTGCCGAGGTAAGGTCGAACGTCCTGCCGAGCCTTACACTCGAACTCCGGCCAAGCCCCCTTGCCTGACTCTCCTAGTAGGCGTGGGAAGCTTGGTCTCCCTGCCGAGGTAAGGTCGAACGTCCTGCCGAGCCTTTCACTAGAACTCGGCCAAGCCCCTTTGCTTGACCCTACTTGGCTTGGGAAGCTTGCGCTCCCTCCCGAGGTAAGGTCGATCGTCCTGCCGAGCCTTACACTTGAACTCCGGCCAAGCACCCTTGCCTGAGTCTCCTAGTAGGCTTGGGAAGCTTTGTCTCCCTGCCGAGGTAAGGTCGAACGTCCTGCCGAACCTTACAATCAAACACCGGCCAAGCCCCCTTGCCTGACATTACTTGGCTTGGGAAGCTTGGTCTCCCTGCCGAGGTAAGGCCGAAGGTCCTGCCGAGCCTTACACTTGAACTCCGGCCAAGCCCCCTTGCCTGACTCTCCTACTAGGCTTCGGAAGCTTGGTCTCCCTGCCGAGGTAAGGTCGAACATCCTGCCGAGCCTTACACTCGAACTCCGGCCAAGTCCCTTTGCCTGACTCTCCTACTAGGCTTGGGAAGCTTGGTCTCCCTGCCGAGGTAAGGTCGAACGTCCTGCCGAGCCTTACACTCGAACTCCGGCCAAGCCCCCTTGCCTGACTCTCCTACTAGGCTTGGGAAGCTTGGTCTCCCTGCCGAGGTAAGGTCGAACGTCCTTCCGAGCCTTACGCTAGAACTCGGCCAAGCCCCCTGGCGTGACCCAACTTGGCTTGGGAAGCTTGCGCTCCCTCCCGAGGTAAGGTCGATCGTCCTGCCGAGCCTTACACTTGAACTCCGGCCAAGCACCCTTGCCTGAGTCTCCTAGTAGGCTTGGGAAGCTTTGTCTCCCTGCCGAGGTAAGGTCGAACGTCCTGCCGAACCTTACAATCAAACACCGGCCAAGCCCCCTTGCCTGACATTACTTGGCTTGGGAAGCTTGGTCTCCCTGCCGAGGTAAGGCCGAAGGTCCTGCCGAGCCTTACACTTGAACTCCGGCCAAGCCCCCTTGCCTGACTCTCCTACTAGGCTTCGGAAGCTTGGTCTCCCTGCCGAGGTAAGGTCGAACATCCTGCCGAGCCTTACACTCGAACTCCGGCCAAGTCCCTTTGCCTGACTCTCCTACTAGGCTTGGGAAGCTTGGTCTCCCTGCCGAGGTAAGGTCAAATGTCCTGCCGAGCCTTACACTCGAACTCCGGCCAAGCCCCCTTGCTTGACTCCCCTACTAGGCTTGGGAAGCTTGGTCTCCCTGCCGAGGTAAGGTCGAACGTCCTGCCGAGCCTTACACTCGAACTCCGGCCAAGCCGCCTTGCCTGACTCTCCTACTAGGCTTGGGAAGCTTGGTCTCCCTGCCGAGGTAAGGTCGAACGTCCTGCCGAGCCTTACACTCGAACTCCGGCCAAGCCCCCTTGCCTGACTCTCCTACTAGGCTTGGGAAGCTTGGTCTCCCTGCCGAGGTAAGGTCAAACGTCCTGCCGAGCCTTACACTCGAACTCCGGCCAAGCCCCCTTGCCTGACTCTCCTACAAGGCTTGGGAAGCTTGGTCTCCCTGCCGAGGTAAGGTCGAACGTCCTGCCGAGCCTTACACTCGAACTCCGGCCAAGCCCCCTTGCCTGACCCTCCTACTAGGCTTTGGAAGCTTGGTCTCCCTGCCGAGGTAAGGTCGAACGTCCTGCCGAGCCTTACACTCGAACTCCGGACAAGCCCCCTTGCCTGACTCTCCTAGTAGGCTTGGGAAGCTTGGTCTCCCTGCCGAGGTAAGGTCGAACGTCCTGCCGAGCCTTACACTCGAACTCCGGCCAAGCCCCCTTGCCTGATCTTACTTGGCTTGGGAAGCTTGGTCTACCTGCCGACGTAAGGTCGTATGTCCTGCCGAGCCTTACACTCAAACTCCGGGCAAGCCCCCTTGCCTGACTCTCCTAGTAGGCTTGGGAAGCTTGGTCTCCCTGCCGAGGTAAGGTCGAACGTCCTGCCGAGCCTTACACTCGAACTCCGGCCAAGCCCCCTTGCCTGACGCTCCTACTAGGCTTGGGAAGCTTGGTCTCCCTGCCGAGGTAAGGTCGAAGGTCCTGCCGAGCCTTACACTCGAACTCCGGCCAAGCCCCCTTCCCTGACTCTCCTACTAGGCTTGGGAAGCTTGGTCTCCCTGCCAAGATGATGTCGAACGCCCTGCCGAGCCTTACACTCGAACTCCGGCCAAGCCCCCTTGCCTGACTCTCCTACTAGGCTTGGGAGGCTTGGTCTCCCTGCCGAGGTAAGGTCGAACGTCCTGCCGAGCCTTACACTAGAACTCGGCCAAGCCCCTTTGCTTGACCCTACTTGGCTTGGGAAGCTTGGGCTCCCTCCCGAGGTAAGGTCGATCGTCCTGCCGAGCCTTACACTTGAAGTCCGGCCGAGCACCCTTGCCTGAGTCCCCTACTAGGCTTGGGAAGCTTGGTCTCCCTGCCGAGGTAAGGTCGAACGTCCTGCCGAGCCTTACAATCAAACACCGGCCAAGCCCCCTTGCCTGACTCTCCTACAAGGCTTGGGAAGCTTGGTCTCCCTGCCGAGGTAAGGTCGAAGGTCCTGCCGAGCCTAACACTTGAACTCCGGCCAAGCCCCTTTGCCTGACTCTCCTACTAGGCTTGGTTAGTTTGGTCTCCCTGCCGAGGTAAGGTCGAACGTCCTGCCGAGCCTTACACTCGAACTCCGGCCAAGCCCCCTTGCCTGACTCTCCTACTAGGCTTGGGAAGCTTGGTCTCCCTGCCGAGGTAAGGTCGAACATCCTGCCCAGCCTTACACTCGAACTCCGGCCAAGCCCCCTTGCCTGACTCTCCTACTAGGCTTGGGAAGCTTGGTCTCCCTGCCGAGGTAAGGTCAAATGTCCTGCCGAGCCTTACACTCGAACTCCGGCCAAGCCCCCTTGCCTGACTCTCCTACTAGGCTTGGGAAGCTTGGTCTCCCTGCCGAGGTAAGGTCGAACGTCCTGCCGAGCCTTACACTCGAACTCCGGACAAGCCCCCTTGCCTGACTCTCCTACTAGGCTTGGGAAGTTTGGTCTCCCTGCCGAGGTAAGGTCGAACGTCCTGCCGAGCCTTACACTCGAACTCCGGCCAAGCCCCCTTGCCTGGCTCTCCTACTAGGCTTGGGAAGCTTGGTCTCCCTGCCGAGGTAAGGTCGAACGTCCTGCCGAGCCTTACACTCGAACTCCGGCCAAGCCCCCTTGCCTGACTCTCCTACTAGGCTCGGGAAGCTTGGTCTCCCTGCCGAGGTAAGGTCGTATGTCCTGCCGAGCCTTACACTCGAACTCCGGCCAAGCCCCCTTGCCTGACTCTCCTACTAGGCTTGGGAAGCTTGGTCTCCCTGGCGAGGTAAGGTCGAACGTCCTGCCGAGCCTTCCACTAGAACTCGGCCAAGCCCCCTGGCGTGCCCCAACTTGGCTTGGGAAGCTTGGGCTCCCTCCCGAGGTAAGGTCGATCGTCCTGCCGAGCCTTACACTTGAACTCCGGCCAAGCACCCTTGCCTGAGTCCCCTACTAGGCTTGGGAAGCTTGGTCTCCCTGCCGAGGTAAGGTCGAACGTCCTGCCGAACCTTACAATCAAACACCGGCCAAGCCCCCTTGCCTGACATTACTTGGCTTGGGAAGCTTGGTCTCCCTGCCGAGGTAAGGTCGAACATCCTGCCGAGCCTTACACTCGAACTCCGGCCAAGCCCCCTTGCCTGACTCTGATACTAGGCTTGGGAAGCTTGGTCTCCCTGCCGAGGTAAGGTCAAACGTCCTGCCGAGCCTTACACTAGAACTCCGGCCAAGCCCCCTTGCCCGACTCTCCTACTGGGCTTGGGAAGCTTGGTCTCCCTGCCGAGGTAAGGTCGAACGTCCTGCCGAGCCTTACACTCGAACTCCGGCCAAGCCCCCTTGCCTGACTCTCCTACTAGGCTTGGGAAGCTTGGTCTCCCTGCCGAGGTAAGGTCGAACGTCCTGCCGAGCCTTACACTCGAACTCCGGCCAAGCCCCCTTGCCTGACTCTCCTACTAGGCTTGGGAAGCTTGGTCTCCCTGCCGAGGTAAGGTCGAACGTCCTGCCGAGCCTTACACTCGAACTCCGGCCAAGCCCCCTTGCCTGACTCTCCTACCAGGCTTGGGAAGCTTGGTCTCCCTGCCGAGGTAAGGTCGAAGGTCCTGCCGAGCCTTACACTCGAACTCCGGCCAAGCCCCCTTGCCTGACTCTCCTACTAGGCTTGGGAAGCTTGGTCTCCATGCCGAGGTAAGGTCGAACGTCCTGCCGAGCCTTACACTCGAACTCCGGCCAAGCCCCCTGCCTGACTCTCCTACTAGGCTTGGGAAGCTTGGTCTCCCTGCCGAGGTAAGGTCGAACGTCCTGCCGAGCCTTACACTCGAACTCCGGCCAAGCCCCCTTGCCTGATCTTACTTGGCTTGGGAAGCTTGGTCTCCCTGCCGAGGTAAGGTCGTATGTCCTGCCGAGCCTTACACTCAAACTCCGGCCAAGCCCCCTTGCCTGACTCTCCTAGTAGGCTTGGGAAGCTTGGTCTCCCTGCCGAGGTAAGGTCGAACGTCCTGCCGAGCCTTACACTCGAACTCCGGCCAAGCCCCCTTGCCTGACTCTCCTACTAGGCTTGGGAAGCTTGGTCTCCCTGCCAAGATAATGTCGAACGCCCTGCCGAGCCTTACACTCGAACTCCGGACAAGCCTTTATGCCTGACTCTCCTACAGGGCTTGGGAAGCTAGGTTTCCCTGCCGAGGTAAGGTCGAACGTCCTGCCGAGCTTTACACTCGAACTCCGGCCAAGCCCCCTTGCCTGACTCTCCTACTAGGCTTGGGAAGCTTGGTCTCCCTGCCGAGGTGAGGTCGAACTTCCTGCCGAGCCTTACACTCGAACTCTGCCCAAGCCCCCTTGCCTGAGTCTCCTACTAGGCTTGGGAAGCTTGGTCTCCGTGCCGCGGTAAGGTCGAACATCCTGCCGAGCCTTACACTCGAACTCTGGCCAGGCCCCCCTGCCTGAATCTCCTACTAGGCTTGGGAAGCTTGGTCTCCCTGCCGAGGTAAGGTCGAACGTCCTGCCAAGCCTTACACTCGAACTCTGGCCAAGCCCCCTTGCCTGACCCTAGTAGGCTTGGGAAGCTTGGTCTCCCTGCCGAGGTACGGTCGAACGTCCTGCCGAGCCTTACAATCGAACACAGGCCAAGCCCCCTTGCCTGACATTACTTGGCTTGGCAAGCTTGGTCTCCCTGCCGAGGTAAGGTCAAATGTCCTGCCGAGCCTTACACTCGAACTCCGGCCAAGCCCCCTTGCCTGACTCTCCTACTAGGCTTGGGAAGTTTGGTCTCCCTGCCGAGGTAAGGTCGAACGTCCTGCCGAGCCTTACACTCGAACTCCGGCCAAGCCCCCTTGCCTGACTCTCCTACTAGGCTTGGGAAGCTTGGTCTCCCTGCCAAGATAATGTCGAACGTCCTGCCGAGCCTTACACTCGAACTCCGGCCAAGCCCCCTTGCCTGACTCTCCTACTGGGCTTGGGAAGCTAGGTTTCCCTGCCGAGATAAGGTCGAACGTCCTGCCGAGCCTTACACTCGAACTCCGGCCAAGCCCCCTTGCCTGACTCTCCTACTAGGCTTGGGAAGCTTGGTCTCCCTGCCGAGGTAAGGTCGAACGTCCTGCCGAGCCTTACACTCGAACTCCGGCCAAGCCCCCTTGCCTGAATCTCCTACTAGGCTTGGGAAGCTTGGTCTCCCTGCCGAGGTAAGGTCAAACGTCCTGCCGAGCCTTACACTCGAACTCCGGCCAAGCCCCCTTGCCTGACTCTCCGACTAGGCTTGGGAAGCTTGGTCTCCCTGCCGAGGTAAGGTCGAACGTCCTGCCGAGCCTTTCACTAGAACTCGGCCAAGCCCCTTTGCTTGACCCTACTTGGCTTGGGAAGCTTGCGCTCCCTCCCGAGGTAAGGTCGATCGTCCTGCCGAGCCTTACACTTGAACTCCGGCCAAGCACCCTTGCCTGAGTCTCCTAGTAGGCTTGGGAAGCTTTGTCTCCCTGCCGAGGTAAGGTCGAACGTCCTGCCGAACCTTACAATCAAACACCGGCCAAGCCCCCTTGCCTGACATTACTTGGCTTGGGAAGCTTGGTCTCCCTGCCGAGGTAAGGCCGAAGGTCCTGCCGAGCCTTACACTTGAACTCCGGCCAAGCCCCCTTGCCTGACTCTCCTACTAGGCTTCGGAAGCTTGGTCTCCCTGCCGAGGTAAGGTCGAACATCCTGCCGAGCCTTACACTCGAACTCCGGCCAAGTCCCTTTGCCTGACTCTCCTACTAGGCTTGGGAAGCTTGGTCTCCCTGCCGAGGTAAGGTCGAACGTCCTGCCGAGCCTTACACTCGAACTCCGGCCAAGCCCCCTTGCCTGACTCTCCTACTAGGCTTGGGAAGCTTGGTCTCCCTGCCGAGGTAAGGTCGAACGTCCTTCCGAGCCTTACGCTAGAACTCGGCCAAGCCCCCTGGCGTGACCCAACTTGGCTTGGGAAGCTTGCGCTCCCTCCCGAGGTAAGGTCGATCGTCCTGCCGAGCCTTACACTTGAACTCCGGCCAAGCACCCTTGCCTGAGTCTCCTAGTAGGCTTGGGAAGCTTTGTCTCCCTGCCGAGGTAAGGTCGAACGTCCTGCCGAACCTTACAATCAAACACCGGCCAAGCCCCCTTGCCTGACATTACTTGGCTTGGGAAGCTTGGTCTCCCTGCCGAGGTAAGGCCGAAGGTCCTGCCGAGCCTTACACTTGAACTCCGGCCAAGCCCCCTTGCCTGACTCTCCTACTAGGCTTCGGAAGCTTGGTCTCCCTGCCGAGGTAAGGTCGAACATCCTGCCGAGCCTTACACTCGAACTCCGGCCAAGTCCCTTTGCCTGACTCTCCTACTAGGCTTGGGAAGCTTGGTCTCCCTGCCGAGGTAAGGTCAAATGTCCTGCCGAGCCTTACACTCGAACTCCGGCCAAGCCCCCTTGCTTGACTCCCCTACTAGGCTTGGGAAGCTTGGTCTCCCTGCCGAGGTAAGGTCGAACGTCCTTCCGAGCCTTACACTCGAACTCCGGCCAAGCCGCCTTGCCTGACTCTCCTACTAGGCTTGGGAAGCTTGGTCTCCCTGCCGAGGTAAGGTCGAACGTCCTGCCGAGCCTTACACTCGAACTCCGGCCAAGCCCCCTTGCCTGACTCTCCTACTAGGCTTGGGAAGCTTGGTCTCCCTGCCGAGGTAAGGTCAAACGTCCTGCCGAGCCTTACACTCGAACTCCGGCCAAGCCCCCTTGCCTGACTCTCCTACTAGGCTTGGGAAGCTTGGTCTCCCTGCCGAGGTAAGGTCGAACGTCCTGCCGAGCCTTACACTCGAACTCCGGCCAAGCCCCCTTGCCTGACCCTCCTACTAGGCTTTGGAAGCTTGGTCTCCCTGCCGAGGTAAGGTCGAACGTCCTGCCGAGCCTTACACTCGAACTCCGGACAAGCCCCCTTGCCTGACTCTCCTAGTAGGCTTGGGAAGCTTGGTCTCCCTGCCGAGGTAAGGTCGAACGTCCTGCCGAGCCTTACACTCGAACTCCGGCCAAGCCCCCTTGCCTGATCTTACTTGGCTTGGGAAGCTTGGTCTACCTGCCGACGTAAGGTCGTATGTCCTGCCGAGCCTTACACTCAAACTCCGGGCAAGCCCCCTTGCCTGACTCTCCTAGTAGGCTTGGGAAGCTTGGTCTCCCTGCCGAGGTAAGGTCGAACGTCCTGCCGAGCCTTACACTCGAACTCCGGCCAAGCCCCCTTGCCTGACGCTCCTACTAGGCTTGGGAAGCTTGGTCTCCCTGCCGAGGTAAGGTCGAAGGTCCTGCCGAGCCTTACACTCGAACTCCGGCCAAGCCCCCTTCCCTGACTCTCCTACTAGGCTTGGGAAGCTTGGTCTCCCTGCCAAGATGATGTCGAACGCCCTGCCGAGCCTTACACTCGAACTCCGGCCAAGCCCCCTTGCCTGACTCTCCTACTAGGCTTGGGAGGCTTGGTCTCCCTGCCGAGGTAAGGTCGAACGTCCTGCCGAGCCTTACACTAGAACTCGGCCAAGCCCCTTTGCTTGACCCTACTTGGCTTGGGAAGCTTGGGCTCCCTCCCGAGGTAAGGTCGATCGTCCTGCCGAGCCTTACACTTGAAGTCCGGCCGAGCACCCTTGCCTGAGTCCCCTACTAGGCTTGGGAAGCTTGGTCTCCCTGCCGAGGTAAGGTCGAACGTCCTGCCGAGCCTTACAATCAAACACCGGCCAAGCCCCCTTGCCTGACTCTCCTACAAGGCTTGGGAAGCTTGGTCTCCCTGCCGAGGTAAGGTCGAAGGTCCTGCCGAGCCTAACACTTGAACTCCGGCCAAGCCCCTTTGCCTGACTCTCCTACTAGGCTTGGTTAGTTTGGTCTCCCTGCCGAGGTAAGGTCGAACGTCCTGCCGAGCCTTACACTCGAACTCCGGCCAAGCCCCCTTGCCTGACTCTCCTACTAGGCTTGGGAAGCTTGGTCTCCCTGCCGAGGTAAGGTCGAACATCCTGCCCAGCCTTACACTCGAACTCCGGCCAAGCCCCCTTGCCTGACTCTCCTACTAGGCTTGGGAAGCTTGGTCTCCCTGCCGAGGTAAGGTCAAACGTCCTGCCGAGCCTTACACTCGAACTCCGGCCAAGCCCCCTTGCCTGACTCTCCTACTAGGCTTGGGAAGCTTGGTCTCCCTGCCGAGGTAAGGTCGAACGTCCTGCCGAGCCTTACACTCGAACTCCGGACAAGCCCCCTTGCCTGACTCTCCTACTAGGCTTGGGAAGCTTGGTCTCCCTGCCGAGGTAAGGTCGAACGTCCTGCCGAGCCTTACACTCGAACTCCGGCCAAGCCCCCTTGCCTGGCTCTCCTACTAGGCTTGGGAAGCTTGGTCTCCCTGCCGAGGTAAGGTCGAACGTCCTGCCGAGCCTTACACTCGAACTCCGGCCAAGCCCCCTTGCCTGACTCTCCTACTAGGCTTGGGAAGCTTGGTCTCCCTGCCGAGGTAAGGTCGTATGTCCTGCCGAGCCTTACACTCGAACTCCGGCCAAGCCCCCTTGCCTGACTCTCCTACTAGGCTTGGGAAGCTTGGTCTCCCTGGCGAGGTAAGGTCGAACGTCCTGCCGAGCCTTCCACTAGAACTCGGCCAAGCCCCCTGGCGTGCCCCAACTTGGCTTGGGAAGCTTGGGCTCCCTCCCGAGGTAAGGTCGATCGTCCTGCCGAGCCTTACACTTGAACTCCGGCCAAGCACCCTTGCCTGAGTCCCCTACTAGGCTTGGGAAGCTTGGTCTCCCTGCCGAGGTAAGGTCGAACGTCCTGCCGAACCTTACAATCAAACACCGGCCAAGCCCCCTTGCCTGACATTACTTGGCTTGGGAAGCTTGGTCTCCCTGCCGAGGTAAGGTCGAACATCCTGCCGAGCCTTACACTCGAACTCCGGCCAAGCCCCCTTGCCTGACTCTGATACTAGGCTTGGGAAGCTTGGTCTCCCTGCCGAGGTAAGGTCAAACGTCCTGCCGAGCCTTACACTAGAACTCCGGCCAAGCCCCCTTGCCCGACTCTCCTACTGGGCTTGGGAAGCTTGGTCTCCCTGCCGAGGTAAGGTCGAACGTCCTGCCGAGCCTTACACTCGAACTCCGGCCAAGCCCCCTTGCCTGACTCTCCTACTAGGCTTGGGAAGCTTGGTCTCCCTGCCGAGGTAAGGTCGAACGTCCTGCCGAGCCTTACACTCGAACTCCGGCCAAGCCCCCTTGCCTGACTCTCCTACTAGGCTTGGGAAGCTTGGTCTCCCTGCCGAGGTAAGGTCGAACGTCCTGCCGAGCCTTACACTCGAACTCCGGCCAAGCCCCCTTGCCTGACTCTCCTACCAGGCTTGGGAAGCTTGGTCTCCCTGCCGAGGTAAGGTCGAAGGTCCTGCCGAGCCTTACACTCGAACTCCGGCCAAGCCCCCTTGCCTGACTCTCCTACTAGGCTTGGGAAGCTTGGTCTCCATGCCGAGGTAAGGTCGAACGTCCTGCCGAGCCTTACACTCGAACTCCGGCCAAGCCCCCTGCCTGACTCTCCTACTAGGCTTGGGAAGCTTGGTCTCCCTGCCGAGGTAAGGTCGAACGTCCTGCCGAGCCTTACACTCGAACTCCGGCCAAGCCCCCTTGCCTGATCTTACTTGGCTTGGGAAGCTTGGTCTCCCTGCCGAGGTAAGGTCGTATGTCCTGCCGAGCCTTACACTCAAACTCCGGCCAAGCCCCCTTGCCTGACTCTCCTAGTAGGCTTGGGAAGCTTGGTCTCCCTGCCGAGGTAAGGTCGAACGTCCTGCCGAGCCTTACACTCGAACTCCGGCCAAGCCCCCTTGCCTGACTCTCCTACTAGGCTTGGGAAGCTTGGTCTCCCTGCCAAGATAATGTCGAACGCCCTGCCGAGCCTTACACTCGAACTCCGGACAAGCCTTTATGCCTGACTCTCCTACAGGGCTTGGGAAGCTAGGTTTCCCTGCCGAGGTAAGGTCGAACGTCCTGCCGAGCTTTACACTCGAACTCCGGCCAAGCCCCCTTGCCTGACTCTCCTACTAGGCTTGGGAAGCTTGGTCTCCCTGCCGAGGTGAGGTCGAACTTCCTGCCGAGCCTTACACTCGAACTCTGGCCAAGCCCCCTTGCCTGAGTCTCCTACTAGGCTTGGGAAGCTTGGTCTCCGTGCCGCGGTAAGGTCGAACATCCTGCCGAGCCTTACACTCGAACTCTGGCCAGGCCCCCCTGCCTGAATCTCCTACTAGGCTTGGGAAGCTTGGTCTCCCTGCCGAGGTAAGGTCGAACGTCCTGCCAAGCCTTACACTCGAACTCTGGCCAAGCCCCCTTGCCTGACCCTAGTAGGCTTGGGAAGCTTGGTCTCCCTGCCGAGGTACGGTCGAACGTCCTGCCGAGCCTTACAATCGAACACAGGCCAAGCCCGCTTGCCTGACATTACTTGGCTTGGCAAGCTTGGTCTCCCTGCCGAGGTAAGGTCAAATGTCCTGCCGAGCCTTACACTCGAACTCCGGCCAAGCCCCCTTGCCTGACTCTCCTACTAGGCTTGGGAAGTTTGGTCTCCCTGCCGAGGTAAGGTCGAACGTCCTGCCGAGCCTTACACTCGAACTCCGGCCAAGCCCCCTTGCCTGACTCTCCTACTAGGCTTGGGAAGCTTGGTCTCCCTGCCAAGATAATGTCGAACGTCCTGCCGAGCCTTACACTCGAACTCCGTCCAAGCCCCCTTGCCTGACTCTCCTACTGGGCTTGGGAAGCTAGGTTTCCCTGCCGAGATAAGGTCGAACGTCCTGCCGAGCCTTACACTCGAACTCCGGCCAAGCCCCCTTGCCTGACTCTCCTACTAGGCTTGGGAAGCTTGGTCTCCCTGCCGAGGTAAGGTCGAACGTCCTGCCGAGCCTTACACTCGAACTCCGGCCAAGCCCCCTTGCCTGAATCTCCTACTAGGCTTGGGAAGCTTGGTCTCCCTGCCGAGGTAAGGTCAAACGTCCTGCCGAGCCTTACACTCGAACTCCGGCCAAGCCCCCTTGCCTGACTCTCCGACTAGGCTTGGGAAGTTTGGTCTCATTTCCGAGGTAAGGTCGAACGTCCTGCGAGCCTTACACTCGAACTCCGGCCAAGTCCCTTTGCCTGACTCTCCTACTAGGCTTGGGAAGCTTGGTGTCCCTGCCGAGGTAAGGTCGAAAGTCCTGCCGAGCCTTACACTCGAACTCCGGCCAAGCCCCCTTGCCTAATCTTACTTGGCTTGGGAAGCTTAGTCTCCCTGCCGAGGTAAGGTCAAACGTCCTGCCGAGCCTTACACTCGAACTCCGGCCAAGCCCCCTTGCCTGACTCTCCTACTACGCTTGGGAAGCTTGGTCTCCCTGCCGAGGTAAGGTCGAACGTCCTGCGAGCCTTACACTCGAACTCCGGCCAAGCCCCCTTGCCTGACTCTCCTACTAGGCTTGGGAAGCTTGGTCTCCCTGCCGAGGTAAGGTCGAACGTCCTGCCGAGCCTTACACTCGAACTCCGGCCAAGCCCCCTTGCCTGACTCTCCTACTAGGCTTGGGAAGCTTGGTCTCCGTGCCGCGGTAAGGTCGAACATCCTGCCGAGCCTTACACTCGAACTCTGGCCAGGCCCCCTTTCCTGAATCTCCTACTAGGCTTGGGAAGCTTGGTCTCCCTGCCGAGGTAAGGTCGAACGCCCTGCCGAGCCTTACACTGGAACTCGGCCAAGCCACCTTGCGTGACCCTACTTGGCTTGGGAAGCTTGAGCTCCCTGCCAAGGTAAGGTCGATCGTCCTGCCGAGCCTAACACTTGAACTCCGGCCAAGCACCCTTGCCTGAGTCCCCTGTTAGGCTTGGGAAGCTTGGTCTCCCTGCCGAGGTAAGGTCGAACGTCCTGCTGAGCCTTACAATCAAACACCGGCCAAGTCCCCTTGCCTGACATTACTTGGCTTGGGAAGCTTGGTCTCCCTGCCGAGGTAAGGTCGAAGGTCCTGCCGAGCCTTACACTCGATCTCCGGCCAGGCCCCCTTGCCTGACTCTCCTACTAGGCTTGGGGAGCTTGGTCTCCCAGGCAAGATAATGTCGAACGCCCTGCCGAGCCTTACACTCGAACTCCGGCCAAGCCCCCTTGCCTGACTCTCCTACTGGGCTTGGGAAGCTAGGTTTCCCTGCCGAGGTAAGGTTGAACGTCCTGCCGAGCCTTACACTCGAACTCCGGCCAAGCCCCTTTGCCTGACTCTCCTACTAGGCTTGGGAAGCTTGGTCTCCCTGCCGAGGTAAGGTTGAACGTCCTGCCGAGCCTTACACTCGAACTCCGGCCAAGCCCCCTTGCCTGACTCTCCTACTAGGCTTGGGAAGCTTGGTCTCCCTGCCGAGGTACAGTCGAACGTCCTGCCGAGCCGTACACTCGAACACCTGCCAAGCCCCCTTGCCTGACTCTCCTACTAGGCTTGGGAAGCTTGGTCTCCCTGCCGAGGTAAGGTTGAACGTCCTGCCGAGCCTTACACTCGAACTCTGGCCAAGCCCCCTTGCCTGACCCTAGTAGGCTTGGGAAGCTTGGTCTCCATGCCGAGGTAAGGTCGAACGTCCTGCCGAGCCTTACACTAGAACTCGGCCAAGCCCCCTTGCTTGACCCTACTTGGCTTGGGAAGCTTGGGCTCCATCCCGAGGTAAGGTCGAAGGTCCTGCCGAGCCTTACACTTGAACTCCGGCCGAGCACCCTTGCCCGAGTCCCCTACAAGGCTTGGGAAGCTTGGTCTCCCTGCCGAGGTAAGGTCGAACGTCCTGCCAAGCCTTACAATCAAACAGCGGCCAAGCCCCCTTGCCTGACATTACTTGGCTTGGGAAGCTTGGTCTCCCTGCCGAGGTAAGGTCGAAGGTCCTGCCGAGCCTTACACTTGAACTCCGGCCAAGCCCCCTTGCCTGACTCTCCTACTAGGCTTGGGAAGTTTGGTCTCCCTGCCGAGGTAAGGTCGAACGTCCTGCCGAGCCTTACACTCGAACTCCGGCCAAGCCCCCTTGCCTGACTCTCCTACTAGGCTTGGGAAGCTTGGTCTCCCTGCCGAGGTAAGGTCGAACGTCCTGCCGAGCCTTACACTCGAACTCCGGCCAAGCCCACTTGCCTGATCCTACTTGGCTTGGGAAGCTTGGTCTCCCTGCCGAGGTAAGGTCGTATGTCCTGCCGAGCCTTACACTCAAACTCCGGCCAAGCCCCCTTGCCTGACTTTCCTAGTGGGCTTGGGAAGCTTGGTCTCCCTGCCGAGGTAAGGTCGAACGTCCTGCCGAGCCTTACACTCGAACTCCGGCCAAGCCCCCTTGCCTGACTCTCCTACTAGGCTTGGGAAGTTTGGTCTCCCTGCCGAGGTAAGGTCGAACGTCCTGCCGAGCCTTACACTCGAACTCCGGCCAAGCCCCATTGCCTGACTCTCCTACTAGGCTTGGGAAGCTTGGTCTCCCTGCCAAGATAATGTCGAACGCCCTGCCGAGCCTTACACTCGAACTCCGGCCAAGCCCTTATGCCTGACTCTCCTACTGGGCTTGGGAAGCTTGGTTTCCCTGCCGAGGTAAGGTCGAACGTCCTGCCGAGCTTTACACTCGAACTCCGGCCAAGCCCCCTTGCCTGACTTTCCTAGTGGGCTTGGGAAGCTTGGTCTCCCTGCCGAGGGGAGGTCGAACTTCCTGCCGAGCCTGACACTCGAACTCTGGCCAAGCCCCCTTGCCTGACCCTAGTAGGCTTGGGAAGCTTGGTCTCCCTGCCGAGGTACGGTCGAACGTCCTGCCGAGCCTTACACTCAATCTCCGGCCAAGCCCCCTTGCTTGACCCTACTTGGCTTGGGAAGCTTGGTCTCCCTGCCGAGGTAAGGTCGAACGTCCTGCCGAGCCTTACACTCGAACTCCGGCCAAGCCCCCTTGCCTGACTCTCCTACTAGGCTTGGGAAGCTTGGTCTCCCTGCCGAGGTAAGGTCGAACGTCCTGCCGAGCCTTACACTCGAACTCCGGCCAAGCCCCCTTGCCTGACTCTCCTACTAGGCTTGGGAAGCTTGGTCTCCCTGCCAAGATAATGTCGAACGCCTTGCCGAGCCTTACACTCGAACTCCGGCCAAGCCCCCTTGCCTGACTCTCCTACTGGGCTTGGGAAGTTAGGTTTCCCTGCCGAGGTAAGGTCGAACGTCCTGCCGAGCCCTACACTCGAACTCCGGCCAAGCCCCCTTGCCTGACTCTCCTACTAGGCTAGGGAAGCTTGGTCTCCCTGCCGAGGTAAGGTCGAACGTCCTGCCGAGCCTTACACTCGAACTCCGGCCAAGCCCCCTTGCCTGAATCTCCTACTAGGCTTGGGAAGCTTGGTCTCCCTGCCGAGGTAAGGTCGAACGTCCTGCCGAGCCTTACACTCGAACTCCGGCCAAGCCCCCTTTGCCTGACTCTCCTACTAGGCTTGGGAAGCTTGGTCTCATTTCCGAGGTAAGGTCGAACGTCCTGCGAGCCTTACACTCGAACTCCGGCCAAGCCCCCTGGCCTGACTCTCCTAGTAGGCTTGGGAAGCTTGGTCTCCCTGCCGAGGTAAGGTCGAACGTCCTGCCGAGCCTTACACTCGAACTCCGGCCAAGCCCCCTTGCCTGACTCTCCTACTAGGCTTGGGAAGCTTGGTCTCCCTTCCGAGGTAAGGTCGAACGTCCTGCGAGCCTTACACTCGAACTCCGGCCAAGCCCCCTTGCCTGACTCTCCTACTAGGCTTGGGAAGCTTGGTCTCCCTGCCGAGGGGAGGTCGAACTTCCTGCCGAGCCTGACACTCGAACTCTGGCCAAGCCCCCTTGCCTGACCCAAGTAGGCTTGGGAAGCTTGGTCTCCCTGCCGAGGTACGGTCGAACGTCCTGCCGAGCCTTACACTCAATCTCCGGCCAAGCCCCCTTGCCTGACTCTCCTACTAGGCTTGGGAAGCTTGGTCTCCATGCCGAGGTAAGGTCGAACGTCCTGCCGAGCCTTACACTAGAACTCGGCCAAGCCTCCTTGCTTGACCCTACTTGGCTTGGGAAGCTTGGGCTCCCTCCCGAGGTAAGGTCGAACGTCCTGCCGAGCCTTACACTCCAACTCCGGCCGAGCACCCTTGCCCGAGTCCCCTACTAGGCTTGGGAAGCTTGGTCTCCCTGCCGAGGTAAGGTCGAACGTCCTGCCGAGCCTTACACTAGAACTCGGCCAAGCCCCTTTGCTTGACCCTCCTTGGCTTGGGAAGCTTGGGCTCCCTCCCGAGGTAAGGTCGATCGTCCTGCCGAGCCTTACACTTGAAGTCCGGCCGAGCACCCTTGCCTGAGTCCCCTACTAGGCTTGGGAAGCTTGGTCTCCCTGCCGAGGTAAGGTCGAACGTCCTGCCGAGCCTTACAATCAAACACCGGCCAAGCCCCCTTGCCTGACTCTCCTACAAGGCTTGGGAAGCTTGGTCTCCCTGCCGAGGTAAGGTCGAAGGTCCTGCCGAGCCTAACACTTGAACTCCGGCCAAGCCCCTTTGCCTGACTCTCCTACTAGGCTTGGTTAGTTTGGTCTCCCTGCCGAGGTAAGGTCGAACGTCCTGCCGAGCCTTACACTCGAACTCCGGCCAAGCCCCCTTGCCTGACTCTCCTACTAGGCTTGGGAAGCTTGGTCTCCCTGCCGAGGTAAGGTCGAACATCCTGCCGAGCCTTACACTCGAACTCCGGCCAAGCCCCCTTGCCTGACTCTCCTACTAGGCTTGGGAAGCTTGGTCTCCCTGCCGAGGTAAGGTCAAACGTCCTGCCGAGCCTTACACTCGAACTCCGGCCAAGCCCCCTTGCCTGACTCTCCTACTAGGCTTGGGAAACTTGGTCTCCCTGCCGAGGTAAGGTCGAACGTCCTGCCGAGCCTTACACTCGAACTCCGGACAAGCCCCCTTGCCTGACTCTCCTACTAGGCTTGGGAAGCTTGGTCTCCCTGCCGAGGTAAGGTCGAACGTCCTGCCGAGCCTTACACTCGAACTCCGGACAAGCCCCCTTGCCTGAATCTCCTACTAGGCTTGGGAAGCTTGGTCTCCCTGCCGAGGTAAGGTCAAACGTCCTGCCGAGCCTTACACTCGAACTCCGGCCAAGCCCCCTTGCCTGACTCTCCGACTAGGCTTGGGAAGTTTGGTCTCATTTCCGAGGTAAGGTCGAACGTCCTGCGAGCCTTACACTCGAACTCCGGCCAAGTCCCTTTGCCTGACTCTCCTACTAGGCTTGGGAAGCTTGGTGTCCCTGCCGAGGTAAGGTCGAAAGTCCTGCCGAGCCTTACACTCGAACTCCGGCCAAGCCCCCTTGCCTAATCTTACTTGGCTTGGGAAGCTTAGTCTCCCTGCCGAGGTAAGGTCAAACGTCCTGCCGAGCCTTACACTCGAACTCCGGCCAAGCCCCCTTGCCTGACTCTCCTACTAGGCTTGGGAAGCTTGGTCTCCCTGCCGAGGTAAGGTCGAACGTCCTGCCGAGCCTTACACTCCAACTCCGGCCAAGCCCCCTTGCCTGACTCTCCTACTACGCTTGGGAAGCTTGGTCTCCCTGCCGAGGTAAGGTCGAACGTCCTGCGAGCCTTACACTCGAACTCCGGCCAAGCCCCCTTGCCTGACTCTCCTACTAGGCTTGGGAAGCTTGGTCTCCCTGCCGAGGTAAGGTCGAACGTCCTGCCGAGCCTTACACTCGAACTCCGGCCAAGCCCCCTTGCCTGACTCTCCTACTAGGCTTGGGAAGCTTGGTCTCCGTGCCGCGGTAAGGTCGAACATCCTGCCGAGCCTTACACTCGAACTCTGGCCAGGCCCCCTTTCCTGAATCTCCTACTAGGCTTGGGAAGCTTGGTCTCCCTGCCGAGGTAAGGTCGAACGTCCTGCCGAGCCTTACACTGGAACTCGGCCAAGCCACCTTGCGTGACCCTACTTGGCTTGGGAAGCTTGAGCTCCCTGCCGAGGTAAGGTCGATCGTCCTGCCGAGCCTAACACTTGAACTCCGGCCAAGCACCCTTGCCTGAGTCCCCTATTAGGCTTGGGAAGCTTGGTCTCCCTGCCGAGGTAAGGTCGAACGTCCTGCTGAGCCTTACAATCAAACACCGGCCAAGTCCCCTTGCCTGACATTACTTGGCTTGGGAAGCTTGGTCTCCCTGCCGAGGTAAGGTCGAACGTCCTGCCGAGCCTTACACTCGATCTCCAGCCAGGCCCCCTTGCCTGACTCTCCTACTAGGCTTGGGGAGCTTGGTCTCCCAGGCAAGATAATGTCGAACGCCCTGCCGAGCCTTACACTCGAACTCCGGCCAAGCCCCCTTGCCTGACTCTCCTATTGGGCTTGGGAAGCTAGGTTTCCCTGCCGAGGTAAGGTTGAACGTCCTGCCGAGCCTTACACTCGAACTCCGGCCAAGCCCCTTTGCCTGACTCTCCTACTAGGCTTGGGAAGCTTGGTCTCCCTGCCGAGGTAAGGTTGAACGTCCTGCCGAGCCTTACACTCGAACTCCGGCCAAGCCCCCTTGCCTGACTCTCCTACTAGGCTTGGGAAGCTTGGTCTCCCTGCCGAGGTACAGTCGAACGTCCTGCCGAGCCGTACACTCGAACACCTGCCAAGCCCCCTTGCCTGACTCTCCTACTAGGCTTGGGAAGCTTGGTCTCCCTGCCGAGGTAAGGTTGAACGTCCTGCCGAGCCTTACACTCGAACTCTGGCCAAGCCCCCTTGCCTGACCCTAGTAGGCTTGGGAAGCTTGGTCTCCATGCCGAGGTAAGGTCGAACGTCCTGCCGAGCCTTACACTAGAACTCGGCCAAGCCCCCTTGCTTGACCCTACTTGGCTTGGGAAGCTTGGGCTCCATCCCGAGGTAAGGTCGAAGGTCCTGCCGAGCCTTACACTTGAACTCCGGCCGAGCACCCTTGCCCGAGTCCCCTACAAGGCTTGGGAAGCTTGGTCTCCCTGCCGAGGTAAGGTCGAACGTCCTGCCAAGCCTTACAATCAAACAGCGGGCAAGCCCCCTTGCCTGACATTACTTGGCTTGGGAAGCTTGGTCTCCCTGCCGAGGTAAGGTCGAAGGTCCTGCCGAGCCTTACACTTGAACTCCGGCCAAGCCCCCTTGCCTGACTCTCCTACTAGGCTTGGGAAGTTTGGTCTCCCTGCCGAGGTAAGATCGAACGTCCTGCCGAGCCTTACACTCGAACTCCGGCCAAGCCCCCTTGCCTGACTCTCCTACTAGGCTTGGGAAGCTTGGTCTCCCTGCCGAGGTAAGGTCGAACGTCCTGCCGAGCCTTACACTCGAACTCCGGCCAAGCCCACTTGCCTGATCCTACTTGGCTTGGGAAGCTTGGTCTCCCTGCCGAGGTAAGGTCGTATGTCCTGCCGAGCCTTACACTCAAACTCCGGCCAAGCCCCCTTGCCTGACTCTCCTACTAGGCTTGGGAAGCTTGGTCTCCCTGCCGAGGTAAGGTCGAACGTCCTGCCGAGCCTTACACTCGAACTCCGGCCAAGCCCCCTTGCCTGACTCTCCTACTAGGCTTGGGAAGCTTGGTCTCCCTGGCGAGGTAAGGTCGAACGTCCTGCCGAGCCTTCCACTAGAACTCGGCCAAGCCCCCTGGCGTGCCCCAACTTGGCTTGGGAAGCTTGGGCTCCCTCCCGAGGTAAGGTCGATCGTCCTGCCGAGCCTTACACTTGAACTCCGGCCAAGCACCCTTGCCTGAGTCCCCTACTAGGCTTGGGAAGCTTGGTCTCCCTGCCGAGGTAAGGTCGAACGTCCTGCCGAACCTTACAATCAAACACCGGCCAAGCCCCCTTGCCTGACATTACTTGGCTTGGGAAGCTTGGTCTCCCTGCCGAGGTAAGGTCGATCGTCCTGCCGAGCCTTACACTGGAACTCCGACCAAGCCCCCTTGCCTGACTCTCCTACTAGGCTTGGGAAGCTTGGTCTCCCTGCCGAGGTAAGGTCGAACATCCTGCCGAGCCTTACACTCGAACTCCGGCCAAGCCCCCTTGCCTGACTCTGATACTAGGCTTGGGAAGCTTGGTCTCCCTGCCGAGGTAAGGTCAAACGTCCTGCCGAGCCTTACACTAGAACTCCGGCCAAGCCCCCTTGCCTGACTCTCCTACTGGGCTTGGGAAGCTTGGTCTCCCTGCCGAGGTAAGGTCGAACGTCCTGCCGAGCCTTACACTCGAACTCCGGCCAAGCCCCCTTGCCTGACTCTCCTACTAGGCTTGGGAAGCTTGGTCTCCCTGCCGAGGTAAGGTCGAACGTCCTGCCGAGCCTTACACTCGAACTCCGGCCAAGCCCCCTTGCCTGACTCTCCTACTAGGCTTGGGAAGCTCGGTTTCCCCGCCGAGGCAAGGTCGAACGTCCTGCCGAGCCTTACACTCGAACTCCGGCCAAGCCCCCTTGCCTGACTCTCCTACTAGGCTTGGGAAGGTTGGTCTCCCTGCCGAGGTAAGGTCGAGCGTCCTGCCGAGCCTTACACTCGAACTCCGGCCAAGCCCCCTTGCCTGACTCTCCTTCTAGGTTTGGGAAGCTTGGTCTCCCTGCCGAGGTAAGGTCGAACATCCTGCCGAGCCTTACACTCGAACTCCGGCAATGCCCCCTTGCCTGACTCTCCTTCTAGGTTTGGGAAGCTTGGTCTCCCTGCCGAGCTAAGGTCGAACATCCTGCCGAGCCTTACACTCGAACTCCGGCCAAGCCCCCTTGCCTGACTCTCCTTCTAGGTTTGGGAAGCTTGGTCTCCCTGCCGAGGTAAGGTCGTACGTCCTGCCGAGCCTTACACTCGAACTCCGGCCAAGCCCCCTTGCCTGGCCCTACTAGGCTTGGGAAGCTTGGTCTCCTTGCCGAGGTAAGGTCAAACGTCCTGCCGAGCCTTACACTCGAACTCCGGCCAAGCCCCCTTGCCTGACTCTCCTACTAGGCTGGGGAAGCTTGGTCTCCCAGCCGAGGTAAGGTCAAACGTCCTGCCGAGCCTTACACTAGAACTCCGGCCAAGCCCCCTTGCTTGACTCTCCTACTATGCTTGGGAAGCTTGGTCTCCCTGCCGAGGTAAGGTCGAATGTCCTGCCGAGCGTTACACTCGAACTCTGGCCAAGCCCCCTTGCCTGACGCTCCTTCTTCGTTTGGGAAGCTTGGTCTCCCTGCCGAGGTAAGGTCGAACATCCTGCCGAGCCTTACACTCGAACTCCGGCCATGCCCCCTTGCCTGACCCTACTAGGCTTGAGAAGCTTGGTCTCCCTGCCGAGGTAAGGTCGAACGTCCTGCCGAGCCTTACACTCGAACTCCGGCAAAGCCCCCTTGCCTGACTCCCCTACTAGGCTTGGGAAGCTTGGTCTCCAGGCCGAGGTAAGGTTGAACGTACTGCTGAGCCTTACACTCGAACTCCAGACAAGCCCCCTTGCCTGACTCTCCTACTAGGCTTGGGAAGCTCGGTTTCCCCGCCGCGGTAAGGTCGAACGTTCTGCCGAGGCTTACACTCGAACTCCGGCTAAGCCCCCTTGCCTGACTCTCCTACTCGGCTTGGGAAACTTGGTCTCCCTGCCGAGGTAAGGTCGAACGTCCTTCCGAGCCTTACACTCGAACTCCGGCCAAGCGCCCATGCCGGACTCTCCTACTAGGCTTGGGAAGCTTGGTCTTCCTGCCGATGTAAGGTCGAACGTCCTGCTGAGCCTTACACTCGAACTCCGGCCAAGCCCCCTTGCCTGACTCTCCTACTAGGCTTGGGAAGGTTGGTCTCCCTGCTGTGGCAAGGTCGATCGTCCTGCCGAGCTTCACACTCGAACTCCGGCCAAGCCCCCTTGCCTGACCCTACCAGGCTTGGGAAGCTTGATCTCCCTGCCGAGGTAAGGTCGAACGTCCTGCCGAGCCTTTAACTCGAACTCTGGCCAAGCCCCCATGCCTGACTCTTTTACTAGGCTTGGGAAGCTTGGTCTCCCTGCCGAGGTAAGGTCGATCGTCCTGCTGAGCCTTACACTCGAACTCCGGCCAAGCCCCCTTGCCTGACTCTCCTACTCGGCTTGGGAAGCTTGGTCTCCCTGCCGAGGTAAGGTCGAACGTCCTGCCGTGCCTTACACCTGAACTCCGGCCAAGCCCCCTTGCCTGACTCTCCTACTAGGCTTGGGAAGCTTGGTCTCCCTGCCGAGGTAAGGTCGAACGTCCTGCCGAGCCTTACACTCGAACTCCGGCCAAGCCCCCTTGCCTGACCCTACTAGGCTTGGGAAGCTTGGTCTCCCTGCCGAGGTAAGGTCGATCGTCCTGCCGAGCCTTACACTCGAACTCCTGCCAAGCCCCCTTGCCTCACTCTCCTGCTAGGCTTGGGAAGCTTGGTCTCCCTGCCGAGGTAAGGTCGAACGTACTGCTGAGCTTTACACTCGAACTCCAGACAAGCCCCCGTGCCTGACTCTCCTACTAGGCTTGGGAAGGTTGGTCTCCCTGCTGTGGTAAGGTCGATCGTCCTGCCGAGCTTCACACTCGAACTCCGGCCAAGCCCCCTTGCCTGACCCTACCAGGCTTGGGAAGCTTGATCTCCCTGCCGAGGTAAGGTCGAACGTCCTGCCGAGCCTTTAACTCGAACTCTGGCCAAGCCCCCATGCCTGACTCTTTTACTAGGCTTGGGAAGCTTGGTCTCCCTGCCGAGGTAAGGTCGAACGTCCTGCCGTGCCTTACACTCGAACTCCGGCCAAGCCCCCTTGCCTGACTCTCCTACTAGGCTTGGGAAGCTTGGTCTCCCTGCCGAGGTAAGGTCGAACGTCCTGCCGAGCCTTACACTCGAACTCCGGCCAAGCCCCCTTGCCTGACCCTACTAGGCTTGGGGAGCTTGGTCTCCCTGCCGAGGTAAGGTCGATGGTCCTGCCGAGCCTTACACTCGAACTCCTGCCAAGCCCCCTTGCCTCACTCTCCTGCTAGGCTTGGGAAGCTTGGTCTCCCTGCCGAGGTAAGGTCGAACGTACTGCTGAGCTTTACACTCGAACTCCAGACAAGCCCCCGTGCCTGACTCTCCTGCTAGGCTTGGGAAGCTTGGTCACCCTGCCGAGGTAAGATCGAACATCCTGCCGAGCCTTACACTCGAACTCCGGCCAACCCCCCTTGCCTGACTCTCCTTCTAGGTTTGGGAAGCTTGGTCTCCCTGCCGAGGTAAGGTCGAACGTCCTGCCGAGCCTTACACTCGAACTCAGGCCAAGCCCCCTTGCCTGACTCTCCTACTAGGCTTGGGAAGATTGGTCTCCCAGCCGAGGTAAGGTCGAACGTCCTGCCGAGCCTTACACTCGAACTCCGGCTAAGCCCCCTTGCCTGACTATCCTACAAGGCTTGGGAAGCTTGGTCTCCCCGCCGAGGTAAGGTCGAACGTCCTGCCGAACCTTACACTCGAAGTCGGGCCAAGCCCCCTTGCCTGACTCTCCTTCTAGGTTTGGGAATCTTGGTCTCCCTGCCGAGGTAAGGTCGAACGTCCTGCCGTGCCTTACACTCGAACTCTGGCCAAGCCCCCTTGCCTGACTCTCCTACTTGGCTTGGGAAGCTTGGTCTCCGTGCCGAGGTAAGGTCGAATGTCCTGCCGAGCCTTACACTCGAACTCTGGCCAAGCCCCCTTGCCTGACTCTCCTACTAGGCTTGGGAAGCTTGATCTCCCTGCCGAGGTAAGGTCGAACGTCCTGCCGAGCCTTACACTTGAACTCCGGCCAAGTCCCCTTGCCTGACTCTCCTACTAGGCTTGGAAAGCGTGGTCTCCCTGCCGAGGTAAGGTCGAACGTCCTGCAGAGCCTTACACTCGAACTCCGGCCAAGCTCCCTTGCCTGACCCTACTCGGCTTGGGAAGCTTGGTCTCCCTGCCGAGGTAAGGTCGATCGTCCTGCCGAGCCTTACACTCGAACTCCGGCCAACCCCCCTTGCCTGACTCTCCTTCTAGGTTTGGGAAGCTTGGTCTCCCTGCCGAGGTAAGGTCGAACATCCTGCCGAGCCTTACACTCGAACTCTGGCCAAGCCCCCTTGCCGGACCCTACAAGGCTTGGGAAGCTTGGTGTCCCTGCCGAGGTAAGGTCGAACATCCTGCCGAATCTTACACTCGAACTCTGGCCAAGCCCCCTTGCCGGACTCTCCTACTAGGCTTGGGAAGCTTGGTGTCCCTGCCGAGGTAAGGTCGAACGTCCTGCCGAGCCTTGCACTCGAACTCCGGCCAAGCCCCCTTGCCTGACTCTCCTACTAGGCTTGGAAAGCGTGGCCTCCCTGCCGATGTAAGGTCGAACGTCCTGCCGAGCCTTACACTCGAACTCCGGCCAAGCTCCCTTGCCTGACCCTACTAGGCTTGAGAAGCTTGGTCTCCCTGCCGAGGTAAGGTCGAACGTCCTGCTGAGCCTTACACTCGAACTCCGGCCAAGCCCTCTTGCCTGAATCTCCTACTAAGCTTGGGAAGATCGGTTTCCCTGCCGAGGTAAGGTCGAAAATCCTGCCGAGCCCTACACTCGAACTCCGACCATGCCCCCTTGCCGGACCCTACTCGGCTTGGGAAGCTTGGTCTCCCTGCCGAGGTAAGGTCGAGCGTCCTGCCGAGCCTTACGCTCGAACTCCGGCCAAGCCCCCTTGCCTGACTCTCCTACTAGGCTTGGGAAGCTTGATCTCCCTGCCGAGGTAAGGTCGAAAGTCCTGCCGAGCCTTACGCTCGAACTCCGGCCATGCCCCCTTGCCTGACCGTACTAGGCTTGAGAAGCTTGGTCTCCCCGCCGAGGTAAGGTCGAACGTCCTGCCGAGCCTTACACTCGAACTCCGGCCAAGCCCCCTTGCCTGACTCTCCTACTAGGCTTGGGAAGCTCGGTTTCCCCGCCGAGGCAAGGTCGAACGTCCTGCCGAGCCTTACACTCGAACTCCGGCCAAGCCCCCTTGCCTGACTCTCAAACTAGGCTTTGGAAGCTGGGTCTCCCTGCTGAGGTAAGGTCGAGCGTCCTGCCGAGCCTTACACTCGAACTCCGGCCAAGCCCCCTTGCCTGACTCTCCTTCTAGGTTTGGGAAGCTTGGTCTCCCTGCCGAGGTAAGGTCGAACGTCCTGCCGAGCCTTACACTCGAACTCCGGCCAAGTCCCCTTGCCTGACTCTCCTACTAGGCTTGGGAAGCTTGGTCTCCCTGCCGAGGTAAGGTCGAACGTCCTGCCGAGCCTTACACTCGAACTCCAGCCAAGCCCCCTTGCCTGGCCCTACTAGGCTTGGGAAGCTTGGTCTCCCTGCCGATGTAAGGTCAAACGTCCTGCCGAGCCTTACACTCGAACTCCGGCCAAGTCCCCTTGCCTGACTCTCCTACTAGGCTTGGGAAGCTTGGTCTCCCTGCCGAGGTAAGGTCGAACGTCCTGCCGAGCCTTACACTCGAACTCCAGCCAAGCCCCCTTGCCTGGCCCTACTAGGCTTGGGAAGCTTGGTCTCCTTGCCGAGGTAAGGTCAAACGTCCTGCCGAGCCTTACACTCGAACTCCGGCCCAGCCCCCTTGCCTGACTCTCCTACTAGGCTGGGGAAGCTTGGTCTCCCTGCCGAGGTAAGGTCAAACGTCCTGCCGAGCCTTACACTCGAACTCCGGCCAAGCCCCCTTGCTTGACTCTCCTACTAGGCTTGGGAAGCTTGGTCTCCTTGCCGAGGTAAGGTCGAAAGTCCTGCCGAGCGTTACACTCGAACTCTGGCCAAGCCCCCTTGCCTGACGCTCCTTCTACGTTTGGGAAGATTGGTCTCCCTCCAGAGGCAAGGTCGAACATCCTGCCGAGCCTTACACTCGAACTCCGGCCATGCCCCCTTGCCTGATCCTACTAGGTTTGGGAAGCTTGGTCTCCCTGCCGAGGTAAGGTCGAACGTCCTTCCAAGCCCTACACTCGAACTCCGGCCAAGCGCCCTTGCCGGACTCTCCTTCTAGGCTTGGGAAGGTTGGTCTCCCTGCTGTGGTAAGGTCAATCGTCCTGCCGAGCTTCACACTCGAACTCCGGCCAAGCCCCCTTGCCTGACCCTACTAGGCTTGGGAAGCTTGATCTCCCTGCCGAGGTAAGGTCGAACGTCCTGCCGAGCCTTAAACTCGAACTCTGGCCAAGCCCCGTTGCTTGAGTCTCCTACTAGGCTTGGGAAGCTTGGTCTCCCTGCCGAGGTAAGGTCGAACATCCTTCCGAGCCGTACACTCGAACTCCAGCCAAGCGCCCTTGCCTGACCCTACTAGCCTTGGGAAGTTTGGTCTCCCTGCTGAGGTAAGGTCGAACATCCTGCCGAGCTTTACACTCGAAGTCCGGCCAAGCCCCCTTGCCTGACTCTCCTACTAGGCTTGGGAAGCTTGATCTCCCTGCCGAGGTAAGGTCGAACGTCCTGTCGAGCCTTACACTCGAACTCCGGCCAAGCCCCCTTGCCTGACTCTCCTACTAGGCTGGGGAAGCTTGGTCTCCCTGCGGAGGTAAGGTCGAACGTACTGCTGAGCTTTACACTCGAACTCCAGACAAGCCCCCTTGCCTCACTCTCCTGCTAGGCTTGGGAAGCTTGGTCACGCTGGAGAGGTAAGGTCGAACGTCCTGCCGAGCCTTACACTCGAACTCCGGCCAAGCCCCCTTGCCTGACTCTCCTACTAGGCTTGGGAAGCTTGGTCTCCCTGCCGAGGTAAGGTCGAACGTCCTGCCGAGCGTTACACTCGAACTCTGGCCAAGCCCCCTTGCCTGACGCTCCTTCTACGTTTGGGAAGATTGGTCTCCCTGCCGAGGCAAGGTCGAACATCCTGCCGAGCCTTACACTCGAACTCCGGCCATGCCCCCTTGCCTGATCCTACTAGGCTTGGGAAGCTTGGTCTCCCTGCCGAGGTAAGGTCGAACGTCCTTCCGAGCCTTACACTCGAACTCCGGCCAAGCCGCCTTGCCTGACTCTCCTACTAGGCTGGGGAAGCTTGGTCTCCCTGCGGAGGTAAGGTCGAACGTACTGCTGAGCTTTACACTCGAACTCCAGACAAGCCCCCTTGCCTCACTCTCCTGCTAGGCTTGGGAAGCTTGGTCACGCTGGAGAGGTAAGGTCGAACGTCCTGCCGAGCCTTACACTCGAACTCCGGCCAAGCCCCCTTGCCTGACTCTCCTACTAAGCTTGGGAAGCTTGGCCTCCCTACCGAGGTAAGGTCGAGCGTCCTGCCGAGCCTTACACTCGAACTCCGGCAAAACCCCCTTGCCTGACTCTCCTTCTAGGTTTGGGAAGCTTGGTCTCCCTGCTGAGGTAAGGTCGAACGTCCTGCCGAGCATTTCACTCGAACTCCAGCCTAGCGCCCTTGCCGGACTCTCCTACTAGGCTTGGGAAGCTTGGTCTCCCTGCCGATGTAAGGTCGAACGTCCTGCCGAGCCTTACACTCGAACTCCGGCCAAGCCCCCTTGCCTGACTCTCCTACTAGGCTTGGGAAGGTTGGTCTCCCTGCTGTGGTAAGGTCGATCGTCCTGCTGAGCCTTACATTCGAACTCCGGCCAAGCCCCCTTGCCTGACTCTCCTACTAGGCTTGGGAAGCTTGATCTCCCTGCCGAGGTAAGGTCGAACGTCCTGCCGAGCCTTAAACTCGAACTCTGGCCCAGCCCCCTTCCCTGACTCTTTTACTAGGCTTGGGAAACTTGGTCTCCCTGCCGAGGTAAGGTCGAACGTCCTGCCGAGCCTTGCACTCGAACTCAGCCCAAGCCCCCTTGCCTGACTCTCCTACTAGGCTTGGTAAGATTGGTCTCCCTGCTGAGGTAAGGTCGAACGTCCTGCCAAGCGTTACACTCGAACTCCGGCCAAGCCCCCTTGCCTGACTCTACTAACCTTGGGAAGCTTGGTCTCCCTGCTGAGGTAAGGTCGAACGTCCTGCCGAGCCTTGCACTCGAACTCCGCCCAAGCCCCCTTGCCTGACTCTCCTACTAGGCTTTGGAAGCTTGGTCGCCCTGCTGTGGTAAGGTCGATCGTCCTGCCGAGCCTTAAACTCGAACTCTGGCCAAGCCCCCATGCCTGGCTCTTTTACTAGGCTTGGGAAGCTTGGTCTCCCTGCCAAGGTAAGGTCGAACGTCCTGCCGAGCCTTACACTCGAACTCCGGCCAAGCCCCCTTGCCTGACTCTCCTACTAGGCTTGGGAAGCTTGGTCTCCCTGCTGTGGTAAGGTCGATCGTCCTGCTGAGCCTTACATTCGAACTCCGGCCAAGCCCCCTTGCATGACTCTCCTACTAGGCTTGGGAAGCTTGATCTCCCTGCCGAGGTAAGGTCGAACATCCTGCCGAGCCTTAAACTCGAACTCCGGCCAAGCCCCCTTGCCTGACTCTTTTACTAGGCTTGGGAAACTTGGTCTCCCGGCCGAGGTAAGGTCGAACTTCCTGCCGAGCCTTGCACTCGAACTCAGCCCAAGCCCCCTTGCCTGACTCTCCTACTAGGCTTGGTAAGATTGGTCTCCCTGCTGAGGGAAGGTCGAACGTCCTGCCAAGCGTTACACTCGAACTCCGGCCAAGCCCCCTTGCCTGACTCTACTAACCTTGGGAAGCTTGGTCTCCCTGCTGAGGTAAGGTCGATCGTCCTGCCGAGACTTAGACTTGAACTCCGGCCAAGCCCCCTTGCCTGACTCTCCTACTAGGCTTGGGAAGCTTGGTCGCCCTGCTGTGGTAAGGTCGATCGTCCTGCCGAGCCTTAAACTCGAACTCTGGCCAAGCCCCCATGCCTGGCTCTTTTACTAGGCTTGGGAAGCTTGGTCTCCCTGCCAAGGTAAGGTCGAACGTCCTGCCGAGCCTTGCACTCGAACTCCGGCCAAGCCCCCTTGCCTGACTCTCCTACTAGGCTTGGGAAGCTTGATCTCCCTGCCGAGGTAAGGTCGAACGTCCTGCCGAGCCTTACACTCGAACTCCGGCCAAGCCCCCTTACCGGACTCCCCTACTAGGCTTGGGAATCTTGGTCTCCCTGCGGAGGTAAGGTCGAACGTACTGCTGAGCTTTACACTCGAACTCCAGACAAGCCCCCTTGCCTCACTCTCCTGCTAGGTTTGGGAAGCTTGGTCACCCTGGCGAGGTAAGGTCGAACGTCCTTCCGAGCCTTACACTCGAACTCCGGCCAAGCCCCCTTGCCTGACTCTCCTACTAAGCTTGGGAAGCTTGGCCTCCCTGCCGAGGTAAGGTCGAACGTCCTGCCGAGCCTTACACTCGAACTCCGGCCAAACCCCCTTGCCTGACTCTCCTTCTAGGTTTGGGAAGCTTGGTCTCCCTGCTGAGGTAAGGTCGAAAGTCCTGCCGAGCATTACAGTCGAACTCCAGCCTAGCGCCCTTGCCGGACTCTCCTACTAGGCTTGGGAACTTGGTCTCCCTGCCGATGTAAGGTCGAACGTCCTGCCGAGCCTTACACTCGAACTCCGGCCAAGCCCCCTTGCCTGACTCCCCTACTAGGCTTGGGAAGGTTGGTCTCCCTGCTGTGGTAAGGTCGATCGTCCTGCCGAGCTTCACACTCGAACTCCGGCCAAGCCCCCTTGCCTGACCCTACTAGGCTTGGGAAGCTTGATCTCCCTGCCGAGGTAAGGTCGAACGTCCTGCCGAGCCTTAAACTCGAACTCTGGCCAAGCCCCGTTGCTTGAGTCTCCTACTAGGCTTGGGAAGCTTGGTCTCCCTGCCGAGGTAAGGTCGAACATCCTTCCGAGCCGTACACTCGAACTCCGGCCAAGCGCCCTTGCCTGACCCTACTAGGCTTGGGAAGCTTGGTCTCCCTGCCGAGGTAAGGTCGAACGTCCTGCCGAGCTTTACACTCGAACTCCAGACAAGCCCCCTTGCCTCACTCTCCTGCTAGGCTTGGGAAGCTTGGTCACGCTGGAGAGGTAAGGTCGAACGTCCTGCCGAGCCTTACACTCGAACTCCGGCCAAGCCCCCTTGCCTGACTCTCCTACTAAGCTTGGGAAGCTTGGCCTCCCTACCGAGGTAAGGTCGAGCGTCCTGCCGAGCCTTACACTCGAACTCCGGCCAAACCCCCTTGCCTGACTCTCCTTCTAGGTTTGGGAAGCTTGGTCTCCCTGCTGAGGTAAGGTCGAACGTCCTGCCGAGCATTTCACTCGAACTCCAGCCTAGCGCCCTTGCCGGACTCTCCTACTAGGCTTGGGAAGCTTGGTCTCCCTGCCGATGTAAGGTCGAACGTCCTGCCGAGCCTTACACTCGAACTCCGGCCAAGCCCCCTTGCTTGACTCTCCTACTAGGCTTGGGAAGGTTGGTCTCCCTGCTGTGGTAAGGTCGATCGTCCTGCTGAGCCTTACATTCGAACTCCGGCCAAGCCCCCTTGCCTGACTCTCCTACTAGGCTTGGGAAGCTTGATCTCCCTGCCGAGGTAAGGTCGAAAGTCCTGCCGAGCCTTAAACTCGAACTCTGGCCAAGCCCCCTTCCCTGACTCTTTTACTAGGCTTGGGAAACTTGGTCTCCCTGCCGAGGTAAGGTCGAACGTCCTGCCGAGCCTTGCACTCGAACTCAGCCCAAGCCCCCTTGCCTGACTCTCCTACTAGGCTTGGTAAGATTGGTCTCCCTGCTGAGGTAAGGTCGAACGTCCTGCCAAGCGTTACACTCGAACTCCGGCCAAGCCCCCTTGCCTGACTCTACTAACCTTGGGAAGCTTGGTCTCCCTGCTGAGGTAAGGTCGAACGTCCTGCCGAGCCTTGCACTCGAACTCCGCCCAAGCCCCCTTGCCTGACTCTCCTACTAGGCTTGGGAAGCTTGGTCGCCCTGCTGTGGTACGGTCGATCGTCCTGCCGAGCCTTACACTCGAACTCCGGCCAAGCCCCCTTGCCTGACTCTCCTTCTAGGTTTGGGAAGCTTGGTCTCCCGACCGAGGTAAGGTCGAACGTCCTGCCGAGCCTTACACTCGAACTCCGGCCAAGCCCCCTTGCCTGACTATCCTACAAGGCTTGGGAAGCTTGGTCTCCCTGCCGAGGTAAGGTCGAACGTCCAGCCGAGCCTTACACTCGAACTCCGCCCAAGCCCCCTTGCCGGGCCCCACTAGACTTGGGAAGCTTGGTCTCCCTGCCGAGGTAAGGTCGAATGTCCTGCCTAGCCTTACACTCGAACTCCGGCCAAGTCCCCTTGCCTGACTCTCCTACTAGTCTTGGGAAGCTTGGTCTCCCTGCCGAGGTAAGGGCGAACGTCCTGCCGAGCCTTACACTCGAACTCTGGCCAAGCCCCCTTGCCTGACTCTCCTACTTGGCTTGGGAAGCTTGGTCTCCCTGCCGAGGTACGGTCGAAAGTCCTGCCGAGCCTTACACTCGAACTCTGGCCAAGCCCCCTTGCCTGACTCTCCTACTAGGCTTGGGAAGCTTGGTCTCCCTGCCGAGGTAAGGTCGAACGTCCTGCCGAGCCTTACACTCGAACTCCGGCAAAGCCGCCTTGCCTGACTCTCCTACTAGGCTTGGGAAGCTTGGTCTCCCTGCGGAGGTAAGGTCGAACGTCCTGCCGAGCCTTACACTCGAACTCCGGCCAAGGCCCCTTGCCTGACTCCCCTACTAGGCTTGGGAAGCTTGGTCTCCAGGCCGAGGTAAGGTTGAACGTACTGCTGAGCCTTACACTCGAACTCCAGACAAGCCCCCTTGCCTGACTCTCCTACTAGGCTTGGGAAGCTGGGTTTCACCGCCGAGGTAAGGTCGAATGTTCTGCCGAGCCTTACACTCGAACTCCGGCTAAGCCCCCTTGCCTGACTCTCCTACTAGGCTTGGGAAGCTTGGTCTCCCTGCCGAGGTAAGGTCGAACGTCCGGCCGAGCCTTACACTCGAACGCCGGCCAAGCCGCCTTGCCTGACTCTACTAGGCTTGGGAAGCTTGGTCTCCCTGCCGAGGTAAGGTCGAACATCCTGCCGAGCCGTACACTCGAACTCCGGCCAAGCCCCCTTGCCTGACTCTCCTACTAGGCTTGGGAAGCTTGGTCTCCCTGCCGAGGTAAGGTCGAAGGTCCTTCCGAGCCTTACACTCGAACGCCGGCCAAGCCGCCTTGCCTGACTCTACTAGGCTTGGGAAGCTTGGTCTCCCTGCTGAGGTAAGGTCGAACGCGCTGCCGAGCCTTACATTCGAACACCGGCCAAGCCCCCTTGCCGGACTCAACGAGTAGGCTTGGGAAGCTTGGTCTCCCTGCCGATGTAAGGTCGAACGTCCTGCCGAGCTTTACACTCGAACTCCGGCCAAGCCCCCTTGTCTGACTCTCCTACTAGGCTTGGAAAACATGGTCTCCCTGCCGAGGTAAGGTCGAACGTCCTGCCGAGCCTTACACTCGAACTCCGGCCAAGCCCCCTTGCCTGACTCTCCTACTAGGCTTGGGAAGCTTGGTCTCCCTGCTGAGGTAAGGTCGAACGTCCTGCCGAGCCTTACACTCGAACTCCGGGCAAGCCCCCTTGCCTGACTCTCCTACTAGGCTTGGAAAGCGTGGTCTCCCTGCCGATGTAAGGTCGAACGTCCTGCCGAGCCTTACACTCGAACTCCGGCCAAGCTCCCTTGCCTGACCCTACTAGGCTTGAGAAGCTTGGTCTCCCTGCCGAGGTAAGGTCGAACGTCCTGCTGAGCCTTAGACTCGAACTCCGGCCAAGCCCCCTTGCCTGACTTTCCTACTAAGCTTGGGAAGATCGGTTTCCCTGCCGAGGTAAGGTCGAACGTCCTGCCGAGCCTTACACTCGAACTCCGGCCAAGCCCCCTTGTCTGACTCTCCTACTAGGCTTGGGAAGCTTGGTCTCCCTGCCAAGGTAAGGTCGAAAATCCTGCCGAGCCCTACACTCGAACTCCGGCCATGCCCCCTTGCCGGACCCTACTCGGCTTGGGAAGCTCGGTCTCCCTGCCGAGGTAAGGTCGAGCGTCCTGCCGAGCCTTACGCTCGAACTCCGGCCAAGCCCCCTTGCCTGACTCTCCTTCTATGTTTGGGAAGCTTGGTCTCCCTGCCGAGGTAAGGTCGAACATCCTGCCGAGCCTTACGCTCGAACTCCGGCCATGCCCCCTTGCCTGACCCTACTAGGCTTGAGAAGCTTGATCTCCCCGCCGAGGTAAGGTCGAACGTCCTGCCGAGCCTTACACTCGAACTCCGTCCAAGCCCCCTTGCCTGACTCTCCTACTAGGCTTGGGAAGCTCGGTTTCCCCGCCGAGGCAAGGTCGAACGTCCTGCCGAGCCTTACACTCGAACTCCGGCCAAGCCCCCTTGCCTGACTCTCAAACTAGGCTTTGGAAGCTGGGTCTCCCTGCTGAGGTAAGGTCGAGCGTCCTGCCGAGCCTTACACTCGAACTCCGGCCAAGCCCCCTTGCCTGCCTCTCCTTCTAGGTTTGGGAAGCTTGGTCTCCCTGCCGATGTAAGGTCGAACGTCCTGCCGAGCCTCACACTCGAACTCCGGCCAAGCTCCCTTGCCTGACCCTACTAGGCTTGAGAAGCTTGGTCTCCCTGCCGATGTACGGTCGAACGTCCTGCCGAGCCTTACACTCGAACTCCGGCCAAGCCCCCTTGCCTGACTCTCCTACTAAGCTTGGGAAGATCGGTCTCCCTGCCGAGGTAAGGTGGAACGCCCTGCCGAGCCTTACACTCGAACTCCGGCCAAGTCCCCTTGCCTGACTCTCGTACTAGGCTTGGGAAGCTTGGTCTCCCTGCCGAGGTAAGGTCGAACGTCCTGCCAAGCCTTACACTCGAACTCTGGCCAAGCCCCCTTGCCTGGCCCTCCTAGGCTTGGGAAGCTTGGTCTCCTTGCCGAGGTAAGGTCAAACGTCCTGCCGAGCCTTACACTCGAACTCCGGCCCAGCCCCCTTGCCTGACTCTCCTACTAGGCTGGGGAAGCTTGGTCTCCCTGCCGAGGTAAGGTCAAACGTCCTGCCGAGCCTTACACTCGAACTCCGGCCAAGCCCCCTTGCTTGACTCTCCTACTAGGCTTGGGAAGCTTGGTCTCCCTGCCGAGGTAAGGTCGAACGTCCTGCCGAGCGTTACACTCGAACTCTGGCCAAGCCCCCTTGCCTGACGCTCCTTCTACGTTTGGGAAGCTTGGTCTCCCTGCCGAGGTAAGGTCGAACATCCTGCCGAGCCTTACACTCGAACTCCGGCCATGCCCCCTTGCCTGACCCTACTAGGCTTGGGAAGCTTGGTCTCCCTGCCGAGGTAAGGTCGAACGTCCTTCCGAGCCTTACACTCGAACTCCGGCCAAGCGCCCTTGCCGGACTCTCCTTCTAGGCTTGGGAAGCTTGGTCTCCCTGCCGATGTAAGGTCAAACGTCCTGCCGAGCCTTACACTCGAACTCCGGCCAAGCCCCCTTGCCTGACTCTCCTACTAGGCTTGGGAAGGTTGGTCTCCCTGCTGTGGTAAGGTCGATCGTCCTGCCGAGCTTCACACTCGAACTCCGGCCAAGCCCCCTTGCCTGACCCTACTAGGCTTGGGAAGCTTGATCTCCCTGCCGAGGTAAGGTCGAACGTCCTGCCGAGCCTTAAACTCGAACTCTGGCAGAGCCCCCATGCCTGGCTCTTTTACTAGGCTTGGGAAGCTTGGTCTCCCTGCCGAAGTAAGGTCGAACGTCCTGCCGAGCCTTGCACTCGAACTCCGGCCAAGCCCCCTTGCCTGACTCTCCTACTAGGCTTGGGAAGCTTGATCTCCCTGCCGAGGTAAGGTCGAACGTCCTGCCGAGCCTTACACTCGAACTCCGGCCAAGCCCCCTTGCCGGACTCCCCTACTAGGCTTGGGAATCTTGGTCTCCCTGCGGAGGTAAGGTCGAGCGTACTGCTGAGCTTTACACTCGAACTCCAGACAAGCCCCCTTGCCTCACTCTCCTGCTAGGCTTGGGAAGCTTGGTCACCCTGGCGAGGTAAGGTCGAACGTCCTGCCGAGCCTTGCACTCGAACTCCGGCCAAGCCCCCTTGCCTGACTCTCCTACTAAGCTTGGGAAGCTTGGCCTCCCTGCCGAGGTAAGGTCGAGCGTCCTGCCGAGCCTTACACTCGAACTCCGGCCAAACCCCCTTGCCTGACTCTCCTTCTAGGTTTGGGAAGCTTGGTCTCCCTGCTGAGGTAAGGTCGAAAGTCCTGCCGAGCATTACACTCGAACTCCAGCCTTGCGCCCTTGCCGGACTCTCCTACTAGGCTTGGGAAGCTTGGTCTCCCTGCCGATGTAAGGTCGAACGTCCTGCCGAGCCTTACACTCGAACTCCGGCCAAGCCCCCTTGCCTGACTCCCCTACTAGGCTTGGGAAGCTTGGTCTCCCTGCTGTGGTAAGGTCGATCGTCCTGCCGAGCTTCACACTCGAACTCCGGGCAAGCCCCCTTGCCTGACCCTACTAGGCTTGGGAAGCTTGATCTCCCTGCCGAGGTAAGGTCGAACGTCCTGCCGAGCCTTAAACTCGAACTCCGGCCCAGCCCCCTTGCCTGACTCTCCTACTAGGCTGGGGAAGCTTGGTCTCCCTGCCGAGGTAAGGTCAAACGTCCTGCCGAGCCTTACACTCGAACTCCGGCCAAGCCCCCTTGCTTGACTCTCCTACTAGGCTTGGGAAGCTTGGCCTCCCTGCCGAGGTAAGGTCGAACGTCCTGCCGAGCGTTACACTCGAACTCTGGCCAAGCCCCCTTGCCTGACGCTCCTTCTACGTTTGGGAAGCTTGGTCTCCCTGCCGAGGTAAGGTCGAACATCCTGCCGAGCCTTACACTCGAACTCCGGCCATGCCCCCTTGCCTGACCCTACTAGGCTTGGGAAGCTTGGTCTCCCTGCCGAGGTAAGGTCGAACGTCCTTCCGAGCCTTACACTCGAACTCCGGCCAAGCGCCCTTGCCGGACTCTCCTTCTAGGCTTGGGAAGCTTGGTCTCCCTGCCGAGGTAAGGTCGAACGTCCTGTCGAGCCTTACACTCGAACTCCGGCCAAGCCCCCTTGCCTGACTCCCCTACTAGGCTTGGGAATCTTGGTCTCCCTGCGGAGGTAAGGTCGATCGTCCTGCCGAGCCTTACACTCGAACTCCGGCCAAGTCCCCTTGCCTGACTGTCCTGCTCGGCTTGGGAAACTTGGCCTCCCTGCCGAGGTAAGGTCGAACGTCCTGCTGAGCCTTACACTCGAACTCCGGCCAAGCGCCCTTGCCTGACTCTCCTACTAGGCTTGGGAAGCTTGGTCTCCCTGCCGAGGTAAGGTCGAAGGTCCTTCCGAGCCTTACACTCGAACGCCGGCCGAGCCGCCTCGCCTGACTCTACTAGGCTTGGGAAGCTTGTTCTCCCTGCTGAGGTAAGGTCGAACGCCCCGCCGAGCCGTGCACTCGAACTCCGGCCAAGCCCCCTTGCCTGACCCTCCTAATAGGCTTGGGAAGCTTGGTTTCCCTGCCGAGGTAAGGTCGAACGTCCTGCCGAGCCTTACACTCGAACTCCGCCCAAGCCCCCTTGCCTGACTCTCCTACTAGGCTTGGGAAGCTTGGTCGCCCTGCTGTGGTAAGGTCGATCGTCCTGCCGAGCCTTACACTCGAACTCCGGCCAAGCCCCCTTGCCTGACTCTCCTACTAGGCTTGGGAAGCTTGATCTCCCTGCCGAGGTAAGGTCGAACGTCCTGCCGAGCCTTACATTCGAACTCCGGCCAAGCCCCCTTGCCTGACTCTCCTACTAGGCTTGGGAAGCTTGATCTCCCTGCGGAGGTAAGGTCGAACGTCCTGCCGAGCCTTACACTCGAACTCCGGCCAAGCCCCCTTGCCTGACTCTCCTTCTAGGTTTGGGAAGCTTGGTCTCCCGACCGAGGTAAGGTCGAACGTCCTGCCGAGCCTTACACTCGAACTCCGCCCAAGCCCCCTTGCCTGACTATCCTACAAGGCTTGGGAAGCTTGGTCTCCCTGCCGAGGTAAGGTCGAACGTCCAGCCGAGCCTTACACTCGAACTCCGCCCAAGCCCCCTTGCCGGGCCCCACTAGACTTGGGAAGCTTGGTCTCCCTGCCGAGGTAAGGTCGAATGTCCTGCCTAGCCTTACACTCGAACTCCGGCCAAGTCCCCTTGCCTGACTCTCCTACTAGGCTTGGGAAGCTTGGTCTCCCTGCCGAGGTAAGGTCGAACGTCCTGCCGAGCCTTACACTCGAAGTCTGGCCAAGCCCCCTTGCCTGACTCTCCTACTTGGCTTGGGAACCTTGGTCTCCGTGCCGAGGTAAGGTCGAATGTCCTGCCGAGCCTTATACTCGAACTCTGGCCAAGCCCCCTTGCCTGATTCTCCTACTAGGCTTGGGAAGCTTGGTCTCCCTGCCGAGGTAAGGTCAAACGTCCTGCCGAGCCTTACACTCGAACTCCGGCCAAGCCCCATTGCCTGACTCTCGGGCTAGCCTTGGGAAGCTTGGTCTCCCTGCCGAGGTAAGGTCGAACGTCCTGCCGAGCCTTACACTCGAACTCCAGCCAAGCCCCCTTGCCTGACTCCCCTACTAGGCTTGGGAAGCTTGGTCTCCCGGCCGAGGTAAGGTTGAACGTCCTGCTGAGCCTTACACTCGAACTCCAGACAAGCCCCCTTGCCTGACTCTCCTACTAGGCTTGGGAAGCTCGGTTTCCCCGCCGAGGTAAGGTCGAACGTTCTGCCGAGCCTTACACTCGAACTCCGGCTAAGCCCCCTTGCCTGACTCTCCTACTAGGCTTGGGAAGCTTGGTCTCCCTGCCGAGGTAAGGTCGAAGGTCCTTCCGAGCCTTACACTCGAACGCCGGCCAAGCCGCCTTGCCTGACTCTACTAGGCTTGGGAAGCTTGGTCTCCCTGCTGAGGTAAGGTCGAACGCCCTGCCGAGCCTTACATTCGAGCACCGGCCAAGCCCCCTTGCCGGACTCAACTAGTAGGCTTGGGAAGCTTGGTCTCCCTGCCGATGTAAGGTCGAACGTCCTGCCGAGCTTTACACTCGAACTCCGGCCAAGCCCCCTTGTCTGACTCTCCTACTAGGCTTGGAAAACATGGTCTCTCTGCCGAGGTAAGGTCGAACGTCCTGCCGAGCCTTACACTCGAACTGCGGCCAAGCCCCCTTGCCTGACTCTCCTACTAGGCTTGGGAAGCTTGGTCTCCCTGCTGAGGTAAGGTCGAACGTCCTGCCGAGCCTTACACTCGAACTCCGGCCAATCCCCCTTGCCTGACTCTCCAACTAGGCTTGGGAGTCTTGGTCTCCCTGCCGAGGTAAGGTCGAACGTCCTGCCGAGCCTTACACTCGAACTCCGGCCAAGCCCCCTTGCCTGATTCTCCTACTAGGCTTGGGAAGCTTGGTCTCCCTGCCGAGGTAAGGTCGAACGTCCTGCCGAGACTTTCACTCGAACTCCGCCCAAACCCCCTTGCCTAACTCTCCTACTAGGCTTGGGAAGCTTGGTCTCCCTGCCGAGGTAGAAGTCGAACGTCCTGCCAAGGCTTACACTCGAACTCTGGCCAAGCCCCCTTGCCTGACCCCACTAGGCTTGGGAAACTTGGTCTCCCTGCCGAGCTAAGGTCGAACGTCCTGCCGAGCCTTACACTCGAACTCCGGCCAAGCCCCTTTGCCTGACCCTACTAGGCTTGGGAAGCTTGGTCTCCCTGCCGAGGTAAGTTCGAACGTCCTGCCAAGCCTTACACTCGAACTCAGGCCAAGTCCCCTTGCCTGACTCTCCTACTAGGCCTGGGAAGCTTGGTCTCCCTGCCGAGGTAAGGTCGAACGTCCTGCCGAGCCTTACACTCGAACTCCGGCCAAGCCCTCTTGCCTGACTCTCCTACTAGGCTTGGGAAGCTTGGTCTCCCTGCCGAGGTAAGGTCGAAGGTCCTTCCGAGCCTGACACTCGAAGTCTGGCCAAGCCCCCTTGCCTGACTCTCCTACTAGGCTTGGGAAGCTTGGTCTCCCTGCCGAGGTACGGTCGAACGTCCTGCCGAGCCTTACACTCGAACGCCGGCCAAGCCCCCTTGCCTGACCCTATTAGAGTTGGGAAGCTTGGTCTCCCTGCCGAGGTAAGGTCGAACGTCCTGCCGAGCCTTACACTCGAACTCCGGCCAAGCCCCCTTGCCTGACTCTCCTACTCGGCTTGGGAAGCTTGGTCTCCCTGCCGAGGTAAGGCCGAACGTCCTGCCGAGCCTTACACTCGAACTCTGCCCAAGCCCCCTTGCCTGACCCTACTAGGCTTGGGAAGCTTGGTCTCCCTGCCGAGGTAAGGTCGAACGTCCTGCCGAGCCTTACACTCGAACTCCGCCCAAGCCCTCTTGCCTGACACGCCTACTAGGCTTGGGAAGCTTGGTCTCCCTGCCGAGGTAAGGTCGAACATCCTGCCGAGCCGTACACTCGAACTCCGGCCGAGCGCCCTTGCCTGACCCTACTAGCCGTGGGAAGCTTGGTCTCCCTGCTGAGGTAAGGTCGAACGTCCTGCCGAGCCTTACACTCGAACTCTGGCCAAGCCCCCTTGCCTGACTCTCCTACTAGGCTTGGGAAGCTCGGTTTCCCCGCCGAGGTAAGGTCGAACGTTCTGCCGAGCCTTACACTCGAACTCCGGCTAAGCCCCCTTGCCTTACTCTCCTACTAGGCTTGGGAAGCTTGGTCTCCCTGCCGAGGTAAGGTCGAACATCCTGCCGAGCCGTACACTCGAACTCCGGCCGAGCGCCCTTGCCTGACCCTACTAGCCGTGGGAAGCTTGGTCTCCCTGCTGAGGTAAGGTCGAACGTCCTGCCGAGCTTTACACTCGAACTCCGGCCAAGCCCCCTTGCCTGACTCTCCTACTAGGCTTGGGAAGCTTGGTCTCCCTGCCGAGGTAAGGTCGAAGGTCCTTCCGAGCCTTACACTCGAACGCCGGCCAAGCCGCCTTGCCTGACTCTACTAGGCTTGGGAAGCTTGGTCTCCCTGCTGAGGTAAGGTCGAACGCCCTGCCGAGCCTTACATTCGAACACCGGCCAAGCCCCCTTGCCGGACTCTACTAGTAGGCTTGGGAAGCTTGGTCTCCCTGCCGATGTAAGGTCGAACGTCCTGCCGAGCTTTACACTCGAACTCCGGCCAAGCCCCCTTGTCTGACTCTCCTACTAGGCTTGGAAAACATGGTCTCCCTGCCGAGGTAAGGTCGAACGTCCTGCCGAGCCTTACACTCGAACTGCGGCCAAGCCCCCTTGCCTGACTCTCCTACTAGGCTTGGGAAGCTTGGTCTCCCTGCTGAGGTAAGGTCGAACGTCCTGCCGAGCCGTACACTCGAACTCCGGCCAATCCCCCTTGCCTGACTCTCCAACTAGGCTTGGGAGTCTTGGTCTCCCTGCCGAGGTAAGGTCGAACGTCCTGCCGAGCCTTATACTCGAACTCCGGCCAAGCCCCCTTGCCTGACTCTCCTACTAGGATTGGGAAGCTTGGTCTCCCTGCCGAGGTAAGGTCGAACGTCCTGCCGAGACTTTCACTCGAACTCCGGCCTAGCTCCCTTGCCTGACTCTCCTACAAGGCTTGGAAAGCTTGGTCTCCCTGCCGAGGTAAGGTCAAACGTCCTGCTGAGCTTTACACGCGAACTCCGGCCAAGCCCCCATGCTTGACTCTCGTGCTATGCTTGGGGAGCTTGGTCTCCCTGCCGAGGTAAGGTCGAACGTCCTGCCGAGCCTTACACTCGAACCCTGGTCAAGCCCCCTTGCCTGACCCTATTAGACTTGGGAAGCGTGGTCTCCCTGCTGAGGTAAGGTCGAACGTCCTGCCGAGCCGTACACTCGAACTCCGGCCAAGCCCACTTGCCTGACTCTCCAACTAGGCTTGGGAGTCTTGGTCTCCCTGCCGAGGTATGGTTGAACGTCCTGCCGAGCCTTACACTCGAACTCCGGCCTAGCTCCCTTGCCTGACTCTCCTACTCGGCTTGGGAAGCTTGGTCTCCCTGCCGAGCTAAGGTCGAACGTCCTGCCGAGCCTTACACTCGAACTCCGGCCAAGCCCCCTTGCCTGACCCTACGAGGCTTGGGAAGCTTGGTCTCCCTGCCGAGGTAAGGTCGAACGTCCTGCCGAGCCTTACACTCGAACTCCGGCCAAGCCCCCTTGCCTGACTCTCCTACTCGGCTTGGGAAGCTTGGTCTCCCTGCCGAGGTAAGGTCGAACGTCCTGCCAAGCCTTACACTCGAACTCCGGCCAAGCCCCCTTGCCTGACTCTCCTACTAGGCTTGGGAAGCTTGGTCTCCCTGCCGAGGTAAGGTCGAACGTCCTACCGAGCCTTACACTTGAACGCCGTCCAAGCCCCCTTGCCAGACCCTATTAGAGTTGGGAAGCTTGGTCTCCCTGCTGAGGTAAGGTCGACTGTCCTGCCGAGCCTTGCATTCGAAATCCGGCCAAGCCCCCTTGCCTCACTCTCCTACTAGGCTTGGGAAGCTTGGTCTCCCTGCCGAGGTACGGTCGAACGTCCTGCCGTGCCTTACACTCGAACGCCGGCCAAGCCCCCTTGCCAGACCCTATTAGAGTTGGGAAGCTTGGTCTCCCTGCCGAGGTAAGGTCGAATGTCCTGCCGAGCCTTACACTCGAACTCCGGCCTAGCTCCCTTGCCTGACTCTCCTACTTGGTTTGGGAAGCTTGGTCTCCCTGCCGAGGTAAGGTCGAACGTCCTGCCGTGCCTTACACTCGAACTCCGGCCAAACTCCCTTGCCTGACTCTCCTACTAGGCTTGGGAAGCTTGGTCTCCCTGCCGAGGTAAGGTCGAACGTCCTGCCGAGCCTGACACTCGAACTCCGGCCAAGTCCCCTTGCCTGACTCTCCTACTAGGCTTGGGAAGCTTGGTCTCCATGCTGAGCTCAGGTCGAACGTCCTGCCGAGACTTACACTCGAACTCCGGCCAAGCCCCCTTGCCTGACTCTCCTACCAGGCTTGGGAAGCTTGGTCTCCCTGCCGAGGTAAGGTCGAACGTCCTACCGAGCCCTACACTTGAACGCCGGCCAAGCCCCCTTGCCTGACCGTATTAGAGTTGGGAAGCTTGGTCTCCCTGCTGAGGTAAGGTCGACTGTCCTGCCGAGCCTTGCACTCGAAATCCGGCCAAGCCCCCTTGCCTGACTCTCCTACTAGGCTTGGGAAGCTTGGTCTCCCTGCCGAGGTACGGTCGAACGTCCTGCCGTGCCTTACACTCGAACGCCGGCCAAGCCCCCTTGCCTGATCCTATTAGAGTTGGGAAGCTTGGTCTCCCTGCCGAGGTAAGGTCGAACGTCCTGCCGAGCCTTACACTCGAACTCCGGCCTAGCTCCCTTGCCTGACTCTCCTACTTGGTTTGGGAAGCTTGGTCTCCCTGCCGAGGTAAGGTCGAACGTCCTGCCGAGCCTTACACTCGAACTCCGGCCAAACTCCCTTTCCTGACTCTCCTACTCGGCTTGGGAAGCTTGGTCTCCCTGCCGAGGTAAGGTCGAACGTCCTGCCGAGCCTTACACTCGAACTCCGGCCAAGCGCCCTTGCCTGACTCTCCTACTAGGCTTGGGAAGCTTGGTCTCCCTGCCGAGGTAAGGTCGAAGGTCCTTCCGAGCCTTACACTCGAACGCCGGCCGAGCCGCCTCGCCTGACTCTACTAGGCCTGGGAAGCTTGTTCTCCCTGCTGAGGTAAGGTCGAACGCCCCGCCGAGCCGTGCACTCGAACTCCGGCCAAGCCCCCTTGCCTGACTCTCCTAATAGGCTTGGGAACCTTGGTTTCCCTGCCGAGGTAAGGTCGAACGTCCTGCCGAGCCTTACACTCGAACTCCGGCCAAGCCCCCTTGCCTGACTCTCCTACTAGGCTTGGGAAGCTTGGTCGCCCTGCTGTGGTAAGGTCGATCGTCCTGCCGAGCCTTACACTCGAACTCCGGCCAAGCCCCCTTGCCTGAGTCTCCTACTAGGCTTGGGAAGCTTGGTCTCCCTGCCGAGGTAATGTCGAACATCCTGCCGAGCCGTACACTCGAACTCCGGCCAAGCGCCCTTGCCTGACTCTACTAACCTTGGGAAGCTTGGTCTCCCTGCTGAGGTAAGGTCGAACGTCCTGCCGAGCCTTACACTCGCACTCCGGCCAAGCCCCCTTGCCTGACTCTCCTACTAGGCTTGGGAAGCTTGGTCTCCCTGCCGAGGTAAGGTCGAACGTCCTGCCGGGCCCTACACTTGAACTCCGGCCAAACCCCCTTGCCTGACCTTACTAGATTTGGGAAGCTTGGTCTCCCTGCTGAAGTAAGGTCGATCGTCCTGCCGAGCCTTACACTCGAACTCCGGCCAAGCCCCCTTGCCTGACTCTCCTACTAGGCTTGGGAAGCTTGGTCTCCCTGGCGAGGTAAGGTCGAACGTCCTGCCGAGCCTTACACTCGAACTCCGGCCAAGTCCCCTTGCCTGACTGTCCTACTCGGCTTGGGAAACTTGGTCTCCCTGCCGAGGTAAAGGTCGAACGTCCTGCCGAGCCTTACACTCGAACTCCGCCCAAGCCCCCTTGCCTGACTCTCCTACTAGGCTTGGAAAGCTTGGTCTCCCTGCCGAGGTAAGGTCGAACGTCCTGCTGAGCCTTACACTCGAACTCCGGCCAAGCGCCCTTGCCTGACTCTCCTACTAGGCTTGGGAATCTTGGTCTCCCTGCCGATGTAAGGTCGAAGGTCCTTCCGAGCCTTATACTCGAACTCCGGTCAAGCCCCCTTGCCTGACCCTATTAGACTTGGGAAGCGTGGTCTCCCAGCTGAGGTAAGGTCGAACGTCCTGCCGAGCCGTACACTCGAACTCCGGCCAAGCCCCCTTGCCTGACTCTCCAACTAGGCTTGGGTGTCTTGGTCTCCCTGCCGAGGTAAGGTCGAACGTCCAGTCGAGCCTTACACTCGAACTCCGCCCAAGCCCCCTTGCCGGGCCCCACTAGACTTGGGAAGCTTGGTCTCCCTGCCGAGGTAAGGTCGAATGTCCTGCCTAGCCTTATACTCGAACTCCGGCCAAGTCCCCTTGCCTGACTCTCCTACTAGGCTTGGGAAGCTTGGTCTCCCTGCCGAGGTAAGGTCGAACGTCCTGCCGAGCCTTACACTCGAACTCTGGCCAAGCCCCCTTGCCTGACTCTCCTACTAGGCTTGGGAAGCTCGGTTTCCCCGCCGAGGTAAGGTCGAACGTTCTGCCGAGCCTTACACTCGAACTCCGGCTAAGCCCCCTTGCCTTACTCTCCTACTAGGCTTGGGAAGCTTGGTCTCCCTGCCGAGGTAAGGTCGAACATCCTGCCGAGCCGTACACTCGAACTCCGGCCGAGCGCCCTTGCCTGACCCTACTAGCCGTGGGAAGCTTGGTCTCCCTGCTGAGGTAAGGTCGAACGTCCTGCCGAGCTTTACACTCGAACTCCGGCCAAGCCCCCTTGCCTGACTCTCCTACTAGGCTTGGGAAGCTTGGTCTCCCTGCCGAGGTAAGGTCGAAGGTCCTTCCGAGCCTTACACTCGAACGCCGGCCAAGCCGCCTTGCCTGACTCTACTAGGCTTGGGAAGCTTGGTCTCCCTGCTGAGGTAAGGTCGAACGCCCTGCCGAGCCTTACATTCGAACACCGGCCAAGCCCCCTTGCCGGACTCTACTAGTAGGCTTGGGAAGCTTGGTCTCCCTGCCGATGTAAGGTCGAACGTCCTGCCGAGCTTTACACTCGAACTCCGGCCAAGCCCCCTTGTCTGACTCTCCTACTAGGCTTGGAAAACATGGTCTCCCTGCCGAGGTAAGGTCGAACGTCCTGCCGAGCCTTACACTCGAACTGCGGCCAAGCCCCCTTGCCTGACTCTCCTACTAGGCTTGGGAAGCTTGGTCTCCCTGCTGAGGTAAGGTCGAACGTCCTGCCGAGCCGTACACTCGAACTCCGGCCAATCCCCCTTGCCTGACTCTCCAACTAGGCTTGGGAGTCTTGGTCTCCCTGCCGAGGTAAGGTCGAACGTCCTGCCGAGCCTTATACTCGAACTCCGGCCAAGCCCCCTTGCCTGACTCTCCTACTAGGATTGGGAAGCTTGGTCTCCCTGCCGAGGTAAGGTCGAACGTCCTGCCGAGACTTTCACTCGAACTCCGGCCTAGCTCCCTTGCCTGACTCTCCTACAAGGCTTGGAAAGCTTGGTCTCCCTGCCGAGGTAAGGTCAAACGTCCTGCTGAGCTTTACACGCGAACTCCGGCCAAGCCCCCATGCTTGACTCTCGTGCTATGCTTGGGGAGCTTGGTCTCCCTGCCGAGGTAAGGTCGAACGTCCTGCCGAGCCTTACACTCGAACCCTGGTCAAGCCCCCGTGCCTGACCCTATTAGACTTGGGAAGCGTGGTCTCCCTGCTGAGGTAAGGTCGAACGTCCTGCCGAGCCGTACACTCGAACTCCGGCCAAGCCCACTTGCCTGACTCTCCAACTAGGCTTGGGAGTCTTGGTCTCCCTGCCGAGGTATGGTTGAACGTCCTGCCGAGCCTTACACTCGAACTCCGGCCTAGCTCCCTTGCCTGACTCTCCTACTCGGCTTGGGAAGCTTGGTCTCCCTGCCGAGCTAAGGTCGAACGTCCTGCCGAGCCTTACACTCGAACTCCGGCCAAGCCCCCTTGCCTGACCCTACGAGGCTTGGGAAGCTTGGTCTCCCTGCCGAGGTAAGGTCGAACGTCCTGCCGAGCCTTACACTCGAACTCCGGCCAAGCCCCCTTGCCTGACTCTCCTACTCGGCTTGGGAAGCTTGGTCTCCCTGCCGAGGTAAGGTCGAACGTCCTGCCAAGCCTTACACTCGAACTCCGGCCAAGCCCCCTTGCCTGACTCTCCTACTAGGCTTGGGAAGCTTGGTCTCCCTGCCGAGGTAAGGTCGAACGTCCTACCGAGCCTTACACTTGAACGCCGTCCAAGCCCCCTTGCCAGACCCTATTAGAGTTGGGAAGCTTGGTCTCCCTGCTGAGGTAAGGTCGACTGTCCTGCCGAGCCTTGCATTCGAAATCCGGCCAAGCCCCCTTGCCTCACTCTCCTACTAGGCTTGGGAAGCTTGGTCTCCCTGCCGAGGTACGGTCGAACGTCCTGCCGTGCCTTACACTCGAACGCCGGCCAAGCCCCCTTGCCAGACCCTATTAGAGTTGGGAAGCTTGGTCTCCCTGCCGAGGTAAGGTCGAATGTCCTGCCGAGCCTTACACTCGAACTCCGGCCTAGCTCCCTTGCCTGACTCTCCTACTTGGTTTGGGAAGCTTGGTCTCCCTGCCGAGGTAAGGTCGAACGTCCTGCCGTGCCTTACACTCGAACTCCGGCCAAACTCCCTTGCCTGACTCTCCTACTAGGCTTGGGAAGCTTGGTCTCCCTGCCGAGGTAAGGTCGAACGTCCTGCCGAGCCTGACACTCGAACTCCGGCCAAGTCCCCTTGCCTGACTCTCCTACTAGGCTTGGGAAGCTTGGTCTCCATGCTGAGCTCAGGTCGAACGTCCTGCCGAGACTTACACTCGAACTCCGGCCAAGCCCCCTTGCCTGACTCTCCTACCAGGCTTGGGAAGCTTGGTCTCCCTGCCGAGGTAAGGTCGAACGTCCTACCGAGCCCTACACTTGAACGCCGGCCAAGCCCCCTTGCCTGACCGTATTAGAGTTGGGAAGCTTGGTCTCCCTGCTGAGGTAAGGTCGACTGTCCTGCCGAGCCTTGCACTCGAAATCCGGCCAAGCCCCCTTGCCTGACTCTCCTACTAGGCTTGGGAAGCTTGGTCTCCCTGCCGAGGTACGGTCGAACGTCCTGCCGTGCCTTACACTCGAACGCCGGCCAAGCCCCCTTGCCTGATCCTATTAGAGTTGGGAAGCTTGGTCTCCCTGCCGAGGTAAGGTCGAACGTCCTGCCGAGCCTTACACTCGAACTCCGGCCTAGCTCCCTTGCCTGACTCTCCTACTTGGTTTGGGAAGCTTGGTCTCCCTGCCGAGGTAAGGTCGAACGTCCTGCCGAGCCTTACACTCGAACTCCGGCCAAACTCCCTTGCCTGACTCTCCTACTCGGCTTGGGAAGCTTGGTCTCCCTGCCGAGGTAAGGTCGAACGTCCTGCCGAGCCTTACACTCGAACTCCGGCCAAGCGCCCTTGCCTGACTCTCCTACTAGGCTTGGGAAGCTTGGTCTCCCTGCCGAGGTAAGGTCGAAGGTCCTTCCGAGCCTTACACTCGAACGCCGGCCGAGCCGCCTCGCCTGACTCTACTAGGCCTGGGAAGCTTGTTCTCCCTGCTGAGGTAAGGTCGAACGCCCCGCCGAGCCGTGCACTCGAACTCCGGCCAAGCCCCCTTGCCTGACTCTCCTAATAGGATTGGGAACCTTGGTTTCCCTGCCGAGGTAAGGTCGAACGTCCTGCCGAGCCTTACACTCGAACTCCGGCCAAGCCCCCTTGCCTGACTCTCCTACTAGGCTTGGGAAGCTTGGTCGCCCTGCTGTGGTAAGGTCGATCGTCCTGCCGAGCCTTACACTCGAACTCCGGCCAAGCCCCCTTGCCTGAGTCTCCTACTAGGCTTGGGAAGCTTGGTCTCCCTGCCGAGGTAATGTCGAACATCCTGCCGAGCCGTACACTCGAACTCCGGCCAAGCGCCCTTGCCTGACTCTACTAACCTTGGGAAGCTTGGTCTCCCTGCTGAGGTAAGGTCGAACGTCCTGCCGAGCCTTACACTCGCACTCCGGCCAAGCCCCCTTGCCTGACTCTCCTACTAGGCTTGGGAAGCTTGGTCTCCCTGCCGAGGTAAGGTCGAACGTCCTGCCGGGCCCTACACTTGAACTCCGGCCAAACCCCCTTGCCTGACCTTACTAGATTTGGGAAGCTTGGTCTCCCTGCTGAAGTAAGGTCGATCGTCCTGCCGAGCCTTACACTCGAACTCCGGCCAAGCCCCCTTGCCTGACTCTCCTACTAGGCTTGGGAAGCTTGGTCTCCCTGGCGAGGTAAGGTCGAACGTCCTGCCGAGCCTTACACTCGAACTCCGGCCAAGTCCCCTTGCCTGACTGTCCTACTCGGCTTGGGAAACTTGGTCTCCCTGCCGAGGTAAAGGTCGAACGTCCTGCCGAGCCTTACACTCGAACTCCGCCCAAGCCCCCTTGCCTGACTCTCCTACTAGGCTTGGAAAGCTTGGTCTCCCTGCCGAGGTAAGGTCGAACGTCCTGCTGAGCCTTACACTCGAACTCCGGCCAAGCGCCCTTGCCTGACTCTCCTACTAGGCTTGGGAATCTTGGTCTCCCTGCCGATGTAAGGTCGAAGGTCCTTCCGAGCCTTATACTCGAACTCCGGTCAAGCCCCCTTGCCTGACCCTATTAGACTTGGGAAGCGTGGTCTCCCAGCTGAGGTAAGGTCGAACGTCCTGCCGAGCCGTACACTCGAACTCCGGCCAAGCCCCCTTGCCTGACTCTCCAACTAGGCTTGGGTGTCTTGGTCTCCCTGCCGAGGTATGGTCGAACGTCCTGCCGAGCCTTACACTCGAACGCCGGCCAAGCCCCCTTGCCTGACCCTATTAGAGTTGGGAAGCTTGGTCTCCCTGCCGAGGTAAGGTCGAACGCCCTGCCGAGCCTTACACTCGAACTCCGGCCTAGCTCCCTTGCCTGACTCTCCTACTTGGTTTGGGAAGCTTGGTCTCCCTGCCGAGGTAAGGTCGAACGTCCTGCCGAGCCTTACACTCGAACTCCGGCCAAACTCCCTTGCCTGACTCTCCTACTCGGCTTGGGAAGCTTGGTCTCCCTGCCGAGGTAATGTCGAACGTCCTGCCGAGCCTGACACTCGAACTCCGGCCAAGCCCACTTGCCTGACTCTCCTACTAGGCTTGGGAAGCTTGGTCTCCATGCCGAGCTCAGGTCGAACGTCCTGCCGAGACTTACACTCGAACTCCGGCCAAGCCCCCTTGCCTGGCCCTACTAGGCTTGGGAAGCTTGGTCTCCCTGCTGAGGTAAGGTCGAACGTCCTGCTGAGCTTTACACTCGAACTCCGGCCATGCCCCCATGCTTGACTCTCGTGCTAGGCTTGGGAAGCTTGGTCTCCCTGCCGAGGTAAGGTCGAACGTCCTGCCGAGCCTTACACTCGAACTCTGGCCAAGCCCCCTTGCCTGACCCTATTAGACTTGGGAAGCGTGGTCTCCCTGCTGAGGCAAGGTCGAACGTCCTGCCGAGCCGTACACTCGAACTCCGGCCAAGCCCCCTTGCCTGACTCTCCAACTAGGCTTGGGGGTCTTGGTCTCCCTGCCGAGGTGTGGTCGAACGTCCTGCCGAGCCTTACACTCGAACTCCGGGGCTAGCTCCCTTGCCTGACTCTCCTACTCGGCTTGGGAAGCTTGGTCTCCCTGCTGAGGTAAGGTCGAACGTCCTGCCGAGCCTTACACTCGAACTCCGGCCAAGCCCCCTTGCCTGACTCTCCTACCAGGCTTGGGAAGCTTGGTCTCCCTGCCGAGGTAAGGTCGAACGTCCTACCGAGCCTTACACTTGAACGCCGGCCAAGCCCCCTTGCCTGACCCTATTAGAGTTGGGAAGCTTGGTCTCCCTGCTGAGGTAAGGTCGACTGTCCTGCCGAGCCTTGCACTCGAAATCCGGCCAAGCCCCCTTGCCTGACTCTCCTACTAGGCTTTGGAAGCTTGGTCTCCCTGCCGAGGTAGAAGTCGAACGTCCTGCCGTGCCTTACACTCGAACGCCGGCCAAGCCCCCTTGCCTGACCCTATTAGAGTTGGGAAGCTTGGTCTCCCTGCCGAGGTAAGGTCGAACGTCCTGCCGAGCCTTACACTCGAACTCCGGCCTAGCTCCCTTGCCTGACTCTCCTACTTGGTTTGGGAAGCTTGGTCTCCCTGCCGAGGTAAGGTCGAACGTCCTGCCGAGCCTTACACTCGAACTCCGGCCAAACTCCCTTGCCTGACTCTCCTACTAGGCTTGGGAAGCTTGGTCTCCCTGCCGAGGTAAGGTAGAACGTCCTGCCGAGCCTTACACTCGAACTCCGGCCAAGCGCCCTTGCCTGACTCTCCTACTAGGCTTGGGAAGCTTGGTCTCCCTGCCGAGGTAAGGTCGAAGGTCCTTCCGAGCCTTACACTCGAACGCCGGCCGAGCCGCCTCGCCTGACTCTACTAGGCTTGGGAAGCTTGTTCTCCCTGCTGAGGTAAGGTCGAACGCCCCGCCGAGCCGTGCACTCGAACTCCGGCCAAGCCCCCTTGCCTGACTCTCCTAATAGGCTTGGGAAGCTTGGTTTCCCTGCCGAGGTAAGGTCGAACGTCCTGCCGAGCCTTACACTCGAACTCCGCCCAAGCCCCCTTGCCTGACTCTCCTACTAGGCTTGGGAAGCTTGGTCGCCCTGCTGTGGTAAGGTCGATCGTCCTGCCGAGCCTTACACTCGAATTCCGGCCAAGCCCCCTTGCCTGACTCTCCTACTAGGCTTGGGAAGCTTGATCTCCCTGCCGAGGTAAGGTCGAACGTCCTGCCGAGCCTTACATTCGAACTCCGGCCAAGCCCCCTTGCCTGACTCTCCTACTAGGCTTGGGAAGCTTGATCTCCCTGCGGAGGTAAGGTCGAACGTCCTGCCGAGCCTTACACTCGAACTGCGGCCAAGCCCCCTTGCCTGACTCTCCTTCTAGGTTTGGGAAGCTTGGTCTCCCGACCGAGGTAAGGTCGAACGTCCTGCCGAGCCTTACACTCAAACTCCGGCCAAGCCCCCTTGCCTGACTATCCTACAAGGCTTGGGAAGCTTGGTCTCCCTGCCGAGGTAAGGTCGAACGTCCAGCCGAGCCTTACACTCGAACTCCGCCCAAGCCCCCTTGCCGGGCCCCACTAGACTTGGGAAGCTTGGTCTCCCTGCCGAGGTAAGGTCGAACGTCCTGCCGAGCCTTACACTCGAACTCTGGCCAAGCCCCCTTGCCTGACTCTCCTACTTGGCTTGGGAAGCTTGGTCTCCGTGCCGAGGTAAGGTCGAATGTCCTGCCGAGCCTTATGCTCGAACTCTGGCCAAGCCCCCTTGCCTGATTCTCCTACTAGGCTTGGGAAGCTTGGTCTCCATGCCGAGCTCAGGTCGAACGTCCTGCCGAGCCTTACACTCGAACTCCGGCCAAGCCCCATTGCCTGACTCTCGGGCTAGCCTTGGGAAGCTTGGTCTCCCTGCCGAGGTAAGGTCGAACGTCCTGCCGAGCCTTACACTCGAACCCTGGTCAAGCCCCCTTGCCTGACCCTATTAGACTTGGGAAGCGTGGTCTCCCTGCTGAGGTAAGGTCGAACGTCCTGCCGAGCCGTACACTCGAACTCCGGCCAAGCCCACTTGCCTGACTCTCCAACTAGGCTTGGGAGTCTTGGTCTCCCTGCCGAGGTATGGTCGAACGTCCTGCCGAGCCTTACACTCGAACTCCGGCCTAGCTCCCTTGCCTGACTCTCCTACTCGGCTTGGGAAGCTTGGTCTCCCTGCCGAGCTAAGGTCGAACGTCCTGCCGAGCCTTACACTCGAACTCCGGCCAAGCCCCCTTGCCTGACCCTACGAGGCTTGGGAAGCTTGGTCTCCCGGCCGAGGTAAGGTCGAACGTCCTGCCGAGCCTTACACTCGAACTCCGGCCAAGCCCCCTTGCCTGACTCTCCTGCTCGGCTTGGGAAGCTTGGTCTCCCTGCCGAGGTAAGGTCGAACGTCCTGCCAAGCCTTACACTCGAACTCCGGCCAAGCCCCCTTGCCTGACTCTCCTACTAGGCTTGGGAAGCTTGGTCTCCCTGCCGAGGTAAGGTCGAACGTCCTACCGTGCCTTACACTCGAACGCCGGCCAAGCCCCCTTGCCAGACCCTATTAGAGTTGGGAAGCTTGGTCTCCCTGCCGAGGTAAGGTCGAATGTCCTGCCGAGCCTTACACTCGAACTCCGGTCTAGCTCCCTTGCCTGACTCTCCTACTTGGTTTGGGAAGCTTGGTCTCCCTGCCGAGGTAAGGTCGAACGTCCTGCCGAGCCTTACACTCGAACTCCGGCCAAACTCCCTTGCCTGACTCTCCTACTAGGCTTGGGAAGCTTGGTCTCCCTGCCGAGGTAAGGTCGAACGTCCTTCCGAGCCTGACACTCGAACTCCGGCCAAGTCCCCTTGCCTGACTCTCCTACTAGGCTTGGGAAGCTTGGTCTCCATGCTGAGCTCAGGTCGAACGTCCTGCCGAGACTTACACTCGAACTCCGGCCAAGCCCCCTTGCCTGGCCCTACTAGGCTTGGGAAGCTTGGTCTCCCTGCCGAGGTAAGGTCGAACGTCCTGCTGAGCTTTACACTCGAACTCCGGCCATGCCCCCATGCTTGACTCTCGTGCTCGGCTTGGGAAGCTTGGTCTCCCTGCCGAGGTAAGGTCGAACGTCCTGCCGAGCCTTACACTCGAACTCCGGGCTAGCTCCCTTGCCTGACTCTCCTACTCGGCTTGGGAAGCTTGGTCTCCCTGCCGAGGTAAGGTTGAACGTCCTTCCGAGCCTTACACTCGAACTCCGGCCAAGCCCCCTTGCCTGACTCTCCTACCAGGCTTGGGAAGCTTGGTCTCCCTGCCGAGGTAAGGTCGAACGTCCTACCGAGCCTTACACTTGAACGCCGGCCAAGCCCCCTTGCCTGACCCTATTAGAGTTGGGAAGCTTGGTCTCCCTGCTGAGGTAAGGTCGACTGTCCTGCCGAGCCTTGCACTCGAAATCCGGCCAAGCCCCCTTGCCTGACTCTCCTACTAGGCTTGGGAAGCTTGGTCTCCCTGCCGAGGTACGGTCGAACGTCCTGCCGTGCCTTACACTCGAACGCCGGCCAAGCCCCCTTGCCTGATCCTATTAGAGATGGGAAGCTTGGTCTCCCTGCCGAGGTAAGGTCGAACGTCCTGCCGAGCCTTACACTCGAACTCCGGCCTAGCTCCCTTGCCGGACTCTCCTACTTGGTTTGGGAAGCTTGGTCTCCCTGCCGAGGTAAGGTCGAACGTCCTGCCGAGCCTTACACTCGAACTCCGGCCAAACTCCCTTGCCTGACTCTCCTACTAGGCTTGGAAAGCTTGGTCTCCCTGCCGAGGTAAGGTCGAACGTCCTGCCGAGCCTTACACTCGAACTCCGGCCAAGCCCCCTTGCCTGACTCTCCTACTAGGCTTGGGAAGCTTGGTCTCCATGCCGAGGTAAGGTCGAACGTCCTGCCGAGCCTTACACTCGAACTCCGGCCAAGCCCCCTTACCTGGCCCTACTAGGCTTGGGAAGCTTGGTCTCCCTGCCGAGGTAAGGTAGAACGTCCTGCTGAGCCTTACACTCGAACTCCAGACAAGCCCCCTTGCCTGACTCTCCTACTAGGCTTGGGAAGCTCGGTTTCCCCGCCGAGGTAAGGTCGAACGTTCTGCCGAGCCTTACACTCGAACTCCGGCTAAGCCCCCTTGCCTGACTCTCCTACTAGGCTTGGGAAGCTTGGTCTCCCTGCCGAGGTAAGGTCGAACATCCTGCCGAGCCGTACACTCGAACTCCGGCCAAGCGCCCTTGCCTGACCCTACTAGCCTTGGGAAGCTTGGTCTCCCTGCTGAGGTAAGGTCGAACGTCCTGCCGAGCTTTACACTCGAACTCCGGCCAAGCCCCCTTGCCTGACTCTCCTACTAGGCTTGGGAAGCTTGGTCTCCCTGCCTAGGTAAGGTCGAAGGTCCTTCCGAGCCTTACACTCGAACGCCGGCCAAGCCGCCTTGCCTGACTCTACTAGGCTTGGGAAGCTTGGTCTCCCTGCTGAGGTAAGGTCGAACGCCCTGCCGAGCCTTACATTCGAACACCGGCCAAGCCCCCTTGCCGGACTCTACTAGTAGGCTTGGGAAGCTTGGTCTCCCTGCCGATGTAAGGTCGAACGTCCTGCCGAGCTTTACACTCGAACTCCGGCCAAGCCCCCTTGTCTGACTCTCCTACTAGGCTTGGAAAACATGGTCTCCCTGCCGAGGTAAGGTCGAACGTCCTGCCGAGCCTTACACTCGAACTGCGGCCAAGCCCCCTTGCCTGACTCTCCTACTATGCTTGGGAAGCTTGGTCTCCCTGCTGAGGTAAGGTCGAACGTCCTGCCGAGCCGTACACTCGAACTCCGGCCAATCCCCCTTGCCTGACTCTCCAACTAGGCTTGGGAGTCTTGGTCTCCCTGCCGAGGTAAGGTCGAACGTCCTGCCGAGCCTTACACTCGAACTCCGGCCAAGCCCCCTTGCCTGACTATCCTACTAGGCTTGGGAAGCTTGGTCTCCCTGCCGAGGTAAGGTCGAACGTCCTGCCGAGACTTTCACTCGAACTCCGGCCAAGCCCCCTTGCCTAACTCTCCTACTAGGCTTGGGAAGCTTGGTCTCCCTGCCGAGGTAGAAGTCGAACGTCCTGCCGAGCCTTACACTCGAACTCCGGCCTAGCTCCCTTGCCTGACTCTCCTACTAGGCTTGGAAAGCTTGGTCTCCCTGCCGAGGTAAGGTCAAACGTCCTGCTGAGCTTTACACGTGAACTCCGGCCAAGCCCCCATGCTTGACTCTCGTGCTATGCTTGGGGAGCTTGGTCTCCCTGCCGAGGTAAGGTCGAACGTCCTGCCGAGCCTTACACTCGAACCCTGGTCAAGCCCCCTTGCCTGACCCTATTAGACTTGGGAAGCGTGGTCTCCCTGCTGAGGTAAGGTCGAACGTCCTGCCGAGCCGTACACTCGAACTCCGGCCAAGCCCACTTGCCTGACTCTCCAACTAGGCTTGGGAGTCTTGGTCTCCCTGCCGAGGTATGGTCGAACGTCCTGCCGAGCCTTACACTCGAACTCCGGCCTAGCTCCCTTGCCTGACTCTCCTACTCGGCTTGGGAAGCTTGGTCTCCCTGCCGAGCTAAGGTCGAACGTCCTGCCGAGCCTTACACTCGAACTCCGGCCAAGCCCCCTTGCCTGACCCTACGAGGCTTGGGAAGCTTGGTCTCCCGGCCGAGGTAAGGTCGAACGTCCTGCCGAGCCTTACACTCGAACTCCGGCCAAGCCCCCTTGCCTGACTCTCCTACTCGGCTTGGGAAGCTTGGTCTCCCTGCCGAGGTAAGGTCGAACGTCCTGCCGAGCCTTACACTCGAACTCCGGCCAAGCCCCCTTGCCTGACTCTCCTACTAGGCTTGGGAAGCTTGGTCTCCCTGCCGTTGTAAGGTCGAACGTCCTACCGTGCCTTACACTCGAACGCCGGCCAAGCCCCCTTGCCAGACCCTATTAGAGTTGGGAAGCTTGGTCTCCCTGCCGAGGTAAGGTCGAATGTCCTGCCGAGCCTTACACTCGAACTCCGGCCTAGCTCCCTTGCCTGACTCTCCTACTTGGTTTGGGAAGCTTGGTCTCCCTGCCGAGGTAAGGTCGAACGTCCTGCCGAGCCTTACACTCGAACTCCGGCCAAACTCCCTTGCCTGACTCTCCTACTAGGCTTGGGAAGCTTGGTCTCCCTGCCGAGGTAAGGTCGAACGTCCTGCCGAGCCTGACACTCGAACTCCGGCCAAGTCCCCTTGCCTGACTCTCCTACTAGGCTTGGGAAGCTTGGTCTCCATGCTGAGCTCAGGTCGAACGTCCTGCCGAGACTTACACTCGAACTCCGGCCAAGCCCCCTTGCCTGGCCCTACTAGGCTTGGGAAGCTTGGTCTCCCTGCCGAGGTAAGGTCGAACGTCCTGCTGAGCTTTACACTCGAACTCCGGCCATGCCCCCATGCTTGACTCTCGTGCTCGGCTTGGGAAGCTTGGTCTCCCTGCCGAGGTAAGGTCGAACGTCCTGCCGAGCCTTACACTCGAACTCCGGTCAAGCCCCCTTGCCTGACCCTATTAGACTTGGGAAGCGTGGTCTCCCTGCTGAGGTAAGGTCGAACGTCCTGCCGAGCCGTACACTCGAACTCCGGCTAAGCCCCCTTGCCTGACTCTCCAACTAGGCTTGGGAGTCTTGGTCTCCCTGCCGAGGTATGGTCGAACGTCCTGCCGAGCCTTACACTCGAACTCCGGGCTAGCTCCCTTGCCTGACTCTCCTACTCGGCTTGGGAAGCTTGGTCTCCCTACCGAGGTAAGGTTGAACGTCCTGCCGAGCCTTACACTCGAACTCCGGCCAAGCCCCCTTGCCTGACTCTCCTACCAGGCTTGGGAAGCTTGGTCTCCCTGCCGAGGTAAGGTCGAACGTCCTACCGAGCCTTACACTTGAACGCCGGCCAAGCCCCCTTGCCTGACCCTATTAGAGTTGGGAAGCTTGGTCTCCCTGCTGAGGTAAGGTCGACTGTCCTGCCGAGCCTTGCACTCGAAATCCGGCCAAGCCCCCTTGCCTGACTCTCCTACTAGGCTTGGGAAGCTTGGTCTCCCTGCCGAGGTACGGTCGAACGTCCTGCCGTGCCTTACACTCGAACGCCAGCCAAGCCCCCTTGCCTGATCCTATTAGAGATGGGAAGCTTGGTCTCCCTGCCGAGGTAAGGTCGAACGTCCTGCCGAGCCTTACACTCGAACTCCGGCCTAGCTCCCTTGCCGGACTCTCCTACTTGGTTTGGGAAGCTTGGTCTCCCTGCCGAGGTAAGGTCGAACGTCCTGCCGAGCCTTACACTCGAACTCCGGCCAAACTCCCTTGCCTGACTCTCCTACTAGGCTTGGGAAGCTTGGTCTCCCTGCCGAGGTAAGGTCGAACGTCCTGCCGAGCCTTACACTCGAACTCCGGCCAAGCCCCCTTGCCTGACTCTCCTACTAGGCTTGGGAAGCTTGGTCTCCATGCCGAGGTAAGGTCGAACGTCCTGCCGAGCCTTACACTCGAACTCCGGCCAAGCCCCCTTACCTGGCCCTACTAGGCTTGGGAAGCTTGGTCTCCCTGCCGAGGTAAGGTAGAACGTCCTGCCGAGCTTTACAATCGAACTCCAGCCATGCCCCCTTGCCTGACTCTCCTGCTAGGCTTGGGAAGCTTGGTCTCCCTGCTGAGGTAAGGTCAAACGTCCTGCCGAGCCTTACACACGTACTCCGGCAAAGCCCCCTTGCCTGACTCTCCTACTAGGCTTGGGAAGCTTGGTCTCCCTGCCGAGGTAAGGTCGAACGTCCTGCCGAGCCTTACACTCGAACTCCGGCCTAGCTCCCTTGCCTGACTGTCCTACTTGGCTTGGGAAGCTGGGTCTCCCTGCCGAGGTAAGGTCGAACGTCCTGCCGAGCCTTACACTCGAACTCCTGCCAAGCCCCCTTGACTGACTCTCCTACTAGGCTTGGGAAAATTGGTCTCCCTGCCGAGCTAAGGTCGAACGTCCTGCCGAGCCTTACACTCGAACTCCGGCCTAGCTCCCTTGCCTGACTCTCCTAGTAGGCTTGGGAAGCTTGGTCTCCCTGCCGAGGTAAGGTCGAACGTCCTGCTGAGCCTTACACTTGAACTCTGGCCAAGCCCCCTTGCCTGACTCTCCTACTAGGCCTGGGAAGCTTGGTCTCCCTGTCGAGGTAAGGTCGAAAGTCCTGCCGAGCCTTACACTCGAACTCCGGCCAAGCCCCCCTGCCTGACCCTACTAGGCTTGGGAAGCTTGGTCTCCCTGCTGAGGTATGGTCGAACGTCCTTCCGAGCCTTACACTTGATCTCCGGACAAACTCCCTTGCCTGACCCTATTAGAGTTGGGAAGCTTGGTCTCCCTGCTGAGGTAAGGTCGACTGTCCTGCCGAGCCTTGCACTCGAAATCCGGCCAAGCCCCCTTGCCTGACTCTCCTACTAGGCTTGGGAAGCTTGGTCTCCCTGCCGAGGTACGGTCGAACGTCCTGCCGTGCCTTACACTCGAACGCCAGCCAAGCCCCCTTGCCTGATCCTATTAGAGATGGGAAGCTTGGTCTCCCTGCCGAGGTAAGGTCGAACGTCCTGCCGAGCCTTACACTCGAACTCCGGCCTAGCTCCCTTGCCGGACTCTCCTACTTGGTTTGGGAAGCTTGGTCTCCCTGCCGAGGTAAGGTCGAACGTCCTGCCGAGCCTTACACTCGAACTCCGGCCAAACTCCCTTGCCTGACTCTCCTACTAGGCTTGGGAAGCTTGGTCTCCCTGCCGAGGTAAGGTCGAACGTCCTGCCGAGCCTTACACTCGAACTCCGGCCAAGCCCCCTTGCCTGACTCTCCTACTAGGCTTGGGAAGCTTGGTCTCCATGCCGAGGTAAGGTCGAACGTCCTGCCGAGCCTTACACTCGAACTCCGGCCAAGCCCCCTTACCTGGCCCTACTAGGCTTGGGAAGCTTGGTCTCCCTGCCGAGGTAAGGTAGAACGTCCTGCCGAGCTTTACAATCGAACTCCAGCCATGCCCCCTTGCCTGACTCTCCTGCTAGGCTTGGGAAGCTTGGTCTCCCTGCTGAGGTAAGGTCAAACGTCCTGCCGAGCCTTACACACGTACTCCGGCAAAGCCCCCTTGCCTGACTCTCCTACTAGGCTTGGGAAGCTTGGTCTCCCTGCCGAGGTAAGGTCGAACGTCCTGCCGAGCCTTACACTCGAACTCCGGCCTAGCTCCCTTGCCGGACTCTCCTACTTGGTTTGGGAAGCTTGGTCTCCCTGCCGAGGTAAGGTCGAACGTCCTGCCGAGCCTTACACTCGAACTCCGGCCAAACTCCCTTGCCTGACTCTCCTACTAGGCTTGGGAAGCTTGGTCTCCCTGCCGAGGTAAGGTCGAACGTCCTGCCGAGCCTTACACTCGAACTCCGGCCAAGCCCCCTTGCCTGACTCTCCTACTAGGCTTGGGAAGCTTGGTCTCCATGCCGAGGTAAGGTCGAACGTCCTGCCGAGCCTTACACTCGAACTCCGGCCAAGCCCCCTTACCTGGCCCTACTAGGCTTGGGAAGCTTGGTCTCCCTGCCGAGGTAAGGTCGAACGTCCTGCCGAGCCTTACACTCGAACTCCTGCCAAGCCCCCTTGACTGACTCTCCTACTAGGCTTGGGAAAATTGGTCTCCCTGCCGAGCTAAGGTCGAACGTCCTGCCGAGCCTTACACTCGAACTCCGGCCTAGCTCCCTTGCCTGACTCTCCTAGTAGGCTTGGGAAGCTTGGTCTCCCTGCCGAGGTAAGGTCGAACGTCCTGCTGAGCCTTACACTTGAACTCTGGCCAAGCCCCCTTGCCTGACTCTCCTACTAGGCCTGGGAAGCTTGGTCTCCCTGTCGAGGTAAGGTCGAAAGTCCTGCCGAGCCTTACACTCGAACTCCGGCCAAGCCCCCCTGCCTGACCCTACTAGGCTTGGGAAGCTTGGTCTCCCTGCTGAGGTATGGTCGAACGTCCTTCCGAGCCTTACACTTGATCTCCGGACAAACTCCCTTGCCTGACCCTATTAGAGTTGGGAAGCTTGGTCTCCCTGCTGAGGTAAGGTCGACTGTCCTGCCGAGCCTTGCACTCGAAATCCGGCCAAGCCCCCTTGCCTGACTCTCCTACTAGGCTTGGGAAGCTTGGTCTCCCTGCCGAGGTACGGTCGAACGTCCTGCCGTGCCTTACACTCGAACGCCAGCCAAGCCCCCTTGCCTGATCCTATTAGAGATGGGAAGCTTGGTCTCCCTGCCGAGGTAAGGTCGAACGTCCTGCCGAGCCTTACACTCGAACTCCGGCCTAGCTCCCTTGCCGGACTCTCCTACTTGGTTTGGGAAGCTTGGTCTCCCTGCCGAGGTAAGGTCGAACGTCCTGCCGAGCCTTACACTCGAACTCCGGCCAAACTCCCTTGCCTGACTCTCCTACTAGGCTTGGGAAGCTTGGTCTCCCTGCCGAGGTAAGGTCGAACGTCCTGCCGAGCCTTACACTCGAACTCCGGCCAAGCCCCCTTGCCTGACTCTCCTACTAGGCTTGGGAAGCTTGGTCTCCATGCCGAGGTAAGGTCGAACGTCCTGCCGAGCCTTACACTCGAACTCCGGCCAAGCCCCCTTACCTGGCCCTACTAGGCTTGGGAAGCTTGGTCTCCCTGCCGAGGTAAGGTAGAACGTCCTGCCGAGCTTTACAATCGAACTCCAGCCATGCCCCCTTGCCTGACTCTCCTGCTAGGCTTGGGAAGCTTGGTCTCCCTGCTGAGGTAAGGTCAAACGTCCTGCCGAGCCTTACACACGTACTCCGGCAAAGCCCCCTTGCCTGACTCTCCTACTAGGCTTGGGAAGCTTGGTCTCCCTGCCGAGGTAAGGTCGAACGTCCTGCCGAGCCTTACACTCGAACTCCGGCCTAGCTCCCTTGCCGGACTCTCCTACTTGGTTTGGGAAGCTTGGTCTCCCTGCCGAGGTAAGGTCGAACGTCCTGCCGAGCCTTACACTCGAACTCCGGCCAAACTCCCTTGCCTGACTCTCCTACTAGGCTTGGGAAGCTTGGTCTCCCTGCCGAGGTAAGGTCGAACGTCCTGCCGAGCCTTACACTCGAACTCCGGCCAAGCCCCCTTGCCTGACTCTCCTACTAGGCTTGGGAAGCTTGGTCTCCATGCCGAGGTAAGGTCGAACGTCCTGCCGAGCCTTACACTCGAACTCCGGCCAAGCCCCCTTACCTGGCCCTACTAGGCTTGGGAAGCTTGGTCTCCCGGCCGAGGTAAGGTCGAACGTCCTGCCGAGCCTTACACTCGAACTCCTGCCAAGCCCCCTTGACTGACTCTCCTACTAGGCTTGGGAAAATTGGTCTCCCTGCCGAGCTAAGGTCGAACGTCCTGCCGAGCCTTACACTCGAACTCCGGCCTAGCTCCCTTGCCTGACTCTCCTAGTAGGCTTGGGAAGCTTGGTCTCCCTGCCGAGGTAAGGTCGAACGTCCTGCTGAGCCTTACACTTGAACTCTGGCCAAGCCCCCTTGCCTGACTCTCCTACTAGGCCTGGGAAGCTTGGTCTCCCTGTCGAGGTAAGGTCGAAAGTCCTGCCGAGCCTTACACTCGAACTCCGGCCAAGCCCCCCTGCCTGACCCTACTAGGCTTGGGAAGCTTGGTCTCCCTGCTGAGGTATGGTCGAACGTCCTTCCGAGCCTTACACTTGATCTCCGGACAAACTCCCTTGCCTGACCCTATTAGAGTTGGGAAGCTTGGTCTCCCTGCTGAGGTAAGGTCGACTGTCCTGCCGAGGCTTGCACTCGAACTCCTGCCAAGCCCCCTTGCCTGACTCTCCTACCAGCCTTGGGAAGCTTGGTCTCCCTGCCGAGGTGAGGTCGAACGTCCTGCCAAGCCTTACACTTGAACTCTGGCCAAGCCCCCTTGCCTGACTCTCCTACTAGGCTTGGGAAGATTGGTCTCCCTGCCGAGGTAAGGTCGAACGTCCTGCCGAGCTTTACACTCGAACTCCGGACAAACTCCCTTGCCTGACTCTCCTACTAGGCTTGGGAAGCTTGGTCTCCCTGCTGAGGTAAGGTCAAACGTCCTGCCGAGCCTTACACTCGAACTCCGGCCAAGCCCCCTTGCCTGACCCTACTAGGCTTGGGAAGCTTGGTCTCCCTGCCGAGGGAAGGTCGAACGTCCTTCCGAGCCTTACACTTGATCTCCGGACAAACTCCCTTGCCTGACTCTCCTACTAGGCTTGGAAAGCTTGGTCTCCCTGCCGAGGTAAGGTCGAACGTCCTGCCGAGCCTTACACTCGAACTCCAGCCTAGCGCCCTTGCCGGACTCTCCTACTAGGCTTGGGAAGCTTGGTCTCCCTGCCGATGTAAGGTCGAACGTCCTGCCGAGCCTTACACTCGAACTCCGGCCAAGCCCCCTTGCCTGACCCTCCTACTAGGCTTGGGAAGCTTGGTCTCCCTGCTGAGGTAAGGTCGATCGTCCTGCTCAGCCTTACATTCGAACTCCGGCCAAGCCCCCTTGCCTGACTCTCCTACTAGGCTTGGGAAGCTTGATCTCCCTGCCGAGGTAAGGTCGAACGTCCTGCCGAGCCTTAAACTCGAACTCTGGCCAAGCCCCCTTGCCTGACTCTCCTACTAGGCTTGGGAAACTTGGTCTCCCTGCCGAGGTAAGGTCGAACATCCTGCCGAGCCGTACACTCGAACTCCGGCCAAGCGCCCTTGCCTGACTCTACTAACCTTGGGAAGCTTGGTCTCCCTGCTGAGGTAAGGTCGAACGTCCTGCCGAGCCTTACACTCGCACTCCGGCCAAACCCCCTTGCCTGACTCTCCTACTAGGCTTGGGAAGCTTGGTCTCCCTGCCGAGGTAAGGTCGAACGTCCTGCCGGGCCCTACACTTGAACTCCGGCCAAGCCCCCTTGCCTGACCCTACTAGGCTTGGGAAGCTTGGTCTCCCTGCTGAAGTGAGGTCGATCGCCCTGCCGAGCCTTACACTCGAACTCCGGCCAAGCCCCCTTGCCTGACTCTCCTACTAGGCTTGGGAAGCTTGGTCTCCCTGGCGAGGTAAGGTCGAACGTCCTGCCGAGCCTTACACTCGAACTCCGGCCAAGTCCCCTTGCCTGACTGTCCTACTCGGCTTGGGAAACTTGGTCTCCCTTCCGTGGTAAAGGTCGAACGTCCTGCCGAGCCTTACACTCCAACTCCGGCCAAGCCCCCTTGCCTGACTCTCCTACTAGGCTTGGAAAGCTTGGTCTCCCTGCCGAGGTAAGGTCGAACGTCCTGCTGAGCCTTACACTCGAACTCCGGCCAAGCGCCCTTGCCTGACTCTCCTACTAGGCTTGGGAATCTTGGTCTCCCTGCCGATGTAAGGTCAAAGGTCCTTCCGAGCCTTATACTCGAACTCCGGTCAAGCCCCCTTGCCTGACCCTATTAGACTTGGGAAGCGTGGTCTCCCAGCTGAGGTAAGGTCGAACGTCCTGCCGAGCCGTACACTCGAACTCCGGCCAAGCCCCCTTGCCTGACTCTCCAACTAGGCTTGGGTGTCTTGGTCTCCCTGCCGAGGTATGGTCGAACGTCCTGCCGAGCCTTACACTCGAACGCCGGCCAAGCCCCCTTGCCTGACCCTATTAGAGTTGGGAAGCTTGGTCTCCCTGCCGAGGTAAGGTCGAACGCCCTGCCGAGCCTTACACTCGAACTCCGGCCTAGCTCCCTTGCCTGACTCTCCTACTTGGTTTGGGAAGCTTGGTCTCCCTGCCGAGGTAAGGTCGAACGTCCTGCCGAGCCTTACACTCGAACTCCGGCCAAACTCCCTTGCCTGACTCTCCTACTCGGCTTGGGAAGCTTGGTCTCCCTGCCGAGGTAATGTCGAACGTCCTGCCGAGCCTGACACTCGAACTCCGGCCAAGCCCACTTGCCTGACTCTCCTACTAAGCTTGGGAAGCTTGGTCCCCATGCCGAGCTCAGGTCGAACGTCCTGCCGAGACTTACACTCGAACTCCGGCCAAGCCCCCTTGCCTGGCCCTACTAGGCTTGGGAAGCTTGGTCTCCCTGCTGAGGTAAGGTCGAACGTCCTGCTGAGCTTTACACTCGAACTCCGGCCATGCCCCCATGCTTGACTCTCGTGCTAGGCTTGGGAAGCTTGGTCTCCCTGCCGAGGTAAGGTCGAACGTCCTGCCGAGCCTTACACTCGAACTCCGGTCAAGCCCCCTTGCCTGACCCTATTAGACTTGGGAAGCGTGGTCTCCCTGCTGAGGCAAGGTCGAACGTCCTGCCGAGCCGTACACTCGAACTCCGGCCAAGCCCCCTTGCCTGACTCTCCAACTAGGCTTGGGAGTCTTGGTCTCCCTGCCGAGGTGTGGTCGAACGTCCTGCCGAGCCTTACACTCGAACTCCGGGGCTAGCTCCCTTGCCTGACTCTCCTACTCGGCTTGGGAAGCTTGGTCTCCCTGCTGAGGTAAGGTCGAACGTCCTGCCGAGCCTTACACTCGAACTCCGGCCAAGCCCCCTTGCCTGACTCTCCTACCAGGCTTGGGAAGCTTGGTCTCCCTGCCGAGGTAAGGTCGAACGTCCTACCGAGCCTTACACTTGAACGCCGGCCAAGCCCCCTTGCCTGACCCTATTAGAGTTGGGAAGCTTGGTCTCCCTGCTGAGGTAAGGTCGACTGTCCTGCCGAGCCTTGCACTCGAAATCCGGCCAAGCCCCCTTGCCTGACTCTCCTACTAGGCTTTGGAAGCTTGGTCTCCCTGCCGAGGTAGAAGTCGAACGTCCTGCCGTGCCTTACACTCGAACGCCGGCCAAGCCCCCTTGCCTGACCCTATTAGAGTTGGGAAGCTTGGTCTCCCTGCCGAGGTAAGGTCGAACGTCCTGCCGAGCCTTACACTCGAACTCCGGCCTAGCTCCCTTGCCTGACTCTCCTACTTGGTTTGGGAAGCTTGGTCTCCCTGCCGAGGTAAGGTCGAACGTCCTGCCGAGCCTTACACTCGAACTCCGGCCAAACTCCCCTGCCTGACTCTCCTACTAGGCTTGGGAAGCTTGGTCTCCCTGCCGAGGTAAGGTAGAACGTCCTGCCGAGCCTTACACTCGAACTCCGGCCAAACTCCCTTGCCTGAGTCTCCTACTCGGCTTGGGAAGCTTGGTCTCCCTGCCGAGGTAAGGTCGAACGTCCTGCCGAGCCTGACACTCGAACTCCGGCCAAGCCCACTTGCCTGACTCTCCTACTAGGCTTGGGAAGCTTGGTCTCCATGCCGAGCTCAGGTCGAACGTCCTGCCGAGACTTACACTCGAACTCCGGCCAAGCCCCCTTGCCTGGCCCTACTAGGCTTGGGAAGCTTGGTCTCCCTGCTGAGGTAAGGTCGAACGTCCTGCTGAGCTTTACACTCGAACTCCGGCCATGCCCCCATGCTTGACTCTCGTGCTAGGCTTGGGAAGCTTGGTCTCCCTGCCGAGGGAAGGTCGAACGTCCTGCCGAGCCTTACACTCGAACTCCGGTCAAGCCCCCTTGCCTGACCCTATTAGACTTGGGAAGCGTGGTCTCCCTGCAGAGGCAAGGTCGAACGTCCTGCCGAGCCGTACACTCGAACTCCGGCCAAGCCCCCTTGCCTGACTCTCCAACTAGGCTTGGGAGTCTTGGTCTCCCTGCCGAGGTGTGGTCGAACGTCCTGCCGAGCCTTACACTCGAACTCCGGGGCTAGCTCCCTTGCCTGACTCTCCTACTTGGCTTGGGAAGCTTGGTCTCCCTGCTGAGGTAAGGTCGAACGTCCTGCCGAGCCTTACACTCGAACTCCGGCCAAGCCCCCTTGCCTGACTCTCCTACCAGGCTTGGGAAGCTTGGTCTCCCTGCCGAGGTAAGGTCGAACGTCCTACCGAGCCTTACACTTGAACGCCGGCCAAGCCCCCTTGCCTGACCCTATTAGAGTTGGGAAGCTTGGTCTCCCTGCTGAGGTAAGGTCGACTGTCCTGCCGAGCCTTGCACTCGAAATCCGGCCAAGCCCCCTTGCCTGACTCTCCTACTAGGCTTGGGAAGCTTGGTCTCCCTGCCGAGGTAGAAGTCGAACATCCTGCCGTGCCTTACACTCGAACGCCGGCCTAGCTCCCTTGCCTGACTCTACTAACCTTGGGAAGCTTGGTCTCCCTGCCGAGGTAAGGTCGAACATCCTGCCGAGCCGTACACTCGAACTCCGGCCAAGCGCCCTTGCCTGACTCTACTAACCTTGGGAAGCTTGGTCTCCCTGCTGAGGTAAGGTCGAACGTCCTGCCGAGCCTTACACTCGCACTCCGGCCAAGCCCCCTTGCCTGACTCTCCTACTAGGCTTGGGAAGCTTGGTCTCCCTGCTGAGGTAAGGTCGAACGTCCTGCCGGGCCCTACACTTGAACTCCGGCCAAGCCCCCTTGCCTGACCCTACTAGGCTTGGGAAGCTTGGTCTCCCTGCTGAGGTAAGGTCGATCGTCCTGCCGAGCCTTACACTCGAACTCCGGCCAAGCCCCCTTGCCTGACTCTCCTACTAGGCTTGGGAAGCTTGGTCTCCCTGCCGAGGTAAGGTCGAACGTCCTGCCGAGCTTTACCCTTGAACTCCGGCCAAGCCCCCTTGCCTGACTCTCCTACTAGGCCTGGGAATCTTGGTCTCCCTGTCGAGGTAAGGTCGAATGTCCTGCCGAGCCTTACACTCGAACTCCGGCCAAGCCCCCTTGCCTGACTCTCCTACTAGGCCTGGGAAGCTTGGTCTCCCTGTCGAGGTAAGGTCGAATGTCCTGCCGAGCCTTACACTCGAACTCCGGCCAAGCCCCCTTGCCTGACCCTACTAGGCTTGGGAAGCTTGGTCTCCATGCCGAGCTCAGGTCGAACGTCCTGCCGAGCCTTACACTCGATCTCCGGACATACTCCCTTGCCTGACTCTCCTACTAGGCTTGGGAAGCTTGGTCTCCCTGCCGAGGTAAGGTCGAACGTCCTGCCGAGCTTTACACTCGAACTCCGGCCAAGCCCCCTTGCCTGACTCTCCTACTAGGCTTGGGAAGCTTGGTCTCCCTGTCGAGGTAAGGTCGAACGTCCTGCTGAGCTTTACACTCGAACTCCGGCCAAGCCCCCATGCTTGACTCTCGTGCTAGGCTTGGGAAGCTTGGTCTCCCTGCCGAGGTAAGGTCGAACGTCCTGCCGAGCCTTACACTCGAACTCCGGTCAAGCCCCCTTGCCTGACCCTATTAGACTTGGGAAGGGCGGTCTCCCTGCCGAGGTATGGTCGAACGTCCTGCCGAGCCTTACACTCGAGCTCCGGTCTAGCTCCCTTGCCTGACTCTCCTACTCGGCTTGGGAAGCTTGGTCTCCCTGCCGAGGTAAGGTCGAACGTCCTGCCAAGCCTTACACTCGAACTCCGGCCAAGCCCCCTTGCCTGACTCTCCTACTAGGCTTGGGAAGCTTGGTCTCCCTGCCGAGGTAAGGTCGAACGTCCTACCGAGCCTTACACTTGAACGCCGGCCAAGCCCCCTTGCCTGACCCTATTAGAGTTGGGAAGCTTGGTCTCCCTGCTGAGGTAAGGTCGACTGTCCTGCCGAGCATTAAACTCGAACTCCGGCCTAGCTCCCTTGCCTGACTCTCCTACTTGGTTTGGGAAGCTTGGTCTCCCTGCCGAGGTAAGGTCGAACGTCCTGCCGAGCCTTACACTCGAACTCCGACCAAACTCCCTTGCCTGACTCTCCTACTAGGCTTGGGAAGCTTGGTCTCCCTGCCGAGGTAAGGTCGAACGTCCTGCCGAGCCTGACACTCGAACTCCGGCCAAGTCCCCTTGCCTGAATCTCCTACTAGGCTTGGGAAGCTTGGTCTCCATGCCGAGCTCAGGTCGAACGTCCTGCCGAGACTTACACTCGAACTCCGGCCTAGCCCCCTTGCCTGGCCCTACTAGGCTTGGGAAGCTTGGTCTCCCTGCCGAGGTAAGGTCGAACGTCCTGCTGAGCTTTACACTCGAACTCCGGCCATGCCCCCATGCTTGACTCTCCTGCTCGGCTTGGGAAGCTTGGTCTCCCTGCCGAGGTAAGGTCGAACGTCCTGCCGAGCCTTACACTCGAACTCCGGTCAAGCCCCCTTGCCTGACCCTATTAGACTTGGGAAGCGTGGTCTCCCTGCTGAGGTAAGGTCGAACGTCCTGCCGCGCCGTACACTCGAACTCCGGCTAAGCCCCCTTGCCTGACTCTCCAACTAGGCTTGGGAGTCTTGGTCTCCCTGCCGAGGTAAGGTCGAACGTCCTGCCGAGCCTTACACTCGAACTCCGGCCTAGCTCCCTTGCCTGACTGTCCTACTCGGCTTGGGAAGCTTGGTCTCCCGGCCGAGGTAAGGTCGAACGTCCTGCCGAGCCTTACACTCGAACTCCGGCCAAGCCCCCTTGCCTGACTCTCCTACCAGGCTTGGGAAGCTTGGTCTCCCTGCCGAGGTAAGGTCGAACGTCCTGCCGAGCCTTACACTCGAACTCCGGCCTAGCTCCCTTGCCTGACTCTCCTAGTAGGCTTGGGAAGCTTGGTCTCCCTGCCGAGGTAAGGTCGAACGTCCTGCTGAGCCTTACACTCGAACTCCTGCCAAGCCCCCTTTCCTGACTCTCCTACTAGGCTTGGGAAGATTGGTCTCCCTGCCCAGGTAAGGTCGAACGTCCTGCCGAGCTTTACACTCGAACTCCGGCCAAGCCCCCTTGCCTGACTCTCCTACTAGGCCTGGGAAGCTTGGTCTCCCTGTCGAGGTAAGGTCGAACGTCCTGCCGAGCCTTACACTCGAACTCCGGCCAAGCCCCCTTGCCTGACCCTACTAGGCTTGGGAAGCTTGGTCTCCCTGCCGAGGTAAGGTCGAACGTCCTTCCGAGCCTTACACTCGATCTCCGGACAAACTCCCTTTCCTGTCTCTCCTACTAGGCTTGGGAAGCTTGGTCTCCCTGCCGAGGTAAGGTCGAAAGTCCTGCCGTGCGTTACACTCGAACTCCGGCCAAGCCCCCTTGCCTGAGTCTCCTACTAGGCCTGGGAAGCTTGGTCTCCCTGCCGAGGTAAGGTCGAACGTCCTGCCGAGCCTTACACTCGAACTCCGGCCAACCCCCCTTGCCTGACCCTACTAGGCTTGGGAAGCTTGGTCTCCCTGCCGAGGTAAGGTCGAACGTACTGCCGAGCCTTACACTCGAACTGCGGCCAAGCCCCCTTGCCTGACCCTACGAGGCTTCGGAAGCTTGGTCTCCCTGCTGAGGTAAGGTCAAACGTCCTGCCGAGCCTTACACTCGAACTCCGGCCAAACTCCCTTGCCTGACTCTCCTACTAGGCCTGGGAAGCTTGGTCTCCCTGTCGAGGTAAGGTCGAACGTCCTGCCGAGCCTTACACTCGAACACCGGCCAAGCCCCCTTGCCTGACCCTACTAGGCTTGGGAAGCTTGGTCTCCCTGCCGAGGTAAGGTCGAACGTCCTTCCGAGCCTTACACTTGATCTCCGGACAAATTCCCTTGCCTGACTCTCCTACTAGGCTTGGAAAGCTTGGTCTCCCTGCCGAGGTAAGGTCGAACGTCCTGCTGAGCTTTACACTCGAACTCCGGCCAAGCCCCCATGCTTGACTCTCGTGCTAGGCTTGGGAAGCTTGGTCTCCCTGCCGAGGTAAGGTCGAACGTCCTGCCGAGCCTTACACTCGAACTCCGGCCAACCCCACTTGCCTGACCCTACTAGGCTTGGGAAGCTTGGTCTCCCTGCCGAGGTAAGGTCGAACGTCCTGCCGAGCCTTACACTCGAACTCCGGCCAAGCCCCCTTTCCTGACCCTATTAGACTTGGGAAGCTTGGTCTCCCTGCTGAGGTAAGGTCGAACGTCCTGCCGAGCCTTACACTCGAATTCCGGCCAAACTCCCTTGCCTGACTCTCCTACTAGGCCTGGGAAGCTTGGTCTCCCTGTCGAGGTAAGGTCGAAAGTCCTGCCGAGCCTTACACTCGAATTCCGGCCAAACTCCCTTGCCTGACTCTCCTACTAGGCCTGGGAAGCTTGGTCTCCCTGTCGAGGTAAGGTCGAACGTCCTGCCGAGCCTTACACTCGAACTCCGGCCAAGCCCCCTTGCCTGACCCTACGAGGCTTGGGAAGCTTGGTCTCCCTGCCGACGTAAGGTCGAACGTCCTGCCGAGCCTTTCACTCGAACTCCGCCCAAGCCCACTTGCCTGACTCTCCTACTAGGCTTGGGAAGCTTGGTCTCCCTGCCGAGGTAGAAGTCGAACGTCCTGCCATGGCTTACACTCGAACTCCGGCCAAGCCCCCTTGCCTGACCCCACTAGGCTTGGGAAACTTGGTCTCCCTGCCGAGCTAAGGTCGAACGTCCAGCCGAGCCTTACACACGAACTCCGGCCAAGCCCCTTTGCCTGACCCTACTAGGCTTGGGAAGCTTGGTCGCCCTGCCGAGGTAAGGTCGAACGTCCTGCCAAGCCTTACACTCGAACTCAGGCCAAGTCCCCTTGCCTGACTCTCCTACTAGGCTTGGGAAGATTGGTCTCCCTGCCGAGGTAAGGTCGAACGTCCTGCCGAGCCTTACACTTGATCTCCGGACAAACTCCCTTGCCTGACTCTCCTACTAGGCTTGGAAAGCTTGGTCTCCCTGCCGAGGTAAGGTCGAACGTCCTGCCGAGCATTACACTCGAACTCCAGGCTAGCGCCCTTGCTGGACTCTCCTACTAGGCTTGGGAAGCTTGGTCTCCCTGCCGATGTAAGGTCGAACGTCCTGCCGAGCCTTAAACTCGAACTCTGGCCAAGCCCCCTTCCCTGACTCTTTTACTAGGCTTGGGAAACTTGGTCTCCCTGCCGAGGTAAGGTCGAACATCCTGCCGAGCCTTGCACTCGAACTCAGCCCAAGCCCCCTTGCCTGACTCTCCTACTAGGCTTGGGAAGATTGGTCTCCCTGCTGAGGTAAGGTCGAACATCCTGCCGAGCGTTACACTCGAACTCCGGCCAAGCCCCCTTGCCTGACTCTCCTACTAGGCTTGGGAAGCTTGGTCTCCCTGCCGAGGTAAGGTCGAACATCCTGCCGAGCCGTACACTCGAACTCCGGCCAAGCGCCCTTGCCTGACTCTACTAACCTTGGGAAGCTTGGTCTCCCTGCTGAGGTAAGGTCGAACGTCCTGCCGAGCCTTACACTCGCACTCCGGCCAAGCCCCCTTGCCTGACTCTCCTACTAGGCTTGGGAAGCTTGGTCTCCCTGCTGAGGTAAGGTCGAACGTCCTGCCGGGCCCTACACTTGAACTCCGGCCAAGCCCCCTTGCCTGACCCTACTAGGCTTGGGAAGCTTGGTCTCCCTGCTGAGGTAAGGTCGATCGTCCTGCCGAGCCTTACACTCGAACTCTGGCCAAGCCCCCTTGCCTGACTCTCCTACTAGGCTTGGGAAGCTTGGTCTCCCTGCCGAGGTAAGGTCGAACGTCCTGCCGAGCTTTACCCTCGAACTCCGGCCAAGCCCCCTTGCCTGACTCTCCTACTAGGCCTGGGAAGCTTGGTCTCCCTGTCGAGGTAAGGTCGAATGTCCTGCCGAGCCTTACACTCGAACTCCGGCCAAGCCCCCTTGCCTGACTCTCCTACTAGGCCTGGGAAGCTTGGTCTCCCTGTCGAGGTAAGGTCGAATGTCCTGCCGAGCCTTACACTCGAACTCCGGCCAAGCCCCCTTGCCTGACCCTACTAGGCTTGGGAAGCTTGGTCTCCATGCCGAGCTCAGGTCGAACGTCCTGCCGAGCCTTACACTCGATCTCCGGACATACTCCATTGCCTGACTCTCCTACTAGGCTTGGGAAGCTTGGTCTCCCTGCCGAGGTAAGGTCGAACGTCCTGCCGAGCTTTACACTCGAACTCCGGCCAAGCCCCCTTGCCTGACTCTCCTACTAGGCTTGGGAAGCTTGGTCTCCCTGTCGAGGTAAGGTCGAACGTCCTACCAAGCTTTACACTCGAACTCCGGCCAAGCCCCCATGCTTGACTCTCGTGCTAGGCTTGGGAAGCTTGGTCTCCCTGCCGAGGTAAGGTCGAACGTCCTGCCGAGCCTTACACTCGAACTCCGGTCAAGCCCCCTTGCCTGACCCTATTAGACTTGGGAAGGGCGGTCTCCCTGCCGAGGTATGGTCGAACGTCCTGCCGAGCCTTACACTCGAACTCCGGCCTAGCTCCCTTGCCTGACTCTCCTACTCGGCTTGGGAAGCTTGGTCTCCCTGCCGAGGTAAGGTCGAACGTCCTGCCAAGCCTTACACTCGAACTCCGGCCAAGCCCCCTTGCCTGACTCTCCTACTAGGCTTGGGAAGCTTGGTCTCCCTGCCGAGGTAAGGTCGAACGTCCTACCGAGCCTTACACTTGAACGCCGGCCAAGCCCCCTTGCCTGACCCTATTAGAGTTGGGAAGCTTGGTCTCCCTGCTGAGGTAAGGTCGACTGTCCTGCCGAGCATTAAACTCGAACTCCGGCCTAGCTCCCTTGCCTGACTCTCCTACTTGGTTTGGGAAGCTTGGTCTCCCTGCCGAGGTAAGGTCGAACGTCCTGCCGAGCCTTACACTCGAACTCCGGCCAAACTCCCTTGCCTGACTCTCCTACTAGGCTTGGGAAGCTTGGTCTCCCTGCCGAGGTAAGGTCGAACGTCCTGCCGAGCCTGACACTCGAACTCCGGCCAAGTCCCCTTGCCTGAATCTCCTACTAGGCTTGGGAAGCTTGGTCTCCATGCCGAGCTCAGGTCGAACGTCCTGCCGAGACTTACACTCGAACTCCGGCCAAGCCCCCTTGCCTGGCCCTACTAGGCTTGGGAAGCTTGGTCTCCCTGCCGAGGTAAGGTCGAACGTCCTGCTGAGCTTTACACTCGAACTCCGGCCATGCCCCCATGCTTGACTCTCCTGCTCGGCTTGGGAAGCTTGGTCTCCCTGCCGAGGTAAGGTCGAACGTCCTGCCGAGCCTTACACTCGAACTCCGGTCAAGCCCCCTTGCCTGACCCTATTAGACTTGGGAAGCGTGGTCTCCCTGCTGAGGTAAGGTCGAACGTCCTGCCGCGCCGTACACTCGAACTCCGGCTAAGCCCCCTTGCCTGACTCTCCAACTAGGCTTGGGAGTCTTGGTCTCCCTGCCGAGGTAAGGTCGAACGTCCTGCCGAGCCTTACACTCGAACTCCGGCCTAGCTCCCTTGCCTGACTCTCCTAGTAGGCTTGGGAAGCTTGGTCTCCCTGCCGAGGTAAGGTCGAACGTCCTGCTGAGCCTTACACTCGAACTCCTGCCAAGCCCCCTTTCCTGACTCTCCTACTAGGCTTGGGAAGATTGGTCTCCTTGCCCAGGTAAGGTCGAACGTCCTGCCGAGCTTTACACTCGAACTCCGGCCAAGCCCCCTTGCCTGACTCTCCTACTAGGCCTGGGAAGCTTGGTCTCCCTGTCGAGGTAAGGTCGAACGTCCTGCCGAGCCTTACACTCGAACTCCGGCCAAGCCCCCTTGCCTGACCCTACTAGGCTTGGGAAGCTTGGTCTCCCTGCCGAGGTAAGGTCGAACGTCCTTCCGAGCCTTACACTCGATCTCCGGACAAACTCCCTTTCCTGTCTCTCCTACTAGGCTTGGGAAGCTTGGTCTCCCTGCCGAGGTAAGGTCGAACGTCCTGCCGAGCTTTACACTCGAACTCCGGCCAAGCCCCCTTGCCTGACTCTCCTACTAGGCCTGGGAAGCTTGGTCTCCCTGCCGAGGTAAGGTCGAACGTCCTGCCGAGCCTTACACTCGAACTCCGGCCAACCCCCCTTGCCTGACCCTACTAGGCTTGGGAAGCTTGGTCTCCCTGCCGAGGTAAGGTCGAACGTCCTGCCGAGCCTTACACTCGAACTGCGGCCAAGCCCCCTTGCCTGACCCTACGAGGCTTGGGAAGCTTGGTCTCCCTGCTGAGGTAAGGTCGAACGTCCTGCCGAGCCTTACACTCGAACTCCGGCCAAGCCCCCTTGCCTGACTCTCCTACTAGGCCTGGGAAGCTTGGTCTCCCTGTCGAGGTAAGGTCGAACGTCCTGCCGAGCCTTACACTCGAACTCCGGCCAAGCCCCCTTGCCTGACCCTACTAGGCTTGGGAAGCTTGGTCTCCCTGCCGAGGTAAGGTCGAACGTCCTTCCGAGCCTTACACTCGATCTCCGGACAAACTCCCTTTCCTGTCTCTCCTACTAGGCTTGGGAAGCTTGGTCTCCCTGCCGAGGTAAGGTCGAACGTCCTGCCGAGCTTTACACTCGAACTCCGGCCAAGCCCCCTTGCCTGACTCTCCTACTAGGCCTGGGAAGCTTGGTCTCCCTGCCGAGGTAACGTCGAACGTCCTGCCGAGCCTTACACTCGAACTCCGGCCAACCCCCCTTGCCTGACCCTACTAGGCTTGGGAAGCTTGGTCTCCCTGCCGAGGTAAGGTCGAACGTCCTGCCGAGCCTTACACTCGAACTCCGGCCAAGCCCCCTTGCCTGACTCTCCTACTAGGCTTGGAAAGCTTGGTCTCCCTGCCGAGGTAAGGTCGAACGTCCTGCTGAGCTTTACACTCGAACTCCGGCCAAGCCCCCATGCTTGACTCTCGTGCTAGGCTTGGGAAGCTTGGTCTCCCTGCCGAGGTAAGGTCGAACGTCCTGCCGAGCCTTACACTCGAACTCCGGCCAACCCCACTTGCCTGACCCTACTAGGCTTGGGAAGCTTGGTCTCCCTGCCGAGGTAAGGTCGAACGTCCTGCCGAGCCTTACACTCGAACTCCGGCCAAGCCCCCTTTCCTGACCCTATTAGACTTGGGAAGCTTGGTCTCCCTGCTGAGGTAAGGTCGAACGTCCTGCCGAGCCTTACACTCGAATTCCGGCCAAACTCCCTTGCCTGACTCTCCTACTAGGCCTGGGAAGCTTGGTCTCCCTGTCGAGGTAAGGTCGAACGTCCTGCCGAGCCTTACACTCGAACTCCGGCCAAGCCCCCTTGCCTGACCCTACGAGGCTTGGGAAGCTTGGTCTCCCTGCCGACGTAAGGTCGAACGTCCTGCCGAGCCTTTCACTCGAACTCCGCCCAAGCCCACTTGCCTGACTCTCCTACTAGGCTTGGGAAGCTTGGTCTCCCTGCCGAGGTAGAAGTCGAACGTCCTGCCAAGGCTTACACTCGAACTCCGGCCGAGCCCCCTTGCCTGACCCCACTAGGCTTGGGAAACTTGGTCTCCCTGCCGAGCTAAGGTCGAACGTCCAGCCGAGCCTTACACACGAACTCCGGCCAAGCCCCTTTGCCTGACCCTACTAGGCTTGGGAAGCTTGGTCTCCCTGCCGAGGTAAGGTCGAACGTCCTGCCAAGCCTTACACTCGAACTCAGGCCAAGTCCCCTTGCCTGACTCTCCTACTAGGCCTCGGAAGCTTGGTCTCCCTGCCGAGGTAAGGTCGAACGTCCTGCCGAGCCTTACACTCGAACTCCGGCCAAGCCCCCTTGCCTGACTCTCCTACTAGGCTTGGGAAGCTTGGTCTCCCTGCCGAGGTGAGGTCGAACGTCCGATTGAGCCTTACACTCGAACTCCGGCCAAGCCCCCTTGCCTGACTCTCCTACTAGGCCTGGGAAGCTTGGTCTCCCTGTCGAGGTAAGGTCGAACGTCCTGCCGAGCCTTACACTCGAACTCCGGCCAAGCCCCCTTGCCTGACTCTACTAGGCTTGGGAAGCTTGGTCTCCCTGCCGAGGTAAGGTCGAACGTCCTTCCGAGCCTTACACTTGATCTCCGGACAAATTCCCTTGCCTGACTCTCCTACTAGGCTTGGAAAGCTTGGTCTCCCTGCCGAGGTAAGGTCGAACGTCCTGCTGAGCTTTACACTCGAACTCCGGCCAAGCCCCCTTGCCTGACCCTACTAGGCTTGGGAAGCTTGGTCTCCCTGCCGAGGTAAGGTCGAACGTCCTGCCGAGCCTTACACTCGAACTCCGGCCAAGCCCCCTTGCCTGACCCTACGAGGCTTGGGAAGCTTGGTCTTCCTGCTGAGGTAAGGTCGAACGTCCTGCCGAGCCTTACACTCGAACTCCGGCCAAACTCCCTTGCCTGACTCTCCTACTAGGCCTGGGAAGCTTGGTCTCCCTGTCGAGGTAAGGTCGAACGTCCTGCCGAGCCTTACACTCGAACTCCGGCCAAGCCCCCTTGCCTGACCCTACGAGGCTTGGGAAGCTTGGTCTCCCTGCTGAGGTAAGGTCGAACGTCCTGCCGAGCCTTACACTCGAACTCCGGCCAAACTCCCTTGCCTGACTCTCCTACTAGGCTTGGGAAGCTTGGTCTCCCGGCCGAGGTAAGGTCGAACGTCCTGCCGAGCCTTACACTCTAACTCCGGCCAAGTCCCCTTGCCTGACCCTATTAGACTTGGGAAGCTTGGTCTCCCTGCCGAGGTAAGGTCGAACGTCCTGCCGAGCCTTACACTCGAACTCCGGCCAAGCCCCCTTGCGTGACCCTATTAGAGTTGGGAAGCTTGGTCTCCCTGCTGAGGTAAGGTCGACCGTCCTGCCGAGCCTTGCACTCGAAATCCGGCCAAGCCCCCTTGCCTGACTCTCCTACTAGGCTTGGGAAGCTTGGTCTCCCTGCCGAGGTACGGTCGAACGTCCTGCCGAGCCTTACACTCGAACGCCGGCCAAGCCCCCTTGCCTGACCCTATTAGAGTTGGGAAGCTTGGTCTCCCTGCCGAGGTAAGGTCGAACGTCCTGCCGAGCCTTACACTCGAACTCCGGCCTAGCCCCCTTGCCTGACTCTCCTACTTGGTTTGGGAAGCTTGGTCTCCCTGCCAAGGTAAGGTCGAACGTCCTGCCGAGCCTTACACTCGAACGCCGGCCAAGCCCCCTTGCCTGACCCTATTAGAGTTGGGAAGCTTGGTCTCCCTGCCGAGGTAAGGTCGAACGTCCTGCCGAGCCTTACACTCGAACTCCGGCCAAGTCCCCTTGCCTGACTCTCCTACTAGGCTTGGGAAAATTGGTCTCCCTGCCGAGCTAAGGTCGAACGTCCTGCCGAGCCTCACACTCGAACTCCGGCCTAGCTCCCTTGCCTGACTCTCCTACTAGGCTTGGGAAGCTTGGTCTCCCTGCCGAGGTAGAAGTCGAACGTCCTGCCAAGGCTTACACTCGAACTCTGGCCAAGCCCCCTTGCCTGACTCTCCTACTAGGCTTGGGAAGATTGGTCTCCCTGCCAAGGTGAGGTCGAACGTCCTGCTAAGCCTTACACTTGAACTCCGGCCATGCCCCCTTGCCTGACTCTCCTACTTGGTTTGGGAAGCTTGGTCTCCCTGCCGAGGTAAGGTCGAACGTCCTGCCAAGGCTTACACTCGAACTCCGGCCTAGCCCCCTTGCCTGACTCTCCTACTTGGTTTGGGAAGCTTGGTCTCCCTGCCGAGGTAAGGTCGAACGTCCTGCCGAGCCTTACACTCGAACTCCGGCCAAACTCCCCTGCCTGACTCTCCTACTAGGCTTGGGAAGCTTGGTCTCCCTGCCGAGGTAAGGTAGAACGTCCTGCCGAGCCTTACACTCGAACTCCGGCCAAACTCCCTTGCCTGAGTCTCCTACTCGGCTTGGGAAGCTTGGTCTCCCTGCCGAGGTAAGGTCGAACGTCCTGCCGAGCCTGACACTCGAACTCCGGCCAAGCCCACTTGCCTGACTCTCCTACTAGGCTTGGGAAGCTTGGTCTCCATGCCGAGCTCAGGTCGAACGTCCTGCCGAGACTTACACTCGAACTCCGGCCAAGCCCCCTTGCCTGGCCCTACTAGGCTTGGGAAGCTTGGTCTCCCTGCTGAGGTAAGGTCGAACGTCCTGCTGAGCTTTACACTCGAACTCCGGCCATGCCCCCATGCTTGACTCTCGTGCTAGGCTTGGGAAGCTTGGTCTCCCTGCCGAGGGAAGGTCGAACGTCCTGCCGAGCCTTACACTCGAACTCCGGTCAAGCCCCCTTGCCTGACCCTATTAGACTTGGGAAGCGTGGTCTCCCTGCAGAGGCAAGGTCGAACGTCCTGCCGAGCCGTACACTCGAACTCCGGCCAAGCCCCCTTGCCTGACTCTCCAACTAGGCTTGGGAGTCTTGGTCTCCCTGCCGAGGTGTGGTCGAACGTCCTGCCGAGCCTTACACTCGAACTCCGGGGCTAGCTCCCTTGCCTGACTCTCCTACTTGGCTTGGGAAGCTTGGTCTCCCTGCTGAGGTAAGGTCGAACGTCCTGCCGAGCCTTACACTCGAACTCCGGCCAAGCCCCCTTGCCTGACTCTCCTACCAGGCTTGGGAAGCTTGGTCTCCCTGCCGAGGTAAGGTCGAACGTCCTACCGAGCCTTACACTTGAACGCCGGCCAAGCCCCCTTGCCTGACCCTATTAGAGTTGGGAAGCTTGGTCTCCCTGCTGAGGTAAGGTCGACTGTCCTGCCGAGCCTTGCACTCGAAATCCGGCCAAGCCCCCTTGCCTGACTCTCCTACTAGGCTTGGGAAGCTTGGTCTCCCTGCCGAGGTAGAAGTCGAACATCCTGCCGTGCCTTACACTCGAACGCCGGCCAAGCCCCCTTGCCTGACTCTCCTACTAGGCTTGGGAAGCTTGGTCTCCCTGCCGAGGTAAGGTCGAACGTCCTGCCGAGCCTTACACTCGAACTCCGGCCTAGCTCCCTTGCCTGACTCTCCTACTTGGTTTGGGAAGCTTGGTCTCCCTGCCGAGGTAAGGTCGAAAGTCCTGCCGAGCCTTACACTCGAACTCCGGCCAAACTCCCTTGCCTGACTCTCCTACTAGGCTTGGGAAGCTTGGTCTCCCTGCCGAGGTAAGGTAGAACGTCCTGCCGAGCCTTACACTCGAACTCCGGCCAAGCCCCCTTGCCTGAGTCTCCTATTAGGCTTGGGAAGCTTGGTCTCCATGCCGAGCTCCGGTCGAACGTCCTGCCGAGACTTACACTCGAACTCCGGCCAAGCCCCCTTACCTGGCCCTACTAGGCTTGGGAAGCTTGGTCTCCCTGCCGAGGTAAGGTAGAACGTCCTGCCGAGCTTTACAATCGAACTCCAGCCAAGCCCCCTCGCCTGACTCTCCTGCTTGGCTTGGGAAGCTTGGTCTCCCTGCTGAGGTAAGGTCAAACATCCTGCCGAGCCTTACACTCGTACTCCGGCAAATCCCCCTTGCCTGACTCTCCTACTAGGCTTGGGAAGCTTGGTCTCCCTGCCGAGGTAAGGTCGAACGTCCTGCCGAGCCTTACACTCGAACTCCGGCCTAGCTCCCTTGCCTGACTGTCCTACTTGGCTTGGGAAGCTTGGTCTCCCTGCCGAGGTAAGGTCGAACGTCCGGCCGAGCCTTACACTCGAACTCCGGCCAAGCCCCCTTGACTGACTCTCCTACTAGGCTTGGGAAAATTGGTCTCCCTGCCGAGGTAAGGTCGAACGTCCTGCTGAGCCTTACACTCGAACTCCTGCCAAGCCCCCTTTCCTGACTCTCCTACTAGGCTTGGGAAGATTGCTCTCCCTGCCGAGGTAAGGTCGAACGTCCTGCCGAGCATTACACTCGAACTCCGGCCAAGCCCCCTTGCCTGACTCTCCTACTAGGCCTGGGAAGCTTGGTCTCCCTGTCGCGGTAAGGTCGAACGTCCTGCCGAGCCTTACACTCGAACTCCGGCCAAGCCCCCTTGCCTGACCCTACTAGGCTTGGGAAGCTTGGTCTCCCTGCCGAGGTAAGGTCGAACGTCCTTCCGAGCCTTACACTCGAACTCCGGCCAAACTCCCTTGCCTGTCTCTCCTACTAGGCTTGGGAAGCTTGGTCTCCCTGCCGAGGTAAGGTCGAACGTCCTGCCGAGCTTTACACTCGAACTCCGCCCAAGCCCCCTTGCCTGACTCTCCTACTAGGCCTGGGAAGCTTGGTCTCCCTGTCGAGGTAAGGTCGAAAGTCCTGCCGAGCCTTACACTCGAACTCCCGCCAAGCCCCCTTGCCTGACCCTACTAGGCTTGGGAAGCTTGGTCTCCCTGCTGAGGTATGGTCGAACGTCCTTCAGAGCCTTACACTTGATCTCCGGACAAACTCCCTTGCCTGACCCTATTAGAGTTGGGAAGCTTGGTCTCCCTGCTGAGGTAAGGTCGACTGTCCTGCCGAGCCTTGCACTCGAACTCCTGCCAAGCCCCCTTGCCTGACTCTCCTACTAGGCTTGGGAAGATTGGTCTCCCTGCCGAGGTAAGGTCGAACGTCCTGCCGAGCTTTACACTCGAACTCCGGACAAACTCCCTTGCCTGACCCTATTAGAGTTGGGAAGCTTGGTCTCCCTGCTGAGGTAAGGTCGACTGTCCTGCCGAGCCTTGCACTCGAACTCCTGCCAAGCCCCCTTGCCTGACTCTCCTACTAGCCTTGGGAAGCTTGGTCTCCCTGCCGAGGTGAGGTCGAACGTCCTGCCAAGCCTTACACTTAAACTCTGGCCAAGCCCCCTTGCCTGACTCTCCTACTAGGCTTGGGAAGATTGGTCTCCCTGCCGAGGTAAGGTCGAACTTCCTGCCGAGCTTTACACTCGAACTCCGGACAAACTCCCTTGCCTGACTCTCCTTCTAGGCTTGGGAAGCTTGGTCTCCCTGTCGAGGTAAGGTCGAAAGTCCTGCCGAGCCTTACACTCGAACTCCCGCCAAGCCCCCTTGCCTGACCCTACTAGGCTTGGGAAGCTTGGTCTCCCTGCTGAGGTATGGTCGAACGTCCTTCAGAGCCTTACACTTGATCTCCGGACAAACTCCCTTGCCTGACCCTATTAGAGTTGGGAAGCTTGGTCTCCCTGCTGAGGTAAGGTTGACTGTCCTGCCGAGCCTTGCACTGGAACTCCTGCCAAGCCCCCTTGCCTGGCTCTCCTACTAGGCTTGGGAAGATTGGTCTCCCTGCCGAGGTAAGGTCGAACGTCCTGCCGAGCTTTACACTCGAACTCCGGACAAACTCCCTTGCCTGACCCTATTAGAGTTGGGAAGCTTGGTCTCCCTGCTGAGGTAAGGTCGACTGTCCTGCCGAGCCTTGCACTCGAACTCCTGCCAAGCCCCCTTGCCTGACTCTCCTACTAGCCTTGGGAAGCTTGGTCTCCCTGCCGAGGTGAGGTCGAACGTCCTGCCAAGCCTTACACTTGAACTCTGGCCAAGCCCCCTTGCCTGACTCTCCTACTAGGCTTGGGAAGCTTGGTCTCCCTGCCGATGTAAGGTCGAACGTCCTGCCGAGCCTTACACTCGAACTCCGGCCAAGCCCCCTTGCCTGACTCTCCTACTAGGCTTGGGAAGCTTGGTCTCCCTGCTGTGGTAAGGTCGATCGTCCTGCTGAGCCTTACATTCGAACTCCGACCAAGCCCCCTTGCCTGACTCTCCTACTAGGCTTGGGAAGCTTGGTCTCCCTGCTGAGGTAAGGTCGAACGTCCTGCCGAGCCTTAAACTCGAACTCTGGCCAAGCCCCCTTCCCTGACTCTTTTACTAGGCTTGGGAAACTTGGTCTCCCTGCCGAGGTAAGGTCGAACATCCTGCCGAGCCTTGCACTCGAACTCAGCCCAAGCCCCCTTGCCTGACTCTCCTACTAGGCTTGGGAAGATTGGTCTCCCTGCTGAGGTAAGGTCGAACATCCTGCCGAGCGTTACACTCGAACTCCGGCCAAGCCCCCATGCCTGAGTCTCCTACTAGGCTTGGGAAGCTTGGTCTCCCTGCCGAGGTAAGGTCGAACATCCTGCCGAGCCGTACACTCGAACTCCGGCCAAGCGCCCTTGCCTGACTCTACTAACCTTGGGAAGCTTGGTCTCCCTGCTGAGGTAAGGTCGAACGTCCTGCCGAGCCTTACACTCGCACTCCGGCCAAGCCCCCTTGCCTGACTCTCCTACTAGGCTTGGGAAGCTTGGTCTCCCTGCTGAGGTAAGGTCGAACATCCTGCCGGGCCCTACACTTGAACTCCGGCCAAGCCCCCTTGCCTGACCCTACTAGGCTTGGGAAGCTTGGTCTCCCTGCTGAGGTAAGGTCGATCGTCCTGCCGAGCCTTACACTCGAACTCCGGCCAAGCCCCCTTGCCTGACCCTACTAGGCTTGGGAAGCTTGGTCTCCCTGCTGAGGTAAGGTCGACTGTCCTGCCGAGCCTTGCACTCGAACTCCTGCCAAGCCCCCTTGCCTGACTCTCCTACTAGCCTTGGGAAGCTTGGTCTCCCTGCCGAGGTGAGGTCGAACGTCCTGCCAAGCCTTACACTTGAACTCTGGCCAAGCCCCCTTGCCTGACTCTCCTACTAGGCTTGGGAAGCTTGGTCTCCCTGCCGATGTAAGGTCGAACGTCCTGCCGAGCCTTACACTCGAACTCCGGCCAAGCCCCCTTGCCTGACTCTCCTACTAGGCTTGGGAAGCTTGGTCTCCCTGCTGTGGTAAGGTCGATCGTCCTGCTGAGCCTTACATTCGAACTCCGACCAAGCCCCCTTGCCTGACTCTCCTACTAGGCTTGGGAAGCTTGGTCTCCCTGCTGAGGTAAGGTCGAACGTCCTGCCGAGCCTTAAACTCGAACTCTGGCCAAGCCCCCTTCCCTGACTCTTTTACTAGGCTTGGGAAACTTGGTCTCCCTGCCGAGGTAAGGTCGAACATCCTGCCGAGCCTTGCACTCGAACTCAGCCCAAGCCCCCTTGCCTGACTCTCCTACTAGGCTTGGGAAGATTGGTCTCCCTGCTGAGGTAAGGTCGAACATCCTGCCGAGCGTTACACTCGAACTCCGGCCAAGCCCCCATGCCTGAGTCTCCTACTAGGCTTGGGAAGCTTGGTCTCCCTGCCGAGGTAAGGTCGAACATCCTGCCGAGCCGTACACTCGAACTCCGGCCAAGCGCCCTTGCCTGACTCTACTAACCTTGGGAAGCTTGGTCTCCCTGCTGAGGTAAGGTCGAACGTCCTGCCGAGCCTTACACTCGCACTCCGGCCAAGCCCCCTTGCCTGACTCTCCTACTAGGCTTGGGAAGCTTGGTCTCCCTGCTGAGGTAAGGTCGAACATCCTGCCGGGCCCTACACTTGAACTCCGGCCAAGCCCCCTTGCCTGACCCTACTAGGCTTGGGAAGCTTGGTCTCCCTGCTGAGGTAAGGTCGATCGTCCTGCCGAGCCTTACACTCGAACTCCGGCCAAGCCCCCTTGCCTGACTCTCCTACTAGGCTTGGGAAGCTTGGTCTCCCTGCCGAGGTAAGGTCGAACGTCCTGCCGAGCTTTACCCTCGAACTCCGGCCAAGCCCCCTTGCCTGACTCTCCTACTAGGCCTGGGAATCTTGGTCTCCCTGTCGAGGTAAGGTCGAATGTCCTGCCGAGCCTTACACTCGAACTCCGGCCAAGCCCCCTTGCCTGACTCTCCTACTAGGCCTGGGAAGCTTGGTCTCCCTGTCGAGGTAAGGTCGAATGTCCTGCCGAGCCTTACACTCGAACTCCGGCCAAGCCCCCTTGCCTGACCCTACTAGGCTTGGGAAGCTTGGTCTCCATGCCGAGCTCAGGTCGAACGTCCTGCCGAGCCTTACACTCGATCTCCGGACATACTCCCTTGCCTGACTCTCCTACTAGGCTTGGGAAGCTTGGTCTCCCTGCCGAGGTAAGGTCGAACGTCCTGCCGAGCTTTACACTCGAACTCCGGCCAAGCCCCCTTGCCTGACTCTCCTACTAGGCTTGGGAAGCTTGGTCTCCCTGTCGAGGTAAGGTCGAACGTCCTGCTGAGCTTTACACTCGAACTCCGGCCAAGCCCCCATGCTTGACTCTCGTGCTAGGCTTGGGAAGCTTGGTCTCGCTGCCGAGGTAAGGTCGAACGTCCTGCCGAGCCTTACACTCGAACTCCGGTCAAGCCCCCTTGCCTGACCCTATTAGACTTGGGAAGGGCGGTCTCCCTGCCGAGGTATGGTCGAACGTCCTGCCGAGCCTTACACTCGAGCTCCGGTCTAGCTCCCTTGCCTGACTCTCCTACTCGGCTTGGGAAGCTTGGTCTCCCTGCCGAGGTAAGGTCGAACGTCCTGCCAAGCCTTACACTCGAACTCCGGCCAAGCCCCCTTGCCTGACTCTCCTACTAGGCTTGGGAAGCTTGGTCTCCCTGCCGAGGTAAGGTCGAACGTCCTACCGAGCCTTACACTTGAACGCCGGCCAAGCCCCCTTGCCTGACCCTATTAGAGTTGGGAAGCTTGGTCTCCCTGCTGAGGTAAGGTCGACTGTCCTGCCGAGCATTAAACTCGAACTCCGGCCTAGCTCCCTTGCCTGACTCTCCTACTTGGTTTGGGAAGCTTGGTCTCCCTGCCGAGGTAAGGTCGAACGTCCTGCCGAGCCTTACACTCGAACTCCGGCCAAACTCCCTTGCCTGACTCTCCTACTAGGCTTGGGAAGCTTGGTCTCCCTGCCGAGGTAAGGTCGAACGTCCTGCCGAGCCTGACACTCGAACTCCGGCCAAGTCCCCTTGCCTGAATCTCCTACTAGGCTTGGGAAGCTTGGTCTCCCTGCCGAGGTAAGGTCGAACGTCCTGCCGAGCCTGACACTCGAACTCAGCCCAAGCCCCCTTGCCTGACTCTCCTACTAGGCTTGGGAAGATTGGTCTCCCTGCTGAGGTAAGGTCGAACATCCTGCCGAGCGTTACACTCGAACTCCGGCCAAGCCCCCATGCCTGAGTCTCCTACTAGGCTTGGGAAGCTTGGTCTCCCTGCCGAGGTAAGGTCGAACATCCTGCCGAGCCGTACACTCGAACTCCGGCCAAGCGCCCTTGCCTGACTCTACTAACCTTGGGAAGCTTGGTCTCCCTGCTGAGGTAAGGTCGAACGTCCTGCCGAGCCTTACACTCGCACTCCGGCCAAGCCCCCTTGCCTGACTCTCCTACTAGGCTTGGGAAGCTTGGTCTCCCTGCTGAGGTAAGGTCGAACGTCCTGCCGGGCCCTACACTTGAACTCCGGCCAAGCCCCCTTGCCTGACCCTACTAGGCTTGGGAAGCTTGGTCTCCCTGCTGAGGTAAGGTCGATCGTCCTGCCGAGCCTTACACTCGAACTCCGGCCAAGCCCCCTTGCCTGACTCTCCTACTAGGCTTGGGAAGCTTGGTCTCCCTGCCGAGGTAAGGTCGAACGTCCTGCCGAGCTTTACCCTTGAACTCCGGCCAAGCCCCCTTGCCTGACTCTCCTACTAGGCCTGGGAATCTTGGTCTCCCTGTCGAGGTAAGGTCGAATGTCCTGCCGAGCCTTACACTCGAACTCCGGCCAAGCCCCCTTGCCTGACTCTCCTACTAGGCCTGGGAAGCTTGGTCTCCCTGTCGAGGTAAGGTCGAATGTCCTGCCGAGCCTTACACTCGAACTCCGGCCAAGCCCCCTTGCCTGACCCTACTAGGCTTGGGAAGCTTGGTCTCCATGCCGAGCTCAGGTCGAACGTCCTGCCGAGCCTTACACTCGATCTCCGGACATACTCCCTTGCCTGACTCTCCTACTAGGCTTGGGAAGCTTGGTCTCCCTGCCGAGGTAAGGTCGAACGTCCTGCCGAGCTTTACACTCGAACTCCGGCCAAGCCCCCTTGCCTGACTCTCCTACTAGGCTTGGGAAGCTTGGTCTCCCTGTCGAGGTAAGGTCGAACGTCCTGCTGAGCTTTACACTCGAACTCCGGCCAAGCCCCCATGCTTGACTCTCGTGCTAGGCTTGGGAAGCTTGGTCTCCCTGCCGAGGTAAGGTCGAACGTCCTGCCGAGCCTTACACTCGAACTCCGGTCAAGCCCCCTTGCCTGACCCTATTAGACTTGGGAAGGGCGGTCTCCCTGCCGAGGTATGGTCGAACGTCCTGCCGAGCCTTACACTCGAGCTCCGGTCTAGCTCCCTTGCCTGACTCTCCTACTCGGCTTGGGAAGCTTGGTCTCCCTGCCGAGGTAAGGTCGAACGTCCTGCCAAGCCTTACACTCGAACTCCGGCCAAGCCCCCTTGCCTGACTCTCCTACTAGGCTTGGGAAGCTTGGTCTCCCTGCCGAGGTAAGGTCGAACGTCCTACCGAGCCTTACACTTGAACGCCGGCCAAGCCCCCTTGCCTGACCCTATTAGAGTTGGGAAGCTTGGTCTCCCTGCTGAGGTAAGGTCGACTGTCCTGCCGAGCATTAAACTCGAACTCCGGCCTAGCTCCCTTGCCTGACTCTCCTACTTGGTTTGGGAAGCTTGGTCTCCCTGCCGAGGTAAGGTCGAACGTCCTGCCGAGCCTTACACTCGAACTCCGACCAAACTCCCTTGCCTGACTCTCCTACTAGGCTTGGGAAGCTTGGTCTCCCTGCCGAGGTAAGGTCGAACGTCCTGCCGAGCCTGACACTCGAACTCCGGCCAAGTCCCCTTGCCTGAATCTCCTACTAGGCTTGGGAAGCTTGGTCTCCATGCCGAGCTCAGGTCGAACGTCCTGCCGAGACTTACACTCGAACTCCGGCCTAGCCCCCTTGCCTGGCCCTACTAGGCTTGGGAAGCTTGGTCTCCCTGCCGAGGTAAGGTCGAACGTCCTGCTGAGCTTTACACTCGAACTCCGGCCATGCCCCCATGCTTGACTCTCGTGCTCGGCTTGGGAAGCTTGGTCTCCCTGCCGAGGTAAGGTCGAACGTCCTGCCGAGCCTTACACTCGAACTCCGGTCAAGCCCCCTTGCCTGACCCTATTAGACTTGGGAAGCGTGGTCTCCCTGCTGAGGTAAGGTCGAACGTCCTGCCGCGCCGTACACTCGAACTCCGGCTAAGCCCCCTTGCCTGACTCTCCAACTAGGCTTGGGAGTCTTGGTCTCCCTGCCGAGGTAAGGTCGAACGTCCTGCCGAGCCTTACACTCGAACTCCGGCCTAGCTCCCTTGCCTGACTGTCCTACTCGGCTTGGGAAGCTTGGTCTCCCGGCCGAGGTAAGGTCGAACGTCCTGCCGAGCCTTACACTCGAACTCCGGCCAAGCCCCCTTGCCTGACTCTCCTACCAGGCTTGGGAAGCTTGGTCTCCCTGCCGAGGTAAGGTCGAACGTCCTGCCGAGCCTTACACTCGAACTCCGGCCTAGCTCCCTTGCCTGACTCTCCTAGTAGGCTTGGGAAGCTTGGTCTCCCTGCCGAGGTAAGGTCGAACGTCCTGCTGAGCCTTACACTCGAACTCCTGCCAAGCCCCCTTTCCTGACTCTCCTACTAGGCTTGGGAAGATTGGTCTCCCTGCCCAGGTAAGGTCGAACGTCCTGCCGAGCTTTACACTCGAACTCCGGCCAAGCCCCCTTGCCTGACTCTCCTACTAGGCCTGGGAAGCTTGGTCTCCCTGTCGAGGTAAGGTCGAACGTCCTGCCGAGCCTTACACTCGAACTCCGGCCAAGCCCCCTTGCCTGACCCTACTAGGCTTGGGAAGCTTGGTCTCCCTGCCGAGGTAAGGTCGAACGTCCTTCCGAGCCTTACACTCGATCTCCGGACAAACTCCCTTTCCTGTCTCTCCTACTAGGCTTGGGAAGCTTGGTCTCCCTGCCGAGGTAAGGTCGAAAGTCCTGCCGTGCGTTACACTCGAACTCCGGCCAAGCCCCCTTGCCTGAGTCTCCTACTAGGCCTGGGAAGCTTGGTCTCCCTGCCGAGGTAAGGTCGAACGTCCTGCCGAGCCTTACACTCGAACTCCGGCCAACCCCCCTTGCCTGACCCTACTAGGCTTGGGAAGCTTGGTCTCCCTGCCGAGGTAAGGTCGAACGTACTGCCGAGCCTTACACTCGAACTGCGGCCAAGCCCCCTTGCCTGACCCTACGAGGCTTCGGAAGCTTGGTCTCCCTGCTGAGGTAAGGTCAAACGTCCTGCCGAGCCTTACACTCGAACTCCGGCCAAACTCCCTTGCCTGACTCTCCTACTAGGCCTGGGAAGCTTGGTCTCCCTGTCGAGGTAAGGTCGAACGTCCTGCCGAGCCTTACACTCGAACACCGGCCAAGCCCCCTTGCCTGACCCTACTAGGCTTGGGAAGCTTGGTCTCCCTGCCGAGGTAAGGTCGAACGTCCTTCCGAGCCTTACACTTGATCTCCGGACAAATTCCCTTGCCTGACTCTCCTACTAGGCTTGGAAAGCTTGGTCTCCCTGCCGAGGTAAGGTCGAACGTCCTGCTGAGCTTTACACTCGAACTCCGGCCAAGCCCCCATGCTTGACTCTCGTGCTAGGCTTGGGAAGCTTGGTCTCCCTGCCGAGGTAAGGTCGAACGTCCTGCCGAGCCTTACACTCGAACTCCGGCCAACCCCACTTGCCTGACCCTACTAGGCTTGGGAAGCTTGGTCTCCCTGCCGAGGTAAGGTCGAACGTCCTGCCGAGCCTTACACTCGAACTCCGGCCAAGCCCCCTTTCCTGACCCTATTAGACTTGGGAAGCTTGGTCTCCCTGCTGAGGTAAGGTCGAACGTCCTGCCGAGCCTTACACTCGAATTCCGGCCAAACTCCCTTGCCTGACTCTCCTACTAGGCCTGGGAAGCTTGGTCTCCCTGTCGAGGTAAGGTCGAAAGTCCTGCCGAGCCTTACACTCGAATTCCGGCCAAACTCCCTTGCCTGACTCTCCTACTAGGCCTGGGAAGCTTGGTCTCCCTGTCGAGGTAAGGTCGAACGTCCTGCCGAGCCTTACACTCGAACTCCGGCCAAGCCCCCTTGCCTGACCCTACGAGGCTTGGGAAGCTTGGTCTCCCTGCCGACGTAAGGTCGAACGTCCTGCCGAGCCTTTCACTCGAACTCCGCCCAAGCCCACTTGCCTGACTCTCCTACTAGGCTTGGGAAGCTTGGTCTCCCTGCCGAGGTAGAAGTCGAACGTCCTGCCATGGCTTACACTCGAACTCCGGCCAAGCCCCCTTGCCTGACCCCACTAGGCTTGGGAAACTTGGTCTCCCTGCCGAGCTAAGGTCGAACGTCCAGCCGAGCCTTACACACGAACTCCGGCCAAGCCCCTTTGCCTGACCCTACTAGGCTTGGGAAGCTTGGTCGCCCTGCCGAGGTAAGGTCGAACGTCCTGCCAAGCCTTACACTCGAACTCAGGCCAAGTCCCCTTGCCTGACTCTCCTACTAGGCTTGGGAAGATTGGTCTCCCTGCCGAGGTAAGGTCGAACGTCCTGCCGAGCCTTACACTTGATCTCCGGACAAACTCCCTTGCCTGACTCTCCTACTAGGCTTGGAAAGCTTGGTCTCCCTGCCGAGGTAAGGTCGAACGTCCTGCCGAGCATTACACTCGAACTCCAGGCTAGCGCCCTTGCTGGACTCTCCTACTAGGCTTGGGAAGCTTGGTCTCCCTGCCGATGTAAGGTCGAACGTCCTGCCGAGCCTTAAACTCGAACTCTGGCCAAGCCCCCTTCCCTGACTCTTTTACTAGGCTTGGGAAACTTGGTCTCCCTGCCGAGGTAAGGTCGAACATCCTGCCGAGCCTTGCACTCGAACTCAGCCCAAGCCCCCTTGCCTGACTCTCCTACTAGGCTTGGGAAGATTGGTCTCCCTGCTGAGGTAAGGTCGAACATCCTGCCGAGCGTTACACTCGAACTCCGGCCAAGCCCCCATGCCTGAGTCTCCTACTAGGCTTGGGAAGCTTGGTCTCCCTGCCGAGGTAAGGTCGAACATCCTGCCGAGCCGTACACTCGAACTCCGGCCAAGCGCCCTTGCCTGACTCTACTAACCTTGGGAAGCTTGGTCTCCCTGCTGAGGTAAGGTCGAACGTCCTGCCGAGCCTTACACTCGCACTCCGGCCAAGCCCCCTTGCCTGACTCTCCTACTAGGCTTGGGAAGCTTGGTCTCCCTGCTGAGGTAAGGTCGAACGTCCTGCCGGGCCCTACACTTGAACTCCGGCCAAGCCCCCTTGCCTGACCCTACTAGGCTTGGGAAGCTTGGTCTCCCTGCTGAGGTAAGGTCGATCGTCCTGCCGAGCCTTACACTCGAACTCTGGCCAAGCCCCCTTGCCTGACTCTCCTACTAGGCTTGGGAAGCTTGGTCTCCCTGCCGAGGTAAGGTCGAACGTCCTGCCGAGCTTTACCCTCGAACTCCGGCCAAGCCCCCTTGCCTGACTCTCCTACTAGGCCTGGGAAGCTTGGTCTCCCTGTCGAGGTAAGGTCGAATGTCCTGCCGAGCCTTACACTCGAACTCCGGCCAAGCCCCCTTGCCTGACTCTCCTACTAGGCCTGGGAAGCTTGGTCTCCCTGTCGAGGTAAGGTCGAATGTCCTGCCGAGCCTTACACTCGAACTCCGGCCAAGCCCCCTTGCCTGACCCTACTAGGCTTGGGAAGCTTGGTCTCCATGCCGAGCTCAGGTCGAACGTCCTGCCGAGCCTTACACTCGATCTCCGGACATACTCCCTTGCCTGACTCTCCTACTAGGCTTGGGAAGCTTGGTCTCCCTGCCGAGGTAAGGTCGAACGTCCTGCCGAGCTTTACACTCGAACTCCGGCCAAGCCCCCTTGCCTGACTCTCCTACTAGGCTTGGGAAGCTTGGTCTCCCTGTCGAGGTAAGGTCGAACGTCCTACCAAGCTTTACACTCGAACTCCGGCCAAGCCCCCATGCTTGACTCTCGTGCTAGGCTTGGGAAGCTTGGTCTCCCTGCCGAGGTAAGGTCGAACGTCCTGCCGAGCCTTACACTCGAACTCCGGTCAAGCCCCCTTGCCTGACCCTATTAGACTTGGGAAGGGCGGTCTCCCTGCCGAGGTATGGTCGAACGTCCTGCCGAGCCTTACACTCGAACTCCGGCCTAGCTCCCTTGCCTGACTCTCCTACTCGGCTTGGGAAGCTTGGTCTCCCTGCCGAGGTAAGGTCGAACGTCCTGCCAAGCCTTACACTCGAACTCCGGCCAAGCCCCCTTGCCTGACTCTCCTACTAGGCTTGGGAAGCTTGGTCTCCCTGCCGAGGTAAGGTCGAACGTCCTACCGAGCCTTACACTTGAACGCCGGCCAAGCCCCCTTGCCTGACCCTATTAGAGTTGGGAAGCTTGGTCTCCCTGCTGAGGTAAGGTCGACTGTCCTGCCGAGCATTAAACTCGAACTCCGGCCTAGCTCCCTTGCCTGACTCTCCTACTTGGTTTGGGAAGCTTGGTCTCCCTGCCGAGGTAAGGTCGAACGTCCTGCCGAGCCTTACACTCGAACTCCGGCCAAACTCCCTTGCCTGACTCTCCTACTAGGCTTGGGAAGCTTGGTCTCCCTGCCGAGGTAAGGTCGAACGTCCTGCCGAACCTGACACTCGAACTCCGGCCAAGTCCCCTTGCCTGAATCTCCTACTAGGCTTGGGAAGCTTGGTCTCCATGCCGAGCTCAGGTCGAACGTCCTGCCGAGACTTACACTCGAACTCCGGCCAAGCCCCCTTGCCTGGCCCTACTAGGCTTGGGAAGCTTGGTCTCCCTGCCGAGGTAAGGTCGAACGTCCTGCTGAGCTTTACACTCGAACTCCGGCCATGCCCCCATGCTTGACTCTCCTGCTCGGCTTGGGAAGCTTGGTCTCCCTGCCGAGGTAAGGTCGAACGTCCTGCCGAGCCTTACACTCGAACTCCGGTCAAGCCCCCTTGCCTGACCCTATTAGACTTGGGAAGCGTGGTCTCCCTGCTGAGGTAAGGTCGAACGTCCTGCCGCGCCGTACACTCGAACTCCGGCTAAGCCCCCTTGCCTGACTCTCCAACTAGGCTTGGGAGTCTTGGTCTCCCTGCCGAGGTAAGGTCGAACGTCCTGCCGAGCCTTACACTCGAACTCCGGCCTAGCTCCCTTGCCTGACTCTCCTAGTAGGCTTGGGAAGCTTGGTCTCCCTGCCGAGGTAAGGTCGAACGTCCTGCTGAGCCTTACACTCGAACTCCTGCCAAGCCCCCTTTCCTGACTCTCCTACTAGGCTTGGGAAGATTGGTCTCCTTGCCCAGGTAAGGTCGAACGTCCTGCCGAGCTTTACACTCGAACTCCGGCCAAGCCCCCTTGCCTGACTCTCCTACTAGGCCTGGGAAGCTTGGTCTCCCTGTCGAGGTAAGGTCGAACGTCCTGCCGAGCCTTACACTCGAACTCCGGCCAAGCCCCCTTGCCTGACCCTACTAGGCTTGGGAAGCTTGGTCTCCCTGCCGAGGTAAGGTCGAACGTCCTTCCGAGCCTTACACTCGATCTCCGGACAAACTCCCTTTCCTGTCTCTCCTACTAGGCTTGGGAAGCTTGGTCTCCCTGCCGAGGTAAGGTCGAACGTCCTGCCGAGCTTTACACTCGAACTCCGGCCAAGCCCCCTTGCCTGACTCTCCTACTAGGCCTGGGAAGCTTGGTCTCCCTGCCGAGGTAAGGTCGAACGTCCTGCCGAGCCTTACACTCGAACTCCGGCCAACCCCCCTTGCCTGACCCTACTAGGCTTGGGAAGCTTGGTCTCCCTGCCGAGGTAAGGTCGAACGTCCTGCCGAGCCTTACACTCGAACTGCGGCCAAGCCCCCTTGCCTGACCCTACGAGGCTTGGGAAGCTTGGTCTCCCTGCTGAGGTAAGGTCGAACGTCCTGCCGAGCCTTACACTCGAACTCCGGCCAAGCCCCCTTGCCTGACTCTCCTACTAGGCCTGGGAAGCTTGGTCTCCCTGTCGAGGTAAGGTCGAACGTCCTGCCGAGCCTTACACTCGAACTCCGGCCAAGCCCCCTTGCCTGACCCTACTAGGCTTGGGAAGCTTGGTCTCCCTGCCGAGGTAAGGTCGAACGTCCTTCCGAGCCTTACACTCGATCTCCGGACAAACTCCCTTTCCTGTCTCTCCTACTAGGCTTGGGAAGCTTGGTCTCCCTGCCGAGGTAAGGTCGAACGTCCTGCCGAGCTTTACACTCGAACTCCGGCCAAGCCCCCTTGCCTGACTCTCCTACTAGGCCTGGGAAGCTTGGTCTCCCTGCCGAGGTAACGTCGAACGTCCTGCCGAGCCTTACACTCGAACTCCGGCCAACCCCCCTTGCCTGACCCTACTAGGCTTGGGAAGCTTGGTCTCCCTGCCGAGGTAAGGTCGAACGTCCTGCCGAGCCTTACACTCGAACTCCGGCCAAGCCCCCTTGCCTGACTCTCCTACTAGGCTTGGAAAGCTTGGTCTCCCTGCCGAGGTAAGGTCGAACGTCCTGCTGAGCTTTACACTCGAACTCCGGCCAAGCCCCCATGCTTGACTCTCGTGCTAGGCTTGGGAAGCTTGGTCTCCCTGCCGAGGTAAGGTCGAACGTCCTGCCGAGCCTTACACTCGAACTCCGGCCAACCCCACTTGCCTGACCCTACTAGGCTTGGGAAGCTTGGTCTCCCTGCCGAGGTAAGGTCGAACGTCCTGCCGAGCCTTACACTCGAACTCCGGCCAAGCCCCCTTTCCTGACCCTATTAGACTTGGGAAGCTTGGTCTCCCTGCTGAGGTAAGGTCGAACGTCCTGCCGAGCCTTACACTCGAATTCCGGCCAAACTCCCTTGCCTGACTCTCCTACTAGGCCTGGGAAGCTTGGTCTCCCTGTCGAGGTAAGGTCGAACGTCCTGCCGAGCCTTACACTCGAACTCCGGCCAAGCCCCCTTGCCTGACCCTACGAGGCTTGGGAAGCTTGGTCTCCCTGCCGACGTAAGGTCGAACGTCCTGCCGAGCCTTTCACTCGAACTCCGCCCAAGCCCACTTGCCTGACTCTCCTACTAGGCTTGGGAAGCTTGGTCTCCCTGCCGAGGTAGAAGTCGAACGTCCTGCCAAGGCTTACACTCGAACTCCGGCCGAGCCCCCTTGCCTGACCCCACTAGGCTTGGGAAACTTGGTCTCCCTGCCGAGCTAAGGTCGAACGTCCAGCCGAGCCTTACACACGAACTCCGGCCAAGCCCCTTTGCCTGACCCTACTAGGCTTGGGAAGCTTGGTCTCCCTGCCGAGGTAAGGTCGAACGTCCTGCCGAGCCTTACACTCGAACTCCGGCCAAGCCCCCTTGCCTGACCCTACTAGGCTTGGGAAGCTTGGTCTCCCTGCCGAGGTAAGGTCGAACGTCCTTCCGAGCCTTACACTCGATCTCCGGACAAACTCCCTTTCCTGTCTCTCCTACTAGGCTTGGGAAGCTTGGTCTCCCTGCCGAGGTAAGGTCGAACGTCCTGCCGAGCTTTACACTCGAACTCCGGCCAAGCCCCCTTGCCTGACTCTCCTACTAGGCCTGGGAAGCTTGGTCTCCCTGCCGAGGTAAGGTCGAACGTCCTGCCGAGCCTTACACTCGAACTCCGGCCAACCCCCCTTGCCTGACCCTACTAGGCTTGGGAAGCTTGGTCTCCCTGCCGAGGTAAGGTCGAACGTCCTGCCGAGCCTTACACTCGAACTGCGGCCAAGCCCCCTTGCCTGACCCTACGAGGCTTGGGAAGCTTGGTCTCCCTGCTGAGGTAAGGTCGAACGTCCTGCCGAGCCTTACACTCGAACTCCGGCCAAGCCCCCTTGCCTGACTCTCCTACTAGGCCTGGGAAGCTTGGTCTCCCTGTCGAGGTAAGGTCGAACGTCCTGCCGAGCCTTACACTCGAACTCCGGCCAAGCCCCCTTGCCTGACCCTACTAGGCTTGGGAAGCTTGGTCTCCCTGCCGAGGTAAGGTCGAACGTCCTTCCGAGCCTTACACTCGATCTCCGGACAAACTCCCTTTCCTGTCTCTCCTACTAGGCTTGGGAAGCTTGGTCTCCCTGCCGAGGTAAGGTCGAACGTCCTGCCGAGCTTTACACTCGAACTCCGGCCAAGCCCCCTTGCCTGACTCTCCTACTAGGCCTGGGAAGCTTGGTCTCCCTGCCGAGGTAACGTCGAACGTCCTGCCGAGCCTTACACTCGAACTCCGGCCAACCCCCCTTGCCTGACCCTACTAGGCTTGGGAAGCTTGGTCTCCCTGCCGAGGTAAGGTCGAACGTCCTGCCGAGCCTTACACTCGAACTCCGGCCAAGCCCCCTTGCCTGACTCTCCTACTAGGCTTGGAAAGCTTGGTCTCCCTGCCGAGGTAAGGTCGAACGTCCTGCTGAGCTTTACACTCGAACTCCGGCCAAGCCCCCATGCTTGACTCTCGTGCTAGGCTTGGGAAGCTTGGTCTCCCTGCCGAGGTAAGGTCGAACGTCCTGCCGAGCCTTACACTCGAACTCCGGCCAACCCCACTTGCCTGACCCTACTAGGCTTGGGAAGCTTGGTCTCCCTGCCGAGGTAAGGTCGAACGTCCTGCCGAGCCTTACACTCGAACTCCGGCCAAGCCCCCTTTCCTGACCCTATTAGACTTGGGAAGCTTGGTCTCCCTGCTGAGGTAAGGTCGAACGTCCTGCCGAGCCTTACACTCGAATTCCGGCCAAACTCCCTTGCCTGACTCTCCTACTAGGCCTGGGAAGCTTGGTCTCCCTGTCGAGGTAAGGTCGAACGTCCTGCCGAGCCTTACACTCGAACTCCGGCCAAGCCCCCTTGCCTGACCCTACGAGGCTTGGGAAGCTTGGTCTCCCTGCCGACGTAAGGTCGAACGTCCTGCCGAGCCTTTCACTCGAACTCCGCCCAAGCCCACTTGCCTGACTCTCCTACTAGGCTTGGGAAGCTTGGTCTCCCTGCCGAGGTAGAAGTCGAACGTCCTGCCAAGGCTTACACTCGAACTCCGGCCGAGCCCCCTTGCCTGACCCCACTAGGCTTGGGAAACTTGGTCTCCCTGCCGAGCTAAGGTCGAACGTCCAGCCGAGCCTTACACACGAACTCCGGCCAAGCCCCTTTGCCTGACCCTACTAGGCTTGGGAAGCTTGGTCTCCCTGCCGAGGTAAGGTCGAACGTCCTGCCAAGCCTTACACTCGAACTCAGGCCAAGTCCCCTTGCCTGACTCTCCTACTAGGCCTCGGAAGCTTGGTCTCCCTGCCGAGGTAAGGTCGAACGTCCTGCCGAGCCTTACACTCGAACTCCGGCCAAGCCCCCTTGCCTGACTCTCCTACTAGGCTTGGGAAGCTTGGTCTCCCTGCCGAGGTGAGGTCGAACGTCCGATTGAGCCTTACACTCGAACTCCGGCCAAGCCCCCTTGCCTGACTCTCCTACTAGGCCTGGGAAGCTTGGTCTCCCTGTCGAGGTAAGGTCGAACGTCCTGCCGAGCCTTACACTCGAACTCCGGCCAAGCCCCCTTGCCTGACTCTACTAGGCTTGGGAAGCTTGGTCTCCCTGCCGAGGTAAGGTCGAACGTCCTTCCGAGCCTTACACTTGATCTCCGGACAAATTCCCTTGCCTGACTCTCCTACTAGGCTTGGAAAGCTTGGTCTCCCTGCCGAGGTAAGGTCGAACGTCCTGCTGAGCTTTACACTCGAACTCCGGCCAAGCCCCCTTGCCTGACCCTACTAGGCTTGGGAAGCTTGGTCTCCCTGCCGAGGTAAGGTCGAACGTCCTGCCGAGCCTTACACTCGAACTCCGGCCAAGCCCCCTTGCCTGACCCTACGAGGCTTGGGAAGCTTGGTCTTCCTGCTGAGGTAAGGTCGAACGTCCTGCCGAGCCTTACACTCGAACTCCGGCCAAACTCCCTTGCCTGACTCTCCTACTAGGCCTGGGAAGCTTGGTCTCCCTGTCGAGGTAAGGTCGAACGTCCTGCCGAGCCTTACACTCGAACTCCGGCCAAGCCCCCTTGCCTGACCCTACGAGGCTTGGGAAGCTTGGTCTCCCTGCTGAGGTAAGGTCGAACGTCCTGCCGAGCCTTACACTCGAACTCCGGCCAAACTCCCTTGCCTGACTCTCCTACTAGGCTTGGGAAGCTTGGTCTCCCGGCCGAGGTAAGGTCGAACGTCCTGCCGAGCCTTACACTCTAACTCCGGCCAAGTCCCCTTGCCTGACCCTATTAGACTTGGGAAGCTTGGTCTCCCTGCCGAGGTAAGGTCGAACGTCCTGCCGAGCCTTACACTCGAACTCCGGCCAAGCCCCCTTGCGTGACCCTATTAGAGTTGGGAAGCTTGGTCTCCCTGCTGAGGTAAGGTCGACCGTCCTGCCGAGCCTTGCACTCGAAATCCGGCCAAGCCCCCTTGCCTGACTCTCCTACTAGGCTTGGGAAGCTTGGTCTCCCTGCCGAGGTACGGTCGAACGTCCTGCCGAGCCTTACACTCGAACGCCGGCCAAGCCCCCTTGCCTGACCCTATTAGAGTTGGGAAGCTTGGTCTCCCTGCCGAGGTAAGGTCGAACGTCCTGCCGAGCCTTACACTCGAACTCCGGCCTAGCCCCCTTGCCTGACTCTCCTACTTGGTTTGGGAAGCTTGGTCTCCCTGCCAAGGTAAGGTCGAACGTCCTGCCGAGCCTTACACTCGAACGCCGGCCAAGCCCCCTTGCCTGACCCTATTAGAGTTGGGAAGCTTGGTCTCCCTGCCGAGGTAAGGTCGAACGTCCTGCCGAGCCTTACACTCGAACTCCGGCCAAGTCCCCTTGCCTGACTCTCCTACTAGGCTTGGGAAAATTGGTCTCCCTGCCGAGCTAAGGTCGAACGTCCTGCCGAGCCTCACACTCGAACTCCGGCCTAGCTCCCTTGCCTGACTCTCCTACTAGGCTTGGGAAGCTTGGTCTCCCTGCCGAGGTAGAAGTCGAACGTCCTGCCAAGGCTTACACTCGAACTCTGGCCAAGCCCCCTTGCCTGACTCTCCTACTAGGCTTGGGAAGATTGGTCTCCCTGCCAAGGTGAGGTCGAACGTCCTGCTAAGCCTTACACTTGAACTCCGGCCATGCCCCCTTGCCTGACTCTCCTACTTGGTTTGGGAAGCTTGGTCTCCCTGCCGAGGTAAGGTCGAACGTCCTGCCAAGGCTTACACTCGAACTCCGGCCTAGCCCCCTTGCCTGACTCTCCTACTTGGTTTGGGAAGCTTGGTCTCCCTGCCGAGGTAAGGTCGAACGTCCTGCCGAGCCTTACACTCGAACTCCGGCCAAACTCCCTTTCCTGACTCTCCTACTAGGCTTGGGAAGCTTGGTCTCCCTGCCGAGGTAAGGTCGAACGTCCTGCCGAGCTTTACACTTGAACTCCGGCCAAGCCCCCTTGCCTGACTCTCCTACTAGCCTTGGGAAAATTGGTCTCCCGGCCGAGGTAAGGTCGAACGTCCTGCTGAGCCTTACACTCGAACTCCGGCCTAGCCCCCTTGCCTGACTCTCCTACTTGGTTTGGGAAGCTTGGTCTCTCTGCCGAGGTAAGGTCGAACGTCCTGCCGAGCCTTACACTCGAACTCCGGCCAAACTCCCTTTCCTGACTCTCCTACTAGGCTTGGGAAGCTTGGTCTCCCTGCCGAGGTAAGGTCGAACGTCCTGCCGAGCTTTACACTCGAACTCCGGCCAAGCCCCCTTGCCTGACTCTCCTACTAGGCTTGGGAAGCTTGGTCTCCCTGCCGAGGTAAGGTCGAACGTCCTGCCGAGCTTTACACTCGAACTCCGGCCAAGCCCCCTTGCCTGACTCTCCTACTAGGCCTGGGAAGCTTGGTCTCCCTGTCGAGGTAAGGTCGAATGTCCTGCCGAGCCTTACACTCGAACTCCGGCCAAGCCCCCTTGCCTGACCCTACTAGGCTTGGGAAGCTTGGTCTCCATGCCGAGCTCAGGTCGAACGTCCTGCCGAGCCTTACACTCGATCTCCGGACATACTCCCTTGCCTGACTCTCCTACTAGGCTTGGGAAGCTTGGTCTCCCTGCCGAGGTAAGGTCGAACGTCCTGCCGAGCATTACACTCGAACTCCGGCCAAGCCCCCTTGCCTGACTCTCCTACTAGGCTTGGGAAGCTTGGTCTCCCTGTCGAGGTAAGGACGAACGTCCTGCCGAGCCTTACACTCGAACTCCGGCCAAGCCCCCTTGCCTGACCCTACTCGGCTTGAGAAGCTTGGTCTCCCTGCCGAGGTAAGGTCGAACGTCCTGCTGAGCTTTACACTCGAACTCCGGCCAAGCCCCCATGCTTGACTCTCGTGCTAGGCTTGGGAAGCTTGGTCTCCCTGCCGAGGTAAGGTCGAACGTCCTGCCGAGCCTTACACTCGAACTCCGGTCAAGCCCCCTTGCCTGACCCTATTAGACTTGGGAAGCGCGGTCTCCCTGCCGAGGTATGGTCGAACGTCCTGCCGAGCCTTACACTCGAACTCCGGCCTAGCTCCCTTGCCTGACTCTCCTACTCGGCTTGGGAAGCTTGGTCTCCCTGCCGAGGTAAGGTCGAACGTCCTGCCAAGCCTTACACTCGAACTCCGGCCAAGCCCCCTTGCCTGACTCTCCTACTAGGCTTGGGAAGCTTGGTCTCCCTGCCGAGGTAAGGTCGAACGTCCTACCGAGCCTTACACTTGAACGCCGGCCAAGCCCCCTTGCCTGACCCTATTAGAGTTGGGAAGCTTGGTCTCCCTGCTGAGGTAAGGTCGACTGTCCTGCCGAGCATTACACTCGAACTCCGGCCTAGCTCCCTTGCCTGACTCTCCTACTTGGTTTGGAAAGCTTGGTCTCCCTGCCGAGGTAAGGTCGAACGTCCTGCCGAGCCTTACACTCGAACTCCGGCCAAACTCCCTTGCCTGACTCTCCTACTAGGCTTGGGAAGCTTGGTCTCCCTGCCGAGGTAAGGTCGAACGTCCTGCCGAGCTTTACACTAGAACTCCGGCCAAGCCCCCTTGCCTGACTCTCCTACTAGGCCTGGGAAGCTTGGTCTCCCTGTCGAGGTAAGGTCGAACGTCCTGCCGAGCCTTACACTCGAACTCCGGCCAAGCCCCCTTGCCTGACCCTACTAGGCTTGGGAAGCTTGGTCTCCCTGCCGAGGTAAGGTCGAACGTCCTGCCGAGCCTTACACTCGATCTCCGGACAAACTCCCTTTCCTGTCTCTCCTACTAGGCTTGGGAAGCTTGGTCTCCCTGCCGAGGTAAGGTCGAACGTCCTGCCGAGCTTTACACTCGAACTCCGGCCAAGCCCCCTTGCCTGACTCTCCTACTAGGCCTGGGAAGCTTGGTCTCCCTGTCGAGGCAAGGTCGAAAGTCCTGCCGAGCCTTACACTCGAACTCCGGCCAAGCCCCCTTGCCTGACCCTACTAGGCTTGGGAAGCTTGGTCTCCCTGCTGATGTATGGTCGAACGTCCTTCCGAGCCTTACACTTGATCTCCGGACAAACTCCCTTGCCTGACCCTATTAGAGTCGGGAAGCTTGGTCTCCCTGCTGAGGTAAGGTCGAACGTCCTGCCGAGCCTTGCACTCGAACTCCTGCCAAGCCCCCTTGCCTGACTCTCCTACTAGCCTTGGGAAGCTTGGTCTCCCTGCCGAGGTGAGGTCGAACGTCCTGCCAAGCCTTACACTTGAACTCTGGCCAAGCCCCCTTGCCTGACTCTCCTACTAGGCTTGGGAAGATTGGTCTCCCTGCCGAGGTAAGGTCGAACGTCCTGCCGAGCTTTACACTCGAACTCCGGACAAACTCCCTTGCCTGACTCTCGTACTAGGCTTGGGAAGCTTGGTCTCCCTGCTGAGGTAAGGTCAAACGTCCTGCCGAGACTTACACTCGAACTCCGGCCAAGCCCTCTTGCCTGACCCTACTAGGCTTGGGAAGCTTGGTCTTCCTGCCGAGGTAAGGTCGAACGTCCTTCCGAGCCTTACACTTGATCTCCGGACAAACTCCCTTGCCTGACTCTCCTACTAGGCTTGGAAAGCTTGGTCTCCCTGCCGAGGTAATGTCGAATGTCCTGCCGAGCCTTACACTCGAACTCCAGCCTAGCGCCCTTGCCGGACTCTCCTACTAGGCTTGGGAACCTTGGTCTCCCTGCCGAGGTAAGGTCGAACGTCCTGCCGAGCCTTACACTCGAACTCCGGCCAAGCCCCCTTGCCTGACTCTCCTTCTAGGCTTGGGAAGCTTGGTCTCCCTGCTGTGGTAAGGTCGATCGTCCTGCTCAGCCTTACATTCGAACTCCGGCCAAGCCCCCTTGCCTGACTCTCCTACTAGGCTTGGGAAGCTTGATCTCCCTGCCGAGGTAAGGTCGAACGTCCTGCCGAGCCTTAAACTCGAACTCTGGCCAAGCCCCTTTCCCTGACTCTTTTACTAGGCTTGGGAAACTTGGTCTCCCTGCCGAGGTAAGGTCGAACATCCTGCCGAGCCTTGCACTCGAACTCAGCCCAAGCCCCCTTGCCTGACTCTCCTACTAGCCTTGGGAAGATTGGTCTCCCTGCTGAGGTAAGGTCGAACGTCCTGCCGTGCGTTACACTCGAACTCCAGCCAAGCCCCCTTGCCTGAGTCTCCTACTAGGCTTGGGAAGCTTGGTCTCCCTGCCGAGGTAATGTCGAACATCCTGCCGAGCCGTACGCTCGAACTCCGGCCGAGCGCCCTTGCCTGACTCTACTAACCTTGGGAAGCTTGGTCTCCCTGCTGAGGTAAGGTCGAACATCCTGCCGAGCCTTACACTCGCACTCCGGCCAAGCCCCCTTGCCTGACCCTACTAGGCTTGGGAAGCTTGGTCTCCCTGCTGAGGTAAGGTCGAACGTCCTGCCGAGCCTTACACTCGATCTCCGGACAAACTCCCTTTCCTGTCTCTCCTACTAGGCTTGGGAAGCTTGGTCTCCCTGCCGAGGTAAGGTCGAACGTCCTGCCGAGCTTTACACTCGAACTCCGGCCAAGCCCCCTTGCCTGACTCTCCTACTAGGCCTGGGAAGCTTGGTCTCCCTGTCGAGGTAAGGTCGAAAGTCCTGCCGAGCCTTACACTCGAACTCCGGCCAAGCCCCCTTGCCTGACCCTACTAGGCTTGGGAAGCTTGGTCTCCCTGCTGATGTATGGTCGAACGTCCTTCCGAGCCTTACACTTGATCTCCGGACAAACTCCCTTGCCTGACCCTATTAGAGTCGGGAAGCTTGGTCTCCCTGCTGAGGTAAGGTCGACTGTCCTGCCGAGCCTTGCACTCGAACTCCTGCCAAGCCCCCTTGCCTGACTCTCCTACTAGCCTTGGGAAGCTTGGTCTCCCTGCCGAGGTGAGGTCGAACGTCCTGCCAAGCCTTACACTAGAACTCTGGCCAAGCCCCCTTGCCTGACTCTCCTACTAGGCTTGGGAAGATTGGTCTCCCTGCCGAGGTAAGGTCGAACGTCCTGCCGAGCTTTACACTCGAACTCCGGACAAACTCCCTTGCCTGACTCTCCTACTAGGCTTGGGAAGCTTGGTCTCCCTGCTGAGGTAAGGTCGAACGTCCTGCCGAGCCTTACACTCGAACTCCGGCCAAGCCCCCTTGCCTGACCCTACTAGGCTTGGGAAGCTTGGTCTCCCTGCTGATGTATGGTCGAACGTCCTTCCGAGCCTTACACTTGATCTCCGGACAAACTCCCTTGCCTGACTCTCCTACTAGGCTTGGAAAGCTTGGTCTCCCTGCCGAGGTAAGGTCGAACGTCCTGCCGAGCATTACACTCGAACTCCAGCCTAGGGCCCTTGCCGGACTCTCCTACTAGGCTTGGGAAGCTTGGTCTCCCTGCCGATGTAAGGTCGAACGTCCTGCCGAGCCTTACACTCGAACTCCGGCCAAGCCCCCTTGCCTGACTCTCCTTCTAGGCTTGGGAAGCTTGGTCTCCCTGCTGTGGTAAGGTCGATCATCCTGCTCAGCCTTACATTCGAACTCCGGCCAAGCCCCCTTGCCTGACTCTCCTACTAGGCTTGGGAAGCTTGATCTCCCTGCCGAGGTAAGGTCGAACGTCCTGCCGAGCCTTAAACTCGAACTCTGGCCAAGCCCCCTTCCCTGACTCTTTTACTAGGCTTGGGAAACTTGGTCTCCCTGCCGAGGTAAGGTCGAACATCCTGCCGAGCCTTGCACTCGAACTCAGCCCAAGCCCCCTTGCCTGACTCTCCTACTAGGCCTGGGAAGCTTGGTCTCCCTGTCGAGGTAAGGTCGAAAGTCCTGCCGTGCGTTACACTCGAACTCCAGCCAAGCCCCCTTGCCTGAGTCTCCTACTAGGCTTGGGAAGCTTGGTCTCCCTGCCGAGGTAATGTCGAACAACCTGCCGAGCCGTACACTCGAACTCCGGCCAAGCGCCCTTGCCTGACTCTACTAACCTTGGGAAGCTTGGTCTCCCTGCTGAGGTAAGGTCGAACATCCTGCCGAGCCTTACACTCGCACTCCGGCCAAGCCCCCTTGCCTGACTCTCCTACTAGGCTTGGGAAGCTTGGTCTCCCTGCCGAGGTAAGGTCGAACGTCCTGCCGGGCCCTACACTTGAACTCCGGCCAAGCCCCCTTGCCTGACCCTACTAGGCTTGGGAAGCTTGGTCTCCCTGCTGAGGTAAGGTCGATCGTCCTGCCGAGCCTTACACTCGAACTCCGGCCAAGTCCCCTTGCCTGACTGTCCTACTCGGCTTGGGAAACTTGGTCTCCCTGCCGAGGTAAGGTCGAACGTCCTGCCGAGCCTTACACTCGCGCTCCGGCCAAGCCCCCTTGCCTGACTCTCCTACTAGGCCTGGGAAGCTTGGTCTCCCTGTCGAGGTAAGGTCGAAAGTCCTGCCGAGCCTTACACTCGAACTCCGGCCAAGCCCCCTTGCCTGACCCTACTAGGCTTGGGAAGCTTGGTCTCCCTGCTGATGTATGGTCGAACGTCCTGCCGAGCCTTACACTCGAACGCCGGCCAAGCCCCCTTGCCTGACCCTATTAGAGTTGGGAAGCTTGGTCTCCCTGCCGAGGTAAGGTCGAACGTCCTGCCGAGCCTTACACTCGAACTCCGGCCTAGCTCCCTTGCCTGACTCTCCGACTTGGTTTGGGAAGCTTGGTCTCCCTGCCGAGGTAAGGTCGAACGTCCTGCCGAGCCTTACACTCGAACTCCGGCCAAACTCCCTTGCCTGACTCTCCTACTAGGCTTGGGAAGCTTGGTCTCCCTGCCGAGGTACGGTCGAACGTCCTGCCGTGCCTTACACTCGAACGCCGGCCAAGCCCCCTTGCCTGACCCTATTAGAGTTGGGAAGCTTGGTCTCCCTGCCGAGGTAAGGTCGAACGTCCTTCCGAGCCTTACACTTGATCTCCGGACAAACTCCCTTGCCTGACTCTCCTACTAGCCTTGGAAAGCTTGGTCTCCCTGCCGAGGTAAGGTCGAACGTCCTGCCGAGCATTACACTCGAACTCCAGCCTAGCGCCCTTGCCGGACTCTCCTACTAGGCTTGGGAAGCTTGGTCTCCCTGCCGATGTAAGGTCGAAGGTCCTGCCGAGCCGTACACTCGAACTCCGGCCAAGCGCCCTTGCCTGACTCTACTAACCTTGGGAAGCTTGGTCTCCCTGCTGAGGTAAGGTCGAACGTCCTGCCGAGCCTTACACTCGCACTCCGGCCAAGCCCCCTTGCCTGACTCTCCTACTAGGCTTGGGAAGCTTGGTCTCCCTGGCGAGGTAAGGTCGAACGTCCTGCCGGGCCCTACACTTGAACTCCGGCCAAGCCCCCTTGCCTGACCCTACTAGGCTTGGGAAGCTTGGTCTCCCTGCTAAGGTAAGGTCGATCGTCCTGCCGAGCCTTACACTTGAACTCCGGCCAAGCCCCCTTGCCTGACTCTCCTACTAGGCTTGGGAAGCTTGGTCTCCCTGGCGAGGTAAGGTCGAACGTCCTGCCGAGCCTTACACTCGAACTCCGGCCAAGTCCCCTTGCCTGACTGTCCTACTCGGCTTGGGAAACTTGGTCTCCCTGCCGAGGTAAGGTCGAACGTCCTGCCGAGCCTTACACTCGAACTCCGGCCAGGCCCCCTTGCCTGACTCTCCTACTAGGCTTGGAAAGCTTGGTCTCCCTGCCGAGGTAAGGTCGAACGTCCTGCTGAGCCTTACACTCGAACTCCGGCCGAGCGCCCTTGCCTGACTCTCCTACTAGGCTTGGGAAGCTTGGTCTCCCTGCCGAGGTAAGGTCGAAGGTCCTTCCGAGCCTTACACTCGAACTCCGGTCAAGCCCCCTTGCCTGACCCTATTAGACTTGGGAAGCGTGGTCTCCCTGCTGAGGTAAGGTCGAACGTCCTGCCGAGCCGTACACTCGAACTCCGGCCAAGCCCCCTTGCCTGACTCTCCAACTAGGCTTGGGAGTCTTGGTCTCCCTGCCGAGGTATGGTCAAACGTCCTGCCGAGCCTTACACTCGAACGCCGGCCAAGCCCCCTTGCCTGACCCTACTAGGCTTGGGAAGCTTGGTCTCCCTGCCGAGGTAAGGTCGAACGTCCTGCCGAGCCTTACACTCGAACTCCGGCCTAGCTCCCTTGCCTGACTCTCCTACTTGGTTTGGGAAGCTTGGTCTCACTGCCGAGGTAAGGTCGAACGTCCTGCCGAGCCTTACACTCGAACTCCGGCCAAGCCCCCTTGCCTGACCCTACTAGGCTTGGGAAGCTTGGTCTCCCTGCTGATGTATGGTCGAACGTCCTTCCGAGCCTTACACTTGATCTCCGGACAAACTCCCTTGCCTGACCCTATTAGAGTCGGGAAGCTTGGTCTCCCTGCTGAGGTAAGGTCGAACGTCCTGCCGAGCCTTGCACTCGAACTCCTGCCAAGCCCCCTTGCCTGACTCTCCTACTAGCCTTGGGAAGCTTGGTCTCCCTGCCGAGGTGAGGTCGAACGTCCTGCCAAGCCTTACACTTGAACTCTGGCCAAGCCCCCTTGCCTGACTCTCCTACTAGGCTTGGGAAGATTGGTCTCCCTGCCGAGGTAAGGTCGAACGTCCTGCCGAGCTTTACACTCGAACTCCGGACAAACTCCCTTGCCTGACTCTCCTACTAGGCTTGGGAAGCTTGGTCTCCCTGCTGAGGTAAGGTCAAACGTCCTGCCGAGACTTACACTCGAACTCCGGCCAAGCCCCCTTGCCTGACCCTACTAGGCTTGGGAAGCTTGGTCTTCCTGCCGAGGTAAGGTCGAACGTCCTTCCGAGCCTTACACTTGATCTCCGGACAAACTCCCTTGCCTGACTCTCCTACTAGGCTTGGAAAGCTTGGTCTCCCTGCCGAGGTAATGTCGAACGTCCTGCCGAGCCTTACACTCGAACTCCAGCCTAGCGCCCTTGCCGGACTCTCCTACTAGGCTTGGGAAGCTTGGTCTCCCTGCCGATGTAAGGTCGAACGTCCTGCCGAGCCTTACACTCGAACTCCGGCCAAGCCCCCTTGCCTGACTCTCCTTCTAGGCTTGGGAAGCTTGGTCTCCCTGCTGTGGTAAGGTCGATCGTCCTGCTCAGCCTTACATTCGAACTCCGGCCAAGCCCCCTTGCCTGACTCTCCTACTAGGCTTGGGAAGCTTGATCTCCCTGCCGAGGTAAGGTCGAACGTCCTGCCGAGCCTTAAACTCGAACTCTGGCCAAGCCCCCTTCCCTGACTCTTTTACTAGGCTTGGGAAACTTGGTCTCCCTGCCGAGGTAAGGTCGAACATCCTGCCGAGCCTTGCACTCGAACTCAGCCCAAGCCCCCTTGCCTGACTCTCCTACTAGCCTTGGGAAGATTGGTCTCCCTGCTGAGGTAAGGTCGAACGTCCTGCCGTGCGTTACACTCGAACTCCAGCCAAGCCCCCTTGCCTGAGTCTCCTACTAGGCTTGGGAAGCTTGGTCTCCCTGCCGAGGTAATGTCGAACATCCTGCCGAGCCGTACACTCGAACTCCGGCCGAGCGCACTTGCCTGACTCTACTAACCTTGGGAAGCTTGGTCTCCCTGCTGAGGTAAGGTCGAACATCCTGCCGAGCCTTACACTCGCACTCCGGCCAAGCCCCCTTGCCTGACCCTACTAGGCTTGGGAAGCTTGGTCTCCCTGCTGATGTATGGTCGAACGTCCTGCCGAGCCTTACACTCGAACGCCGGCCAAGCCCCCTTGCCTGACCCTATTAGAGTTGGGAAGCTTGGTCTCCCTGCCGAGGTAAGGTCGAACGTCCTGCCGAGCCTTACACTCGAACTCCGGCCTAGCTCCCTTGCCTGACTCTCCCACTTGGTTTGGGAAGCTTGGTCTCCCTGCCGAGGTAAGGTCGAACGTCCTGCCGAGCCTTACACTCGAACTCCGGCCAAACTCCCTTGCCTGACTCTCCTACTAGGCTTGGGAAGCTTGGTCTCCCTGCCGAGGTACGGTCGAACGTCCTGCCGTGCCTTACACTCGAACGCCGGCCAAGCCCCCTTGCCTGACCCTATTAGAGTTGGGAAGCTTGGTCTCCCTGCCGAGGTAAGGTCGAACGTCCTTCCGAGCCTTACACTTGATCTCCGGACAAACTCCCTTGCCTGACCCTCCTACTAGCCTTGGAAAGCTTGGTCTCCCTGCCGAGGTAAGGTCGAACGTCCTGCCGAGCATTACACTCGAACTCCAGCCTAGCGCCCTTGCCGGACTCTCCTACTAGGCTTGGGAAGCTTGGTCTCCCTGTCGATGTAAGGTCGAACGTCCTGCCAAGCCTTACACTCGAACTCCGGCCAAGCCCCCTTGCCTGACTCTCCTTCTAGGCTTGGGAAGCTTGGTCTCCCTGCTGTGGTAAGGTCGATCGTCCTGCTCAGCCTTACATTCGAACTCCGGCCAAGCCCCCTTGCCTGACTCTCCTACTAGGCTTGGGAAGCTTGATCTCCCTGCCGAGGTAAGGTCGAACGTCCTGCCGAGCCTTAAACTCGAACTCTGGCCAAGCCCCCTTCCCTGACTCTTTTACTAGGCTTGGGAAACTTGGTCTCCCTGCCGAGGTAACGTCGAACATCCTGCCGAGCCTTGCACTCGAACTCAGCCCAAGCCCCCTTGCCTGACTCTCCTACTAGCCTTGGGAAGATTGGTCTCCCTGCTGAGGTAAGGTCGAACGTCCTGCCGTGCGTTACACTCGAACTCCAGCCAAGCCCCCTTGCCTGAGTCTCCTACTAGGCTTGGGAAGCTTGGTCTCCCTGCCGAGGTAATGTCGAACATCCTGCCGAGCCGTACACTCGAACTCCGGCCGAGCGCCCTTGCCTGACTCTACTAAACTTGGGAAGCTTGGTCTCCCTGCTGAGGTAAGGTCGAACATCCTGCCGAGCCTTACACTCGCACTCCGGCCAAGCCCCCTTGCCTGACCCTACTAGGCTTGGGAAGCTTGGTCTCCCTGCTGAGGTAAGGTCGAACGTCCTGCCGAGCCTTACACTCGATCTCCGGACAAACTCCCTTTCCTGTCTCTCCTACTAGGCTTGGGAAGCTTGGTCTCCCTGCCGAGGTAAGGTCGAACGTCCTGCCGAGCTTTACACTCGAACTCCGGCCAAGCCCCCTTGCCTGACTCTCCTACTAGGCCTGGGAAGCTTGGTCTCCCTGTCGAGGTAAGGTCGAAAGTCCTGCCGAGCCTTACACTCGAACTCCGGCCAAGCCCCCTTGCCTGACCCTACTAGGCTTGGGAAGCTTGGTCTCCCTGCTGATGTATGGTCGAACGTCCTTCCGAGCCTTACACTTGATCTCCGGACAAACTCCCTTGCCTGACCCTATTAGAGTCGGGAAGCTTGGTCTCCCTGCTGAGGTAAGGTCGACTGTCCTGCCGAGCCTTGCACTCGAACTCCTGCCAAGCCCCCTTGCCTGACTCTCCTACTAGCCTTGGGAAGCTTGGTCTCCCTGCCGAGGTGAGGTCGAACGTCCTGCCGAGCCTTACACTCGAACTCCGGCCAAGTCCCCTTGCCTGACTGTCCTACTCGGCTTGGGAAACTTGGTCTCCCTGCCGAGGTAAGGTCGAACGTCCTGCCGAGCCTTACACTCGAACTCCGGCCAGGCCCCCTTGCCTGACTCTCCTACTAGGCTTGGAAAGCTTGGTCTCCCTGCCGAGGTAAGGTCGAACGTCCTGCTGAGCCTTACACTCGAACTCCGGCCGAGCGCCCTTGCCTGACTCTCCTACTAGGCTTGGGAAGCTTGGTCTCCCTGCCGAGGTAAGGTCGAAGGTCCTTCCGAGCCTTACACTCGAACTCCGGTCAAGCCCCCTTGCCTGACCCTATTAGACTTGGGAAGCGTGGTCTCCCTGCTGAGGTAAGGTCGAACGTCCTGCCGAGCCGTACACTCGAACTCCGGCCAAGCCCCCTTGCCTGACTCTCCAACTAGGCTTGGGAGTCTTGGTCTCCCTGCCGAGGTATGGTCAAACGTCCTGCCGAGCCTTACACTCGAACGCCGGCCAAGCCCCCTTGCCTGACCCTACTAGGCTTGGGAAGCTTGGTCTCCCTGCCGAGGTAAGGTCGAACGTCCTGCCGAGCCTTACACTCGAACTCCGGCCTAGCTCCCTTGCCTGACTCTCCTACTTGGTTTGGGAAGCTTGGTCTCACTGCCGAGGTAAGGTCGAACGTCCTGCCGAGCCTTACACTCGAACTCCGGCCAAACTCCCTTGCCTGACTCTCCTACTAGGCTTGGGAAGCTTGGTCTCCCTGCCGAGGTAAGGTCGAACGTCCTGCCGAGCCTGACACTCGAACTCCGGCCAAGCCCCCTTGCCTGACTCTCCTACTAGGCTTGGGAAGCTTGGTCTCCATGCCGAGCTCAGGTCGAACGTCCTGCCGAGACTTACACTCGAACTCCGGCCAAGCCCCCTTGCCTGGCCCTACTAGGCTTGGGAAGCTTGGTCTCCCTGCCGAGGTAAGGTCGAACGTCCTGCTGAGCTTTACACTCGAACTCCGGCCATGCCCCCATGCTTGACTCTAGTGCTAGGCTTGGGAAGCTTGGTCTCCCTGCCGAGGTAAGGTCGAACGTCCTGCCGAGCCGTACACTCGAACTCCGGCCAAGCCCCCTTGCCTGACTCTCCAACTAGGCTTGGGAGTCTTGGTCTCCCTGCCGAGGTATGGTCGAACGTCCTGCCGAGCCTTACACTCGAACGCCGGCCAAGCCCCCTTGCCTGACCCTACTAGGCTTGGGAAGCTTGGTCTCCCTGCCGAGGTAAGGTCGAACGTCCTGCCGAGCCTTACACTCGAACTCCGGCCTAGCTCCCTTGCCTGACTCTCCTACTTGGTTTGGGAAGCTTGGTCTCACTGCCGAGGTAAGGTCGAACGTCCTGCCGAGCCTTACACTCGAACTCCGGCCCAACTCCCTTGCCTGACTCTCCTACTAGGCTTGGGAAGCTTGGTCTCCCTGCCGAGGTAAGGTCGAACGTCCTGCCGAGCCTGACACTCGAACTCCGGCCAAGCCCCCTTGCCTGACTCTCCTACTAGGCTTGGGAAGCTTGGTCTCCATGCCGAGCTCAGGTCGAACGTCCTGCCGAGACTTACACTCGAACTCCGGCCAAGCCCCCTTGCCTGGCCCTACTAGGCTTGGGAAGCTTGGTCTCCCTGCCGAGGTAAGGTCGAACGTCCTGCTGAGCTTTACACTCGAACTCCGGCCATGCCCCCATGCTTGACTCTAGTGCTAGGCTTGGGAAGCTTGGTCTCCCTGCCGAGGTAAGGTCGAACGTCCTGCCGAGCCTTACACTCGAACTCCGGTCAAGCCCCCTTGCCTGACCCTATTAGACTTGGGAAGCGTGGTCTCCCTGCTGAGGTAAGGTCGAACGTCCTGCCGAGCCGTACACTCGAACTCCGGCCAAGCCCCCTTGCCTGACTCTCCAACTAGGCTTGGGAGTCTTGGTCTCCCTGCCGAGGTATGGTCGAACGTCCTGCCGAGCCTTACACTCGAACTCCAGCCTAGCTCCCTTGCCTGACTCTCCTACTCCGCTTGGGAAGCTTGGTCTCCCTGCTGAGGTAAGGTCGAACGTCCTGCCGAGCCTTACACTCGAACTCCGGCCAAGCCCCCTTGCCTGACTCTCCTACTAGGCTTGGGAAGCTTGGTCTCCCTGCCGAGGTAAGGTCGAACGTCCTTCCGAGCCTTACACTTGAACGCCGGCCAAGCCCCCTTGCCTGACCCTATTAGAGTTGGGAAGCTTGGTCTCCCTGCTGAGGTAAGGTCGACTGTCCTGCCGAGCCTTGCACTCGAAATCCGGCCAAGCCCCCTTGCCTGACTCTCCTACTAGGCTTGGGAAGCTTGGTCTCCCTGCCGAGGTAGAAGTCGAACGTCCTGCCGTGCCTTACACTCGAACGCCGGCCAAGCCCCCTTGCCTGACCCTATTAGAGTTGGGAAGCTTGGTCTCCCTGCCGAGGTAAGGTCGAACGTCCTGCCGAGCCTTACACTCGAACTCCGGCAAAGCCCCCTTGCCTGAGTCTCCTACTAGGCTTGGGAAGCTTGGTCTCCCTGCCGAGGTAAGGTCGAACGTCCTGCCGAGCCTTACACTCGAACTCCGGCCTAGCTCCCTTGCCTGACTGTCCTACTTGGCTTGGGAAGCTTGGTCTCCCTGCCGAGGTAAGGTCGAACGTCCTGCCGAGCCTTACACTCGAACTCCGGCCAAGCCCCCTTGACTGACTCTCCTACTAGGCTTGGGAAAATTGGTCTCCCTGCCGAGCGAAGGCCGAACGTCCTGCCGAACCTTACACTCGAACTCCGGCCTAGCTCCCTTGCCTGACTCTTCTAGTAGGCTTGGGAAGATTGGTCTCCCTGCCGAGGTAAGGTCGAACGTCCTGCCGAGCTTTACACTCGAACTCCGGCCAAGCCCCCTTGCCTGACTCTCCTACTAGGCTTGGGAAGATTGGTCTCCCTGCGGAGGTAAGGTCGAACGTCCTGCCGAGCTTTACACTCGAACTCCGGCCAAGCCCCCTTGCCTGACTCTCCTACTAGGCCTGGGAAGCTTGGTCTCCCTGTCGAGGTAAGGTCGAACGTCCTGCCGAGCCTTACACTCGAACTCCGGCCAAGCCCCCTTGCCTGACCCTACTAAACTTGGGAAGCTTGGTCTCCCTGCCGAGGTAAGGTCGAACGTCCTTCCGAGCCTTACACTCGATCTCCGGACAAACTCCCTTTCTTGTCTCTCCTACTAGGCTTGGGAAGCTTGGTCTCCCTGCCGAGGTAAGGTCGAACGTCCTGCCGAGCTTTACACTCGAACTCCGGCCAAGCCCCCTTGCCTGACTCTCCTACTAGGCCTGGGAAGTTTGCTCTCCCTGTCGAGGTAAGGTCGAAAGTCCTGCCGAGCCTTACACTCGAACTCCGGCCAAGCCCCCTTGCCTGACCCTACTAGGCCTGGGAAGCTTGGTCTCCCTGCTGAGGTATGGTCGAACGTCCTTCAGAGCCTTACACTTGATCTCCGGACAAACTCCCTTGCCTGACCCTATTAGAGTTGGGAAGCTTGGTCTCCCTGCTGAGGTAAGGTCGACTGTCCTGCCGAGCCTTGCACTCGAACTCCTGCCAAGCCCCCTTGCCTGACTCTCCTACTAGCCTTGGGAAGCTTGGTCTCCCTGCCGAGGTGAGGTCGAACGTCCTGCCAAGCCTTACACTTGAACTCTGGCCAAGCCCCCTTGCCTGACTCTCCTACTAGGCTTGGGAAGATTGGTCTCCCTGCCGAGGTAAGGTCGAACGTCCTGCCGAGCTTTACACTCGAACTCCGGACAAACTCCCTTGCCTGACTCTCCTACTAGGCTTGGGAAGCATGGTCTCCCTGCCAAGGTGAGGTCGAACGTCCTTCCGAGCCTTACACTTGATCTCCGGACAAACTCCCTTGCCTGACCCTATTTGAGTTGGGAAGCTTGGTCTCCCTGCTGAGGTAAGGTCGACTGTCCTGCCGAGCCTTGCACTCGAACTCCGGACAAACTCCCTTGCCTGACTCTCCTACTAGGCTTGGGAAGCTTGGTCTCCCTGCTGAGGTAAGGTCAAACGTCCTGCCGAGCCTTACACTCGAACTCCGGCCAAGCCCCCTTGCCTGACCCTACTAGGCTTGGGAAGCTTGGTCTCCCTGCCGAGGTAAGGTCGAACGTCCTTCCGAGCCTTACACTTGATCTCCGGACAAACTCCCTTGCCTGACTCTCCTACTAGCCTTGGAAAGCTTGGTCTCCCTGCCGAGGTAAGGTCGAACGTCCTGCAGAGCATTACACTCGAACTCCAGCCTAGCGCCCTTGCCGGACTCTCCTACTAGGCTTGGGAAGCTTGGTCTCCCTGCCGATGTAAGGTCGAACGTCCTGCCGAGCCTTACACTCGAACTCCGGCCAATCCCCCTTGCCTGACTCTCCTACTAGGCTTGGGAAGCTTGGTCTCCCTGCTGTGGTGAGGTCGATCGTCCTGCTGAGCCTTACATTCGAACTCCGACCAAGCCCCCTTGCCTGACTCACCGACTAGGCTTGGGAAGCTTGATCTCCCTGCCGAGGTAAGGTCGAACATCCTGCCGGGCCCTACACTTGAACTCCGGCCAAGCCCCCTTGCCTGACCCTACTAGGCTTGGGAAGCTTGGTCTCCCTGCTGAGGTAAGGTCGATCGTCCTGCCGAGCCTTACACTCGAACTCCGGCCAAGCCCCCTTGCCTGACTCTCCTACTAGGCTAGGGAAGCTTGGTCTCCCTGGCGAGGTAAGGTCGAACGTCCTGCCGAGCCTTACACTCGAACTCCGGCCAAGTCCCCTTGCCTGACTGTCCTACTCGGCTTGGGAAACTTGGTCTCCCTGCCGAGGTAAGGTCGAACGTCCTGCCGAGCCTTACACTCGAACTCCGGCCAAGCCCCCTTGCCTGACTCTCTGACTAGGCTTGGAAAGCTTGGTCTCCCTGCCGAGGTAAGGTCGAACGTCCTGCTGAGCCTTACACTCGAACTCCGGCCAAGTGCCCTTCCCTGACTCTCCTACTAGGCTTGGGAAGCTTGGTCTCCCTGCCGAGGTAAGGTCGAACATCCTGCCGAGCCGTACACTCGAACTCCGGCCAAGCGCCCTTGCCTGACTCTACTAACCTTGGGAAGCTTGGTCTCCCTGCTGAGGTAAGGTCGAACGTCCTGCCGAGCCTTACACTCGCACTCCGGCCAAGCCCCCTTGCCTGACTCTCCTACTAGGCTTGGGAAGCTTGGTCTCCCTGCCGAGGTAAGGTCGAACGTCCTGCCGGGCCCGACACTTGAACTCCGGCCAAGCCCCCTTGCCTGACCCTACTAGGCTTGGGAAGCTTGGTCTCCCTGCTGAGGTAAGGTCGATCGTCCTGCCGAGCCTTACACTCGAACTCCGGCCAAGCCCCCTTGCCTGACTGTCCTACTAGGCTTGGGAAGCTTGGTCTCCCTGGCGAGGTAAGGTCGAACGTCCTGCCGAGCCTTACACTCGAACTCCGGCCAAGTCCCCTTGCCTGACTGTCCTACTCGGCTTGGGAAACTTGGTCTCCCTGCCGAGGTAAGGTCGAACGTCCTGCCGAGCCTTACACTCGAACTCCGGCCAAGCCCCCTTGCCTGACTCTCCTACTAGGCTTGGAAAGCTTGGTCGCCCTGCCGAGGTAAGGTCGAACGTCCTGCTGAGCCTTACACTCGAACTCCGGCCAAGCGCCCTTGCCTGACTCTCCTACTAGGCTTGGGAAGCTTGGTCTCCCTGCCGAGGTAAGGTCGAAGGTCCTTCCGAGCCTTACACTCGAACGCCGGCCAAGCCGCCTTGCCTGACTCTACTAGGCTTGGGAAGCTTGGTCTCCCTGCTGAGGTAAGGTCGAACGCCCTGCCGAGCCGTACACTCGAACTCCGGCCAAGCCCCCTTGCCGGACTCTCCTAATAGGCTTGGGAAGCTTGGTTTCCCTGCCGAGGTAAGGTCGAACGTCCTGCCGAGCCTTACACTGGAACTCCGCCCAAGCCCCCTTGCCTGACTCTCCTACTAGGCTTGGGAAGCTTGGTCTCCCCGCTGTGGTAAGGTCGTTCGTCCTGCCGAGCCTTACACTCGAACTCCGGCCAAGCCCCCTTGCCTGAAACTCCTACTAGGCTTGGGAAGCTTGATCTCCCTGCCGAGGTAAGGTCGAACGTCCTGCCGAGCCTTAAACTCGAACTCTGGCCAAGCCCCCTTCCCTGACTCTTTTACTAGGCTTGGGAAACTTGGTCTCCCTGCCGAGGTAATGTCGAACATCCTGCCGAGCCTTGCACTCGAACTCAGCCCAAGCCCCCTTGCCTGACTCTCCTACTAGGCTTGGGAAGATTGGTCTCCCTGCTGAGGTAAGGTCGAACGTCCTGCCGAGCGTTACACTCGAACTCCGGCCAAGCCCCCTTGCCTGAGTCTCCTACTAGGCTTGGGAAGCTTGGTCTCCCTGCCGAGGTAAGGTAGAACATCCTGCCGAGCCGTACACTCGAACTCCGGCCAAGCGCCCTTGCCTGACTCTACTAACCTTGGGAAGCTTGGTCTCCCTGCTGAGGTAAGGTCGAACGTCCTGCCGAGCCTTACACTCGCACTCCGGCCAAGCCCCCTTGCCTGACTCTCCTACTAGGCTTGGGAAGCTTGGTCTCCCTGCCGAGGTAAGGTCGAACGTCCTGCCGGGCCCGACACTTGAACTCCGGCCAAGCCCCCTTGCCTGACCCTACTAGGCTTGGGAAGCTTGGTCTCCCTGCTGAGGTAAGGTCGATCGTCCTGCCGAGCCTTACACTCGAACTCCGGCTAAGCCCCCTTTCCTGACCCTACTAGGCTTGGGAAGCTTGGTCTCCCTGCTGAGGTAAGGTCGATCGTCCTGCCGAGCCTTACACTCGAACTCCGGCCAAGCCCCCTTGCCTGACTGTCCTACTAGGCTTGGGAAGCTTGGTGTCCCTGGCGAGGTAAGGTCGAACGTCCTGCTGAGCCTTAAACTCGAACACCGGCCAAGTCCCCTTGCCTGACTGTCCTACTCGGCTTGGGAAACTTGGTCTCCCTGCCGAGGTAAGGTCGAACGTCCTGCCGAGCCTTACACTCGAACTCCGGCCAAGCCCCCTTGCCTGACTCTCCTATTAGGCTTGGAAAGCTTGGTCGCCCTGCCGAGGTAAGGTCGAACGTCCTGCTGAGCCTTACACTCGAACTCCGGCCAAGCGCCCTTGCCTGACTCTCCTACTAGGCTTGGGAAGCTTGGTCTCCCTGCCGAGGTAAGGTCGAAGGTCCTTCCGAGCCTTACACTCGAACGCCGGCCAAGCCGCCTTGCCTGACTCTACTAGGCTTGGGAAGCTTGGTCTCCCTGCTGAGGTAAGGTCGAACGCCCTGCCGAGCCGTACACTCGAACTCCGGCCAAGCCCCCTTGCCGGACTCTCCTAATAGGCTTGGGAAGCTTGGTTTCCCTGCCGAGGTAAGGTCGAACGTCCTGCCGAGCCTTACACTGGAACTCCGCCCAAGCCCCCTTGCCTGACTCTCCTACTAGGCTTGGGAAGCTTGGTCTCCCTGCTGTGGTAAGGTCGTTCGTCCTGCCGAGCCTTACACTCGAACTCCGGCCAAGCCCCCTTGCCTGAAACTCCTACTAGGCTTGGGAAGCTTGATCTCCCTGCCGAGGTAAGGTCGAACGTCCTGCCGAGCCTTACACTCGAACTCCGGCCAAGCCCCCTTCCCTGACTCTTTTACTAGGCTTGGGAAACGTGGTCTCCCTGCCGAGGTAAGGTCGAACGTCCTGCCGAGCCTTGCACTCGAACTCAGCCCAAGCCCCCTTCCCTGACTCTCCTACTAGGCTTGGGAAGCTTGATCTCCCTGCCGAGGTAAGGTCGAACGTCCTGCCGAGCCTTAAACTCGAACTCTGGCCAAGCCCCCTTCCCTGACTCTTTTACTAGGCTTGGGAAACTTGGTCTCCCTGCCGAGGTAAGGTCGAACATCCTGCCGAGCCTTGCACTCGAACTCAGCCCAAGCCCCCTTGCCTGACTCTCCTACTAGGCTTGGGAAGATTGGTCTCCCTGCTGAGGTAAGGTCGAACGTCCTGCCGAGCGTTACACTCGAACTCCGGCCAAGCCCCCTTGCCTGAGTCTCCTACTAGGCTTGGGAAGCTTGGTCTCCCTGCCGAGGTAAGGTCGAACATCCTGCCGAGCCGTACACTCGAACTCCGGCCAAGCGCCCTTGCCTGACTCTACTAACCTTGGGAAGCTTGGTCTCCCTGCTGAGGTAAGGTCGAACGTCCTGCCAAGCCTTACACTCGCACTCCGGCCAAGCCCCCTTGCCTGACTCTCCTACTAGGCTTGGGAAGCTTGGTCTCCCTGCCGAGGTAAGGTCGAACGTCCTGCCGGGCCCTACACTTGAACTCCGGCCAAGCCCCCTTGCCTGACCCTACTAGGCTTGGGAAGCTTGGTCTCCCTGCTGAGGTAAGGTCGATCGTCCTGCCGAGCCTTACACTCGAACTCCGGCCAAGCCCCCTTGCCTGACTGTCCTACTAGGCTTGGGAAGCTTGGTCTCCCTGCCGAGGTAAGGTCGAACGTCCTGCCGAGCCTTACACTCGAACTCCGGCCAAGTCCCCTTGCCTGACTGTCCTACTCGGCTTGGGAAACTTGGTCTCCCTGCCGAGGTAAGGTCGAACGTCCTGCCGAGCCTTACACTCGAACTCCGGCCAAGCCCCCTTGCCTGACTCTCCTACTAGGCTTGGAAAGCTTGGTCGCCCTGCCGAGGTAAGGTCGAACGTCCTGCTGAGCCTTACACTCGAACTCCGGCCAAGCGCCCTTGCCTGACTCTCCTTCTAAGCTTGGGAAGCTTGGTCTCCCTGCCGAGGTAAGGTCGAAGGTCCTTCCGAGCCTTACACTCGAACGCCGGCCAAGCCGCCTTGCCTGACTCTACTAGGCTTGGGAAGCTTGGTCTCCCTGCTGAGGTAAGGTCGAACGCCCTGCCGAGCCGTACACTCGAACTCCGGCCAAGCCCCCTTGCCGGACTCTCCTAATAGGCTTGGGAAGCTTGGTTTCCCTGCCGAGGTAAGGTCGAACGTCCTGCCGAGCCTTACACTCGAACTCCGCCCAAGCCCCCTTGCCTGACTCTCCTACTAGGCTTGGGAAGCTTGGTCTCCCTGCTGTGGTAAGGTCGTTCGTCCTGCCGAGCCTTACACTCGAACTCCGGCCAAGCCCCCTTGCCTGAAACTCCTACTAGGCTTGGGAAGCTTGATCTCCCTGCCGAGGTAAGGTCGAACGTCCTGCCGAGCCTTACACTCGAACTCCGGCCAAGCCCCCTTCCCTGACTCTTTTACTAGGCTTGGGAAACGTGGTCTCCCTGCCGAGGTAAGGTCGAACGTCCTGCCGAGCCTTGCACTCGAACTCAGCCCAAGCCCCCTTCCCTGACTCTCCTACTAGGCTTGGGAAGCTTGGTCTCCCTGCTGAGGTAAGGTCGAACGTCCTGCCGAGCGTTACACTCGAACGCCGGCCAAGCCGCCTTGCCTGACTCTACTAGGCTTGGGAAGCTTGGTCTCCCTGCTGAGGTAAGGTCGAACGCCCTGCCGAGCCGTACACTCGAACTCCGGCCAAGCCCCCTTGCCGGACTCTCCTAATAGGCTTGGGAAGCTTGGTTTCCCTGCCGAGGTAAGGTCGAACGTCCTGCCGAGCCTTACACTGGAACTCCGCCCAAGCCCCCTTGCCTGACTCTCCTACTAGGCTTGGGAAGCTTGGTCTCCCTGCTGTGGTAAGGTCGTTCGTCCTGCCGAGCCTTACACTCGAACTCCGGCCAAGCCCCCTTGCCTGAAACTCCTACTAGGCTTGGGAAGCTTGATCTCCCTGCCGAGGTAAGGTCGAACGTCCTGCCGAGCCTTACACTCGAACTCCGGCCAAGCCCCCTTCCCTGACTCTTTTACTAGGCTTGGGAAACGTGGTCTCCCTGCCGAGGTAAGGTCGAACGTCCTGCCGAGCCTTGCACTCGAACTCAGCCCAAGCCCCCTTGCCTGACTCTCCTACTAGGCTTGGGAAGATTGGTCTCCCTGCTGAGGTAAGGTCGAACGTCCTGCCGAGCGTTACACTCGAACTCCGGCCAAGCCCCCTTGCCTGAGTCTCCTACTAGGCTTGGGAAGCTTGGTCTCCCTGCCGAGGTAAGGTCGAACATCCTGCCGAGCCGTACACTCGAACTCCGGCCAAGCGCCCTTGCCTGACTCTACTAACCTTGGGAAGCTTGGTCTCCCTGCTGAGGTAAGGTCGAACGTCCTGCCGAGCCTTACACTCGCACTCCGGCCAAGCCCCCTTGCCTGACTCTCCTACTAGGCTTGGGAAGCTTGGTCTCCCTGCCGAGGTAAGGTCGAACGTCCTGCCGGGCCCTACACTTGAACTCCGGCCAAGCCCCCTTGCCTGACCCTACTAGGCTTGGGAAGCTTGGTCTCCCTGCTGAGGTAAGGTCGATCGTCCTGCCGAGCCTTACACTCGAACTCCGGCCAAGCCCCCTTGCCTGACTGTCCTACTAGGCTTGGGAAGCTTGGTCTCCCTGGCGAGGTAAGGTCGAACGTCCTGCCGAGCCTTACACTCGAACTCCGGCCAAGTCCCCTTGCCTGACTGTCCTACTCGGCTTGGGAAACTTGGTCTCCCTGCCGAGGTAAGGTCGAACGTCCTGCCGAGCCTTACACTCGAACTCCGGCCAAGCCCCCTTGCCTGACTCTCCTACTAGGCTTGGAAAGCTTGGTCGCCCTGCCGAGGTAAGGTCGAACGTCCTGCTGAGCCAAACACTCGAACTCCGACCAAGCGCCCTTGCCTGACTCTCCTTCTAGGCTTGGGAAGCTTGGTCTCCCTGCCGAGGTAAGGTCGAAGGTCCTTCCGAGCCTTACACTCGAACGCCGGCCAAGCCGCCTTGCCTGACTCTACTAGGCTTGGGAAGCTTGGTCTCCCTGCTGAGGTAAGGTCGAACGCCCTGCCGAGCCGTACACTCGAACTCCGGCCAAGCCCCCTTGCCGGACTCTCCTAATAGGCTTGGGAAGCTTGTTTTCCCTGCCGAGGTAAGGTCGAACGTCCTGCCGAGCCTTACACTCGAACTCCGCCCAAGCCCCCTTGCCTGACTCTCCTACTAGGCTTGGGAATCTTGGTCTCCCTGCTGTGGTAAGGTCGTTCGTCCTGCCGAGCCTTACACTCGAACTCCGGCCAAGCCCCCTTGCCTGAAACTCCTACTAGGCTTGGGAAGCTTGATCTCCCTGCCGAGGTAAGGTCGAACGTCCTGCCGAGCCTTACACTCGAACTCCGGCCAAGCCCCCTTCCCTGACTCTTTTACTAGGCTTGGGAAACGTGGTCTCCCTGCCGAGGTAAGGTCGAACGTCCTGCCGAGCCTTGCACTCGAACTCAGCCCAAGCCCCCTTCCCTGACTCTCCTACTAGGCTTGGGAAGCTTGGTCTCCCTGCTGAGGTAAGGTCGAACGTCCTGCCGAGCGTTACACTCGAACGCCGGCCAAGCCGCCTTGCCTGACTCTACTAGGCTTGGGAAGCTTGGTCTCCCTGCTGAGGTAAGGTCGAACGCCCTGCCGAGCCGTACACTCGAACTCCGGCCAAGCCCCCTTGCCGGACTCTCCTAATAGGCTTGGGAAGCTTGGTTTCCCTGCCGAGGTAAGGTCGAACGTCCTGCCGAGCCTTACACTGGAACTCCGCCCAAGCCCCCTTGCCTGACTCTCCTACTAGGCTTGGGAAGCTTGGTCTCCCTGCTGTGGTAAGGTCGTTCGTCCTGCCGAGCCTTACACTCGAACTCCGGCCAAGCCCCCTTGCCTGAAACTCCTACTAGGCTTGGGAAGCTTGATCTCCCTGCCGAGGTAAGGTCGAACGTCCTGCCGAGCCTTACACTCGAACTCCGGCCAAGCCCCCTTCCCTGACTCTTTTACTAGGCTTGGGAAACGTGGTCTCCCTGCCGAGGTAAGGTCGAACGTCCTGCCGAGCCTTGCACTCGAACTCAGCCCAAGCCCCCTTCCCTGACTCTCCTACTAGGCTTGGGAAGCTTGATCTCCCTGCCGAGGTAAGGTCGAACGTCCTGCCGAGCCTTAAACTCGAACTCTGGCCAAGCCCCCTTCCCTGACTCTTTTACTAGGCTTGGGAAACTTGGTCTCCCTGCCGAGGTAAGGTCGAACATCCTGCCGAGCCTTGCACTCGAACTCAGCCCAAGCCCCCTTGCCTGACTCTCCTACTAGGCTTGGGAAGATTGGTCTCCCTGCTGAGGTAAGGTCGAACGTCCTGCCGAGCGTTACACTCGAACTCCGGCCAAGCCCCCTTGCCTGAGTCTCCTACTAGGCTTGGGAAGCTTGGTCTCCCTGCCGAGGTAAGGTCGAACATCCTGCCGAGCCGTACACTCGAACTCCGGCCAAGCGCCCTTGCCTGACTCTACTAACCTTGGGAAGCTTGGTCTCCCTGCTGAGGTAAGGTCGAACGTCCTGCCGAGCCTTACACTCGCACTCCGGCCAAGCCCCCTTGCCTGACTCTCCTACTAGGCTTGGGAAGCTTGGTCTCCCTGCCGAGGTAAGGTCGAACGTCCTGCCGGGCCCTACACTTGAACTCCGGCCAAGCCCCCTTGCCTGACCCTACTAGGCTTGGGAAGCTTGGTCTCCCTGCTGAGGTAAGGTCGATCGTCCTGCCGAGCCTTACACTCGAACGCCGGCCAAGCCCCCTTGCCTGACTGTCCTACTAGGCTTGGGAAGCTTGGTCTCCCTGGCGAGGTAAGGTCGAACGTCCTGCCGAGCCTTACACTCGAACTCCGGCCAAGTCCCCTTGCCTGACTGTCCTACTCGGCTTGGGAAACTTGGTCTCCCTGCCGAGGTAAGGTCGAACGTCCTGCCGAGCCTTACACTCGAACTCCGGCCAAGCCCCCTTGCCTGACTCTCCTACTAGGCTTGGAAAGCTTGGTCGCCCTGCCGAGGTAAGGTCGAACGTCCTGCTGAGCCAAACACTCGAACTCCGACCAAGCGCCCTTGCCTGACTCTCCTTCTAGGCTTGGGAAGCTTGGTCTCCCTGCCGAGGTAAGGTCGAAGGTCCTTCCGAGCCTTACACTCGAACGCCGGCCAAGCCGCCTTGCCTGACTCTACTAGGCTTGGGAAGCTTGGTCTCCCTGCTGAGGTAAGGTCGAACGCCCTGCCGAGCCGTACACTCGAACTCCGGCCAAGCCCCCTTGCCGGACTCTCCTAATAGGCTTGGGAAGCTTGTTTTCCCTGCCGAGGTAAGGTCGAACGTCCTGCCGAGCCTTACACTCGAACTCCGCCCAAGCCCCCTTGCCTGACTCTCCTACTAGGCTTGGGAATCTTGGTCTCCCTGCTGTGGTAAGGTCGTTCGTCCTGCCGAGCCTTACACTCGAACTCCGGCCAAGCCCCCTTGCCTGAAACTCCTACTAGGCTTGGGAAGCTTGATCTCCCTGCCGAGGTAAGGTCGAACGTCCTGCCGAGCCTTACACTCGAACTCCGGCCAAGCCCCCTTCCCTGACTCTTTTACTAGGCTTGGGAAACGTGGTCTCCCTGCCGAGGTAAGGTCGAAAGTCCTGCCGAGCCTTGCACTCGAACTCAGCCCAAGCCCCCTTCCCTGACTCTCCTACTAGGCTTGGGAAGCTTGGTCTCCCTGCCGAGGTAAGGTCGAACGTCCTGCCGAGCCTTAAACTCGAACTCTGGCCAAGCCCCCTTCCCTGACTCTTTTACTAGGCTTGGGAAACTTGGTCTCCCTGCCGAGGTAAGGTCGAACATCCTGCCGAGCCTTGCACTCGAACTCAGCCCAAGCCCCCTTGCCTGACTCTCCTACTAGGCTTGGGAAGCTTGGTCTCCCTGCCGAGGTAAGGTCGAACATCCTGCCGAGCCGTACACTCGAACTCCGGCCAAGCGCCCTTGCCTGACTCTACTAACCTTGGGAAGCTTGGTCTCCCTGCTGAGGTAAGGTCGAACGTCCTGCCGAGCCTTACACTCGCACTCCGGCCAAGCCCCCTTGCCTGACTCTCCTACTAGGCTTGGGAAGCTTGGTCTCCCTGCCGAGGTAAGGTCGAACGTCCTGCCGGGCCCTACACTTGAACTCCGGCCAAGCCCCCTTGCCTGACCCTACTAGGCTTGGGAAGCTTGGTCTCCCTGCTGAGGTAAGGTCGATCGTCCTGCCGAGCCTTACACTCGAACTCCGGCCAAGCCCCCTTGCCTGACTGTTCTACTAGGCTTGGGAAGCTTGGTCTCCCTGGCGAGGTAAGGTCGAACGTCCTGCCGAGCCTTACACTCGAACTCCGGCCAAGTCCCCTTGCCTGACTGTCCTACTCGGCTTGGGAAACTTGGTCTCCCTGCCGAGGTAAGGTCGAACGTCCTGCCGAGCGTTACACTCGAACTCCGGCCAAGCCCCCTTGCCTGACTCTCCTACTAGGCTTGGAAAGCTTGGTCGCCCTGCCGAGGTAAGGTCGAACGTCCTGCTGAGCCTTACACTCGAACTCCGGCCAAGCGCCCTTGCCTGACTCTCCTTCTAGGCTTGGGAAGCTTGGTCTCCCTGCCGAGGTAAGGTCGAAGGTCCTTCCGAGCCTTACACTCGAACGCCGGCCAAGCCGCCTTGCCTGACTCTACTAGGCTTGGGAAGCTTGGTCTCCCTGCTGAGGTAAGGTCGAACGCCCTGCCGAGCCGTACACTCGAACTCCGGCCAAGCCCCCTTGCCGGACTCTCCTAATAGGCTTGGGAAGCTTGGTTTCCCTGCCGAGGTAAGGTCGAACGTCCTGCCGAGCCTTACACTCGAACTCCGCCCAAGCCCCCTTGCCTGACTCTCCTACTAGGCTTGGGAAGCTTGGTCTCCCTGCTGTGGTAAGGTCGTTCGTCCTGCCGAGCCTTACACTCGAACTCCGGCCAAGCCCCCTTGCCTGAAACTCCTACTAGGCTTGGGAAGCTTGATCTCCCTGCCGAGGTAAGGTCGAACGTCCTGCCGAGCCTTACACTCGAACTCCGGCCAAGCCCCCTTCCCTGACTCTTTTACTAGGCTTGGGAAACGTGGTCTCCCTGCCGAGGTAAGGTCGAACGTCCTGCCGAGCCTTGCACTCGAACTCAGCCCAAGCCCCCTTCCCTGACTCTCCTACTAGGCTTGGGAAGCTTGGTCTCCCTGCTGAGGTAAGGTCGAACGTCCTGCCGAGCGTTACACTCGAACGCCGGCCAAGCCGCCTTGCCTGACTCTACTAGGCTTGGGAAGCTTGGTCTCCCTGCTGAGGTAAGGTCGAACGCCCTGCCGAGCCGTACACTCGAACTCCGGCCAAGCCCCCTTGCCGGACTCTCCTAATAGGCTTGGGAAGCTTGGTTTCCCTGCCGAGGTAAGGTCGAAGGTCCTTCCGAGCCTTACACTCGAACGCCGGCCAAGCCGCCTTGCCTGACTCTACTAGGCTTGGGAAGCTTGGTCTCCCTGCCGATGTAAGGTCAAACGTCCTGCCGAGCTTTACACTCGAACTCCAGCCAAGCCCCCTTGTCTGACTCTCCTACTAGGCTTGGAAAACTTGGTCTCCCTGCCGAGGTAAGGTCGAACGTCCTGCCGAGCCTTACACTCGAACTCCGGCCAAGCCCCCTTGCCTGACTCTCCTACTAGGCTTGGGAAACTTGGTCTCCCTGCTGAGGTAAGGTCAAACGTCCTGCCGAGCCGTACACTCGAACTCCGGCCAATCCCCCTTGCCTGACTCTCCAACTAGGCTTGGGAGTCTTGGTCTCCCTGCCGAGGTAAGGTCGAACGTCCTGCCGAGCCTTACACTCGAACTCCGGCGAAGCCCCCTTGCCTGACTCTCCTACTAGGCTTGGGAAGCTTGGTCTCCCTGCTGAGGTAAGGTCGAACGTCCTGCCGAGCCGTACACTCGAACTCCGGCCAATCCCCCTTGCCTGACTCTCCAACTAGGCTTGGGAGTCTTGGTCACCCTGCCGAGGTAAGGTCGAACGTCCTGCCAAGCCTTTCACTCGAACTCCGCCCAAGCCCCCTTGCCTGACCCCACTAGGCTTGGGAAGCTTGGTCTCCCTGCCAAGGGAAGGTCGAACGTCCGACCGAGCCTTACACTCGAACTCCTGCCAAGCCCCCTTGCCTGACCCTACTAGGCTTGGGAAGCTTGGTCTCCCTGCCGAGGTAAGGGCGAACGTCCTTCCGAGCCTTACACTTGATCTCCGGACAAACCCCCTTGCCTGACTCTCCTACTAGGCTTGGAAAGCTTGGTCTCCCTGCCGAGGTAAGGTCTAACGTCCAGCAGAGCTTTACACTCGAACTCCGGCCAAGCCCCCATGCTTGACTCTCGTGCTAGGCTTGGGAAGCTTGGTGTCCCTGCCGAGATAAGGTCGAACGTCCTGCCGAGCCTTACACTCGAACTCCGGTCAAGCCCCCTTGCCTGACCCTATTAGACTTGGGAAGCGTGGTCTCCCTGCTGAGGTAAGGTCGAACGTCCTGCCGAGCCGTACACTCGAACTCCGGCCAAGCCCCCTTCCCTGACTCTCCAACTAGGCTTGGGAGTCTTGGTCTCCCTGCCGAGGTATGGTCGAACGTCCTGCCGAGCCTTACACTCGAACTCCGGCCTTGCTCCCTTGCCTGACTCTCCTACTAGCCTTGGGAAGCTTGGTCTCCCTGCCGAGGTAAGGTCGAACATCCTGCCGAGCCTTACACTCGAACTCTGGCCAAGCCCCCTTGCCTGACCCTACGAGGCTTGGGAAGCTTGGTCTCCCTGCTGAGGTAAGGTCGAACGTCCTGCCGAGCCTTACACTCGAACTCCGCCCAAGCCCCCTTGCCTGACTCTCCTACTAGGCTTGGGAAGCTTGGTCTCCCTGCCGAGGTAAGGTCGAACGTCCTGCCCAGCCTTTCACTCGAACTCCGGCCAAGTCGGCTTGCCTGACCCTATTAGACTTGGGAAGCTTGGTCTCCCTGCCGAGGTAAGGTCGAACGTCCTGCCGAGCCTTACACTCGAACTCCGGCCAAGCCCCCTTGCCTGACCCTACGAGGCTTGGGAAGCTTGGTCTCCCTGCTGAGGTAAGGTCGAACGTCCTGCCGAGCCTTACACTCGAACTCCGGCCAAACTCCCTTGCCTGACTCTCCTACTAGGCCTGGGAAGCTTGGTCTCCCTGCTGAGCTAAGGTCGACCGTCCTGCCGAGCCTTGCACTCGAAATCCGGCCAAGCCCCCTTGCCTGACTCTCCTACTAGGCTTGGGAAGCTTGGTCTCCATGCCGAGCTCAGGTCGAACGTCCTGCCGAGACTTACACTCGAACTCCGGCCAAGCCCCCTTGCCTGGCCCTACTAGGCTTGGGAAGCTTGGTCTCCCTGCCGAGGTAAGGTAGAACGTCCTGCCGAGCTTTACAATCGATCTCCAGCCAAGCCCCCTTGCCTGACTCTCCTGCTAGGCTTGGGAAGCTTGGTCTCCCTGCCGAGGTAAGGTCGAACGCCCTGCCGAGCCTTACACTCGAACTCCGGTCAAGCCCCCTTTCCTGACCCTATTAGACTTGGGAATCGTTGTCTCCCTGCTGAGGTAAGGTCGAACGTCCTGCCGAGCCTTACACTCGAACTCCGGCCAAGCCCCCTTGCCTGACCCTCCTACTAAACTTGGGAAGCTTGGTCTCCCTGCCGAGGTAAGGTTGAACGTCCTGCCGAGTCTTACACTCGAACTCCGGCCAAGCCCCCTTGCCTGACCCTACTAGGCTTGGGAAGCTTGGTCTCCCTGCCGAGGTAAGGTCGAACGCCCTGCCGAGCCTTACACTCGAACTCCGGTCAAGCCCCCTTGCCTGACCCTATTAGACTTGGGAATCGTGGTCTCCCTGCTGAGGTAAGGTCGAACATCCTGCCGAGCCTTACACTCGAACTCCGCCCAAGCCCCCTTGCCTGACTCTCCTACTAGGCTTGGGAAGCTTGGTCTCCCTGCCGAGGTAAGGTTGAACGTCCTGCCGAGTCTTACACTCGAACTCCGGCCAAGCCCCCTTGCCTGACTCTCCTTCTAGCCTTGGGAAGCTTGGTCTCCCTGCCGAGGTGAGGTCGAACGTCCCGCCAAGCCTTACACTTGAACTCTGGCCAAGCCCCCTTGCCTGACTCTCCTACCAGGCTTGGGAAGCTTGGTCTCCCTGCCGAGGTAAGGTCGAACTTCCTGCTGAGCTTTACACTCGAACTCCGGCCAAGCCCCCATGCTTGACTCTCGTGCTCAGCTTGGGAAGATTGGTCTCCCTGCCGAGGTAAGGTCGAACGTCCTGCCGAGCCTTACACTCGAACTCCGGTCAAGCCCCCTTGCCTGACCCTATTAGACTTGGGAAGATTGGTCTCCCTGCCGAGGTAACGTCGAACGTCCTGCCGAGCCTTACACTCGAACTCCGGCCAAGCCCCCATGCCTGACTCTCCTACTAGGCTTGGGAAGCTTGGTCTCCCTACTGAGGTAAGGTCGAACGTCCTGCCGAGCCGTACACTCGAACTCCGGCCAAGCCCCCTTGCCTGACTCTTCTACTAGGCTTGGGAAGCTTGGTCTCCCTGCCGAGGTAAGTTCGAACGTCCTGCCGAGCCTTTCACTCGAACTCCGCCCAAGCCCCCTTGCCTAACTCTCCTACTAGGCTTGGGAAGCTTGGTCTCCCTGCCGAGGTAGAAGTCGAACGTCCTGCCAAGGCTTACACTCGAACTCCGGCCAAGCCCCCTTGCCTGACCCCACTAGGCTTGGGAAGCTTGGTCTCCCTGCCGAGGTAAGGTCGAACGTCCGACCGAGCCTTACACTCGAACTCCTGCCAAGCCCCCTTGCCTGACTCTCCTACTAGCCTTGGGAATCTTGGTCTCCCTGCCGAGGTGAGGTCGAACGTCCTGCCAAGCCTTACACTTGAACTCTGGCCAAGCCCCCTTGCCTGACTCTCCTACCAGGCTTGGGAAGATTGGTCTCCCTGCCGAGGTAAGGTCGAACTTCCTGCTGAGCTTTACACTCGAACTCCGGCCAAGCCCCCATGCTTGACTCTCGTGCTCAGCTTGGGAAGATTGGTCTCCCTGCCGAGGTAAGGTCGAACGTCCTGCCGAGCCTTACACTCGAACTCCGGTCAAGCCCCCTTGCCTGACCCTATTAGACTTGGGAAGCGTGGTCTCCCTGCTGAGGTAAGGTCGAACGTCCTGCCGAGCCGTACACTCGAACTCCGGCCAAGCCCCCTTGCCTGACCCTACGAGGCTTGGGAAGCTTGGTCTCCCTGCTGAGGTAAGGTCGAACGTCCTGCCGAGCCTTACACTCGAACTTTGGTCAAGCCCCCTTGCCTGACCCTATTAGACTTGGGAAGCTTGGTCTCCCTGCCGAGGTAAGGTCGAACGTCCTGCCGAGCCTTACACTCAAACTCCGGCCAAGTCCCCTTGCCTGACCCTATAAGACTTGGGAAGATTGGTCTCCTGCCGAGGTAAGGTCGAACGTCCTGCCGAGCCTTACACTCGAACTCCGGCCTAGCTCCCTTGCCTGACTCTCCTACTAGGCTTGGGAAGCTTGGTCTCCCTGCCGAGGTAGAAGTCGAACGTCCTGCCAAGGCTTACACTCGAACTCCGGCCAAGCCCCCTTGCCTGACCCCACTAGGCTTGGGAAGCTTGGTCTCCCTGCCGAGCTAAGGTCGAACGTCCTGCTGAGCCTTACACTCGAACTCCGGCCAAGCCCCCTTGCCTTACTCTCCTACTAGGCTTGGGAAGCTTGGTCTCCCTGCCGAGGTAAGGTCGAACGTCCGACCGAGCCCTACACTCGAACTCCTGCCAAGCCCCCTTGCCTGACTCTCCTACTAGCCTTGGGAAGCTTGGTCTCCCTGCCAAGGTGAGGTCGAACGTCCTGCCAAGCCTTACACTTGAACTCTGGCCATGCCCCCTTGCCTGACTCTCCTACTAGGCTTGGGAAGCTTGGTCTCCCTGCCGAGGTAAGGTCGAACGTCCTGCCGAGCTTTACACTCCAACTCCGGCCAAGCCCCCTTGCCTGACTCTCCTACTAAACTTGGGAAGCTTGGTCTCCCTGCCGACGTAAGGTCGAACGTCCTGCTGAGCTTTACACTCGAACTCCGGTCAAGCCCCCTTGCCTGACCCTATTAGACTTGGGAAGCGTGGTCTCCCTGACGAGGTAAGGTCGAACGTCCTGCCGATCCGTACACTCGAACTCCGGCCAAGCCCCCTTGCCTGACTCTCCAACTAGGTTTGGGTGTCTTGGTCTCCCTGCCGAGGTATGGTCGAACGTCCTGCCGAGCCTTACACTCGAACTCCGGCCTAGCTCCCTTGCCTGACTCTCCTACTCGGCTTGGGAAGCTTGGTCTCCCTGCCGAGGTAAGGTCGAACGTCCTGCCGAGACTTACACTCGAACTCCGGCCAAGCCCCCTTGCCTGGCCCTACTAGGCTTGGGAAGCTTGGTCTCCCTGCCGAGGTAAGGTAGAACGTCCTACCGAGCTTTACAATCGAACTCCAGCCAAGCCCCCTTGCCTGACTCTCCTGCTAGGCTTGGGAAGCTTGGTCTCCCTGCTGAGGTAAGGTCAAACGTCCTGCCGAGCCTTACACTCGTACTCCGGCAAAGCCCCCTTGCCTGACTCTCCTACTAGGCTTGGGAAGCTTGGTCTCCCTGCCGAGGTAAGGTCGAACGTCCTGCCGAGCCTTACACTCGAACTCCTGCCTAGCTCCCTTGCCTGACTGTCCTACTTGGCTTGGGAAGCTTGGTCTCCCTGCCGAGGTAAGGTCGAACGTCCTGCCGAGCCTTACACTCGAACTACGGCCAAGCCCCCTTGACTGACTCTCCTACTAGGCTTGGGAAAATTGGTCTCCCTGCCGAGCTAAGGTCGAACGTCCTGCCGAGCCTTACACTCGAACTCCGGCCTAGCTCCCTTGCCTGACTCTCCTACTAGGCTTGGGAAGCTTGGTCTCCCTGCCGAGGTAAGGTCGAACGTCCTGCTGAGCCTTACACTCGAACTCCTGCCAAGCCCCCTTTCCTGACTCTCCTACTAGGCTTGGGAAGATTGGTCTCCCTGCCGAGGTAAGGTCGAACGTCCTGCCGAGCCTTACACTCGAACTCCGGCCAAGCCCCCTTGCCTGACTCTCCTACTAGGCCTGGGAAGCTTGGTCTCCCTGTCGAGGTAAGGTCGAACGTCCTGCTGAGCCTTACACTCGAACTCCGGCCAAGCCCCCTTGCCTGACCCTACTCGGCTTGGGAAGCTTGGTCTCCCTGCTGAGGTATGGTCGAACGTCCTTCCGAGCCTTACACTTGACCGCCGGACAAACTCCCTTGCCTGACTCTCCTACTAGGCTTGGGAAGCTTGGTCTCCCTGCCGAGGTAAGGTCGAACGTCCTGCCGAGCCTTACACTCGAACTCCGGCCTAGCTCCCTTGCCTGACTCTCCTACTAGGCTTGGGAAGCTTGGTCTCCCTGCCGAGGTAAGGTCGAACGTCCTGCCGAGCCTTACACTCGAACTCCGGCCAAACTCCCTTGCCTGACTCTCCTACTAGGCTTGGGAAGCTTGGTCTCCCTGCTGAGGTAAGGTCAAACGTCCTGCCGAGCCTTACACTCGAACTCCGGCCAAGCCCCCTTGCTTGACCCTACTAGGCTTGGGAAGCTTGGTCTCCCTGCCGAGGTAAGGTCGAACGTCCTGCCGAGCCTTACACTTGATCTCCGGACAAACTCCCTTGCCTGACTCTCCTACTAGGCTTGGAAAGCTTGGTCTCCCTGCCGAGGTAAGGTCGAACGTCCTGCTGAGCTTTACACTCGAACTCCGGCCAAGCCCACATGCTTGACTCTCGTGCTAGGCTTGGGAAGCTTGGTCTCCCTGCCGAGGTAAGGTCGAACGCCCTGCCGAGCCTTACACTCGAACTCCGGTCAAGCCCCCTTGCCTGACCCTATTAGACTTGGGAATCGTGGTCTCCCTGCTGAGGTAAGGTCGAACGTCCTGCCGAGCCTTACACTCGAACTCCGGCCAAGCCCCCTTGCCTGACTCTCCTACTAAACTTGGGAAGCTTGTTCTCCCTGCCGAGCTAAGGTCGAAAGTCCTGCCGAGCCTTACACTCGAACTCCGCCCAAGCCCCCTTGCCTGACTCTCCTACTAGGCTTGGGAAGCTTGGTCTCCCTGCCGAGGTAAGGTTGAACGTCCTGCCGAGTCTTACACTCGAACTCCGGCCAAGCCCCCTTGCCTGACCCTACTAGGCTTGGGAAGCTTGGTCTCCCTGCCGAGGTAAGGTCGAACGTCCTGCCGAGCCTTACACTCGATCTCCGGACAAACTCCCTTGTCTGACTCTCCTACAAGGCTTGGGAAGCTTGGTCTCCCTGCCGACGTAAGGTCGAACGTCCTGCCGAGCTTTACACTCGAACTCCGGCCAAGCCCCCTTGTCTGACTCTCCTACTAGGCTTGGAAAACTTGGTCTCCCTGCCGAGGTAAGGTCGAACGTCCTGCTGAGCTTTACACTCGAACTCTGGCCAAGTCTCCTTGCCTGACTCTCCTACTAGGCCTGGGAAGCTTGGTCTCCCTGTCGAGGTAAGGTCGAACGTCCTGCCGAGCCTTACACTCGAACTCCGGCCAAGCCCCCATGCCTGACTCTCCTACTAGGCTTGGGAAGCTTGGTCTCCCTGCTGAGGTAAGGTCGAACGTCCTGCCGAGCCGTACACTCGAACTCCGGCCAAGCCCCCTTGCCTGACTCTTCTACTAGGCTTGGGAAGCTTGGTCTCCCTGCCGAGGTAAGGTCGAACGTCCTGCCGAGCCTTTCACTCGAACTCCGCCCAAGCCCCCGTGCCTAACTCTCCTACTAGGCTTGGGAAGCTTGGTCTCCCTGCCGAGGTAGAAGTCGAACGTCCTGCCAAGGCTTACACTCGAACTCCGGCCAAGCCCCCTTGCCTGACTCTCCTACTAGGCCTGGGAAGTTTGGTCTCCCTGCCGAGGTAAGGTCGAACGTCCTGCCGAGCTTTACACTCGAACTCCGGCCAAGCCCCCTTGCCTGACTCTCCTACTAGGCCTGGGAAGCTTGGTCTCCCTGTCGAGGTAAGGTCGAACGTCCTGCTGAGCCTTACACTCGAACTCCGGCCAAGCCCCCTTGCCTGACCCTACTCGGCTTGGGAAGCTTGGTCTCCCTGCTGAGGTATGGTCGAACGTCCTTCCGAGCCTTACACTTGACCGCCGGACAAACTCCCTTGCCTGACTCTCCTACTAGGCTTGGGAAGCTTGGTCTCCCTGCTGAGGTAAGGTCGACTGTCCTGCCGAGCCTTGCACTCGAAATCCGGCCAAGCCCCCTTGCCTGACTCTCCTACTAGGCTTGGGAAGCTTGGTCTCCCTGCCGAGGTACGGTCGAACGTCCTGCCGAGCCTTACACTCGAACGCCGGCCAAGCCCCCTTGCCTGACTCTATTAGAGTTGGGAAGCTTGGTCTCCCTGCCGAGGTAAGGTCGAACGTCCTGCCGAGCCTTACACTCGAACTCCGGCCTAGCTCCCTTGCCTGACTCTCCTACTAGGCTTGGGAAGCTTGGTCTCCCTGCCGAGGTAAGGTCGAACGTCCTGCCGAGCCTTACACTCGAACTCCGGTCAAGCCCCCTTGCCTGACTCTCCTACTAGGCTTGGGAAGCTTGGTCTCCCTGCTGAGGTAAGGTCAAACGTCCTGCTGAGCCTTACACTCGAACTCCGGCCAAGCCCCCTTGCTTGACCCTACTAGGCTTGGGAAGCTTGGTCTCCCTGCCGAGGTAAGGTCGAACGTCCTGCCGAGCCTTACACTTGATCTCCGGACAAACTCCCTTGCCTGACTCTCCTACTAGGCTTGGAAAGCTTGGTCTCCCTGCCGAGGTAAGGTCGAACGTCCTGCTGAGCTTTACACTCGAACTCCGGCCAAGCCCACATGCTTGACTCTCGTGCTAGGCTTGGGAAGCTTGGTCTCCCTGCCGAGGTAAGGTCGAACGCCATGCCGAGCCTTACACTCGAACTCCGGTCAAGCCCCCTTGCCTGACCCTATTAGACTTGGGAATCGTGGTCTCCCTGCTGAGGTAAGGTCGAACGTCCTGCCGAGCCTTACACTCGAACTCCGGCCAAGCCCCCTTGCCTGACTCTCCTACTAAACTTGGGAAGCTTGTTCTCCCTGCCGAGCTAAGGTCGAACGTCCTGCCGAGCCTTACACTCGCACTCCGGCCAAGCCCCCTTGCCTGACTCTCCTACTAGGCTTGGGAAGCTTGGTCTCCCTGCCGAGGTAAGGTCGAACGTCCTGCCGGGCCCTACACTTGAACTCCGGCCAAGCCCCCTTGCCTGACCCTACTAGGCTTGGGAAGCTTGGTCTCCCTGCTGAGGTAAGGTCGATCGTCCTGCCGAGCCTTACACTCGAACTCCGGCCAAGCCCCCTTGTCTGACTCTCCTACAAGGCTTGGGAAGCTTGGTCTCCCTGGCGAGGTAAGGTCGAACGTCCTGCCGAGCCTTACACTCGAACTCCGGCCAAGCCCCCTTGTCTGACTCTCCTACTAGGCTTGGAAAACTTGGTCTCCCTGCCGAGGTAAGGTCGAACGTCCTGCCGAGCCTTACACTCGAACTCCGGCCAAGCCCCCTTGCCTGACTCTCCTACTAGGCTTGGAAAGCTTGGTCGCCCTGCCGAGGTAAGGTCGAACGTCCTGCTGAGCCTTACACTCGAACTCCGGCCAAGCGCCCTTGCCTGACTCTCCTTCTAGGCTTGGGAAGCTTGGTCTCCCTGCCGAGGTAAGGTCGAAGGTCCTTCCGAGCCTTACACTCTAACGCCGGCCAAGCCGCCTTGCCTGACTCTACTAGGCTTGGGAAGCTTGGTCTCCCTGCTGAGGTAAGGTCGAACGCCCTGCCGAGCCGTACACTCGAACTCCGGCCAAGCCCCCTTGCCGGACTCTCCTAATAGGCTTGGGAAGCTTGGTTTCCCTGCCGAGGTAAGGTCGAACGTCCTGCCGAGCCTTACACTCGAACTCCGCCCAAGCCCCCTTGCCTGACTCTCCTACTAGGCTTGGGAATCTTGGTCTACCTGCTGTGGTAAGGTCGTTCGTCCTGCCGAGCCTTACACTCGAACTCCGGCCAAGCCCCCTTGCCTGAAACTCCTACTAGGCTTGGGAAGCTTGATCTCCCTGCCGAGGTAAGGTCGAACGTCCTGCCGAGCCTTACACTCGAACTCCGGCCAAGCCCCCTTCCCTGACTCTTTTACTAGGCTTGGGAAACGTGGTCTCCCTGCCGAGGTAAGGTCGAAAGTCCTGCCGAGCCTTGCACTCGAACTCAGCCCAAGCCCCCTTGCCTGACTCTCCTACTAGGCTTGGGAAGCTTGGTCTCCCTGCCGAGGTACGGTCGAACATCCTGCCGAGCCTTACACTCGAACGCCGGCCAAGCCCCCTTGCCTGACCCTATTAGAGTTGGGAAGCTTGGTCTCCCTGCCGAGGTAAGGTCGAACGTCCTGCCGAGCCTTACACTCGAACTCCGGCCTAGCTCCCTTGCCTGACTCTCCTACTTGGTTTGGGAAGCTTGGTCTCCCTGCCGAGGTAAGGTCGAACGTCCTGCCGAGCCTTACACTCGAACTCCGGCCAAGCCCCCTTGCCTGGCCCTACTAGGCTTGGGAAGCTTGGTCTCCCTGCCGAGGTAAGGTAGAACGTCCTGCCGAGCTTTACAATCGAACTCCAGCCAAGCCCCCTTGCCTGACTCTCCTACTAGGCCTGGGAAGCTTGGTCTCCCTGTCGAGGTAAGGTCGAACGTCCTGCCGAGCCTTACACTCGAACTCCGCCCAAGCCCCCTTGCCTGACCCTCCTACTAGGCTTGGGAAGCTTGGTCTCCCTGCCGAGGTAAGGTTGAACGTCCTGCCGAGTCTTACACTCGAACTCCGGCCAAGCCCCCTTGCCTGACCCTACTAGGCTTGGGAAGCTTGGTCTCCCTGCCGAGGTAAGGTCGAACGTCCTGCCGAGCCTTACACTCGAACTCCGGCCAAGCCCCCTTGCCTGACTCTCCTACTAGGCTTGGGAAGCTTGGTCTCCATGCCGAGCTCAGGTCGAACGTCCTGCCGAGACTTACACTCGAACTCCGGCCAAGCCCCCTTGCCTGGCCCTACTAGGCTTGGGAAGCTTGGTCTCCCTGTCGAGGTAAGGTCGAACGCCCTGCCGAGCCTTACACTCGAACTCCGGTCAAGCCCCCTTGCCTGACCCTATTAGACTTGGGAATCGTGGTCTCCCTGCTGAGGTAAGGTCGAACGTCCTGCCGAGCCTTACACTCGAACTCCGGCCAAGCCCCCTTGCCTGACCCTCCTACTAAACTTGGGAAGCTTGGTCTCCCTGCCGAGGTAAGGTCGAACGTCCTGCCGAGCCTTACACTCGAACTCCGGCCAAGTCCCCTTGCCTGACCCTATAAGACTTGGGAAGATTGGTCTCCCTGCCGAGGTAAGGTCGAACGTCCTGCCGAGCCTTACACTCGAACTCCGGCCTAGCTCCCTTGACTGACTCTCCTACTAGGCTTGGGAAGCTTGGTCTCCCTGCCGAGGTAGAAGTCGAACGTCCTGCCAAGGCTTACACTCGAACTCCGGCCAAGCCCCCTTGCCTGACCCCACTAGGCTTGGGAAGCTTGGTCTCCCTGCCGAGCTAAGGTCGAACGTCCTGCTGAGCCTTACACTCGAACTCCGGCCAAGCCCCCTTGCCTTACTCTCCTACTAGGCTTGGGAAGCTTGGTCTCCCTGCCGAGGTAAGGTCGAACGTCCGACCGAGCCCTACACTCGAACTCCTGCCAAGTCCCCTTGCCTGACTCTCCTACTAGCCTTGGGAAGCTTGGTCTCCCTGCCAAGGTGAGGTCGAACGTCCTGCCAAGCCTTACACTTGAACTCTGGCCATGCCCCCTTGCCTGACTCTCCTACTAGGCTTGGGAAGCTTGGTCTCCCTGCCGAGGTAAGGTTGAACGTCCTGCCGAGTCTTACACTCGAACTCCGGCCAAGCCCCCTTGCCTGACCCTACTAGGCTTGGGAAGCTTGGTCTCCCTGCCGAGGTAAGGTCGAACGTCCTGCCGAGCCTTACACTCGATCTCCGGACAAACTCCCTTGTCTGACTCTCCTACAAGGCTTGGGAAGCTTGGTCTCCCTGCCGAGGTAAGGTCGAACGTCCTGCCGAGCTTTACACTCGAACTCCGGCCAAGCCCCCTTGTCTGACTCTCCTACTAGGCTTGGAAAACTTGGTCTCCCTGCCGAGGTAAGGTCGAACGTCCTGCTGAGCTTTACACTCGAACTCTGGCCCAGCCCCATTGCCTGACTCTCGGGATAGCCTTGGGAAGCTTGGTCTCCCTGCCGAGGTAAGGTCGAACGTCCTGCCGAGCCTTACACTCGAACTCCGGTCAAGCCCCCTTGCCTGACCCTATTAGACTTGGGAAGATTGGTCTCCCTGCCGAGGTAACGTCGAACGTCCTGCCGAGCCTTACACTCGAACTCCGGCCAAGCCCCCATGCCTTACTCTCCTACTAGGCTTGGGAAGCTTGGTCTCCCTACTGAGGTAAGGTCGAACGTCCTGCCGAGCCGTACACTCGAACTCCGGCCAAGCCCCCTTGCCTGACTCTTCTACTAGGCTTGGGAAGCTTGGTCTCCCTGCCGAGGTAAGGTCGAACGTCCTGCCGAGCCTTTCACTCGAACTCCGCCCAAGCCCCCTTGCCTAACTCTCCTACTAGGCTTGGGAAGCTTGGTCTCCCTGCCGAGGTAGAAGTCGAACGTCCTGCCAAGGCTTACACTCGAACTCCGGCCAAGCCCCCTTGCCTGACCCGACTAGGCTTGGGAAGCTTGGTCTCCCTGCCGAGGTAAGGTCGAACGTCCGACCGAGCCTTACACTCGAACTCCTGCCAAGCCCCCTTGCCTGACTCTCCTACTAGCCTTGGGAAGCTTGGTCTCCCTGCCGAGGTGAGGTCGAACGTCCTGCCAAGCCTTACACTTGAACTCTGGCCAAGCCCCCTTGCCTGACTCTCCTACCAGGCTTGGGAAGATTGGTCTCCCTGCCGAGGTAAGGTCGAACGTCCTGCCGAGTTTTGCACTCGAACTCCGGCCAAGCCCCCTTGCCTGACTCTCCTACTAGGCCTGGGAAACATGGTCTCCCTGTCGAGGTAAGGTCGAACATCCTGTCGAGCCTTACACTCGAAATCCGGCCAAGCCCCCTTGCCTGACTCTCCTACTAGGCTTGGGAAGCTTGGTCTCCCTGCCGAGGTAAGGTCGAACGTCCTTCCGAGCCTTACACTTGATCTCCGGACAAACTCCCTTGCCTGACTCTCCTACTAGGCTTGGAAAGCTTGGTCTCCCTGCCGAGGTAAGGTCGAACTTCCTGCTGAGCTTTACACTCGAACTCCGGCCAAGCCCCCATACTTGACTCTCGTGCTCAGCTTGGGAAGATTGGTCTCCCTGCCGAGGTAAGGTCGAAGGTCCTGCCGAGCCTTACACTCGAACTCCGGTCAAGCCCCCTTGCCTGACCCTATTAGACTTGGGAAGCTTGGTCTCCCTGCCGAGGTAAGGTCGAACGTCCTGCCGAGCCTTACACTCGAACTCCGGCCTAGCTCCCTTGCCTGACTCTCCTACTTGGTTTGGGAAGCTTGGTCTCCCTGCCGAGGTAAGGTCGAACGTCCTGCCGAGCCTTACACTCGAACTCCGGCCAAGCCCCCTTGCCTGGCCCTACTAGGCTTGGGAAGCTTGGTCTCCCTGCCGAGGTAAGGTAGAACGTCCTGCCGAGCTTTACAATCGAACTCCAGCCAAGCCCCCTTGCCTGACTCTCCTACTAGGCCTGGGAAGCTTGGTCTCCCTGTCGAGGTAAGGTCGAACGTCCTGCCGAGCCTTACACTCGAACTCCGCCCAAGCCCCCTTGCCTGACCCTCCTACTAGGCTTGGGAAGCTTGGTCTCCCTGCCGAGGTAAGGTTGAACGTCCTGCCGAGTCTTACACTCGAACTCCGGCCAAGCCCCCTTGCCTGACCCTACTAGGCTTGGGAAGCTTGGTCTCCCTGCCGAGGTAAGGTCGAACGTCCTGCCGAGCCTTACACTCGAACTCCGGCCAAGCCCCCTTGCCTGACTCTCCTACTAGGCTTGGGAAGCTTGGTCTCCATGCCGAGCTCAGGTCGAACGTCCTGCCGAGACTTACACTCGAACTCCGGCCAAGCCCCCTTGCCTGGCCCTACTAGGCTTGGGAAGCTTGGTCTCCCTGTCGAGGTAAGGTCGAACGCCCTGCCGAGCCTTACACTCGAACTCCGGTCAAGCCCCCTTGCCTGACCCTATTAGACTTGGGAATCGTGGTCTCCCTGCTGAGGTAAGGTCGAACGTCCTGCCGAGCCTTACACTCGAACTCCGGCCAAGCCCCCTTGCCTGACCCTCCTACTAAACTTGGGAAGCTTGGTCTCCCTGCCGAGGTAAGGTCGAACGTCCTGCCGAGCCTTACACTCGAACTCCGGCCAAGTCCCCTTGCCTGACCCTATAAGACTTGGGAAGATTGGTCTCCCTGCCGAGGTAAGGTCGAACGTCCTGCCGAGCCTTACACTCGAACTCCGGCCTAGCTCCCTTGACTGACTCTCCTACTAGGCTTGGGAAGCTTGGTCTCCCTGCCGAGGTAGAAGTCGAACGTCCTGCCAAGGCTTACACTCGAACTCCGGCCAAGCCCCCTTGCCTGACCCCACTAGGCTTGGGAAGCTTGGTCTCCCTGCCGAGCTAAGGTCGAACGTCCTGCTGAGCCTTACACTCGAACTCCGGCCAAGCCCCCTTGCCTTACTCTCCTACTAGGCTTGGGAAGCTTGGTCTCCCTGCCGAGGTAAGGTCGAACGTCCGACCGAGCCCTACACTCGAACTCCTGCCAAGTCCCCTTGCCTGACTCTCCTACTAGCCTTGGGAAGCTTGGTCTCCCTGCCAAGGTGAGGTCGAACGTCCTGCCAAGCCTTACACTTGAACTCTGGCCATGCCCCCTTGCCTGACTCTCCTACTAGGCTTGGGAAGCTTGGTCTCCCTGCCGAGGTAAGGTTGAACGTCCTGCCGAGTCTTACACTCGAACTCCGGCCAAGCCCCCTTGCCTGACCCTACTAGGCTTGGGAAGCTTGGTCTCCCTGCCGAGGTAAGGTCGAACGTCCTGCCGAGCCTTACACTCGATCTCCGGACAAACTCCCTTGTCTGACTCTCCTACAAGGCTTGGGAAGCTTGGTCTCCCTGCCGAGGTAAGGTCGAACGTCCTGCCGAGCTTTACACTCGAACTCCGGCCAAGCCCCCTTGTCTGACTCTCCTACTAGGCTTGGAAAACTTGGTCTCCCTGCCGAGGTAAGGTCGAACGTCCTGCTGAGCTTTACACTCGAACTCTGGCCCAGCCCCATTGCCTGACTCTCGGGATAGCCTTGGGAAGCTTGGTCTCCCTGCCGAGGTAAGGTCGAACGTCCTGCCGAGCCTTACACTCGAACTCCGGTCAAGCCCCCTTGCCTGACCCTATTAGACTTGGGAAGATTGGTCTCCCTGCCGAGGTAACGTCGAACGTCCTGCCGAGCCTTACACTCGAACTCCGGCCAAGCCCCCATGCCTTACTCTCCTACTAGGCTTGGGAAGCTTGGTCTCCCTACTGAGGTAAGGTCGAACGTCCTGCCGAGCCGTACACTCGAACTCCGGCCAAGCCCCCTTGCCTGACTCTTCTACTAGGCTTGGGAAGCTTGGTCTCCCTGCCGAGGTAAGGTCGAACGTCCTGCCGAGCCTTTCACTCGAACTCCGCCCAAGCCCCCTTGCCTAACTCTCCTACTAGGCTTGGGAAGCTTGGTCTCCCTGCCGAGGTAGAAGTCGAACGTCCTGCCAAGGCTTACACTCGAACTCCGGCCAAGCCCCCTTGCCTGACCCGACTAGGCTTGGGAAGCTTGGTCTCCCTGCCGAGGTAAGGTCGAACGTCCGACCGAGCCTTACACTCGAACTCCTGCCAAGCCCCCTTGCCTGACTCTCCTACTAGCCTTGGGAAGCTTGGTCTCCCTGCCGAGGTGAGGTCGAACGTCCTGCCAAGCCTTACACTTGAACTCTGGCCAAGCCCCCTTGCCTGACTCTCCTACCAGGCTTGGGAAGATTGGTCTCCCTGCCGAGGTAAGGTCGAACGTCCTGCCGAGTTTTGCACTCGAACTCCGGCCAAGCCCCCTTGCCTGACTCTCCTACTAGGCCTGGGAAACATGGTCTCCCTGTCGAGGTAAGGTCGAACATCCTGTCGAGCCTTACACTCGAAATCCGGCCAAGCCCCCTTGCCTGACTCTCCTACTAGGCTTGGGAAGCTTGGTCTCCCTGCCGAGGTAAGGTCGAACGTCCTTCCGAGCCTTACACTTGATCTCCGGACAAACTCCCTTGCCTGACTCTCCTACTAGGCTTGGAAAGCTTGGTCTCCCTGCCGAGGTAAGGTCGAACTTCCTGCTGAGCTTTACACTCGAACTCCGGCCAAGCCCCCATACTTGACTCTCGTGCTCAGCTTGGGAAGATTGGTCTCCCTGCCGAGGTAAGGTCGAAGGTCCTGCCGAGCCTTACACTCGAACTCCGGTCAAGCCCCCTTGCCTGACCCTATTAGACTTGGGAAGCGTGGTCTCCCTGCTGAGGTAAGGTCGAACGTCCTGCCGAGCCGTACACTCGAACTCCGGCCAAGCCCCCTTGCCTGACCCTACGAGGCTTGGGAAGCTTGGTCTCCCTGCTGAGGTAAGGTCGAACGTCCTGCCGAGCCTTACACTCGAACTTTGGTCAAGCCCCCTTGCCTGACCCTATTAGACTTGGGAAGCTTGGTCTCCCTGCCGAGGTAAGGTCAAACGTCCTGCCGAGCCTTACACTCAAACTCCGGCCAAGTCCCCTTGCCTGACCCTATAAGACTTGGGAAGATTGGTCTCCTGCCGAGGTAAGGTCGAACGTCCTGCCGAGCCTTACACTCGAACTCCGGCCTAGCTCCCTTGCCTGACTCTCCTACTAGGCTTGGGAAGCTTGGTCTCCCTGCCGAGGTAGAAGTCGAACGTCCTGCCAAGGCTTACACTCGAACTCCGGCCAAGCCCCCTTGCCTGACCCCACTAGGCTTGGGAAGCTTGGTCTCCCTGCCGAGCTAAGGTCGAACGTCCTGCTGAGCCTTACACTCGAACTCCGGCCAAGCCCCCTTGCCTTACTCTCCTACTAGGCTTGGGAAGCTTGGTCTCCCTGCCGAGGTAAGGTCGAACGTCCGACCGAGCCCTACACTCGAACTCCTGCCAAGCCCCCTTGCCTGACTCTCCTACTAGCCTTGGGAAGCTTGGTCTCCCTGCCAAGGTGAGGTCGAACGTCCTGCCAAGCCTTACACTTGAACTCTGGCCATGCCCCCTTGCCTGACTCTCCTACTAGGCTTGGGAAGCTTGGTCTCCCTGCCGAGGTAAGGTCGAATGTCCTTCCGAGCCTTACACTCGATCTCCGGACAAACTCCCTTGCCTGACTCTCCTACTAGGCTTGGGAAGCTTGGTCTCCCTGCCGAGGTAAGGTCGAACGTCCTGCCGAGCTTTACACTCCAACTCCGGCCAAGCCCCCTTGCCTGACTCTCCTACTAGGCTTGGGAAGCTTGGTCTCCCTGCCGACGTAAGGTCGAACGTCCTGCTGAGCTTTACACTCGAACTCCGGTCAAGCCCCCTTGCCTGACCCTATTAGACTTGGGAAGCGTGGTCTCCCTGACGAGGTAAGGTCGAACGTCCTGCCGAGCCTTACACTCGAACTCCGGCCAAGCCCCCTTGCCTGACTCTCCAACTAGGTTTGGGTGTCTTGGTCTCCCTGCCGAGGTATGGTCGAACGTCCTGCCGAGCCTTACACTCGAACTCCGGCCTAGCTCCCTTGCCTGACTCTCCTACTCGGCTTGGGAAGCTTGGTCTCCCTGCCGAGGTAAGGTCGAACGTCCTGCCGAGACTTACACTCGAACTCCGGCCAAGCCCCCTTGCCTGGCCCTACTAGGCTTGGGAAGCTTGGTCTCCCTGCCGAGGTAAGGTAGAACGTCCTACCGAGCTTTACAATCGAACTCCAGCCAAGCCCCCTTGCCTGACTCTCCTGCTAGGCTTGGGAAGCTTGGTCTCCCTGCTGAGGTAAGGTCAAACGTCCTGCCGAGCCTTACACTCGTACTCCGGCAAAGCCCCCTTGCCTGACTCTCCTACTAGGCTTGGGAAGCTGGGTCTCCCTGCCGAGGTAAGGTCGAACGTCCTGCCGAGCCTTACACTCGAACTCCGGCCTAGCTCCCTTGCCTGACTGTCCTACTAGGCTTGGGAAGCTTGGTCTCCCTGCCGAGGTAAGGTCGAACGTCCTGCTGAGCCTTACACTCGAACTCCTGCCAAGCCCCCTTTCCTGACTCTCCTACTAGGCTTGGGAAGATTGGTCTCCCTGCCGAGGTAAGGTCGAACGTCCTGCCGAGCCTTACACTCGAACTCCGGCCAAGCCCCCTTGCCTGACTCTCCTACTAGGCCTGGGAAGCTTGGTCTCCCTGTCGAGGTAAGGTCGAACGTCCTGCTGAGCCTTACACTCGAACTCCGGCCAAGCCCCCTTGCCTGACCCTACTCGGCTTGGGAAGCTTGGTCTCCCTGCTGAGGTATGGTCGAACGTCCTTCCGAGCCTTACACTTGACCGCTGAACAAACTCCCTTGCCTGACTCTCCTACTAGGCTTGGGAAGCTTGGTCTCCCTGCCGAGGTAAGGTCGAACGTCCTGCCGAGCCTTACACTCGAACTCCGGCCTAGCTCCCTTGCCTGACTCTCCTACTAGGCTTGGGAAGCTTGGTCTCCCTGCCGAGGTAAGGTCGAACGTCCTGCCGAGCCTTACACTCGATCTCCGGACAAACTCCCTTGCCTGACTCTCCTACTAGGCTTGGGAAGCTTGGTCTCCCTGCCGACGTAAGGTCGAACGTCCTGCCGAGCTTTACACTCGAACTCCGGCCAAGCCCCCTTGTCTGACTCTCCTACTAGGCTTGGAAAACTTGGTCTCCCTGCCGAGGTAAGGTCGAACGTCCTGCTGAGCTTTACACTCGAACTCCGGCCAAGCCCACATGCTTGACTCTCGAGCTAGGCTTGGGAAGCTTGGTCTCCCTGCCGAGGTAAGGTCGAACGCCCTGCCGAGCCTTACACTCGAACTCCGGTCAAGCCCCCTTGCCTGACCCTATTAGACTTGGGAATCGTGGTCTCCCTGCTGAGGTAAGGTCGAACGTCCTGCCGAGCCTTACACTCGAACTCCGGCCAAGCCCCCTTGCCTGACTCTCCTACTAAACTTGGGAAGCTTGTTCTCCCTGCCGAGCTAAGGTCGAACGTCCTGCCGAGCCTTACACTCGAACTCCGCCCAAGCCCCCTTGCCTGACTCTCCTACTAGGCTTGGGAAGCTTGGTCTCCCTGCCGAGGTAAGGTTGAACGTCCTGCCGAGTCTTACACTCGAACTCCGGCCAAGCCCCCTTGCCTGACCCTACTAGGCTTGGGAAGCTTGGTCTCCCTGCCGAGGTAAGGTCGAACGTCCTGCCGAGCCTTACACTCGATCTCCGGACAAACTCCCTTGTCTGAATCTCCTACAAGGCTTGGGAAGCTTGGTCTCCCTGCCGACGTAAGGTCGAACGTCCTGCCGAGCTTTACACTCGAACTCCGGCCAAGCCCCCTTGTCTGACTCTCCTACTAGGCTTGGAAAACTTGGTCTCCCTGCCGAGGTAAGGTCGAACGTCCTGCTGAGCTTTACACTCGAACTCTGGCCAAGTCCCCTTGCCTGACTCTCCTACTAGGCCTGGGAAGCTTGGTCTCCCTGCCGAGGTAAGGTCGAACGTCCTGCCGAGCCTTACACTCGAACTCCGGCCAAGCCCCCATGCCTGACTCTCCTCCTAGGCTTGGGAAGCTTGGTCTCCCTGCTGAGGTAAGGTCGAACGTCCTGCCGAGCCGTACACTCGAACTCCGGCCAAGCCCCCTTGCCTGACTCTTCTACTAGGCTTGGGAAGCTTGGTCTCCCTGCCGAGGTAAGGTCGAACGTCCTGCCGAGCCTTTCACTCGAACTCCGCCCAAGCCCCCGTGCCTAACTCTGATACTAGGCTTGGGAAGCTTGGTCTCCCTGCCGAGGTAGAAGTCGAACGTCCTGCCAAGGCTTACACTCGAACTCCGGCCAAGCCCCCTTGCCTGACCCCACTAGGCTTGGGAAGCTTGGTCTCCCTGCCGAGGTAAGGTCGAACGTCCGACCGAGCCTTACACTCGAACTCCTGCCAAGCCCCCTTGCCTGACTCTCCTACTAGCCTTGGGAAGCTTAGTCTCCCTGCTGAGGTGAGGTCGAACGTCCTGCCAAGCCTTACACTTGAACTCTGGCCAAGCCCCCTTCCTGACTCTCCTACCAGGCTTGGGAAGATTGGTCTCCCTGTCGAGGTAAGGTCGAACGTCCTGCTGAGCCTTACACTCGAACTCCGGCCAAGCCCCCTTGCCTGACCCTACTCGGCTTGGGAAGCTTGGTCTCCCTGCTGAGGTATGGTCGAACGTCCTTCCGAGCCTTACACTTGACCGCCGGACAAACTCCCTTGCCTGACTCTCCTACTAGGCTTGGGAAGCTTGGTCTCCCTGCTGAGGTAAGGTCGACTGTCCTGCCGAGCCTTGCACTCGAAATCCGGCCAAGTCCCCTTGCCTGACTCTCCTACTAGGCTTGGGAAGCTTGGTCTCCCTGCCGAGGTACGGTCGAACGTCCTGCCGAGCCTTACACTCGAACGCCGGCCAAGCCCCCTTGCCTGACTCTATTAGAGTTGGGAAGCTTGGTCTCCCTGCCGAGGTAAGGTCGAACGTCCTGCCGAGCCTTACACTCGAACTCCGGCCTAGCTCCCTTGCCTGACTCTCCTACTAGGCTTGGGAAGCTTGGTCTCCCTGCCGAGGTAAGGTCGAACGTCCTGCCGAGCCTTACACTCGAACTCCGGTCAAGCCCCCTTGCCTGACTCTCCTACTAGGCTTGGGAAGCTTGGTCTCCCTGCTGAGGTAAGGTCAAACGTCCTGCTGAGCCTTACACTCGAACTCCGGCCAAGCCCCCTTGCTTGACCCTACTAGGCTTGGGAAGCTTGGTCTCCCTGCCGAGGTAAGGTCGAACGTCCTGCCGAGCCTTACACTTGATCTCCGGACAAACTCCCTTGCCTGACTCTCCTACTAGGCTTGGAAAGCTTGGTCTCCCTGCCGAGGTAAGGTCGAACGTCCTGCTGAGCTTTACACTCGAACTCCGGCCAAGCCCACATGCTTGACTCTCGTGCTAGGCTTGGGAAGCTTGACCTCCCTGCCGAGGTAAGGTCGAACGCCCTGCCGAGCCTTACACTCGAACTCCGGTCAAGCCCCCTTGCCTGACCCTATTAGACTTGGGAATCGTGGTCTCCCTGCTGAGGTAAGGTCGAACGTCCTGCCGAGCCTTACACTCGAACTCCGCCCAAGCCCCCTTGCCTGACTCTCCTACTAGGCTTGGGAAGCTTGGTCTCCCTGCCGAGGTAAGGTTGAACGTCCTGCCGAGTCTTACACTCGAACTCCGGCCAAGCCCCCTTGCCTGACCCTACTAGGCTTGGGAAGCTTGGTCTCCCTGCCGAGGTAAGGTCGAACGTCCTGCCGAGCCTTACACTCGATCTCCGGACAAACTCCCTTGTCTGACTCTCCTACAAGGCTTGGGAAGCTTGGTCTCCCTGCCGAGGTAAGGTCGAACGTCCTGCCGAGCTTTACACTCGAACTCCGGCCAAGCCCCCTTGTCTGACTCTCCTACTAGGCTTGGAAAACTTGGTCTCCCTGCCGAGGTAAGGTCGAACGTCCTGCTGAGCTTTACACTCGAACTCTGGCCAAGCCCCATTGCCTGAATCTCGGGCTAGCCTTGGGAAGCTTGGTCTCCCGGCCGAGGTAAGGTCGAACGTCCTGCCGAGCCTTACAATCGAACTCCGGCCAAGCCCCCATGCCTGACTCTCCTACTAGGCTTGGGAAGCTTGGTCTCCCTGCTGAGGTAAGGTCGAACGTCCTGCCGAGCCGTACACTCGAACTCCGGCCAAGCCCCCTTGCCTGACTCTTCTACTAGGCTTGGGAAGCTTGGTCTCCCTGCCGAGGTAAGGTCGAACGTCCTGCCGAGCCTTTCACTCGAACTCCGCCCAAGCCCCCGTGCCTAACTCTCCTACTAGGCTTGGGAAGCTTGGTCTCCCTGCCGAGGTAGAAGTCGAACGTCCTGCCAAGGCTTACACTCGAACTCCGGCCAAGCCCCCTTGCCTGACCCCACTAGGCTTGGGAAGCTTGGTCTCCCTGCCGAGGTAAGGTCGAACGTCCGACCGAGCCTTACACTCGAACTCCTGCCAAGCCCCCTTGCCTGACTCTCCTACTAGCCTTGGGAAGCTTGGTCTCCCTGCTGAGGTGAGGTCGAACGTCCTGCCAAGCCTTACACTTGAACTCTGGCCAAGCCCCCTTCCAGACTCTCCTACCAGGCTTGGGAAGATTGGTCTCCCTGCCGAGGTAAGGTCGAACGTCCTGCCGAGCTTTACACTCGAACTCCGGCCAAGCCCCCTTGCCTGACTCTCCTACTAGGCCTGGGAAACTTGGTCTCCCTGTCGAGGTAAGGTCGCACGTCCTGCCGAGCCTTACACTCGAACTCCAGCCAAGCCCCCTTGCCTGACTCTCCTACTAGGCTTGGGAAGCTTGGTCTCCCTGCCGAGGTAAGGTCGAACGTCCTGCCGAGCCTTACACTCGAACTCCGGCCAAGCCCCCTTGCCTTACTCTCCTACTAGGCTTGGGAAACTTGGTCTCCCTGCCGAGGTAAGGTCGAACGTCCGACCGAGCCCTACACTCGAACTCCTGCCAAGCCCCCTTGCCTGACTCTCCTACTAGCCTTGGGAAGCTTGGTCTCCCTGCCGAGGTAAGGTCGAAGGTCCTGCTGAGCCTTACACTCGAACTCCTGCCAAGCCCCCTTGCCTGACTCTCCTACTAGGCTTGGGAAGCTTGGTCTCCCTGCCGAGGTAAGGTCGAACGTCCTGCCGAGCTTTACACTCGAACTCCGGCCAAGCCCCCTTGCCTGACTCTCCTACTAGGCCTGGGAAGCTTGGTCTCCCTGTCGAGGTAAGGTCGAACGTCCTGCTGAGCTTTACACTCGAACTCCGGTCAAGCCCCCTTGCCTGACCCTATTTGACTTGGGAAGCGTGGTCTCCCTGACGAGGTAAGGTCGAACGTCCTGCCGAGCCGTACACTCGAACTCCGGCCAAGCCCCCTTGCCTGACTCTCCAACTAGGCTTGGGTGTCTTGGTCTCCCTGCCGAGGTATGGTCGAACGTCCTGCCGTGCCTTACACTCGAACTCCGGCCTAGCTCCCTTGCCTGACTCTCCTACTCGGCTTGGGAAGCTTGGTCTCCCTGCCGAGGTAAGGTCGAACGTCCTGCCGAGCCTTACACTCGAACTCCGGCCAAGCCCCCTTGCCTGACTCTCCTACTAGGCTTGGGAAACTTGGTCTCCCTGCCGAGGTAAGGTCGAACGTCCGACCGAGCCCTACACTCGAACTCCTGCCAAGCCCCCTTGCCTGACTCTCCTACTAGGCCTGGGAAGCTTGGTCTCCCTGCCGAGGTAAGGTCGAACGTCCTGCCGACCTTTACACTCGAACTCCGGCCAAGCCCCCTTGCCTGACTCTCCTACTAGGCCTGGGAAGCTTGGTCTCCCTGTCGAGGTAAGGTCGAACGTCCTGCTGAGCCTTACACTCGAACTCCGGCCAAGCCCCCTTGCCTGAACCTACTCGGCTTGGGAAGCTTGGTCTCCCTGCTGAGGTATGGTCGAACGTCCTTCCGAGCCTTACACTTGACCGCCGGACAAACTCCCTTGCCTGACTCTCCTACTAGGCTTGGGAAGCTTGGTCTCCCTGCTGAGGTAAGGTCGACTGTCCTGCCGAGCCTTGCACTCGAAATCCGGCCAAGCCCCCTTGCCTGACTCTCCTACTAGGCTTGGGAAGCTTGGTCTCCCTGCCGAGGTACGGTCGAACGTCCTGCCGAGCCTTACACTCGAACTCCGGCCAAGCCCCCTTGCCTGACTCTATTAGAGTTGGGAAGCTTGGTCTCCCTGCCGAGGTAAGGTCGAACGTCCTGCCGAGCCTTACACTCGAACTCCGGCCTAGCTCCCTTGCCTGACTCTCCTACTAGGCTTGGGAAGCTTGGTCTCCCTGCCGAGGTAAGGTCGAACGTCCTGCCGAGCCTTACACTCGAACTCCGGTCAAGCCCCCTTGCCTGACTCTCCTACTAGGCTTGGGAAGCTTGGTCTCCCTGCTGAGGTAAGGTCAAACGTCCTGCTGAGCCTTACACTCGAACTCCGGCCAAGCCCCCTTGCTTGACCCTACTAGGCTTGGGAAGCTTGGTCTCCCTGCCGAGGTAAGGTCGAACGTCCTGCCGAGCCTTACACTTGATCTCCGGACAAACTCCCTTGCCTGACTCTCCTACTAGGCTTGGAAAGCTTGGTCTCCCTGCCGAGGTAAGGTCGAACGTCCTGCTGAGCTTTACACTCGAACTCCGGCCAAGCCCACATGCTTGACTCTCGTGCTAGGCTTGGGAAGCTTGGTCTCCCTGCCGAGCTAAGGTCGAACGCCCTGCCGAGCCTTACACTCGAACTCCGGTCAAGCCCCCTTGCCTGACCCTATTAGACTTGGGAATCGTGGTCTCCCTGCTGAGGTAAGGTCGAATGTCCTGCCGAGCCTTACACTCGAACTCCGGCCAAGCCCCCTTTCCTGACTCTCCTACTAAACTTGGGAAGCTTGTTCTCCCTGCCGAGGTAAGGTCGAACGTCCTGCCGAGCCTTACACTCGAACTCCGCCCAAGCCCCCTTGCCTGACTCTCCTACTAGGCTTGGGAAGCTTGGTCTCCCTGCCGAGGTAAGGTTGAACGTCCTGCCGAGTCTTACACTCGAACTCCGGCCAAGCCCCCTTGCCTGACCCTACTAGGCTTGGGAAGCTTGGTCTCCCTGCCGAGGTAAGGTCGAACGTCCTGCCGAGCTTTACACTCGAACTCCGGCCAAGCCCCCTTGTCTGACTCTCCTGCTAGGCTAGGAAAACTTGGTCACCCTGCCGAGGTAAGGTCGAACGTCCTGCTGAGCTTTACACTCGAACTCTGGCCAAGCTCCATTGCCTGAATCTCGGGCTAGCCTTGGGAAGCTTGGTCTCCCGGCCGAGGTAAGGTCGAACGTCCTGCCGAGCCTTACAATCGAACTCCGGCCAAGCCCCCATGCCTGACTCTCCTACTAGGCTTGGGAAGCTTGGTCTCCCTGCTGAGGTAAGGTCGAACGTCCTGCCGAGCCGTACACTCGAACTCCGGCCAAGCCCCCTTGCCTGACTCTTCTACTAGGCTTGGGAAGCTTGGTCTCCCTGCCGAGGTAAGGTCGAACGTCCTGCCGAGCCTTTCACTCGAACTCCGCCCAAGCCCCCGTGCCTAACTCTCCTACTAGGCTTGGGAAGCTTGGTCTCCCTGCCGAGGTAGAAGTCGAACGTCCTGCCAAGGCTTACACTCGAACTCCGGCCAAGCCCCCTTGCCTGACCCCACTAGGCTTGGGAAGCTTGGTCTCCCTGCCGAGGTAAGGTCGAACGTCCGACCGAGCCTTACACTCGAACTCCTGCCAAGCCCCCTTGCCTGACTCTCCTACTAGCCTTGGGAAGCTTGGTCTCCCTGCTGAGGTGAGGTCGAACGTCCTGCCAAGCCTTACACTTGAACTCTGGCCAAGCCCCCTTCCTGACTCTCCTACCAGGCTTGGGAAGATTGGTCTCCCTGCCGAGGTAAGGTCGAACGTCCTGCCGAGCTTTACACTCGAACTCCGGCCAAGCCCCCTTGCCTGACTCTCCTACTAGGCCTGGGAAACTTGGTCTCCCTGTCGAGGTAAGGTCGCACGTCCTGCCGAGCCTTACACTCGAACTCCAGCCAAGCCCCCTTGCCTGACTCTCCTACTAGGCTTGGGAAGCTTGGTCTCCCTGCCGAGGTAAGGTCGAACGTCCTGCCGAGCCTTACACTCGAACTCCGGCCAAGCCCCCTTGCCTTACTCTCCTACTAGGCTTGGGAAACTTGGTCTCCCTGCCGAGGTAAGGTCGAACGTCCGACCGAGCCCTACACTCGAACTCCTGCCAAGCCCCCTTGCCTGACTCTCCTACTAGCCTTGGGAAGCTTGGTCTCCCTGCCGAGGTAAGGTCGAAGGTCCTGCTGAGCCTTACACTCGAACTCCTGCCAAGCCCCCTTGCCTGACTCTCCTACTAGGCCTGGGAAGCTTGGTCTCCCTGTCGAGGTAAGGTCGAACGTCCTGCCGAGCCTTACACTCGAACTCCGGCCAAGCCCCCTTGCCTGACCCTACTAGGCTCGGGAAGCTTGGTCTCCCTGCCGAGGTAAGGTCGAACGTCCTGCTGAGCTTTACACTCGAACTCCGGTCAAGCCCCCTTGCCTGACCCTATTAGACTTGGGAAGCGTGGTCTCCCTGACGAGGTAAGGTCGAACGTCCTGCCGAGCCGTACACTCGAACTCCGGCCAAGCCCCCTTGCCTGACTCTCCAACTAGGCTTGGGTGTCTTGGTCTCCCTGCCGAGGTATGGTCGAACGTCCTGCCGAGCCTTACACTCGAACTCCGGCCTAGCTCCCTTGCCTGACTCTCCTACTCGGCTTGGGAAGCTTGGTCTCCCTGCCGAGGTAAGGTCGAACGTCCTGCCGAGCCTTTCACTCGAACTCCGGCCAAGCCCCCTTGCCTGACTCTCCTACTAGGCTTGGGAAGCTTGGTCTCCCTGCCGAGGTAAGGTCGAACGTCCTACCGAGCCTTACACTTGAACGCCGGCCAAGCCCCCTTGCCTGACCCTATTAGAGTTGGGAAGCTTGGTCTCCCTGCCGAGGTAAGGTCGAACGTCCTGCCGAGCCTTACACTCGAACTGCGGCCTAGCTCCCTTGCCTGACTCTCCTACTTGGTTTGGGAAGCTTGGTCTCCCTGCCGAGGTAAGGTCGAACGTCCTGCCGAGCCTTACACTCGAACTCCGGCCAAACTCCCTTGCCTGACTCTCCTACTCGGCTTGGGAAGCTTGGTCTCCCTGCCGAGGTAAGGTCGAACGTCCTGCCGAGCCTTACACTCGAACTCCGCCCAAGCCCCCTTGCCTGACTCTCCTACTAGGCTTGGGAAGCTTGGTCTCCATGCCGAGCTCAGGTCGAACGTCCTGCCGAGACTTACACTCGAACTCCGGCCAAGCCCCCTTGCCTGGCCCTACTAGGCTTGGGAAGCTTGGTCTCCCTGCCGAGGTAAGGTAGAACGTCTTGCCGAGCTTTACAATCGAACTCCAGTCAAGCCCCCTTGCCTGACTCTCCTGCTAGGCTTGGGAAGCTTGGTCTCCCTGCTGAGGTAAGCTCAAACGTCCTGCCAAGCCTTACACTCGTACTCCGGCAAAGCCCCCTTGCCTGACTCCCCTTCTAGGCTTGGGAAGCTTGGTCTCCCTGCCGAGGTAAGGTCGAACCTCCTGCCGAGCTTTACACTCGAACTCCGGCCAAGCCCCCTGTCCTGACTCTCCTACTAGGCCTGGGAAGCTTGGTCTCCCTGTCGAGGTAAGGTCAAACGTCCTGCTGAGCCTTACACTCGAACTCCGGCCAAGCCCCCTTGCTTGACCCTACTAGGCTTGGGAAGCTTGGTCTCCCTGCCGAGGTAAGGTCGAACGTCCTGCCGAGCCTTACACTTGATCTCCGGACAAACTCCCTTGCCTGACTCTCCTACTAGGCTTGGAAAGCTTGGTCTCCCTGCCGAGGTAAGGTCGAACGTCCTGCTGAGCTTTACACTCGAACTCCGGCCAAGCCCACATGCTTGACTCTCGTGCTAGGCTTGGGAAGCTTGGTCTCCCTGCCGAGCTAAGGTCGAACGCCCTGCCGAGCCTTACACTCGAACTCCGGTCAAGCCCCCTTGCCTGACCCTATTAGACTTGGGAATCGTGGTCTCCCTGCTGAGGTAAGGTCGAATGTCCTGCCGAGCCTTACACTCGAACTCCGGCCAAGCCCCCTTTCCTGACTCTCCTACTAAACTTGGGAAGCTTGTTCTCCCTGCCGAGCTAAGGTCGAACGTCCTGCCGAGCCTTACACTCGAACTCCGCCCAAGCCCCCTTGCCTGACTCTCCTACTAGGCTTGGGAAGCTTGGTCTCCCTGCCGAGGTAAGGTTGAACGTCCTGCCGAGTCTTACACTCGAACTCCGGCCAAGCCCCCTTGCCTGACCCTACTAGGCTTGGGAAGCTTGGTCTCCCTGCCGAGGTAAGGTCGAACGTCCTGCCGAGCTTTACACTCGAACTCCGGCCAAGCCCCCTTGTCTGACTCTCCTGCTAGGCTAGGAAAACTTGGTCACCCTGCCGAGGTAAGGTCGAACGTCCTGCTGAGCTTTACACTCGAACTCTGGCCAAGCCCCATTGCCTGAATCTCGGGCTAGCCTTGGGAAGCTTGGTCTCCCGGCCGAGGTAAGGTCGAACGTCCTGCCGAGCCTTACAATCGAACTCCGGCCAAGCCCCCATGCCTGACTCTCCTACTAGGCTTGGGAAGCTTGGTCTCCCTGCTGAGGTAAGGTCGAACGTCCTGCCGAGCCGCACACTCGAACTCCGGCCAAGCCCCCTTGCCTGACTCTTCTACTAGGCTTGGGAAGCTTGGTCTCCCTGCCGAGGTAAGGTCGAACGTCCTGCCGAGCCTTTCACTCGAACTCCGCCCAAGCCCCCGTGCCTAACTCTCCTACTAGGCTTGGGAAGCTTGGTCTCCCTGCCGAGGTAGAAGTCGAACGTCCTGCCAAGGCTTACACTCGAACTCCGGCCAAGCCCCCTTGCCTGACCCCACTAGGCTTGGGAAGCTTGGTCTCCCTGCCGAGGTAAGGTCGAACGTCCGACCGAGCCTTACACTCGAACTCCTGCCAAGCCCCCTTGCCTGACTCTCCTACTAGCCTTGGGAAGCTTGGTCTCCCTGCTGAGGTGAGGTCGAACGTCCTGCCAAGCCTTACACTTGAACTCTGGCCAAGCCCCCTTCCTGACTCTCCTACCAGGCTTGGGAAGATTGGTCTCCCTGCCGAGGTAAGGTCGAACGTCCTGCCGAGCTTTACACTCGAACTCCGGCCAAGCCCCCTTGCCTGACTCTCCTACTAGGCCTGGGAAACTTGGTCTCCCTGTCGAGGTAAGGTCGCACGTCCTGCCGAGCCTTACACTCGAACTCCAGCCAAGCCCCCTTGCCTGACTCTCCTACTAGGCTTGGGAAGCTTGGTCTCCCTGCCGAGGTAAGGTCGAACGTCCTGCCGAGCCTTACACTCGAACTCCGGCCAAGCCCCCTTGCCTTACTCTCCTACTAGGCTTGGGAAACTTGGTCTCCCTGCCGAGGTAAGGTCGAACGTCCGACCGAGCCCTACACTCGAACTCCTGCCAAGCCCCCTTGCCTGACTCTCCTACTAGCCTTGGGAAGCTTGGTCTCCCTGCCGAGGTAAGGTCGAAGGTCCTGCTGAGCCTTACACTCGAACTCCTGCCAAGCCCCCTTGCCTGACTCTCCTACTAGGCCTGGGAAGCTTGGTCTCCCTGTCGAGGTAAGGTCGAACGTCCTGCCGAGCCTTACACTCGAACTCCGGCCAAGCCCCCTTGCCTGACCCTACTAGGCTCGGGAAGCTTGGTCTCCCTGCCGAGGTAAGGTCGAACGTCCTGCTGAGCTTTACACTCGAACTCCGGTCAAGCCCCCTTGCCTGACCCTATTAGACTTGGGAAGCGTGGTCTCCCTGACGAGGTAAGGTCGAACGTCCTGCCGAGCCGTACACTCGAACTCCGGCCAAGCCCCCTTGCCTGACTCTCCAACTAGGCTTGGGTGTCTTGGTCTCCCTGCCGAGGTATGGTCGAACGTCCTGCCGAGCCTTACACTCGAACTCCGGCCTAGCTCCCTTGCCTGACTCTCCTACTCGGCTTGGGAAGCTTGGTCTCCCTGCCGAGGTAAGGTCGAACGTCCTGCCGAGCCTTACACTCGAACTCCGGCCAAGCCCCCTTGCCTGACTCTCCTACTAGGCTTGGGAAGCTTGGTCTCCCTGCCGAGGTAAGGTCGAACGTCCTACCGAGCCTTACACTTGAACGCCGGCCAAGCCCCCTTGCCTGACCCTATTAGAGTTGGGAAGCTTGGTCTCCCTGCCGAGGTAAGGTCGAACGTCCTGCCGAGCCTTACACTCGAACTGCGGCCTAGCTCCCTTGCCTGACTCTCCTACTTGGTTTGGGAAGCTTGGTCTCCCTGCCGAGGTAAGGTCGAACGTCCTGCCGAGCCTTACACTCGAACTCCGGCCAAACTCCCTTGCCTGACTCTCCTACTCGGCTTGGGAAGCTTGGTCTCCCTGCCGAGGTAAGGTCGAACGTCCTGCCGAGCCTTACACTCGAACTCCGCCCAAGCCCCCTTGCCTGACTCTCCTACTAGGCTTGGGAAGCTTGGTCTCCATGCCGAGCTCAGGTCGAACGTCCTGCCGAGACTTACACTCGAACTCCGGCCAAGCCCCCTTGCCTGGCCCTACTAGGCTTGGGAAGCTTGGTCTCCCTGCCGAGGTAAGGTAGAACGTCTTGCCGAGCTTTACAATCGAACTCCAGTCAAGCCCCCTTGCCTGACTCTCCTGCTAGGCTTGGGAAGCTTGGTCTCCCTGCTGAGGTAAGCTCAAACGTCCTGCCAAGCCTTACACTCGTACTCCGGCAAAGCCCCCTTGCCTGACTCCCCTTCTAGGCTTGGGAAGCTTGGTCTCCCTGCCGAGGTAAGGTCGAACCTCCTGCCGAGCTTTACACTCGAACTCCGGCCAAGCCCCCTGTCCTGACTCTCCTACTAGGCCTGGGAAGCTTGGTCTCCCTGTCGAGGTAAGGTCGAAAGTCCTGCCGAGCCTTACACTCGAACCTCGGGCCAAGCCCCCTTGCCTGACCCTACTAGGCTTGGGAAGCTTGGTCTCCCTGCTGAGGTATGGTCGAACGTCCTTCCGAGCCTTACACTTGATCTCCGGACAAACTCCCTTGCCTGACCCTATTAGAGTTGGGAAGCTTGGTCTCCCTGCTGAGGTAAGGTCGACTGTCCTGCCGAGCCTTGCACTCGAAATCCGGCCAAGCCCCCTTGCCTGTCTCTCCTACTAGGCTTGGGAAGCTTGGTCTCCCTGCCGAGGTACGGTCGAACGTCCTGCCGAGCCTTACACTCGAACGCCGGCCAAGCCCCCTTGCCTGACCCTATTACAGTTGGGAAGCTTGGTCTCCCTGCCGAGGTAAGGTCGAACGTCCTGCCGAGCCTTACATTCGAACTCCGGCCTAGCTCCCTTGCCTGGCTCTCCTACTTGGCTTGGGAAGCTTGATCTCCCTGCCGAGGTAAGGTCGAACGTCCTGCCGAGCCTCACACTCGAAGTCCGGTCAAGCCCCCTTGCCTGACCCTATTAGACTTGGGAATTGTGGTCTCCCTGCTGAGGTAAGGTCGAACGTCCTGCCGAGCCTTACACTCGAACTCCGGCCAAGCCCCCTTGCCTGACTCTCCTACTAGGCTTGGGAAGCTTGGTCTCCCTGCCGAGGAAAGGTCGAACGTCCTGCCGAGCCTTACACTCGAACTCCGCCCAAGCCCCCTTGCCTGACTCTCCTACTAGGCTTGGGAAGCTTGGTCTCCCTGCCGAGGTAAGGTTGAACGTCCTGCCGAGTCTTACACTCGAACTCCGGCCAAGCCCCCTTGCCTGACCCTGCTAGGCTTGGGAAGCTTGGTCTCGCTGCCGAGGTAAGGTCGAACGTCCTGCCGAGCCTTACACTCGATCTCCGGACAAACTCCCTTGTCTGACTCTCCTGCAAGGCTTGGGAAGCTTGGTCTCCCTGCCGAGGTAAGGTCGAACGTCCTGCCGAGCCTTACACTCGAACTCCGGCCAAGCCCCCTTGCCTGACCCTACTAGGCTTGGGAAGCTTGGTCTCCCTGGCGAGGTAAGGTCGAACGTCCTGCTGAGCTTTACACTCGAACTCGGGTCAAGCCCCCTTGCCTGACCCTATTAGACTTGGGAAGCGTGGTCTCCCTGACGAGGTAAGGTCGAACGTCCTGCCGAGCCGTACACTCGAACTCCGGCCAAGCTCCCTTGCCTGACTGTCCTACTTGGCTTGGGAAGCTTGGTCTCCCTGCCGAGGTAAGGTCGAACGTCCTGCCGAGCCTTACACTCGAACTCCGGCCTAGCTCCCTTGCCTGACTGTCCTACTTGGCTTGGGAAGCTTGGTCTCCCTGCCGAGGTAAGGTCGAACGTCCTGCCGAGCCTTACACTCGAACTCCGGCCAAGCCCCCTTGCCTGACTCTCCTACTAGGCTTGGGAAAATTGGTCTCCCTGCCGAGCTAAGGCCGAACGTCCTGCCGAGCCTTACACTCGAACTCCGGCCAAGCCCCCTTGCCTGACTCTCCTTCTAGGCTTGGGAAGATTGGTCTCCCTGCCGAGGTAAGGTCGAACGTCCTGCCGAGCTTTACACTCGAACTCCGGCCAAGCCCCCTTGCCTGACTCTCCTACTATGCCTGGGAAACTTGGTCTCCCTGTCGAGGTAAGGTCGAACATCCTGCCGAGCCTTACACTCGAACTCCGGCCAAGCCCCCTTGCCTAACTCTCCTACTAGGCTTGGGAAGCTTGGTCTCCCTGCCGAGGTAAGGTCGAACGTCCTGCCGAGCCTTACACTCGAACTCCGGTCAAGCTCCCTTGCCTGACCCTATTAGACTTGGGAAGCGTGGTCTCCCTGCTGAGGTAAGGTCGAACGTCCTGCCGAGCCGTACACTCGAACTCCGGCCAAGCCCCCTTGCCTGACCCTACGAGGCTTGGGAAGCTTGGTCTCCCTGCTGAGGTAAGGTCGAACGTCCTGCCGAGCCTTACACTCGAACTCCGGTCAAGCCCCCTTGCCTGACCCTATTAGACTTGGGAAGCTTGGCCTCCCTGCCGAGGCAAGGTCGAACGTCCTGCCGAGCCTTACACTCGAACTCCGGCCAAGTCGCCTTGCCTGACTCTATTAGACTTGGGAAGCTTGGTCTCCCTGCCGAGGTAAGGTCGAACGTCCTGCCGAGCCGTACACTCGAACTCCGGCCAAGCCCCCTTGCCTGACTCTCCTACTAGGCTTGGGAAGCTTGGTCTCCCTGCCGAGGTAAGGTCGAACGTCCTGCCGAGCCTTTCACTCGAACTCCGCCCAAGCCCCCTTGCCTAACTCTCCTACTAGGCTTGGGAAGCTTGGTCTCCCTGCCGAGGTGAGGTCGAACGTCCTGCCAAGCCTTACACTCGAACTCCGGCCAAGCCCCCTTGCCTGACCCTACGAGGCTTGGGAAGCTTGGTCTCCCTGCCGAGGAAAGGTCGAACGTCCTGCCGAGCCTTACACTCGAACTCCGCCCAAGCCCCCTTGCGTGACTCTCCTACTAGGCTTGGGAAGCTTGGTCTCCCTGCCGAGGTAAGGTTGAACGTCCTGCCGAGTCTTACACTCGAACTCCGGCCAAGCCCCCTTGCCTGACCCTGCTAGGCTTGGGAAGCTTGGTCTCGCTGCCGAGGTAAGGTCGAACGTCCTGCCGAGCCTTACACTCGATCTCCGGACAAACTCCCTTGTCTGACTCTCCTGCAAGGCTTGGGAAGCTTGGTCTCCCTGCCGAGGTAAGGTCGAACGTCCTGCCGAGCCTTACACTCGAACTCCGGCCAAGCCCCCTTGCCTGACCCTACTAGGCTTGGGAAGCTTGGTCTCCCTGGCGAGGTAAGGTCGAACGTCCTGCTGAGCTTTACACTCGAACTCGGGTCAAGCCCCCTTGCCTGACCCTATTAGACTTGGGAAGCGTGGTCTCCCTGACGAGGTAAGGTCGAACGTCCTGCCGAGCCGTACACTCGAACTCCGGCCAAGCTCCCTTGCCTGACTGTCCTACTTGGCTTGGGAAGCTTGGTCTCCCTGCCGAGGTAAGGTCGAACGTCCTGCCGAGCCTTACACTCGAACTCCGGCCTAGCTCCCTTGCCTGACTGTCCTACTTGGCTTGGGAAGCTTGGTCTCCCTGCCGAGGTAAGGTCGAACGTCCTGCCGAGCCTTACACTCGAACTCCGGCCAAGCCCCCTTGCCTGACTCTCCTACTAGGCTTGGGAAAATTGGTCTCCCTGCCGAGCTAAGGCCGAACGTCCTGCCGAGCCTTACACTCGAACTCCGGCCAAGCCCCCTTGCCTGACTCTCCTTCTAGGCTTGGGAAGATTGGTCTCCCTGCCGAGGTAAGGTCGAACGTCCTGCCGAGCTTTACACTCGAACTCCGGCCAAGCCCCCTTGCCTGACTCTCCTACTATGCCTGGGAAACTTGGTCTCCCTGTCGAGGTAAGGTCGAACATCCTGCCGAGCCTTACACTCGAACTCCGGCCAAGCCCCCTTGCCTAACTCTCCTACTAGGCTTGGGAAGCTTGGTCTCCCTGCCGAGGTAAGGTCGAACGTCCTGCCGAGCCTTACACTCGAACTCCGGTCAAGCTCCCTTGCCTGACCCTATTAGACTTGGGAAGCGTGGTCTCCCTGCTGAGGTAAGGTCGAACGTCCTGCCGAGCCGTACACTCGAACTCCGGCCAAGCCCCCTTGCCTGACCCTACGAGGCTTGGGAAGCTTGGTCTCCCTGCTGAGGTAAGGTCGAACGTCCTGCCGAGCCTTACACTCGAACTCCGGTCAAGCCCCCTTGCCTGACCCTATTAGACTTGGGAAGCTTGGCCTCCCTGCCGAGGCAAGTTCGAACGTCCTGCCGAGCCTTACACTCGAACTCCGGCCAAGTCGCCTTGCCTGACTCTATTAGACTTGGGAAGCTTGGTCTCCCTGCCGAGGTAAGGTCGAACGTCCTGCCGAGCCGTACACTCGAACTCCGGCCAAGCCCCCTTGCCTGACTCTCCTACTAGGCTTGGGAAGCTTGGTCTCCCTGCCGAGGTAAGGTCGAACGTCCTGCCGAGCCTTTCACTCGAACTCCGCCCAAGCCCCCTTGCCTAACTCTCCTACTAGGCTTGGGAAGCTTGGTCTCCCTGCCGAGGTAGAAGTCGAACGTCCTGCCAAGGCTTACAGTCGAACTCCGGCCAAGCCCCCTTGCCTGACCCCACTAGGCTTGGGAAGCTTGGTCTCCCTGCCGAGCTAAGGTCGAACGTCCTGCCGAGCCTTACACTCGAACTCCGGCCAAGCCCCCTTGCCTGACTCTCCTACTAGCCTTGGGAAGCTTGGTCTCCCTGCCGAGGTGAGGTCGAACGTCCTGCCAAGCCTTACACTTGAACTCTGGCCAAGCGCCCTTGCCTGACTCTCCTACTAGGCTTGGGAAGATTGGTCTCCCTGCCGAGGTAAGGTTGAACGTCCTGCCGAGTCTTACACTCGAACTCCGGCCAAGCCCCCTTGCCTGACCCTACTAGGCTTGGGAAGCTTGGTCTCGCTGCCGAGGTAAGGTCGAACGTCCTGCCGAGCCTTACACTCGATCTCCGGACAAACTCCCTTGTCTGACTCTCCTACGAGGCTTGGGAATCTTGGTCTCCCTGCCGAGGTAAGGTCGAACGTCCTGACGAGCTTTACACTCGAACTCCGGCCAAGCCCCCTTGTCTGACTCTCCTACTAGGCTTGGAAAACTTGGTCTCCCTGCCGAGGCAAGGTCGAACGTCCTGCCGAGCCTTACACTCGAACTCCGGCCAAGTCCCCTTGCCTGACCCTATTAGACTTGGGAAGCTTGGTCTCCCTGCCGAGGTAAGGTCGAACGTCCTTCCGAGCCTTACACTTGATCTCCGGACAAACTCCCTTGCCTGACCCTATTAGAGTTGGGAAGCTTGGTCTCCCTGCTGAGGTAAGGTCGACTGTCCTGCCGAGCCTTGCACTCGAAATCCGGCCAAGCCCCCTTGCCTGACTCTCCTACTAGGCTTGGGAAGCTTGGTCTCCCTGCCGAGGTACGGTCGAACGTCCTGCCGAGCCTTACACTCGAACGCCGCCAAGCCCCCTTGCCTGACCCTATTACAGTTGGGAAGCTTGGTCTCCCTGCCGAGGTAAGGTCGAACGTCCTGCCGAGCCTTACATTCGAACTCCGGCCTAGCTCCCTTGCCTGCCTCTCCTACTTGGCTTGGGAAGCTTGATCTCCCTGCCGAGGTGAGGTCGAACGTCCTGCCGAGCCTTACACTCGAACTCCGGCCAAACTCCCTTGCCTGACTCTCCTACTAGGCTTGGGAAGCTTGGTCTCCCTGCCGAGGTAAGGTCGAACGTCCTGCCGAGCCTTACACTCGAACTCCGGGCAAGCCCCCTTGCCTGACTCTCCTACTAGGCTTGGGAAGCTTGGTCTCCCTGCCGAGGTAAGGTTGAACGTCCTGCCGAGTCTTACACTCGAACTCCGGCCAAGCCCCCTTGCCTGACCCTACTAGGCTTGGGAAGCTTGGTCTCGCTGCCGAGGTAAGGTCGAACGTCCTGCCGAGCCTTACACTCGATCTCCGGACAAACTCCCTTGTCTGACTCTCCTACAAGGCTTGGGAAGCTTGGTCTCCCTGCCGAGGTAAGGTCGAACGTCCTGCTGAGCTTTACACTCGAACTCCGGCCAAGCCCCCTTGCCTGACCCTACTAGGCTTGGGAAGCTTGGTCTCCCTGCCGAGGTAAGGTCGAACGTCCTGCCAAGCCTTACACTCGAACTCTGGTCAAGCCCCCTTGTCTGACCCTATTAGACTTGGGAAGATTGGTCTCCCTGCCGAGGTAAGGTCGAACGTCCTGCCGAGCCTTACACTCGAACTCCGGCCAAGCCCCCATGCCTGACTCCCCTACTAGGCTTGGGAAGCTTGGTCTCCCTGCTGAGGTAAGGTCGAACGTCCTGCCGAGCCTTTCACTCGAACTCCGGCCAAGCCCCCTTGCCTGACTCTCCTACTAGGCTTGGGAAAATTGGTCTCCCTGCCGAGGTAAGGTCGAACGTCCTGCCGAGCCTTTCACTCGAACTCCGCCCAAGCCCCCTTGCCTAACTCTCCTACTAGGCTTGGGAAGCTTGGTCTCCCTGCCGAGGTAGAAGTCGAACGTCCTGCCAAGGCTTACACTCGAACTCCGGCCAAGCCCCCTTGCCTGACCCCACTAGGCTTGGGAAGCTTGGTCTCCCTGCCGAGCTAAGGTCGAACGTCCTGCCGAGCCTTGCACTCGAACTTCGGCCAAGCCCCCTTGCCTGACTCTCCTACTAGGCTTGGGAAGCTTGGTCTCCCTGCCGAGGTAAGGTCGAACGTCCTGCCGAGCCTTACACTCGAACTCCTGCCAAGCCCCCTTTCCTGACTCTCCTACTAGCCTTGGGAAGCTTGGTCTCCCTGCCGAGGTAAGGTCGAACGTCCTGCCGAGCCTTACACTCGAACTCCGGCCAAACTCCCTTGCCTGACTCTCCTACTAGGCTTGGGAACCTTGGTCTCCGTGCAGAGGTAAGGTCGAACGCCCTGCCGAGCCTTACACTCGAAGTCCGGTCAAGCCCCCTTGCCTGACCCTATTAGACTTGGGAATCGTGGTCTCCCTGCTGAGGTAAGGTCGAACGTCCTGCCGGGCCTTACACTCGAACTCCGGCCAAGCCCCCTTGCCTGACTCTCCTACTAGGCTTGGGAAGCTTGGTCTCCCTGCCGAGGTAAGGTCGAACGTCCTGCCGAGCCTTACACTCGAACTCCGGCCAAGCCCCCTTGCCTGACCCTACTAGGCTTGGGAAGCTTGGTCTCCCTGGCGAGGTAAGGTCGAACGTCCTGCTGAGCTTTACACTCGAACTCCGGCCAAGCCCCCTTGCCTGACCCTATTAGACTTGGGAAGCGTGGTCTCCCTGACGAGGTAAGGTCGAACGTCCTGCCGAGCCGTACACTCGAACTCCGGCCAAGCTCCCTTGCCTGACTGTCCTACTTGGCTTGGGAAGCTTGGTCTCCCTGCCGAGGTAAGGTCGAACGTCCTGCCGAGCCTTACACTCGAACTCCGGCCTAGCTCCCTTGCCTGACTGTCCTACTTGGCTTGGGAAGCTTGGTCTCCCTGCCGAGGTAAGGTCGAACGTCCTGCCGAGCCTTACACTCGAACTCCGGCCAAGCCCCCTTGACTGACTCTCCTACTAGGCTTGGGAAAATTGGTCTCCCTGCCGAGCTAAGGCCGAACGTCCTGCCGAGCCTTACACTCGAACTCCGGCCAAGCCCCCTTGCCTGACTCTCCTTCTAGGCTTGGGAAGATTGGTCTCCCTGCCGAGGTAAGGTCGAACGTCCTGCCGAGCTTTACACTCGAACTCCGGCCAAGCCCCCTTGCCTGACTCTCCTACTAGGCCTGGGAAACTTGGTCTCCCTGTCGAGGTAAGGTCGAACATCCTGCCGAGCCTTACACTCGAACTCCGGCCAAGCCCCCTTGCCTAACTCTCCTTCTAGGCTTGGGAAGCTTGGTCTCCCTGCCGAGGTAAGGTCGAACGTCCTGCCGAGCCTTACACTCGAACTCCGGTCAAGCTCCCTTGCCTGACCCTATTAGACTTGGGAAGCGTGGTCTCCCTGCTGAGGTAAGGTCGAACGTCCTGCCGAGCCGTACACTCGAACTCCGGCCAAGCCCCCTTGCCTGACCCTACGAGGCTTGGGAAGCTTGGTCTCCCTGCTGAGGTAAGGTCGAACGTCCTGCCGAGCCTTACACTCGAACTCCGGTCAAGCCCCCTTGCCTGACCCTATTAGACTTGGGAAGCTTGGCCTCCCTGCCGAGGCAAGGTCGAACGTCCTGCCGAGCCTTACACTCGAACTCCGGCCAAGTCGCCTTGCCTGACTCTATTAGACTTGGGAAGCTTGGTCTCCCTGCCGAGGTAAGGTCGAACGTCCTGCCGAGCCGTACACTCGAACTCCGGCCAAGCCCCCTTGCCTGACTCTCCTACTAGGCTTGGGAAGCTTGGTCTCCCTGCCGAGGTAAGGTCGAACGTCCTGCCGAGCCTTTCACTCGAACTCCGCCCAAGCTCCCTTGCCTAACTCTCCTACTAGGCTTGGGAAGCTTGGTCTCCCTGCCGAGGTAGAAGTCGAACGTCCTGCCAAGGCTTACACTCGAACTCCGGCCAAGCCCCCTTGCCTGACCCCACTAGGCTTGGGAAGCTTGGTCTCCCTGCTGAGGTAAGGTCGAACGTCCTGCCGAGCCTTACACTCGAACTCCGGCCAAGCATCCTTGCCTGACTCTCCTACTAGCCTTGGGAAGCTTGGTCTCCCTGCCGAGGTGAGGTCGAACGTCCTGCCAAGCCTTACACTTGAACTCTGGCCATGCCCCCTTGCCTGACTCTCCTACTAGGCTTGGGAAGATTGGTCTCCCTGCCGAGGTAAGGTTGAACGTCCTGCCGAGTCTTACACTCGAACTCCGGCCAAGCCCCCTTGCCTGACCCTACTAGGCTTGGGAAGCTTGGTCTCGCTGCCGAGGTAAGCTCGAACGTCCTGCCGAGCCTTTCACTTGATCTCCGGACAAACTCCCTTGTCTGACTCTCCTACGAGGCTTGGGAATCTTGGTCTCCCTGCCGAGGTAAGGTCGAACGTCCTGACGAGCTTTACACTCGAACTCCGGCCAAGCCCCCTTGTCTGACTCTCCTACTAGGCTTGGAAAACTTGGTCTCCCTGCCGAGGCAAGGTCGAACGTCCTGCCGAGCCTTACACTCGAACTCCGGCCAAGTCCCCTTGCCTGACCCTATTAGACTTGGGAAGCTTGGTCTCCCTGCCGAGGTAAGGTCGAACGTCCTGCCGAGCCTTACACTCGTACTCCGGCAAAGCCCCCTTGCCTGACTCTCCTACTAGGCTTGGGAAGCTTGGTCTCCCTGCCGAGGTACGGTCGAACGTCCTGCCGAGCCTTACACTCGAATACCGCCAAGCCCCCTTGCCTGACCCTATTACAGTTGGGAAGCTTGGTCTCCCTGCCGAGGTAAGGTCGAACGTCCTGCCGAGCCTTACATTCGAACTCCGGCCTAGCTCCCTTGCCTGCCTCTCCTACTTGGCTTGGGAAGCTTGATCTCCCTGCCGAGGTGAGGTCGAACGTCCTGCCGAGCCTTACACTCGAACTCCGGCCAAACTCCCTTGCCTGACTCTCCTACTAGGCTTGGGAAGCTTGGTCTCCCTGCCGAGGTAAGGTCGAACGTCCTGCCGAGCCTTACACTCGAACTCCGCCCAAGCCCCCTTGCCTGACTCTCCTACTAGGCTTGGGAAGCTTGGTCTCCCTGCCGAGGTAAGGTTGAACGTCCTGCCGAGTCTTACACTCGAACTCCGGCCAAGCCCCCTTGCCTGACCCTACTAGGCTTGGGAAGCTTGGTCTCGCTGCCGAGGTAAGGTCGAACGTCCTGCCGAGCCTTACACTCGATCTCCGGACAAACTCCCTTGTCTGACTCTCCTACAAGGCTCGGGAAGCTTGGTCTCCCTGCCGAGGTAAGGTCGAACGTCCTGCTGAGCTTTACACTCGAACTCCGGCCAAGCCCCCTTGCCTGACCCTACTAGGCTTGGGAAGCTTGGTCTCCCTGCCGAGGTAAGGTCGAACGTCCTGCCAAGCCTTACACTCGAACTCTGGTCAAGCCCCCTTGCCTGACCCTATTAGACTTGGGAAGATTGGTCTCCCTGCCGAGGTAAGGTCGAACGTCCTGCCGAGCCTTACACTCGAACTCCGGCCAAGCCCCCATGCCTGACTCTCCTACTAGGCTTGGGAAGCTTGGTCTCCCTGCTGAGGTAAGGTCGAACGTCCTGCCGAGCCGTACACTCGAACTCCGGCCAAGCCCCCTTGCCTGACTCTCCTACTAGGCTTGGGAAGCTTGGTCTCCCTGCCGAGGTAAGGTCGAACGTCCTGCCGAGCCTTTCACTCGAACTCCGCCCAAGCCCCCTTGCCTAACTCTCCTACTAGGCTTGGGAAGCTTGGTCTCCCTGCCGAGGTAGAAGTCGAACGTCCTGCCAAGGCTTACACTCGAACTCCGGCCAAGCCCCCTTGCCTGACCCCACTAGGCTTGGGAAGCTTGGTCTCCCTGCCGAGCTAAGGTCGAACGTCCTGCCGAGCCTTGCACTCGAACTTCGGCCAAGCCCCCTTGCCTGACTCTCCTACTAGGCTTGGGAAGCTTGGTCTCCCTGCCGAGGTAAGGTCGAACGTCCTGCCGAGCCTTACACTCGAACACCTGCCAAGCCCCCTTTCCTGACTCTCCTACTAGCCTTGGGAAGCTTGGTCTCCCTGCCGAGGTGAGGTCGAACGTCCTGCCAATCCTTACACTTGAACTCTGGCCAAGCCCCCTTGCCTGACTCTCCTACTAGGCTTGGGAAGCTTGGTCTCCCTGCCGAGGTAAGGTCGAACGTCCTGCCGAGCCTTACACTCGATCTCCGGACAAACTCCCTTGTCTGACTCTCCTACGAGGCTTGGGAAGCTTGGTCTCCCTGCCGAGGTAAGGTCGAACGTCCTGCCGAGCTTTACACTCGAACTCCGGCCAAGCCCCTTTGCCTGACTCTCCTTCTAGGCTTGGGAAGATTGGTCTCCCTGCCGAGGTAAGGTCGAACGTCCTGCCGAGCTTTACACTCGAACTCCGGCCAAGCCCCCTTGCCTGACTCTCCTACTAGGCCTGGGAAACTTGGTCTCCCTGTCGAGGTAAGGTCGAAAATCCTGCCGAGCCTTACACTCGAACTCCGCCCAAGCCCCCTTGCCTAACTCTCCTACTGGGCTTGGGAAGCTTGGTCTCCCTGCTGAGGTAAGGTCGAACGTCCTGCCGAGCCTTACACTCGAACTCCGGTCAAGCTCCCTTGCCTGACCCTATTAGACTTGGGAAGCGTGGTCTCCCTGCTGAGGTAAGGTAGAACGTCCTGCCGAGCCGTACACTCGAACTCCGGCCAAGCCCTCTTGCCTGACCCTACGAGGCTTGGGAAGCTTGGTCTCCCTGCTGAGGTAAGGTCGAACGTCCTGCCGAGCCTTACACTCGAACTCCGGTCAAGCCCCCTTGCCTGACCCTATTAGACTTGGGAAGCTTGGTCTCCCTGCCGAGGTAAGGTCGAACGTCCTGCCGAGCCTTACACTCGAACTCCGGCCAAGCCCCCTTGCCTGACTCTCCTACTAGGCTTGGGAAGCTTGGTCTCCCTGCTGAGGTAAGGTCGAACGTCCTGCCGAGCCTTACACTCGAACTCTGGCCTAGCTCCATTGCCTGACTCTCCTACTTGGCTTGGGAAGCTTGGTCTCCCTGCCGAGGTAAGGTCGAACGTCCTTCCGAGCCTTACACTTGATCTCCGGACAAACTCCCTTGCCTGACTCTCCTACTAGGCTTGGAAAGCTTGGTCTCCCTGCCGAGGTAAGGTCGAACGTCCTGCTGAGCTTTACACTCGAACTCCGGCCAAGCCCCCATGCTTGACTCTCGTGCTAGGCTTGGGAAGCTTGGTCTCCCTGCCGAGGTAAGGTCGAACGTCCTGCCAAGCCTTACACTTGAACTCTGGCCAAGCCCCCTTGCCTGACTCTCCTACTAGGCTTGGGAAGATTGGTCTCCCTGCCGAGGTAAGGTCGAACGTCCTGCCGAGCTTTACACTCGAACTCCGGCCAAGCCCCCTTGCCTGACTCTCCTTCTAGGCTTGGGAAGATTGGTCTCCCTGCCGAGGTAAGGTCGAACGTCCTGCCGAGCTTTACACTCGAACTCCGGCCAAGCCCCCTTGCCTGACTCTCCTACTAGGCCTGGGAAACTTGGTCTCCCTGTCGAGGTAAGGTCGAACATCCTGCCGAGCCTTACACTCGAACTCCGGCCAAGCCCCCTTGCCTAACTCTCCTACTGGGCTTGGGAAGCTTGGTCTCCCTGCTGAGGTAAGGTCGAACGTCCTGCCGAGCCTTACACTCGAACTCCGGTCAAGCTCCCTTGCCTGACCCTATTAGACTTGGGAAGCGTGGTCTCCCTGCTGAGGTAAGGTCGAACGTCCTGCCGAGCCTTTCACTCGAACTCCGCCCAAGCCCCCTTGCCTAACTCTCCTACTAGGCTTGGGAAGCTTGGTCTCCCTGCCGAGGTAGAAGTCGAACGTCCTGCCAAGGCTTACACTCGAACTCCGGCCAAGCCCCCTTGCCTGACCCCACTAGGCTTGGGAAGCTTGGTCTCCCTGCCGAGCTAAGGTCGAACGTCCTGCCGAGCCTTGCACTCGAACTTCGGCCAAGCCCCCTTGCCTGACTCTCCTACTAGGCTTGGGAAGCTTGGTCTCCCTGCCGAGGTAAGGTCGAACGTCCTGCCGAGCCTTACACTCGAACTCCTGCCAAGCCCCCTTTCCTGACTCTCCTACTAGCCTTGGGAAGCTTGGTCTCCCTGCCGAGGTGAGGTCGAACGTCCTGCCAATCCTTACACTTGAACTCTGGCCAAGCCCCCTTGCCTGACTCTCCTACTAGGCTTGGGAAGATTGGTCTCCCTGCCGAGGTAAGGTTGAACGTCCTGCCGAGTCTTACACTCGAACTCCGGCCAAGCCCCCTTGCCTGACCCTACTAGGCTTGGGAAGCTTGGTCTCCCTGCCGAGGTAAGGTCGAACGTCCTGCCGAGCCTTACACTCGATCTCCGGACAAACTCCCTTGTCTGACTCTCCTACGAGGCTTGGGAAGCTTGGTCTCCCTGCCGAGGTAAGGTCGAACGTCCTGCCGAGCTTTACACTCGAACTCCGGCCAAGCCCCTTTGCCTGACTCTCCTTCTAGGCTTGGGAAGATTGGTCTCCCTGCCGAGGTAAGGTCGAACGTCCTGCCGAGCTTTACACTCGAACTCCGGCCAAGCCCCCTTGCCTGACTCTCCTACTAGGCCTGGGAAACTTGGTCTCCCTGTCGAGGTAAGGTCGAACATCCTGCCGAGCCTTACACTCGAACTCCGCCCAAGCCCCCTTGCCTAACTCTCCTACTGGGCTTGGGAAGCTTGGTCTCCCTGCTGAGGTAAGGTCGAACGTCCTGCCGAGCCTTACACTCGAACTCCGGTCAAGCTCCCTTGCCTGACCCTATTAGACTTGGGAAGCGTGGTCTCCCTGCTGAGGTAAGGTAGAACGTCCTGCCGAGCCGTACACTCGAACTCCGGCCAAGCCCTCTTGCCTGACCCTACGAGGCTTGGGAAGCTTGGTCTCCCTGCTGAGGTAAGGTCGAACGTCCTGCCGAGCCTTACACTCGAACTCCGGTCAAGCCCCCTTGCCTGACCCTATTAGACTTGGGAAGCTTGGTCTCCCTGCCGAGGCAAGGTCGAACGTCCTGCCGAGCCTTACACTCGAACTCCGGCCAAGTCCCCTTGCCTGACCCTATTAGACTTGGGAAGCTTGGTCTCCCTGCCGAGGTAAGGTCGAACGTCCTGCCGAGCCTTACACTCGAACTCCGGCCAAGCCCCCTTGCCTGACTCTCCTACTAGGCTTGGGAAGCTTGGTCTCCCTGCTGAGGTAAGGTCGAACGTCCTGCCGAGCCTTACACTCGAACTCTGGCCTAGCTCCATTGCCTGACTCTCCTGCTTGGCTTGGGAAGCTTGGTCTCCCTGCCGAGGTAAGGTCGAACGTCCTTCCGAGCCTTACACTTGATCTCCGGACAAACTCCCTTGCCTGACTCTCCTACTAGGCTTGGAAAGCTTGGTCTCCCTGCCGAGGTAAGGTCGAACGTCCTGCTGAGCTTTACACTCGAACTCCGGCCAAGCCCCCATGCTTGACTCTCGTGCTAGGCTTGGGAAGCTTGGTCTCCCTGCCGAGGTAAGGTCGAACGTCCTGCCAAGCCTTACACTTGAACTCTGGCCAAGCCCCCTTGCCTGACTCTCCTACTAGGCTTGGGAAGATTGGTCTCCCTGCCGAGGTAAGGTCGAACGTCCTGCCGAGCTTTACACTCGAACTCCGGCCAAGCCCCCTTGCCTGACTCTCCTTCTAGGCTTGGGAAGATTGGTCTCCCTGCCGAGGTAAGGTCGAACGTCCTGCCGAGCTTTACACTCGAACTCCGGCCAAGCCCCCTTGCCTGACTCTCCTACTAGGCCTGGGAAACTTGGTCTCCCTGTCGAGGTAAGGTCGAACATCCTGCCGAGCCTTACACTCGAACTCCGGCCAAGCCCCCTTGCCTAACTCTCCTACTGGGCTTGGGAAGCTTGGTCTCCCTGCTGAGGTAAGGTCGAACGTCCTGCCGAGCCTTACACTCGAACTCCGGTCAAGCTCCCTTGCCTGACCCTATTAGACTTGGGAAGCGTGGTCTCCCTGCTGAGGTAAGGTCGAACGTCCTGCCGAGCCGTACACTCAAACTCCGGCCAAGCCCTCTTGCCTGACCCTACGAGGCTTGGGAAGCTTGGTCTCCCTGCTGAGGTAAGGTCGAACGTCCTGCCGAGCCTTACACTCGAACTCCGGTCAAGCCCCCTTGCCTGACCCTATTAGACTTGGGAAGCTTGGTCTCCCTGCCGAGGCAAGGTCGAACGTCCTGCCGAGCCTTACACTCGAACTCTGGCCTAGCTCCATTGCCTGACTCTCCTACTTGGCTTGGGAAGCTTGGTCTCCCTGCCAAGGTAAGGTCGAACGTCCTGCCGAGCCTTACACTCGAACTCTGGCCTAGCTCCATTGCCTGACTCTCCTACTTGGCTTGGGAAGCTTGGTCTCCCTGCCAAGGTAAGGTCGAACGTCCTGCCGAGCCTTACACTCGAACTCCGGCCAAGCCCCCTTGCCTGACTCTCCTACTAGGCTTGGGAAGCTTGGTCTCCCTGCCGAGGTAAGGTCGAACGTCCTGCCGAGCCTTTCACTCGAACTCCGCCCAAGCCCCCTTGCCTAACTCTCCTACTAGGCTTGGGAAGCTTGGTCTCCCTGCCGAGGTAGAAGTCGAACGTCCTGCCAGGGCTTACACTCGAACTCCGGCCAAGCCCCCTTGCCTGACCCCACTAGGCTTGGGAAGCTTGGTCTCCCTGCCGAGGTAAGGTCGAACGTCCTGCCGAGCCTTACACTCGAACTCCGGCCAAGCCCCTTTGCCTGACCCTACAAGGCTTGGGAAGCTTGGTCTCCCTGCCGAGGTAAGGTCGAAAGTCTTGCCAAGCCTTACACTCGAACTCAGGCCAAGCCCCCTTGCCTGACCCCACTAGGCTTGGGAAGATTGGTCTCCCTGCCGAGGTAAGGTCGAACGTCCTGCCAAGCCTTACACTCGAACTCCGGCCAAGCCCCCTTGCCTGACTCTCCTACTAGGCTTGGGAAGATTGGTCTCCCTGCCGAGGTAAGGTCGAACGTCCTGCCGAGCTTTACACTCGAACTCCGGCCAAGCCCCCTTGCCTGACTCTCCTACTAGGCCTGGGAAACTTGGTCTCCCTGTCGAGGTAAGGTCGAACATCCTGCCGAGCCTTACACTCGAACTCCGGCCAAGCCCCCTTGCCTAACTCTCCTACTGGGCTTGGGAAGCTTGGTCTCCCTGCTGAGGTAAGGTCGAACGTCCTGCCGAGCCTTACACTCGAACTCCGGTCAAGCTCCCTTGCCTGACCCTATTAGACTTGGGAAGCGTGGTCTCCCTGCTGAGGTAAGGTCGAACGTCCTGCCGAGCCGTACACTCGAACTCCGGCCAAGCCCTCTTGCCTGACCCTACGAGGCTTGGGAAGCTTGGTCTCCCTGCTGAGGTAAGGTCGAACGTCCTGCCGAGCCTTACACTCGAACTCCGGTCAAGCCCCCTTGCCTGACCCTATTAGACTTGGGAAGCTTGGTCTCCCTGCCGAGGCAAGGTCGAACGTCCTGCCGAGCCTTACACTCGAACTCTGGCCTAGCTCCATTGCCTGACTCTCCTACTTGGCTTGGGAAGCTTGGTCTCCCTGCCAAGGTAAGGTCGAACGTCCTGCCGAGCCTTACACTCGAACTCTGGCCTAGCTCCATTGCCTGACTCTCCTACTTGGCTTGGGAAGCTTGGTCTCCCTGCCAAGGTAAGGTCGAACGTCCTGCCGAGCCTTACACTCGAACTCCGGCCAAGCCCCCTTGCCTGACTCTCCTACTAGGCTTGGGAAGCTTGGTCTCCCTGCCGAGGTAAGGTCGAACGTCCTGCCGAGCCTTTCACTCGAACTCCGCCCAAGCCCCCTTGCCTAACTCTCCTACTAGGCTTGGGAAGCTTGGTCTCCCTGCCGAGGTAGAAGTCGAACGTCCTGCCAGGGCTTACACTCGAACTCCGGCCAAGCCCCCTTGCCTGACCCCACTAGGCTTGGGAAGCTTGGTCTCCCTGCCGAGGTAAGGTCGAACGTCCTGCCGAGCCTTACACTCGAACTCCGGCCAAGCCCCTTTGCCTGACCCTACAAGGCTTGGGAAGCTTGGTCTCCCTGCCGAGGTAAGGTCGAAAGTCTTGCCAAGCCTTACACTCGAACTCAGGCCAAGCCCCCTTGCCTGACCCCACTAGGCTTGGGAAGATTGGTCTCCCTGCCGAGGTAAGGTCGAACGTCCTGCCAAGCCTTACACTCGAACTCCGGCCAAGCCCCCTTGCCTGACTCTCCTACTAGGCCTGGGAAACTTGGTCTCCCTGTCGAGGTAAGGTCGAACATCATGCCAAGCCTTACACTCGAACTCAGGTCAAGCCTCCTTGCCTGACTCTCCTACTAGGCTTGGGAAGCTTGGTCTCCCTGCCGAGGTAAGGTCGAACGTCCTGCTGAGCTTTACACTCGAACTCCGGCCAAGCCCTCTTGCCTGACCCTACGAGGCTTGGGAAGCTTGGTCTCCCTGTCGAGGTAAGGTCGAACGTCCTGCCAAGCCTTACACTTGAACTCTGGCCAAGCCCCCTTGCCTGACTCTCCTACTAGGCTTGGGAAGATTGGTCTCCCTGCCGAGGTAAGGTCGAACGTCCCCCCGAGATTTACACTCGAACTCCGGCCAAGCCCCCTTGCCTGACTCTCCTTCTAGGCTTGGGAAGATTGGTCTCCCTGCCGAGGTAAGGTCGCACGTCCTGCCGAGCCTTACATTCGAACTCCGGCCAAGCCCCCTTGCCTGACTCTCCTACTAGGCCTGGGAAACTTGGTCTCCCTGTCGAGGTAAGGTCGAACATCCTGCCGAGCCTTACACTCGAACTCCGGCCAAGCCCCCTTGCCTAACTCTCCTACTGGGCTTGGGAAGCTTGGTCTCCCTGCTGAGGTAAGGTCGAACGTCCTGCCGAGCCTTACACTCGAACTCCGGTCAAGCTCCCTTGCCTGACCCTATTAGACTTGGGAAGCGTGGTCTCCCTGCTGAGGTAAGGTCGAACGTCCTGCCGAGCCGTACACTCGAACTCCGGCCAAGCCCTCTTGCCTGACCCTACGAGGCTTGGGAAGCTTGGTCTCCCTGCTGAGGTAAGGTCGAACGTCCTGCCGAGCCTTACACTCGAACTCCGGTCAAGCCCCCTTGCCTGACCCTATTAGACTTGGGAAGCTTGGTCTCCCTGCCGAGGCAAGGTCGAACGTCCTGCCGAGCCTTACACTCGAACTCCGGCCAAGTCCCCTTGCCTGACCCTATTAGACTTGGGAAGCTTGGTCTCCCTGCCGAGGTAAGGTCGAACGTCCTGCCAAGACTAACACACGAACTCAGGCCAAGTCCCCTTGCCTGACTCTCCTACTAGGCTTGGGAAGCTTGGTCTCCCTGCCGAGGTAAGGTCGAACGTCCTGCCGAGCCTTACACTCGAACTCTGGCCTAGCTCCATTGCCTGACTCTCCTACTTGGCTTGGGAAGCTTGGTCTCCCTGCCAAGGTAAGGTCGAACGTCCTGCCGAGCCTTACACTCGAACTCCGGCCAAGCCCCCTTGCCTGACTCTCCTACTAGGCTTGGGAAGCTTGGTCTCCCTGCCGAGGTAAGGTCGAACGTCCTGCCGAGCCTTTCACTCGAACTCCGCCCAAGCCCCCTTGCCTAACTCTCCTACTAGGCTTGGGAAGCTTGGTCTCCCTGCCGAGGTAGAAGTCGAACGTCCTGCCAGGGCTTACACTCGAACGCCGCCAAGCCCCCTTGCCTGACCCTATTACAGTTGGGAAGCTTGGTCTCCCTGCCGAGGTAAGGTCGAACGTCCTGCCGAGCCTTACATTCGAACTCCGGCCTAGCTCCCTTGCCTGCCTCTCCTACTTGGCTTGGGAAGCTTGATCTCCCTGCCGAGGTGAGGTCGAACGTCCTGCCGAGCCTTACACTCGAACTCCGGCCAAACTCCCTTGCCTGACTCTCCTACTAGGCTTGGGAAGCTTGGTCTCCCTGCCGAGGTAAGGTCGAACGTCCTGCCGAGCCTTACACTCGAACTCCGCCCAAGCCCCCTTGCCTGACTCTCCTACTAGGCTTGGGAAGCTTGGTCTCCCTGCCGAGGTAAGGTTGAACGTCCTGCCGAGCCTTACACTCGAACTCCGGTCAAGCTCCCTTGCCTGACCCTATTAGACTTGGGAAGCGTGGTCTCCCTGCTGAGGTAAGGTCGAACGTCCTGCCGAGCCGTACACTCGAACTCCGGCCAAGCCCTCTTGCCTGACCCTACGAGGCTTGGGAAGCTTGGTCTCCCTGCTGAGGTAAGGTCGAACGTCCTGCCGAGCCTTACACTCGAACTCCGGTCAAGCCCCCTTGCCTGACCCTATTAGACTTGGGAAGCTTGGTCTCCCTGCCGAGGCAAGGTCGAACGTCCTGCCGAGCCTTACACTCGAACTCCGGCCAAGTCCCCTTGCCTGACCCTATTAGACTTGGGAAGCTTGGTCTCCCTGCCGAGGTAAGGTCGAACGTCCTGCCGAGCCTTACACTCGAACTCCGGCCAAGCCCCCTTGCCTGACTCTCCTACTAGGCTTGGGAAGCTTGGTCTCCCTGCTGAGGTAAGGTCGAACGTCCTGCCGAGCCTTACACTCGAACTCTGGCCTAGCTCCATTGCCTGACTCTCCTACTTGGCTTGGGAAGCTTGGTCTCCCTGCCGAGGTAAGGTCGAACGTCCTTCCGAGCCTTACACTTTATCTCCGGACAAACTCCCTTGCCTGACTCTCCTACTAGGCTTGGAAAGCTTGGTCTCCCTGCCGAGGTAAGGTCGAACGTCCTGCTGAGCTTTACACTCGAACTCCGGCCAAGCCCCCATGCTTGACTCTCGTGCTAGGCTTGGGAAGCTTGGTCTCCCTGCCGAGGTAAGGTCGAACGTCCTGCCGAGCCTTACACTTGAACTCTGGCCAAGCCCCCTTGCCTGACTCTCCTACTAGGCTTGGGAAGATTGGTCTCCCTGCCGAGGTAAGGTCGAACGTCCTGCCGAGCTTTACACTCGAACTCCGGCCAAGCCCCCTTGCCTGACTCTCCTTCTAGGCTTGGGAAGATTGGTCTCCCTGCCGAGGTAAGGTCGAACGTCCTGCCGAGCTTTACACTCGAACTCCGGCCAAGCCCCCTTGCCTGACTCTCCTACTAGGCCTGGGAAACTTGGTCTCCCTGTCGAGGTAAGGTCGAACATCCTGCCGAGCCTTACACTCGAACTCCGGCCAAGCCCCCTTGCCTAACTCTCCTACTGGGCTTGGGAAGCTTGGTCTCCCTGCTGAGGTAAGGTCGAACGTCCTGCCGAGCCTTACACTCGAACTCCGGTCAAGCTCCCTTGCCTGACCCTATTAGACTTGGGAAGCGTGGTCTCCCTGCTGAGGTAAGGTCGAACGTCCTGCCGAGCCTTTCACTCGAACTCCGCCCAAGCCCCCTTGCCTAACTCTCCTACTAGGCTTGGGAAGCTTGGTCTCCCTGCCGAGGTAGAAGTCGAACGTCCTGCCAAGGCTTACACTCGAACTCCGGCCAAGCCCCCTTGCCTGACCCCACTAGGCTTGGGAAGCTTGGTCTCCCTGCCGAGCTAAGGTCGAACGTCCTGCCGAGCCTTGCACTCGAACTTCGGCCAAGCCCCCTTGCCTGACTCTCCTACTAGGCTTGGGAAGCTTGGTCTCCCTGCCGAGGTACGGTCGAACGTCCTGCCGAGCCTTACACTCGAACGCCGCCAAGCCCCCTTGCCTGACCCTATTACAGTTGGGAAGCTTGGTCTCCCTGCCGAGGTAAGGTCGAACGTCCTGCCGAGCCTTACATTCGAACTCCGGCCTAGCTCCCTTGCCTGCCTCTCCTACTTGGCTTGGGAAGCTTGATCTCCCTGCCGAGGTGAGGTCGAACGTCCTGCCGAGCCTTACACTCGAACTCCGGCCAAACTCCCTTGCCTGACTCTCCTACTAGGCTTGGGAAGCTTGGTCTCCCTGCCGAGGTAAGGTCGAACGTCCTGCCGAGCCTTACACTCGAACTCCGCCCAAGCCCCCTTGCCTGACTCTCCTACTAGGCTTGGGAAGCTTGGTCTCCCTGCCGAGGTAAGGTTGAACGTCCTGCCGAGTCTTACACTCGAACTCCGGCCAAGCCCCCTTGCCTGACCCTACTAGGCTTGGGAAGCTTGGTCTCGCTGCCGAGGTAAGGTCGAACGTCCTGCCGAGCCTTACACTCGATCTCCGGACAAACTCCCTTGTCTGACTCTCCTACAAGGCTCGGGAAGCTTGGTCTCCCTGCCGAGGTAAGGTCGAACGTCCTGCTGAGCTTTACACTCGAACTCCGGCCAAGCCCCCTTGCCTGACCCTACTAGGCTTGGGAAGCTTGGTCTCCCTGCCGAGGTAAGGTCGAACGTCCTGCCAAGCCTTACACTCGAACTCTGGTCAAGCCCCCTTGCCTGACCCTATTAGACTTGGGAAGATTGGTCTCCCTGCCGAGGTAAGGTCGAACGTCCTGCCGAGCCTTACACTCGAACTCCGGCCAAGCCCCCATGCCTGACTCTCCTACTAGGCTTGGGAAGCTTGGTCTCCCTGCTGAGGTAAGGTCGAACGTCCTGCCGAGCCGTACACTCGAACTCCGGCCAAGCCCCCTTGCCTGACTCTCCTACTAGGCTTGGGAAGCTTGGTCTCCCTGCCGAGGTAAGGTCGAACGTCCTGCCGAGCCTTTCACTCGAACTCCGCCCAAGCCCCCTTGCCTAACTCTCCTACTAGGCTTGGGAAGCTTGGTCTCCCTGCCGAGGTAGAAGTCGAACGTCCTGCCAAGGCTTACACTCGAACACCGGCCAAGCCCCCTTGCCTGACCCCACTAGGCTTGGGAAGCTTGGTCTCCCTGCCGAGCTAAGGTCGAACGTCCTGCCGAGCCTTGCACTCGAACTTCGGCCAAGCCCCCTTGCCTGACTCTCCTACTAGGCTTGGGAAGCTTGGTCTCCCTGCCGAGGTAAGGTCGAACGTCCTGCCGAGCCTTACACTCGAACTCCTGCCAAGCCCCCTTTCCTGACTCTCCTACTAGCCTTGGGAAGCTTGGTCTCCCTGCCGAGGTGAGGTCGAACGTCCTGCCAATCCTTACACTTGAACTCTGGCCAAGCCCCCTTGCCTGACTCTCCTACTAGGCTTGGGAAGATTGGTCTCCCTGCCGAGGTAAGGTTGAACGTCCTGCCGAGTCTTACACTCGAACTCCGGCCAAGCCCCCTTGCCTGACCCTACTAGGCTTGGGAAGCTTGGTCTCCCTGCCGAGGTAAGGTCGAACGTCCTGCCGAGCCTTACACTCGATCTCCGGACAAACTCCCTTGTCTGACTCTCCTACGAGGCTTGGGAAGCTTGGTCTCCCTGCCGAGGTAAGGTCGAACGTCCTGCCGAGCTTTACACTCGAACTCCGGCCAAGCCCCTTTGCCTGACTCTCCTTCTAGGCTTGGGAAGATTGGTCTCCCTGCCGAGGTAAGGTCGAACGTCCTGCCGAGCTTTACACTCGAACTCCGGCCAAGCCCCCTTGCCTGACTCTCCTACTAGGCCTGGGAAACTTGGTCTCCCTGTCGAGGTAAGGTCGAAAATCCTGCCGAGCCTTACACTCGAACTCCGCCCAAGCCCCCTTGCCTAACTCTCCTACTGGGCTTGGGAAGCTTGGTCTCCCTGCTGAGGTAAGGTCGAACGTCCTGCCGAGCCTTACACTCGAACTCCGGTCAAGCTCCCTTGCCTGACCCTATTAGACTTGGGAAGCGTGGTCTCCCTGCTGAGGTAAGGTCGAACGTCCTGCCGAGCCGTACACTCGAACTCCGGCCAAGCCCTCTTGCCTGACCCTACGAGGCTTGGGAAGCTTGGTCTCCCTGCTGAGGTAAGGTCGAACGTCCTGCCGAGCCTTACACTCGAACTCCGGTCAAGCCCCCTTGCCTGACCCTATTAGACTTGGGAAGCTTGGTCTCCCTGCCGAGGCAAGGTCGAACGTCCTGCCGAGCCTTACACTCGAACTCCGGCCAAGTCCCCTTGCCTGACCCTATTAGACTTGGGAAGCTTGGTCTCCCTGCCGAGGTAAGGTCGAACGTCCTGCCGAGCCTTACACTCGAACTCCGGCCAAGCCCCCTTGCCTGACTCTCCTACTAGGCTTGGGAAGCTTGGTCTCCCTGCTGAGGTAAGGTCGAACGTCCTGCCGAGCCTTACACTCGAACTCTGGCCTAGCTCCATTGCCTGACTCTCCTACTTGGCTTGGGAAGCTTGGTCTCCCTGCCGAGGTAAGGTCGAACGTCCTTCCGAGCCTTACACTTGATCTCCGGACAAACTCCCTTGCCTGACTCTCCTACTAGGCTTGGAAAGCTTGGTCTCCCTGCCGAGGTAAGGTCGAACGTCCTGCTGAGCTTTACACTCGAACTCCGGCCAAGCCCCCATGCTTGACTCTCGTGCTAGGCTTGGGAAGCTTGGTCTCCCTGCCGAGGTAAGGTCGAACGTCCTGCCGAGCCTTACACTTGAACTCTGGCCAAGCCCCCTTGCCTGACTCTCCTACTAGGCTTGGGAAGATTGGTCTCCCTGCCGAGGTAAGGTCGAACGTCCTGCCGAGCTTTACACTCGAACTCCGGCCAAGCCCCCTTGCCTGACTCTCCTTCTAGGCTTGGGAAGATTGGTCTCCCTGCCGAGGTAAGGTCGAACGTCCTGCCGAGCTTTACACTCGAACTCCGGCCAAGCCCCCTTGCCTGACTCTCCTACTAGGCCTGGGAAACTTGGTCTCCCTGTCGAGGTAAGGTCGAACATCCTGCCGAGCCTTACACTCGAACTCCGGCCAAGCCCCCTTGCCTAACTCTCCTACTGGGCTTGGGAAGCTTGGTCTCCCTGCTGAGGTAAGGTCGAACGTCCTGCCGAGCCTTACACTCGAACTCCGGTCAAGCTCCCTTGCCTGACCCTATTAGACTTGGGAAGCGTGGTCTCCCTGCTGAGGTAAGGTCGAACGTCCTGCCGAGCCTTTCACTCGAACTCCGCCCAAGCCCCCTTGCCTAACTCTCCTACTAGGCTTGGGAAGCTTGGTCTCCCTGCCGAGGTAGAAGTCGAACGTCCTGCCAAGGCTTACACTCGAACTCCGGCCAAGCCCCCTTGCCTGACCCCACTAGGCTTGGGAAGCTTGGTCTCCCTGCCGAGCTAAGGTCGAACGTCCTGCCGAGCCTTGCACTCGAACTTCGGCCAAGCCCCCTTGCCTGACTCTCCTACTAGGCTTGGGAAGCTTGGTCTCCCTGCCGAGGTAAGGTCGAACGTCCTGCCGAGCCTTACACTCGAACTCCTGCCAAGCCCCCTTTCCTGACTCTCCTACTAGCCTTGGGAAGCTTGGTCTCCCTGCCGAGGTGAGGTCGAACGTCCTGCCAATCCTTACACTTGAACTCTGGCCAAGCCCCTTTGCCTGACTCTCCTACTAGGCTTGGGAAGATTGGTCTCCCTGCCGAGGTACGGTTGAACGTCCTGCCGAGTCTTACACTCGAACTCCGGCCAAGCCCCCTTGCCTGACCCTACTAGGCTTGGGAAGCTTGGTCTCCCTGCCGAGGTAAGGTCGAACGTCCTGCCGAGCCTTACACTCGATCTCCGGACAAACTCCCTTGTATGACTCTCCTACGAGGCTTGGGAAGCTTGGTCTCCCTGCCGAGGTAAGGTCGAACGTCCTGCCGAGCTTTACACTCGAACTCCGGCCAAGCCCCTTTGCCTGACTCTCCTTCTAGGCTTGGGAAGATTGGTCTCCCTGCCGAGGTAAGGTCGAACGTCCTGCCGAGCTTTACACTCGAACTCCGGCCAAGCCCCCTTGCCTGACTCTCCTACTAGGCCTGGGAAACTTGGTCTCCCTGTCGAGGTAAGGTCGAACATCCTGCCGAGCCTTACACTCGAACTCCGCCCAAGCCCCCTTGCCTAACTCTCCTACTGGGCTTGGGAAGCTTGGTCTCCCTGCTGAGGTAAGGTCGAACGTCCTGCCGAGCCTTACACTCGAACTCCGGTCAAGCTCCCTTGCCTGACCCTATTAGACTTGGGAAGCGTGGTCTCCCTGCTGAGGTAAGGTAGAACGTCCTGCCGAGCCGTACACTCGAACTCCGGCCAAGCCCTCTTGCCTGACCCTACGAGGCTTGGGAAGCTTGGTCTCCCTGCTGAGGTAAGGTCGAACGTCCTGCCGAGCCTTACACTCGAACTCCGGTCAAGCCCCCTTGCCTGACCCTATTAGACTTGGGAAGCTTGGTCTCCCTGCCGAGGCAAGGTCGAACGTCCTGCCGAGCCTTACACTCGAACTCCGGCCAAGTCCCCTTGCCTGACCCTATTAGACTTGGGAAGCTTGGTCTCCCTGCCGAGGTAAGGTCGAACGTCCTGCCGAGCCTTACACTCGAACTCCGGCCAAGCCCCCTTGCCTGACTCTCCTACTAGGCTTGGGAAGCTTGGTCTCCCTGCTGAGGTAAGGTCGAACGTCCTGCCGAGCCTTACACTCGAACTCTGGCCTAGCTCCATTGCCTGACTCTCCTACTTGGCTTGGGAAGCTTGGTCTCCCTGCCGAGGTAAGGTCGAACGTCCTTCCGAGCCTTACACTTGATCTCCGGACAAACTCCCTTGCCTGACTCTCCTACTAGGCTTGGAAAGCTTGGTCTCCCTGCCGAGGTAAGGTCGAACGTCCTGCTGAGCTTTACACTCGAACTCCGGCCAAGCCCCCATGCTTGACTCTCGTGCTAGGCTTGGGAAGCTTGGTCTCCCTGCCGAGGTAAGGTCGAACGTCCTGCCAAGCCTTACACTTGAACTCTGGCCAAGCCCCCTTGCCTGACTCTCCTACTAGGCTTGGGAAGATTGGTCTCCCTGCCGAGGTAAGGTCGAACGTCCTGCCGAGCTTTACACTCGAACTCCGGCCAAGCCCCCTTGCCTGACTCTCCTTCTAGGCTTGGGAAGATTGGTCTCCCTGCCGAGGTAAGGTCGAACGTCCTGCCGAGCTTTACACTCGAACTCCGGCCAAGCCCCCTTGCCTGACTCTCCTACTAGGCCTGGGAAACTTGGTCTCCCTGTCGAGGTAAGGTCGAACATCCTGCCGAGCCTTACACTCGAACTCCGGCCAAGCCCCCTTGCCTAACTCTCCTACTGGGCTTGGGAAGCTTGGTCTCCCTGCTGAGGTAAGGTCGAACGTCCTGCCGAGCCTTACACTCGAACTCCGGTCAAGCTCCCTTGCCTGACCCTATTAGACTTGGGAAGCGTGGTCTCCCTGCTGAGGTAAGGTCGAACGTCCTGCCGAGCCGTACACTCGAACTCCGGCCAAGCCCTCTTGCCTGACCCTACGAGGCTTGGGAAGCTTGGTCTCCCTGCTGAGGTAAGGTCGAACGTCCTGCCGAGCCTTACACTCGAACTCCGGTCAAGCCCCCTTGCCTGACCCTATTAGACTTGGGAAGCTTGGTCTCCCTGCCGAGGCAAGGTCGAACGTCCTGCCGAGCCTTACACTCGAACTCTGGCCTAGCTCCATTGCCTGACTCTCCTACTTGGCTTGGGAAGCTTGGTCTCCCTGCCAAGGTAAGGTCGAACGTCCTGCCGAGCCTTACACTCGAACTCTGGCCTAGCTCCATTGCCTGACTCTCCTACTTGGCTTGGGAAGCTTGGTCTCCCTGCCAAGGTAAGGTCGAACGTCCTGCCGAGCCTTACACTCGAACTCCGGCCAAGCCCCCTTGCCTGACTCTCCTACTAGGCTTGGGAAGCTTGGTCTCCCTGCCGAGGTAAGGTCGAACGTCCTGCCGAGCCTTTCACTCGAACTCCGCCCAAGCCCCCTTGCCTAACTCTCCTACTAGGCTTGGGAAGCTTGGTCTCCCTGCCGAGGTAGAAGTCGAACGTCCTGCCAGGGCTTACACTCGAACTCCGGCCAAGCCCCCTTGCCTGCCCCCACTAGGCTTGGGAAGCTTGGTCTCCCTGCCGAGGTAAGGTCGAACGTCCTGCCGAGCCTTACACTCGAACTCCGGCCAAGCCCCTTTGCCTGACCCTACAAGGCTTGGGAAGCTTGGTCTCCCTGCCGAGGTAAGGTCGAAAGTCTTGCCGAGCCTTACACTCGAACTCAGGCCAAGCCCCCTTGCCTGACCCCACTAGGCTTGGGAAGATTGGTCTCCCTGCCGAGGTAAGGTCGAACGTCCTGCCAAGCCTTACACTCGAACTCCGGCCAAGCCCCCTTGCCTGACTCTCCTACTAGGCTTGGGAAGATTGGTCTCCCTGCCGAGGTAAGGTCGAACGTCCTGCCGAGCTTTACACTCGAACTCCGGCCAAGCCCCCTTGCCTGACTCTCCTTCTAGGCTTGGGAAGATTGGTCTCCCTGCCGAGGTAAGGTCGAACGTCCTGCCGAGCTTTACACTCGAACTCAGGTCAAGCCTCCTTGCCTGACTCTCCTACTAGGCTTGGGAAGCTTGGTCTCCCTGCCGAGGTAAGGTCGAACGTCCTTCCGAGCCTTACACTTGATCTCCGGACAAACTCCCTTGCCTGACTCTCCTACTAGGCTTGGAAAGCTTGGTCTCCCTGCCGAGGTAAGGTCGAACGTCCTGCTGAGCTTTACACTCGAACTCCGGCCAAGCCCCCATGCTTGACTCTCGTGCTAGGCTTGGGAAGCTTGGTCTCCCTGCCGAGGTAAGGTCGAACGTCCTGCCAAGCCTTACACTTGAACTCTGGCCAAGCCCCCTTGCCTGACTCTCCTACTAGGCTTGGGAAGATTGGTCTCCCTGCCGAGGTAAGGTCGAACGTCCCCCCGAGATTTACACTCGAACTCCGGCCAAGCCCCCTTGCCTGACTCTCCTTCTAGGCTTGGGAAGATTGGTCTCCCTGCCGAGGTAAGGTCGCACGTCCTGCCGAGCCTTACATTCGAACTCCGGCCAAGCCCCCTTGCCTGACTCTCCTACTAGGCCTGGGAAACTTGGTCTCCCTGTCGAGGTAAGGTCGAACATCCTGCCGAGCCTTACACTCGAACTCCGGCCAAGCCCCCTTGCCTAACTCTCCTACTGGGCTTGGGAAGCTTGGTCTCCCTGCTGAGGTAAGGTCGAACGTCCTGCCGAGCCTTACACTCGAACTCCGGTCAAGCTCCCTTGCCTGACCCTATTAGACTTGGGAAGCGTGGTCTCCCTGCTGAGGTAAGGTCGAACGTCCTGCCGAGCCGTACACTCGAACTCCGGCCAAGCCCCCTTGCCTGACCCTACGAGGCTTGGGAAGCTTGGTCTCCCTGCTGAGGTAAGGTCGAACGTCCTGCCGAGCCTTACACTCGAACTCCGGTCAAGCCCCCTTGCCTGACCCTATTAGACTTGGGAAGCTTGGTCTCCCTGCCGAGGCAAGGTCGAACGTCCTGCCGAGCCTTACACTCGAACTCCGGCCAAGTCCCCTTGCCTGACCCTATTAGACTTGGGAAGCTTGGTCTCCCTGCCGAGGTAAGGTCGAACGTCCTGCCAAGACTAACACACGAACTCAGGCCAAGTCCCCTTGCCTGACTCTCCTACTAGGCTTGGGAAGCTTGGTCTCCCTGCCGAGGTAAGGTCGAACGTCCTGCCGAGCCTTACACTCGAACTCTGGCCTAGCTCCATTGCCTGACTCTCCTACTTGGCTTGGGAAGCTTGGTCTCCCTGCCAAGGTAAGGTCGAACGTCCTGCCGAGCCTTACACTCGAACTCTGGCCAAGCCCCCTTGCCTGACTCTCCTACTAGGCTTGGGAAGCTTGGTCTCCCTGCCGAGGTAAGGTCGAACGTCCTGCCGAGCCTTTCACTCGAACTCCGCCCAAGCCCCCTTGCCTAACTCTCCTACTAGGCTTGGGAAGCTTGGTCTCCCTGCCGAGGTAGAAGTCGAACGTCCTGCCAGGGCTTACACTCGAACTCCGGCCAAGCCCCCTTGCCTGACCCCACTAGGCTTGGGAAGCTTGGTCTCCCTGCCGAGGTAAGGTCGAACGTCTTGCCAAGCCTTACACTCGAACTCAGGCCAAGCCCCCTTGCCTGACCCCACTAGGCTTGGGAAGATTGGTCTCCCTGCCGAGGTAAGGTCGAACGTCCTGCCAAGCCTTACACTCGAACTCCGGCCAAGCCCCCTTGCCTGACTCTCCTACTAGGCCTGGGAAACTTGGTCTCCCTGTCGAGGTAAGGTCGAACATCCTGCCAAGCCTTACACTCGAACTCCGGTCAAGCCCCCTTGCCTGACTCTCCTACTAGGCTTGGAAAGCTTGGTCTCCCTGCCGAGGTAAGGTCGAACGTCCTGCTGAGCTTTACACTCGAACTCCGGCCAAGCCCCCATGCTTGACTCTCGTGCTAGGCTTGGGAAGCTTGGTCTCCCTGCCGAGGTAAGGTCGAACGTCCTGCCGAGCCTTACACTCGAACTCCGGTCAAGCCCCCTTGCCTGACCCTATTAGACTTGGGAAGCGTGGTCTCCCTGCTGAGGTAAGGTCGAACGTCCTGCCGAGCCGTACACTCGAACTCCGGCCAAGCCCCCTTGCCTGACCCTACGAGGCTTGGGAAGCTTGGTCTCCCTGCTGAGGTAAGGTCGAACGTCCTGCCGAGCCTTACACTCGAACTCCGGTCAAGCCCCCTTGCCTGACCCCACTAGGCTTGGGAAGCTTGGTCTCCCTGCCGAGGTAGAAGTCGAACGTCCTGCCAGGGCTTACACTCGAACTCCGGCCAAGCCCCCTTGCCTGACCCCACTAGGCTTGGGAAGCTTGGTCTCCCTGCCGAGGTAAGGTCGAACGTCCTGCCGAGCCTTACACTCGAACTCCGGCCAAGTCCCCTTGCCTGACCCTATTGGACTTGGGAAGTTTGGTCTCCCTGCCGAGGTAAGGTCGAACGTCCTGCCGAGCCTTACACTCGAACTCCGGCCAAGCCCCCTTGCCTGACTCTCCTACTAGGCTTGGGAAGCTTGGTCTCCCTGCTGAGGTAAGGTCGAAAGTCCTGCCGAGCCTTACACTCGAACTCCGGCCTAGCTCCATTGCCTGACTCTCCTACTTGGCTTGGGAAGCTTGGTCTCCCTGCCAAGGTAAGGTCGAACGTCCTGCCGAGCCTTACACTCGAACTCCGGCCAAGCCCCCTTGCCTGACTCTCCTACTAGGCTTGGGAAGCTTGGTCTCCCTGCCGAGGTAAGGTCGAACGTCCTGCCGAGCCTTTCACTCGAACTCTGCCCAAGCCCCCTTGCCTAACTCTCCTACTAGGCTTGGGAAGCTTGGTCTCCCTGCCGAGGTAGAAGTCGAACGTCCTGCCAAGGCTTACACTCGAACTCCGGCCAAGCCCCCTTGCCTGACCCCACTAGGCTTGGGAAGCTTGGTCTCCCTGCCGAGGTAAGGTTGAACGTCCTGCCGAGCCTTACACTCGAACTCCTGCCAAGCCCCCTTTCCTGACTCTCCTACTAGCCTTGGGAAGCTTGGTCTCCCTGCCGAGGTGAGGTCGAACGTCCTGCAAAGCCTTACACTTGAACGCCGGCCAAGCCCCCTTGCCTGACCCTATTACAGTTGGGAAGCTTGGTCTCCCTGCTGAGGTAAGGTCGACTGTCCTGCCGAGCCTTGCACTCGAAATCCGGCCAAGCCCCCTTGCCTGACTCTCCTACTAGGCCTGGGAAGCTTGGTCTCCCTGCCGAGGTAAGGTCGAACGTCCTTCCGAGCCTTACACTCGAACTCCGGACAAACTCCCTTGCCTGACTCTCCTACTAGGCTTGGAAAGCTTGGTCTCCCTGCCGAGGTAAGGTCGAACGTCCTGCTGAGCTTTACACTCGAACTCCGGCCAAGCCCCCATGCTTGACTCTCGTGCTAGGCTTGGGAAGCTTGGTCTCCCTGCCAAGGTAAGGTCGAACGTCCTGCCGAGCCTTACACTCGAACTCCGGCCAAGCCCCCTTGCCTGACTCTCCTACCAGGCTTGGGAAGCTTGGTCTCCCTGCTGAGGTAAGGTCGAACGTCCTGCCGAGCCTTACACTCGAACTCTGGCCTAGCTCCATTGCCTGACTCTCCTACTTGGCTTGGGAAGCTTGGTCTCCCTGCCAAGGTAAGGTCGAACGTCCTGCCGAGCCTTACACTCGAACTCCGGCCAAGCCCCTTTGCCTGACCCTACAAGGCTTGGGAAGCTTGGTCTCCCTGCCGAGGTAAGGTCGAACGTCCTGCCAAGACTAACACACGAACTCAGGCCAAGTCCCCTTGCCTGACTCTCCTACTAGGCTTGGGAAGCTTGGTCTCCCTGCCGAGGTAAGGTCGAACGTCCTGCCGAGCCTTACACTCGAACTCCGGCCAAGCCCCCTTGCCTGACTCTCCTACTAGGCCTGGGAAGCTTGGTCTCCCTGTCGAGGTAAGGTCGAACGTTCTTTCCGAGCCTTACACTTGATCTCCGGACAAACTCCCTTGCCTGACTCTCCTACTGGGCTTGGAAAGCTTGGTCTCCCTGCCGAGGTAAGGTCGAACGTCCTGCTGAGCTTTACACTCGAACTCCGGCCAAGCCCCGATGCTTGACTCTCGTGCTAGGCTTGGGAAGCTTGGTCTCCCTGCCGAGGTATGGTCGAACGTCCTGCCGAGCCTTACACTCGAACTCCGGCCTAGCTCCCTTGCCTGACTCTCCTACTCGGCTTGGGAAGCTTGGTCTCCCTGCCGAGGTAAGGTCGAACGTCCTGCCGAGCCTTACACTCGAACTCCGGCCAAGCCCCCTTGCCTGAACCTACGAGGCTTGGGAAGCTTGGTCTCCCTGCTGAGGTAAGGTCGAACGTCCTGCCGAGCCTTGCACTCGAACTCCGCCCAAGCCCCCTTGCCTGACTCTCCTACTCGGCTTGGGAAGCTTGGTCTCCCTGCCGAGGTAAGGTCGAACGTCCTGCCGAGCCTTTCACTCGAACTCCGGCCACGTCCCCTTGCCTGACCCTATTAGACTTGGGAAGTTTGGTCTCCCTGCCGAGGTAAGGTCGAACGTCCTGCCGAGCCTTACACTCGAACTCCGGCCAAGCCCCCTTGCCTGACTCTCCTACTAGGCTTGGGAAGCTTGGTCTCCCTGCCGAGGTAAGGTCGAACGTCCTGCCGAGCCTTACACTCGAACTTCGGCCTAGCTCCATTGCCTGACTCTCCTACTTGGCTTGGGAAGCTTGGTCTCCCTGCCAAGGTAAGGTCGAACGTCCTGCCGAGCCTTACACTCGAACTCCGGCCAAGCCCCCTTGCCTGACTCTCCTACTAGGCTTGGGAAGCTTGGTCTCCCTGCCGAGGTAAGGTCGAACGTCCTGCTGAGCCTTTCAGTCGAACTCTGCCCAAGCCCCCTTGCCTAACTCTCCGACTAGGCTTGGGAAGCTTGGTCTCCCTGCCGAGGTAGAAGTCCAACGTCCTGCCAAGGCTTACACTCGAACTCCGGCCAAGCCCCCTTGCCTGACCCCACTAGGCTTGGGAAGCTTGGTCTCCCTGCCGAGGTAAGGTCGAACGTCCTGCCGAGCCTTACACTCGAACTCCTGCCAAGCCCCCTTGCCTGACTCTCCTACTAGCCTTGGGAAGCTTGGTCTCCCTGCTGAGGTAAGGTCGAACATCCTGCCGAGCCGTTCACTCGAACTCCGGCCAAGCCCCCTTGCCTGACTCTCCTACTAGGCCTGGGAAACTTGGTCTCCCTGTCGAGGTAAGGTCGAACATCCTGCCGAGCCTTACACTCGAACTCCGGCCAAGCCCCCTTGCCTGACTCTCCTACTAGGCTTGGGAAGCTTGGTCTCCCTGCCGAGGTAAGGTCGAACGTCCTTCCGAGCCTTACACTTGATCTCCGGACAAACTCCCTTGCCTGACTCTCCTACTAGGCTTGGAAAGCTTGGTCTCCCTGCCGAGGTAAGGTCGAACGTCCTGCTGAGCTTTACACTCGAACTCCGGCCAAGCCCCCATGCTTGACTCTCGTGCTAGGCTTGGGAAGCTTGGTCTCCCTGCCGAGGTAAGGTCGAACGTCCTGCCGAGCCTTACACTCGAACTCCGGTCAAGCCCCCTTGACTGACCCTATTAGACTTGGGAAGCGTGGTCTCCCTGCTGAGGTAAGGTCGAACGTCCTGCCGAGCCGTACACTCGAACTCCGGCCAAGCCCCTTTGCCTGACCCTACAAGGCTTGGGAAGCTTGGTCTCCCTTCCGAGGTAAGGTCGAACGTCCTGCCAAGCCTTACACTCGAACTCAGGCCAAGCCCCCTTGCCTGACCCCACTAGGCTTGGGAAGATTGGTCTCCCTGCCGAGGTAAGGTCGAACGTCCTGCCAAGCCTTACACTCGAACTCCGGCCAAGCCCCCTTGCCTGACTCTCCTACTAGGCCTGGGAAACTTGGTCTCCCTGTCGAGGTAAGGTCGAACATCCTGCCGAGCCTTACACTCGAACTCCGGCCAAGCCCCCTTGCCTGACTCTCCTACTAGGCTTGGGAAGCTTGGTCTCCCTGCTGAGGTAAGGTCGAACGTCCTGCCGAGCCTTACACTCGAACTCCGGTCAAGCCCCCTTGCCTGACCCTATTAGACTTGGGAAGCTTGGCCTCCCTGCCGAGGCAAGGTCGAACGTCCTTCCGAGCCTTACACTCGAACTCCGGCCAAGTCGCCTTGCCTGACTCTATTAGACTTGGGAAGCTTGGTCTCCCTGCCGAGGTAAGGTCGAACGTCCTGCCGAGCCGTACACTCGAACTCCGGCCAAGCCCCCTTGCCTGACTCTCCTACTAGGCTTGGGAAGCTTGGTCTCCCTGCCGAGGTAAGGTCGAACGTCCTGCCGAGCCTTTCACTCGAACTCCGCCCAAGCTCCCTTGCCTAACTCTCCTACTAGGCTTGGGAAGCTTGGTCTCCCTGCCGAGGTAGAAGTCGAACGTCCTGCCAAGGCTTACACTCGAACTCCGGCCAAGCCCCCTTGCCTGACTCTCCTACTAGGCTTGGGAAGCTTGGTCTCCCTGCCGAGCTAAGGTCGAACGTCCTGCCGAGCCTTACACTCGAACTCCGGCCAAGCATCCTTGCCTGACTCTCCTACTAGCCTTGGGAAGCTTGGTCTCCCTGCCGAGGTGAGGTCGAACGTCCTGCCAAGCCTTACACTTGAACTCTGGCCAAGCCCCCTTGCCTGACTCTCCTACTAGGCTTGGGAAGATTGGTCTCCCTGCCGAGGTAAGGTTGAACGTCCTGCCGAGTCTTACACTCGAACTCCGGCCAAGCCCCCTTGCCTGACCCTACTAGGCTTGGGAAGCTTGGTCTCGCTGCCGAGGTAAGCTCGAACGTCCTGCCGAGCCTTTCACTTGATCTCCGGACAAACTCCCTTGTCTGACTCTCCTACGAGGCTTGGGAATCTTGGTCTCCCTGCCGAGGTAAGGTCGAACGTCCTGACGAGCTTTACACTCGAACTCCGGCCAAGCCCCCTTGTCTGACTCTCCTACTAGGCTTGGAAAACTTGGTCTCCCTGCCGAGGCAAGGTCGAACGTCCTGCCGAGCCTTACACTCGAACTCCGGCCAAGTCCCCTTGCCTGACCCTATTAGACTTGGGAAGCTTGGTCTCCCTGCCGAGGTAAGGTCGAACGTCCTGCCGAGCCTTACACTCGTACTCCGGCAAAGCCCCCTTGCCTGACTCTCCTACTAGGCTTGGGAAGCTTGGTCTCCCTGCCGAGGTACGGTCGAACGTCCTGCCGAGCCTTACACTCGAACGCCGCCAAGCCCCCTTGCCTGACCCTATTACAGTTGGGAAGCTTGGTCTCCCTGCCGAGGTAAGGTCGAACGTCCTGCCGAGCCTTACATTCGAACTCCGGCCTAGCTCCCTTGCCTGCCTCTCCTACTTGGCTTGGGAAGCTTGATCTCCCTGCCGAGGTGAGGTCGAACGTCCTGCCGAGCCTTACACTCGAACTCCGGCCAAACTCCCTTGCCTGACTCTCCTACTAGGCTTGGGAAGCTTGGTCTCCCTGCCGAGGTAAGGTCGAACGTCCTGCCGAGCCTTACACTCGAACTCCGCCCAAGCCCCCTTGCCTGACTCTCCTACTAGGCTTGGGAAGCTTGGTCTCCCTGCCGAGGTAAGGTTGAACGTCCTGCCGAGTCTTACACTCGAACTCCGGCCAAGCCCCCTTGCCTGACCCTACTAGGCTTGGGAAGCTTGGTCTCGCTGCCGAGGTAAGGTCGAACGTCCTGCCGAGCCTTACACTCGATCTCCGGACAAACTCCCTTGTCTGACTCTCCTACAAGGCTCGGGAAGCTTGGTCTCCCTGCCGAGGTAAGGTCGAACGTCCTGCTGAGCTTTACACTCGAACTCCGGCCAAGCCCCCTTGCCTGACCCTACTAGGCTTGGGAAGCTTGGTCTACCTGCCGAGGTAAGGTCGAACGTCCTGCCAAGCCTTACACTCGAACTCTGGTCAAGCCCCCTTGCCTGACCCTATTAGACTTGGGAAGATTGGTCTCCCTGCCGAGGTAAGGTCGAACGTCCTGCCGAGCCTTACACTCGAACTCCGGCCAAGCCCCCATGCCTGACTCTCCTACTAGGCTTGGGAAGCTTGGTCTCCCTGCTGAGGTAAGGTCGAACGTCCTGCCGAGCCGTACACTCGAACTCCGGCCAAGCCCCCTTGCCTGACACTCCTACTAGGCTTGGGAAGCTTGGTCTCCCTGCCGAGGTAAGGTCGAACGTCCTGCCGAGCCTTTCACTCGAACTCCGCCCAAGCCCCCTTGCCTGACTCTCCTACTAGGCTTGGGAAGCTTGGTCTCCCTGCCGAGGTAGAAGTCGAACGTCCTGCCAAGGCTTACACTCGAACTCCGGCCAAGCCCCCTTGCCTGACCCCACTAGGCTTGGGAAGCTTGGTCTCCCTGCCGAGCTAAGGTCGAACGTCCTGCCGAGCCTTGCACTCGAACTTCGGCCAAGCCCCCTTGCCTGACTCTCCTACTAGGCTTGGGAAGCTTGGTCTCCCTGCCGAGGTAAGGTCGAACGTCCTGCCGAGCCTTACACTCGAACTCCTGCCAAGCCCCCTTTCCTGACTCTCCTACTAGCCTTGGGAAGCTTGGTCTCCCTGCCGAGGTGAGGTCGAACGTCCTGCCAATCCTTACACTTGAACTCTGGCCAAGCCCCCTTGCCTGACTCTCCTACTAGGCTTGGGAAGATTGGTCTCCCTGCCGAGGTAAGGTTGAACGTCCTGCCGAGTCTTACACTCGAACTCCGGCCAAGCCCCCTTGCCTGACCCTACTAGGCTTGGGAAGCTTGGTCTCCCTGCCGAGGTAAGGTCGAACGTCCTGCCGAGCCTTACACTCGATCTCCGGACAAACTCCCTTGTCTGACTCTCCTACGAGGCTTGGGAAGCTTGGTCTCCCTGCTGAGGTAAGGTCGAACGTCCTGCCGAGCTTTACACTCGAACTCCGGCCAAGCCCCCTTGCCTGACTCTCCTTCTAGGCTTGGGAAGATTGGTCGCCCTGCCGAGGTAAGGTCGAACGTCCTGCCGAGCTTTACACTCGAACTCCGGCCAAGCCCCCTTGCCTGACTCTCCTACTAGGCCTGGGAAACTTGGTCTCCCTGTCGAGGTAAGGTCGAACATCCTGCCGAGCCTTACACTCGAACTCCGGCCAAGCCCCCTTGCCTAACTCTCCTACTGGGCTTGGGAAGCTTGGTCTCCCTGCTGAGGTAAGGTCGAACGTCCTGCCGAGCCTTCCACTCGAACTCCGGTCAAGCTCCCTTGCCTGACCCTATTAGACTTGGGAAGCGTGGTCTCCCTGCTGAGGTAAGGTAGAACGTCCTGCCGAGCCGTACACTCGAACTCCGGCCAAGCCCTCTTGCCTGACCCTACGAGGCTTGGGAAGCTTGGTCTCCCTGCTGAGGTAAGGTCGAACGTCCTGCCGAGCCTTACACTCGAACTCCGGTCAAGCCCCCTTGCCTGACCCTATTAGACTTGGGAAGCTTGGTCTCCCTGCCGAGGCAAGGTCGAACGTCCTGCCGAGCCTTACACTCGAACTCCGGCCAAGTCCCCTTGCCTGACCCTATTAGACTTGGGAAGCTTGGTCTCCCTGCCGAGGTAAGGTCGAACGTCCTGCCGAGCCTTACACTCGAACTCCGGCCAAGCCCCCTTGCCTGACTCTCCTACTAGGCTTGGGAAGCTTGGTCTCCCTGCTGAGGTAAGGTCGAACGTCCTGCCGAGCCTTACACTCGAACTCTGGCCTAGCTCCATTGCCTGACTCTCCTACTTGGCTTGGGAAGCTTGGTCTCCCTGCCAAGGTAAGGTCGAACGTCCTGCCGAGCCTTACACTCGAACTCCGGCCAAGCCCCCTTGCCTGACTCTCCTACTAGGCTTGGGAAGCTTGGTCTCCCTGCCGAGGTAAGGTCGAACGTCCTGCCGAGCCTTTCACTCGAACTCCGCCCAAGCCCCCTTGCCTAACTCTCCTACTAGGCTTGGGAAGCTTGGTCTCCCTGCCGAGGTAGAAGTCGAACGTCCTGCCAGGGCTTACACTCGAACTCCGGCCAAGCCCCCTTGCCTGACCCCACTAGGCTTGGGAAGCTTGGTCTCCCTGCCGAGGTAAGGTCGAACGTCCTGCCGAGCCTTACACTCGAACTCCGGCCAAGCCCCTTTGCCTGACCCTACAAGGCTTGGGAAGCTTGGTCTCCCTGCCGAGGTAAGGTCGAACGTCTTGCCAACCCTTACACTCGAACTCAGGCTAAGCCCCCTTGCCTGACCCCACTAGGCTTGGGAAGATTGGTCTCCCTGCCGAGGTAAGGTCGAACGTCCTGCCAAGCCTTACACTCGAACTCCGGCCAAGCCCCCTTGCCTGACTCTCCTACTAGGCCTGGGAAATTTGGTCTCCCTGTCGAGGTAAGGTCGAACATCCTGCCAAGCCTTACACTCGAACTCCGGTCAAGCCCCCTTGCCTGACTCTCCTACTAGGCTTGGGAAGCTTGGTCTCCCTGCCGAGGTAAGGTCGAACGTCCTTCCGAGCCTTACACTTGATCTCCGGACAAACTCCCTTGCCTGACTCTCCTACTAGGCTTGGAAAGCTTGGTCTCCCTGCCGAGGTAAGGTCGAACGTCCTGCTGAGCTTTACACTCGAACTCCGGCCAAGCCCCCATGCTTGACTCTCGTGCTAGGCTTGGGAAGCTTGGTCTCCCTGCCGAGGTAAGGTCGAACGTCCTGCCAAGCCTTACACTTGAACTCTGGCCAAGCCCCCTTGCCTGACTCTCCTACTAGGCTTGGGAAGATTGGTCTCCCTGCCGAGGTAAGGTCGAACGTCCTGCCGAGCTTTACACTCGAACTCCGGCCAAGCCCCCTTGCCTGACTCTCCTTCTAGGCTTGGGAAGATTGGTCTCCCTGCCGAGGTAAGGTCGAACGTCCTGCCGAGCTTTACACTCGAACTCCGGCCAAGCCCCCTTGCCTGACTCTCCTACTAGGCCTGGGAAACTTGGTCTCCCTGTCGAGGTAAGGTCGAACATCCTGCCGAGCCTTACACTCGAACTCCGGCCAAGCCCCCTTGCCTAACTCTCCTACTGGGCTTGGGAAGCTTGGTCTCCCTGCTGAGGTAAGGTCGAACGTCCTGCCGAGCCTTACACTCGAACTCCGGTCAAGCTCCCTTGCCTGACCCTATTAGACTTGGGAAGCGTGGTCTCCCTGCTGAGGTAAGGTTGAACGTCCTGCCGAGCCGTACACTCGAACTCCGGCCAAGCCCTCTTGCCTGACCCTACGAGGCTTGGGAAGCTTGGTCTCCCTGCTGAGGTAAGGTCGAACGTCCTGCCGAGCCTTACACTCGAACTCCGGTCAAGCCCCCTTGCCTGACCCTATTAGACTTGGGAAGCTTGGTCTCCCTGCCGAGGCAAGGTCGAACGTCCTGCCGAGCCTTACACTCGAACTCCGGCCAAGCCCCCTTGCCTGACTCTCCTACTAGGCTTGGGAAGCTTGGTCTCCCTGCCAAGGTAAGGTCGAACGTCCTGCCGAGCCTTACACTCGAACTCTGGCCTAGCTCCATTGCCTGACTCTCCTACTTGGCTTGGGAAGCTTGGTCTCCCTGCCAAGGTAAGGTCAAACGTCCTGCCGAGCCTTACACTCGAACTCCGGCCAAGCCCCCTTGCCTGACTCTCCTACTAGGCTTGGGAAGCTTGGTCTCCCTGCCGAGGTAAGGTCGAACGTCCTGCCGAGCCTTTCACTCGAACTCCGCCCAAGCCCCCTTGCCTAACTCTCCTACTAGGCTTGGGAAGCTTGGTCTCCCTGCCGAGGTAGAAGTCGAACGTCCTGCCAGGGCTTACACTCGAACTCCGGCCAAGCCCCCTTGCCTGACCCCACTAGGCTTGGGAAGCTTGGTCTCCCTGCCGAGGTAAGGTCGAACGTCCTGCCGAGCCTTACACTCGAACTCCGGCCAAGCCCCTTTGCCTGACCCTACAAGGCTTGGGAAGCTTGGTCTCCCTGCCGAGCTAAGGTCGAAAGTCTTGCCAAGCCTTACACTCGAACTCAGGCCAAGCCCCCTTGCCTGACCCCACTAGGCTTGGGAAGATTGGTCTCCCTGCCGAGGTAAGGTCGAACGTCCTGCCAAGCCTTACACTCGAACTCCGGCCAAGCCCCCTTGCCTGACTCTCCTACTAGGCCTGGGAAACTTGGTCTCCCTGTCGAGGTAAGGTCGAACATCATGCCAAGCCTTACACTCGAACTCAGGTCAAGCCTCCTTGCCTGACTCTCCTACTAGGCTTGGGAAGCTTGGTCTCCCTGCCGAGGTAAGGTCGAACGTCCTTCCGAGCCTTACACTTGATCTCCGGACAAACTCCCTTGCCTGACTCTCCTACTAGGCTTGGAAAGCTTGGTCTCCCTGCCGAGGTAAGGTCGAACGTCCTGCTGAGCTTTACACTCGAACTCCGGCCAAGCCCCCATGCTTGACTCTCGTGCTAGGCTTGGGAAGCTTGGTCTCCCTGCCGAGGTAAGGTCGAACGTCCTGCCAAGCCTTACACTCGAACTCCGGCCAAGCCCCCTTGCCTGACTCTCCTACTAGGCCTGGGAAACTTGGTCTCCCTGTCGAGGTAAGGTCGAACATCCTGCCGAGCCTTACACTCGAACTCCGGCCAAGCCCCCTTGCCTGACTCTCCTACTAGGCTTGGGAAGCTTGGTCTCCCTGCTGAGGTAAGGTCGAACGTCCTGCCGAGCCTTACACTCGAACTCCGGTCAAGCCCCCTTGCCTGACCCTATTAGACTTGGGAAGCTTGGCCTCCCTGCCGAGGCAAGGTCGAACGTCCTGCCGAGCCTTACACTCGAACTCCGGCCAAGTCGCCTTGCCTGACTCTATTAGACTTGGGAAGCTTGGTCTCCCTGCCGAGGTAAGGTCGAACGTCCTGCCGAGCCGTACACTCGAACTCCGGCCAAGCCCCCTTGCCTGACTCTCCTACTAGGCTTGGGAAGCTTGGTCTCCCTGCCGAGGTAAGGTCGAACGTCCTGCCGAGCCTTTCACTCGAACTCCGCCCAAGCTCCCTTGCCTAACTCTCCTACTAGGCTTGGGAAGCTTGGTCTCCCTGCCGAGGTAGAAGTCGAACGTCCTGCCAAGGCTTACACTCGAACTCCGGCCAAGCCCCCTTGCCTGACTCTCCTACTAGGCTTGGGAAGCTTGGTCTCCCTGCCGAGCTAAGGTCGAACGTCCTGCCGAGCCTTACACTCGAACTCCGGCCAAGCATCCTTGCCTGACTCTCCTACTAGCCTTGGGAAGCTTGGTCTCCCTGCCGAGGTGAGGTCGAACGTCCTGCCAAGCCTTACACTTGAACTCTGGCCAAGCCCCCTTGCCTGACTCTCCTACTAGGCTTGGGAAGATTGGTCTCCCTGCCGAGGTAAGGTTGAACGTCCTGCCGAGTCTTACACTCGAACTCCGGCCAAGCCCCCTTGCCTGACCCTACTAGGCTTGGGAAGCTTGGTCTCGCTGCCGAGGTAAGCTCGAACGTCCTGCCGAGCCTTTCACTTGATCTCCGGACAAACTCCCTTGTCTGACTCTCCTACGAGGCTTGGGAATCTTGGTCTCCCTGCCGAGGTAAGGTCGAACGTCCTGACGAGCTTTACACTCGAACTCCGGCCAAGCCCCCTTGTCTGACTCTCCTACTAGGCTTGGAAAACTTGGTCTCCCTGCCGAGGCAAGGTCGAACGTCCTGCCGAGCCTTACACTCGAACTCCGGCCAAGTCCCCTTGCCTGACCCTATTAGACTTGGGAAGCTTGGTCTCCCTGCCGAGGTAAGGTCGAACGTCCTGCCGAGCCTTACACTCGTACTCCGGCAAAGCCCCCTTGCCTGACTCTCCTACTAGGCTTGGGAAGCTTGGTCTCCCTGCCGAGGTACGGTCGAACGTCCTGCCGAGCCTTACACTCGAACGCCGCCAAGCCCCCTTGCCTGACCCTATTACAGTTGGGAAGCTTGGTCTCCCTGCCGAGGTAAGGTCGAACGTCCTGCCGAGCCTTACATTCGAACTCCGGCCTAGCTCCCTTGCCTGCCTCTCCTACTTGGCTTGGGAAGCTTGATCTCCCTGCCGAGGTGAGGTCGAACGTCCTGCCGAGCCTTACACTCGAACTCCGGCCAAACTCCCTTGCCTGACTCTCCTACTAGGCTTGGGAAGCTTGGTCTCCCTGCCGAGGTAAGGTCGAACGTCCTGCCGAGCCTTACACTCGAACTCCGCCCAAGCCCCCTTGCCTGACTCTCCTACTAGGCTTGGGAAGCTTGGTCTCCCTGCCGAGGTAAGGTTGAACGTCCTGCCGAGTCTTACACTCGAACTCCGGCCAAGCCCCCTTGCCTGACCCTACTAGGCTTGGGAAGCTTGGTCTCGCTGCCGAGGTAAGGTCGAACGTCCTGCCGAGCCTTACACTCGATCTCCGGACAAACTCCCTTGTCTGACTCTCCTACAAGGCTCGGGAAGCTTGGTCTCCCTGCCGAGGTAAGGTCGAACGTCCTGCTGAGCTTTACACTCGAACTCCGGCCAAGCCCCCTTGCCTGACCCTACTAGGCTTGGGAAGCTTGGTCTACCTGCCGAGGTAAGGTCGAACGTCCTGCCAAGCCTTACACTCGAACTCTGGTCAAGCCCCCTTGCCTGACCCTATTAGACTTGGGAAGATTGGTCTCCCTGCCGAGGTAAGGTCGAACGTCCTGCCGAGCCTTACACTCGAACTCCGGCCAAGCCCCCATGCCTGACTCTCCTACTAGGCTTGGGAAGCTTGGTCTCCCTGCTGAGGTAAGGTCGAACGTCCTGCCGAGCCGTACACTCGAACTCCGGCCAAGCCCCCTTGCCTGACACTCCTACTAGGCTTGGGAAGCTTGGTCTCCCTGCCGAGGTAAGGTCGAACGTCCTGCCGAGCCTTTCACTCGAACTCCGCCCAAGCCCCCTTGCCTGACTCTCCTACTAGGCTTGGGAAGCTTGGTCTCCCTGCCGAGGTAGAAGTCGAACGTCCTGCCAAGGCTTACACTCGAACTCCGGCCAAGCCCCCTTGCCTGACCCCACTAGGCTTGGGAAGCTTGGTCTCCCTGCCGAGCTAAGGTCGAACGTCCTGCCGAGCCTTGCACTCGAACTTCGGCCAAGCCCCCTTGCCTGACTCTCCTACTAGGCTTGGGAAGCTTGGTCTCCCTGCCGAGGTAAGGTCGAACGTCCTGCCGAGCCTTACACTCGAACTCCTGCCAAGCCCCCTTTCCTGACTCTCCTACTAGCCTTGGGAAGCTTGGTCTCCCTGCCGAGGTGAGGTCGAACGTCCTGCCAATCCTTACACTTGAACTCTGGCCAAGCCCCCTTGCCTGACTCTCCTACTAGGCTTGGGAAGATTGGTCTCCCTGCCGAGGTAAGGTTGAACGTCCTGCCGAGTCTTACACTCGAACTCCGGCCAAGCCCCCTTGCCTGACCCTACTAGGCTTGGGAAGCTTGGTCTCCCTGCCGAGGTAAGGTCGAACGTCCTGCCGAGCCTTACACTCGATCTCCGGACAAACTCCCTTGTCTGACTCTCCTACGAGGCTTGGGAAGCTTGGTCTCCCTGCTGAGGTAAGGTCGAACGTCCTGCCGAGCTTTACACTCGAACTCCGGCCAAGCCCCCTTGCCTGACTCTCCTTCTAGGCTTGGGAAGATTGGTCGCCCTGCCGAGGTAAGGTCGAACGTCCTGCCGAGCTTTACACTCGAACTCCGGCCAAGCCCCCTTGCCTGACTCTCCTACTAGGCCTGGGAAACTTGGTCTCCCTGTCGAGGTAAGGTCGAACATCCTGCCGAGCCTTACACTCGAACTCCGGCCAAGCCCCCTTGCCTAACTCTCCTACTGGGCTTGGGAAGCTTGGTCTCCCTGCTGAGGTAAGGTCGAACGTCCTGCCGAGCCTTACACTCGAACTCCGGTCAAGCTCCCTTGCCTGACCCTATTAGACTTGGGAAGCGTGGTCTCCCTGCTGAGGTAAGGTAGAACGTCCTGCCGAGCCGTACACTCGAACTCCGGCCAAGCCCTCTTGCCTGACCCTACGAGGCTTGGGAAGCTTGGTCTCCCTGCTGAGGTAAGGTCGAACGTCCTGCCGAGCCTTACACTCGAACTCCGGTCAAGCCCCCTTGCCTGACCCTATTAGACTTGGGAAGCTTGGTCTCCCTGCCGAGGCAAGGTCGAACGTCCTGCCGAGCCTTACACTCGAACTCCGGCCAAGTCCCCTTGCCTGACCCTATTAGACTTGGGAAGCTTGGTCTCCCTGCCGAGGTAAGGTCGAACGTCCTGCCGAGCCTTACACTCGAACTCCGGCCAAGCCCCCTTGCCTGACTCTCCTACTAGGCTTGGGAAGCTTGGTCTCCCTGCTGAGGTAAGGTCGAACGTCCTGCCGAGCCTTACACTCGAACTCTGGCCTAGCTCCATTGCCTGACTCTCCTACTTGGCTTGGGAAGCTTGGTCTCCCTGCCAAGGTAAGGTCGAACGTCCTGCCGAGCCTTACACTCGAACTCCGGCCAAGCCCCCTTGCCTGACTCTCCTACTAGGCTTGGGAAGCTTGGTCTCCCTGCCGAGGTAAGGTCGAACGTCCTGCCGAGCCTTTCACTCGAACTCCGCCCAAGCCCCCTTGCCTAACTCTCCTACTAGGCTTGGGAAGCTTGGTCTCCCTGCCGAGGTAGAAGTCGAACGTCCTGCCAGGGCTTACACTCGAACTCCGGCCAAGCCCCCTTGCCTGACCCCACTAGGCTTGGGAAGCTTGGTCTCCCTGCCGAGGTAAGGTCGAACGTCCTGCCGAGCCTTACACTCGAACTCCGGCCAAGCCCCTTTGCCTGACCCTACAAGGCTTGGGAAGCTTGGTCTCCCTGCCGAGGTAAGGTCGAACGTCTTGCCAACCCTTACACTCGAACTCAGGCTAAGCCCCCTTGCCTGACCCCACTAGGCTTGGGAAGATTGGTCTCCCTGCCGAGGTAAGGTCGAACGTCCTGCCAAGCCTTACACTCGAACTCCGGCCAAGCCCCCTTGCCTGACTCTCCTACTAGGCCTGGGAAATTTGGTCTCCCTGTCGAGGTAAGGTCGAACATCCTGCCAAGCCTTACACTCGAACTCCGGTCAAGCCCCCTTGCCTGACTCTCCTACTAGGCTTGGGAAGCTTGGTCTCCCTGCCGAGGTAAGGTCGAACGTCCTTCCGAGCCTTACACTTGATCTCCGGACAAACTCCCTTGCCTGACTCTCCTACTAGGCTTGGAAAGCTTGGTCTCCCTGCCGAGGTAAGGTCGAACGTCCTGCTGAGCTTTACACTCGAACTCCGGCCAAGCCCCCATGCTTGACTCTCGTGCTAGGCTTGGGAAGCTTGGTCTCCCTGCCGAGGTAAGGTCGAACGTCCTGCCAAGCCTTACACTTGAACTCTGGCCAAGCCCCCTTGCCTGACTCTCCTACTAGGCTTGGGAAGATTGGTCTCCCTGCCGAGGTAAGGTCGAACGTCCTGCCGAGCTTTACACTCGAACTCCGGCCAAGCCCCCTTGCCTGACTCTCCTTCTAGGCTTGGGAAGATTGGTCTCCCTGCCGAGGTAAGGTCGAACGTCCTGCCGAGCTTTACACTCGAACTCCGGCCAAGCCCCCTTGCCTGACTCTCCTACTAGGCCTGGGAAACTTGGTCTCCCTGTCGAGGTAAGGTCGAACATCCTGCCGAGCCTTACACTCGAACTCCGGCCAAGCCCCCTTGCCTAACTCTCCTACTGGGCTTGGGAAGCTTGGTCTCCCTGCTGAGGTAAGGTCGAACGTCCTGCCGAGCCTTACACTCGAACTCCGGTCAAGCTCCCTTGCCTGACCCTATTAGACTTGGGAAGCGTGGTCTCCCTGCTGAGGTAAGGTTGAACGTCCTGCCGAGCCGTACACTCGAACTCCGGCCAAGCCCTCTTGCCTGACCCTACGAGGCTTGGGAAGCTTGGTCTCCCTGCTGAGGTAAGGTCGAACGTCCTGCCGAGCCTTACACTCGAACTCCGGTCAAGCCCCCTTGCCTGACCCTATTAGACTTGGGAAGCTTGGTCTCCCTGCCGAGGCAAGGTCGAACGTCCTGCCGAGCCTTACACTCGAACTCCGGCCAAGCCCCCTTGCCTGACTCTCCTACTAGGCTTGGGAAGCTTGGTCTCCCTGCCAAGGTAAGGTCGAACGTCCTGCCGAGCCTTACACTCGAACTCTGGCCTAGCTCCATTGCCTGACTCTCCTACTTGGCTTGGGAAGCTTGGTCTCCCTGCCAAGGTAAGGTCAAACGTCCTGCCGAGCCTTACACTCGAACTCCGGCCAAGCCCCCTTGCCTGACTCTCCTACTAGGCTTGGGAAGCTTGGTCTCCCTGCCGAGGTAAGGTCGAACGTCCTGCCGAGCCTTTCACTCGAACTCCGCCCAAGCCCCCTTGCCTAACTCTCCTACTAGGCTTGGGAAGCTTGGTCTCCCTGCCGAGGTAGAAGTCGAACGTCCTGCCAGGGCTTACACTCGAACTCCGGCCAAGCCCCCTTGCCTGACCCCACTAGGCTTGGGAAGCTTGGTCTCCCTGCCGAGGTAAGGTCGAACGTCCTGCCGAGCCTTACACTCGAACTCCGGCCAAGCCCCTTTGCCTGACCCTACAAGGCTTGGGAAGCTTGGTCTCCCTGCCGAGCTAAGGTCGAAAGTCTTGCCAAGCCTTACACTCGAACTCAGGCCAAGCCCCCTTGCCTGACCCCACTAGGCTTGGGAAGATTGGTCTCCCTGCCGAGGTAAGGTCGAACGTCCTGCCAAGCCTTACACTCGAACTCCGGCCAAGCCCCCTTGCCTGACTCTCCTACTAGGCCTGGGAAACTTGGTCTCCCTGTCGAGGTAAGGTCGAACATCATGCCAAGCCTTACACTCGAACTCAGGTCAAGCCTCCTTGCCTGACTCTCCTACTAGGCTTGGGAAGCTTGGTCTCCCTGCCGAGGTAAGGTCGAACGTCCTTCCGAGCCTTACACTTGATCTCCGGACAAACTCCCTTGCCTGACTCTCCTACTAGGCTTGGAAAGCTTGGTCTCCCTGCCGAGGTAAGGTCGAACGTCCTGCTGAGCTTTACACTCGAACTCCGGCCAAGCCCCCATGCTTGACTCTCGTGCTAGGCTTGGGAAGCTTGGTCTCCCTGCCGAGGTAAGGTCGAACGTCCTGCCAAGCCTTACACTTGAACTCTGGCCAAGCCCCCTTGCCTGACTCTCCTACTAGGCTTGGGAAGATTGGTCTCCCTGCCGAGGTAAGGTCGAACGTCCTGCCGAGCTTTACACTCGAACTCCGGCCAAGCCCCCTTGCCTGACTCTCCTTCTATGCTTGGGAAGATTGGTCTCCCTGCCGAGGTAAGGTCGAACGTCCTGCCGAGCTTTACACTCGAACTCCGGCCAAGCCCCCTTGCCTGACTCTCCTACTAGGCCTGGGAAACTTGGTCTCCCTGTCGAGGTAAGGTCGAACATCCTGCCGAGCCTTACACTCGAACTCCGGCCAAGCCCCCTTGCCTAACTCTCCTACTGGGCTTGGGAAGCTTGGTCTCCCTGCTGAGGTAAGGTCGAACGTCCTGCCGAGCCTTACACTCGAACTCCGGTCAAGCTCCCTTGCCTGACCCTATTAGACTTGGGAAGCGTGGTCTCCCTGCTGAGGTAAGGTCGAACGTCCTGCCGAGCCGTACACTCGAACTCCGGCCAAGCCCTCTTGCCTGACCCTACGAGGCTTGGGAAGCTTGGTCTCCCTGCTGAGGTAAGGTCGAACGTCCTGCCGAGCCTTACACTCGAACTCCGGTCAAGCCCCCTTGCCTGACCCTATTAGACTTGGGAAGCTTGGTCTCCCTGCCGAGGCAAGGTCGAACGTCCTGCCGAGCCTTACACTCGAACTCCGGCCAAGTCCCCTTGCCTGACCCTATTAGACTTGGGAAGCTTGGTCTCCCTGCCGAGGTAAGGTCGAACGTCCTGCCAAGACTAACACACGAACTCAGGCCAAGTCCCCTTGCCTGACTCTCCTACTAGGCTTGGGAAGCTTGGTCTCCCTGCCGAGGTAAGGTCGAACGTCCTTCCGAGCCTTACACTTGATCTCCGGACAAACTCCCTTGCCTGACTCTCCTACTAGGCTTGGAAAGCTTGGTCTCCCTGCCGAGGTAAGGTCGAACGTCCTGCTGAGCTTTACACTCGAACTCCGGCCAAGCCCCCATGCTTGACTCTCGTGCTAGGCTTGGGAAGCTTGGTCTCCCTGCCGAGGTAAGGTCGAACGTCCTGCCAAGCCTTACACTTGAACTCTGGCCAAGCCCCCTTGCCTGACTCTCCTACTAGGCTTGGGAAGATTGGTCTCCCTGCCGAGGTAAGGTCGAACGTCCCCCCGAGCTTTACACTCGAACTCCGGCCAAGCCCCCTTGCCTGACTCTCCTTCTAGGCTTGGGAAGATTGGTCTCCCTGCCGAGGTAAGGTCGCACGTCCTGCCGAGCCTTACACTCGAACTCTGGCCTAGCTCCATTGCCTGACTCTCCTACTTGGCTTGGGAAGCTTGGTCTCCCTGCCAAGGTAAGGTCGAACGTCCTGCCGAGCCTTACACTCGAACTCCGGCCAAGCCCCCTTGCCTGACTCTCCTACTAGGCTTGGGAAGCTTGGTCTCCCTGCCGAGGTAAGGTCGAACGTCCTGCCGAGCCTTTCACTCGAACTCCGCCCAAGCCCCCTTGCCTAACTCTCCTACTAGGCTTGGGAAGCTTGGTCTCCCTGCCGAGGTAGAAGTCGAACGTCCTGCCAGGGCTTACACTCGAACTCCGGCCAAGCCCCCTTGCCTGACCCCACTAGGCTTGGGAAGCTTGGTCTCCCTGCCGAGGTAAGGTCGAACGTCTTGCCAAGCCTTACACTCGAACTCAGGCCAAGCCCCCTTGCCTGACCCCACTAGGCTTGGGAAGATTGGTCTCCCTGCCGAGGTAAGGTCGAACGTCCTGCCAAGCCTTACACTCGAACTCCGGCCAAGCCCCCTTGCCTGACTCTCCTACTAGGCCTGGGAAACTTGGTCTCCCTGTCGAGGTAAGGTCGAACATCCTGCCAAGCCTTACACTCGAACTCCGGTCAAGCCCCCTTGCCTGACTCTCCTACTAGGCTTGGGAAGCTTGGTCTCCCTGCCGAGGTAAGGTCGAACGTCCTTCCGAGCCTTACACTTGATCTCCGGACAAACTCCCTTGCCTGACTCTCCTACTAGGCTTGGAAAGCTTGGTCTCCCTGCCGAGGTAAGGTCGAACGTCCTGCTGAGCTTTACACTCGAACTCCGGCCAAGCCCCCATGCTTGACTCTCGTGCTAGGCTTGGGAAGCTTGGTCTCCCTGCCGAGGTAAGGTCGAACGTCCTGCCGAGCCTTACACTCGAACTCCGGTCAAGCCCCCTTGCCTGACCCTATTAGACTTGGGAAGCGTGGTCTCCCTGCTGAGGTAAGGTCGAACGTCCTGCCGAGCCTTACACTCGAACTCCGGCCAAGCCCCCTTGCCTGACCCTACGAGGCTTGGGAAGCTTGGTCTCCCTGCTGAGGTAAGGTCGAACGTCCTGCCGAGCCCTACACTCGAACTCCGGTCAAGCCCCCTTGCCTGACCCCACTAGGCTTGGGAAGCTTGGTCTCCCTGCCGAGGTAGAAGTCGAACGTCCTGCCAGGGCTTACACTCGAACTCCGGCCAAGCCCCCTTGCCTGACCCCACTAGGCTTGGGAAGCTTGGTCTCCCTGCCGAGGTAAGGTCGAACGTCCTGCCGAGCCTTACACTCGAACTCCGGCCAAGTCCCCTTGCCTGACCCTATTAGACTTGGGAAGTTTGGTCTCCCTGCCGAGGTAAGGTCGAACGTCCTGCCGAGCCTTACACTCGAACTCCGGCCAAGCCCCCTTTCCTGACTCTCCTACTAGGCTTGGGAAGCTTGGTCTCCCTGCTGAGGTAAGGTCGAACGTCCTGCCGAGCCTTACACTCGAACTCCGGCCTAGCTCCCTTGCCTGACTCTCCTACTTGGCTTGGGAAGCTTGGTCTCCCTGCCAAGGTAAGGTCGAACGTCCTGCCGAGCCTTACACTCGAACTCCGGCCAAGCCCCCTTGCCTGACTCTCCTACTAGGCTTGGGAAGCTTGGTCTCCCTGCCGAGGTAAGGTCGAACGTCCTGCCGAGCCTTTCACTCGAACTCTGCCCAAGCCCCCTTGCCTAACTCTCCTACTAGGCTTGGGAAGCTTGGTCTCCCTGCCGAGGTAGAAGTCGAACGTCCTGCCAAGGCTTACACTCGAACTCCGGCCAAGCCCCCTTGCCTGACCCCACTAGGCTTGGGAAGCTTGGTCTCCCTGCCGAGGTAAGGTCGAACGTCCTGCCGAGCCTTTCACTCGAACTCTGCCCAAGCCCCCTTGCCTAACTCTCCTACTAGGCTTGGGAAGCTTGGTCTCCCTGCCGAGGTAGAAGTCGAACGTCCTGCCAAGGCTTACACTCGAACTCCGGCCAAGCCCCCTTGCCTGACCCCACTAGGCTTGGGAAGCTTGGTCTCCCTGCCGAGGTAAGGTTGAACGTCCTGCCGAGCCTTACACTCGAACTCCTGCCAAGCCCCCTTTCCTGACTCTCCTACTAGCCTTGGGAAGCTTGGTCTCGCTGCCGAGGTGAGGTCGAACGTCCTGCAAAGCCTTACACTTGAACGCCGGCCAAGCCCCCTTGCCTGACCCTATTAGAGTTGGGAAGCTTGGTCTCCCTGCTGAGGTAAGGTCGACTGTCCTGCCGAGCCTTGCACTCGAAATCCGGCCAAGCCCCCTTGCCTGACTCTCCTACTAGGCTTGGGAAGCTTGGTCTCCCTGCCGAGGTAAGGTCGAACGTCCTGCCGAGCTTTACACTCGAACTCCGGCCAAGCCCCCTTGCCTGACTCTCCTACTAGGCCTGGGAAGCTTGGTCTCCCTGCCGAGGTAAGGTCGAACGTCCTTCCGAGCCTTACACTCGAACTCCGGACAAGCTCCCTTGCCTGACTCTCCTACTAGGCTTGGAAAGCTTGGTCTCCCTGCCGAGGTAAGGTCGAACGTCCTGCTGAGCTTTACACTCGAACTCCGGCCAAGCCCCCATGCTTGACTCTCGTGCTAGGCTTGGGAAGCTTGGTCTCCCGGCCAAGGTAAGGTCGAACGTCCTGCCGAGCCTTACACTCGAACTCCGGCCAAGCCCCCTTGCCTGACTCTCCTACCAGGCTTGGGAAGCTTGGTCTCCCTGCTGAGGTAAGGTCGAACGTCCTGCCGAGCCTTACACTCGAACTCTGGCCTAGCTCCATTGCCTGACTCTCCTACTTGGCTTGGGAAGCTTGGTCTCCCTGCCAAGGTAAGGTCGAACGTCCTGCCGAGCCTTACACTCGAACACCGGCCAAGCCCCTTTGCCTGACCCTACAAGGCTTGGGAAGCTTGGTCTCCCTGCCGAGGTAAGGACGAACGTCCTGCCAAGACTAACACACGAACTCAGGCCAAGTCCCCTTGCCTGACTCTCCTACTAGGCTTGGGAAGCTTGGTCTCCCTGCCGAGGTAAGGTCGAACGTCCTGCCGAGCCTTACACTCGAACTCCGGCCAAGCCCCCTTGCCTGACTCTCCTACTAGGCCTGGGAAGCTTGGTCTCCCTGTCGAGGTAAGGTCGAACGTTCTTTCCGAGCCTTACACTTGATCTCCGGACAATCTCCCTTGCCTGACTCTCCTACTGGGCTTGGAAAGCTTGGTCTCCCTGCCGAGGTAAGGTCGAACGTCCTGCTGAGCTTTACACTCGAACTCCGGCCAAGCCCCGATGCTTGACTCTCGTGCTAGGCTTGGGAAGCTTGGTCTCCCTGCCGAGGTATGGTCGAACGTCCTGCCGAGCCTTACACTCGAACTCCGGCCTAGCTCCCTTGCCTGACTCTCCTACTCGGCTTGGGAAGCTTTGTCTCCCTGCCGAGGTAAGGTCGAACGTCCTGCCGAGCCTTACACTCGAACTCCGGCCAAGCCCCCTTGCCTGAACCTACGAGGCTTGGGAAGCTTGGTCTCCCTGCTGAGGTAAGGTCGAACGTCCTGCCGAGCCTTTCACTCGAACTCCGGCCACGTCCCCTTGCCTGACCCTATTAGACTTGGGAAGTTTGGTCTCCCTGCCGAGGTAAGGTCGAACGTCCTGCCGAGCCTTACACACGAACTCCGGCCAAGCCCCCTTGCCTGACTCTCCTACTAGGCTTGGGAAGCTTGGTCTCCCTGCTGAGGTAAGGTCGAACGTCCTGCCGAGCCTTACACTCGAACTTCGGCCTAGCTCCATTGCCTGACTCTCCTACTTGGCTTGGGAAGCTTGGTCTCCCTGCCAAGGTAAGGTCGAACGTCCTGCCGAGCCTTACACTCGAACTCCGGCCAAGCCCCCTTGCCTGACTCTCCTACTAGGCTTGGGAAGCTTGGTCTCCCTGCCGAGGTAAGGTCGAACGTCCTGCTGAGCCTTTCAGTCGAACTCTGCCCAAGCCCCCTTGCCTAACTCTCCTACTAGGCTTGGGAAGCTTGGTCTCCCTGCCGAGGTAGAAGTCCAACGTCCTGCCAAGGCTTACACTCGAACTCCGGCCAAGCCCCCTTGCCTGACCCCACTAGGCTTGGGAAGCTTGGTCTCCCTGCCGAGGTAAGGTCGAACGTCCTGCCGAGCCTTACACTCGAACTCCTGCCAAGCCCCCTTGCCTGACTCTCCTACTAGCCTTGGGAAGCTTGGTCTCCCTGCTGAGGTAAGGTCGAACATCCTGCCGAGCCGTACACTCGAACTCCGGCCAAGCCCCCTTGCCTGACTCTCCTACTAGGCCTGGGAAACTTGGTCTCCCTGTCGAGGTAAGGTCGAACATCCTGCCGAGCCTTACACTCGAACTCCGGCCAAGCCCCCTTGCCTGACTCTCCTACTAGGCTTGGGAAGCTTGGTCTCCCTGCCGAGGTAAGGTCGAACGTCCTTCCGAGCCTTACACTTGATCTCCGGACAAACTCCCTTGCCTGACTCTCCTACTAGGCTTGGAAAGCTTGGTCTCCCTGCCGAGGTAAGGTCGAACGTCCTGCTGAGCTTTACACTCGAACTCCGGCCAAGCCCCCATGCTTGACTCTCGTGCTAAGCTTGGGAAGCTTGGTCTCCCTGCCGAGGTAAGGTCGAACGTCCTGCCGAGCCTTACACTCGAACTCCGGTCAAGCCCCCTTGACTGACCCTATTAGACTTGGGAAGCGTGGTCTCCCTGCTGAGGTAAGGTCGAACGTCCTGCCGAGCCGTACACTCGAACTCCGGCCAAGCCCCCTTGCCTGACCCTACGAGGCTTGGGAAGCTTGGTCTCCCTGCTGAGGTAAGGACGAACGTCCTGCCGAGCCTTACACTCGAACTCCGGTCAAGCCCCCTTGCCTGACCCTATTAGACTTGGGAAGCTTGGTCTCCCTGCCGAGGTAAGGTCGAACGTCCTGCCGAGCCTTACACTCGAACTCCGGCCAAGTTCCCTTGCCTGACCCTATTAGACTTGGGAAGCTTGGTCTCCCTGCCGAGGTAAGGTCGAACGTCCTGCCGAGCCTTACACTCGAACTCCGGCCAAGCCCCCTTGCCTGACTCTCCTACTAGGCTTGGGAAGCTTGATCTCCCTGCTGAGGTAAGGTCGAACGTCCTGCCGAGCCTTACACTCGAACTCTGGCCAAACTCCCTTGCCTGACTCTCCTACTAGGCTTGGGAAGCTTGGTCTCCCTGTCGAGGTAAGGTCGAACGTCCTGCCGAGCCTTACACTAGAACTCCGGCCAAGCCCCCTTGCCTGACTCTCCTACTAGGCTTGGGAAGCTTGGTCTCCCTGCCGAGGTAAGGTCGAACGTCCTTCCGAGCCTTACACTTGATCTCCGGACAAACTCCCTTGCCTGACTCTCCTACTAGGCTTGGAAAGCTTGGTCTCCCTGCCGAGGTAAGGTCGAAAGTCCTGCTGAGCTTTACACTCGAACTCCGGCCAAGCCCCGATGCTTGACTCTCGTGCTAGGCTTGGGAAGCTTGGTCTCCCTGCCGAGGTATGGTCGAACGTCCTGCCGAGCCTTACACTCGAACTCCGGCCAAGCCCCCTTGCCTGAACCTACGAGGCTTGGGAAGCTTGGTCTCCCCGCTGAGGTAAGGTCGAACGTCCTGCCGAGCCTTGCACTCGAACTCCGCCCAAGCCCCCTTGCCTGACTCTCCTACTCGGCTTGGGAAGCTTGGTCTCCCTGCCGAGGTAAGGTCGAACGTCCTGCCGAGCCTTACACTCGAACTCCGGCCAAGCCCCCTTGCCTGACTCTCCTACTCGGCTTGGGAAGCTTGGTCTCCCTGCCGAGGTAAGGTCGAACGTCCTGCCGAGCCTTACACTCGAACTCCGGCCTAGCTCCATTGCCTGACTCTCCTACTTGGCTTGGGAAGCTTGGTCTCCCTGCCAAGGTAAGGTCGAACGTCCTGCCGAGCCTTACACTCGAACTCCGGCCAAGCCCCCTTGCCTAACTCTCCTACTAGGCTTGGGAAGCTTGGTCTCCCTGCCGAGGTAGAAGTCGAACGTCCTGCCAAGGCTTACACTCGAACTCCGGCCAAGCCCCCTTGCCTGACCCCACTAGGCTTGGGAAGCTTGGTCTCCCTGCCGAGGTAAGGTCGAACGTCCTGCCGAGCCTTACACTCGAACTCCTGCCAAGCCCCCTTGCCTGACTCTCCTACTAGCCTTGGGAAGCTTGGTCTCCCTGCCGAGGTGAGGTCGAACGTCCTGCCAAGCCTTACACTTGAACGCCGGCCAAGCCCCCTTGCCTGACCCTATTAGAGTTGGGAAGCTTGGTCTCCCTGCTGAGGTAAGGTCGACTGTCCTGCCGAGCCTTGCACTCGAAATCCGGCCAAGCCCCCTTGCCTGACAGTCCTACTAGGCTTGGGAAGATTGGTCTCCCTGCCGAGGTAAGGTCGAACGTCCTGCCGAGCTTTACACTCGAACTCCGGCCAAGCCCCCTTGCCTGACTCTCCTACTAGGCCTGGGAAGCTTGGTCTCCCTGCCGAGGTAAGGTCGAACGTCCTTCCGAGCCTTACACTTGATCTCCGGACAAACTCCCTTGCCTGACTCTCCTACTAGGCTTGGAAAGCTTGGTCTCCCTGCCGAGGTAAGGTCGAACGTCCTGCTGAGCTTTACACTCGAACTCCGGCCAAGCCCCCATGCTTGACTCTCGTGCTAGGCTTGGGAAGCTTGGTCTCCCTGCCGAGGTAAGGTCGAACGTCCTGCCGAGCCTTACACTCGAACTCCGGCCAAGCCCCCTTGCCTGACTCTCCTACCAGGCTTGGGAAGCTTGGTCTCCCTGCTGAGGTAAGGTCGAACGTCCTGCCGAGCCTTACACTCGAACTCTGGCCTAGCTCCATTGCCTGACTCTCCTACTTGGCTTGGGAATCTTGGTCTCCCTGCCAAGGTAAGGTCGAACGCCCTGCCGAGCCTTACACTCGAACTCCGGCCAAGCCCCCTTGCCCGACTCTCCTACTAGGCTTGGGAAGCTTGGTCTCCCTGCCGAGGTAAGGTCGAACGTCCTGCCGAGCCTTTCACTCGAACTCCGCCCAAGCCCCCTTGCCTAACTCTCCTACTAGGCTTGGGAAGCTTGGTCTCCCTGCCGAGGTAGAAGTCGAACGTCCTGCCAGGGCTTAAACTCGAACTCCGGCCAAGCCCCCTTGCCTGACCCCACTAGGCTTGGGAAGCTTGGTCTCCCTGCCGAGCTAAGGTCGAACGTCCTGCCGAGCCTTACACTCGAACTCCGGACAAGCCCCTTTGCCTGACCCTACAAGGCTTGGGAAGCTTGGTCTCCCTGCCGAGGTAAGGTCGAACGTCCTGCCAAGCCTTACACACGAACTCAGGCCAAGTCCCCTTGCCTGACTCTCCTACTAGGCCTGGGAAGCTTGGTCTCCCTGCCGAGGTAAGGTCGAACATCCTGCCGAGCCTTACACTCGAACTCCGGCCAAGCCCCCTTGCCTGACTCTCCTACTAGGCTTGGGAAGCTTGGTCTCCCTGGCGAGGTAAGGTCGAACGTCCGACCGAGCCTTACACTCGAACTCCTTCCAAGCCCCCTTGCCTGACTCTCCTACTAGCCTTGGGAAGCTTGGTCTCCCTGCCGAGGTGAGGTCGAACGTCCTGACAAGCCTTACACTTGAACTCTAGCCAAGCCCCCTTGCCTGACTCTCCTACTAGGCTTGGGAAGATTGGTCTCCCTGCCGAGGTAAGGTCGAACGTCCTGCCGAGCTTTACACTCGAACTCCGGCCAAGCCCCCTTGCCTGACTCTCCTACTAGGCCTGGGAAGCTTGGTCTCCCTGTCGAGGTAAGGTCGAACGTCCTGCCGAGCCTTACACTAGAACTCCGGCCAAGCCCCCTTGCCTGACTCTCCTACTAGGCTTGGGAAGCTTGGTCTCCCTGCCGAGGTAAGGTCGAACGTCCTTCCGAGCCTTACACTCGAACTCCGGCCAAGCCCCGATGCTTGACTCTCGTGCTAGGCTTGGGAAGCTTGGTCTCCCTACCGAGGTATGGTCGAACGTCCTGCCGAGCCTTACACTCGAACTCCGGCCAAGCCCCCTTGCCTGAACCTACTAGGCTTGGGAAGCTTGGTCTCCCCGCTGAGGTAAGGTCGAAAGTCCTGCCGAGCCTTGCACTCGAACTCCGCCCAAGCCCCCTTGCCTGACTCTCCTACTCGGCTTGGGAAGCTTGGTCTCCCTGCCGAGGTAAGGTCGAACGTCCTGCCGAGCCTTACACTCGAACTCCGGCCAAGTCCCCTTGCCTGACCCTATTAGACTTGGGAAGTTTGGTCTCCCTGCCGAGGTAAGGTCGAACGTCCTGCCGAGCCTTACACTCGAACTCCGGCCAAGCCCCCTTGCCTGACTCTCCTACTAGGCTTGGGAAGCTTGGTCTCCCTGCTGAGGTAAGGTCGAACGTCCTGCCGAGCCTTACACTAGAACTCCGGGCTAGCTCCATTGCCTGACTCTCCTACTTGGCTTGGGAAGCTTGGTCTCCTTGCCAAGGTAAGGTCGAACGTCCTGCCGAGCCTTACACTCGAACTCCGGCCAAGCCCCCTTGCCTGACTCTCCTACTAGGCTTGGGAAGCTTGGTCTCCCTGCCGAGGTAAGGTCGAACGTCCTGCCGAGCCTTTCACTCGAACTCTGCCCAAGCCCCCTTGCCTAACTCTCCTAATAGGCTTGGGAAGCTTGGTCTCCCTGCCGAGGTAGAAGTCGAACGTCCTGCCAAGGCTTACACTCGAACTCCGGCCAAGCCCCCTTGCCTGACCCCACTAGGCTTGGGAAGCTTGGTCTCCCTGCCGAGGTAAGGTCGAACGTCCTGCCGAGCCTTACACTCGAACTCCTGCCAAGCCCCCTTGCCTGACTCTCCTACTAGCCTTGGGAAGCTTGGTCTCCCTGCCGAGGTAAGGTCGAATGTCCTGCCAAGCCTTACACTTGAACTCTGGCCAAGCCCCCTTGCCTGACTCTCCTACTAGGCTTGGGAAGATTGGTCTCCCTGCCGAGGTAAGGTCGAACGTCCTGCCGAGCTTTACACTCGAACTCCGGCCAAGCCCCCTTGCCTGACTCTCCTACTAGGCCTGGGAAACTTGGTCTCCCTGTCGAGGTAAGGTCGAACATCCTGCCGAGCCTTACACTCGAACTCCGGCCAAGCCCCCTTGCCTGACTCTCCTACTAGGCTTGGGAAGCTTGGTCTCCCTGCCGAGGTAAGGTCGAACGTCCTTCCGAGCCTTACACTTGATCTCCGGACAAACTCCCTTGCCTGACTCTCCTACTAGGCTTGGAAAGCTTGGTCGCCCTGCCGAGGTAAGGTCGAACATCCTGCTGAGCTTTACACTCGAACTCCGGCCAAGGCCCCATGCTTGACTCTCGTGCTAGGCTTGGGAAGCTTGGTCTCCCTGCCGAGGTAAGGTCGAACGTCCTGCCGAGCCTTACACTCGAACTCCGGTCAAGCCCCCTTGACTGACCCTATTAGACTTGGGAAGCGTGGTCTCCCTACTGAGGTAAGGTCGAACGTCCTGCCGAGCTTTACACTTGAACTCCGGCCAAGCTCCCTTGCCTGACCCTACGAGGCTTGGGAAGCTTGGTCTCCCTGCTGAGGTAAGGTCGAACGTCCTGCCGAGCCTTACACTCGAACTCCGGTCAAGCCCCCTTGCCTGACCCTATTAGACTTGGGAAGCTTGGTCTCCCTGCCGAGGTAAGGTCGAACGTCCTGCCGAGCCTTACACTCGAACTCCGGCCAAGTTCCCTTGTCTGACCCTATTAGACTTGGGAAGCTTGGTCTCCCTGCCGAGGTAAGGTCGAACGTCCTGCCGAGCCTTACACTCGAACTCCGGCCAAGCCCCTTTGCCTGACTCTCCTACTAGGCTTGGGAAGCTTGATCTCCCTGCTGAGGTAAGGTCGAACGTCCTGCCGAGCCTTACACTCGAACTCTGGCCTAGCTCCATTGCCTGACTCTCCTACTTGGCTTGGGAAGCTTGGTCTCCCTGCCAAGGTAAGGTCGAACGTCCTGCCGAGCCTTACACTCGAACTCCGGCCAAGCCCCCTTGCCTGACTCTCCTACTAGGCTTGGGAAGCTTGGTCTCCCTGCCGAGGTGAGGTCGAACGTCCTGCCAAGCCTTACACTTGAACTCTGGCCAAGCCCCCTTGCCTGACTCTCCTACTAGGCTTGGGAAGCTTGGTCTCCCTGCCGAGGTAGAAGTCGAATGTCCTGCCAGGGCTTACACTCGAACTCCGGCCAAGCCCCCTTGCCTGACCCCACTAGGCTTGGGAAGCTTGGTCTCCCTGCCGAGCTAAGGTCGAACGTCCTGCCGAGCCTTACACTCGAACTCCGGCCAAGCCCCTTTGCCTGACCCTACAAGGCTTGGGAAGCGTGGTCTCCCTTCCGAGGTAAGTTCGAACGTCCTGCCAAGCCTTACACTCGAACTCAGGCCAAGCCCCCTTGCCTGACCCCACTAGGCTTGGGAAGATTGGTCTCCCTGCCGAGGTAAGGTCGAACGTCCTGCCAAGCCTTACACTCGAACTCCGGCCAAGCCCCCTTGCCTGACTCTCCTACTAGGCCTGGGAAACTTGGTCTCCCTGTCGAGGTAAGGTCGAACATCCTGCCGAGCCTTACACTCGAACTCCGGCCAAGCCCCCTTGCCTGACTCTCCTACTAGGCTTGGGAAGCTTGGTCTCCCTGCCGAGGTAAGGTCGAACGTCCTTCCGAGCCTTACACTTGATCTCCGGACAAACTCCCTTGCCTGATTCTCCTACTAGGTTTGGAAAGCTTGGTCTCCCTGCCGAGGTAAGGTCGAACGTCCTGCTGAGCTTTACATTCGAACTCCGGCCAAGCCCCCATGCTTGACTCTCGTGCTAGGCTTGGGAAGCTTGGTCTCCCTGCCGAGGTAAGGTCGAACGTCCTGCCGAGCCTTACACTCGAACTCCGGTCAAGCCCCCTTGCCTGACCCAATTAGACTTGGGAAGCGTGGTCTCCCTGCTGAGGTAAGGTCGAACGTCCTGCCGAGCCGTACACTCGAACTCCGGCCAAGCCCCTTTGCCTGACCCTACGAGGCTTGGGAAGCTTGGTCTCCCTGCTGAGGTAAGGTCGAACGTCCTGCCGAGCCTTACACTCGAACTCCGGTCAAGCCCCCTTGCCTGACCCTATTAGACTTGGGAAGCTTGGTCTCCCTGCCGAGGTAAGGTCGAACGTCCTGCCGAGCCTTACACTCGAACTCCAGCCAAGTCCCCTTGCCTGACCCTATTAGTCTTGGGAAGCTTGGTCTCCCTGCCGAGGTAAGGTCGAACATCCTGCCGAGCCTTACACTCGAACTCCGGCCAAGCCCCCTTGCCTGACTCTCCTACTAGGCTTGGGAAGCTTGGTCTCCCTGCTGAGGTAAGGTCGAACGTCCTGCCGAGCCTTACACTCGAACTCTGGCCTAGCTCCATTGCCTGACTCTCCTACTTGGCTTGGGAAGCTTGGTCTCCCTGCCAAGGTAAGGTCGAACGTCCTGCCGAGCCTTACACTCGAACTCCGGCCAAGCCCCCTTGCCTGACTCTCCTACTAGGCTTGGGAAGCTTGGTCTCCCTGCCGAGGTAAGGTCGAACGTCCTGCCGAGACTTTCACTCGAACTCCGCCCAAGCCCCCTTGCCTATCTCTCCTACTAGGCTTGGGAAGCTTGGTCTCCCTGCCGAGGTAGATGTCGAACGTCCTGCCAGGGCTTACACTCGAACTCCGGCCAAGCCCCCTTGCCTGACCCCACTAGGCTTGGGAAGCTTGGTCTCCCTGCCGAGCTAAGGTAGAAAGTCCTGCCGAGCCTTACGCTCGAACTCCGGCCAAGCCCCTTTGCCTGTCCCTACAAGGCTTGGGAAGCGTGGTCTCCCTGCCGAGGTAAGGTCGAACGTCCTGCCAAGCCTTACACTCGAACTCAGGCCAAGTCCCCTTGCCTGACTCTCCTACTAGGCCTGGGAATCTTGGTCTCCCTGCCGACGTATGGTCGAACGTCCTGCCGAGTCTTACACTCGAACTCCTGCCAAGCCCCCTTGCCTGACTCTCCTACTAGCCTTGGGAAGCTTGGTCTCCCTGCCGAGGTAAGGTCGAACGTCCTGCCGAGCCTTACACTCGAACTCCGGCCAAGCCCCCTTGCCTGAACCTACGAGGCTTGGGAAGCTTGGTCTCCCTGCTGAGGTAAGGTCGGAAGTCCTGCCGAACCTTACACTCGAACTCCGCCCAAGCCCCCTTGCCTGACTCTCCTACTCGGCTTGGGAAGCTTGGTCTCCCTGCCGAGGTAAGGTCGAACGTCCTGCCAAGCCTTACACTCGAACTCCGGCCAGGTACCTTTGCCTGACCCTATTAGGCTTGGGAAGTTTGGTCTCCCTGCCGAGGTAAGGTCGAACGTCCTGCCGAGCCTTACACTCGAACTCCGGCCAAGCCCCCTTGCCTGACTCTCCTACTCGGCTTGGGAAGCTTGGTCTCCCTGCTGAGGTAAGGTCGAACGTCCTGCCGAGCCTTTCTCTCGAACTCTGCCCAAGCCCCCTTGCCTAACTCTCCTACTAGGTTTGGGAAGCTTGGTCTCCCTGCCGAGGTAGAAGTCGAACGTCCTGCCAAGGCTTACACTCGAACTCCGGCCAAGCCCCTTTGCCTGACCCTACTAGGCTTGGGAAGCTTGGTCTCCCTGCCGAGGTAAGGTCGAACGTCCTGCCAAGCCTTACACTCGAACTCAGGCCAAGTCCCCTTGCCTGACTCTCCTACTAGGCCTGGGAAGCTTGGTCTCCCTGCCGAGGTAAGGTTGAACGTCCTGCCGAGCCTTACACTCGAACTCCGGCCAAGCCCCCTTGCCTGACTCTCCTACTAGGCTTGGGAAGCTTGGTCTCCCTGCCGAGGTAAGGTCGAACGTCCGACCGAGCCTTACACTCGAACTCCTGCCAAGCCCCCTTGCCTGACTCTCCTACTAGCCTTGGGAAGCTTGGTCTCTCTGCCGAGGTGAGGTCGAACGTCCTGCCAAGCCTTACACTTGAACTCTGGCCAAGCCCCCTTGCCTGACTCTCCTACTAGGCTTGGGAAGATTGGTCTCCCTGCCGAGGTAAGGTCGAACGTCCTGCCGAGCCTTACACTCGAACTCCGGCCAAGCCCCCTTGCCTGACTCTCCTACTAGGCCTGGGAAGCTTGGTCTCCCTGCCGAGGTAAGGTCGAACGTCCTGCCGAGCCTTACACTCGAACTCCGGCCAAGCCCCCTTGCCTGACTCTCCTACTAGGCTTGGGAAGCTTGGTCTCCCTGCCGAGGTAAGGTCGAACGTCCTTCCGAGCCTTACACTTGATCTCCGGACAAACTCCCTTGCCTGACTCTCCTACTAGGCTTGGAAAGCTTGGTCTCCCTGCCGAGGTAAGGTCGAACGTCCTGCTGAGCTTTACACTCGAACTCCGGCCAAGCCCCCATGCTTGACTCTCGTGCTAGGCTTGGGAAGCTTGGTCTCCCTGCCGAGGTAAGGTCGAACGTCCTGCCGAGCCTTACACTCGAACTCCGGTCAAGCCCCCTTGCCTGACCCTATTAGATTTGGGAAGCGTGGTCTCCCTGCTGAGGTAAGGTCGAACGTCCTGCCGAACCGTACGCTCGAACTCCGGCCAAGCCCACTTGCCTGACTCTCCAACTAGGCTTGGGAGTCTTGGTCTCCCGGCCGAGGTATGGTCGAACGTCCTGCCGAGTCTTACACTCGAACTCCTGCCAAGCCCCCTTGCCTGACTCTCCTACTAGCCTTGGGAAGCTTGGTCTCCCTGCCGAGGTAAGGTCGAACGTCCTGCCGAGCCTTACACTCGAACTCCGGCCAAGCCCCCTTGCCTGAACCTACGAGGCTTGGGAAGCTTGGTCTCCCTGCTGAGGTAAGGTCGGAAGTCCTGCCGAGCCTTACACTCGAACTCCGCCCAAGCCCCCTTGCCTGACTCTCCTACTCGGCTTGGGAAGCTTGGTCTCCCTGCCGAGGTAAGGTCGAACGTCCTACCAAGCCTTACACTCGAACTCCGGCCAAGTACCTTTGCCTGACCCTATTAGACTTGGGAAGTTTGGTCTCCCTGCCGAGGTAAGGTCGAACGTCCTGCCGAGCCTTACACTCGAACTCCGGCCAAGCCCCCTTGCCTGACTCTCCTACTAGGCTTGGGAAGCTTGGTCTCCCTGCTGAGGTAAGGTCGAACGTCCTGCCGAGCCTGACACTCGAACTCCGGCCTAGCTCCATTGCCTGACTCTCCTACTTGGCTTGGGAAGCTTGGTCTCCCTGCCAAGGTAAGGTCGAACGTCCTGCCGAGCCTTACACTCGAACTCCGGCCAAGCCCCCTTGCCTGACTCTCCTACTAGGCTTGGGAAGCTTGGTCTCCCTGCCGAGGTAAGGTCGAACGTCCTGCCGAGCCTTACACTCGAACTCTGCCCAAGCCCCCTTGCCTAACTCTCCTACTAGGCTTGGGAAGCTTGGTCTCCCTGCCGAGGTAGAAGTCGAACGTCCTGCAAAGGCTTACACTCGAACTCCGGCCAAGCCCCCTTGCCTGATGCCACTAGGCTTGGGAAGCTTGGTCTCCCTGCCGAGCTAAGGTCGAACGTCCTGCCGAGCCTTACACTCGAACTCCGGCCAAGCCCCTTTGCCTGACCCTACTAGGCCTGGGAAGCTTGGTCTCCCTGCCGAGGTAAGGTCGAACGTCCTGCCAAGCCTTACACTCGAACTCAGGCCAAGTCCCCTTGCCTGACTCTCCTACTAGGCCTGGGAAGCTTGGTCTCCCTGCTGAGGTAAGGTCGAACGTCCTGCCGAGCCTTACACTCGAACTCCGGCCAAGCCCCCTTGCCTGACTCTCCTACTAGGCTTGGGAAGCTTGGTCTCCCTGCCGAGGTAAGGTCGAACGTCCGACCGAGCCTTACACTCGAACTCCTGCCAAGCCCCCTTGTCTGACTCTCCTACTAGCCTTGGGAAGCTTGGTCTCCCTGCCGAGGTGAGGTCGAACGTCCTGCCAAGCCTTACACTTGAACTCCGGCCAAGCCCCCTTGCCTGACTCTCCTACTAGGCTTGGGAAGATTGGTCTCCCTGCCGAGGTAAGGTCGAACGTCCTGCCGAGCTTTACACTCGAACTCCAGCCAAGCCCCCTTGCCTGACTCTCCTACTAGGCCTGGGAAGCTTGGTCTCCCTGCCGAGGTAAGGTCGAACGTCCTGCCGAGCCTTACACTCGAACTCCGGTCAAGCCCCCTTGCCTGACCCTATTAGACTTGGGAAGCGTGGTCTCCCTGCTGAGGTAAGGTCGAACGTCCTGCCGAGCCGTACACTCGAACTCCGGCCAAGCCCCCTTCCCTGACTCTCCAACTAGGCTTGGGAGTCTTGGTCTCCCTGCCGAGGTATGGTCGAACGTCCTGCCGAGCCTTACACTCGAACTCCGGCCTAGCTCCCTTGCCTGACTCACCGACTCGGCTTGGGAAGCTTGGTCTCCCTGCCGAGGTAAGGTCGAACGTCCTGCCGAGCCTTACACTCGAACTCCGGTCAAGCCCCCTTGCCTGACCCTATTAGACTTGGGAAGCGTGGTCTCCCTGCTGAGGTAAGGTCGAACGTCCTGCCGAGCCGTACACTCGAACACCGGCCAAGCCCCCTTCCCTGACTCTCCAACTAGGCCTGGGAAGCTTGGTCTCCCTGTCGAGGTAAGGTCGAACGTCCTGCCGAGCCTTACACTCGAACTCCGGCCAAGCCCCCTTGCCTGACCCTACTAGGCTTGGGAAGCTTGGTCTCCCTGCCGAGGTAAGGTCGAACGTCCTGCCGAGCCTTACACTCGAACTCAGGCAAAGTCCCCTTGCCTGACTCTCCTACTAGGCCTGGGAAGCTTGGTCTCCCTGCCGAGGTAAGGTCGAACGTCCTGCCGAGCCGTACACTCGAACTCCGGCCAAGCCCTCTTGCCTGACTCTCCTACTAGGCTTGGGAAGCTTGGTCTCCCTGCCGAGGTAAGGTCGAACGTCCTTCCGAGCCTTTCACTCGAACTCCGCCCAAGCCCCCTTGCCTAACTCTCCTACTAGGCTTGGGAAGCTTGGTCTCCCTGCCGAGGTAGAAGTCGAACGTCCTGCCAAGGCTTACACTCGAACTCCGGCCAAGCCCCCTTGCCTGACCCCACTAGGCTTGGGAAGCTTGGTCTCCCTGCCGAGCTAAGGTCGAACGTCCTGCCGAGCCTTACACTCGAACTCCGGCCAAGCCCCCTTGCCTGACTCTCGTGCTCAGCTTGGGAAGATTGGTCTCCCTGCCGAGGTAAGGTCGAACGTCCTGCCGAGCCTTACATTCGAACTCCTGCCAAGCCCCCTTGCCTGACTCTCCTACTAGCCTTGGGAAGCTTGGTCTCCCTGCCGAGGTAAGGTCGAACGTCCTGCCGAGCCTTACACTCGAACTCCGGCCAAGTCCCCTTGCCTGACCCTATTAGACTTGGGAAGCTTGGTCTCCCTGCCGAGGTAAGGTTGAACGTCCCGCCGAGCCTTACACTCGAACTCCGGCCAAGCCCCCTTGCCTGACTCTCCTGCTAGGCTTGGGAAGCTTGATCTCCCTGCTGAGGTAAGGTCGAACGTCCTGCCGAGCCTTACACTCGAACTCTGGCCTAGCTCCATTTCCTGACTCTCCTACTTGGCTTGGGAAGCTTGGTCTCCCTGCCGAGGTAAGGTCGAACGTCCTGCCGAGCTTTACACTCGAACTCCGGCCAAGCCCCCTTGCCTGACTCTCCTACTAGGCCTGGGAAGCTTGGTCTCCCTGTCGAGGTAAGGTCGAACGTCCTGCCGAGCCTTACACTCGAACTCCGGCCAAGCCCCCTTGCCTGACTCTCCTACTAGGCTTGGGAAGCTTGGTCTCCCTGCCGAGGTAAGTTCGAACGTCCTGCCGAGCCGTACACTCGAACTCCGGCCAAGTCCCCTTGCCTGACCCTATTAGACTTGGGAAGCTTGGTCTCCCTGCCGAGGTAAGGTCGAACGTCCTGCCGAGCCTTATACTCGAACTCCGGCCAAGCCCCCTTGCCTGACTCTCCTACTAGGCTTGGGAAGCTTGATCTCCCTGCTGAGGTAAGGTCGAACGTCCTGCCGAGCCTTACACTCGAACTCTAGCCTAGCTCCATTGCCTGACTCTCCTACTTGACTTGGGAAGCTTGGTCTCCCTGCCAAGGTAAGGTCGAACGTCCTGCCGAGCCTTACACTCGAACTCCGGCCAAGCCCCCTTGCCTGACTCTCCTACTAGGCTTGGGAAGATTGGTCTCCCTGCCGAGGTAAGGTCGAACGTCCTGCCGAGCCTTTCACTCGAACTCCGCCCAAGCCCCCTTGCCTAACTCTCCTACTAGGCTTGGGAAGCTTGGTCTCCCTGCCGAGGTAGAAGTCGAACGTCCTGCCAGGGCTTACACTCGAACTCCGGCCAAGCCCCCTTGCCTGACCCCACTAGGCTTGGGAAGCCTGGTCTCCCTGCCGAGCTAAGGTCGAACGTCCTGCCGAGCCTTACACTCGAACTCCAGCCAAGCCCCTTTGCCTGACCCTACAAGGCTTGGGAAGCTTGGTCTCCCTGCCGAGGTAAGGTCGAACGTCCTGCCAAGCCTTACACTCGAACTCAGGCCAAGCCCCCTTGCCTGACCCCACTAGGCTTGGGAAGATTGGTCTCCCTGCCGAGGTAAGGTCGAACGTCCTGCCAAGACTTACACTCGAACTCCGGGCAAGCCCCCTTGCCTGACTCTCCTACTAGGCCTGGGAAACTTGGTCTCCCTGTCGAGGTAAGGTCGAACATCCTGCCGAGCCTTACACTCGAACTCCGGCCAAGCCCCCTTGCCTGACTCTCCTACTAGGCTTGGAAAGCTTGGTCTCCCTGCCGAGGTAAGGTCGAACGTCCTGCCGAGCCTTACACTCAAACTCCGGTCAAGCCCCCTTGCCTGACCCTATTAGACTTGGGAAGCGTGGTCTCCCTGCTGAGGTAAGGTCGAACGTCCTGCCGAGCCGTACACTCGAACTCCGGCCAAGCCCCCTTGCCTGACCCTACGAGGCTTGGGAAGCTTGGTCTCCCTGCTGAGGTAAGGTCGAACGTCCTGCCGAGCCTTACACTCGAACTCCGGTCAAGCCCCCTTGCCTGACCCTATTAGACTTGGGAAGCTTGGTCTCCCTGCCGAGGTAAGGTCAAACGTCCTGCCGAGCCTTACACTCGAACTCCGGCCAAGTCCCCTTGCCTGACCCTATTAGACTTGGGAAGCTTTGTCTCCCTGCCGAGGTAAGGTCGAACGTCCTGCCGAGCCTTACACTCGAACTCCGGCCAAGCCCCCTTGCCTGACTCTCCTACTAGGCTTGGGAAGCTTGGTCTCCCTGCCGAGGTAAGGTCGAACGTCCTGCCGAGACTTTCACTCGAACTCCGCCCAAGCCCCCTTGCCTATCTCTCCTACTAGGCTTGGGAAGCTTGGTCTCCCTGCCGAGGTAGATGTCGAACGTCCTGCCAGGGCTTACACACGAACTCCGGCCAAGCCCCCTTGCCTGACCCCACTAGGCTTGGGAAGCTTGGTCTCCCTGCCGAGCTAAGGTCGAAAGTCCTGCCGAGCCTTACACTCGAACTCCGGCCAAGCCCCTTTGCCTGTCCCTACAAGGCTTGGGAAGCGTGGTCTCCCTGCCGAGGTAAGGTCGAACGTCCTGCCAAGCCTTACACTCGAACTCAGGCCAAGTCCCCTTGCCTGACTCTCCTACTAGGCCTGGGAAGCTTGGTCTCCCTGCCGAGGTAAGGTCGAACGTCCTGCCGAGCCTTACACTCGAACTCCGGCCAAGCCCCCTTGCCTGACTCTCCTACTAGGCTTGGGAAGCTTGGTCTCCCTGCCGAGGTAAGGTCGAACGTCCGACCGAGCCTTACACTCGAACTCCTGCCAAGCCCCCTTGCCTGACTCTCCTACTAGCCTTGGGAAGCTTGGTCTCCCTGCCGAGGTGAGGTCGAACGTCCTGCCAAGCCTTACACTTGAACTCTGGCCAAGCCCCCTTGCCTGACTCTCCTACTAGGCTTGGGAAGATTGGTCTCCCTGCCGAGGTAAGGTCGAACGTCCTGCCGAGCTTTACACTCGAACTCCGGCCAAGCCCCCTTGCCTGACTCTCCTACTAGGCCTGGGAAGCTTGGTCCCCCTGTCGAGGTAAGGTCGAACGTCCTGCCGAGCCTTACACTCGAACTCCGGCCAAGCCCCCTTGCCTGACTCTCCTACTAGGCTTGGGAAGCTTGGTCTCCCTGCCGAGGTAAGGTCGAACGCCCTTCCGAGCCTTACACTTGATCTCCGGACAAACTCCCTTGCCTGACTCTCCTACTAGGCTTGGAAAGCTTGGTCTCCCTGCCGAGGTAAGGTCGAACGTCCTGCTGAGCTTTACACTCGAACTCCGGCCAAGCCCCCATGCTTGACTCTCGTGCTAGGCTTGGGAAGCTTGGTCTCCCTGCCGAGGTAAGGTCGAACGTCCTGCCGAGCCTTACATTCGAACTCCGGTCAAGCCCCCTTGCCTGACCCTATTAGATTTGGGAAGCGTGGTCTCCCTGCTGAGGTAAGGTCGAACGTCCTGCCGAACCGTACGCTCGAACTCCGGCCAAGCCCACTTACCTGACTCTACAACTAGGCTTGGGAGTCTTGGTCTCCCTGCCGAGGTATGGTCGAACGTCCTGCCGAGTCTTGCACTCGAACTCCTGGCAAGCCCCCTTGCCTGACTCTCCTACTAGCCTTGGGAAGCTTGGTCTCCCTGCCGAGGTAAGGTCGAACGTCCTGCCGAGCCTTGCACTCGAACTCCGCCCAAGCCCCCTTGCCTGAACCTACGAGGCTTGGGAAGCTTGGTCTCCCTGCTGAGGTAAGGTCGAACGTCCTGCCGAGCCTTACACTCGAACACCGCCCAAGCCCCCTTGCCTGACTCTCCTACTCGGCTTGGGAAGCTTGGTCTCCCTGGCGAGGTAAGGTCGAACGTCCTGCCAAGCCTTACACTCGAACTCCGGCCAAGCCCCCTTGCCTGACTCTCCTACTAGGCCTGGGAAACTTGGTCTCCCTGTCGAGGTAAGGTCGAACATCCTGCCGAGCCTTACACTCGAACTCCGGCCAAGCCCCCTTGCCTGACTCTCCTACTAGGCTTGGGAAGCTTGGTCTCCCTGCCAAGGTAAGGTCGAACGTCCTTCCGAGCCTTACACTTGATCTCCGGACAAACTCCCTTGCCTGACTCACCTACTAGGCTTGGAAAGCTTGGTCTCCCTGCCGAGGTAAGGTCGAACGTCCTGCTGAGCTTTACATTCGAACTCCGGCCAAGCCCCCATGCTTGACTCTCGTGCTAGGCTTGGGAAGCTTGGTCTCCCTGCCGAGGTAAGGTCGAACGTCCTGCCGAGCCTTACACTCGAACTCCGGTCAAGCCCCCTTGCCTGACCCTATTAGACTTGGGAAGCGTGGTCTCCCTGCTGAGGTAAGGTCGAACGTCCTGCCGAGCCGTACACTCGAACTCCGGCCAAGCCCCCTTGCCTGACCCTACGAGGCTTGGGAAGCTTGGTCTCCCTGCTGAGGTAAGGTCGAACGTCCTGCCGAGCCTTACACTCGAACTCCGGTCAAGCCCCCTTGCCTGACACTATTAGACTTGGGAAGCTTGGTCTCCCTGCCGAGGTAAGGTCGAACTTCCTGCCGAGCCTTACACTCGAACTCCGGCCAAGTCCCCTTGCCTGACCCTATTAGACTTGGGAAGCTTTGTCTCCCTGCCGAGGTAAGGTCGAACGTCCTGCCGAGCCTTACACTCGAACTCCGGCCAAGCCCCCTTGCCTGACTCTCCTACTAGGCTTGGGAAGCTTGGTCTCCCTGCTGAGGTAAGGTCGAACGTCCTGCCGAGCCTTACACTCGAACTCTGGCCTGGCTCCATTGCCTGACTCTCCTACTTGGCTTGGGAAGCTTGGTCTCCCTGCCAAGGTAAGGTCGAACGCCCTGCCGAGCCTTACACTCGAACTCCGGCCAAGCCCCCTTGCCTGACTCTCCTACTAGGCTTGGGAAGCTTGGACTCCCTGCCGAGGTAAGGTCGAACGTCCTGCCGAGACTTTCACTCGAACTCCGCCCAAGCCCCCTTGCCTATCTCTCCTACTAGGCTTGGGAAGCTTGGTCTCCCTGCCGAGGTAGATGTCGAACGTCCTGCCAGGGCTTACACACGAACTCCGGCCAAGCCCCCTTGCCTGACCCCACTAGGCTCGGGAAGCTTGGTCTCCCTGCCGAGCTAAGGTCGAAAGTCCTGCCGAGCCTTACACTCGAACTCCGGCCAAGCCCCCATGCTTGACTATCGTGCTAGGCTTGGGAAGCTTGGTCTCCCTGCCGAGGTAAGGTCGAACGTCCTGCCGAGCCTTACACTCGAACTCCGGTCAAGCCCCCTTACCTGACCCTATTACATTTGGGAAGCGTGGTCTCCCTGCTGAGGTAAGGTCGAACGTCCTGCCGAACCATACGCTCGAACTCCGGCCAAGCCCACTTGCCTGACTCTCCAGCTAGGCTTGGGAGTCTTGGTCTCCCTGCCGAGGTATGGTCGAACGTCCTGCCGAGTCTTACACTCGAACTCCTGCCAAGCCCCCTTGCCTGACTCTCCTACTAGCCTTGGGAAGCTTGGTCTCCCTGCCGAGGTAAGGTCGAACGTCCTGCCGAGACTTTCACTCGAACTCCGCCCAAGCCCCCTTGCCTATCTCTCCTACTAGGCTTGGGAAGCTTGGTCTCCCTGCCGAGGTAGATGTCGAACGTCCTGCCAGGGCTTACACTCGAACTCCGGCCAAGCCCCCTTGCCTGACCCCACTAGGCTTGGGAAGCTTGGTCTCCCTGCCGAGCTAAGGTCGAAAGTCCTGCCGAGCCTTACACTCGAACTCCGGCCAAGCCCCTTTGCCTGTCCCTACAAGGCTTGGGAAGCGTGGTCTCCCTGCCGAGGTAAGGTCGAACGTCCTGCCAAGCCTTACACTCGAACTCAGGCCAAGTCCCCTTGCCTGACTCTCCTACTAGGCCTGGGAATCTTGGTCTCCCTGCCGACGTATGGTCGAACGTCCTGCCGAGTCTTACACTCGAACTCCTGCCAAGCCCCCTTGCCTGACTCTCCTACTAGCCTTGGGAAGCTTGGTCTCCCTGCCGAGGTAAGGTCGAACGTCCTGCCGAGCCTTACACTCGAACTCCGGCCAAGCCCCCTTGCCTGAACCTACGAGGCTTGGGAAGCTTGGTCTCCCTGCTGAGGTAAGGTCGGAAGTCCTGCCGAACCTTACACTCGAACTCCGCACAAGCCCCCTTGCCTGACTCTCCTACTCGGCTTGGGAAGCTTGGTCTCCCTGCCGAGGTAAGGTCGAACGTCCTGCCAAGCCTTACACTCGAACTCCGGCCAGGTACCTTTGCCTGACCCTATTAGGCTTGGGAAGTTTGGTCTCCCTGCCGAGGTAAGGTCGAACGTCCTGCCGAGCCTTACACTCGAACTCCGGCCAAGCCCCCTTGCCTGACTCTCCTACTTGGCTTGGGAAGCTTGGTCTCCCTGCTGAGGTAAGGTCGAACGTCCTGCCGAGCCTTTCTCTCGAACTCTGCCCAAGCCCCCTTGCCTAACACTCCTACTAGGTTTGGGAAGCTTGGTCTCCCTGCCGAGGTAGAAGTCGAACGTCCTGCCAAGGCTTACACTCGAACTCCGGCCAAGCCCCTTTGCCTGACCCTACTAGGCTTGGGAAGCTTGGTCTCCCTGCCGAGGTAAGGTCGAACGTCCTGCCAAGCCTTACACTCGAACTCAGGCCAAGTCCCCTTGCCTGACTCTCCTACTAGGCCTGGGAAGCTTGGTCTCCCTGCCGAGGTAAGGTTGAACGTCCTGCCGAGCCTTACACTCGAACTCCGGCCAAGCCCCCTTGCCTGACTCTCCTACTAGGCTTGGGAAGCTTGGTCTCCCTGCCGAGGTAAGGTCGAACGTCCGACCGAGCCTTACACTCGAACTCCTGCCAAGCCCCCTTGCCTGACTCTCCTACTAGCCTTGGGAAGCTTGGTCTCTCTGCCGAGGTGAGGTCGAACGTCCTGCCAAGCCTTACACTTGAACTCTGGCCAAGCCCCCTTGCCTGACTCTCCTACTAGGCTTGGGAAGATTGGTCTCCCTGCCGAGGTAAGGTCGAACGTCCTGCCGAGCCTTACACTCGAACTCCGGCCAAGCCCCCTTGCCTGACTCTCCTACTAGGCCTGGGAAGCTTGGTCTCCCTGCCGAGGTAAGGTCGAACGTCCTGCCGAGCCTTACACTCGAACTCCGGCCAAGCCCCCTTGCCTGACTCTCCTACTAGGCTTGGGAAGCTTGGTCTCCCTGCCGAGGTAAGGTCGAACGTCCTTCCGAGCCTTACACTTGATCTCCGGACAAACTCCCTTGCCTGACTCTCCTACTAGGCTTGGGAAGCTTGGTCTCCCTGCCGAGGTAAGGTCGAACGTCCTGCCGAGCCTTACACTCGAACTCCGGCCAAGCCCCCTTGCCTGAACCTACGAGGCTTGGGAAGCTTGGTCTCCCTGCTGAGGTAAGGTCGGAAGTCCTGCCGAGCCTTACACTCGAACTCCGCCCAAGCCCCCTTGCCTGACTCTCCTACTCGGCTTGGGAAGCTTGGTCTCCCTGCCGAGGTAAGGTCGAACGTCCTGCCAAGCCTTACACTCGAACTCCGGCCAAGTACCTTTGCCTGACCCTATTAGACTTGGGAAGTTTGGTCTCCCTGCCGAGGTAAGGTCGAACGTCCTGCCGAGCCTTACACTCGAACTCCGGCCAAGCCCCCTTGCCTGACTCTCCTACTTGGCTTGGGAAGCTTGGTCTCCCTGCCAAGGTAAGGTCGAACGTCCTGCCGAGCCTTACACTCGAACTCCGGCCAAGCCCCCTTGCCTGATTCTCCTACTAGGCTTGGGAAGCTTGGTCTCCCTGCCGAGGTAAGGTCGAACGTCCTGCCGAGCCTTTCTCTCGAACTCTGCCCAAGCCCCCTTGCCTAACTCTCCTACTAGGCTTGGGAAGCTTGGTCTCCCTGCCGAGGTAGAAGTCGAACGTCCTGCAAAGGCTTACACTCGAACTCCGGCCAAGCCCCCTTGCCTGATGCCACTAGGCTTGGGAAGCTTGGTCTCCCTGCCGAGCTAAGGTCGAACGTCCTGCCGAGCCTTACACTCGAACTCCGGCCAAGCCCCTTTGCCTGACCCTACTAGGCCTGGGAAGCTTGGTCTCCCTGCCGAGGTAAGGTCGAACGTCCTGCCAAGCCTTACACTCGAACTCAGGCCAAGTCCCCTTGCCTGACTCTCCTACTAGGCCTGGGAAGCTTGGTCTCCCTGCTGAGGTAAGGTCGAACGTCCTGCCGAGCCTTACACTCGAACTCCGGCCAAGCCCCCTTGCCTGACTCTCCTACTAGGCTTGGGAAGCTTGGTCTCCCTGCCGAGGTAAGGTCGAACGTCCGACCGAGCCTTACACTCGAACTCCTGCCAAGCCCCCTTGTCTGACTCTCCTACTAGCCTTGGGAAGCTTGGTCTCCCTGCCGAGGTGAGGTCGAACGTCCTGCCAAGCCTTACACTTGAACTCCGGCCAAGCCCCCTTGCCTGACTCTCCTACTAGGCTTGGGAAGATTGGTCTCCCTGCCGAGGTAAGGTCGAACGTCCTGCCGAGCTTTACACTCGAACTCCAGCCAAGCCCCCTTGCCTGACTCTCCTACTAGGCCTGGGAAGCTTGGTCTCCCTGTCGAGGTAAGGTCGAACATCCTGCCGAGCCTTACACTCGAACTCCGGCCAAGCCCCCTTGCCTGACTCTCCTACTAGGCTTGGGAAGCTTGGTCTCCCTGCCGAGGTAAGGTCGAACGTCCTGCTGAGCTTTACACTCGAACTCCGGCCAAGCCCCCATGCTTGACTCTCGTGCTAGGCTTGGGAAGCTTGGTCTCCCTGCCGAGGTAAGGTCGAACGTCCTGCCGAGCCTTACACTCGAACTCCGGTCAAGCCCCCTTGCCTGCCCCTATTAGACTTGGGAAGCGTGGTCTCCCTGCTGAGGTAAGGTCGAACGTCCGGCCGAGCCGTACACTCGAACTCCGGCCAAGCCCCCTTCCCTGACTCTCCAACTAGGCTTGGGAGTCTTGGTCTCCCTGCCGAGGTATGGTCGAACGTCCTGCCGAGCCTTACACTCGAACTCCGGCCTAGCTCCCTTGCCTGACTCACCGACTCGGCTTGGGAAGCTTGGTCTCCCTGCCGAGGTAAGGTCGAACGTCCTGCCGAGCCTTACACTCGAACTCCGGTCAAGCCCCCTTGCCTGACCCTATTAGACTTGGGAAGCGTGGTCTCCCTGCTGAGGTAAGGTCGAACGTCCTGCCGAGCCGTACACTCGAACACCGGCCAAGCCCCCTTCCCTGACTCTCCAACTAGGCTTGGGAGTCTTGGTCTCCCTGCCGAGGTATGGTCGAACGTCCTGCCGAGCCTTACACTCGAACTCCGGCCTAGCTCCCTTGCCTGACTCTCCTACTCGGCTTGGGAAGCTTGGTCTCCCTGCCGAGGTAAGGTCGAACGTCCTGCCGAGCTTTACACTCGGACTCCGGCCAAGCCCCCTTGCCTTACTCTCCTACTAGGCCTGGGAAGCTTGGTCTCCCTGTCGAGGTAAGGTCGAACGTCCTGCCGAGCCTTACACTCGAACTCCGGCCAAGCCCCCTTGCCTGACCCTACTAGGCTTGGGAAGCTTGGTCTCGCTGCCGAGGTAAGGTCGAACGTCCTGCCGAGCCTTACACTCGAACTCAGGCCAAGTCCCCTTGCCTGACTCTCCTACTAGGCCTGGGAAGCTTGGTCTCCCTGCCGAGGTAAGGTCGAACGTCCTGCCGAGCCGTACACTCGAACTCCGGCCAAGCCCCCTTGCCTGACTCTCCTACTAGGCTTGGGAAGCTTGGTCTCCCTGCCGAGGTAAGGTCGAACGTCCTTCCGAGCCTTTCACTCGAACTCCGACCAAGCCCCCTTGCCTAACTCTCCTACTAGGCTTGGGAAGCTTGGTCTCCCTGCCGAGGTAGAAGTCGAACGTCCTGCCAAGGCTTACACTCGAACTCCGGCCAAGCCCCCTTGCCTGACCCCACTAGGCTTGGGAAGCTTGGTCTCCCTGCCGAGCTAAGGTCGAACGTCCTGCCGAGCCTTACACTCGAACTCCGGCCAAGCCCCCTTGCCTGACTCTCGTGCTCAGCTTGGGAAGATTGGTCTCCCTGCCGAGGTAAGGTCGAACGTCCTGCCGAGCCTTACATTCGAACTCCTGCCAAGCCCCCTTGCCTGACTCTCCTACTAGCCTTGGGAAGCTTGGTCTCCCTGCCGAGGTAAGGTCGAACGTCCTGCCGAGCCTTACACTCGAACTCCGGCCAAGTCCCCTTGCCTGACCCTATTAGACTTGGGAAGCTTGGTCTCCCTGCCGAGGTAAGGTTGAACGTCCTGCCGAGCCTTACACTCGAACTCCGGCCAAGCCCCCTTGCCTGACTCTCCTGCTAGGCTTGGGAAGCTTGATCTCCCTGCTGAGGTAAGGTCGAACGTCCTGCCGAGCCTTACACTCGAACTCTGGCCTAGCTCCATTTCCTGACTCTCCTACTTGGCTTGGGAAGCTTGGTCTCCCTGCCGAGGTAAGGTCGAACGTCCTGCCGAGCTTTACACTCGAACTCCGGCCAAGCCCCCTTGCCTGACTCTCCTACTAGGCCTGGGAAGCTTGGTCTCCCTGTCGAGGTAAGGTCGAACGTCCTGCCGAGCCTTACACTCGAACTCCGGCCAAGCCCACTTGCCTGACTCTCCTACTAGGCTTGGGAAGCTTGGTCTCCCTGCCGAGGTAAGTTCGAACGTCCTGCCGAGCCGTACACTCGAACTCCGGCCAAGTCCCCTTGCCTGACCCTATTAGACTTGGGAAGCTTGGTCTCCCTGCCGAGGTAAGGTCGAACGTCCTGCCGAGCCTTATACTCGAACTCCGGCCAAGCCCCCTTGCCTGACTCTCCTACTAGGCTTGGGAAGCTTGATCTCCCTGCTGAGGTAAGGTCGAACGTCCTGCCGAGCCTTACACTCGAACTCTAGCCTAGCTCCATTGCCTGACTCTCCTACTTGGCTTGGGAAGCTTGGTCTCCCTGCCAAGGTAAGGTCGAACGTCCTGCCGAGCCTTACACTCGAACTCCGGCCAAGCCCCCTTGCCTGACTCTCCTACTAGGCTTGGGAAGATTGGTCTCCCTGCCGAGGTAAGGTCGAACGTCCTGCCGAGCCTTCACTCGAACTCCGCCCAAGCCCCCTTGCCTAACTCTCCTACTAGGCTTGGGAAGCTTGGTCTCCCTGCCGAGGTAGAAGTCGAACGTCCTGCCAGGGCTTACACTCGAACTCCGGCCAAGCCCCCTTGCCTGACCCCACTAGGCTTGGGAAGCCTGGTCTCCCTGCCGAGCTAAGGTCGAACGTCCTGCCGAGCCTTACACTCGAACTCCAGCCAAGCCCCTTTGCCTGACCCTACAAGGCTTGGGAAGCTTGGTCTCCCTGCCGAGGTAAGGTCGAACGTCCTGCCAAGCCTTACACTCGAACTCAGGTCAAGCCCCCTTGCCTGACCCCACTAGGCTTGGGAAGATTGGTCTCCCTGCCGAGGTAAGGTCGAACGTCCTGCCAAGACTTACACTCGAACTCCGGGCAAGCCCCCTTGCCTGACTCTCCTACTAGGCCTGGGAAACTTGGTCTCCCTGTCGAGGTAAGGTCGAACATCCTGCCGAGCCTTACACTCGAACTCCGGCCAAGCCCCCTTGCCTGACTCTCCTACTAGGCTTGGGAAGCTTGGTCTCCCTGCCGAGGTAAGGTCGAACGTCCTTCCGAGCCTTACACTTGATCTCCGGACAAACTCCCTTGCCTGACTCTCCTACTAGGCTTGGAAAGCTTGGTCTCCCTGCCGAGGTAAGGTCGAACGTCCTGCTGAGCTTTACATTCGAACTCCGGCCAAGCCCCCATGCTTGACTCTCGTGCTAGGCTTGGGAAGCTTGGTCTCCCTGCCGAGGTAAGGTCGAACGTCCTGCCGAGCCTTACACTCAAACTCCGGTCAAGCCCCCTTGCCTGACCCTATTAGACTTGGGAAGCGTGGTCTCCCTGCTGAGGTAAGGTCGAACGTCCTGCCGAGCCGTACACTCGAACTCCGGCCAAGCCCCCTTGCCTGACCCTACGAGGCTTGGGAAGCTTGGTCTCCCTGCTGAGGTAAGGTCGAACGTCCTGCCGAGCCTTACACTCGAACTCCGGTCAAGCCCCCTTGCCTGACCCTATTAGACTTGGGAAGCTTGGTCTCCCTGCCGAGGTAAGGTCAAACGTCCTGCCGAGCCTTACACTCGAACTCCGGCCAAGTCCCCTTGCCTGACCCTATTAGACTTGGGAAGCTTTGTCTCCCTGCCGAGGTAAGGTCGAACGTCCTGCCGAGCCTTACACTCGAACTCCGGCCAAGCCCCCTTGCCTGACTCTCCTACTAGGCTTGGGAAGCTTGGTCTCCCTGCCGAGGTAAGGTCGAACGTCCTGCCGAGACTTTCACTCGAACTCCGCCCAAGCCCCCTTGCCTATCTCTCCTACTAGGCTTGGGAAGCTTGGTCTCCCTGCCGAGGTAGATGTCGAACGTCCTGCCAGGGCTTACACACGAACTCCGGCCAAGCCCCCTTGCCTGACCCCACTAGGCTTGGGAAGCTTGGTCTCCCTGCCGAGCTAAGGTCGAAAGTCCTGCCGAGCCTTACACTCGAACTCCGGCCAAGCCCCCTTGCCTGACTCTCCTACTAGGCTTGGGAAGCTTGGTCTCCCTGCCGAGGTAAGGTCGAACGTCCTGCCGAGCCTTACACTTGATCTCCGGACAAACTCCCTTGCCTGACTCTCCTACTAGGCTTGGAAAGCTTGGTCTCCCTGCCGAGGTAAGGTCGAACGTCCTGCTGAGCTTTACACTCGAACTCCGGCCAAGCCCCCATGCTTGACTCTCGTGCTAGGCTTGGGAAGCTTGGTCTCCCTGCCGAGGTAAGGTCGAACGTCCTGCCGAGCCTTACATTCGAACTCCGGTCAAGCCCCCTTGCCTGACCCTATTAGATTTGGGAAGCGTGGTCTCCCTGCTGAGGTAAGGTCGAACGTCCTGCCGAACCGTACGCTCGAACTCCGGCCAAGCCCACTTGCCTGACTCTACAACTAGGCTTGGGAGTCTTGGTCTCCCTGCCGAGGTATGGTCGAACGTCCTGCCGAGTCTTACACTCGAACTCCTGCCAAGCCCCCTTGCCTGACTCTCCTACTAGCCTTGGGAAGCTTGGTCTCCCTGCCGAGGTAAGGTCGAACGTCCTGCCGAGCCTTGCACTCGAACTCCGGCCAAGCCCCCTTGCCTGAACCTACGAGGCTTGGGAAGCTTGGTCTCCCTGCTGAGGTAAGGTCGAACGTCCTGCCGAGCCTTACACTCGAACTCCGCCCAAGCCCCCTTGCCTGACTCTCCTACTCGGCTTGGGAAGCTTGGTCTCCCTGGCGAGGTAAGGTCGAACGTCCTGCCAAGCCTTACACTCGCACTCCGGCCAACCCCCCTTGCCTGACTCTCCTACTAGGCCTGGGAAACTTGGTCTCCCTGTCGAGGTAAGGTCGAACATCCTGCCGAGCCTTACACTCGAACTCCGGCCAAGCCCCCTTGCCTGACTCTCCTACTAGGCTTGGGAAGCTTGGTCTCCCTGCCGAGGTAAGGTCGAACGTCCTGCCGAGCCTTACACTCGAACTCCGGTCAAGCCCCCTTGCCTGACCCTATTAGACTTGGGAAGCGTGGTCTCCCTGCTGAGGTAAGGTCGAACGTCCTGCCGAGCCGTACACTCGAACTCCGGCCAAGCCCCCTTGCCTGACCCTACGAGGCTTGGGAAGCTTGGTCTCCCTGCTGAGGTAAGGTCGAACGTCCTGCCGAGCCTTACACTCGAACTCCGGTCAAGCCCCCTTGCCTGACCCTATTAGACTTGGGAAGCTTGGTCTCCCTGCCGAGGTAAGGTCGAACGTCCTGCCGACCCTTACACTCGAACTCCGGCCAAGTCCCCTTGCCTGACCCTATTAGACTTGGGAAGCTTTGTCTCCCTGCCGAGGTAAGGTCGAACGTCCTGCCGAGCCTTACACTCGAACTCCGGCCAAGCCCCCTTGCCTGACTCTCCTACTAGGCTTGGGAAGCTTGGTCTCCCTGCTGAGGTAAGGTCGAACGTCCTGCCGAGCCTTACACTCGAACTCTGGCCTAGCTCCATTGCCTGACTCTCCTACTTGGCTTGGGAAGCTTGGTCTCCCTACCGAGGTATGGTCGAACGTCCTGCCGAGCCTTACACTCGAACTCCGGCCAAGCCCCCTTGCCTGACTCTCCTACTAGGCTTGGGAAGCTTGGTCTCCCTGCCGAGGTAAGGTCGAACGTCCTGCCGAGACTTTCACTCGAACACCGCCCAAGCCCCCTTGCCTGACTCTCCTACTAGCCTTGGGAAGCTTGGTCTCCCTGCCGAGGTAGATGTCGAACGTCCTGCCAAGCCTTACACTTGAACTCTGGCCAAGCCCCCTTGCCTGACTCTCCTACTAGGCTTGGGAAGATTGGTCTCCCTGCCGAGGTAAGGTCGAACGTCCTGCCGAGCTTTACACTCGAACTCCGGCCAAGCCCCCTTGCCTGACTCTCCTACTAGGCCTGGGAAGCTTGGTCCCCCTGTCGAGGTAAGGTCGAACGTCCTGCCGAGCCTTACACTCGAACTCCGGCCAAGCCCCCTTGCCTGACTCTCCTACTAGGCTTGGGAAGCTTGGTCTCCCTGCCGAGGTAAGGTCGAACGCCCTTCCGAGCCTTACACTTGATCTCCGGACAAACTCCCTTGCCTGACTCTCCTTCTAGGCTTGGAAAGCTTGGTCTCCCTGCCGAGGTAAGGTCGAACGTCCTGCTGAGCTTTACACTCGAACTCCGGCCAAGCCCCCATGCTTGACTCTCGTGCTAGGCTTGGGAAGCTTGGTCTCCCTGCCGAGGTAAGGTCGAACGTCCTGCCGAGCCTTACATTCGAACTCCGGTCAAGCCCCCTTGCCTGACCCTATTAGATTTGGGAAGCGTGGTCTCTCTGCTGAGGTAACGTCGAACGTCCTGCCGAACCGTACGCTCGAACTCCGGCCAAGCCCACTTACCTGACTCTACAACTAGGCTTGGGAGTCTTGGTCTCCCTGCCGAGGTATGGTCGAACGTCCTGCCGAGTCTTACACTCGAACTCCTGGCAAGCCCCCTTGCCTGACTCTCCTACTAGCCTTGGGAAGCTTGGTCTCCCTGCCGAGGTAAGGTCGAACGTCCTGCCGAGCCTTACACTCGAACTCCGGCCAAGCCCCCTTGCCTGAAACTACGAGGCTTGGGAAACTTGGTCTCCCTGTCGAGGTAAGGTCGAACATCCTGCCGAGCCTTACACTCGAACTCCGGCCAAGCCCCCTTGCCTGACTCTCCTACTAGGCTTGGGAAGCTTGGTCTCCCTGCCGAGGTAAGGTCGAACGTCCTTCCGAGCCTTACACTTGATCTCCGGACAAACTCCCTTGCCTGACTCTCCTACTAGGCTTGGAAAGCTTGGTCTCCCTGCCGAGGTAAGGTCGAACGTCCTGCTGAGCTTTACATTCGAACTCTGGCCAAGCCCCCATGCTTGACTCTCGTGCTAGGCTTGGGAAGCTTGGTCTCCCTGCCGAGGTAAGGTCGAACGTCCTGCCGAGCCTTACACTCGAACTCCGGTCAAGCCCCCTTGCCTGACCCTATTAGACTTGGGAAGCGTGGTCTCCCTGCTGAGGTAAGGTCGAACGTCCTGCCGAGCCGTACACTCGAACTCCGGCCAAGCCCCCTTGCCTGACCCTACGAGGCTTGGGAAGCTTGGTCTCCCTGCTGAGGTAAGGTCGAACGTCCTGCCGAGCCTTACACTCGAACTCCGGTCAAGCCCCCTTGCCTGACACTATTAGACTTGGGAAGCTTGGTCTCCCTGCCGAGGTAAGGTCGAACTTCCTGCCGAGCCTTACACTCGAACTCCGGCCAAGTCCCCTTGCCTGACCCTATTAGACTTGGGAAGCTTTGTCTCCCTGCCGAGGTAAGGTCGAACGTCCTGCCGAGCCTTACACTCGAACTCCGGCCAAGCCCCCTTGCCTGACTCTCCTACTAGGCTTGGGAAGCTTGGTCTCCCTGCCGAGCTAAGGTCGAAAGTCCTGCCGAGCCTTACACTCGAACTCCGGCCAAGCCCCCATGCTTGACTATCGTGCTAGGCTTGGGAAGCTTGGTCTCCCTGCCGAGGTAAGGTCGAACGTCCTGCCGAGCCTTACACTCGAAATCCGGTCAAGCCCCCTTACCTGACCCTATTACATTTGGGAAGCGTGGTCTCCCTGCTGAGGTAAGGTCGAACGTCCTGCCGAACCGTACGCTCAAACTCCGGCCAAGCCCACTTGCCTGACTCTCCAGCTAGGCTTGGGAGTCTTGGTCTCCCTGCCGAGGTATGGTCGAACGTCCTGCCGAGTCTTACACTCGAACTCCTGCCTAGCCCCCTTGCCTGACTCTCCTACTAGCCTTGGGAAGCTTGGTCTCCCTGCCGAGGTAAGGTCGAACGTCCTGCCGAGCCTTACACTCGAACTCCGGCCAAGCCCCCTTGCCTGAACCTACGAGGCTTGGGAAGCTTGGTCTCCCTGCTGAGGTAAGGTCGAACGTCCTGCCGAGCCTTACACTCGAACTCCGCCCAAGCCCCCTTGCCTGACTCTCCTACTCGGCTTGGGAAGCTTGGTCTCCCTGCCGAGGTAAGGTCGAACGTCCTGCCAAGCCTTACACTCGAACTCCGGCCAAGTACCTTTGCCTGACCCTATTAGACTTGGGAAGTTTGGTCTCCCTGCCGAGGTAAGGTCGAACGTCCTGCCGAGCCTTACACTCGGACTCCGGCCAAGCCCCCTTGCCTGACTCTCCTACTAGGCTTGGGAAGCTTGGTCTCCCTGCTGAGGTAAGGTCGAACATCCTGCCGAGCCTTACACTCGAACTCCGGCCTAGCTCCATTGCCTGACTCTCCTACTTGGCTTGGGAAGCTTGGTCTCCCTGCCAAGGTAAGGTCGAACGTCCTGCCGAGCCTTACACTCGAACTCCGGCCAAGCCCCCTTGCCTGACTCTCCTACTAGGCTTGGGAAGCTTGGTCTCCCTGCCGAGGTAAGGTCGAACGTCCTGCCGAACCGTACACTCGAACTCTGCCCAAGCCCCCTTGCCTAACTCTCCTACTAGGCTTGGGAAGCTTGGTCTCCCTGCCGAGGTAGAAGTCGAACGTCCTGCGGAGCCTTACACTCGAACTCCGGCCAAGCCCCCTTGCCTGACGCCACTAGGCTTGGGAAGCTTGGTCTCCCTGCCGAGCTAAGGTCGAACGTCCGGCCGAGCCTTACACTCGAACTCCGGCCAAGCCCCTTTGCCTGACCCTACTAGGCTTGGGAAGCTTGGTCTCCCTGCCGAGGTAAGGTCGAACGTCCTGCCAAGCCTTACACTCGAACTCAGGCCAAGTCCCCTTGCCTGACTCTCCTACTAGGCCTGGGAAGCTTGGTCTCCCTGCTGAGGTAAGGTCGAACGTCCTGCCGAGCCTTACACTCGAACTCCGGCCAAGCCCCCTTTCCTGACTCTCCTACTAGCCTTGGGAAGCTTGGTCTCCCTGCCGAGGTAAGGTCGAACGTCCGACCGAGCCTTACACTCGAACTCCTGCCAAGCCCCCTTGCCGGACTCTCCTACTAGCCTTGGGAAGCTTGGTCTCCCTGCCGAGGTGAGGTCGAACGTCCTGCCAAGCCTTACACTCGAACTCCGGCCAAGCCCCCTTGCCTGACTCTCCTACTAGGCTTGGGAAGATTGGTCTCCCTGCCGAGGTAAGGTCGAACGTCCTTCCGAGCCTTACACTTGATCTCCGGACAAACTCCCTTGCCTGACTCTCCTACTAGGCATGGAAAGCTTGGTCTCCCTGCCGAGGTAAGGTCGAACGTCCTGCTGAGCTTTACACTCGAACTCCGGCCAAGCCCCCATGCTTGACTCTCGTGCTAGGCTTGGGAAGCTTGGTCTCCCTGCCGAGGTAGGGTCGTACGTCCTGCCGAGCCTTACACTCGAACTCCGGTCAAGCCCCCTTGCCTGACCCTATTAGACTTGGGAAGCGTGGTCTCCCTGCTGAGGTAAGGTCGAACGTCCTGCCGAGCCGTACACTCGAACTCCGGCCAAGCCCCCTTCCCTGACTCTCCAACTAGGCTTGGGAGTCTTGGTCTCCCTGCCGAGGTATGGTCGAACGTCCTGCCGAGCCTTACACTCGAACTCCGGCCTAGCTCCCTTGCCTGACTCTCCTACTCGGCTTGGGAAGCTTGGTCTCCCTGCCGAGGTAAGGTCGAACGTCCTGCCGAGCTTTACACTCGAACTCCGGCCAAGCCCCCTTGCCTGACTCTCCTACTAGGCCTGGGAAGCTTGGTCTCCCTGTCGAGGTAAGGTCGAACGTCCTGCCGAGCCTTACACTCGAACTCCGGCCAAGCCCCCTTGCCTGACTCTCCTACTAGGCTTGGGAAGCTTGGTCTCCCTGCCGAGGTAAGGTCGAACGTCCTGCCGAACCGTACACTCGAACTCTGCCCAAGCCCCCTTGCCTAACTCTCCTACTAGGCTTGGGAAGCTTGGTCTCCCTGCCGAGGTAGAAGTCGAACGTCCTGCGGAGCCTTACACTCGAACTCCGGCCAAGCCCCCTTGCCTGACGCCACTAGGCTTGGGAAGCTTGGTCTCCCTGCCGAGCTAAGGTCGAACGTCCTGCCGAGCCTTACACTCGAACTCCGGCCAAGCCCCTTTGCCTGACCCTACTAGGCTTGGGAAGCTTGGTCTCCCTGCCGAGGTAAGGTCGAACGTCCTGCCAAGCCTTACACTCGAACTCAGGCCAAGTCCCCTTGCCTGACTCTCCTACTAGGCCTGGGAAGCTTGGTCTCCCTGCTGAGGTAAGGTCGAACGTCCTGCCGAGCCTTACACTCGAACTCCGGCCAAGCCCCCTTGCCTGACTCTCCTACTAGGCTTGGGAAGCTTGGTCTCCCTGCCGAGGTAAGGTCGAACGTCCGACCGAGCCTTACACTCGAACTCCTGCCAAGCCCCCTTGCCTGACTCTCCTACTAGCCTTGGGAAGCTTGGTCTCCCTGCCGAGGTGAGGTCGAACGTCCTGCCAAGCCTTACACTCGAACTCCGGCCAAGCCCCCTTGCCTGACTCTCCTACTAGGCTTGGGAAGATTGGTCTCCCTGCCGAGGTAAGGTCGAACGTCCTTCCGAGCCTTACACTTGATCTCCGGACAAACTCCCTTGCCTGACTCTCCTACTAGGCATGGAAAGCTTGGTCTCCCTGCCGAGGTAAGGTCGAACGTCCTGCTGAGCTTTACACTCGAACTCCGGCCAAGCCCCCATGCTTGACTCTCGTGCTAGGCTTGGGAAGCTTGGTCTCCCTGCCGAGGTAGGGTCGTACGTCCTGCCGAGCCTTACACTCGAACTCCGGTCAAGCCCCCTTGCCTGACCCTATTAGACTTGGGAAGCGTGGTCTCCCTGCTGAGGTAAGGTCGAACGTCCTGCCGAGCCGTACACTCGAACTCCGGCCAAGCCCCCTTCCCTGACTCTCCAACTAGGCTTGGGAGTCTTGGTCTCCCTGCCGAGGTATGGTCGAACGTCCTGCCGAGCCTTACACTCGAACTCCGGCCTAGCTCCCTTGCCTGACTCTCCTACTCGGCTTGGGAAGCTTGGTCTCCCTGCCGAGGTAAGGTCGAACGTCCTGCCGAGCTTTACACTCGAACTCCGGCCAAGCCCCCTTGCCTGACTCTCCTACTAGGCCTGGGAAGCTTGGTCTCCCTGTCGAGGTAAGGTCGAACGTCCTGCCGAGCCTTACACTCCAACTCCGGCCAAGCCCCCTTGCCTGACCCTACTAGGCTTGGGAAGCTTGGTCTCCCTGCCGAGGTAAGGTCGAACGTCCTGCCGAGCCTTACACTCGAACTCAGGCCAAGTCCCCTTGCCTGACTCTCCTACTAGGCCTGGGAAGCTTGGTCTCCCTGCCGAGGTAAGGTAGAACGTCCTTCCGAGCCTTTCACTCGAACTCCGCCCAAGCCCCCTTGCCTAACTCTCCTACTAGGCTTGGGAAGCTTGGTCTCCCTGCCGAGGTAGAAGTCGAACGTCCTGCCAAGGCTTACACTCGAACTCCGGCCAAGCCCCCTTGCCTGACCCCACTAGGCTTGGGAAGCTTGGTCTCCCTGCCGAGCAAATTTCGAATGTCCTGCCGAGCCTTACACTCGAACTCCGGCCAAGCCCCCTTGCCTGACTCTCCTACTAGGCTTGGGAAGCTTGGTCTCCCTGCCGAGGTAAGGTCGAACGTCCTGCCGAGCCTTACACTCGAACTCCTGCCAAGCCCCCTTGCCTGACTCTCCTACTAGCCTTGGGAATCTTGGTCTCCCTGCCGAGGTGAGGTCGAACGTCCTGCCAAGCCTTACACTTGAACTCTGGCCAAGCCCCCTTGCCTGACTCTCCTACTAGGCTTGGGAAGATTGGTCTCCCTGCCGAGGTAAGGTCGAACGTCCTGCCGAGCTTTACACTCGAACTCCGGCCAAGCCCCCTTGCCTGACTCTCCTACTAGGCTTGGGAAGCTTGGTCTCCCTGCCGAGCTAAGGTCGAACGTCCTGCCGAGCCTTACACTCGAACTCCGTCCAAGCCCCTTTGCCTGACCCTACAAGGCTTGGGAAGCTTGGTCTCCCTGCCGAGGTAAGGTCGAACGTCCTGCCAAGCCTTACACTCGAACTCAGGCCAAGTCCCCTTGCCTGACTCTCCTACTAAGCCTGGGAAGCTTGGTCTCCCTGCCGAGGTAAGGTCGAACGTCCTGCCGAGCCTTACACTCGAACTCCGGCCAAGCCCCCTTGCCTGACTCTCCTACTAGGCTTGGGAAGCTTGGTCTCCCTGCCGAGGTAAGGTCGAACGTCCGACCGAGCCTTACACTCGAACTCCTGCCAAGCCCCCTTGCCTGACTCTCCTACAAGCCTTGGGAAGCTTGGTCTCCCTGCCGAGGTGAGGTCGAACGTCCTGCCAAGCCTTACACTTGAACTCTGGCCAAGCCCCCTTGCCTGACTCTCCTACTAGGCTTGGGAAGATTGGTCTCCCTGCCGAGGTAAGGTCGAACGTCCTGCCGAGCTTTACACTCGAACTCCGGCCAAGTCCCCGTGCCTGACTCTCCTACTAGGCCTGGGAAGCTTGGTCTCCCTGTCGAGGTAAGGTCGAACGTCCTGCCGAGCCTTACACTCGAACTCCGGCCAAGCCCCCTTCCCTGACTCTCCTACTAGGCTTGGGAAGCTTGGTCTCCCTGCCGAGGTAAGGTCGAACGTCCTTCCGAGCCTTACACTTGATCTCCGGACAAACTCCCTTGCCTGACTCTCCTACTAGGCTTGGAAAGCTTGGTCTCCGTGCCGAGGTAAGGTCGAACGTCCTGCCGAGCCTTACACTCGAACTCCCGTCAAGCCCCCTTGCCTGACCCTATTAGATTTGGGAAGCGTGGTCTCCCTGCTGAGGTAAGGTCGAACGTCCTGCCGAACCGCACAATCGAACTCCGGCCAAGCCCAATTGCCTGACTCTCCAACTAGGCTTGGGAGTCTTGGTCTCCCGGCCGAGGTATGGTCGAACGTCCTGCCGAGCCTTACACTCGAACTCCGGCCTAGCTCCCTTGCCTGACTCTCCTACTCGGCTTGGGAAGCTTGGCCTCCCTGCCGAGGTAAGGTCGAACGTCCTGCCGAGCCTTACACTCGAACTCCGGCCAAGCCCCCTTGCCTGAACCTACGAGGCTTGGGAAGCTTGGTCTCCCTGCCGAGGTAAGGTCGAACGTCCTGCCAAGACTTACACTCGAACTCCGGTCAAGCCCCCTTGCCTGACTCTCCTACTTGGCTTGGGAAGCTTGGTCTCCCTGCCAAGGTAAGGTCGAACGTCCTGCCGAGCCTTACACTCGAACTCCGGCCAAGTCCCCTTGCCTGACCCTATTAGACTTGGGAAGTTTGGTCTCCCTGCCGAGGTAAGGTCGAACGTCCTGCCGAGCCTTACGCTCGAACTCCGGCCAAGCCCCCTTGCCTGACTCTCCTACTTGGCTTGGGAAGCTTGGTCTCCCTGCCAAGGTAAGGTCGAACGTCCTGCCGAGCCTTACACTCGAACTCCGGCCAAGCCCCCTTGCCTGACTCTTCCTACTAGGCTTGGGAAGCTTGGTCTCCCTGCCGAGGTAAGGTCGAACGTCCTGCCGAGACTTTCACTCGAACTCTGCCCAAGCCCCCTTGCCTGACTCTCCTACTAGGCTTGGGAAGCTTGGTCTCCCTGCCGAGGTAGAAGTCGAACGTCCTGCCAAGGCTTACACTCGAACTCCGGCCAAGCCCCCTTGCCTGACCCCACTAGGCTTGGGAAGCTTGGTCTCCCTGCCGAGCTAAGGTCGAACGTCCTGCCGAGCCTTACACTCGAACTGCGGCCAAGCCCCTTTGCCTGACCCTACTAGGCTTGGGAAGCTTGGTCTCCCTGCCGAGGTAAGGTCGAACGTCCTGCCAAGCCTTACACTCGAACTCAGGCCAAGTCCCCTTGCCTGACTCTCCTACTAGGCCTGGGAAGCTTGGTCTCCCTGCTGAGGTAAGGTCGAACTTCCTGCCAAGCCTTACACTCGAACTCAGGCCAAGTCCCTTTGCCTGACTCTCCTACTAGGCCTGGGAAGCTTGGTCTCCCTGCTGAGGTAAGGTCGAACGTCCTGCCGAGCCTTACACTCGAACTCCGGCCAAGCCCCCTTGCCTGACTCTCCTACTAGGCTTGGGAAGCTTGGTCTCCCTGCCGAGGTAAGGTCGAACGTCCGACCGAGCCTTACACTCGAACTCCTGCCAAGCCCCCTTGCCTGACTCTCCTACTAGCCTTGGGAAGCTTGGTCTCCCTGCCGAGGTGAGGTCGAACGTCCTGCCAAGCCTTACACTTGAACTCCGGCCAAGCCCCCTTGCCTGACTCTCCTACTAGGCTTGGGAAGCTTGGTCTCCCTGTCGAGGTAAGGTCGAACGTCCTGCCGAGCTTTACACTCGAACTCCAGCCAAGCCCCCTTGCCTGACTCTCCTACTAGGCCTGGGAAGCTTGGTCTCCCTGTCGAGGTAAGGTCGAATATCCTGCCGAGTCTTACACTCGAGCTCCGGCCAAGCCCCCTTGCCTGACTCTCCTACTAGGCGTGGGAAGCTTGGTCTCCCTGCCGAGGTAAGGTCGAACGTCCTTCCGAGCCTTACACTTGATCTCCGGACAAACTCCCTTGCCTGACTCTCCTACTAGGCTTGGAAAGCTTGGTCTCCCTGCCGAGGTAAGGTCGAACGTCCTGCTGAGCTTTACACTCGAACTCCGGCCAAGCCCCCATGCTTGACTCTCGTGCTAGGCTTGGGAAGCTTGGTCTCCCTGCCGAGGTAAGGTCGAACGTCCTGCCGAGCCTTACACTCGAACTCCGGTCAAGCCCCCTTGCCTGACCCTATTAGACTTGGGAAGCGTGGTCTCCCTGCTGAGGTAAGGTCGAACGTCCTGCCGAGCCGTACACTCGAACTCCGGCCAAGCCCCCTTGCCTGGCCCTACTAGGCTTGGGAAGCTTGGTCTCCCTGCCGAGGTAAGGTAGAACGTCCTGCCGAGCTTTACAATCGAACTCCAGCCAAGCCCCCTTGCCTGACTCTCCTGCTAGGCTTGGGAAGCTTGGTCTCCCTGCTGAGGTAAGGTCAAACGTCCTGCCGAGCCTTACACTCTTACTCCGGCAAAGCCCCCTTGCCTGACTCTCCTACTAGGCTTGAGAAGCTTGGTCTCCCTGCCGAGGTAAGGTCGAACGTCCTGCCGAGCCATACACTCGAACTCCGGCCTAGCTCCCTTGCCTGACTGTCCTACTTGGCTTGGGAAGCTTGGTCTCCCTGCCGAGGTAAGGTCGAACGTCCTGCCGAGCTTTACACTCGAACTCCGGCCAAGTCCCCTTGCCTGACTCTCCTACTAGCCTTGGGAAGCTTGGTCTCCCTGCCGAGGTGAGGTCGAACGTCCTGCCGAGCCTTACACTCGAACTCCGGCCTAGCTCCCTTGCCTGACTCACCTACTAGGCTTGGGAAGCTTGGTCTCCCTGCCGAGGTAAGGTCGAACGTCCTGCCGAGCCTTACACTCGAACTCCGGTCAAGCCCCCTTGCCTGACCCTATTAGACTTGGGAAGCGTGGTCTCCCTGCTGAGGTAAGGTCGAACGTCCTGCCGAGCCGTACACTCGAACTCCGGCCAAGCCCCCTTGCCTGGCCCTACTAGGCTTGGGAAGCTTGGTCTCCCTGCCGAGGTAAGGTAGAACGTCCTGCCGAGCTTTACAATCGAACTCCAGCCAAGCCCCCTTGCCTGACTCTCCTGCTAGGCTTGGGAAGCTTGGTCTCCCTGCTGAGGTAAGGTCAAACGTCCTGCCGAGCCTTACACTCTTACTCCGGCAAAGCCCCCTTGCCTGACTCTCCTACTAGGCTTGGGAAGCTTGGTCTCCCTGCCGAGGTAAGGTCGAACGTCCTTCCGAGCCTTTCACTCGAACTCCGCCCAAGCCCCCTTGCCTGACTCTCCTACTAGGCTTGGGAAGCTTGGTCTCCCTGCCGAGGTAAGGTCGAACGTCCTGCCGAGCCTTACACTCGAACTCTGGCCAAGCCCCCTTGCCTGACCCCACTAGGCTTGGGAAGCTTGGTCTCCCTGCCGAGCTAAGGTCGAACGTCCTGCCGAGCCTTACACTCGAACTGCGGCCAAGCCCCTTTGCCTGACCCTACTAGGCTTGGGAAGCTTGGTCTCCCTGCCGAGGTAAGGTCGAACGTCCTGCCAAGCCTTACACTCGAACTCAGGCCAAGTCCCCTTGCCTGACTCTCCTACTAGGCCTGGGAAGCTTGGTCTCCCTGCTGAGGTAAGGTCGAACTTCCTGCCAAGCCTTACACTCGAACTCAGGCCAAGTCCCTTTGCCTGACTCTCCTACTAGGCCTGGGAAGCTTGGTCTCCCTGCTGAGGTAAGGTCGAACGTCCTGCCGAGCCTTACACTCGAACTCCGGCCAAGCCCCCTTGCCTGACTCTCCTACTAGGCTTGGGAAGCTTGGTCTCCCTGCCGAGGTAAGGTCGAACGTCCGACCGAGCCTTACACTCGAACTCCTGCCAAGCCCCCTTGCCTGACTCTCCTACTAGCCTTGGGAAGCTTGGTCTCCCTGCCGAGGTGAGGTCGAACGTCCTGCCGAGCCTTACACTCGAACTGCGGCCAAGCCCCTTTGCCTGACCCTACTAGGCTTGGGAAGCTTGGTCTCCCTGCCGAGGTAAGGTCGAACGTCCTGCCAAGCCTTACACTCGAACTCCAGCCAAGCCCCCTTGCCTGACTCTCCTACTAGGCCTGGGAAGCTTGGTCTCCCTGTCGAGGTAAGGTCGAACATCCTGCCGAGTCTTACACTCGAGCTCCGGCCAAGCCCCCTTCCCTGACTCTCCAACTAGGCTTGGGAGTCTTGGTCTCCCTGCCGAGGTATGGTCGAACGTCCTGCCGAGCCTTACACTCGAACTCCGGCCTAGCTCCCTTGCCTGACTCTCCTACTCGGCTTGGGAAGCTTGGTCTCCCTGCCGAGGTAAGGTCGAACGTCCTTCCGAGCCTTACACTTGACCTCCGGACAAACTCCCTTGCCTGACTCTCCTACTAGGCTTGGAAAGCTTGGTCTCCCTGCCGAGGTAAGGTCAAACGTCCTGCTGAGCTTTACACTCGAACTGCGGCCAAGCCCCCATGCTTGACTCTCGTGCTAGGCTTGGGAAGCTTGGTCTCCCTGCCGAGGTAAGGTCGAACGTCCTGCCAAGACTTACACTCGAACTCCGGTCAAGCCCCCTTGCCTGACCCTATTAGACTTGGGAAGCGTGGTCTCCCTGCTGAGGTAAGGTCGAACGTCCTGCCGAGCCGTACACTCGAACTCCGGTCAAGCCCACTTGCCTGACTCTCCAACTAGGCTTGGGAGTCTTGGTCTCCCTGCCGAGGTATGGTCGAACGTCCTCCCGAGCCTTACACTCGAACTCCGGCCTAGCTCCCTTGCCTGACTCACCTACTAGGCTTGGGAATCTTGGTCTCCCTGCCGAGGTAAGGTCGAACGTCCTGCCGAGCCTTACACTCGAACTCCGGTCAAGCCCCCTTGCCTGACCCTATTAGACTTGGGAAGCGTGGTCTCCCTGCTGAGGTAAGGTCGAACGTCCTGCCGCGCCGTACACTCGAACACCGGCCAAGCCCCCTTCCCTGACTCTCCAACTAGGCTTGGGAGTCTTGGTCTCCCTGCCGAGGTATGGTCGAACGTCCTGCCGAGCCTTACACTCGAACTCCGGCCTAGCTCCCTTGCCTGACTCTCCTACTCGGCTTGGGAAGCTTGGTCTCCCTGCCGAGGTAAGGTCAAACGTCCTGCCGAGCTTTACACTCGAACTCCGGCCAAGCCCCCTTGCCTGACTCTCCTACTAGGCCTGGGAAGCTTGGTCTCCCTGTCGAGGTAAGGTCGAACGTCCTGCCGAGCCTTACACTCGAACTCCGGCCAAGCCCCCTTGCCTGACCCTACTAGGCTTGGGAAGCGTGGTCTCCCTGCCGAGGTAAGGTCGAACGTCCTGCCGAGCCTTACACTCGAACTCAGGCCAAGTCCCCTTGCCTGACTCTCCTACTAGGCCTGGGAAGCTTGGTCTCCCTGCCGAGGTAAGGTCGAACGTCCTGCCGAGCCGTACACTCGAACTCCGGCCAAGCCCCCTTGCCTGACTCTCCTACTAGGCTTGGGAAGCTTGGTCTCCCTGCCGAGGTAAGGTCGAACGTCCTTCCGAGCCTTTCACTCGAACTCCGCCCAAGCCCCCTTGCCTGACTCTCCTACTAGGCTTGGGAAGCTTGGTCTCCCTGCCGAGGTAAGGTCGAACGTCCTGCCGAGCCTTACACTCGAACTCTGGCCAAGCCCCCTTGCCTGACCCCACTAGGCTTGGGAAGCTTGGTCTCCCTGCCGAGCTAAGGTCGAATGTCCTGCCGAGCCTTACACTCGAACTCCGCCCAAGCCCCCTTGCCTGACTCTCCTACTTGGCTTGGGAAGCTTGGTCTCCCTGCCAAGGTAAGGTCGAACGTCCTGCCGAGCCTTACACTCGAACTCCGGCCAAGTCCCCTTGCCTGACCCTATTAGACTTGGGAAGTTTGGTCTCCCTGCCGAGGTAAGGTCGAACGTCCTGCCGAGCCTTACGCTCGAACTCCGGCCAAGCCCCCTTGCCTGACTCTCCTACTTGGCTTGGGAAGCTTGGTCTCCCTGCCAAGGTAAGGTCGAACGTCCTGCCGAGCCTTACACTCGAACTCCGGCCAAGCCCCCTTGCCTGACTCTTCCTACTAGGCTTGGGAAGCTTGGTCTCCCTGCCGAGGTAAGGTCGAACGTCCTGCCGAGACTTTCACTCGAACTCTGCCCAAGCCCCCTTGCCTGACTCTCCTACTAGGCTTGGGAAGCTTGGTCTCCCTGCCGAGGTAGAAGTCGAACGTCCTGCCAAGGCTTACACTCGAACTCCGGCCAAGCCCCCTTGCCTGACCCCACTAGGCTTGGGAAGCTTGGTCTCCCTGCCGAGCTAAGGTCGAACGTCCTGCCGAGCCTTACACTCGAACTGCGGCCAAGCCCCTTTGCCTGACCCTACTAGGCTTGGGAAGCTTGGTCTCCCTGCCGAGGTAAGGTCGAACGTCCTGCCAAGCCTTACACTCGAACTCAGGCCAAGTCCCCTTGCCTGACTCTCCTACTAGGCCTGGGAAGCTTGGTCTCCCTGCTGAGGTAAGGTCGAACTTCCTGCCAAGCCTTACACTCGAACTCAGGCCAAGTCCCTTTGCCTGACTCTCCTACTAGGCCTGGGAAGCTTGGTCTCCCTGCTGAGGTAAGGTCGAACGTCCTGCCGAGCCTTACACTCGAACTCCGGCCAAGCCCCCTTGCCTGACTCTCCTACTAGGCTTGGGAAGCTTGGTCTCCCTGCCGAGGTAAGGTCGAACGTCCGACCGAGCCTTACACTCGAACTCCTGCCAAGCCCCCTTGCCTGACTCTCCTACTAGCCTTGGGAAGCTTGGTCTCCCTGCCGAGGTGAGGTCGAACGTCCTGCCAAGCCTTACACTTGAACTCCGGCCAAGCCCCCTTGCCTGACTCTCCTACTAGGCTTGGGAAGCTTGGTCTCCCTGTCGAGGTAAGGTCGAACGTCCTGCCGAGCTTTACACTCGAACTCCAGCCAAGCCCCCTTGCCTGACTCTCCTACTAGGCCTGGGAAGCTTGGTCTCCCTGTCGAGGTAAGGTCGAACATCCTGCCGAGTCTTACACTCGAGCTCCGGCCAAGCCCCCTTGCCTGACTCTCCTACTAGGCGTGGGAAGCTTGGTCTCCCTGCCGAGGTAAGGTCGAACGTCCTTCCGAGCCTTACACTTGATCTCCGGACAAACTCCCTTGCCTGACTCTCCTACTAGGCTTGGAAAGCTTGGTCTCCCTGCCGAGGTAAGGTCGAACGTCCTGCTGAGCTTTACACTCGAACTCCGGCCAAGCCCCCATGCTTGACTCTCGTGCTAGGCTTGGGAAGCTTGGTCTCCCTGCCGAGGTAAGGTCGAACGTCCTGCCGAGCCTTACACTCGAACTCCGGTCAAGCCCCCTTGCCTGACCCTATTAGACTTGGGAAGCGTGGTCTCCCTGCTGAGGTAAGGTCGAACGTCCTGCCGAGCCGTACACTCGAACTCCGGCCAAGCCCCCTTGCCTGGCCCTACTAGGCTTGGGAAGCTTGGTCTCCCTGCCGAGGTAAGGTAGAACGTCCTGCCGAGCTTTACAATCGAACTCCAGCCAAGCCCCCTTGCCTGACTCTCCTGCTAGGCTTGGGAAGCTTGGTCTCCCTGCTGAGGTAAGGTCAAACGTCCTGCCGAGCCTTACACTCTTACTCCGGCAAAGCCCCCTTGCCTGACTCTCCTACTAGGCTTGAGAAGCTTGGTCTCCCTGCCGAGGTAAGGTCGAACGTCCTGCCGAGCCATACACTCGAACTCCGGCCTAGCTCCCTTGCCTGACTGTCCTACTTGGCTTGGGAAGCTTGGTCTCCCTGCCGAGGTAAGGTCGAACGTCCTGCCGAGCTTTACACTCGAACTCCGGCCAAGTCCCCTTGCCTGACTCTCCTACTAGCCTTGGGAAGCTTGGTCTCCCTGCCGAGGTGAGGTCGAACGTCCTGCCAAGCCTTGCACTTGAATTCCGGCCAAGCCCCCTTGCCTGACTCTCCTACTAGGCTTGGGAAGCTTGGTCTCCCTGCCGAGTTAAGGGCGAACGTCCTGCCGAGCTTTACACTCGAACTCCAGCCAAGCCCCCTTGCCTGACTCTCCTACTAGGCCTGGGAAGCTTGGTCTCCCTGTCGAGGTAAGGTCGAACATCCTGCCGAGCCTTACACTCGAACTCCGGCCAAGCCCCCTTGCCTGACTCTCCTACTAGGCTTGGGAAGCTTGGTCTCCCTGCCGAGGTAAGGTCGAACGTCCTTCCGAGCCTTACACTCGATCTCCGGACAAACTCCCTTGCCTGACTGTCCTACTAGGCTTGGAAAGCTTGGTCTCCCTGCCGAGGTAAGGTCGAACGTCCTGCTGAGCTTTACACTCGAACTCCGGCCAAGCCCCCATGCTTGACTCTCGTGCTAGGCTTGGGAAGCTTGGTCTCCCTGCCGAGGTAGGGTCGTACGTCCTGCCGAGCCTTACACTCGAACTCCGGTCAAGCCCCCTTGCCTGACCCTATTAGACTTGGGAAGCGTGGTCTCCCTGCTGAGTTAAGGTCGAACGTCCTGCCGAGCCGTACACTCGAACTCCGGCCAAGCCCCCTTCCCTGACTCTCCAACTAGGCTTGGGAGTCTTGGTCTCCCTGCCGAGGTATGGTCGAACGTCCTGCCGAGCCTTACACTCGAACTCCGGCCTAGCTCCCTTGCCTGACTCTCCTACTCGGCTTGGGAAGCTTGGTCTCCCTGCCGAGGTAAGGTCGAACGTCCTTCCGAGCCTTACACTTGACCTCCGGACAAACTCCCTTGCCTGACTCTCCTACTAGGCTTGGAAAGCTTGGTCTCCCTGCCGAGGTAAGGTCAAACGTCCTGCTGAGCTTTACACTCGAACTGCGGCCAAGCCCCCATGCTTGACTCTCGTGCTAGGCTTGGGAAGCTTGGTCTCCCTGCCGAGGTAAGGTCGAACGTCCTGCCAAGACTTACACTCGAACTCCGGTCAAGCCCCCTTGCCTGACCCTATTAGACTTGGGAAGCGTGGTCTCCCTGCTGAGGTAAGGTCGAACGTCCTGCCGAGCCGTACACTCGAACTCCGGTCAAGCCCACTTGCCTGACTCTCCAACTAGGCTTGGGAGTCTTGGTCTCCCTGCCGAGGTATGGTCGAACGTCCTGCCGAGCCTTACACTCGAACTCCGGCCTAGCTCCCTTGCCTGACTCACCTACTAGGCTTGGGAAGCTTGGTCTCCCTGCCGAGGTAAGGTCGAACGTCCTGCCGAGCCTTACACTCGAACTCCGGTCAAGCCCCCTTGCCTGACCCTATTAGACTTGGGAAGCGTGGTCTCCCTGCTGAGGTAAGGTCGAACGTCCTGCCGAGCCGTACACTCGAACTCCGGCCAAGCCCCCTTGCCTGGCCCTACTAGGCTTGGGAAGCTTGGTCTCCCTGCCGAGGTAAGGTAGAACGTCCTGCCGAGCTTTACAATCGAACTCCAGCCAAGCCCCCTTGCCTGACTCTCCTGCTAGGCTTGGGAAGCTTGGTCTCCCTGCTGAGGTAAGGTCAAACGTCCTGCCGAGCCTTACACTCTTACTCCGGCAAAGCCCCCTTGCCTGACTCTCCTACTAGGCTTGAGAAGCTTGGTCTCCCTGCCGAGGTAAGGTCGAACGTCCTGCCGAGCCATACACTCGAACTCCGGCCTAGCTCCCTTGCCTGACTGTCCTACTTGGCTTGGGAAGCTTGGTCTCCCTGCCGAGGTAAGGTCGAACGTCCTGCCGAGCTTTACACTCGAACTCCGGCCAAGTCCCCTCGCCTGACTCTCCTACTAGCCTTGGGAAGCTTGGTCTCCCTGCCGAGGTGAGGTCGAACGTCCTGCCAAGCCTTGCACTTGAACTCCGGCCAAGCCCCCTTGCCTGACTCTCCTACTAGGCTTGGGAAGATTGGTCTCCCTGCCGAGGTAAGGTCGAACGTCCTGCCGAGCTTTACACTCGAACTCCAGCCAAGCCCCCTTGCCTGACTCTCCTACTAGGCCTGGGAAGCTTGGTCTCCCTGTCGAGGTAAGGTCGAACATCCTGCAGAGCCTTACACTCGAACTCCGGCCAAGCCCCCTTGCCTGACTCTCCTACTAGGCTTGGGAAGCTTGGTCTCCCTGCGAGGTCAGGTCGAACGTCCTGCCGAGCCTTACACTCGAACTCCGGCCTAGTTCCCTTGCCTGACTCTCCTACTCGGCTTGGGAAGCTTGGTCTCCCTGCCGAGGTAGGGTCGTACGTCCTGCCGAGCCTTACACTCGAACTCCGGTCAAGCCCCCTTGCCTGACCCTATTAGACTTGGGAAGCGTGGTCTCCCTGCTGAGGTAAGGTCGAACGTCCTGCCGAGCCGTACACTCGAACTCCGGCCAAGCCCCCTTCCCTGACTCTCCAACTAGGCTTGGGAGTCTTGGTCTCCCTGCCGAGGTATGGTCGAACGTCCTGCCGAGCCTTACACTCGAACTCCGGCCTAGCTCCCTTGCCTGACTCTCCTACTCGGCTTGGGAAGCTTGGTCTCCCTGCCGAGGTAAGGTCGAACGTCCTTCCGAGCCTTACACTTGACCTCCGGACAAACTCCCTTGCCTGACTCTCCTACTAGGCTTGGAAAGCTTGGTCTCCCTGCCGAGGTAAGGTCAAACGTCCTGCTGAGCTTTACACTCGAACTGCGGCCAAGCCCCCATGCTTGACTCTCGTGCTAGGCTTGGGAAGCTTGGTCTCCCTGCCGAGGTAAGGTCGAACGTCCTGCCAAGACTTACACTCGAACTCCGGTCAAGCCCCCTTGCCTGACCCTATTAGACTTGGGAAGCGTGGTCTCCCTGCTGAGGTAAGGTCGAACGTCCTGCCGAGCCGTACACTCGAACTCCGGTCAAGCCCACTTGCCTGACTCTCCAACTAGGCTTGGGAGTCTTGGTCTCCCTGCCGAGGTATGGTCGAACGTCCTCCCGAGCCTTACACTCGAACTCCGGCCTAGCTCCCTTGCCTGACTCACCTACTAGGCTTGGGAAGCTTGGTCTCCCTGCCGAGGTAAGGTCGAACGTCCTGCCGAGCCTTACACTCGAACTCCGGTCAAGCCCCCTTGCCTGACCCTATTAGACTTGGGAAGCGTGGTCTCCCTGCTGAGGTAAGGTCGAACGTCCTGCCGCGCCGTACACTCGAACACCGGCCAAGCCCCCTTCCCTGACTCTCCAACTAGGCTTGGGAGTCTTGGTCTCCCTGCCGAGGTATGGTCGAACGTCCTGCCGAGCCTTACACTCGAACTCCGGCCTAGCTCCCTTGCCTGACTCTCCTACTCGGCTTGGGAAGCTTGGTCTCCCTGCCGAGGTAAGGTCAAACGTCCTGCCGAGCTTTACACTCGAACTCCGGCCAAGCCCGCTTGCCTGACTCTCCTACTAGGCCTGGGAAGCTTGGTCTCCCTGTCGAGGTAAGGTCGAACGTCCTGCCGAGCCTTACACTCGAACTCCGGCCAAGCCCCCTTGCCTGACCCTACTAGGCTTGGGAAGCTTGGTCTCCCTGCCGAGGTAAGGTCGAACGTCCTGCCGAGCCTTACACTCGAACTCAGGCCAAGTCCCCTTGCCTGACTCTCCTACTAGGCCTGGGAAGCTTGGTCTCCCTGCCGAGGTAAGGTCGAACGTCCTGCCGAGCCGTACACTCGAACTCCGGCCAAGCCCCCTTGCCTGACTCTCCTACTAGGCTTGGGAAGCTTGGTCTCCCTGCCGAGGTAAGGTCGAACGTCCTTCCGAGCCTTTCACTCGAACTCCGCCCAAGCCCCCTTGCCTGACTCTCCTACTAGGCTTGGGAAGATTGGTCTCCCTGCCGAGGTAAGGTCGAACGTCCTGCCGAGCTTTACACTCGAACTCCGGCCAAGCCCTCTTGCCTGACTCTCCTACTAGGCTTGGGAAGCTTGGTCTCCCTGCCGAGGTATGGTCGAACGTCCTGCCGAGCCTTACACTCGAACTCTGGCCAAGCCCCCTTGCCTGACCCCACTAGGCTTGGGAAGCTTGGTCTCCCTGCCGAGCTAAGGTCGAATGTCCTGCCGAGCCTTACACTCGAACTCCGGCCAAGCCCCCTTGCCTGACTCTCCTACTAGGCTTGGGAAGCTTGGTCTCCCTGCCGAGGTAAGGTCGAACGTCCTGCCGAGCCTTACACTCGAACTCCTGCCAAGCCCCCTTGCCTGACTCTCCTACTAGCCTTGGGAAGCTTGGTCTCCCTGCCGAGGTGAGGTCGAAAGTCCTGCCAAGCCTTACACTTGAACTCTGGCCAAGCCCCCTTGCCTGACTCTCCTACTAGGCTTGGGAAGATTGGTCTCCCTGCCGAGGTGAGGTCGAAAGTCCTGCCAAGCCTTACACTTGAACTCTGGCCAAGCCCCCTTGCCTGACTCTCCTACTAGGCTTGGGAAGATTGGTCTCCCTGCCGAGGTAAGGTCGAACGTCCTGCCGAGCCTTACACTCGAACTCTGGCCAAGCCCCCTTGCCTGACCCCACTAGGCTTGGGAAGCTTGGTCTCCCAGCCGAGATAAGGTCGAACGTCCTGCCGAGCCTTACACTCGAACTCCGGCCAAGCCCCCTTGCCTGACCCTATTAGATTTGGGAAGCGTGGTCTCCCTGCTGAGGTAAGGTCGAACGTCCTGCCGAACCGTACACTCGAACTCAGGCCAAGCCCAATTGCCTGACTCTCCAACTAGGCTTGGGAGTCTTGGTCTCCCTGCCAAGGTATGGTCGAACGTCCTGCCGAGCCTTACACTCGAACTCCGGCCTAGCTCCCTTGCCTGACTCTCCTACTCGGCTTGGGAAGCTTGGTCTCCCTGCCGAGGTAAGGTCGAACGTCCTGCCGAGCCTTACACTCGAACTCCGGCCAAGCCCCCTTGCCTGAACCTACGAGGCCTGGGAAGCTTGGTCTCCCTGCTGAGGTAAGGTCGAACGTCCTGCCGAGCTTTACACTCGAACTCCGCCCAAGCCCCCTTGCCTGACTCTCCTACTCGGCTTGGGAAGCTTGGTCTCCCTGCCGAGGTAAGGTCGAACGTCCTGCCGAGCCTTACACTCGAACTCCAGCCACGTCCCCTTGCCTGACCCTATTAGACTTGGGAAGTTTGGTCTCCCTGCCGAGGTAAGGTCGAACGTCCTGCCGAGCCTTACACTCGAACTCCGGCCAAGCCCCCTTGCCTGACTCTCCTACTAGGCTTGGGAAGCTTGGTCTCCCTTCTGAGGTAAGGTCGAACGTCCTGCCGAGCCTTACACTCGAACTCCGGCCTAGCTCCATTGCCTGACGCTCCTACTTGGCTTGGGAAGCTTGGTCTCCCTGCCGAGGTAAGGTCGAACGTCCTGCTGAGCCTTACACTCGAACTCCGGTCAAGCCCCCTTGCCTGACCCTATTAGACTTGGGAAGCGTGGTCTCCCTGCTGAGGTAAGGTCGAACGTCCTGCCAAGCCGTACACTCGAACTCCGGCCAAGCCCCCTTGCCTGGCCCTACTAGGCTTGGGACGCTTGGTCTCCTTGCCGAGGTAAGGTAGAACCTCCTGCCGAGCTTTACAATCGAACTCCAGCCAAGCCCCCTTGCCTGACTCTCCTGCTAGGCTTGGGAAGCTTGGTCTCCCTGCTGAGGTAAGGTCAAACGTCCTGCCGAGCCTTACACTCTTACTCCGGCAAAGCCCCCTTGCCTGACTCTCCTACTAGGCTTGAGAAGCTTGGTCTCCCTGCCGAGGTAAGGTCGAACGTCCTGCCGAGCCATACACTCGAACTCCGGCCTAGCTCCCTTGCCTGACTGTCCTACTTGGCTTGGGAAGCTTGGTCTCCCTGCCGAGGTAAGGTCGAACGTCCTGCCGAGCTTTACACTCGAACTCCGGCCAAGTCCCCGTGCCTGACTCTCCTACTAGGCCTGGGAAGCTTGGTCTCCCTGTCGAGGTAAGGTCGAACGTCCTGCCGAGCCTTACACTCGAACTCCGGCCAAGCCCCCTTGCCTGACTCTCCTACTAGGCTTGGGAAGCTTGGTCTCCCTGCCGAGGTAAGGTCGAACGTCCTTCCGAGCCTTACACTTGATCTGCGGACAAACTCCCTTGCCTGACTCTCCTACTAGGCTTGGAAAGCTTGGTCTCCCTGCCGAGGTAAGGTCGAACGTCCTGCTGAGCTTTACACTCCAACTCCGGCCAAGCCCCCATGCTTGACTCTCGTGCTAGGCTTGGGAAGCTTGGTCTCCCTGCCGAGGTAAGGTCGAACGTCCTGCCGAGCCTTACACTCGAACTCCGGTCAAGCCCCCTTGCCTGACCCTATTAGATTTGGGAAGCGTGGTCTCCCTGCTGAGGTAAGGTCGAACGTCCTGCCGAACCGTACACTCGAACTCAGGCCAAGCCCAATTGCCTGACTCTCCAACTAGGCTTGGGAGTCTTGGTCTCCCTGCCAAGGTATGGTCGAACGTCCTGCCGAGCCTTACACTCGAACTCCGGCCTAGCTCCCTTGCCTGACTCTCCTACTCGGCTTGGGAAGCTTGGTCTCCCTGCCGAGGTAAGGTCGAACGTCCTGCCGAGCCTTACACTCGAACTCCGGCCAAGCCCCCTTGCCTGAACCTACGAGGCCTGGGAAGCTTGGTCTCCCTGCTGAGGTAAGGTCGAACGTCCTGCCGAGCTTTACACTCGAACTCCGCCCAAGCCCCCTTGCCTGACTCTCCTACTCGGCTTGGGAAGCTTGGTCTCCCTGCCGAGGTAAGGTCGAACGTCCTGCCGAGCCTTACACTCGAACTCCAGCCACGTCCCCTTGCCTGACCCTATTAGACTTGGGAAGTTTGGTCTCCCTGCCGAGGTAAGGTCGAACGTCCTGCTGAGCCTTACACTCGAACTCCGGCCAAGCCCCCTTGCCTGACTCTCCTACTAGGCTTGGGAAGCTTGGTCTCCCTTCTGAGGTAAGGTCGAACGTCCTGCCGAGCCTTACACTCGAACTCCGGCCTAGCTCCATTGCCTGACGCTCCTACTTGGCTTGGGAAGCTTGGTCTCCCTGCCAAGGTAAGGTCGAACGTCCTGCCGAGCCTTACACTTGAACTCCGGCCAAGCCCCCTTGCCTGACTCTTCCTACTAGGCTTGGGAAGCTTGGTCTCCCTGCCGAGGTAAGGTCGAACGTCCTTCCGAGCCTTACACTTGATCTCCGGACAAACTCCCTTGCCTGACTCTCCTACAAGGCTTGGAAAGCTTGGTCTCCCTGCCGAGGTAAGGTCGAACGTCCTGCTCAGCTTTACACTCCAACTCCGGCCAAGCCCCCATGCTTGACTCTCGTGCTAGGCTTGGGAAGCTTGGTCTCCCTGCCGAGGTAAGGTCGAACGTCCTGCCGAGCCTTACACTCGAACTCCGGTCAAGCCCCCTTGCCTGACCCTATTAGATTTGGGAAGCGTGGTCTCCCTGCTGAGGTAAGGTCGAACGTCCTGCCGAACCGTACACTCGAACTCAGGCCAAGCCCAATTGCCTGACTCTCCAACTAGGCTTGGGAGTCTTGGTCTCCCTGCCAAGGTATGGTCAAACGTCCTGCCGAGCCTTACACTCGAACTCCGGCCTAGCTCCCTTGCCTGACTCTCCTACTCGGCTTGGGAAGCTTGGTCTCCCTGCCGAGGTAAGGTCGAACGTCCTGCCGAGCCTTACACTCGAACTCCGGCCAAGCCCCCTTGCCTGAACCTACGAGGCCTGGGAAGCTTGGTCTCCCTGCTGAGGTAAGGTCGAACGTCCTGCCGAGCTTTACACTCGAACTCCGCCCAAGCCCCCTTGCCTGACTCTCCTACTCGGCTTGGGAAGCTTGGTCTCCCTGCCGAGGTAAGGTCGAACGTCCTGCCGAGCCTTACACTCGAACTCCAGCCACGTCCCCTTGCCTGACCCTATTAGACTTGGGAAGTTTGGTCTCCCTGCCGAGGTAAGGTCGAACGTCCTGCCGAGCCTTACACTCGAACTCCGGCCAAGCCCCCTTGCCGGACTCTCCTACTAGGCTTGGGAAGCTTGGTCTCCCTTCTGAGGTAAGGTCGAACGTCCTGCCGAGCCTTACACTCGAACTCCGGCCTAGCTCCATTGCCTGACGCTCCTACTTGGCTTGGGAAGCTTGGTCTCCCTGCCAAGGTAAGGTCGAACGTCCTGCCGAGCCTTACACTTGAACTCCGGCCAAGCCCCCTTGCCTGACTCTTCCTACTAGGCTTGGGAAGCTTGGTCTCCCTGCCGAGGTAAGGTCGAACGTCCTGCCGAGCCTTTCACTCGAGCTCTGCCCGAGCCCCCTTGCCTGACTCTCCTACTAGGCTTGGGAAGCTTGGTCTCCCTGCCGAGGTAGAAGTCAAACGTCCTGCCAAGGCTTACACTCGAACTCCGGCCAAGCCCCCTTGCCTGACCCCACTAGGCTTGGGAAGCTTGGTCTCCCTGCCGAGGTAAGGTCGAACGTCCGACCGAGCCTTACACTCGAACTCCTGCCAAGCCCCCTTGCCTGACTCTCCTACTAGCCTTGGGAAGCTTGGTCTCCCTGCCGAGGTGAGGTCGAACGTCCTGCCAAGCCTTACACTTGAACTCCGGCCAAGCCCCCTTGCCTGACTCTCCTACTAGGCTTGGGAAGATTGGTCTCCCTGCCGAGGTAAGGTCGAACGTCCTGCCGAGCCGTACACTCGAACTCCGGCCAAGCCCCCTTGCCTGACTCTCCAACTAGGCTTGGGAGTCTTGGTGTGCCTGTCGAGGTATGGTCGAACGTCCTGCCGAGCCTTACACTCGAACTCCGGCCTAGCTCCCTTGCCTGACTCTCCTACTCGGCTTGGGAAGCTTGGTCTCCCTGCCGAGGTAAGGTCGAACGTCCTGCCGAGCCTTACACTCGAACGCCAGCCAAGCCCCCTTCCCTGACCCTATTAGAGTTGGGAAGCTTGGTCTCCCTGCCGAGGTAGAAGTCGAACGTCCTGCCAAGGCTTACACTCGAACTCCGCCCAAGCCCCCTTGCCTGACCCCACTAGGCTTGGGAAGCTTGGTCTCCCTGCCGAGCTAAGGTCGAACGTCCTGCCGAGCCTTACACTCGAACTCCGGCCAAGCCCCTTTGCCTGACCCTACTAGGCTTGGGAAGCTTGGTCTCCCTGCCGAGGTAAGGTCGAACGTCCTGCCAAGCCTTACACTCGAACTCAGGCCAAGTCCCCTTGCCTGACTCTCCTACTAGCCTTGGGAAGCTTGGTCTCCCTGCTGAGGTGAGGTCGAACGTCCTGCCAAGCCTTACACTTGAACTCCGGCCAAGCCCCCTTGCCTGACTCTCCTACTAGGCTTGGGAAGATTGGTCTCCCTGCCGAGGTAAGGTCGAACGTCCTGCCGAGCTTTACACTCGAACTCCAGCCAAGCCCCCTTGCCTGACTCTCCTACTAGGCCTGGGAAGCTTGGTCTCCCTGTCGAGGTAAGGTCGAACATCCTGCCGAGCCTTACACTCGAACTCCGGCCAAGCCCCCTTGCCTGACTCTCCTACTAGGCGTGGGAAGCTTGGTCTCCCTGCCGAGGTAAGGTCGAAGGTCCTTCCGAGCCTTACACTTGATCTCCGGACAAACTCCCTTGCCTGACTCTCCTACTAGGCTTGGAAAGCTTGGTCTCCCTGCCGAGGTAAGGTCGAACATCCTGCTGAGCTTTACACTCTAACTCCGGCCAAGCCCCCATGCTTGACTCTCGTGCTAGGCTTGGGAAGCTTGGTCTCCCTGCCGAGGTAGGGTCGAACGTCCTGCCGAGCCTTACACTCGAACTCCGGTCAAGCCCCCTTGCCTGACCCTATTAGACTTGGGAAGTGTGGTCTCCCTGCTGAGGTAAGGTCGAACGTCCTGCCGAGCCGTACACTCGAACTCCGGCCAAGCCCCCTTGCCTGGCCCTACTAGGCTTGGGAAGCTTGGTCTCCCTGCCGAGGTAAGGTAGAACGTCCTGCCGAGCTTTACAATCGAACTCCAGCCAAGCCCCCTTGCCTGACTCTCCTGCTAGGCTTGGGAAGCTTGGTCTCCCTGCTGAGGTAAGGTCAAACGTCCTGCCGAGCCTTAAACTCGAACTCCGGCAAAGCCCCCTTGCCTGACTCTCCTACTAGGCTTGAGAAGCTTGGTCTCCCTGCCGAGGTAAGGTCGACTGTCCTGCCGAGCCATACACTCGAACTCCGGCCTAGCTCCCTTGCCTGACTGTCCTACTTGGCTTGGGAAGATTGGTCTCCCTGCCGAGGTAAGGTCGAACGTCCTGCCGAGCCTTACACTCGAACTCCGGCCAAGCCCCCTTGCCTGACTCTCCTTCCAGGCTTGGGAAGCTTGGTCTCCCTGTCGAGGTAAGGTCGAACGTCCTGCCGAGCCTTACACTCGAACTCCTGCCAAGCCCCCTTGCCTGACTCTCCTACTCGGCTTGGGAAGCTTGGTCTCCCTGCCGAGGTAAGGTCGAACGTCCTGCCGAGCCTTACACTCGAACGCCAGCCAAGCCCCCTTCCCTGACCCTATTAGAGTTGGGAAGCTTGGTCTCCCTGCCGAGGTAGAAGTCGAACGTCCTGCCAAGGCTTACACTCGAACTCCGGCCAAGCCCCCTTGCCTGACCCCACTAGGCTTGGGAAGCTTGGTCTCCCTGCCGAGGTAAGGTCGAACGTCCGACCGAGCCTTACACTCGAACTCCTGCCAAGCCCCCTTGCCTGACTCTCCTACTAGCCTTGGGAAGCTTGGTCTCCCTGCCGAGGTGAGGTCGAACGTCCTGCCAAGCCTTACACTTGAACTCCGGCCAAGCCCCCTTGCCTGACTCTCCTACTAGGCTTGGGAAGATTGGTCTCCCTGCCGAGGTAAGGTCGAACGTCCTGCCGAGCCGTACACTCGAACTCCGGCCAAGCCCCCTTGCCTGACTCTCCAACTAGGCTTGGGAGTCTTGGTGTGCCTGTCGAGGTATGGTCGAACGTCCTGCCGAGCCTTACACTCGAACTCCGGCCTAGCTCCCTTGCCTGACTCTCCTACTCGGCTTGGGAAGCTTGGTCTCCCTGCCGAGGTAAGGTCGAACGTCCTGCCGAGCCTTACACTCGAACGCCAGCCAAGCCCCCTTCCCTGACCCTATTAGAGTTGGGAAGCTTGGTCTCCCTGCCGAGGTAGAAGTCGAACGTCCTGCCAAGGCTTACACTCGAACTCCGGCCAAGCCCCCTTGCCTGACCCCACTAGGCTTGGGAAGCTTGGTCTCCCTGCCGAGCTAAGGTCGAACGTCCTGCCGAGCCTTACACTCGAACTCCGGCCTAGCTCCCTTGCCTGACTCTCCTACTCGGCTTGGGAAGCTTGGTCTCCCTGCCGAGGTAAGGTCGAACGTCCTGCCGAGCCTTACACTCGAACTCAGGCCAAGTCCCCTTGCCTGACTCTCCTACTAGCCTTGGGAAGCTTGGTCTCCCTGCTGAGGTGAGGTCGAACGTCCTGCCAAGCCTTACACTTGAACTCCGGCCAAGCCCCCTTGCCTGACTCTCCTACTAGGCTTGGGAAGATTGGTCTCCCTGCCGAGGTAAGGTCGAACGTCCTGCCGAGCTTTACACTCGAACTCCAGCCAAGCCCCCTTGCCTGACTCTCCTACTAGGCCTGGGAAGCTTGGTCTCCCTGTCGAGGTAAGGTCGAACATCCTGCCGAGCCTTACACTCGAACTCCGGCCAAGCCCCCTTGCCTGACTCTCCTACTAGGCGTGGGAAGCTTGGTCTCCCTGCCGAGGTAAGGTCGAAGGTCCTTCCGAGCCTTACACTTGATCTCCGGACAAACTCCCTTGCCTGACTCTCCTACTAGGCTTGGAAAGCTTGGTCTCCCTGCCGAGGTAAGGTCGAACATCCTGCTGAGCTTTACACTCTAACTCCGGCCAAGCCCCCATGCTTGACTCTCGTGCTAGGCTTGGGAAGCTTGGTCTCCCTGCCGAGGTAGGGTCGAACGTCCTGCCGAGCCTTACACTCGAACTCCGGTCAAGCCCCCTTGCCTGACCCTATTAGACTTGGGAAGTGTGGTCTCCCTGCTGAGGTAAGGTCGAACGTCCTGCCGAGCCGTACACTCGAACTCCGGCAAAGCCCCCTTGCCTGGCCCTACTAGGCTTGGGAAGCTTGGTCTCCCTGCCGAGGTAAGGTAGAACGTCCTGCCGAGCTTTACAATCGAACTCCAGCCAAGCCCCCTTGCCTGACTCTCCTGCTAGGCTTGGGAAGCTTGGTCTCCCTGCTGAGGTAAGGTCAAACGTCCTGCCGAGCCTTAAACTCGAACTCCGGCAAAGCCCCCTTGCCTGACTCTCCTACTAGGCTTGAGAAGCTTGGTCTCCCTGCCGAGGTAAGGTCGACTGTCCTGCCGAGCCATACACTCGAACTCCGGCCTAGCTCCCTTGCCTGACTGTCCTACTTGGCTTGGGAAGATTGGTCTCCCTGCCGAGGTAAGGTCGAACGTCCTGCCGAGCCTTACACTCGAACTCCGGCCAAGCCCCCTTGCCTGGCTCTCCTTCCAGGCTTGGGAAGCTTGGTCTCCCTGTCGAGGTAAGGTCGAACGTCCTGCCGAGCCTTACACTCGAACTCCTGCCAAGCCCCCTTGCCTGACTCTCCTACTAGGCTTGGGAAAATTGGTCTCCCTGCCGAGGTAAGGCCGAACGTCCTGCCGAGCCTTACACTCGAACTCCAGCCAAGCCCCCTTGCCTGACTCTCCTACTCGGCTTGGGAAGCTTGGTCTCCCTGCCGAGGTAAGGTCGAACATCCTGCCGAGCCTTACACTCGAACTCCGGCCAAACTCCCTTGCCTGACTCTCCTACTAGGCTTGGGAAGCTTGGTCTCCCTGCCGAGGTAAGGTCGAACGTCCTGACGAGCCATACACTCGAACTCCGGCCTAGCTCCCTTGCCTGACTGTCCTACTTGGCTTGGGAAGCTTGGTCTCCCTGCCGAGGTAAGGTCGAACGTCCTGCCGAGCCTTACACTCGAACTCCGGCCAAGCCCCCTTGACTGACTCTCCTACTAGGCTTGGGAAAACTGGTCTCCCTGCCGAGGTAACGTCGAACGTCCTGCCGAGCCTTACACTCGAACTCCCGCCAAGCCCCCTTGCCTGACTCTCCTACTAGGCTTGGGAAGCTTGGTCTCCCTGCCGAGGTAAGGTCGAACGTCCTGCCGAGCCTTACACTCGAACGCCAGCCAAGCCCCCTTCCCTGACCCTATTAGAGTTGGGAAGCTTGGTCTCCCTGCTGAGGTAAGGTCGACCGTCCTGCCGAGCCTTACACTCGAACTCCGGCCAAGCCCCCTTGCCTGACCCTATTAGAGTTGGGAAGCTTGGTCTCCCTGCCGAGGTAAGGTCGAACGTCCTGCTGTGCTTTACACTCGAACTCCGGCCAAGCCCCCTTGCCTGACTCTCCTGCTAGGCTTGGGAAGCTTGGTCTCCCTGCTGAGGTAAGGGCAAACATCCTGCCGAGCCGTACACTCGAACTCTGGCCAAGTCCCCTTGCCTGACTCTCCTACTAGGCTTGGGAAGCTTGGTCTCCCTGCCGAGGTAAGGTCGAACGTCCTGCCGAGCCTTACACTCGAACTCCGGCCTAGCTCCCTTGCCTGACTGTCCTACTTGGCTTGGGAAGATTGGTCTCCCTGCCGAGCTAAGGTCGAACGTCCTGCCGAGCCTTACACTCGAACTCCGGCCAAGCCCCCTTGCCTGACTCTCCTTCCAGGCTTGGGAAGCTTGGTCTCCCTGCCGAGGTAAGGTCGAACGTCCTGACGAGCCATACACTCGAACTCCGGCCTAGCTCCCTTGCCTGACTGTCCTACTTGGCTTGGGAAGCTTGGTCTCCCTGCCGAGGTAAGGTCGAACGTCCTGCCGAGCCTTACATTCGAACTCCCGCCAAGCCCCCTTGCCTGACTCTCCTACTAGGCTTGGGAAAACTGGTCTCCCTGCCGAGGTAAGGTCGAACGTCCTGCCGAGCCTTAAACTCGAACTCCGGCCAAGCCCCCTTACCTGACCCTATTAGAGTTGGGAAGCGTGGTCTCCCTGCCGAGGTAAGGTCGAACGTCCTGCCGAGCCTTACACTCGAACACCGGCCTAGCTCCCTTCCCTGACTGTCCTACTTGGCTTGGGAAGCCTGGTCTCCCTGCCGAGGTAAGGTCGAACGTCCTGCCGAGCCTTACACTCGAACTCTGGCCAAGCCCCCTTGCCTGACTCTCCTACTAGCCTTGGGAAGCTTGGTCTCCCTGCCGAGGTAACGTCGAACGTCCTGCCGAGCCTTACACTTGAACTCCCGCCAAGCCCCCTTGCCTGACTGTCCTACTAGGCTTGGGAAGCTTGGTCTCCCTGCCGAGGTAAGGTCGAACGTCCTGCCGCGCCTTACACTCGAACACCGGCCTAGCTCCCTTGCCTGACTGTCCTACTTGACTTGGGAAGCTTGGTCTCCCTGCCGAGGTAAGGTCGAACGTCCTGCCGAGCCTTACACTCGAACTCCGGACAAGCCCCCTTGCCTGGCCCTACTAGGCTTGGGAAGCTTGGTCTCCTTGCCGAGGTAAGGTCGAACGTCCTGCCGAGGTTTACAATCGAACTCCAGCCAAGCCCCCTTGCCTGACTCTCCTGCTAGGCTTGGGAAGCTTGGTCTCCCTGCTGAGGTAAGGTCAAACGTCCTGCCGAGCCTTACACTCTTACTCCGGCAAAGCCCCCTTGCCTGACTCTCCTACTAGGCTTGAGAAGCTTGGTCTCCCTGCCGAGGTAAGGTCGAACGTCCTGCCGAGCCTTACACTCGAACGCCAGCCAAGCCCCCTTCCCTGACCCTATTAGAGTTGGGAAGCTTGGTCTCCCTGCTGAGGTAAGGTCGACTGTCCTGCCGAGCCTTACACTCGAACTCCGTCCAAGCCCCCTTGCCTGACTCTCCTACTAGGCTTGGGAAGCTCGGTCTCCCTGCGAGGTAAGGTCGAACGTCCTGCCGAGCCTTACACTCGAACGCCGACCGAGCCCCCTTGCCTGACCCTATTAGAGTTGGGAAGCTTGGTCTCCCTGCCGAGGTAAGGTCGAACGTCCTGCTGTGCTTTACACTCGAACTCCGGCCAAGCCCCCTTGCCTGACTCTCCTGCTAGGCTTGGGAAGCTTGGTCTCCCTGCTGAGGTAAGGGCAAACGTCCTGCCGAGCCTGACACTCGAACTCTGGCCAAGTCCCCTTGCCTGACTCTCCTACTAGGCTTGGGAAGCTTGGTCTCCCTGCCGAGGTAAGGTCGAACGTCCTGACGAGCCATACACTCGAACTCCGGCCTAGCTCCCTTAACTGACTGTCCTACTTGGCTTGGGAAGCTTGGTCTCACTGCCGAGGTAAGGTCGAACGTCCTGCCGAGCCTTACACTCGAACTCCGGCCAAGCCCCCTTGACTGACTCTCCTACTAGGCTTGGGAAAACTGGTCTCCCTGCCGAGGTAACGTCGAACGTCCTGCCGAGCCTTACACTCGAACTCCCGCCAAGCCCCCTTGCCTGACTCTCCTACTAGGCTTGGGAAGCTTGGTCTCCCTGCCGAGGTAAGGTCGAACGTCCTGCCGAGCCTTAAACTCGAACTCCGGCCAAGCCCCCTTGCCTGACCCTATTAGAGTTGGGAAGCGTGGTCTCCCTGCCGAGGTAAGGTCGAACGTCCTGCCGAGCCTTACACTCGAACACCGGCCTAGCTCCCTTCCGTGACTGTCCTACTTGGCTTGGGAAGCCTGGTCTCCCTGCCGAGGTAAGGTCGAACGTCCTGCCGAGCCTTACACTCGAACTCTGGCCAAGCCCCCTTGCCTGACTCTCCTACTAGCCTTGGGAAGCTTGGTCTCCCTGTCGAGGTAAGGTCGCACGTCCTGCCGACCCTTACACTCGAATTCCGGCCAAGCCTCCTTGCCTGACCCTACTAGGCTTGGGAAGCTTAGTCTCCCTGCCGAGGTAAGATGGAACGTCCTTCCGAGCCTTACACTTGATCTCCGGACAAACTCCCTTGCCTGACTCTCCTACTAGGCTTGGAAAGCTTGGTCTCCCTGTCGAGGTATGGTCGAACGTCCTGCCGAGCCTTACACTCGAACTCCGGGCTAGCTCCCTTGCCTGACTCTCCTACTCGGCTTGGGAAGCTTGGTCTCCCTGCCGAGGTAAGGTCGAACGTCCTGCCGAGCCTTACACTCGAACGCCAGCCAAGCCCCCTTCCCTGACCCTATTAGAGTTGGGAAGCTTGGTCTCCCTGCCGAGGTAAGGTCGACCGTCCTGCCGAGCCTTACACTCGAACTCCGGCCAAGCCCCCTTGCCTGACTCTCCTGCTAGGCTTGGGAAGCTTGGTCTCCCTGCTGAGGTAAGGGCAAACGTCCTGCCGAGCCTGACACTCGAACTCTGGCCAAGTCCCCTTGCCTGACTCTCCTACTCGGCTTGGGAAGCTTGGTCTCCCTGCCGAGGTAAGGTCGAACGTCCTGCCGAGCCTTACACTCGAACTCCGGCCTAGCTCCCTTGCCTGACTGTCCTACTAGGTTTGGGAAGCTTGGTCTCCCTGCCGAGGTAAGGTCGAACGACCTGCCGAGCCTTACACTCGAACTCCGGTCAAGCCCCCTTGCCTGACTCTCCTTCTAGTCTTGGGAAGCTTGGTCTCCCTGCCGAGGTAAGGTTGAACGTCCTCCGAGCCTTACACTTGAACTCCGGCCTAGCTCCCTTGCCTGACTCTCCTGCTAGGCTTCGGAAGCTTGGTCTCCCTGCTGAGGTAAGGGCAAACGTCCTGCCGAGCCTGACACTCGAACTCTGGCCAAGTCCCCTTGCCTGACAATCCTACTAGGCTTGGGAAACTTGGTCTCCCTGCCGAGGTAAGGTCGAACGTCCTGCCGAGCCTTACACTCGAACTCCGGCCAAGCCCCCTTGACTGACTCTCCTACTAGGCTTGGGAAAACTGGTCTCCCTGCCGAGGTAAGGTCGAACGTCCTGCCGAGCCTTACACTCGAACTCCGGCCTAGCTCCCTTGCCTGACTCTCCTACTAGGCTTGGGAAGCTTGGTCTCCCTGCCGAGGTAACGTTGAACGTCCTGCCGAGCCTTACACTCGAACTCCCGCCAAGCCCCCTTGCGTGACTCTCCTACTAGGCTTGGGAAGCTTGGTCTCCCTGCCGAGGTAAGGTCGAACGTCCTGCCGAGCCTTAAACTCGAACTCCGGCCAAGCCCCCTTGCCTGACCCTATTAGAGTTGGGAAGCGTGGTCTCCCTGCCGAGGTAAGGTCGAACGTCCTGCCGAGCCTTACACTCGAACACCGGCCTAGCTCCCTTGCCTGACTGTCCTACTTGGCTTGGGAAGCTTGGTCTCCCTGCCGATGTAAGGTCGAACGTCCTGCCGAGCCTTGCACTCGAACTCCGGCCAAGCCCCCTTGCCTGACTCTCCTGCTAGGCTTGGGAAGCTTGGTCTCCCTGCTGAGGTAAGGGCAAATGTCCTTCCGAGCCTGACACTCGAACTCTGCCCAAGCCCCCTTGCCTGACTCTCCTACTAGGCTTGGAAAGCTTGGTCTCCCTGCCGAGGTAAGGTCGAACGTCCTGCCGAGCCTTACACTCGAACTCCGGCCTATCTCCCTTGCCTGGCTGTCCTACTAGGTTTGGGAAGATTGGTCTCCCTGCCGATGTAAGGTCGAACGTCCTGCCGAGCCTTACACTCGAACTCCAGGCAAGCCCCCTTGCCTGACTCTCCTTTATGGCTTGGGAAGCTTGGTCTCCCTGCCGAGGTAAGGTCGAACGTCCTGCCGAGCCTTACACTCGAACTCTGGCCAAGCCCCCTTGCCTGACTCTCCTACTAGCCTTGGGAAGCTTGGTCTCCCTGCCGAGGTAAGGTCGAATGTCCCGCCGAGCCTTACACTCGAACACCGGCCTAGCTCCCTTGCCTGACTGTCCTACTTGGCTTGGGAAGCTTGGTCTCCCTGCCGAGGTAAGGTCGAACGTCCTGCCGAGCCTTACACTGGAACTCTGGCCAAGCCCCCTTGCCTGACTATCCTACTAGGCTTGGGAAGCTTGGTCTCCCTGCCGAGGTAAGGTCGACCGTCCTGCCGAGCCTTTCACTCGAACTCCGCCGAAGCCCCCTTGACTGAGTCTCCTACTAGGCTTGGGAAGCTTGGTCTCCCTGCTGAGGTAAGGTCGAACGTCCTGCCGAGCCTTACACTCGAACTCCGGCCAAGCTCCCTTGCCTGACTCTCCTACTAGGCTTGGGTTGGTCTCCCTGCCGAGGTAAGGTCGAACGTCCTCCGAGCCTTACACTCGAACTCCGGCCTAGCTCCCTTGCCTGACTCTGCTACTAGGCTTGGGAAGCTTGGTCTCCCTGCCGAGGTAAGGTCGAACGTCCTGCCGAGCCTTACACTCGAACCCCGACCGAGCCCCCTTGCCTGACCCTATTAGAGTTGGGAAGCTTGGTCTCCCTGCCGAGGTAAGGTCGAACGTCCTGCTGTGCTTTACACTCGAACTCCGGCCAAGCCCCCTTGCCTGACTCTCCTGCTAGGCTTGGGAAGCTTGGTCTCCCTGCTGAGGTAAGGGCAAACGTCCTGCCGAGCCTGACACTCGAACTCTGGCCAAGTCCCCTTGCCTGACAATCCTACTAGGCTTGGGAAGCTTGGTCTCCCTGCCGAGGTAAGGTCGAACGTCCTGCCGAGCCTTACACTCGAACACCGGCCTAGCTCCCGTGCCTGACTGTCCTACTTGGCTTGGGAAGCTTGGTCTCCCTGCCGAGGTAAGGTCGAACGTCCTGCCGAGCCTTACACTCGAACTCCGGCCAAGCCCCCTTGCCTGACTCTCCTGCTAGGCTTGGGAAGCTTGGTCTCCCTGCTGAGGTAAGGGCAAATGTCCTGCCGAGCCTGACACTCGAACTCTGCCCAAGCCCCCTTGCCTGACTCTCCTACTAGGCTTGGGAAGCTTGGTCTCCCTGCCGAGGTAAGGTCGAACGTCCTGCCGAGCCTTACACTCGAACTCCGGCCTATCTCCCTTGCCTGGCTGTCCTACTAGGTTTGGGAAGATTGGTCTCCCTGCCGATGTAAGGTCGAACGACCTGCCGAGCCTTACACTCGAACTCCAGGCAAGCCCCCTTGCCTGACTCTCCTTTATGGCTTGGGAAGCTTGGTCTCCCTGCCGAGGTAAGGTCGAACGTCCTGCCGAGCCTTACACTCGAACTCCGCCGAAACCCCCTTGACTGAGTCTCCTACTAGGCTTGGGAAGCTTGGTCTCCCTGCCGAGGTCAGGTCGAACGTCCTGCCGAGCCTTACACTCGAACTCCGGCCAAGCTCCCTTGCCTGACTCTCCTACTAGGCTTGGTAAGCTTGGTCTCCCTGTCGAGGTAAGGTCGAACGTCCTCCGAGCCTTACACTCGAACTCCGGCCTAGCTCCCTTGCCTGACTCTCCTACTAGGCTTGGGAAGCTTGGTCTCCCAGCCGAGGTAAGGTCGAACGTCCTGCCGAGCTTTACACTGGAACTCCGGCCAAGCCCCCTTGCCTGACTCTCCTACTAGGCCTGGGAAGCTTGGTCTCCCTGTAGAGGCAAGGTCGCACGTCCTGCCGAGCCTTACACTCGAATTCCGGCCAAGCCCCCTTGCCTGCCCCTACTAGGCTTGGGAAGCTTGGTCTCCCTGCCGAGGTAATGTCGAACGTCCTTCCGGGCCTTACACTTGATCTCCGGACAAACTCCCTTGCCTGACTCTCCTACTCGGCTTGGAAAGCTTGGTCTCCCTGCCGAGGTAAGGTCGAACGTCCTGCTGAGCTTTACACTCGAACTCTGGCCAAGCCCCCATGCTTGAATCTCGTGCTAGGCTTGGGAAGCTTGGTCTCCCTGCCGAGGTAAGTTCGAACGCCCTGCCGAGCCTTACACTCGAACTCCGGTCAAGCCCCCTTGCCTGACCCTATTAGACTTGGGAAGCGTGGTCTCCCTGCTGAGGTAAGGTCGAACGTCCTGCCGAGCCGTACACTCCAACTCCGGCCAAGCCCCCTTGCCTGACTCTCCAACTAGGTATGGAAGTCTTGGTCTCCCTGTCGAGGTATGGTCGAACGTCCTGCCGAGCCTTACACTCGAACTCCGGCCTAGCTCCCTTGCCTGACTCTCCTACTCGGCTTGGGAAGCTTGGTCTCCCTGCCGAGGTAAGGTCGAACGTCCTGCCGAGCCTTACACTCGAACTCCAGCCAAGCCCCCTTGCCTGACTCTCCTTCTAAGCTTGGGAAGCTTGGTCTCCCTGCCGAGGTAAGGTCGAACGTCCTGCCGAGCCTTACACTCGAACTCCGGCCCAGCCCCCTTGCCTGACTCTCCTACTAGCCTTGGGAAGCTTGGTCTCCCTGCCAAGGTAAGGTCGAATGTCCTGCCAAGCCTTACACTCGAACTCCAGCCAAGCCCCCTTGCCTGACTCTCCTACTCGGCTTGGGAAGCTTGGTCTCCCTGCCGAGGTAAGGTCGAACGTCCTGCCGAGCCTTACACTCGAACTCCGGCCAAACTCCCTTGCCTGACTCTCCTACGAGGCTTGGGAAGCTTGGTCTCCCTGCCGAGGTAAGGTCGAACGTCCTGCCGAGCCATACAGTCGAACTCCGGCCTAGCTCCCTTGCCTGACTGTCCTACTTGGCTTGGGAAGCTTGGTCTCCCTGCCGAGGTAAGGTCGAACGTCCTGCCGAGCCTTACACTTGAACTCCGGTCAAGCCCTCTTGACTGACCCTATTAGACTTGGGAAGCGTGGTCTCCCTGCTGAGGTAAGGTCGAACGTCCTGCCGAGCCGTACACTCGAACTCCGGCCAAGCCCCCTTGCCTGACTCTCCAACTAGGTATGGGAGTCTTGGTCTCCCTGTCGAGGTATGGTCGAACGTCCTGCCGAGCCTTACACTCGAACTCCGGGCTAGCTCCCTTGCCTGACTCTCCTACTCAGCTTGGGAAGCTTGGTCTCCCTGCCGAGGTAAGGTCGAACGTCCTGCCGAGCCTTACACCCGAACGCCGGCCAAGCCCCCTTGCCTGACCCTATTAGAGTTGGGAAGCTTGGTCTCCCTGCTGAGGTAAGGTCGACCGTCCTGCCGAGCCGTACACTCGAACTCCGGCCAAGCCCCCTTGCCTGACTCTCCTACTAGGCTTGGGAAGCTTGGTCTCCCTGCCGAGGTAAGGTCGAACGTCCTGCCGAGCCTTACACTCGAACTCCGGCCAAGCCCCCTTGCCTGACTCTCCTACTAGGCTTGGGAAAACTGGTCTCCCTGCCGAGGTAAGGTCGAACGTCCTGCCGAGCCTTACACTCGAACTCCGGCCTACCTCCCTTGCCTGGCTGTCCTACTAGGTTTGGGAAGATTGGTCTCCCTGCCGATGTAAGGTCGAACGACCTGCCGAGCCTTACACTCGAACTCCAGGCAAGCCCCCTTGCCTGACTCTCCTTTATGGCTTGGGAAGCTTGGTCTCCCTGCCGAGGTAAGGTCGAACGTCCTGCCGAGCCTTACACTCGAACTCCGCCGAAACCCCCTTGACTGAGTCTCCTACTAGGCTTGGGAAGCTTGGTCTCCCTGCCGAGGTCAGGTCGAACGTCCTGCCGAGCCTTACACTCGAACTCCGGCCAAGCTCCCTTGCCTGACTCTCCTACTAGGCTTGGTAAGCTTGGTCTCCCTGTCGAGGTAAGGTCGAACGTCCTCCGAGCCTTACACTCGAACTCCGGCCTAGCTCCCTTGCCTGACTCTCCTACTAGGCTTGGGAAGCTTGGTCTCCCAGCCGAGGTAAGGTCGAACGTCCTGCCGAGCTTTACACTGGAACTCCGGCCAAGCCCCCTTGCCTGACTCTCCTACTAGGCCTGGGAAGCTTGGTCTCCCTGTAGAGGCAAGGTCGCACGTCCTGCCGAGCCTTACACTCGAATTCCGGCCAAGCCCCCTTGCCTGCCCCTACTAGGCTTGGGAAGCTTGGTCTCCCTGCCGAGGTAATGTCGAACGTCCTTCCGAGCCTTACACTTGATCTCCGGACAAACTCCCTTGCCTGACTCTCCTACTCGGCTTGGAAAGCTTGGTCTCCCTGCCGAGGTAAGGTCGAACGTCCTGCTGAGCTTTACACTCGAACTCTGGCCAAGCCCCCATGCTTGAATCTCGTGCTAGGCTTGGGAAGCTTGGTCTCCCTGCCGAGGTAAGTTCGAACGCCCTGCCGAGCCTTACACTCGAACTCCGGTCAAGCCCCCTTGCCTGACCCTATTAGACTTGGGAAGCGTGGTCTCCCTGCTGAGGTAAGGTCGAACGTCCTGCCGAGCCGTACACTCCAACTCCGGCCAAGCCCCCTTGCCTGACTCTCCAACTAGGTATGGAAGTCTTGGTCTCCCTGTCGAGGTATGGTCGAACGTCCTGCCGAGCCTTACACTCGAACTCCGGCCTAGCTCCCTTGCCTGACTCTCCTACTCGGCTTGGGAAGCTTGGTCTCCCTGCCGAGGTAAGGTCGAACGTCCTGCCGAGCCTTACACTCGAACTCCAGCCAAGCCCCCTTGCCTGACTCTCCTTCTAAGCTTGGGAAGCTTGGTCTCCCTGCCGAGGTAAGGTCGAACGTCCTGCCGAGCCTTACACTCGAACTCCGGCCCAGCCCCCTTGCCTGACTCTCCTACTAGCCTTGGGAAGCTTGGTCTCCCTGCCAAGGTAAGGTCGAATGTCCTGCCAAGCCTTACACTCGAACTCCAGCCAAGCCCCCTTGCCTGACTCTCCTACTCGGCTTGGGAAGCTTGGTCTCCCTGCCGAGGTAAGGTCGAACGTCCTGCCGAGCCTTACACTCGAACTCCGGCCAAACTCCCTTGCCTGACTCTCCTACGAGGCTTGGGAAGCTTGGTCTCCCTGCCGAGGTAAGGTCGAACGTCCTGCCGAGCCATACAGTCGAACTCCGGCCTAGCTCCCTTGCCTGACTGTCCTACTTGGCTTGGGAAGCTTGGTCTCCCTGCCGAGGTAAGGTCGAACGTCCTGCCGAGCCTTACACTTGAACTCCGGTCAAGCCCTCTTGACTGACCCTATTAGACTTGGGAAGCGTGGTCTCCCTGCTGAGGTAAGGTCGAACGTCCTGCCGAGCCGTACACTCGAACTCCGGCCAAGCCCCCTTGCCTGACTCTCCAACTAGGTATGGGAGTCTTGGTCTCCCTGTCGAGGTATGGTCGAACGTCCTGCCGAGCCTTACACTCGAACTCCGGGCTAGCTCCCTTGCCTGACTCTCCTACTCAGCTTGGGAAGCTTGGTCTCCCTGCCGAGGTAAGGTCGAACGTCCTGCCGAGCCTTACACCCGAACGCCGGCCAAGCCCCCTTGCCTGACCCTATTAGAGTTGGGAAGCTTGGTCTCCCTGCTGAGGTAAGGTCGACCGTCCTGCCGAGCCGTACACTCGAACTCCGGCCAAGCCCCCTTGCCTGACTCTCCTACTAGGCTTGGGAAGCTTGGTCTCCCTGCCGAGGTAAGGTCGAACGTCCTGCCGAGCCTTACACTCGAACTCCGGCCAAGCCCCCTTGCCTGACTCTCCTACTAGGCTTGGGAAAACTGGTCTCCCTGCCGAGGTAAGGTCGAACGTCCTGCCGAGCCTTATACTCGAACTCCGGCCTAGCTCCCTTGCCTGACTCTCCTACTAGGCTTGGGAAGCTTGGTCTCCCTGCCGAGGTAACGTCGAACGTCCTGCCGAGCCTTACACTCGAACTCTGGCCAAGCCCCCTTGCCTGACCCTATTAGAGTTGGGAAGCGTGGTCTCCCTGCCGAGGTAAGGTCGAACGTCCTGCCGAGCCTTACACTCGAACACCGGCCTAGCTCCCTTGCCTGACTCTCCTACTAGGCTTGGGAAGCTTGGTCTCCCTGCCGAGGTAAGGTCGAACGTCCTGCCGAGCCTTACACTCGAACTCCGGCCAAGCCCCCTTGCCTGACCCTATTAGAGTTGGGAAGCGTGGTCTCCCTGCCGAGGTAAGGTCGAACGTCCTGCCGAGCCTTACACTCGAACACCGGCCTAGCTCCCTTGCCTGACTCTCCTACATGGCTTGGGAAGCTTGGTCTCCCTGCCGAGGTAACGTCGAACGTCCTGCCGAGCCTTAAACTCGAACTCCGACCAAGCCCCCTTGCCTGACCCTATTAGAGTTGGGAAGCGTGGTCTCCCTGCCGAGGTAAGGTCGAACGTCCTGCCGAGCCTTACACTCGAACACCGGCCTAGCTCCCTTGCCTGACTGTCCTACTTGGATTGGGAAGCTTGGTCTCCCTGCCGAGGTAAGGTCGAACGTCCTGCCGAGCCTTACACTCGAACTCTGGCCAAGCCCCCTTGCCTGACTCTCCTACTAGCCTTGGGAAGCTTGGTCTCCCTGCCAAGGTAAGGTCGAATGTCCCGTCGAGCCTTACACTCGAACACCAGCCTAGCTCCCTTGCCTGACCGTCCTACTTGGCTTGGGAAGCTTGGTCTCCCTGCCGAGGTAAGGTCGAACGTCCTGCCGAGCCTTACACTCGAACTCTGGCCAAGCCCCCTTGCCTGACTATCCTACTAGGCTTGGGAAGCTTGGTCTCCCTGCCGAGGTAAGGTCGACCGTCCTGCCGAGCCTTTCACTCGAACTCCGCCGAAGCCCCCTTGACTGAGTCTCCTCTTAGGCTTGGGAAGCTTGGTCTCCCTGCTGAGGTAAGGTCGAACGTCCTGCCGAGCCGTACACTCGAACTCCGGCCAAGCCCCCTTGCCTGACTCTCCAACTAGGTATGGGAGTCTTGGTCTCCCTGTCGAGGTATGGTCGAACGTCCTGCCGAGCCTTACACTCGAACTCCGGGCTAGCTCCCTTGCCTGACTCTCCTACTCGGCTTGGGAAGCTTGGTCTCCCTGCCGAGGTAAGGTCGAACGTCCTGCCGAGCCTTACACCCGAACGCCGGCCAAGCCCCCTTGCCTGACCCTATTAGAGTTGGGAAGCTTGGTCTCCCTGCTGAGGTAAGGTCGACCGTCCTGCCGAGCCGTACACTCGAACTCCGGCCAAGCCCCCTTGCCTGACTCTCCTACTAGGCTTGGGAAGCTTGGTCTCCCTGCCGAGGTAAGGTCGAACGTCCTGCCGAGCCTTACACTCGAACTCCGGCCAAGCCCCCTTGCCTGACTCTCCTACTAGGCTTGGGAAAACTGGTCTCCCTGCCGAGGTAAGGTCGAACGTCCTGCCGAGCCTTATACTCGAACTCCGGCCTAGCTCCCTTGCCTGACTCTCCTACTAGGCTTGGGAAGCTTGGTCTCCCTGCCGAGGTAACGTCGAACGTCCTGCCGAGCCTTACACTCGAACTCTGGCCAAGCCCCCTTGCCTGACCCTATTAGAGTTGGGAAGCGTGGTCTCCCTGCCGAGGTAAGGTCGAACGTCCTGCCGAGCCTTACACTCGAACACCGGCCTAGCTCCCTTGCCTGACTCTCCTACTAGGCTTGGGAAGCTTGGTCTCCCTGCCGAGGTAAGGTCGAACGTCCTGCCGAGCCTTACACTCGAACTCCGGCCAAGCCCCCTTGCCTGACCCTATTAGAGTTGGGAAGCGTGGTCTCCCTGCCGAGGTAAGGTCGAACGTCCTGCCGAGCCTTACACTCGAACACCGGCCTAGCTCCCTTGCCTGACTCTCCTACATGGCTTGGGAAGCTTGGTCTCCCTGCCGAGGTAACGTCGAACGTCCTGCCGAGCCTTAAACTCGAACTCCGACCAAGCCCCCTTGCCTGACCCTATTAGAGTTGGGAAGCGTGGTCTCCCTGCCGAGGTAAGGTCGAACGTCCTGCCGAGCCTTACACTCGAACACCGGCCTAGCTCCCTTGCCTGACTGTCCTACTTGGATTGGGAAGCTTGGTCTCCCTGCCGAGGTAAGGTCGAACGTCCTGCCGAGCCTTACACTCGAACTCTGGCCAAGCCCCCTTGCCTGACTCTCCTACTAGCCTTGGGAAGCTTGGTCTCCCTGCCAAGGTAAGGTCGAATGTCCCGTCGAGCCTTACACTCGAACACCAGCCTAGCTCCCTTGCCTGACCGTCCTACTTGGCTTGGGAAGCTTGGTCTCCCTGCCGAGGTAAGGTCGAACGTCCTGCCGAGCCTTACACTCGAACTCTGGCCAAGCCCCCTTGCCTGACTATCCTACTAGGCTTGGGAAGCTTGGTCTCCCTGCCGAGGTAAGGTCGACCGTCCTGCCGAGCCTTTCACTCGAACTCCGCCGAAGCCCCCTTGACTGAGTCTCCTCTTAGGCTTGGGAAGCTTGGTCTCCCTGCTGAGGTAAGGTCGAACGTCCTGCCGAGCCGTACACTCGAACTCCGGCCAAGCCCCCTTGCCTGACTCTCCAACTAGGTATGGGAGTCTTGGTCTCCCTGTCGAGGTATGGTCGAACGTCCTGCCGAGCCTTACACTCGAACTCCGGGCTAGCTCCCTTGCCTGACTCTCCTACTCGGCTTGGGAAGCTTGGTCTCCCTGCCGAGGTAAGGTCGAACGTCCTGCCGAGCCTTACACCCGAACGCCGGCCAAGCCCCCTTGCCTGACCCTATTAGAGTTGGGAAGCTTGGTCTCCCTGCTGAGGTAAGGTCGACCGTCCTGCCGAGCCGTACACTCGAACTCCGGCCAAGCCCCCTTGCCTGACTCTCCTACTAGGCTTGGGAAACTTGGTCTCCCTGCCGAGGTAAGGTCGAACGTCCTGCCGAGCCTTACACTCGAACTCCGGCCAAGCCCCCTTGCCTGACTCTCCTACTAGGCTTGGGAAAACTGGTCTCCCTGCCGAGGTAAGGTCGAACGTCCTGCCGAGCCTTATACTCGAACTCCGGCCTAGCTCCCTTGCCTGACTCTCCTACTAGGCTTGGGAAGCTTGGTCTCCCTGCCGAGGTAACGTCGAACGTCCTGCCGAGCCTTACACTCGAACTCTGGCCAAGCCCCCTTGCCTGACCCTATTAGAGTTGGGAAGCGTGGTCTCCCTGCCGAGGTAAGGTCGAACGTCCTGCCGAGCCTTACACTCGAACACCGGCCTAGCTCCCTTGCCTGACTCTCCTACTAGGCTTGGGAAGCTTGGTCTCCCTGCCGAGGTAAGGTCGAACGTCCTGCCGAGCCTTACACTCGAACTCCGGCCAAGCCCCCTTGCCTGACCCTATTAGAGTTGGGAAGCGTGGTCTCCCTGCCGAGGTAAGGTCGAACGTCCTGCCGAGCCTTACACTCGAACACCGGCCTAGCTCCCTTGCCTGACTCTCCTACATGGCTTGGGAAGCTTGGTCTCCCTGCCGAGGTAACGTCGAACGTCCTGCCGAGCCTTAAACTCGAACTCCGACCAAGCCCCCTTGCCTGACCCTATTAGAGTTGGGAAGCGTGGTCTCCCTGCCGAGGTAAGGTCGAACGTCCTGCCGAGCCTTACACTCGAACACCGGCCTAGCTCCCTTGCCTGACTGTCCTACTTGGCTTGGGAAGCTTGGTCTCCCTGCCGAGGTAAGGTCGACCGTCCTGCCGAGCCTTTCACTCGAACTCCGCCGAAGCCCCCTTGACTGAGTCTCCTCTTAGGCTTGGGAAGCTTGGTCTCCCTGCTGAGGTAAGGTCGAACGTCCTGCCGAGCCTTACACTCGAACTCCGGCCAAGCTCCCTTGCCTGACTCTCCTACTAGGCCTGGGAAGCTTGGTCTCCCTGTCGAGGTAAGGTCGCACGTCCTGCCGAGCCTTACACTCGAATTCCGGCCAAGCCCCCTTGCCTGACCCTATTAGGCTAGGGAAGCTCGGTCTCCCTGCCGAGGTAAGGTCGAACGTCCTTCCGAGCCTTACACTCGATCTCCGGACAAACTCCCTTGCCTGACTCTCCTACTAGGCTTGGAAAGCTTGGTCTCCCTGCCGAGGTAAGGTCGAACGTCCTGCTGAGCTTTACACTCGAACTCCGGCCAAGCCCCCACGCTTGACTCTCGTGCTAGGCTTGGGAAGCTTGGTCTCCCTGCCGAGGTAAGTTCGAACGCCCTGCCGAGCCTTACACTCGAACTCCGGTCAAGCCCCCTTGCCTGACCCTATTAGACTTGGGAAGCGTGGTCTCCCTGCTGAGGTAAGGTCGAACGTCCTGCCGAGGCGTACACTCGAAATCCGGCCAAGCCCCCTTGCCTGACTCTCCAACTAGGCTTGGGAAGCTTGGTCTCCCTGCCGAGGTAAGGTCGAACGTCCTGCCGAGCCTTACACTCGAACTCCGGCCTAGCTCCCTTGCCTGACTCTCCTACTCGGCTTGGGAAGCTTGGTCTCCCTGCCGAGGTAAGGTCGAACGTCCTGCCGAGCCTTACACTAGAACGCCGACCGAGCCCCCTTGCCTGACCCTATTAGAGTTGGGAAGCTTGGTCTCCCTGCCGAGGTAAGGTCGAACGTCCTGCCGAGCCCTACACTCGAACTCCGGCCAAGCCCCCTTGCCTGACTATCCTACTAGGCTTGGGAAGCTTGGTCTCCCTGCCGAGGTAAGGTCGACCGTCCTGCCGAGCCTTTCACTCGAACTCCACCGAAGCCCCCTTGACTGAGTCTCCTACTAGGCTTGGAAAGCTTGGTCTCCCTGCTGAGGTAAGGTCGAACGTCCTGCCGAGCCTTACACTCGAACTCCGGCCAAGCTCCCTTGCCTGACTCTCCTACTAGGCTTGGGAAGTTTGGTCTCCCTGCCGAGGTAAGGTCGAACGTCCTCCGAGCCTTACACTCGAACTCCGGCCTAGCTCCCTTGCCTGACTCTCCTACTAGGCTTGGGAAGCTTGGTCTCCCAGCCGAGGTAAGGTCGAACGTCCTGCCGAGCTTTACACTGGAACTCCGGCCAAGCCCCCTTGCCTGACTCTCCTACTAGGCCTGGGAAGCTTGGTCTCCCTGTCGAGGTAAGGTCGCATGTCCTGCCGAACCGCACACTCGAATTCCGGCCAAGCCCCCTTGCCTGCCCCTACTAGGCTTGGGAAACTTGGTCTCCCTGCCGAGGTAATGTCGAACGTCCTTCCGAGCCTTACACTTGATCTCCGGACAAACTCCCTTGCCTGTCTCTCCTACTAGGCTTGGAAAGCTTGGTCTCCCTGCCGAGGTAAGGTCGAACGTCCTGCTGAGCTTTACACTCGAACTCCGGCCAAGCCCCCATGCTTGAATCTCGTGCTAGGCTTGGGAAGCTTGGTCTCCCTGCCGAGGTAAGTTCGAACGCCCTGCCGAGCCTTACACTCGAACTCCGGTCAAGCCCTCTTGACTGACCCTATTAGACTTGGGAAGCGTGGTCTCCCTGCTGAGGTAAGGTCGAACGTCCTGCCGAGCCGTACACTCGAACTCCGGCAAAGCCCCCTTGCCTGACTCTCCTACTAGGCTTGAGAAGCTTGGTCTCCCTGCCGAGGTAAGGTCGAACGTCCTGCCGAGCCATACACTCGAACTCCGGCCTAGCTCCCTTGCCTGACTGTCCTACTTGGCTTGGGAAGCTTGGTCTCCCTGCCGAGGTAAGGTCGAACGTCCTGCCGAGCCTTACACTCGAACTCCGGCCAAGCCCCCTTGCCTGACTCTCCTTCCAGGCTTGGGAAGCTTGGTCTCCCTGCCGAGGTAAGGTCGAACGTCCTGCCGAGCCTTACACTCGAACTCCTGCCAAGCCCCCTTGCCTGACTCTCCTACTAGGCTTGGGAAAATTGGTCTCCCTGCCGAGGTAAGGTCGAACGTCCTGCCGAGCCTTACAATCGAACTCCAGCCAAGCCCCCTTGCCTGACTCTCCTACTCGGCTTGGGAAGCTTGGTCTCCCTGCCGAGGTAAGGTCGAACATCCTGCCGAGCCTTACACTCGAACTCCAGCCAAACTCCCTTGCCTGACTCTCCTACTAGGCTTGGGAAGCTTGGTCTCCCTGCCGAGGTAAGGTCGAACGTCCTGACGAGCCATGCACTCGAACTCCGGCCTAGCTCCCTTGCCTGACTGTCCTACTTGGCTTGGGAAGCTTGGTCTCCCTGCCGAGGTAAGGTCGAACGTCCTGCCGAGCCTTACACTCGAACTCCGGCCAAGCCCCCTTGACTGACTCTCCTACTAGGCTTGGGAAAACTGGTCTCCCTGCCGAGGTAACGTCGAACGTCCTGCCGAGCCGTACACTCGAACTCCGGCCAAGCCCCCTTGCCTGACTCTCCAACTAGGCTTGGGAGTCTTGGTCTCCCTGTCGAGGTATGGTCGAACGTCCTGCCGAGCCTTACACTCGAACTCCGGCCTAGCTCCCTTGCCTGACTCTCCTACTCGGCTTGGGAAGCTTGGTCTCCCTGCCGAGGTAAGGTCGAACGTCCTGCCGAGCCTTACACTCGAACGCCAGCCAAGCCCCCTTCCCTGACCCTATTAGAGTTGGGAAGCTTGGTCTCCCTGCTGAGGTAAGGTCGACTGTCCTGCCGAGCCTTACACTCGAACTCCGGCCAAGCCCCCTTGCCTGACTCTCCTACTAGGCTTGGGAAGCTTGGTCTCCCTGCCGAGGTAAGGTCGAACGTCCTGCCGAGCCTTACACTCGAACGCCGACCGAGCCCCCTTGCCTGACCCTATTAGAGTTGGGAAGCTTGGTCTCCCTGCCGAGGTAAGGTCGAACGTCCTGCTGTGCTTTACACTCGAACTCCGGCCAAGCCCCCTTGCCTGACTCTCCTGCTAGGCTTGGGAAGCTTGGTCTCCCTGCTGAGGTAAGGGCAAACGTCCTGCCGAGCCTGACACTCGAACTCTGGCCAAGTCCCCTTGCCTGACTCTCCTACTAGGCTTGGGAAGCTAGGTCTCCCTGCCGAGGTAAGGTCGAACGTCCTGCCGAGCCTTACACTCGAACTCCGGCCTAGCTCCCTTGCCTGACTGTCCTACTTGGCTTGGGAAGATTGGTCTCCCTGCCGAGGTAAGGTCGAACGTCCTGCCGAGCCTTACACTCGAACTCCGGCCTAGCTCCCTTGCCTGACTGTCCTACTTGGCTTGGGAAGATTGGTCTCCCTGCCGAGGTAAGGTCGAACGTCCTGCCGAGCCTTACACTCGAACTCCGGCCAAGCCCCCTTGCCTGACTCTCCTTCCAGGCTTGGGAAGCTTGGTCTCCCTGCCGAGGTAAGGTCGAACGTCCTGCCGAGCCTTACACTCGAACTCCTGCCAAGCCCCCTTGCCTGACTCTCCTACTAGGCTTGGGAAGCTTGGTCTCCCTGCCGAGGTAAGGTCGAACGTCCTGCCGAGCCTTACACTCGAACTCCGACCAAGCCCCCTTGCCTGACTCTCCTACTAGGCTTGGGAAGCTTGGTCTCCCTGCCGAGGTAAGGTCGAACATCCTGCCGAGCCTTACACTCGAACTCCGGCCAAGCCCCCTTGACTGACTCTCCTACTAGGCTTGGGAAAACTGGTCTCCCTGCCGAGGTAACGTCGAACGTCCTGCCGAGCCTTACACTCGAACTCCCGCCAAGCCCCCTTGCCTGACTCTCCTACTAGGCTTGGGAAGCTTGGTCTCCCTGCCGAGGTAAGGTCGAACGTCCTGCCGAGCCTTAAACTCGAACTCCGGCCAAGCCCCCTTGCCTGACCCTATTAGAGTTGGGAAGCGTGGTCTCCCTGGCGAGGTAAGGTCGAACGTCCTGCCGAGCCTTACACTCGAACAGCGGCCTAGCTCCCTTCCGTGACTGTCCTACATGGCTTGGGAAGCCTGGTCTCCCTGCCGAGGTAAGGTCGAACGTCCTGCCGAGCCTTACACTCGAACTCTGGCCAAGCCCCCTTGCCTGACTCTCCTACTAGCCTTGGGAAGCTTGGTCTCCCTGTCGAGCTAAGGTCGCACGTCCTGCCGACCCTTACACTCGAATTCCGGCCAAGCCTCCTTGCCTGACCCTACTAGGCTTGGGAAGCTTAGTCTCCCTGCCGAGGTAAGATCGAACGTCCTTGCGAGCCTTACACTTGATCTCCGGACAAACTCCCTTGCCTGACTCTCCTACTAGGCTTGGAAAGCTTGGTCTCCCTGCCGAGGTAAGTTCGAACGCCCTGCCGAGCCTTACACTCGAACTCCGGTCAAGCCCCCTTGCCTGACCCTATTAGACTTGGGAAGCGTGGTCTCCCTGCTGAGGTAAGGTCGAACGTCCTGCCGAGCCGTACACTCGAACTCCGGCCAAGCCCCCTTGCCTGACTCTCCAACTAGGCTTGGGAGTCTTGGTCTCCCTGTCGAGGTATGGTCGAACGTCCTGCCGAGCCTTACACTCGAACTCCGGCCTAGCTCCCTTGCCTGACTCTCCTACTCGGCTTGGGAAGCTTGGTCTCCCTGCCGAGGTAAGGTCGAACGTCCTGCCGAGCCTTACACTCGAACGCCAGCCAAGCCCCCTTCCCTGACCCTATTTGAGTTGGGAAGCTTGGTCTCCCTGCTGAGGTAAGGTCGACCGTCCTGCCGAGCCTTACACTCGAACGCCGACCGAGCCCCCTTGCCTGACCCTATTAGATGTGGGAAGCTTGGTCTCCCTGCCGAGGTAAGGTCGAACGTCCTGCTGTGCTTTACTCTCGAACTCCGGCCAAGCCCCCTTGCCTGACTCTCCTGCTAGGCTTGGGAAGCTTGGTCTCCCTGCTGAGGTAAGGGCAAACGTCCTGCCGAGCCTTACACTCGAACTCCGGCCTAGCACCCTTGCCTGACTGTCCTACTAGGTTTGGGAAGATTGGTCTCCCTGCCGAGGTAAGGTCGAACGACCTGCCGAGCCTTACACTCGAACTCCGGTCAAGCCCCCTTGCCTTGACTATCCTTCTAGTCTTGGGAAGCTTGGTCTCCCTGCCGAGGTAAGGTCGAACGTCCTGCCGAGCCTTACACTCGAACTCCGGCCTAGCTCCCTTGCCTGACTCTCCTACTAGGCTTGGGAAGCTTGGTCTCCCTGCCGAGGTAACGTCGAACGTCCTGCCGAGCCTTACACTCGAACTCCCACCAAGCCCCCTTGCCTGACTCTCCTACTAGGCTTGGGAAGCTTGGTCTCCCTGCCGAGGTAAGGTCGAACGTCCTGCCGAGCCTTACACTCGAACACCGGCCTAGCACCCTTGCCTGACTGTCCTACTTGGCTTGGGAAGATTGGTCTCCCTGCCGAGGTAAGGTCGAACGTCCTGCCGAGCCTTACACTGGAACTCTGGCCAAGCCCCCTTGCCTGACTATCCTACTAGGCTTGGGAAGCTTGGTCTCCCTGCCGAGCTAAGGTCGACCATCCTGCCTAGCCTTTCACTCGAACTCCGGCCAAGCTCCCTTGCCTGACTCTCCTACTAGGCTTGGGAAGCTTGGTCTCCCTGCCGAGGTAAGGTCGAACGTCCTCCGAGCCTTACACTCGAACTCCGGCCTAGCTCCCTTGCCTGACTCTCCTGCTAGGCTTGGGAAGCTTGGTCTCCCTGCTGAGGTAAGGGCAAACGTCCTGCCGAGCCTGACACTCGAACTCTGGCCAAGTCCCCTTGCCTGACAATCCTACTAGGCTTGGGAAGCTTGGTCTCCCTGCCGAGGTAAGGTCGAACGTCCTGCCGAGCCTTACACTCGAACTCCGGCCTAGCTCCCTTGCCTGACTCTCCTACTAGGCTTGGGAAGCTTGGCCTCCCTGCCGAGGTAACGTCGAACGTCCTGCCGAGCCTTACACTCGAACTCCCGCCAAGCCCCCTTGCGTGACTCTCCTACTAGGCTTGGGAAGCTTGGTCTCCCTGCCGAGGTAAGGTCGAACGTCCTGACGAGCCTTAAAATCGAACTCCGGCCAAGCCCCCTTGCCTGACCCTATTAGAGTTGGGAAGCGTGGTCTCCCTGCCGAGGTAAGGTCGAACGTCCTGCCGAGCCTTACACTCGAACACCGGCCTAGCTCCCTTGCCTGACTGTCCTACTTGGCTTGGGAAGCTTGGTCTCCCTGCCGAGGTAAGGTCGAACGTCCTGCCGAGCCTTACACTCGAACTCCGACCAAGCCCCCTTGCCTGACTCTCCTGCTAGGCTTGGGAAGCTTGGTCTCCCTGCTGAGGTAAGGGCAAATGTCCTGCCGAGCCTGACCCTCGAACTCTGCCCAAGCCCCCTTGCCTGACTCTCCTACTAGGCTTGGGAAGCTTGGTCTCCCTGCCGAGGTACGGTCGAACGTCCTGCCGGGCCTTACACTCGAACTCCGGCCTATCTCCCTTGCCTGGCTGTCCTACTAGGTTTGGGAAGATTGGTCTCCCTGCCGATGTAAGGTCGAACGACCGGCCGAGCCTTACACTCGAACTCCAGGCAAGCCCCCTTGCCTGACTCTCCTTTATGGCTTGGGAAGCTTGGTCTCCCTGCCGAGGTAAGGTCGAACGTCCTGCCGAGCCTTACACTCGAACTCTGGCCAAGCCCCCTTGCCTGACTCTCCTACTAGGCTTGGGATGCTTGGTCTCCCTGCCGAGGTAAGGTCGAACGTCCTGCCGAGCCTTACACTCGAACTCCGGCCAAGTCCCCTTGACTGACTCTCCTACTAGGCTTGGGAAAACTGGTCTCCCTGCCGAGGTAAGGTCGAACGTCCTGCCGAGCCTTACACTCGAACTCCGGCCTAGCTCCCTTGCCTGACTCTCCTACTAGGCTTGGGAAGCTTGGTCTCCCTGCCGAGGTAACGTCGAACGTCCTGCCGAGCCTTACACTCGAACTCCCGCCAAGCCCCCTTGCGTGACTCTCCTACTAGGCTTGGGAAGCTTGGTCTCCCTGCCGAGGTAAGGTCGAACGTCCTGACGAGCCTTAAACTCGAACTCCGGCCAAGCCCCCTTGCCTGACCCTATTAGAGTTGGGAAGCGTGGTCTCCCTGCCGAGGTAAGGTCGAACGTCCTGCCGAGCCTTACACTCGAACACCGGCCTAGCTCCCTTGCCTGACTGTCCTACTAGGCTTGGGAAGCTTGGTCTCCCTGCCGAGGTAAGGTCGAACGTCCTGCCGAGCCTTACACTCGAACTCCGACCAAGCCCCCTTGCCTGACTCTCCTGCTAGGCTTGGGAAGCTTGGTCTCCCTGCTGAGGTAAGGGCAAATGTCCTGCCGAGCCTGACACTCGAACTCTGCCCAAGCCCCCTTGCCTGACTCTCCTACTAGGCTTGGGAAGCTTGGTCTCCCTGCCGAGGTACGGTCGAACGTCCTGCCGAGCCTTACACTCGAACTCCGGCCTATCTCCCTTGCCTGGCTGTCCTACTAGGTTTGGGAAGATTGGTCTCCCTGCCGATGTAAGGTCGAACGACCTGCCGAGCCTTACACTCGAACTCCAGGCAAGCCCCCTTGCCTGACTCTCCTTTATGGCTTGGGAAGCTTGGTCTCCCTGCCGAGGTAAGGTCGAACGTCCTGCCGAGCCTTACACTCGAACTCTGGCCAAGCCCCATTGCCTGACTCTCCTACTAGCCTTGGGAAGCTTGGTCTCCCTGCCGAGGTAAGGTCGAATGTCCCGCCGAGCCTTACACTCGAACACCGGCCTAGCTCCCTTGCCTGACTGTCCTACTTGGCTTGGGAAGCTTGGTCTCCCTGCCGAGGTAAGGTCGAACGTCCTGCCGAGCCTTACACTGGAACTCTGGCCAAGCCCCCTTGCCTGACTATCCTACTAGGCTTGGGAAGCTTGGTCTCCCTGCCGAGGTAAGGTCGACCGTCCTGCCGAGCCTTTCACTCGAACTCCGGCCAAGCTCCCTTGCCTGACTCTCCTACTAGGCTTGGGAAGCTTGGTCTCCCTGCCGAGGTAAGGTCGAACGTCCTGCCGAGCCTTACACTCGAACCCCGACCGAGCCCCCTTGCCTGACCCTATTAGAGTTGGGAAGCTTGGTCTCCCTGCCGAGGTAAGGTCGAACGTCCTGCTGTGCTTTACACTCGAACTCCGGCCAAGCCCCCTTGCCTGACTCTCCTGCTAGGCTTGGGAAGCTTGGTCTCCCTGCTGAGGTAAGGGCAAACGTCCTGCCGAGCCTGACACTCGAACTCTGGCCAAGTCCCCTTGCCTGACAATCCTACTAGGCTTGGGAAGCTTGGTCTCCCTGCCGAGGTAAGGTCGAACGTCCTGCCGAGCCTTACACTCGAACTCCGGCCAAGCCCCCTTGACTGACTCTCCTACTAGGCTTGGGAAAACTGGTCTCCCTGCCGAGGTAAGGTCGAACGTCCTGCCGAGCCTTACACTCGAACTCCGGCCTAGCTCCCTTGCCTGACTCTCCTACTAGGCTTGGGAAGCCTGGTCTCCCTGCCGAGGTAACGTCGAACGTCCTGCCGAGCCTTACACTCGAACTCTAGCCAAGCCCCCTTGCGTGACTCTCTTACTAGGCTTGGGAAGCTTGGTCTCCCTGCCGAGGTAAGGTCGAACGTCCTGCCGAGCCTTAAACTCGAACTCCGGCCAAGCCCCCTTGCCTGACCCTATTAGAGTTGGGAAGCGTGGTCTCCCTGCCGAGGTAAGGTCGAACGTCCTGCCGAGCCTTACACTCGAACACCGGCCTAGCTCCCTTGCCTGACTGTCCTACTTGGCTTGGGAAGCTTGGTCTCCCTGCCGAGGTAAGGTCGAACGTCCTGCCGAGCCTTACACTCGAACTCCGGCCAAGCCCCCTTGCCTGACTCTCCTGCTAGGCTTGGGAAGCTTGGTCTCCCTGCTGAGGTAAGGGCAAATGTCCTGCCGAGCCTGACACTCGAACTCTGCCCAAGCCCCCTTGCCTGACTCTCCTACTAGGCTTGGGAAGCTTGGTCTCCCTGCCGAGATAAGGTCGAACGTCCTGCCGAGCCTTACACTCGAACTCAGGCCTAGCTCCCTTGCCTGACTCTCCTACTAGGCTTGGGAAAATTGGTCTCCCTGCCAAGGTAAGGTCGAATGTCCTGCCAAGCCTTACACTCGAACTCCAGCCAAGCCCCCTTGACTGACTCTCCTACTCGGCTTGGGAAGCTTGGTCTCCCTGCCGAGGTAAGATCGAACGTCCTGCCGAGCCTTACACTCGAACTCCGGCCAAACTCCCTTGCCTGACTCTCCTACTAGGCTTGGGAAGCTTGGTCTCCCTGCCGAGGTAAGGTCGACCGTCCTGCCGAGCCTTTCACTCGAACTCCGCCGAAACCCCCTTGACTGAGTCTCCTACTAGGCTTGGGAAGCTTGGTCTCCCTGCCGAGGTCAGGTCGAACGTCCTGCCGAGCCTTACACTCGAACTCCGGCCAAGCTCCCTTGCCTGACTCTCCTACTAGGCTTGGGAAGCTTGGTCTCCCTGCCGAGGTAAGGTCGAACGTCCTCCGAGCCTTTCACTCAAACTCCGGCCTAGCTCCCTTGCCTGACTCTCCTACTAGGCTTGGGAAGCTTGGTCTCCCAGCCGAGGCAAGGTCGAACGTCCTGCCGAGCTTTACACTGGAACTCCGGCCAAGCCCCCTTGCCTGACTCTCCTACTAGGCCTGGGAAGCTTGGTCTCCCTGTCGAGGTAAGGTCGCACGTCCTGCCGAGCCTTACACTCGAATTCCGGCCAAGCCCCCTTGCCTGCCCCTACTAGGCTTGGGAAGCTTGGTCTCCCTGCCGAGGTAATGTCGAACGTCCTTCCGAGCCTTACACTTGATCTCCGGACAAACTCCCTTGCCTGACTCTCCTACTAGGCTTGGAAAGCTTGGTCTCCCTGCCGAGGTAAGGTCGAACGTCCTGCTGAGCTTTACACTCGAACTCTGGCCAAGCCCCCATGCTTGAATCTCGTGCTAGGCTTGGGAAGCTTGGTCTCCCTGCCGAGGTAAGTTCGAACGCCCTGCCGAGCCTTACACTCGAACTCCGGTCAAGCCCCCTTGCCTGACCCTATTAGACTTGGGAAGCGTGGTCTCCCTGCTGAGGTAAGGTCGAACGTCCTGCCGAGCCGTACACTCGAACTCCGGCCAAGCCCCCTTGCCTGACTCTCCAACTAGGTATGGGAGTCTTGGTCTCCCTGTCGAGGTATGGTCGAACGTCCTGCCGAGCCTTACACTCGAACTCCGGCCTAGCTCCCTTGCCTGACTCTCCTACTCGGCTTGGGAAGCTTGGTCTCCCTGCCGAGGTAAGGTCGAACGTCCTGCCGAGCCTTACACTCGAACTCCAGCCAAGCCCCCTTGCCTGACTCTCCTTCTAAGCTTGGGAAGCTTGGTCTCCCTGCCGAGGTAAGGTCGAACGTCCTGCCGAGCCTTACACTCGAACTCCGGCCTATCTCCCTTGCCTGGCTGTCCTACTAGGTTTGGGAAGATTGGTCTCCCTGCCGATGTAAGGTCGAACGACCTGCCGAGCCTTACACTCGAACTCCAGGCAAGCCCCCTTGCCTGACTCTCCTTTATGGCTTGGGAAGCTTGGTCTCCCTGCCGAGGTAAGGTCGAACGTCCTGCCGAGCCTTACACTCGAACTCTGGCCAAGCCCCATTGCCTGACTCTCCTACTAGCCTTGGGAAGCTTGGTCTCCCTGCCGAGGTAAGGTCGAATGTCCCGCCGAGCCTTACACTCGAACACCGGCCTAGCTCCCTTGCCTGACTGTCCTACTTGGCTTGGGAAGCTTGGTCTCCCTGCCGAGGTAAGGTCGAACGTCCTGCCGAGCCTTACACTGGAACTCTGGCCAAGCCCCCTTGCCTGACTATCCTACTAGGCTTGGGAAGCTTGGTCTCCCTGCCGAGGTAAGGTCGACCGTCCTGCCGAGCCTTTCACTCGAACTCCGGCCAAGCTCCCTTGCCTGACTCTCCTACTAGGCTTGGGAAGCTTGGTCTCCCTGCCGAGGTAAGGTCGAACGTCCTGCCGAGCCTTACACTCGAACCCCGACCGAGCCCCCTTGCCTGACCCTATTAGAGTTGGGAAGCTTGGTCTCCCTGCCGAGGTAAGGTCGAACGTCCTGCTGTGCTTTACACTCGAACTCCGGCCAAGCCCCCTTGCCTGACTCTCCTGCTAGGCTTGGGAAGCTTGGTCTCCCTGCTGAGGTAAGGGCAAACGTCCTGCCGAGCCTGACACTCGAACTCTGGCCAAGTCCCCTTGCCTGACAATCCTACTAGGCTTGGGAAGCTTGGTCTCCCTGCCGAGGTAAGGTCGAACGTCCTGCCGAGCCTTACACTCGAACTCCGGCCAAGCCCCCTTGACTGACTCTCCTACTAGGCTTGGGAAAACTGGTCTCCCTGCCGAGGTAAGGTCGAACGTCCTGCCGAGCCTTACACTCGAACTCCGGCCTAGCTCCCTTGCCTGACTCTCCTACTAGGCTTGGGAAGCCTGGTCTCCCTGCCGAGGTAAGGTCGAACGTCCTGCCGAGCCTTACACTCGAACTCTAGCCAAGCCCCCTTGCGTGACTCTCTTACTAGGCTTGGGAAGCTTGGTCTCCCTGCCGAGGTAAGGTCGAACGTCCTGCCGAGCCTTAAACTCGAACTCCGGCCAAGCCCCCTTGCCTGACCCTATTAGAGTTGGGAAGCGTGGTCTCCCTGCCGAGGTAAGGTCGAACGTCCTGCCGAGCCTTACACTCGAACACCGGCCTAGCTCCCTTGCCTGACTGTCCTACTTGGCTTGGGAAGCTTGGTCTCCCTGCCGAGGTAAGGTCGAACGTCCTGCCGAGCCTTACACTCGAACTCCGGCCAAGCCCCCTTGCCTGACTCTCCTGCTAGGCTTGGGAAGCTTGGTCTCCCTGCTGAGGTAAGGGCAAATGTCCTGCCGAGCCTGACACTCGAACTCTGCCCAAGCCCCCTTGCCTGACTCTCCTACTAGGCTTGGGAAGCTTGGTCTCCCTGCCGAGATAAGGTCGAACGTCCTGCCGAGCCTTACACTCGAACTCAGGCCTAGCTCCCTTGCCTGACTCTCCTACTAGGCTTGGGAAAATTGGTCTCCCTGCCAAGGTAAGGTCGAATGTCCTGCCAAGCCTTACACTCGAACTCCAGCCAAGCCCCCTTGACTGACTCTCCTACTCGGCTTGGGAAGCTTGGTCTCCCTGCCGAGGTAAGATCGAACGTCCTGCCGAGCCTTACACTCGAACTCCGGCCAAACTCCCTTGCCTGACTCTCCTACTAGGCTTGGGAAGCTTGGTCTCCCTGCCGAGGTAAGGTCGACCGTCCTGCCGAGCCTTTCACTCGAACTCCGCCGAAACCCCCTTGACTGAGTCTCCTACTAGGCTTGGGAAGCTTGGTCTCCCTGCCGAGGTCAGGTCGAACGTCCTGCCGAGCCTTACACTCGAACTCCGGCCAAGCTCCCTTGCCTGACTCTCCTACTAGGCTTGGGAAGCTTGGTCTCCCTGCCGAGGTAAGGTCGAACGTCCTCCGAGCCTTTCACTCAAACTCCGGCCTAGCTCCCTTGCCTGACTCTCCTACTAGGCTTGGGAAGCTTGGTCTCCCAGCCGAGGCAAGGTCGAACGTCCTGCCGAGCTTTACACTGGAACTCCGGCCAAGCCCCCTTGCCTGACTCTCCTACTAGGCCTGGGAAGCTTGGTCTCCCTGTCGAGGTAAGGTCGCACGTCCTGCCGAGCCTTACACTCGAATTCCGGCCAAGCCCCCTTGCCTGCCCCTACTAGGCTTGGGAAGCTTGGTCTCCCTGCCGAGGTAATGTCGAACGTCCTTCCGAGCCTTACACTTGATCTCCGGACAAACTCCCTTGCCTGACTCTCCTACTAGGCTTGGAAAGCTTGGTCTCCCTGCCGAGGTAAGGTCGAACGTCCTGCTGAGCTTTACACTCGAACTCTGGCCAAGCCCCCATGCTTGAATCTCGTGCTAGGCTTGGGAAGCTTGGTCTCCCTGCCGAGGTAAGTTCGAACGCCCTGCCGAGCCTTACACTCGAACTCCGGTCAAGCCCCCTTGCCTGACCCTATTAGACTTGGGAAGCGTGGTCTCCCTGCTGAGGTAAGGTCGAACGTCCTGCCGAGCCGTACACTCGAACTCCGGCCAAGCCCCCTTGCCTGACTCTCCAACTAGGTATGGGAGTCTTGGTCTCCCTGTCGAGGTATGGTCGAACGTCCTGCCGAGCCTTACACTCGAACTCCGGCCTAGCTCCCTTGCCTGACTCTCCTACTCGGCTTGGGAAGCTTGGTCTCCCTGCCGAGGTAAGGTCGAACGTCCTGCCGAGCCTTACACTCGAACTCCAGCCAAGCCCCCTTGCCTGACTCTCCTTCTAAGCTTGGGAAGCTTGGTCTCCCTGCCGAGGTAAGGTCGAACGTCCTGCCGAGCCTTACACTCGAACTCCGGCCTAGCTCCCTTGCCTGACTCTCCTACGAGGCTTGGGAAGCTTGGTCTCCCTGCCGAGGTAAGGTCGAACGTCCTGCCGAGCCATACAGTCGAACTCCGGCCTAGCTCCCTTGCCTGACTGTCCTACTTGGCTTGGGAAGCTTGGTCTCCCTGCCGAGGTAAGGTCGAACGTCCTGCCGAGCCTTACACTCGAACTCTGGCCAAGCCCCCTTGCCTGACTCTCCTACTAGCCTTGGGAAGCTTGGTCTCCCTGCCAAGGTAAGGTCGAATGTCCCGCCGAGCCTTACACTCGAACACCGGCCTAGCTCCCTTGCCTGACTGTCCTACTTGGCTTGGGAAGCTTGGTCTCCCTGCCGAGCTAAGGTCGAACGTCCTGCCGAGCCTTACACTCGAACTCTGGCCAAGCCCCCTTGCCTGACTATCCTACTAGGCTTGGGAAGCTTGGTCTCCCTGTCGAGGTAAGGTCGACCGTCCTGCCGAGCCTTTCACTCGAACTCCGCCGAAACCCCCTTGACTGAGTCTCCTACTAGGCTTGGGAAGCTTGGTCTCCCTGCTGAGGTAAGGTCGAACGTCCTGCCGAGCCTTACACTCGAACTCCGGCCAAGCTCCCTTGCCTGACTCTCCTACTAGGCTTGGGAAGCTTGGTCTCCCTGCCGAGGTAAGGTCGAACGTCCTCCGAGCCTTACACTCGAACTCCGGCCTAGCTCCCTTGCCTGACTCTCCTACTAGGCTTGGGAAGCTTGGTCTCCCAGCCGAGGTAAGGTCGAACGTCCTGCCGAGCTTTACACTGGAACTCCGGCCAAGCCCCCTTGCCTGACTCTCCTACTAGGCCTGGGAAGCTTGGTCTCCCTGTCGAGGTAAGGTCGCACGTCCTGCCGAGCCTTACACTTGAACTCCGGTCAAGCCCTCTTGACTGACCCTATTAGACTTGGGAAGCGTGGTCTCCCTGCTGAGGTAAGGTCGAACGTCCTGCCGAGCCGTACACTCGAACTCCGGCCAAGCCCCCTTGCCTGACTCTCCAACTAGGTATGGGAGTCTTGGTCTCCCTGTCGAGGTATGGTCGAACGTCCTGCCGAGCCTTACACTCGAACTCCGGCCTAGCTCCCTTGCCTGACTCTCCTACTCAACTTGGGAAGCTTGGTCTCCCTGCCGAGGTAAGGTCGAACGTCCTGCCGAGCCTTACACCCGAACGCCGGCCAAGCCCCCTTGCCTGACCCTATTAGAGTTGGGAAGCTTGGTCTCCCTGCTGAGGTAAGGTCGACCGTCCTGCCGAGCCGTACACTCGAACTCCGGCCAAGCCCCCTTGACTGACTCTCCTACTAGGCTTGGGAAAACTGGTCTCCCTGCCGAGGTAAGGTCGAACGTCCTGCCGAGCCTTATACTCGAACACCGGCCTTGCTCACTTGCCTGACTCTCCTTCTAGGCTTGGGAAGCTTGGTCTCCCTGCCGAGGTAACGTCGAACGTCCTGCCGAGCCTTACACTCGAACTCTGGCCAAGCCCCCTTGCCTGACCCTATTAGAGTTGGGAAGCGTGGTCTCCCTGCCGAGGTAAGGTCGAACGTCCTGCCGAGCCTTACACTCGAACACCGGCCTAGCTCCCTTGCCTGACTCTCCTACTAGGCTTGGGAAGCTTGGTCTCCCTGCCGAGGTAAGGTCGAACGTCCTGCCGAGCCTTACACTCGAACTCCGGCCAAGCCCCCTTGCCTGACCCTATTAGAGTTGGGAAGCGTGGTCTCCCTGCCGAGGTAAGGTCGAACGTCCTGCCGAGCCTTACACTCGAACACCGGCCTAGCTCCCTTGCCTGACTGTCCTACTTGTCTTGGGAAGCTTGGTCTCCCTGCCGAGGTAGCGTCGAACGTCCTGCCGAGCCTTAAACTCGAACTCCGGCCAAGCCCCCTTGCCTGACCCTATTAGAGTTGGGAAGCGTGGTCTCCCTGCCGAGGTAAGGTCGAACGTCCTGCCGAGCCTTACACTCGAACACCGGCCTAGCTCCCTTGCCTGACTGTCCTACTTGGCTTGGGAAGCTTGGTCTCCCTGCCGAGGTAAGGTCGAACGTCCTGCCGAGCCTTACACTCGAACTCTGGCCAAGCCCCCTTGCCTGACCCTATTAGAGTTGGGAAGCGTGGTCTCCCTGCCGAGGTAAGGTCGAACGTCCTGCCGAGCCTTACACCCGAACTCTGGCCAAGCCCCCGTGCCTGACTATCCTACTAGGCTTGGGAAGCTTGGTCTCCCTGCCGAGGTAAGGTCGACCGTCCTGCCGAGCCTTTCACTCGAACTCCGCCGAAGCCCCCTTGACTGAGTCTCCTATTAGGCTTGGGAAGCTTGGTCTCCCTGCTGAGGTAAGGTCGAACGTCCTGCCGAGCCGTACACTCGAACTCCGGCCAAGCCCCCTTGCCTGACTCTCCAACTAGGTATGGGAGTCTTGGTCTCCCTGTCGAGGTATGGTCGAACGTCCTGCCGAGCCTTACACTCGAACTCCGGCCTAGCTCCCTTGCCTGACTCTCCTACTCGGCTTGGGAAGCTTGGTCTCCCTGCCGAGGTAAGGTCGAACGTCCTGCCGAGCCTTACACCCGAACGCCGGCCAAGCCCCCTTGCCTGACCCTATTAGAGTTGGGAAGCTTGGTCTCCCTGCTGAGGTAAGGTCGACCGTCCTGCCGAGCCGTACACTCGAACTCCGGCCAAGCCCCCTTGCCTGACTCTCCTACTAGGCTTGGGAAGCTTGGTCTCCCTGCCGAGGTAAGGTCGAACGTCCTGCCGAGCCTTATACTCGAACTCCGGCCTAGCTCCCTTGCCTGACTCTCCTACTAGGCTTGGGAAGCTTGGTCTCCCTGCCGAGGTAACGTCGAACGTCCTGCCGAGCCTTACACTCGAACTCTGGCCAAGCCCCCTTGCCTGACCCTATTAGAGTTGGGAAGCGTGGTCTCCCTGCCGAGGTAAGGTCGAACGTCCTGCCGAGCCTTACACTCGAACACCGGCCTAGCTCCCTTGCCTGACTCTCCTACTAGGCTTGGGAAGCTTGGTCTCCCTGCCGAGGTAAGGTCGAACGTCCTGCCGAGCCTTACACTCGAACTCCGGCCAAGACCCCTTGCCTGACCCTATTAGAGTTGGGAAGCGTGGTCTCCCTGCCGAGGTAACGTCGAACGTCCTGCCGAGCCTTACACTCGAACACCGGCCTAGCTCCCTTGCCTGACTGTCCTACTTGTCTTGGGAAGCTTGGTCTCCCTGCCGAGGTAACGTCGAACGTCCTGCCGAGCCTTAAACTCGAACTCCGGCCAAGCCCCCTTGCCTGACCCTATTAGAGTTGGGAAGCGTGGTCTCCCTGCCGAGGTAAGGTCGAACGTCCTGCCGAGCCTTACACTCGAACACCGGCCTAGCTCCCTTGCCTGACTGTCCTACTTGGCTTGGGAAGCTTGGTCTCCCTGCCGAGGTAAGGTCGAACGTCCTGCCGAGCCTTACACTCGAACTCTGGCCAAGCCCCCTTGCCTGACTCTCCTACTAGCCTTGGGAAGCTTGGTCTCCCTGCCAAGGTAAGGTCGAATGTCCCGTCGAGCCTTACACTCGAACACCGGCCTAGCTCCCTTGCCTGACCGTCCTACTTGGCATGGGAAGCTTGGTCTCCCTGCCGAGGTAAGGTCGAACGTCCTGCCGAGCCTTACACTCGAACTCTGGCCAAGCCCCCTTGCCTGACTATCCTACTAGGCTTGGGAAGCTTGGTCTCCCTGTCGAGGTATGGTCGAACGTCCTGCCGAGCCTTACACTCGAACTCCGGCCTAGCTCCCTTGCCTAACTCTCCTACTCGGCTTGGGAAGCTTGGTCTCCCTGCCGAGGTAAGGTCGAACGTCCTGCCGAGCCTTACACTCGAACTCCGGTCAAGCTCCCTTGCCTGACCCTATTAGACTTGGGAAGCTTGGTCTCCCTGCTGAGGTAAGGTCGACCGTCCTGCCGAGCCGTACACTCGAACTCCGCCGAAGCCCCCTTGCCTGACTATCCTACTAGGCTTGGGAAGCTTGGTCTCCCTGCCGAGGTAAGGTCGAACGTCCTGCCGAGCCTTACACTCGAACTCTGGCCAAGCCCCCTTGCCTGACTATCCTACTAGGCTTGGGAAGCTTGGTCTCCCTGCCGAGGTAAGGTCGACCGTCCTGCCGAGCCTTTCACTCGAACTCCGCCGAAGCCCCCTTGACTGAGTCTCCTATTAGGCTTGGGAAGCTTGGTCTCCCTGCTGAGGTAAGGTCGCACGTCCTGCCGAGCCTTACACTCGAATTCCGGCCAAGCCCCCTTGCCTGACCCTACTAGGCTTGGGAAGCTTGGTCTCCCTGCCGAGGTAAGGTCGAACGTCCTTCCGAGCCTTACACTCGATCTCCGGACAAACTCCCTTGCCTGACTCTCCTACTAGGCTTGGAAAGCTTGGTCTCCCTGCCGAGGTAAGGTCGAACGTCCTGCTGAGCTTTACACTCGAACTCTGGCCAAGCCCCCATGCTTGACTCTCGTGCTAGGCTTGGGAAGCTTGGTCTCCCTGCCGAGGTAAGTTCGAACGCCCTGCCGAGCCTTACACTCGAACTCCGGTCAAGCCCCCTTGCCTGACCCTATTAGACTTGGGAAGCGTGGTCTCCCTGCTGAGGTAAGGTCGAACGTCCTGCCGAGGCGTACACTCGAAATCCGGCCAAGCCCCCTTGCCTGACTCTCCAACTAGGCTTGGGAGTCTTGGTCTCCCTGTCGAGGTATGGTCGAACGTCCTGCCGAGCCTTACACTCGAACGCCGGCCTAGCTCCCTTGCCTGACTCTCCTACTCGGCTTGGGAAGCTTGGTCTCCCTGTTGAGGTCAGGTCGAACGTCCTGCCGAGCCTTACACTCGAACGCCGACCGAGCCCCCTTGCCTGACCCTATTAGAGTTGGGAAGCTTGGTCTCCCTGCCGAGGTAAGGTCGAACGTCCTGCCGAGCCTTACACTCGAACTCCGGCCAAGCCCCCTTGCCTCACTATCCTACTAGGCTTGGGAAGCTTGGTCTCCCTGCCGAGGTAAGGTCGACCGTCCTGCTGAGCCTTTCACTCGAACTCCACCGAAGCCCCCTTGACTGAGTCTCCTACTAGGCTTGGGAAGCTTGGTCTCCCTGCTGAGGTAAGGTCGAACGTCCTGCCGAGCCTTACACTCGAACTCCGGCCAAGCTCCCTTGCCTGACTCTCCTACTAGGCTTGGGAAGCTTGGTCTCCCTGCCGAGGTAAGGTCGAACGTCCTCCAAGCCTTACACTCGAACTCCGGCCTAGCTCCCTTGCCTGACTCTCCTACTAGGCTTGGGAAGCTTGGTCTCCCAGCCGAGGTAAGGTCGAACGTCCTGCCGAGCTTTACACTGGAACTCCGGCCAAGCCCCCTTGCCTGACTCTCCTACTAGGCCTGGGAAGCATGGTCTCCCTGTCGAGGTAAGGTCGCATGTCCTGCCGAACCGCACACTCGAATTCCGGCCAAGCCCCCTTGCCTGCCCCTACTAGGCTTGGGAAGCTTGGTCTCCCTGCCGAGGTAATGTCGAACGTCCTTCCGAGCCTTACACTTGATCTCCGGACAAACTCCCTTGCCTGTCTCTCCTACTAGGCTTGGAAAGCTTGGTCTCCCTGCCGAGGTAAGGTCGAACGTCCTGCTGAGCTTTACACTCGAACTCTGGCCAAGCCCCCATGCTTGAATCTCGTGCTAGGCTTGGGAAGCTTGGTCTCCCTGCCGAGGTAAGTTCGAACGCCCTGCCGAGCCTTACACTCGAACTCCGGTCAAGCCCTCTTGACTGACCCTATTAGACTTGGGAAGCGTGGTCTCCCTGCTGAGGTAAGGTCGAACGTCCTGCCGAGCCGTACACTCGAACTCCGGCAAAGCCCCCTTGCCTGACTCTCCTACTAGGCTTGAGAAGCTTGGTCTCCCTGCCGAGGTAAGGTCGAACGTCCTGCCGAGCCATACACTCGAACTCCGGCCTAGCTCCCTTGCCTGACTGTCCTACTTGGCTTGGGAAGCTTGGTCTCCCTGCCGAGGTAAGGTCGAACGTCCTGCCGAGCCTTACACTCGAACTCCGGCCAAGCCCCCTTGCCTGACTCTCCTTCCAGGCTTGGGAAGCTTGGTCTCCCTGCCGAGGTAAGGTCGAACGTCCTGCCGAGCCTTACACTCGAACTCCTGCCAAGCCCCCTTGCCTGACTCTCCTACTAGGCGTGGGAAAATTGGTCTCCCTGCCGAGGTAAGGTCGAACGTCCTGCCGAGCCTTACACTCGAACTCCAGCCAAGCCCCCTTGCCTGACTCTCCTACTCGGCTTGGGAAGCTTGGTCTCCCTGCCGAGGTAAGGTCGAACATCCTGCCGAGCCTTACACTCGAACTCCGGCCTAGCTCCCTTGCCTGACTCTCCTACTCGGCTTGGGAAGCTTGGTCTCCCTGCCGAGGTAGGGTCGAACGTCCTGCCGAGCCTGACACTCGAACGCCAGCCAAGCCCCCTTCCCTGACCCTATTAGAGTTGGGAAGCTTGGTCTCCCTGCTGAGGTAGGGTCGACTGTCCTGCCGAGCCTTACACTCGAACTCCGTCCAAGCCCCCTTGCCTGACTCTCCTACTAGGCTTGGGAAGCTTGGTCTCCCTGCCGAGGTAAGGTCGAACGTCCTGCCGAGCCTTACACTCGAACGCCGACCGAGCCCCCTTGCCTGACCCTATTAGAGTTGGGAAGCTTGGTCTCCCTGCCGAGGTAAGGTCGAACGTCCTGCTGTGCTTTACACTCGAACTCCGGCCAAGCCCCCTTGCCTGACTCTCCTGCTAGGCTTGGGAAGCTTGGTCTCCCTGCTGAGGTAAGGGCAAACGTCCTGCCGAGCCTGACACTCGAACTCTGGCCAAGTCCCCTTGCCTGACTCTCCTACTAGGCTTGGGAAGCTAGGTCTCCCTGCCGAGGTAAGGTCGAACGTCCTGCCGAGCCTTACACTCGAACTCCGGCCTCGCTCCCTTGCCTGACTGTCCTACTTGGCTTGGGAAGATTGGTCTCCCTGCCGAGGTAAGGTCGAACGTCCTGCCGAGCCTTACACTCGAACTCCGGCCAAGCCCCCTTGCCTGACTCTCCTTCCAGGCTTGGGAAGCTTGGTCTCCCTGCCGAGGTAAGGTCGAACGTCCTGCCGAGCCTTACACTCGAACTCCTGCCAAGCCCCCTTGCCTGACTCTCCTACTAGGCTTGGGAAAATTGGCCTCAGTGCCGAGGTAAGGTCGAACGTCCTGCCGAGCCTTACACTCGAACGCCGGCCAAGCCCCCTTGCCTGACCCTATTAGAGTTGGGAAGCTTGGTCTCCCTGCTGAGGTAAGGTCGAACGTCCTGCCGAGCCTTACACTCGAACTCCGGCCAAGCCCCCTTGACTGACTGTCCTACTTGGCTTGGGAAGCTTGGTCTGCCTGCCGAGGTAAGGTCGAACGTCCTGCCGAGCCTTACACTCGAACTCCGGCCAAGCCCCCTTGACTGACTCTCCTACTAGGCTTGGGAAAACTGGTCTCCCTGCCGAGGTAAGGTCGAACGTCCTGCCGAGCCTTACACTCGAACAGCGGCCTAGCTCCCTTGCCTGACTGTCCGACTTGGCTTGGGAAGCTTGGCCTCCCTGCCGAGGTAAGGTCGAACGTCCTGCCGAGCCTTACACTCGAACTCTGGCCAAGCCCCCTTGCCTGACCCTATTAGAGTTGGGAAGCGTGGTCTCCCTGCCGAGGTAAGGTCGAACGTCCTGCCGAGCCTTACACTCGAACACCGGCCTAGCTCCCTTGCCTGACTCTCCTACTAGGCTTGGGAAGCTTGGTCTCCCTGCCGAGGTAAGGTCGAACGTCCTGCCGAGCCTTACACTCGTACTCCGGCCAAGCCCCCTTGCCTGACCCTATTAGAGTTGGGAAGCGTGGTCTCCCTGCCGAGGTAAGGTCGAACGTCCTGCCGAGCCTTACACTCGAACACCGGCCTGGCTCCCTTGCCTGACTGTCGTACTTGTCTTGGGAAGCTTGGTCTCCCTGCCGAGGTAACGTCGAACGTCCTGCCGAGCCTTAAACTCGAACTCCGGCCAAGCCCCCTTGCGTGACCCTATTAGAGTTGGGAGGCGTGGTCTCCCTGCCGAGGTAAGGTCGAACGTCCTGCCGAGCCTTACACTCGAACTCTGGCCAAGCCCCCTTGCCTGACTCTCCTACTAGCCTTGGGAAGCTTGGTCTCCCTGCCAAGGTAAGGTCGAATGTCCCGTCGAGCCTTACACTCGAACACCGGCCTAGCTCCCTTGCCTGACCGTCCTACTTGGCTTGGGAAGCTTGGTCTCCCTGCCGAGGTAAGGTCGAACGTCCTGCCGAGCCTTACACTCGAACTCTGGCCAAGCCCCCTTGCCTGACTATCCTACTAGGCTTGGGAAGCTTGGTCTCCCTGCCGAGGTAAGGTCGACCGTCCTGCCGAGCCTTTCACTCGAACTCCGCCGAAGCCCCCTTGACTGAGTCTCCTATTAGGCTTGGGAAGCTTGGTCTCCCTGCTGAGGTAAGGTCGAACGTCCTGCCGAGCCTTACACTCGAACTCCGGCCAAACTCCCTTGCCTGACTCTCCTACTAGGCCTGGGAAGCTTGGTCTCCCTGTCGAGGTAAGGTCGCACGTCCTGCCGAGCCTTACACTCGAATTCCGGCCAAGCCCCCTTGCCTGACCCTACTAGGCTTGGGAAGCTTGGTCTCCCTGCCGAGGTAAGGTCGAACGTCCTTCCGAGCCTTACATTCGATCTCCGGACAAACTCCCTTGCCTGACTCTCCTACTAGGCTTGGAAAGCTTGGTCTCCCTGCCGAGGTAAGGTCGAACGTCCTGCTGAGCTTTACACTCGAACTCCGGCCAAGCCCCCATGCTTGACTCTCGTGCTAGGCTTGGGAAGCTTGGTCTCCCTGCCGAGGTAAGTTCGAACGCCCTGCCGAGCCTTACACTCGAACTCCGGTCAAGCCCCCTTGCCTGACCCTATTAGACTTGGGAAGCGTGGTCTCCCTGCTGAGGTAAGGTCGAACGTCCTGCCGAGGCGTACACTCGAAATCCGGCCAAGCCCCCTTGCCTGTCTCTCCAACTAGGCTTGGGAGTCTTGGTCTCCCTGTCGAGGTATGGTCGAACGTCCTGCCGAGCCTTACACTCGAACTCCGGCCTAGCTCCCTTGCCTGACTCTCCTACTCGGCTTGGGAAGCTTGGTCTCCCTGCCGAGGTAAGGTCGAACGTCCTGCCGAGCCTTACATTCGAACGCTGACCGAGCCCCCTTGCCTGACCCTATTAGAGTTGGGAAGCTTGGTCTCCCTGCCGAGGTAAGGTCGAACGTCCTGCCGAGCCTTACACTCGAACAGCGGCCTAGCTCCCTTGCCTGACTGTCCGACTTGGCTTGGGAAGCTTGGCCTCCCTGCCGAGGTAAGGTCGAACGTCCTGCCGAGCCTTACACTCGAACTCTGGCCAAGCCCCCTTGCCTGACCCTATTAGAGTTGGGAAGCGTGGTCTCCCTGCCGAGGTAAGGTCGAACGTCCTGCCGAGCCTTACACTCGAACACCGGCCTAGCTCCCTTGCCTGACTCTCCTACTAGGCTTGGGAAGCTTGGTCTCCCTGCCGAGGTAAGGTCGAACGTCCTGCCGAGCCTTACACTCGTACTCCGGCCAAGCCCCCTTGCCTGACCCTATTAGAGTTGGGAAGCGTGGTCTCCCTGCCGAGGTAAGGTCGAAGGTCCTGCCGAGACTTACACTCGAACACCGGCCTGGCTCCCTTGCCTGACTGTCCTACTTAACTTGGGAACCTTGGTCTCCCTGCCGAGGTAACGTCGAACGTCCTGCCGAGCCTTAAACTCGAACTCCGGCCAAGCCCCCTTGCCTGACCCTATTAGAGTTGGGAGGCGTGGTCTCCCTGCCGAGGTAAGGTCGAACGTCCTGCCGAGCCTTACACTCGAACTCTGGCCAAGCCCCCTTGCCTGACTCTCCTACTAGCCTTGGGAAGCTTGGTCTCCCTGCCAAGGTAAGGTCGAATGTCCCGTCGAGCCTTACACTCGAACACCGGCCTAGCTCCCTTGCCTGACCGTCCTACTTGGCTTGGGAAGCTTGGTCTCCCTGCCGAGGTAAGGTCGAACGTCCTGCCGAGCCTTACACTCGAACTCTGGCCAAGCCCCCTTGCCTGACTCTCCTACTAGGCTTGGGAAGCTTGGTCTCCCTGCCGAGGTAAGGTCGACCGTCCTGCCGAGCCTTTCACTCGAACTCCGCCGAAGCCCCCTTGACTGAGTCTCCTATTAGGCTTGGGAAGCTTGGTCTCCCTGCTGAGGTAAGGTCGAACGTCCTGCCGAGCCTTACACTCGAACTCCGGCCAAACTCCCTTGCCTGACTCTCCTACTAGGCCTGGGAAGCTTGGTCTCCCTGTCGAGGTAAGGTCGCACGTCCTGCCGAGCCTTACACTCGAATTCCGGCCAAGCCCCCTTGCCTGACCCTACTAGGCTTGGGAAGCTTGGTCTCCCTGCCGAGGTAAGGTCGAACGTCCTTCCGAGCCTTACACTCGATCTCCGGACAAACTCCCTTGCCTGACTCTCCTACTAGGCTTGGAAAGCTTGGTCTCCCTGCCGAGGTAAGGTCGAACGTCCTGCTGAGCTTTACACTCGAACTCCGGCCAAGCCCCCATGCTTGACTCTCGTGCTAGGCTTGGGAAGCTTGGTCTCCCTGCCGAGGTAAGTTCGAACGCCCTGCCGAGCCTTACACTCGAACTCCGGTCAAGCCCCCTTGCCTGACCCTATTAGACTTGGGAAGCGTGGTCTCCCTGCTGAGGTAAGGTCGAACGTCCTGCCGAGGCGTACACTCGAAATCCGGCCAAGCCCCCTTGCCTGACTCTCCAACTAGGCTTGGGAGTCTTGGTCTCCCTGTCGAGGTATGGTCGAACGTCCTGCCGAGCCTTACACTCGAACTCCGGCCTAACTCCCTTGCCTGACTCTCCTACTCGGCTTGGGAAGCTTGGTCTCCCTGCCGAGGTAAGGTCGAACGTCCTGCCGAGCCTTACACTCGAACGCCGACCGAGCCCCCTTGCCTGACCCTATTAGAGTTGGGAAGCTTGGTCTCCCTGCCGAGGTAAGGTCGAACGTCCTGCCGAGCCTTACACTCGAACTCCGGCCAAGCCCCCTTGCCTGGCTATCCTACTAGGCTTGGGAAGCTTGGTCTCCCTGCCGAGGTAAGGTCGACCGTCCTGCCGAGCCTTACACTCGAACTCCACCGAAGCCCCCTTGACTGAGTCTCCTACTAGGCTTGGGAAGCTTGGTCTCCCTGCTGAGGTAAGGTCGAACGTCCTGCCGAGCCTTACACTCGAACTCCGGCCAAGCTCCCTTGCCTGACTCTCCTACTAGGCTTGGGAAGCTTGGTCTCCCTGACGAGGTAAGGTCGAACGTCCTCCGAGCCTTACACTCGAACTCCGGCCTAGCTCCCTTGCCTGACTCTCCTACTAGGCTTGGGAAGCTTGGTCTCCCAGCCGAGGTAAGGTCGAACGTCCTGCCGAGCTTTACACTGGAACTCCGGCCAAGCCCCCTTGCCTGACTCTCCTACTAGGCCTGGGAAGCTTGGTCTCCCTGTCGAGGTAAGGTCGCATGTCCTGCCGAGCCTTACACTCGAATTCCGGCCAAGCCCCCTTGCCTGCCCCTACTAGGCTTGGGAAGCTTGGTCTCCCTGCCGAGGTAATGTCGAACGTCCCTCCGAGCCTTGCACTTGATCTCCGGACAAACTCCCTTTCCTGTCTCTCCTACTAGGCTTGGAAAGCTTGGTCTCCCTGCCGAGGTAAGGTCGAACGTCCTGCTGAGCTTTACACTCGAACTCTGGCCAAGCCCCCATGCTTGAATCTCGTGCTAGGCTTGGGAAGCTTGATCTCCCTGCCGAGGTAAGTTCGAGCGCCCTGCCGAGCCTTACACTCGAACTCCGGTCAAGCCCTCTTGACTGACCCTATTAGACTTGGGAAGCGTGGTCTCCCTGCTGAGGTAAGGTCGAACGTCCTGCCGAGCCGTACACTCGAACTCCGGCCAAGCCCCCTTGCCTGACTCTCCAACTCGGTATGGGAGTCTGGGTCTCCCTGTCGAGGTATGGTCGAACGTCCTGCCGAGCCTTACACTCGAACTCCGGCCTAGCTCCCGTGCCTGACTCTCCTACTCGGCTTGGGAAGCTTGGTCTCCCTGCCGAGGTAAGGTCGAACGTCCTGCCGAGCCTTACACTCGAACTCCGGCCAAGCCCCCTTGCCTGACCCTATTAGAGTTGGGAAGCTTGGTCTCCCTGCTGAGGTAAGGTCGACCGTCCTGCCGAGCCGTACACTCGAACTCCGGCCAAGCCCCCTTGCCTGACTCTCCTACTAGGCTTGGGAAGCTTGGTCTCCCTGCCGAGGTAAGGTTGAACGTCCTGCCGAGCCTTACACTCGAACTCCGGCCAAGCCCCCTTGACTGACTCTCCTACTAGGCTTGGGAAAACTGGTCTCCCTGCCGAGGTAAGGTCGAACGTCCTGCCGAGCCTTATACTCGAACACCGGCCTAGCTCCCTTGCCTGACTCTCCTACTAGGCTTGGGAAGCTTGGTCTCCCTGCCGAGGTAAGTCGAACGTCCTGCCGAGCCTTACACTCGAACTCCCGCCAAGCCCCCTTGCCTGACTCTCCTACTAGGCTTGGGAAGCTAGGTCTCCCTGCCGAGGTAAGGTCGAACGTCCTGCCGAGCCTTAAACTCGAACTCCGGCCAAGCCCCCTTGCCTGACCCTATTAGAGTTGGGAAGCGTGGTCTCCCTGCCGAGGTAAGGTCGAACGTCCTGCCGAGCCTTACACTCGAACACCGGCCTAGCTCCCTTGCCTGACTGTCCTACTTGGCTTGGGAAGCTTGGTCTCCCTGCCGAGGTAAGGTCGAACGTCCTGCCGAGCCTTACACTCGAACTCTGGCCAAGCCCCCTTGCCTGACTCTCCTACTAGCCTTGGGAAGCTCGGTCTCCCTGCCAAGGTAAGGTCGAATGTCCCGCCGAGCCTTACACTCGAACACCGGCCTAGCTCCCTTGCCTGACTGTCCTACTTGGCTTGGAAAGCTTGGTCTCCCGGCCGAGGTAAGGTCGAACGTCCTGCCGAGCCTTACACTCGAACTCTGGCCAAGCCCCCTTGCCTGACTATCCTACTAGGCTTGGGAAACTTGGTCTCCCTGCCGAGGTAAGGTCGACCGTCCTGCCAAGCCTTTCACTCGAACTCCTCCGAAGCCCCCTTGACTGAGTCTCCTATTAGGCTTGGGAAGCTTGGTCTCCCTGCTGAGGTAAGGTCGAACGTCCTGCTGAGCCTTACACTCGAACTCCGGCCAAGCTCCCTTGCCTGACTCTCCTACTAGGCCTGGGAAGCTTGGTCTCCCTGTCGAGGTAAGGTCGCACGTCCTGCCGAGCCTTACACTCGAATTCCGGCCAATCCCCCTTGCCTGACCCTACTAGGCTTGGGAAGCTTGGTCTCCCTGCCGAGGTAAGTTCGACCGTCCTGCCGAGCCTTACACTCGAACTCCGGTCAAGCCCCCTTGCCTGACCCTATTAGACTTGGGAAGCGTGGTCTCCCTGCTGAGGTAAGGTCGAACGTCCTGCCGAGCCGTACACTCGAACTCCGGCCAAGCCCCCTTGACTGACTCTGCAACTAGGCTTGGGAGTCTTGGTCTCCCTGTCGAGGTATGGTCGAACGTCCTGCCGAGCCTTACACTCGAACTCCGGCCTAGCTCCCTTGCCTGACTCTCCTACTCGGCTTGGGAAGCTTGGTCTCCCTGCCGAGGTAAGGTCGAACGTCCTGCCGAGCCTTACACTCGAACTCCTGCCAAGCCCTCTTGCCTGACCCTATTAGAGTTGGGAAGCTTGGTCTCCCTGCTGAGGTAAGGTCGACCGTCCTGCCGAGCCTTACGCTCGAACTCCGGCCAAGCCCCCTTGCCTGACTCTCCTACTAGGCTTGGGAAGCTTGGTCTCCCTGTCGAGGTATGGTCGAACGTCCTGCCGAGCCTTACACTCGAACTCCGGCCTAGCTCCCGTGCCTGACTCTCCTACTCGGCTTGGGAAGCTTGGTCTCCCTGCCGAGGTAAGGTCGAACGTCCTGCCGAGCCTTACACTCGAACGCCGGCCAAGCCCCCTTGCCTGACCCTATTAGAGTTGGGAAGCTTGGTCTCCCTGCTGAGGTAAGGTCGACCGTCCTGCCGAGCCGTACACTCGAACTCCGGCCAAGCCCCCTTGCCTGACTCTCCTACTAGGCTTGGGAAGCTTGGTCTCCCTGCCGAGGTAAGGTTGAACGTCCTGCCGAGCCTTACACTCGAACTCCGGCCAAGCCCCCTTGACTGACTCTCCTACTAGGCTTGGGAAAACTGGTCTCCCTGCCGAGGTAAGGTCGAACGTCCTGCCGAGCCTTATACTCGAACACCGGCCTAGCTCCCTTGCCTGACTCTCCTACTAGGCTTGGGAAGCTTGGTCTCCCTGCCGAGGTAACGTCGAACGTCCTGCCGAGCCTTACACTCGAACTCCCGCCAAGCCCCCTTGCCTGACTCTCCTACTAGGCTTGGGAAGCTAGGTCTCCCTGCCGAGGTAAGGTCGAACGTCCTGCCGAGCCTTAAACTCGAACTCCGGCCAAGCCCACTTGCCTGACCCTATTAGAGTTGGGAAGCGTGGTCTCCCTGCCGAGGTAAGGTCGAACGTCCTGCCGAGCCTTACACTCGAACACCGGCCTAGCTCCCTTGCCTGACTCTCCTACTAGCCTTGGGAAGCTTGGTCTCCCTGCCAAGGTAAGGTCGAATGTCCCGCCGAGCCTTACACTCGAACACCGGCCTAGCTCCCTTGCCTGACTGTCCTACTTGGCTTGGGAAGCTTGGTCTCCCTGCCGAGGTAAGGTCGAACGTCCTGCCGAGCCTTACACTCGAACTCTGGCCAAGCCCCCTTGCCTGACTCTCCTACTAGCCTTGGGAAGCTTGGTCTCCCTGCCAAGGTAAGGTCGAATGTCCCGCCGAGCCTTACACTCGAACACCGGCCTAGCTCCCTTGCCTGACTGTCCTACTTGGCTTGGAAAGCTTGGTCTCCCGGCCGAGGTAAGGTCGAACGTCCTGCCGAGCCTTACACTCGAACTCTGGCCAAGCCCCCTTGCCTGACTATCCTACTAGGCTTGGGAAACTTGGTCTCCCTGCCGAGGTAAGGTCGACCGTCCTGCCAAGCCTTTCACTCGAACTCCGCCGAAGCCCCCTTGACTGAGTCTCCTATTAGGCTTGGGAAGCTTGGTCTCCCTGCTGAGGTAAGGTCGAACGTCCTGCCGAGCCTTACACTCGAACTCCGGCCAAGCTCCCTTGCCTGACTCTCCTACTAGGCCTGGGAAGCTTGGTCTCCCTGTCGAGGTAAGGTCGCACGTCCTGCCGAGCCTTACACTCGAATTCCGGCCAATCCCCCTTGCCTGACCCTACTAGGCTTGGGAAGCTTGGTCTCTCTGCCGAGGTAAGGTCGAACGTCCTTCCGAGCCTTACACTCGATCTCCGGACAAACTCCCTTGCCTGACTCTCCTACTAGGCTTGGAAAGCTTGGTCTCCCTGCCGAGGTAAGGTCGAACGTCCTGCTGAGCTTTACACTCGAACTCCGGCCAAGCCCCCATGCTTGACTCTCGTGCTAGGCTTGGGAAGCTTGGTCTCCCTGCCGAGGTAAGTTCGACCGTCCTGCCGAGCCTTACACTCGAACTCCGGTCAAGCCCCCTTGCCTGACCCTATTAGACTTGGGAAGCGTGGTCTCCCTGCTGAGGTAAGGTCGAACGTCCTGCCGAGCCGTACACTCGAACTCCGGCCAAGCCCCCTTGACTGACTCTGCAACTAGGCTTGGGAGTCTTGGTCTCCCTGTCGAGGTATGGTCGAACGTCCTGCCGAGCCTTACACTCGAACTCCGGCCTAGCTCCCTTGCCTGACTCTCCTACTCTGCTTGGGAAGCTTGGTCTCCCTGCCGAGGTAAGGTCGAACGTCCTGCCGAGCCTTACACTCGAACTCTTGCCAAGCCCCCTTGCCTGACCCTATTAGAGTTGGGAAGCTTGGTCTCCCTGCTGAGGTAAGGTCGACCGTCCTGCCGAGCCTTACACTCGAACTCCGGCCAAGCCCCCTTGCCTGACTCTCCTACTAGGCTTGGGAAGCTTGGTCTCCCTGCCGAGGTAAGGTCGAACGTCCTGCCGAGCCTTACACTCGAACGCCGACCGACCCCCTTGCCTGACCCTATTAGAGTTGGGAAGCTTGGTCCCCCTGCCGAGGTAAGGTCAAACGTCCTGCCGAGCCTTACACTCAAACTCCGGCCTAGCTCCCTTGCCTGACTCTCCTACTTGGCTTGGGAAGCTTGGTCTCCCTGCCGAGGTAAGGTCGAACGTCCTGCCGAGCCTTACACTCGAACTCCGGCCAAACTCCCTTGCCTGACTCTCCTACTAGGCTTGGGAAATTTGGTCTCCCTGCCGAGGTAAGGTCGAACGTCCTGCCGAGCCTTACACTCGAACTCCGGCCAAGCCCCCTTGCCTGACTCTCCTACTAGGCTTGGGAAGCTTGGCCTCCCTGCCGAGGTAAGGTCGAACGTCCTGCCGAGCCATACATTCGAACTCCGGCCAAGCCCCCTTGCCTGGCCCTACTAGGCTTGGGAAGCTTTGTCTCCCTGCCGAGGTCAGGTAGAACGTCCTGCCGAGCTTTACAATCGAACTCCAGCCAAGCCCCCTTGCCTGACTCTCCTGCTAGGCTTGGGAAGCTTGGTCTCCCTGCCGAGGTAAGGTCGAACGTCCTGCCGAGCCTTAAACTCGAACTCCGGCCAAGCCCCCTTGCCTGACCCTATTAGAGTTGGGAAGCGTGGTCTCCCTGCCGAGGTAAGGTCGAACGTCCTGCCGAGCCTTACACTCGAACACCGGCCTAGCTCCCTTGCCTGACTCTCCTACAAGGCTTGGGAAGCTTGGTCTCCCTGCCGAGGTAAGGTCGAACGTCCTGCCGAGCCTTACACTCGAACTCTGGCCAAGCCCCCTTGCCTGACTCTCCTACTAGCCTTGGGAAGCTTGGTCTCCCTGCCGAGGTAAGGTCGACCCTCCTGCCGAGCCTTTCACTCGAACTCCGCCGAAGCCCCCTTGACTGAGTCTCCTACTAGGCTTGGGAAGCTTGGTCTCCCTGCTGAGGTAAGGTCGAACGTCCTGCCGAGCCTTACACTCGAACTCCGGCCAAGCTCCCTTGCCTGACTCTCCTACTAGGCTTGGGAAGCTTGGTCTCCGTGCCGAGGTAAGGTCGAACGCCCTGCCGAGCCTTACACTCGAACTCCGGCCAAGCCCCCTTGCCTGACCCTACGAGGCTCGGGAATCTTGGTCTCCCTGCTGAGGTAAGGTCGAGCGTCCTGCCGAGCTTTACACTCGAACTCTGGCCAAGCCCCCTTGCCTGACTCTCCTACTAGCCTTGGGAAGCTTGGTCTCCCTGCCGAGGTAAGGTCGACCGTCCTGCCGAGCCTTTCACTCGAACTCCGCCGAAGCCCCCTTGACTGAGTCTCCTACTAGGCTTGGGAAGCTTGGTCTCCCTGCTGAGGTAAGGTCGAACGTCCTGAAGAGCCTTACACTCGAACTCCTGCCAAGGCCCCTTGCCTGACTCTCCTACTAGGCTTGGAAAGCTTGGTCTCCCTGCCGAGGTAAGGTCGAACGTCCTGCTGTGCTTTACACTCGAACTCCGGCCAAGCCCCCTTGCCGGACTCTCCTGCTAGGCTTGGGAAGCTTGGTCTCCCTGCTGAGGTAAGGGCAAACGTCCTGCCGAGCCTGACACTCGAACTCTGGCCAAGTCCCCTTGCCTGACTCTCCTACTAGGCTTGGGAAGCTTGGTCTCCCTGCCGAGGTAAGGTCGAACGTCCTGCCGAGCCTTACACTCGAACTCCGGCCTAGCTCCCTTGCCTGACTGTCCTACTAGGTTTGGGAAGATTGGTCTCCCTGCCGAGGTAAGTTCGAACGACCTGCCGAGCCTTACACTCGAACTCCGGCCAAGCCCCCTTGCCTGACTCTCCTTCTAGGCTTGGGAAGCTTGGTCTCCCTGCCGAGGTAAGGTCGAACGTCCTGCCGAGCCTTACACTCGAACTCCTGCCAAGCCCCCTTGCCTGACTCTCCTGCTAGGCTTGGGAAAATTGGTCTCCCTGCCGAGGTAAGGTCGAACGTCCTGCCGAGCCTTACACTCGAACTCCTGCCTAGCTCCCTTGCCTGACTGTCCTACTAGGTTTGGGAAGATTGGTCTCTCTGCCGAGGTAAGGTCGAACGACCGGCCGACCCTTACACTCGAACTCCGGCCAAGCCCCCTTGCCTGACTCTCCTACTAGGCCTGGGAAACTTGGTCTCCCTGTCGAGGTAAGGTCGAACGTCCTGCCGAGCCTTACACTCGAACTCCGGCCAAGCCCCCTTGCCTGTCCTACTAGGCTTGGGAAGCTTGGTCTCCCTGCCGAGGCAAGGTCGAACGTCCTTCCGAGCCTTACACTCGATCTCCGGACAAACTCCCTTGCCTGACTCTCCTACTAGGCTTGGGAAGCTTGGTCTCCCTGCCGAGGTAAGGTCGAACGTCCTGCCGAGCTTTACACTCGAACTCCAGCCTAGCTCCCTTGCCTGACTCTCCTACTTGGCTTGGGAAGCTTGGTCTCCCTGCCGAGGTAAGGTCGAACGTCCTGCCGAGCTTTACACTCGAACTCCGGCCAAACTCCCTTGCCTGACTCTCCTACTAGGCTTGGGAATCTTGGTCTCCCTGCCGAGGTAAGGTCGAACGTCCTGCCGAGCCTTACACTCGAACTCCGGCCAAGCCCCCTTGCCTGACTCTCCTACTAGGCTTGGGAAGCTTGGTCTCCATGCCGAGCTAAGGTCGAACGTCCTGCCGAGACTTACACTCGAACTCCGGCCAAGCCCCCTTGCCTGGCCCTACTAGGCTTGGGAAGCTTGGTCTCCCTGCCGAGGTAAGGTAGAACGTCCTGCCGAGCTTTACAATCGAACTCCAGCCAAGCCCCCTTGCGTGACTCTCCTGCTAGGCTTGGGAAGCTTGGTCTCCCTGCTGAGGTAAGGTCAAACGTCCTGCCGAGCCTTACACTCGAACTCCGGCCAAGCTCCCTTGCCTGACTCTCCTACTAGGCTTGGGAAGCTTGGTCTCCCTGCCGAGGTAAGGTCGAACGTCCTGCCGAGCCTAACACTCGAACTCCGGCCAAACTCCCTTGCCTGACTCTCCTACTAGGCTCGCGAAGCTTGGTCTCCCTGCCGAGGTAAGGTCGAACGTCCTGAAGAGCCTTACACTCGAACTCCTGCCAAGGCCCCTTGCCTGACTCTCCTACTAGGCTTGGAAAGCTCGGTCTCCCTGCCGAGGTAAGGTCGAACGTCCTGCTGTGCTTTACACTCGAACTCCGGCCAAGCCCCCTTGCCTGACTCTCCTGCTAGGCTTGGGAAGCTTGGTCTCCCTGCTGAGGTAAGGGCAAACGTCCTGCCGAGCCTGACACTCGAAGTCTGGCCAAGTCCCCTTGCCTGACTCTCCTACTAGGCTTGGGAAGCTTGGTCTCCCTGCCGAGGTAAGGTCGAACGTCCTGCCGAGCCTTACACTCGAACTCCGGCCTAGCTCCCTTGCCTGACTGTCCTACTAGGTTTGGGAAGATTGGTCTCCCTGCCGAGGTAAGGTCGAACGACCTGCCGAGCCTTACACTCGAACTCCGGCCAAGCCCCCTTGCCGGACTCTCCTTCTAGGCTTGGGAAGCTTGGTCTCCCTGCCGAGGTGAGGTCGAACGTCCTGCCGAGCCTTACACTCGAACTCCTGCCAAGCCCCCTTGCCTGACTCACCTACTAGGCTTGGGAAAATTGGTCTCCCTGCCGAGGTAAGGTCGAACGTCCTGCCAAGCCTTACACTCGAACTCCTGCCTAGCTCCCTTGCCTGACTGTCCTACTAGGTTTGGGAAGATTGGTCTCTCTGCCGAGGTAAGGTCGAACGACCGGCCGACCCTTACACTCGAACTCCGGCCAAGCCCCCTTGCCTGACTCTCCTACTCGGCTTGGGAAGCCTGGTCTCCCTGCCGAGGTAAGGTCGAACATCCTGCTGAGCCTTACACTCGAACTCCTGCCAAGCCCCCTTTCCTGACTCTCCTACTAGGCTTGGGAAGATTGGTCTCCCTGCCGAGGTAAGGTCGAATGTCCCGCCGAGCTTTACACTCGAACTCTGGCCAAGCCCCCTCTCCTGACTCTCCTACTAGGCCTGGGAAGCTTGGTCTCCCTGTCGAGGTAAGGTCGAACGTCCTGCCGAGCCTTACACTTGATCTCCGGAAAAACTCCCTTGCCTGACCCTATTAGAGTTGGGAAGCTTGGTCTCCCTGCTGAGGTAAGGTCGACCGTCCTGCCGAGCCTTGCACTCGAAATCCGGCCAAGCCCCCTTGCCTGACTCTCCTACTAGGCTTGGGAAGCTTGGTCTCCCTGCCGAGGTACGGTCGAACGCCCTGCCGAGCCTTACACTCGAACGCCGGCCAAGCCCCCTTGCCTGACCCTATTAGAGTTGGGAAGCTTGGTCTCCCTGCCGAGGTAAGGTCGAACGTCCTGCCGAGCCTTACACTCGAACTCCAGCCTAGCTCCCTTGCCTGACTCTCCTACTTGGCTTGGGAAGCTTGGTCTCCCTGCCGAGGTAAGGTCGAACGTCCTGCCGAGCCTTACACTCGAACTCCGGCCAAACTCCCTTGCCTGACTCTCCTACTAGGCTTGGGAATCTTGGTCTCCCTGCCGAGGTAAGGTCGAACGTCCTGCCGAGCCTTACACTCGAACTCCGGCCAAGCCCCCTTGCCTGACTCTCCTACTAGGCTTGGGAAGCTTGGTCTCCATGCCAAGCTAAGGTCGACCGTCCTGCCGAGCCTTACACTCGAACTCCGGCCAAGCCCCCTTGCCTGGCCCTACTAGGCTTGGGAAGCTTGGTCTCCCTGCCGAGGTAAGGTAGAACGTCCTGCCGACCTTTACACTCGAACTCCGGCCAAGCCCACATGCTTGACTCTCGTGCTAGGCTTGGGAAGCTTGGTCTCCCTGCCGAGGTAAGGTCGAAAGCCCTGCCGAGCCTTACACTCGAACTCCGGTCAAGCCCCCTTGCCTGACCCTATTAGACTTGGGAAGCGTGGTCTCCCTGCTGAGGTAAGGTCGAACGTCCTGCCGAGCCGTACACTCGAACTCCGGCCAAGACCCCTTGCCTGACTCTCTTACTAGGCTTGGGAAGCTTGGTCTCCCTGTCGAGGTATGGTCGAACGTCCTGCCGAGCCTTACACTCGAACGCCGGCCAAGCCCCCTTGCCTGACTCTCCTACTAGGCTTGGGAAGCTTGGTCTCCCTGCCGAGGTAAGGTCGAACGTCCTGCCGAGCCTTACACTCGAACTCCGGCCCAGCCCCCTTGACTGACTCTCCTACTAGGCTTGGGAAAATTGGTCTCCCTGCCGAGGTAAGGTCGAAGGTCCTGCCGAGCGTTACACTCGAACTCCTGCCTAGCTCCCTTGCCTGACTCTCCTACTAGGCTTGGGAAGCTTGGTCTCCCTGCCGAGGTAAGGTCGAACGTCCTGCCGAGCTTTACAGTCGAACTCCAGCCAAGCCCCCTTGCCTGACTCTCCTGCTAGGCTTGGGAAGCTTGGTCTCCCTGCTGAGGTAAGGTCAAACGTCCTGCCGAGCCTTACACTCGTACTCCAGCAAAGCCCCCTTGCCTGACTCTCCTACTAGGCTTGGGAAGCTTGGTCTCCCTGCCGAGGTAAGGTCGAACGTCCTGCCGAGCCTTACACTGGAACTGCGGCCTAGCTCCCTTGCCTGACTGTCCTACTTGGCTTGGGAAGCTTGGTCTCCCTGCCGAGGTAAGGTCGAACGTCCTGCCGAGCGTTACACTCGAACTCCGGCCCAGCTCCCTTGCCTGACTCTCCTACTTGGCTTGGGAAGCTTGGTCTCCCTGCCGAGGTAAGGTCGAACGTCCTGCCGAGCCTTACACTCGAACTCCGGCCAAACTCCCTTGCCTGACTCTCCTACTAGTCTTGGGAAACTTGGTCTCCCTGACGAGGTAAGGTCGAACGTCCTGCCGAGCCTTACACTCGAACTCCGGCCAAGCCCCCTTGCCTGACTCTCCTACTAGGCTTGGGAATCTTGGTCTCCCTGCCGAGGTAATGTCGAACGTCCTGCCGAGCCTTACACTCGAACTCCGGCCAAGGCCCCGTGCCTGGCCCTACTAGGCTTGGGAAGCTTGGTCTCCCTGCCGAGGTAAGGTAGAACGTCCTGCCGAGCTTTACAATCGAACTCCAGCCAAGCCCCCTTGCCTGTCTCTCCTGCTAGGCTTGGGAAGCTTGGTCTCCCTGCCGAGGTAAGGTCGAACGTCCTGCCGAGCCTTACACTCGAACTCCGGCCTAGCTCCCTTGCCTGACTGTCCTACTTGGCTTGAGAAGCTTGGTCTCCCTGCCGAGGTAAGGTCAAACGTCCTGCTGAGCCTTACACTCGAACTCCTGCCAAGCCCCCTTTCCTGACTCTCCTACTAGGCTTGGGAAGATTGGTCTCCCTGCCGAGGTAAGGTCGAACGTCCTGCCGAGCTTTACACTCGAACTCCGGCCAAGCCCCCTTACCTGACTCTCCTACTAGGCCTGGGAAGCTTGGTCTCCCTGTCGAGGTAAGGTCGAACGTCCTGCCGAGCTTTACACTCGAACTCCGGCCAAGCCCCCTTACCTGACTCTCCTACTAGGCCTGGGAAGCTTGGTCTCCCTGTCGAGGTAAGGTCGAACGTCCTGCCGAGCCTTACACTCGAACTCCGGCCAAGCCCCCTTGCCTGACCCTACTAGGCTTGGGAAGTTTGGTCTCCCTGCCGAGGTAAGGTCGAACGTCCTTCCGAGCCTTACACTTGATCTCCGGACAAACTCCCTTGCCTGACTCTCCTACTAGGCTTGGAAAGCTTGGTCTCCCTGCCGAGGTAAGGTCGAACGTCCTGCTGAGCTTTACACTCGAACTCCGACCAAGCCCACATGCTTGACTCTCGTGCTAGGCTTGGGAAGCTTGGTCTCCCTGCCGAGGTAAGGTCGAACGCCCTGCCGAGCCTTACACACGAACTCCGGTCAAGCCCCCTTGCCTGACCCTATTAGACTTGGGAAGCGTGGTCTCCCTGCTGAGGTAAGGTCGAACGTCCTGCCGAGCCTTACACTCGAACTCCGGCCAAGCCCCCTTGCCTGACTCTCCAACTAGGCTTGGGAAGCTTGGTCTCCCTGCTGAGGTAAGGTCGAACGTCCTGCCGAGCCTTACACTCGAACGCCGGCCGAGCCCCCTTGCCTGACCCTATTAGAGTTGGGAAGCTTGGTCTCCCTGCCGAGGTAAGGTCGAACGTCCTACCGAGCCTTACACTCGAACTCCGGCCTAGCTCTCATGCTTGACTCTCCTACTTGGCTTGGGAAGCTTGGTCTCCCTGCTGAGGTAAGGTCGAACGTCCTGCCGAGCCTTACACTCGAACTCCGGCCAAGCCCCCTTGCCTGACTCTCCTACTAGGCTTGGGAATCTTGGTCTCCATGCCGAGGTAATGTCGAACGTCCTGCCGAGCCTTACACTCGAACTCCGGCCAAGCCCCCTTGCCTGGCCCTACTAGGCTTGGGAAGCTTGGTCTCCCTGCCGTGGTAAGGTAGAACGTCCTGCCGAGCTTTACAATCGAACTCTAGCCAAGCCCCCTTGCCTGACTCTCCTGCTAGGTTTGGGAAGCTTGGTCTCCCTGCTGAGGTGAGGTCAAACGTCCTGCCGAGCCTTACACTCGTACTCCGGCAAAGCCCCCTTGCCTGACTCTCCTACTCGGCTTGGGAAGCTTGGTCTCCCTGCCGAGGTAAGGTCGAACGTCCTGCCGAGCCTTACACTCGAACACCGGCCTAGCTCCCTTGCCTGACTGTCCTACTTGGCTTGGGAAGCGTGGTCTCCCTGCCGAGGTAAGGTCGAACGTCCTGCCGAGCCTTACACCCGAACTCCGGCCAAGCCCCCTTGACTGACTCTCCTACTAGGCTTGGGAAAACAGGTTTCCCTGCCGAGGTAAGGTCGAACGTCCTGCCGAGCCTTACAGTCGAACTCCGGCCTAGCTCCCTTGCCTGACTCTCCTACTAGGCTTCTGAAGCTTGGTCTCCCTGCCGAGGTAAGGTCGAACGTCCTGCCGAGCCTTACACTCGAACTCCGGCCTAGCTCCCTTGCCTGACTCTCCTACTTGGCTTGAGAAGCTTGGTCTCCCTGCCGAGGTAAGGTCAAACGTCCTGCTGAGCCTTACACTCGAACTCCTGCCAAGCCCCCTTTCCTGACTCTCCTACTAGGCTTGGGAAGATTGGTCTCCCTGCCGAGGTAAGGTCGAACGTCCTGCCGAGCTTTACACTCGAACTCCGGCCAAGCCCCCTTACCTGACTCTCCTACTAGGCCTGGGAGGCTTGGTCTCCCTGTCGAGGTAAGGTCGAACGTCCTGCCGAGCTTTACACTCGAACTCCGGCCAAGCCCCCTTACCTGACTCTCCTACTAGGCCTGGGAAGCTTGGTCTCCCTGTCGAGGTAAGGTCGAACGTCCTGCCGAGCCTTACACTCGAACTCCGGCCAAGCCCCCTTGCCTGACCCTACTAGGCTTGGGAAGTTTGGTCTCCCTGCCGAGGTAAGGTCGAACGTCCTTCCGAGCCTTACACTTGATCTCCGGACAAACTCCCTTGCCTGACTCTCCTACTAGGCTTGGAAAGCTTGGTCTCCCTGCCGAGGTAAGGTCGAACGTCCTGCTGAGCTTTACACTCGAACTCCGACCAAGCCCACATGCTTGACTCTCGTGCTAGGCTTGGGAAGCTTGGTCTCCCTGCCGAGGTAAGGTCGAACGCCCTGCCGAGCCTTACACACGAACTCCGGTCAAGCCCCCTTGCCTGACCCTATTAGACTTGGGAAGCGTGGTCTCCCTGCTGAGGTAAGGTCGAACGTCCTGCCGAGCCTTACACTCGAACTCCGGCCAAGCCCCCTTGCCTGACTCTCCAACTAGGCTTGGGAAGCTTGGTCTCCCTCCCGAGGTAAGGTCGAACGTCCTGCCGAGCCTTACACTCGAACGCCGGCCGAGCCCCCTTGCCTGACCCTATTAGAGTTGGGAAGCTTGGTCTCCCTACCGAGGTAAGGTCGAACGTCCTGCCGAGCCTTACACTCGAACTCCGGCCTAGCTCCCATGCTTGACTCTCCTACTTGGCTTGGGAAGCTTGGTCTCCCTGCTGAGGTAAGGTCGAACGTCCTGCCGAGCCTTACACTCGAACTCCGGCCAAGCCCCCTTGCCTGACTCTCCTACTAGGCTTGGGAATCTTGGTCTCCATGCCGAGGTAATGTCGAACGTCCTGCCGAGCCTTACACTCGAACTCCGGCCAAGCCCCCTTGCCTGGCCCTACTAGGCTTGGGAAGCTTGGTCTCCCTGCCGTGGTAAGGTAGAACGTCCTGCCGAGCTTTACAATCGAACTCTAGCCAAGCCCCCTTGCCTGACTCTCCTGCTAGGTTTGGGAGGCTTGGTCTCCCTGCTGAGGTAAGGTCAAACGTCCTGCCGAGCCTTACACTCGTACTCCGGCAAAGCCCCCTTGCCTGACTCTCCTACTCGGCTTGGGAAGCTTGGTCTCCCTGCCGAGGTAAGGTCGAACGTCCTGCCGAGCCTTACACTCGAACACCGGCCTAGCTCCCTTGCCTGACTGTCCTACTTGGCTTGGGAAGCGTGGTCTCCCTGCCGAGGTAAGGTCGAACGTCCTGCCGAGCCTTACACCCGAACTCCGGCCAAGCCCCCTTGACTGACTCTCCTACTAGGCTTGGGAAAACTGGTTTCCCTGCCGAGGTAAGGTCGAACGTCCTGCCGAGCCTTACACTCGAACTCCGGCCTAGCTCCCTTGCCTGACTCTCCTACTAGGCTTGTGAAGCTTGGTCTCCCTGCCGAGGTAAGGTCGAACGTCCTGCCGAGCCTTACACTCGAACTCCGGCCTAGCTCCCTTGCCTGACTCTCCTACTTGGCTTGGGAAGCTTGGTCTCCCTGCCGAGGTAAGGTCGAACGTCCTGCCGAGCCTTAAACTCGAACTCCGGCCAAGCCCCCTTGCCTGACCCTATTAGAGTTGGGGAGCGTGGTCTCCCTGCCGAGGTAAGGTCGAACGTCCTGCCGAGCCTTACACTCGAACACCGGCCTAGCTCCCTTGCCTGACTGTCCTACTTGGCTTGGGAAGCTTGGTCTCCCTGCCGAGGTAAGGTCGAACGTCCTGCCGAGACTTACACTCGAACTCCGGCCAAGCCCCCTTGCCTGACTCTCCTACTAGGCCTGGGAAGCTTGCTCTCCCTGTCGAGGTATGGTCGAACGTCCTGCCGAGCCTTACACTCGAACTCCGGCCAAGCCCCCTTGCCTGACCCTACTAGGCTTGGGAAGCTTGGTCTCCCTGCCAAGGTAAGGTCGAACGTCCTTCCGAGCCTTACACTTGATCTCCGAACAAACTCCCTTGCCTGACCCTATTAGAGTTGGGAAGCTTGGTCTCCCTGCCGAGGTAAGGTCGAACGTCCTGCCGAGCCTTACACTCGAACTCCGGCCAAACTCCCTTGCCTGACTCTCCTACTAGGCTTGGGAAGCTTGGTCTCCCTGCCGAGGTAAGGTCGAACGTCCTGCCGAGCCTTACACTCGAAGTCCGGCCAAGCCCCCTTGCCTGGCCCTACTAGGCTTGGGAAGCTTGGTCTCCCTGCCGAGGTAAGGTAGAACGTCCTGCCGAGCTTTACAATCGAACTCCAGCCAAGCCCCCTTGCCTGACTCTCATGCTAGGCTTGGGAAGCTCGGTCTCCCTGCTGAGGTAAGGTCAAACGTCCTGCCGAGCCTTACACTCGTACTCCAGCAAAGCCCCCTTGCCTGACTCTCCTACTAGGCTTGGGAAGCTTGGTCTCCCTGCCGAGGTAAGGTCGAACGTCCTGCCGAGCCTTACACTCGAACTCCCACCAAGCCCCCTTGCCTGACTCTCCTACTAGGCTTGGGAAGCTAGGTCTCCCTGCCGAGGTAAGGTCGAACGTCCTGCCGAGCCTTAAACTCGAACTCCGGCCAAGCCCCCTTGCCTGACCCTATTAGAGTTGGGAAGCGTGGTCTCCCTGCCGAGGTAAGGTCGAACGTCCTGCCGAGCCTTACACTCGAACACCGGCCTAGCTCCCTTGCCTGACTGTCCTACTTGGCTTGGGAAGCTTGGTCTCCCTGCCGAGGTAAGGTCGAACGTCCTGCCGAGCCTTACACTCGAACTCTGGCCAAGCCCCCTTGCCTGACTCTCCTACTAGCCTTGGGAAGCTTGGTCTCCCTGCCAAGGTAAGGTCGAATGTCCCGCCGAGCCTTACACTCGAACACCGGCCTAGCTCCCTTGCCTGACTGTCCTACTTGGCTTGGAAAGCTTGGTCTCCCGGCCGAGGTAAGGTCGAACGTCCTGCCGAGCCTTACACTCGAACTCTGGCCAAGCCCCCTTGCCTGACTATCCTACTAGGCTTGGGAAACTTGGTCTCCCTGCCGAGGTAAGGTCGACCGTCCTGCCAAGCCTTACACTCGAACGCCGGCCGAGCCCCCTTGCCTGACCCTATTAGAGTTGGGAAGCTTGGTCTCCCTGCCGAGGTAAGGTCGAACGTCCTGCTGAGCTTTACACTCGAACTCCGACCAAGCCCACATGCTTGACTCTCGTGCTAGGCTTGGGAAGCTTGGTCTCCCTGCCGAGGTAAGGTCGAACGCCCTGCCGAGCCTTACACACGAACTCCGGTCAAGCCCCCTTGCCTGACCCTATTAGACTTGGGAAGCGTGGTCTCCCTGCTGAGGTAAGGTCGAACGTCCTGCCGAGCCTTACACTCGAACTCCGGCCAAGCCCCCTTGCCTGACTCTCCAACTAGGCTTGGGAAGCTTGGTCTCCCTCCCGAGGTAAGGTCGAACGTCCTGCCGAGCCTTACACTCGAACGCCGGCCGAGCCCCCTTGCCTGACCCTATTAGAGTTGGGAAGCTTGGTCTCCCTGCCGAGGTAAGGTCGAACGTCCTGCCGAGCCTTACACTCGAACTCCGGCCTAGCTCCCATGCTTGACTCTCCTACTTGGCTTGGGAAGCTTGGTCTCCCTGCTGAGGTAAGGTCGAACGTCCTGCCGAGCCTTACACTCGAACTCCGGCCAAGCCCCCTTGCCTGACTCTCCTACTAGGCTTGGGAATCTTGGTCTCCATGCCGAGGTAATGTCGAACGTCCTGCCGAGCCTTACACTCGAACTCCGGCCAAGCCCCCTTGCCTGGCCCTACTAGGCTTGGGAAGCTTGGTCTCCCTGCCGTGGTAAGGTAGAACGTCCTGCCGAGCTTTACAATCGAACTCTAGCCAAGCCCCCTTGCCTGACTCTCCTGCTAGGTTTGGGAAGCTTGGTCTCCCTGCTGAGGTAAGGTCAAACGTCCTGCCGAGCCTTACACTCGTACTCCGGCAAAGCCCCCTTGCCTGACTCTCCTACTCGGCTTGGGAAGCTTGGTCTCCCTGCCGAGGTAAGGTCGAACGTCCTGCCGAGCCTTACACTCGAACACCGGCCTAGCTCCCTTGCCTGACTGTCCTACTTGGCTTGGGAAGCGTGGTCTCCCTGCCGAGGTAAGGTCGAACGTCCTGCCGAGCCTTACACCCGAACTCCGGCCAAGCCCCCTTGACTGACTCTCCTACTAGGCTTGGGAAGCTTGGTCTCCCTGCTGAGGTAAGGTCGAACGTCCTGCCGAGCCTTACACTCGAACTCCGGCCTAGCTCCCTTGCCTGACTCTCCTACTAGGCTTGTGAAGCTTGGTCTCCCTGCCGAGGTAAGGTCGAACGTCCTGCCGAGCCTTACACTCGAACTCCGGCCTAGCTCCCTTGCCTGACTCTCCTACTTGGCTTGGGAAGCTTGGTCTCCCTGCCGAGGTAAGGTCGAACGTCCTGCCGAGCCTTAAACTCGAACTCCGGCCAAGCCCCCTTGCCTGACCCTATTAGAGTTGGGGAGCGTGGTCTCCCTGCCGAGGTAAGGTCGAACGTCCTGCCGAGCCTTACACTCGAACACCGGCCTAGCTCCCTTGCCTGACTGTCCTACTTGGCTTGGGAAGCTTGGTCTCCCTGCCGAGGTAAGGTCGAACGTCCTGCCGAGACTTACACTCGAACTCCGGCCAAGCCCCCTTGCCTGACTCTCCTACTAGGCCTGGGAAGCTTGGTCTCCCTGTCGAGGTATGGTCGAACGTCCTGCCGAGCCTTACACTCGAACTCCGGCCAAGCCCCCTTGCCTGACCCTACTAGGCTTGGGAAGCTTGGTCTCCCTGCCAAGGTAAGGTCGAACGTCCTTCCGAGCCTTACACTTGATCTCCGAACAAACTCCCTTGCCTGACCCTATTAGAGTTGGGAAGCTTGGTCTCCCAGCCGAGGTAAGGTCGAACGTCCTGCCGAGCCTTACACTCGAACTCCGGCCAAACTCCCTTGCCTGACTCTCCTACTAGGCTTGGGAAGCTTGGTCTCCCTGCCGAGGTAAGGTCGAACGTCCTGCCGAGCCTTACACTCGAACTCCCGCCAAGCCCCCTTGCCTGACTCTCCTACTAGGCTTGGGAAGCTCGGTCTCCCTGCCGAGGTAAGGTCGAACGTCCTGCCGAGCCTTAAACTCGAACTCCGGCCAAGCCCCCTTGCCTGACCCTATTAGAGTTGGGAAGCGTGGTCTCCCTGCCGAGGTAAGGTCGAACGTCCTGCCGAGCCTTACACTCGAACACGGGCCTAGCTCCCTTGCCTGACTGTCCTACTTGGCTTGGGAAGCTTCGTCTCCCTGCCGAGGTAAGGTCGAACGTCCTGCCGAGCCTTACACTCGAACTCTGGCCAAGCCCCCTTGCCTGACTCTCCTACTAGCCTTGGGAAGCTTGGTCTCCCTGCCAAGGTAAGGTCGAATGTCCCGCCGAGCCTTACACTCGAACACCGGCCTAGCTCCCTTGCCTGACTGTCCTACTTGGCTTGGAAAGCTTGGTCTCCCGGCCGAGGTAAGGTCGAACGTCCTGCCGAGCCTTACACTCGAACTCTGGCCAAGCCCCCTTGCCTGACTATCCTACTAGGCTTGGGAAACTTGGTCTCCCTGCCGAGGTAAGGTCGACCGTCCTGCCAAGCCTTTCACTCGAACTCCGCCGAAGCCCCCTTGACTGAGTCTCCTATTAGGCTTGGGAAGCTTGGTCTCCCTGCTGAGGTAAGGTCGAACGTCCTGCCGAGCCTTACACTCGAACTCCGGCCAAGCTCCCTTGCCTGACTCTACTACTAGGCCTGGGAAGCTTGGTCTCCCTGTCGAGGTAAGGTCGCACGTCCTGCCGAGCCTTACACTCGAATTCCGGCCAATCCCCCTTGCCTGACCCTACTAGGCTTGGGAAGCTTGGTCTCTCTGCCGAGGTAAGGTCGAACGTCCTTCCGAGCCTTACACTCGATCTCCGGACAAACTCCCTTGCCTGACTCTCCTACTAGGCTTGGAAAGCTTGGTCTCCCTGCCGAGGTAAGGTCGAACGTCCTGCTGAGCTTTACACTCGAACTCCGGCCAAGCCCCCATGCTTGACTCTCGTGCTAGGCTTGGGAAGCTTGGTCTCCCTGCCGAGGTAAGTTCGACCGTCCTGCCGAGCCTTACACTCGAATTCCGGCCAATCCCCCTTGCCTGACCCTACTAGGCTTGGGAAGCGTGGTCTCCCTGCTGAGGTAAGGTCGAACGTCCTGCCGAGCCGTACACTCGAACTCCGGCCAAGCCCCCTTGACTGACTCTGCAACTAGGCTTGGGAGTCTTGGTCTCCCTGTCGAGGTATGGTCGAACGTCCTGCCGAGCCTTACACTCGAACTCCGGCCTAGCTCCCTTGCCTGACTCTCCTACTCGGCTTGGGAAGCTTGGTCTCCCTGCCGAGGTAAGGTCGAACGTCCTGCCGAGCCTTACACTCGAACTCCTGCCAAGCCCCCTTGCCTGACCCTATTAGAGTTGGGAAGCTTGGTCTCCCTGCTGAGGTAAGGTCGACCGTCCTGCCGAGCCTTACACTCGAACTCCGGCCAAGCCCCCTTGCCTGACTCTCCTACTAGGCTTGGGAAGCTTGGTCTCCCTGCCGAGGTAAGGTCGAACGTCCTGTCGAGCCTTACACTCGAACGCCGACCGACCCCCTTGCCTGACCCTATTAGAGTTGGGAAGCTTGGTCTCCCTGCCGAGGTAAGGTCAAACGTCCTGCCGAGCCTTACACTCAAACTCCGGCCTAGCTCCCTTGCCTGACTCTCCTACTTGGCTTGGGAAGCTTGGTCTCCCTGCCGAGGTAAGGTCGAACGTCCTGCCGAGCCTTACACTCGAACTCCGGCCAAACTCCCTTGCCTGACTCTCCTACTAGGCTTGGGAAACTTGGTCTCCCTGCCGAGGTAAGGTCGAACGTCCTGCCGAGCCTTACACTCGAACTCCGGCCAAGCCCCCTTGCCTGACTCTCCTACTAGGCTTGGGAAGCTTGGTCTCCCTGCCGAGGTAAGGTCGAACGTCCTGCCGAGCCATACATTCGAACTCCGGCCAAGCCCCCTTGCCTGGCCCTACTAGGCTTGGGAAGCTTTGTCTCCCTGCCGAGGTAAGGTAGAACGTCCTGCCGAGCTTTACAATCGAACTCCAGCCAAGCCCCCTTGCCTGACTCTCCTGCTAGGCTTGGGAAGCTTGGTCTCCCTGCCGAGGTAAGGTCGAACGTCCTGCCGAGCCTTAAACTGGAACTCCGGCCAAGCCCCCTTGCCTGACCCTATTAGAGTTGGGAAGCGTGGTCTCCCTGCCGAGGTAAGGTCGAACGTCCTGCCGAGCCTTACACTCGAACACCGGCCTAGCTCCCTTGCCTGACTCTCCTACTAGGCTTGGGAAGCTTGGTCTCCCTGCCGAGGTAAGGTCGAACGTCCTGCCGAGCCTTACACTCGAACTCTGGCCAAGCCCCCTTGCCTGACTCTCCTACTAGCCTTGGGAAGCTTGGTCTCCCTGCCGAGGTAAGGTCGACCGTCCTGCCGAGCCTTTCACTCGAACTCCGCCGAAGCCCCCTTGACTGAGTCTCCTACTAGGCTTGGGAAGCTTGGTCTCCCTGCTGAGGTAAGGTCGAACGTCCTGCCGAGCCTTACACTCGAACTCCGGCCAAGCTCCCTTGCCTGACTCTCCTACTAGGCTTGGGAAGCTTGGTCTCCCTGCCGAGGTAAGGTCGAACGCCCTGCCGAGCCTTACACTCGAACTCCGGCCAAGCCCCCTTGCCTGACCCTACGAGGCTCGGGAATCTTGGTCTCCCTGCTGAGGTAAGGTCGAGCGTCCTGCCGAGCTTTACACTCGAACTCTGGCCAAGCCCCCTTGCCTGACTCTCCTACTAGCCTTGGGAAACTTGGTCTCCCTGCCGAGGTAAGGTCGACCGTCCTGCCGAGCCTTTCACTCGAACTCCGCCGAAGCCCCCTTGACTGAGTCTCCTACTAGGCTTGGGAAGCTTGGTCTCCCTGCTGAGGTAAGGTCGAACGTCCTGAAGAGCCTTACACTCGAACTCCTGCCCAGGCCCCTTGCCTGACTCTCCTACTAGGCTTGGAAAGCTTGGTCTCCCTGCCGAGGTAAGGTCGAACGTCCTGCTGTGCTTTACACTCGAACTCCGGCCAAGCCCCCTTGCCGGACTCTCCTGCTAGGCTTGGGAAGCTTGGTCTCCCTGCTGAGGTAAGGGCAAACGTCCTGCCGAGCCTGACACTCGAACTCTGGCCAAGTCCCCTTGCCTGACTCTCCTACTAGGCTTGGGAAGCTTGGTCTCCCTGCCGAGGTAAGGTCGAACGTCCTGCCGAGCCTTACACTCGAACTCCGGCCTAGCTCCCTTGCCTGACTGTCCTACTAGGTTTGGGAAGATTGGTCTCCCTGCCGAGGTAAGGTCGAACGACCTGCCGAGCCTTACACTCGAACTCCGGCCAAGCCCCCTTGCCTGACTCTCCTTCTAGGCTTGGGAAGCTTGGTCTCCCTGCCGAGGTAAGGTCGAACGTCCTGCCGAGCCTTACACTCGAACTCCTGCCAAGCCCCCTTGCCTGACTCTCCTACTAGGCTTGGGAAAATTGGTCTCCCTGCCGAGGTAAGGTCGAACGTCCTGCCGAGCCTTACACTCGAACTCCTGCCTAGCTCCCTTGCCTGACTGTCCTACTAGGTTTGGGAAGATTGGTCTCTCTGCCGAGGTAAGGTCGAACGACCGGCCGACCCTTACACTCGAACTCCGGCCAAGCCCCCTTGCCTGACTCTCCTACTCGGCTTGGGAAGCTTGGTCTCCCTGCCGAGGTAAGGTCGAACGTCCTGCTGAGCCTTACACTCGAACTCCTGCCAAGCCCCCTTTCCTGACTCTCCTACTAGGCTTGGGAAGATTGGTCTCCCTGCCGAGGTAAGGTCGAACGTCCTGCCGAGCTTTACACTCGAACTCCGGCCAAGCCCCCTCTCCTGACTCTCCTACTAGGCCTGGGAAACTTGGTCTCCCTGTCGAGGTAAGGTCGAACGTCCTGCCGAGCCTTACACTCGAACTCCGGCCAAGCCCCCTTGCCTGTCCTACTAGGCTTGGGAAGCTTGGTCTCCCTGCCGAGGCAAGGTCGAACGTCCTTCCGAGCCTTACACTCGATCTCCGGACAAACTCCCTTGCCTGACTCTCCTACTAGGCTTGGGAAGCTTGGTCTCCCTGCCGAGGTAAGGTCGAACGTCCTGCCGAGCTTTACACTCGAACTCCAGCCTAGCTCCCTTGCCTGACTCTCCTACTTGGCTTGGGAAGCTTGGTCTCCCTGCCGAGGTAAGGTCGAACGTCCTGCCGAGCTTTACACTCGAACTCCGGCCAAACTCCCTTGCCTGACTCTCCTACTAGGCTTGGGAATCTTGGTCTCCCTGCCGAGGTAAGGTCGAACGTCCTGCCGAGCCTTACACTCGAACTCCGGCCAAGCCCCCTTGCCTGACTCTCCTACTAGGCTTGGGAAGCTTGGTCTCCATGCCGAGCTAAGGTCGAACGTCCTGCCGAGACTTACACTCGAACTCCGGCCAAGCCCCCTTGCCTGGCCCTACTAGGCTTGGGAAGCTTGGTCTCCCTGCCGAGGTAAGGTAGAACGTCCTGCCGAGCTTTACACTCGAACTCCAGCCAAGCCCCCTTGCGTGACTCTCCTGCTAGGCTTGGGAAGCTTGGTCTCCCTGCTGAGGTAAGGTCAAACGTCCTGCCGAGCCTTACACTCGAACGCCGGCCAAGCTCCCTTGCCTGACTCTCCTACTAGGCTTGGGAAGCTTGGTCTCCCTGCCGAGGTAAGGTCGAACGTCCTGCCGAGCCTAACACTCGAACTCCGGCCAAACTCCCTTGCCTGACTCTCCTACTAGGCTCGCGAAGCTTGGTCTCCCTGCCGAGGTAAGGTCGAACGTCCTGAAGAGCCTTACACTCGAACTCCTGCCAAGGCCCCTTGCCTGACTCTCCTACTAGGCTTGGAAAGCTCGGTCTCCCTGCCGAGGTAAGGTCGAACGTCCTGCTGTGCTTTACACTCGAACTCCGGCCAAGCCCCCTTGCCTGACTCTCCTGCTAGGCTTGGGAAGCTTGGTCTCCCTGCTGAGGTAAGGGCAAACGTCCTGCCGAGCCTGACACTCGAAGTCTGGCCAAGTCCCCTTGCCTGACTCTCCTACTAGGCTTGGGAAGCTTGGTCTCCCTGCCGAGGTAAGGTCGAACGTCCTGCCGAGCCTTACACTCGAACTCCGGCCTAGCTCCCTTGCCTGACTGTCCTACTAGGTTTGGGAAGATTGGTCTCCCTGCCGAGGTAAGGTCGAACGACCTGCCGAGCCTTACACTCGAACTCCGGCCAAGCCCCCTTGCCTGACTCTCCTTCTAGGCTTGGGAAGCTTGGTCTCCCTGCCGAGGTGAGGTCGAACGTCCTGCCGAGCCTTACACTCGAACTCCTGCCAAGCCCCCTTGCCTGACTCTCCTACTAGGCTTGGGAAAATTGGTCTCCCTGCCGAGGTAAGGTCGAACGTCCTGCCAAGCCTTACACTCGAACTCCTGCCTAGCTCCCTTGCCTGACTGTCCTACTAGGTTTGGGAAGATTGGTCTCTCTGCCGAGGTAAGGTCGAACGACCGGCCGACCCTTACACTCGAACTCCGGCCAAGCCCCCTTGCCTGACTCTCCTACTCGGCTTGGGAAGCTTGGTCTCCCTGCCGAGGTAAGGTCGAACATCCTGCTGAGCCTTACACTCGAACTCCTGCCAAGCCCCCTTTCCTGACTCTCCTACTAGGCTTGGGAAGATTGGTCTCCCTGCCGAGGTAAGGTCGAATGTCCCGCCGAGCTTTACACTCGAACTCTGGCCAAGCCCCCTCTCCTGACTCTCCTACTAGGCCTGGGAAGCTTGGTCTCCCTGTCGAGGTAAGGTCGAACGTCCTGCCGAGCCTTACACTCGAACTCCGGCCAAGCCCCCTTGCCTGTCCTACTAGGCTTGGGAAGCTTGGTCTCCCTGCCGAGGCAAGGTCGAACGTCCTTCCGAGCCTTACACTCGATCTCCGGCCAAGCCCCCTCTCCTGACTCTCCTACTAGGCCTGGGAAGCTTGGTCTCCCTGTCGAGGTAAGGTCGAAAGTCCTGCCGAGCCTTACACTCGAACTCCCGCCAAGCCCCCTTGCCTGACCCTACTAGGCCTGGGAAGCTTGGTGTCCCTGCTGAGGTAAGGTCGAACGTCCTTCCGAGCCTTACATTTGATCTCCGGAAAAACTCCCTTGCCTGACCCTATTAGAGTTGGGAAGCTTGGTCTCCCTGCTGAGGTAAGGTCGACCGTCCTGCCGAGCCTTGCACTCGAAATCCGGCCAAGCCCCCTTGCCTGACTCTCCTACTAGGCTTGGGAAGCTTGGTCTCCCTGCCGAGGTACGGTCGAACGCCCTGCCGAGCCTTACACTCGAACGCCGGCCAAGCCCCCTTGCCTGACCCTATTAGAGTTGGGAAGCTTGGTCTCCCTGCCGAGGTAAGGTCGAACGTCCTGCCGAGCCTTACACTCGAACTCCAGCCTAGCTCCCTTGCCTGACTCTCCTACTTGGCTTGGGAAGCTTGGTCTCCCTGCCGAGGTAAGGTCGAACGTCCTGCCGAGCCTTACACTCGAACTCCGGCCAAGCCCCCTTGCCTGACTCTCCTACTAGGCTTGGGAAGCTTGGTCTCCATGCCAAGCTAAGGTCGACCGTCCTGCCGAGCCTTACACTCGAACTCCGGCCAAGCCCCCTTGCCTGGCCCTACTAGGCTTGGGAAGCTTGGTCTCCCTGCCGAGGTAAGGTAGAACGTCCTGCCGACCTTTACACTCGAACTCCGGCCAAGCCCACATGCTTGACTCTCCTACTAGGCTTGGGAAGCTTGGTCTCCCTGCCGAGGTAAGGTCGAAAGCCCTGCCGAGCCTTACACTCGAACTCCGGTCAAGCCCCCTTGCCTGACCCTATTAGACTTGGGAAGCGTGGTCTCCCTGCTGAGGTAAGGTCGAACGTCCTGCCGAGCCGTACACTCGAACTCCGGCCAAGACCCCTTGCCTGACTCTCTTACTAGGCTTGGGAAGCTTGGTCTCCCTGTCGAGGTATGGTCGAACGTCCTGCCGAGCCTTACACTCGAACGCCGGCCAAGCCCCCGTGCCTGACTCTCCTACTAGGCTTGGGAAGCTTGGTCTCCCTGCCGAGGTAAGGTCGAACGTCCTGCCGAGCCTTACACTCGAACTCCGGCCTAGCTCCCTTGCCTGACTGTCCTACTTGGCTTGGGAAGCTTGGTCTCCCTGCCGAGGTAAGGTCGAACGTCCTGCCGAGCCTTACACTCGAACTCCGGCCAAGCCCCCTTGACTGACTCTCCTACTAGGCTTGGGAAAATTGGTCTCCCTGCCGAGGTAAGGTCGAAGGTCCTGCCGAGCCTTACACTCGAACTCCGGCCTAGCTCCCTTGCCTGACTCTCCTACTAGGCTTGGGAAGCTTGGTCTCCCTGCTGAGGTAAGGTCAAACGTCCTGCCGAGCCTTACACTCGTACTCCAGCAAAGCCCCCTTGCCTGACTCTCCTACTAGGCTTGGGAAGCTTGGTCTCCCTGCCGAGGTAAGGTCGAACGTCCTGCCGAGCCTTACACTGGAACTGCGGCCTAGCTCCCTTGCCTGACTGTCCTACTTGGCTTGGGAAGCTTGGTCTCCCTGCCGAGGTAAGGTCGAACGTCCTGCCGAGCGTTACACTCGAACTCCGGCCCAGCTCCCTTGCCTGACTCTCCTACTTGGCTTGGGAAGCTTGGTCTCCCTGCCGAGGTAAGGTCGAACGTCCTGCCGAGCCTTACACTCGAACTCCGGCCAAACTCCCTTTCCTGACTCTCATACTAGTCTTGGGAAACTTGGTCTCCCTGACGAGGTAAGGTCGAACGTCCTGCCGAGCCTTACACTCGAACTCCGGCCAAGCCCCCTTGCCTGACTCTCCTACTAGGCTTGGGAATCTTGGTCTCCCTGCCGAGGTAATGTCGAACGTCCTGCCGAGCCTTACACTCGAACTCCGGCCAAGGCCCCGTGCCTGGCCCTACTAGGCTTGGGAAGCTTGGTCTCCCTGCCGAGGTAAGGTAGAACGTCCTGCCGAGCTTTACAATCGAACTCCAGCCAAGCCCCCTTGCCTGTCTCTCCTGCTAGGCTTGGGAAGCTTGGTCTCCCTGCCGAGGTAAGGTCGAACGTCCTGCCGAGCCTTACACTCGAACTCCGGCCTAGCTCCCTTGCCTGACTGTCCTACTTGGCTTGAGAAGCTTGGTCTCCCTGCCGAGGTAAGGTCAAACGTCCTGCTGAGCCTTACACTCGAACTCCTGCCAAGCCCCCTTTCCTGACTCTCCTACTAGGCTTGGGAAGATTGGTCTCCCTGCCGAGGTAAGGTCGAACGTCCTGCCGAGCTTTACACTCGAACTCCGGCCAAGCCCCCTTACCTGACTCTCCTACTAGGCCTGGGAAGCTTGGTCTCCCTGTCGAGGTAAGGTCGAACGTCCTGCCGAGCCTTACACTCGAACTCCGGCCAAGCCCCCTTGCCTGACCCTACTAGGCTTGGGAAGTTTGGTCTCCCTGCTGAGGTAAGGTCGAACGTCCTTCCGAGCCTTACACTTGATCTCCGGACAAACTCCCTTGCCTGACTCTCCTACTAGGCTTGGAAAGCTTGGTCTCCCTGCCGAGGTAAGGTCGAACGTCCTGCTGAGCTTTACACTCGAACTCCGACCAAGCCCACATGCTTGACTCTCGTGCTAGGCTTGGGAAGCTTGGTCTCCCTGCCGAGGTAAGGTCGAACGCCCTGCCGAGCCTTACACACGAACTCCGGTCAAGCCCCCTTGCCTGACCCTATTAGACTTGGGAAGCGTGGTCTCCCTGCTGAGGTAAGGTCGAACGTCCTGCCGAGCCTTACACTCGAACTCCGGCCAAGCCCCCTTGCCTGACTCTCCAACTAGGCTTGGGAAGCTTGGTCTCCCTCCCGAGGTAAGGTCGAACGTCCTGCCGAGCCTTACACTCGAACGCCGGCCGAGCCCCCTTGCCTGACCCTATTAGAGTTGGGAAGCTTGGTCTCCCTGCCGAGGTAAGGTCGAACGTCCTGCCGAGCCTTACACTCGAACTCCGGCCTAGCTCCCATGCTTGACTCTCCTACTTGGCTTGGGAAGCTTGGTCTCCCTGCTGAGGTAAGGTCGAACGTCCTGCCGAGCCTTACACTCGAACTCCGGCCAAGCCCCCTTGCCTGACTCTCCTACTAGGCTTGGGAATCTTGGTCTCCATGCCGAGCTAAGGTCGAACGTCCTGCCGAGCCTTACACTCGAACTCCGGCCAAGCCCCCTTGCCTGGCCCTACTAGGCTTGGGAAGCTTGGTCTCCCTGCCGTGGTAAGGTAGAACGTCCTGCCGAGCTTTACAATCGAACTCTAGCCAAGCCCCCTTGCCTGACTCTCCTGCTAGGTTTGGGAAGCTTGGTCTCCCTGCTGAGGTAAGGTCAAACGTCCTGCCGAGCCTTACACTCGTACTCCGGCAAAGCCCCCTTGCCTGACTCTCCTACTAGGCTTGGGAAGCTTGGTCTCCCTGCCGAGGTAAGGTCGAACGTCCTGCCGAGCCTTACACTCGAACAACGGCCTAGCTCCCTTGCCTGACTGTCCTACTTGGCTTGGGAAGCGTGGTCTCCCTGCCGAGGTAAGGTCGAACGTCCTGCCGAGCCTTACACCCGAACTCCGGCTAAGCCCCCTTGACTGACTCTCCTACTAGGCTTGGGAAAACTGGTTTCCCTGCCGAGGTAAGGTCGAACGTCCTGCCGAGCCTTACACTCGAACTCCGGCCTAGCTCCCTTGCCTGACTGCCCTGCTAGGTTTGGGAAGCTTGGTCTCACTGCGGAGGTAAGGTCGAACGTCCTGCCGAGCCTTACACTCGAACTCCGGCCAAACTCCCTTGCCTGACTGTCCTCCTTGGCTTGGGAAGCTTGGTCTCCCTGCCGAGGTAAGGTCGAACGTCCTGCCGAGCCTTACACTCGAACTCCGGCCAAGCCCCCTTGACTGACTCTCCTACTAGGCTTGGGAAGCTTGGTCTCCCTGCCGAGGTTAGGTCGAACATCCTGCCGAGCCATACACTCGAACTCCGGCCTAGCTCCCTTGCCTGACTGTCCTACTTGACTTGGGAAGCTTGGTCTCCCTGCCGAGGTAAGGTCGAACGTCCTGCCGAGCCTTACACTCGAACTCCGGCCAAGCCCCCTTGACTGACTCTCCTACTAGGCTTGGGAAAACTGGTCTCCCTGCCGAGGTAAGGTCGGACGTCCTGCCGAGCTTTACACTCGAACTCCGGCCAAGCCCCCTTGCCTGACTCTCCTACTAGGCCTGGGAAGCTTGGTCTCCCTGTCGAGGGAAGGTCGAACGTCCTGGCGAGCCTTACACTCGAACTCCGGCCAAGCCCCCTTGCCTGACCCTACTGGGCTTGGGAAGCTTGGTCTCCCTGCCGAGGTATGGTCGAACGTCCTTCCGAGCCTTACACTTGATCTCCGGACAAACTCCCTTGCCTGACTCTCCTACTAGGCTTGGAAAGCTTGGTCTCCCTGCCGAGGTAAGGTCGAACGTCCTGCTGAGCTTTACATTCGAACTCCGGCCAAGCCCCCATGCTTGACTCTCATGCTAGGCTTGGGAAGCTTGGTCTCCCTGCCGAGGTAAGGTCGAACGTCCTGCTGTGCTTTACACTCGAACTCCGGTCAAGCCCCCTTGCCTGACCCTATTAGACTTGGGAAGCGTGGTCTCCCTGCTGAGGTACGGTCGAACGTCCTGCCGAGCCGTACTCTCGAACTCCGGCCAAGCCCCCTTGCCTGACTCTCCAACTAGGCTTGGGAGTCTTGGTCTCCCTGTCGAGGTATGGTCGAACGTCCTGCCGAGCCTTACACTCGAACTCGGGCCTAGCTCCCTTGCCTGACTCTCCTACTCGGCTTGGGAAGCTTGGTCTCCCTGCCGAGGTAAGGTCGAACGTCCTGCCGAGCCTTACACTCGAACTCCGGCCAAGCTCCCTTGCCTGACTGTCCTACTAGGCTTTGGAAGCTTGGTCTCCCTCCCGAGGTAAGGTCGAACGTCCTACCGAGCCTTACACTCGAACGCCGGCCAAGCCCCCTTGCCTGACCCTATTAGATTTGGGAAGCTTGGTCTCCCAGCCGAGGTAAGGTCGAACGTCCTGCCGAGGCTTACACTCGAACTCCGGCCAAGCCCCCTTGCCTGACTCTCCTACTAGGCTTGGGAAGCTTGGTCTCCCTGCCGAGGTAAGGTCGAACGTCCTGCCGAGCCTGACACTCGAACTCCGGCCTAGCTCCCTTGCCTGACTCTCCTACTTGGCTTGGGAAGCTTGGTCTCCCTGCCGAGGTAAGGTCGAACGTCCTGCCGAGCCTTACACTCTAACTCCGGCCAAACTCCCTTGCCTGACTCTCCTACTAGGCTTGAGAAACTTGGTCTCCCTGCCGAGGTAAGGTCGAACGTCCTGCCGAGCCTTACACTCGAACTCCGGCCAAGCCCCCTTGCCTGACTCTCCTACTAGGCTTGGGAAGCTTGGTCTCCATGCCGAGCTAAGGTCGAACGTCCTGCCGAGCCTTACACTCGAACTCCGGCCAAGCCCCCTTGCCTGGCCCTACTAGGCTTGGGAAGCTTGGTCTCCCTGCCGAGGTAAGGTAGAACGTCCTGCCGAGCTTTACAATCGAACTCCAGCCAAGCCCCCTTGCCTGACTCTCCTGCTAGGCTTGGGAAGCTTGGTCTCCCTTCTGAGGTAAGGTCAAACGTCCTGCCGAGCCTTACACTCTTACTCCGGCAAAGCCCCCTTGCCAGACTCTCCTACTAGGCTTGGGAAACTTGGTCTCCCTGCCGAGGTAAGGTCGAATGTCCTGCCGAGCCATACACTCGAACTCCGGCCTAGCTCCCTTGCCTGACTGTCCTACTTGGCTTGGGAAGCTTGGTCTCCCTGCCGAGGTAAGGTCGAACGTCCTGCCGAGCCTTACACTCGAACTCCGGCCAAGCCCCCTTGCCTGACTCTCCTTCTAGGCTTGGGAAGCTTGGTCTCCCTGCCGAGGTAAGGTCGAACGTCCTGCCGAGCCTTACACTCGAACTCCTGCCAAGCCCCCTTGCCTGACTCTCCTACTAGGCTTGGGAAAATTGGTCTCCCTGCCGAGGTAAGGTCGAACGTCCTGCCGAGCCTTACACTCGAACTCCGGCCAAGCCCCCTTGACTGACTCTCCTACTAGGCTTGGGAAAACTGGTCTCCCTGCCGAGGTAAGGTCGAACGTCCTGCCGAGCCTTACACTCGAACTCCGGCCTAGCTCACTTGCCTGACTCTCCTACTAGGCTTGGGAAGCTTGGTCTCCCTGCCGAGGTAAGGTCGAACGTCCTGCGGAGCCTTACACTCGAACTCCCGCCAAGCCCCCTTGCCTGACTCTCCTACTCGGCTTGGGAAGCTTGGTCTCCCTGCCGAGGTAAGGTCGAACGTCCTGCCGAGCATTACACTCGAACGCCAGCCTAGCCCCCTTGCCTGACCCTATTAGAGTTGGGAAGCTTGGTCTCCCTGCTGAGGTAAGGTGGACCGTCCTGCCGAGCCTTACACTCGAACTCCGGCCAAGCCCCCTTGCCTGACTCTCCTACTAGTCTTGGGAAGCTTGGTCTCCCTGCCGAGGTAAGGTCGAACGTCCTGCCGAGCCTTACACTCGAACGCCGACCGAGCCCCCTTGCCTGACCCTATTAGAGTTGGGAAGCTTGGTCTCCCTGCCGAGGTAAGGTCGAACGTCCTGCTGTGCTTTACACTCGAACTCCGGCCAAGCCCCCTTGCCTGACCCTATTAGACTTGGGAAGCGTGGTCTCCCTGCTGAGGTACGGTCGAACGTCCTGCCGAGCCTTACACTCGAACTCGGGCCTAGCTCCCTTGCCTGACTCTCCTACTCGGCTTGGGAAGCTTGGTCTCCCTGCCGAGGTAAGGTCGAACGTCCTGCCGAGCCTTACACTCGAACTCCGGCCAAACTCCCTTGCCTGACTCTCCTACTTGGCTTGGGAAGCTTGGTCTCCCTGCCGAGGTAAGGTAGAACGTCCTGCCGCGCTTTACAATCGAACTCCAGCCAAGCCCCCTTGCCTGACTCTCCTGCTAGGCTTGGGAAGCTTGGTCTCCCTTCTGAGGTAAGGTCAAACGTCCTGCCGAGCCTTACACTCTTACTCCGGCAAAGCCCCCTTGCCTGACTCTCCTACTAGGCTTGGGAAACTTGGTCTCCCTGCCGAGGTAAGGTCGAACGTCCTGCCGAGCCATACACTCGAACTCCGGCCTAGCTCCCTTGCCTGACTCTCCTACTAGGCTTGGGAAGCTTGGTTTCCCTGCCGAGGTAACGTCGAACGTCCTGCCGAGCCTTACACTCGAACTCCCGCCAAGCCCCCTTGCCTGACTCTCCTACTAGGCTTGGGAAGCTTGGTCTCCCTGCCGAGGTAAGTTCGAACGCCCTGCCGAGCCTCACACTCGAACTCCGGTCAAGCCCCCTTGCCTGACCCTATTAGACTTGGGAAGCGTGGTCTCCCTGCCGAGGTAAGGTCGAACGTCCTGCTGTGCTTTACACTCGAACTCCGGCCAAGCCCCCTTCCCTGACTCTCCTGCTAGGCTTGGGAAGCTTGGTCTCCCTGCTGAGGTAAGGGCAAACGTCCTGCCGAGCCTGACACTCGAACTCTGGCCAAGCCCCGTTGCCTGACTCTCCTGCTAGGCTTGGGAAGCTCGGTCTCCCTGCTGAGGTAAGGTCAAACGTCCTGCCGAGCCTTACACTCGTACTCCAGCAAAGCCCCCTTGCCTGACTCTCCTACTAGGCTTGGGAAGCTTGGTCTCCCTGCCGAGGTAAGGTCGAACGTCCTGCCGAGCCTTACACTGGAACTCCGGCCTAGCTCCCTTGCCTCACTGTCCTACTTGGCTTGGGAAGCTTGGTCTCCCAGCCGAGGTAAGGTCGAACGTCCTGCCGAGCCTTACACTCGAACTCCGGCCAAGCCCCCTTGACTGACTCTCCTACTAGTCTTGGGAAAATTGGTCTCCCTGCCGAGGTAAGGTCGAACGTCCTGCCTAGCCTTACACTCGAACTCCGGCCTAGCTCCCTTGCCTGACTCTCCTACTAGGCTTGGGAAGCTTGGTCTCCCTGCCGAGGTAAGGTCGAACGTCCTGCTGGGCCTTACACTCGAACTCCTGCCAAGCCCCCTTTCCTGACTCTCCTACTAGGCTTGGGAAGATTGGTCTCCCTGCCGAGGTAAGGTCGAACGTCCTCCCGAGCTTTACACTCGAACTCCGGCCAAGCCCTTTTGCCTGACTCTCCTGCTAGGCCTGGGAAGCTTGGTCTCCCTGTCGCGGTAAGGTCCAACGTCCTGCCGAGCCTTACACTCGAACTCCGGCCAAGCCCCCTCGCCTGACCCTACTGGGCTTGGAAGCTTGGTCTCCCTGCCGAGTTAAGGTCGAACGTCCTTCCGAGCCTTACACTTGATCTCCGGACAAACTCCCTTGCCTGACTCTCCTACTAGGCTTGGAAAGCTTGGTCTCCCTGCCGAGGTAAGGTCGAACGTCCTGCTGAGCTTTACACTCGAACTCCGGCCAAGCCCCCATGCTTGACTCTCATGCTAGGCTTGGGAAGCTTGGTCTCCCTGCCGAGGTAAGGTCGAACGTCCTGCTGTGCTTTACACTCGAACTCCGGTCAAGCCCCCTTGCCTGACCCTATTAGACTTGGGAAGCGTGGTCTCCCTGCTGAGGTACGGTCGAACGTCCTGCCGAGCCGTACACTCGAACTCCGGCCAAGCCCCCTTGCCTGACTCTCCAACTAGGCTTGGGAGTCTTGTTCTCCCTGTCGAGGTATGGTCGAACGTCCTGCCGAGCCTTACACTCGAACTCGGGCCTAGCTCCCTTGCCTGACTCTCCTACTAGGCTTGGGAAGCTTGGTCTCCCTGCCGAGGTAAGGTCGAACGTCCTGCCGAGCCTTACACTCGAACTCCGGCCAAGCCCCCTTGCCTGACTGTCCTACTAGGCTTGGGAAGCTTGGTCTCCCTCCCGAGGTAAGGTCGAACGTCCTACCGAGCCTTACACTCGAACGCCGGCCAAGCCCCCTTGCCTGACCCTATTAGAATTGGGAAGCTTGGTCTCCCTGCTGAGGTAAGGTCGAACGTCCTGCCGAGGCTTACACTCGAACTCCGGCCAAGCCCCCTTGCCTGACTCTTCTACTAGGCTTGGGAAGCTTGGTCTCCCTGCCGAGGTAAGGTCGAACGTCCTGCCGAGCCTTACACTCGAACTCCGGCCTAGCTCCCTTGCCTGACTCTCCTACTTGGCTTGGGTAGCTTGGCCTCCCTGCCGAGGTAAGGTCGAACGTCCTGCCGAGCCTTACACTCGAACTCCAGCCAAGCCCCCTTGCCTGACCCTATTAGAGTTGGGGAGCGTGGTCTCCCTGCCGAGGTAAGGTCGAACGTCCTGCCGAGCCTTACACTCGAACACCGGCCTAGCTCCCTTGCCTGACTGTCCTACTTGGCTTGGGATGCTTGGTCTCCCTGCCGAGGTAAGGTCGAACGTCCTGCCGAGACTTACACTCGAACTCCGGCCAAGCCCCCTTGCCTGACTCTCCTACTAGGCCTGGGAAGCTTGGTCTCCCTGTCGAGGTATGGTCGAACGTCCTGCCGAGCCTTACACTCGAACTCCGGCAAAGCCCCCTTGCCTGACCCTACTAGGCTTGGGAAGCTTGGTCTCCCTGCCAAGGTAAGGTCGAACGTCCTTCCGAGCCTTACACTTGATCTCCGGACAAACTCCCTTGCCTGACCCTATTAGAGTTGGGAAGCTTGGTCTCCCTGCCGAGGTAAGGTCGAACGTCCTGCCGAGCCTTACACTCGAACTCCGGCCAAACTCCCTTGCCTGACTCTCCTACTAGGCTTGGGAAGCTTGGTCTCCCTGCCGAGGTAAGGTCGAACGTCCTGCCGAGCCTTACACTCGAACTCCGGCCAAGCCCCCTTGCCTGACTCTCCTACTAGGCTTGGGAAGCTTGGTCTCCCTGCCGAGGTAAGGTCGAACGTCCTGCCGAGCCTTACACTCGAACTCCCGCCAAGCCCCCTTGACTGACTCTCCTACTAGGCTTGGGAAAACTGGTCTCCCTGCCGAGGTAAGGTCGAACGACCTGCCGAGCCTTACACTCGAACTCCGGCCTAGCTCCCTTGCCTGACTCTCCTACTAGGCTTGGGAAGCTTGGTCTCCCTGCCGAGGTAACGTCGAACGTCCTGCCGAGCCTTACACTCGAACTCCCGCCAAGCCCCCTTGCCTGACTCTCCTACTAGGCTTGGGAAGCTCGGTCTCCCTGCCGAGGTAACTTCGAACGTCCTGCCGAGCTTTACACTCGAACTCCGGCCAAGCCCCCTTGCCTGACTCTCCTACTAGGCCTGGGAAGCTTGGTCTCCCTGTCGAGGTAAGGTCGCACGTCCTGCCGAGCCTTACACTCGAATTCCGGCCAAGCCCCCTTGCCTGACCCTACTAGGCTTGGGAAGCTTAGTCTCCCTGCCGAGGTAAGGTCGAACGTCCTTCCGAGCCTTACACTTGATCTCCGGACAAACTCCCTTGCCTGACTCTCCTACTAGGCTTGGAAATCTTGGTCTCCCTGCCGAGGTAAGTTCGAACGCCCTGCCGAGCCTCACACTTGAACTCCGGTCAAGCCCCCTTGCCTGACCCTATTAGACATGGGAAGCGTGGTCTCCCTGCTGAGGTAAGGTCGAACGTCCTGCCGAGCCGTACACTCGAACTCCGGCCAAGCCCCCTTGCCTGACTCTCCAACTAGGCTTGGGAGTCTTGGTCTCCCTGTCGAGGTATGGTCGAACGTCCTGCCGAGCCTTACACTCGGACTCCGGCCTAGCTCCCTTGCCTGACTCTCCTACTCGGCTTGGGAAGCTTGGTCTCCCTGCCGAGGTAAGGTCGAACGTCCTGCCGAGCATTACACTCGAACGCCAGCCAAGCCCCCTTGCCTGACCCTATTAGGCTTGGGAAGCTTGGTCTCCCTGCTGAGGTAAGGTGGACCGTCCTGCCGAGCCTTACACTCGAACTCCGGCCAAGCCCCCTTGCCTGACTCTCCTACTAGGCTTGGGAAGCTTGGTCTCCCTGCCGAGGTAAGGTCGAACGTCCTGCCGAGCCTTACACTCGAACGCCGACCGAGTCCCCTTGCCTGACCCTATTATTGTTGGGAAGCTTGGTCTCCCTGCCGAGGTAAGGTCGAACGTCCTGCTGTGCTTTACACTCGAACTCCGGCCAAGCCCCCTTGCCTGACTCTCCTGCTAGGCTTGGGAAGCTTGGTCTCCCTGCTGAGGTAAGGGCAAACGTCCTGCCGAGCCTGACACTCGAACTCTGGCCAAGTCCCCTTGCCTGACTCTCCTACTAGGCTTGGGAAGCTTGGTCTCCCTGCCGAGGTAAGGTCGAACGTCCTGCCGAGCCTTACACTCGAACTCCGGCCTAGCTCCCTTGCCTGACTGCCCTGCTAGGTTTGGGAAGCTTGGTCTCACTGCCGAGGTAAGGTCGAACGTCCTGCCGAGCCTTACACTCGAACTCCGGCCAAACTCCCTTGCCTGACTGTCCTCCTTGGCTTGGGAAGCTTGGTCTCCCTGCCGAGGTAAGGTCGAACGTCCTGCCGAGCCTTACACTCGAACTCCGGCCAAGCCCCCTTGACTGACTCTCCTACTAGGCTTGGGAAGCTTGGTCTCCCTGCCGAGGTTAGGTCGAACATCCTGCCGAGCCATACACTCGAACTCCGGCCTAGCTCCCTTGCCTGACTGTCCTACTTGGCTTGGGAAGCTTGGTCTCCCTGCCGAGGTAAGGTCGAACGTCCTGCCGAGCCTTACACTCGAACTCCGGCCAAGCCCCCTTGACTGACTCTCCTACTAGGCTTGGGAAAACTGGTCTCCCTGCCGAGGTAAGGTCGGACGTCCTGCCGAGCTTTACACTCGAACTCCGGCCAAGCCCCCTTGCCTGACTCTCCTACTAGGCCTGGGAAGCTTGGTCTCCCTGTCGAGGGAAGGTCGAACGTCCTGGCGAGCCTTACACTCGAACTCTGGCCAAGCCCCCTTGCCTGACCCTACTGGGCTTGGGAAGCTTGGTCTCCCTGCCGAGGTATGGTCGAACGTCCTTCCGAGCCTTACACTTGATCTCCGGACAAACTCCCTTGCCTGACTCTCCTACTAGGCTTGGAAAGCTTGGTCTCCCTGCCGAGGTAAGGTCGAACGTCCTGCTGAGCTTTACATTCGAACTCCGGCCAAGCCCCCATGCTTGACTCTCATGCTAGGCTTGGGAAGCTTGGTCTCCCTGCCGAGGTAAGGTCGAACGTCCTGCTGTGCTTTACACTCGAACTCCGGTCAAGCCCCCTTGCCTGACCCTATTAGACTTGGGAAGCGTGGTCTCCCTGCTGAGGTACAGTCGAACGTCCTGCCGAGCCGTACTCTCGAACTCCGGCCAAGCCCCCTTGCCTGACTCTCCAACTAGGCTTGGGAGTCTTGGTCTCCCTGTCGAGGTATGGTCGAACGTCCTGCCGAGCCTTACACTCGAACTCGGGCCTAGCTCCCTTGCCTGACTCTCCTACTCGGCTTGGGAAGCTTGGTCTCCCTGCCGAGGTAAGGTCGAACGTCCTGCCGAGCCTTACACTCGAACTCCGGCCTAGCTCCCTTGCCTGACTCTCCTACTTGGCTTGGGAAGCTTGGTCTCCCTGCCGAGGTAAGGTCGAACGTCCTGCCGAGCCTTACACTCTAACTCCGGCCAAACTCCCTTGCCTGACTCTCCTACTAGGCTTGAGAAACTTGGTCTCCCTGCCGAGGTAAGGTCGAACGTCCTGCCGAGCCTTACACTCGAACTCCGGCCAAGCCCCCTTGCCTGACTCTCCTACTAGGCTTGGGAAGCTTGGTCTCCATGCCGAGCTAAGGTCGAACGTCCTGCCGAGCCTTACACTCGAACTCCGGCCAAGCCCCCTTGCCTGGCCCTACTAGGCTTGGGAAGCTTGGTCTCCCTGCCGAGGTAAGGTAGAACGTCCTGCCGAGCTTTACAATCGAACTCCAGCCAAGCCCCCTTGCCTGACTCTCCTGCTAGGCTTGGGAAGCTTGGTCTCCCTTCTGAGGTAAGGTCAAACGTCCTGCCGAGCCTTACACTCTTACTCCGGCAAAGCCCCCTTGCCTGACTCTCCTACTAGGCCTGGGAAGCTTGGTCTCCCTGCCGAGGTAAGGTCGAATGTCCTGCCGAGCCATACACTCGAACTCCGGCCTAGCTCCCTTGCCTGACTGTCCTACTTGGCTTGGGAAGCTTGGTCTCCCTGCCGAGGTAAGGTCGAACGTCCTGCCGAGCCTTACACTCGAACTCCGGCCAAGCCCCCTTGCCTGACTCTCCTTCTAGGCTTGGGAAGCTTGGTCTCCCTGCCGAGGTAAGGTCGAACGTCCTGCCGAGCCTTACACTCGAACTCCTGCCAAGCCCCCTTGCCTGACTCTCCTACTAGGCTTGGGAAAATTGGTCTCCCTGCCGAGGTAAGGTCGAACGTCCTGCCGAGCCTTACACTCGAACTCCGGCCAAGCCCCCTTGACTGACTCTCCTACTAGGCTTGGGAAAACTGGTCTCCCTGCCGAGGTAAGGTCGAACGTCCTGCCGAGCCTTACACTCGAACTCCGGCCTAGCTCACTTGCCTGACTCTCCTACTAGGCTTGGGAAGCTTGGTCTCCCTGCCGAGGTAAGGTCGAACGTCCTGGGGAGCCTTACACTCGAACTCCCGCCAAGCCCCCTTGCCTGACTCTCCTACTCGGCTTGGGAAGCTTGGTCTCCCTGCCGAGGTAAGGTCGAACGTCCTGCCGAGCATTACACTCGAACGCCAGCCTAGCCCCCTTGCCTGACCCTATTAGAGTTGGGAAGCTTGGTCTCCCTGCTGAGGTAAGGTGGACCGTCCTGCCGAGCCTTACACTCGAACTCCGGCCAAGCCCCCTTGCCTGACTCTCCTACTAGTCTTGGGAAGCTTGGTCTCCCTGCCGAGGTAAGGTCGAACGTCCTGCCGAGCCTTACACTCGAACGCCGACCGAGCCCCCTTGCCTGACCCTATTAGAGTTGGGAAGCTTGGTCTCCCTGCCGAGGTAAGGTCGAACGTCCTGCTGTGCTTTACACTCGAACTCCGGCCAAGCCCCCTTGCCTGACCCTATTAGACTTGGGAAGCGTGGTCTCCCTGCTGAGGTACGGTCGAACGTCCTGCCGAGCCTTACACTCGAACTCGGGCCTAGCTCCCTTGCCTGACTCTCCTACTCGGCTTGGGAAGCTTGGTCTCCCTGCCGAGGTAAGGTCGAACGTCCTGCCGAGCCTTACACTCGAACTCCGGCCAAACTCCCTTGCCTGACTCTCCTACTTGGCTTGGGAAGCTTGGTCTCCCTGCCGAGGTAAGGTAGAACGTCCTGCCGAGCTTTACAATCGAACTCCAGCCAAGCCCCCTTGCCTGACTCCCCTGCTAGGCTTGGGAAGCTTGGTCTCCCTTCTGAGGTAAGGTCAAACGTCCTGCTGAGCCTTACACTCTTACTCCGGCAAAGCCCCCTTGCCTGACTCTCCTACTAGGCTTGGGAAACTTGGTCTCCCTGCCGAGGTAAGGTCGAACGTCCTGCCGAGCCGTACACTCGAACTCCGGCCTAGCTCCCTTGCCTGACTCTCCTACTAGGCTTGGGAAGCTTGGTTTCCCTGCCGAGGTAACGTCGAACGTCCTGCCGAGCCTTACACTCGAACTCCCGCCAAGCCCCCTTGCCTGACTCTCCTACTAGGCTTGGGAAGCTTGGTCTCCCTGCCGAGGTAAGTTCGAACGCCCTGCCGAGCCTCACACTCGAACTCCGGTCAAGCCCCCTTGCCTGACCCTATTAGACTTGGGAAGCGTGGTCTCCCTGCTGAGGTAAGGTCGAACGTCCTGCCGAGCCTTACACTCGAACTCCGGCCAAGCCCCCTTGCCTGACCCTATTAGAGTTGGGAAGCTTGGTCTCCCTGCTGAGGTAAGGTGGACCGTCCTGCCGAGCCTTACACTCGAACTCCGGCCAAGCCCCCTTGCCTGACTCTCCTACTAGGCTTGGGAAGCTTGGTCTCCCTGCCGAGGTAAGGTCGAACGTCCTGCCGAGCCTTACACTCGAACGCCGACCGAGCCCCCTTGCCTGACCCTATTAGAGTTGGGAAGCTTGGTCTCCCTGCCGAGGTAAGGTCGAACGTCCTGCTGTGCTTTACACTCGAACTCCGGCCAAGCCCCCTTGCCTGACTCTCCTGCTAGGCTTGGGAAGCTTGGTCTCCCTGCTGAGGTAAGGGCAAACGTCCTGCCGAGCCTGACACTCGAACTCTGGCCAAGTCCGCTTGCCTGACTCTCCTACTAGGCTTGGGAAGCTTGGTCTCCCTGCCGAGGTAAGGTCGAACGTCCTGCCGAGCCTTACACTCGAACTCCGGCCTAGCTCCCTTGCCTGACTGTCCTGCTAGGTTTGGGAAGATTGGTCTCCCTGCCGAGGTAAGGTCGAACGTCCTGCCGAGCCTTACACTCGAACTCCGGCCTAGCTCCCTTGCCTGACTCTCCTACTTGGCTTGGGAAGCTTGGTCTCCCTGCCGAGGTAAGGTCGAACGTCCTGCCGAGCCTTACACTCTAACTCCGGCCAAACTCCCTTGCCTGACTCTCCTACTAGGCTTGAGAAACTTGGTCTCCCTGCCGAGGTAAGGTCGAACGTCCTGCCGAGCCTTACACTCGAACTCCGGCCAAGCCCCCTTGCCTGACTCTCCTACTAGGCTTGGGAAGCTTGGTCTCCATGCCGAGCTAAGGTCGAACGTCCTGCCGAGCCTTACACTCGAACTCCGGCCAAGCCCCCTTGCCTGGCCCTACTAGGCTTGGGAAGCTTGGTCTCCCTGCCGAGGTAAGGTAGAACGTCCTGCCGAGCTTTACAATCGAACTCCAGCCAAGCCCCCTTGCCTGACTCTCCTGCTAGGCTTGGGAAGCTTGGTCTCCCTTCTGAGGTAAGGTCAAACGTCCTGCCGAGCCTTACACTCTTACTCCGGCAAAGCCCCCTTGCCTGACTCTCCTACTAGGCCTGGGAAGCTTGGTCTCCCTGCCGAGGTAAGGTCGAATGTCCTGCCGAGCCATACACTCGAACTCCGGCCTAGCTCCCTTGCCTGACTGTCCTACTTGGCTTGGGAAGCTTGGTCTCCCTGCCGAGGTAAGGTCGAACGTCCTGCCGAGCCTTACACTCGAACTCCGGCCAAGCCCCCTTGCCTGACTCTCCTTCTAGGCTTGGGAAGCTTGGTCTCCCTGCCGAGGTAAGGTCGAACGTCCTGCCGAGCCTTACACTCGAACTCCTGCCAAGCCCCCTTGCCTGACTCTCCTACTAGGCTTGGGAAAATTGGTCTCCCTGCCGAGGTAAGGTCGAACGTCCTGCCGAGCCTTACACTCGAACTCCGGCCAAGCCCCCTTGACTGACTCTCCTACTAGGCTTGGGAAAACTGGTCTCCCTGCCGAGGTAAGGTCGAACGTCCTGCCGAGCCTTACACTCGAACTCCGGCCTAGCTCACTTGCCTGACTCTCCTACTAGGCTTGGGAAGCTTGGTCTCCCTGCCGAGGTAAGGTCGAACGTCCTGGGGAGCCTTACACTCGAACTCCCGCCAAGCCCCCTTGCCTGACTCTCCTACTCGGCTTGGGAAGCTTGGTCTCCCTGCCGAGGTAAGGTCGAACGTCCTGCCGAGCATTACACTCGAACGCCAGCCTAGCCCCCTTGCCTGACCCTATTAGAGTTGGGAAGCTTGGTCTCCCTGCTGAGGTAAGGTGGACCGTCCTGCCGAGCCTTACACTCGAACTCCGGCCAAGCCCCCTTGCCTGACTCTCCTACTAGTCTTGGGAAGCTTGGTCTCCCTGCCGAGGTAAGGTCGAACGTCCTGCCGAGCCTTACACTCGAACGCCGACCGAGCCCCCTTGCCTGACCCTATTAGAGTTGGGAAGCTTGGTCTCCCTGCCGAGGTAAGGTCGAACGTCCTGCTGTGCTTTACACTCGAACTCCGGCCAAGCCCCCTTGCCTGACCCTATTAGACTTGGGAAGCGTGGTCTCCCTGCTGAGGTACGGTCGAACGTCCTGCCGAGCCTTACACTCGAACTCGGGCCTAGCTCCCTTGCCTGACTCTCCTACTCGGCTTGGGAAGCTTGGTCTCCCTGCCGAGGTAAGGTCGAACGTCCTGCCGAGCCTTACACTCGAACTCCGGCCAAACTCCCTTGCCTGACTCTCCTACTTGGCTTGGGAAGCTTGGTCTCCCTGCCGAGGTAAGGTAGAACGTCCTGCCGAGCTTTACAATCGAACTCCAGCCAAGCCCCCTTGCCTGACTCCCCTGCTAGGCTTGGGAAGCTTGGTCTCCCTTCTGAGGTAAGGTCAAACGTCCTGCTGAGCCTTACACTCTTACTCCGGCAAAGCCCCCTTGCCTGACTCTCCTACTAGGCTTGGGAAACTTGGTCTCCCTGCCGAGGTAAGGTCGAACGTCCTGCCGAGCCGTACACTCGAACTCCGGCCTAGCTCCCTTGCCTGACTCTCCTACTAGGCTTGGGAAGCTTGGTTTCCCTGCCGAGGTAACGTCGAACGTCCTGCCGAGCCTTACACTCGAACTCCCGCCAAGCCCCCTTGCCTGACTCTCCTACTAGGCTTGGGAAGCTTGGTCTCCCTGCCGAGGTAAGTTCGAACGCCCTGCCGAGCCTCACACTCGAACTCCGGTCAAGCCCCCTTGCCTGACCCTATTAGACTTGGGAAGCGTGGTCTCCCTGCTGAGGTAAGGTCGAACGTCCTGCCGAGCCTTACACTCGAACTCCGGCCAAGCCCCCTTGCCTGACCCTATTAGAGTTGGGAAGCTTGGTCTCCCTGCTGAGGTAAGGTGGACCGTCCTGCCGAGCCTTACACTCGAACTCCGGCCAAGCCCCCTTGCCTGACTCTCCTACTAGGCTTGGGAAGCTTGGTCTCCCTGCCGAGGTAAGGTCGAACGTCCTGCCGAGCCTTACACTCGAACGCCGACCGAGCCCCCTTGCCTGACCCTATTAGAGTTGGGAAGCTTGGTCTCCCTGCCGAGGTAAGGTCGAACGTCCTGCTGTGCTTTACACTCGAACTCCGGCCAAGCCCCCTTGCCTGACTCTCCTGCTAGGCTTGGGAAGCTTGGTCTCCCTGCTGAGGTAAGGGCAAACGTCCTGCCGAGCCTGACACTCGAACTCTGGCCAAGTCCGCTTGCCTGACTCTCCTACTAGGCTTGGGAAGCTTGGTCTCCCTGCCGAGGTAAGGTCGAACGTCCTGCCGAGCCTTACACTCGAACTCCGGCCTAGCTCCCTTGCCTGACTGTCCTGCTAGGTTTGGGAAGATTGGTCTCCCTGCCGAGGTAAGGTCGAACGTCCTGCCGAGCCTTACACTCGAACTCCGGCCAAACTCCCTTGCCTGACTCTCCTACTTGGCTTGGGAAGCTTGGTCTCCCTGCCGAGGTAAGGTCGAACGTCCTGCCGAGCCTTACACTCAAACTCCGGCCAAGCCCCCTTGACTGACTCTCCTACTAGGCTTGGGAAAACTGGTCTCCCTGCCGAGGTAAGGTCGAACGTCCTGCCGAGCCTTACACTCGAACACCGGCCTAGCTCCCTTGCCTGACTGTCCGACTTGGCTTGGGAAGCTTGGTCTCCCTGCCGAGGTAAGGTCGAACGCCCTGCCGAGCCTTACACTCGAACTCCGGCCAAGCCCCCTTGCCTGACTCTCCTGCTAGGCTTGGGAAGCTTGGTCTCCCTGCTGAGGTAAGGGCAAACCTCCTGCCGAGCCTGACACTCGAACTCTGGCCAATTCCCCTTGCCTGACTCTCCTACTAGGCTTGGGAAGCTTGGTCTCCCTGCCGAGGTAAGGTCGAATGTCCTGCCGAGCCTTACACTCAAGCTCCGGCCTAGCTCCCTTGCCTGACTGTCCTACTAGGTTTGGGAAGATTGGTCTCCCTGCCGAGGTAAGGTCGAACGACCTGCCGAGCCTTACATTCGAACTCCGGCCAAGCCCCCTTGCCTGACTCTCCTTCTGGTCTTGGGAAGCTTGGTCTCCCTGCCGAGGTAAGGTCGAACGTCCTGCCGAGCCTTACACTCGAACTCCTGCCAAGCCCCCCTGCCTAACTCTCCTACTAGGCTTGGGAAAATTGGTCTCCCTGCCGAGGTAAGGTCGAACGTCCTGCCGAGCCTTACACTCGAACTCCAGCCAAGCCCCCTTGGCTGACTCTCCTACTCGGCTTGGGAAGCTTGGTCTCCCTGCCGAGGTAAGGTCGAACGTCCTGCCGAGCCTTACACTCGAACTCCGGCCAAACTCCCTTGCCTGACTCTCCTACTAGGCTTGGGAAGCTTGGTCTCCCTGCCGAGGTAACTTCGAACGTCCTGCCGAGCCATACACTCGAACACTGGACTAGCTACCTTGCCTGACTGTCCTACTTGGCTTGGGAAGCTTGGTCTCCCTGCCGAGGTAAGGTCGAACGTCCTGCCGAGCCTTACACTCGAACTCCGGCCAAGCCTCCTTGCCTGATCCTATTAGAGTTGGGAAGCGTGGTCTCCCTGCCGAGGTAAGGTCGAACGTCCTGCCGAGCCTTACACTCGAACTCTGGCCAAGCCCCCTTGCCTGACTCTCCTACTAGCCTTGGGAAGCGTGGTCTCCCTGCCAACGTAAGGTCGAATGTCCCGCCGAGCCTTACACTCGAACACCGGCCTAGCTCCCTTGCCTGACTGTCCTACTTGGCTTGGGAAGCTTGGTCTCCCTGCCGAGGTAAGGTCGAACGTCCTGCCGAGCCTTACACTCGAACTCTGGCCAAGCCCCCTTGCCTGACTATCCTACTAGGCTTGGGAAGCTTGGTCTCCCTGCCGAGGTAAGGTCGACCGTCCTGCCGAGCCTTTCACTCGAACTCCGCCGAAGCCCCCTTGACTGAGTCTCCTACTAGGCTTGGGAAGCTTGGTCTCCCTGCTGAGGTAAGGTCGAACGTCCTGCCGAGCCTTACACTCGAACTCCGGCCAAGCTCCCTTGCCTGACTCTCCTACTAGGCTTGGGAAGCTTGGTCTCCCTGCCGAGGTAAGCTGAAACGTCCTCCGAGCCTTACACTCGAACTCCGGCCTAGCTCCCTTGCCTGACCCTGCTAGGCTTGGGAAGCTTAGTCTCCCTGCCGAGGTAAGGTCGAACGTCCTTCCGAGCCTTACACTTGATCTCCGGACAAACTCCCTTGCCTGACTCTCCTACTAGGCTTGGAAAGCTTGGTCTCCCTGCCGAGGTAAGTTCGAACGCCCTGCCGAGCCTCACACTCGAACTCCGGTCTAGCCCCCTTGCCTGACCCTATTAGACTTGGGAAGCGTGGTCTCCCTGCTGAGGTAAGGTCGAACGTCCTGCCGAGCCGTACACTCGAACTCCGGCCAAGCCCCCTTGCCTGACTCTCCAACTAGGCTTGGGAGTCTTGGTCTCCCTGTCGAGGTATGGTCGAACGTCCTGCCGAGCCTTACACTCGGACTCCGGCCTAGCTCCCTTGCCTGACTCTCCTACTCGGCTTGGGAAGCTTGGTCTCCCTGCCGAGGTAAGGTCGAACGTCCTGCCGAGCATTACACTCGAACGTCAGCCAAGCCCCCTTGCCTGACCCTATTAGAGTTGGGAAGCTTGGTCTCCCTGCTGAGGTAAGGTGGACCGTCCTGCCGAGCCTTACACTCGAACTCCGGCCAAGCCCCCTTGCCTGACTCTCCTACTAGGCTTGGGAAGCTTGGTCTCCCTGTCGAGGTATGGTCGAACGTCCTGCCGAGCCTTACACTCGGACTCCGGGATAGCTCCCTTGCCTGACTCTCCTACTCGGCTTGGGAAGCTTGGTCTCCCTGCCGAGGTAAGGTCGAACGTCCTGCCGAGCATTACACTCGAACGCCAGCCAAGCCCCCTTGCCTGACCCTATTAGAGTTGGGAAGCTTGGTCTCCCTGCTGAGGTAAGGTGGACCGTCCTGCCGAGCCTTACACTCGAACTCCGGCCAAGCCCCCTTGCCTGACTCTCCTTCTAGGCTTGGGAAGCTTGGTCTCCCTGCCGAGGTAAGGTCGAACGTCCTGCCGAGCCTTACACTCGAACTCCGGCCAAGCCCCCTTGACTGACTCTCCTACTAGGCTTGGGAAGCTTGGTCTCCCTGCCGAGGTTAGGTCGAACATCCTGCCGAGCCATACACTCGAACTCCGGCCTAGCTCCCTTGCCTGACTGTCCTACTTGGCTTGGGAATCTTGGTCTCCCTGCCGAGGTAAGGTCGAACGTCCTGCCGAGCCTTACACTCGAACTCCGGCCAAGCCCCCTTGACTGACTCTCCTACTAGGCTTGGGAAAACTGGTCTCCCTGCCGAGGTAAGGTCGAACGTCCTGCCGAGCCTTACACTCGAACACCGGCCTAGCTCCCTTGCCTGACTGTCCGACTTGGCTTGGGAAGCTTGGTCTCCCTGCCGAGGTAAGGTCGAACGTCCTGCCGAGCCTTACACTCGAACTCCGGCCAAGCCCCCTTGCCTGACTCTCCTGCTAGGCTTGGGAAGCTTGGTCTCCCTCCTGAGGTAAGGGCAAACCTCCTGCCGAGCCTGACACTCGAACTCTGGCCAATTCCCCTTGCCTGACTCTCCTACTAGGCTTGGGAAGCTTGGTCTCCCTGCCGAGGTAAGGTCGAATGTCCTGCCGAGCCTTACACTCGAACTCCTGCCAAGCCCCCTTGCCTAACTCTCCAACTAGGCTTGGGAAAATTGGTCTCCCTGCCGAGGTAAGGTCGAACGTCCTGCCGAGCCTTACACTCGAACTCCAGCCAAGCTCCCTTGCCTGACTCTCCTACTAGGCTTGGGAAGCTTGGTCTCCCTGCCGAGGTAACGTCGAACTTCCTGCTGAGCCTTACACTCGAACTCCGCCCAAGCCCCCATGCTTGACTCTCCTACTAGGCTTGGGAAGCTTGGTCTCCCTGCCGAGGTAGGGTCGTACGTCCTGCCGAGCCTTACACTCGAACTCCGGTCAAGCCCCCTTGCCTGACCCTATTAGACGTGGGAAGCGTGGTCTCCCTGCTGAGGTAAGGTCGAACGTCCTGCCGAGCCGTACACTCGAACTCCGGCCAAGCCCCCTTCCCTGACTCTCCAACTAGGCTTGGGAGTCTTGGTCTCCCTGCCGAGGTATGGTCGAACGTCCTGCCGAGCCTTACACTCGAACTCCGGCCAAGCCCCCTTGACTGACTCTCCTACTAGGCTTGGGAAAACTGGTCTCCCTGCCGAGGTAAGGTCGAACGTCCTGCCGAGCCTTACACTCGAACACCGGCCTAGCTCCCTTGCCTGACTGTCCGACTTGGCTTGGGAAGCTTGGTCTCCCTGCCGAGGTAAGGTCAAACGTCCTGCTGAGCTTTACACTCGAACTGCGGCCAAGCCCCCACGCTTGACTCTCGTGCTAGGCTTGGTAAGCTTGGTCTCCCTGCCGAGGTAAGGTCGAACGTCCTGCCAAGACTTACACTCGAACTCTGGTCAAGCCCCCTTGCCTGACCCTATTAGACTTGGGAAGATTGGTCTCCCTGCTGAGGTAAGGTCGAACGTCCTGCCGAGCCGTACACTCGAACTCCGGTCAAGCCCACTTGCCTGACTCTCCAACTAGGCTTGGGAGTCTTGGTCTCCCTGCCGAGGTATGGTCGAACGTCCTGCCGAGCCTTACACTCGAACTCCGGCCTAGCTCCCTTGCCTGACTATCCTACTAGGCTTGGGAAGCTTGGTCTCCCTGCCGAGGTAAGGTCGACCGTCCTGCCGAGCCTTTCACTCGAACTCCGCCGAAGCCCCCTTGACTGAGTCTCCTACTAGGCTTGGGAAGCTTGGTCTCCCTGCTGAGGTAAGGGCAAACGTCCTGCCGAGCCGTACACTCGAACTCCGGCCAAGCTCCCTTGCCTGACTCTCCTACTAGGCTTGGGAAGCTTGGTCTCCCTGCCGAGGTAAGGTCAAACGTCCTCCGAGCCTTACACTCGAACTCCGGCCTAGCTCCCTTGCCTGACTCTCCTACTAGGCTTGGGAAGCTTGGTCTCCCTGTCGAGGTAAGGTCGAACGTCCTGCCGAGCTTTACACTCGAACTCCGGCCAAGCCCCCTTGCCTGACTCTCCTACTAGGCTTGGAAAGCTTGGTCTCCCTGCCGAGGTAAGGTCGAAGGTCCTGGTGAGCTTTACATTCGAACTCCGGCCAGGCCCCCATTCTTGACTCTCGTGCTAGGCTTGGGAAGCTTGGTCTCCCTGCCGAGGTAAGTTCGAACGCCCTGCCGAGCCTTACACTCGAACTCCGGTCAAGCCCCCTTGCCTGACCCTATTAGACTTGGGAAGCGTGGTCTCCCTGCTGAGGTAAGGTCGAACGTCCTGCCGAGCCGTACACTCGAACTCCGGCCAAGCTCCCTTGCCTGACTCTCCTACTAGGCTTGGGAAGCTTGGTCTCCCTGCCGAGGTAAGGTCGAACGTCCTGCCGAGCTTTACACTCGAACTCCGGCCAAGCCCCCTTGCCTGACTCTCCTACTAGGCCTGGGAAGCTTGGTCTCCCTGTCGAGGTAAGGTCACACGTCCTGCCGAGCCTTACACTCGAATTCCGGCCAAGCCCCCTTGCCTGACCCTACTAAGCTTGGGAAGCTTAGTCTCCCTGCCGAGGTAAGGTCGAACGTCCTTCCGAGCCTTACACTTGATCTCCGGACAAACTCCCTTGCCTGACTCTCCTACTAGGCTTGGAAAGCTTGGTCTCCCTGCCGAGGTAAGTTCGAACGCCCTGCCGAGCCTTACACTCGAACTCCGGTCAAGCCCCCTTGCCTGACCCTATTAGACGTGGGAAGCGTGGTCTCCCTGCTGAGGTAAGGTCGAACGTCCTGCCGAGCCGTTCACTCGAACTCCGGCCAAGCCCCCTTGCCTGACTCTCCAACTAGGCTTGGGAGTCTTGGTCTCCCTGTCGAGGTATGGTCGAACGTCCTGCCGAGCCTTACACTCGGACTCCGGCCTAGCTCCCTTGCCTGACTCTCCTACTCGGCTTGGGAAGCTTGGTCTCCCTGCCGAGGTAAGGTCGAACGTCCTGCCGAGCATTACACTCGAACGCCAGCCAAGGCCCCTTGCCTGACCCTATTAGAGTTGGGAAGCTTGGTCTCCCTGCTGAGGTAAGGTGGAATGTCCTGCCGAGCCTTACACTCGAACTCCCGCCAAGCCCCCTTGCCTGACTCTCCTACTAGGCTGGGGAAGCTTGGTCTCCCTGCCGAGGTAAGGTCGAACGTCCTGCTGTGCTTTACACTCGAACTCCGGCCAAGCCCCCTTGCCTGACTCTCCTGCTAGGCTTGGGAAGCTTGGTCTCCCTGCTGAGGTAAGGTCGCACGTCCTGCCGAGCCTGACACTGGAACTCTGGCCAAGTCCCCTTGCCTGACTCTCCTACTAGGCTTGGGAAGCTTGGTCTCCCTGCCGAGGTAAGGTCGAACGTCCTGCCGAGCCTTACACTCGAACTCCGGCCTAGCTCCCTTGCCTGACTGTCCTGCTAGGTTTGGGAAGATTGGTCTCCCTGCCGAGGTAAGGTCGAACGACCTGCCGAGCCTTACACTCGAACTCCGGCCAAGCCCCCTTGCCTGACTCTCCTTCTAGGCTTGGGAAGCTTGGTCTCCCTGCCGAGGTAAGGTCGAACGTCCTGCCGAGCCTTACACTCGAACTCCTGCCAAGCCCCCTTGCCTAACTCTCCTACTAGGCTTGGGAAAATTGGTCTCCCTGCCGAGGTAAGGTCGAACGTCCTGCCGAGCCTTACACTCGAACTCCCGCCAAGCCCCCTTGCCTCACTCTCCTACTCGGCTTGGGAAGCTTGGTCTCCCTGCCGAGGTAAGGTCGAACGTCCTGCCGAGCCTTACACTCGAACTCCGGCCAAACTCCCTTGCCTGACTCTCCTACTAGGCTTGGGAAGCTTGGTCTCCCTGCCGAGGTAACTTCGAACGTCCTGCCGAGCCATACACTCGAACACTGGCCTAGCTCCCTTGCCTGACTGTCCTACTTGGCTTGGGAAGCTTGGTCTCCCTGCCGAGGTAAGGTCGAACGTCCTGCCGAGCCTTACACTCGAACTCCGGCCAAGCCTCCTTGCCTGATCCTATTAGGGTTGGGAAGCGTGGTCTCCCTGCCGAGGTAAGGTCGAACGTCCTGCCGAGCCTTACACTCGAACTCTGGCCAAGCCCCCTTGCCTGACTCTCCTACTAGCCTTGGGAAGCTTGGTCTCCCTGCCAACGTAAGGTCGAATGTCTCGCCGAGCCTTACACTCGAACAGCGGCCTAGCTCCCTTGCCTGACTGTCCTACTTGGCTTGGGAAGCTTGGTCTCCCTGCCGAGGTAAGGTCGAACGTCCTGCCGAGCCTTACACTCGAACTCTGGCCAAGCCCCCTTGCCTGACTATCCTACTAGGCTTGGGAATCTTGGTCTCCCTGCCGAGGTAAGGTCGACCGTCCTGCCGAGCCTTTCACTCGAACTCCGCCGAAGCCCCCTTGACTGAGTCTCCTACTAGGCTTGGGAAGCTTGGTCTCCCTGCTGAGGTAAGGTCGAACGTCCTGCCGAGCCTTACACTCGAACTCCGGCCAAGCTCCCTTGCCTGACTCTCCTACTAGGCTTGGGAAGCTTGGTCTCCCTGCCGAGGTAAGGTCGAACGTCCTGCCGAGCTTTACACTCGAACTCCGGCCAAGCCCCCTTGCCTGACTCTCCTACTAGGCCTGGGAAGCTTGGTCTCCCTGTCGAGGTAAGGTCGAAGGTCCTGGTGAGCTTTACATTCGAACTCCGGCCAAGCCCCCATTCTTGACTCTCGTGCTAGGCTTGGGAAGCTTGGTCTCCCTGCCGAGGTAAGTTCGAACGCCCTGCCGAGCCTTACACTCGAACTCCGGTCAAGCCCCCTTGCCTGACCCTATTAGACTTGGGAAGCTTGGTCTCCCTGCTGAGGTAAGGTCGAACGTCCTGCCGAGCCGTACACGCGAACTCCGGCCAAGCTCCCTTGCCTGACTCTCCTACTAGGCTTGGGAAGCTTGGTCTCCCTGCCGAGGTAAGGTCGAACGTCCTGCCGAGCTTTACACTCGAACTCCGGCCAAGCCCCCTTGCCTGACTCTCCTACTAGGCCTGGGAAGCTTGGTCTCCCTGTCGAGGTAAGGTCGCACGTCCTGCCGAGCCTTACACTCGAATTCCGGCCAAGCCCCCTTGCCTGACCCTACTAAGCTTGGGAAGCTTAGTCTCCCTGCCGAGGTAAGGTCGAACGTCCTTCCGAGCCTTACACTTGATCTCCGGACAAACTCCCTTGCCTGACTCTCCTACTAGGCTTGGAAAGCTTGGTCTCCCTGCCGAGGTAAGTTCGAACGCCCTGCCGAGCCTTACACTCGAACTCCGGTCAAGCCCCCTTGCCTGACCCTATTAGACGTGGGAAGCGTGGTCTCCCTGCTGAGGTAAGGTCGAACGTCCTGCCGAGCCGTTCACTCGAACTCCGGCCAAGCCCCCTTGCCTGACTCTCCAACTAGGCTTGGGAGTCTTGGTCTCCCTGTCGAGGTATGGTCGAACGTCCTGCCGAGCCTTACACTCGGACTCCGGCCTAGCTCCCTTGCCTGACTCTCCTACTCGGCTTGGGAAGCTTGGTCTCCCTGCCGAGGTAAGGTCGAACGTCCTGCCGAGCATTACACTCGAACGCCAGCCAAGCCCCCTTGCCTGACCCTATTAGAGTTGGGAAGCTTGGTCTCCCTGCTGAGGTAAGGTGGAATGTCCTGCCGAGCCTTACACTCGAACTCCCTCCAAGCCCCCTTGCCTGACTCTCCTACTAGGCTTGGGAAGCTTGGTCTCCCTGCCGAGGTAAGGTCGAACGTCCTGCTGTGCTTTACACTCGAACTCCGGCCAAGCCCCCTTGCCTGACTCTCCTGCTAGGCTTGGGAAGCTTGGTCTCCCTGCTGAGGTAAGGGCAAACGTCCTGCCGAGCCTGACACTCGAACTCTGGCCAAGTCCCCTTGCCTGACTCTCCTACTAGGCTTGGGAAGCTTGGTCTCCCTGCCGAGGTAAGGTCGAACGTCCTGCCGAGCCTTACACTCGAACTCCGGCCTAGCTCCCTTGCCTGACTGCCCTGCTAGGTTTGGGAAGATTGGTCTCCCTGCCGAGGTAAGGTCGAACGACCTGCCGAGCCTTACACTCGAACTCCGGCCAAACTCCCTTGCCTGACTGTCCTACTTGGCTTGGGAAGCTTGGTCTCCCTGCCGAGGTAAGGTCGAACGTCCTGCCGAGCCTTACACTCGAACTCCGGCCAAGCCCCCTTGACTGACTCTCCTACTAGGCTTGGGAAGCTTGGTCTCCCTGCCGAGGTTAGGTCGAACATCCTGCCGAGCCATACACTCGAACTCCGGCCTAGCTCCCTTGCCTGACTGTCCTACTTGGCTTGGGAAGCTTGGTCTCCCTGCCGAGGTAAGGTCGAACGTCCTGCCGAGCCTTACACTCGAACTCCGGCCAAGCCCCCTTGACTGACTCTCCTACTAGGCTTGGGAAAACTGGTCTCCCTGCCGAGGTAAGGTCGAACGTCCTGCCGAGCCTTACACTCGAACACCGGCCTAGCTCCCTTGCCTGACTGTCTGACTTGGCTTGGGAAGCTTGGTCTCCCTGCCGAGGTAAGGTCGAACGTCCTGCCGAGCCTTACACTCGAACTCCGGACAAGCCCCCTTGACTGACTCTCCTACTAGGCTTGGGAAAACTGGTCTCCCTGCCGAGGTAAGGTCGAACGTCCTGCCGAGCCTTACACTCGAACACCGGCCTAGCTCCCTTGCCTGACTGTCCGACTTGGCTTGGGAAGCTTGGTCTCCCTGCCGAGGTAAGGTCGAACGTCCTGCTGAGCCTTAAACTCGAACTCCGGCCAAGCCTCCTTGCCTGATCCTATTAGAGTTGGGAAGCGTGGTCTCCCTGCCGAGGTAAGGTCGAACGTCCTGCCGAGCCTTACACTCGAATTCTGGCCAAGCCCCCTTGCCTGACTCTCCTACTAGCCTTGGGAAGCTTGGTCTCCCTGCCAAGGTAAGGTCGAATGTCCCGCCGAGCCTTACACTCGAACACCGGCCTAGCTCCCTTGCCTGACTGTCCTACTTGGCTTGGGAAGCTTGGTCTCCCTGCCGAGGTAAGGTCGAACGTCCTGCCGAGCCTTACACTCGAACGCCGACCGAGCCCCCTTGCCTGATCCTATTAGAGTTGGGAAGCTTGGTCTCCCTGCCGAGGTAAGGTCGAACGTCCTGCTGTGCTTTACACTCGAACTCCGGCCAAGCCCCCTTGCCTGACTCTCCTGCTAGGCTTGGGAAGCTTGGTCTCCCTGCTGAGGTAAGGGCAAACGTCCTGCCGAGCCTGACACTCGAACTCTGGTCAAGTCCCCTTGCCTGACTCTCCTACTAGGCTTGGGAAGCTTGGTCTCCCTGCCGAGGTAAGGTCGAACTTCCTGCCGAGCCTTACACTCGAACTCCGGCCTAGCTCCCTTGCCTGACTGTCCTGCTAGGTTTGGGAAGATTGGTCTCCCTGCCGAGGTAAGGTCGAACGACCTGCCGAGCCTTACACTCGAACTCCGGCCAAGCCCCCTTGCCTGACTCTCCTTCTAGGCTTGGGAAGCTTGGTCTCCCTGCCGAGGTAAGGTCGAACGTCCTGCCGAGCCTTACACTCGAACTCCGGCCAAACTCCCTTGCCTGACTGTCCTACTTGGCTTGGGAAGCTTGGTCTCCCTGCCGAGGTAAGGTCGAACGTCCTGCCGAGCCTTACACTCGAACTCCGGCCAAGCCCCCTTGACTGACTCTCCTACTAGGCTTGGGAAGCTTGGTCTCCCTGCCGAGGTTAGGTCGAACATCCTGCCGAGCCATACACTCGAACTCCGGCCTAGCTCCCTTGCCTGACTGTCCTACTTGGCTTGGGAAGCTTGGTCTCCCTGCCGAGGTAAGGTCGAACGTCCTGCCGAGCCTTACACTCGAACTCCGGCCAAGCCCCCTTGCCTGACTCTCCTGCTAGGCTTGGGAAGCTTGGTCTCCCTGCCGAGGTAAGGTCGAATGTCCTGCCGAGCCTTACACTCGAACTCTGGCCAAGCCCCCTTGCCTGACTCTCCTACTAGCCTTGGGAAGCTTGGTCTCCCTGCCAAGGTAAGGTCGAATGTCCCGCCGAGCCTTACACTCGAACACCGGCCTAGCTCCCTTGCCTGACTGTCCGACTTGGCTTGGGAAGCTTGGTCTCCCTGCCGAGGTAAGGTCGAACGTCCTGCCGAGCCTTTCACTCGAACACCAGCCTAGCTCCCTTGCCTGACTGTCCGACTTGGCTTGGGAAGCTTGGTCTCCCTGCTGAGGTAAGGGCAAATCTCCTGCCGAGCCTGACACTCGAACTCTGGCCAAGTCCCCTTGCCTGACTCTCCTACTAGGCTTGGGAAGCTTGGTCTCCCTGCCGAGGTAAGGTCGAATGTCCCGCCGAGCCTTACACTCGAACACCGGCCTAGCTCCCTTGCCTGACTGTCCTACTTGGCTTGGGAAGCTTGGTCTCCCTGCCGAGGTAAGGTCGAACGTCCTGCCGAGCCTTACACTCGAACTCTGGCCAAGCCCCCTTGCCTGATTATCCTACTAGGCTTGGGAAGCTTGGTCTCCCTGCCGAGGTAAGGTCGACCGTCCTGCCGAGCCTTTCACTCGAACTCCGCCGAAGCCCCCTTGACTGAGTCTCCTACTAGGCTTGGGAAGCTTGGTCTCCCTGCTGAGGTAAGGTCGAACGTCCTGCCGAGCCTCACACTCGAACTCCGGCCAAGCTCCCTTGCCTGACTCTCCTACTAGGCTTGGGAAGCTTGGTCTCCCTGCCGAGGTACGGTCGAACGTCCTCCGAGCCTTACACTCGAACTCCGGCCTAGCTCCCTTGCCTGACTCTCCTACTAGGCTTGGGAAGCTTGGTCTCCCTGCCGAGGTAAGGTCGAACGTCCTGCCGAGCTTTACACTCGAACTCCGGCCAAGCCCCCTTGCCTGACTCTCCTACTAGGCCTGGGAAACTTGGTCTCCCTGTCGAGGTAAGGTCGCACGTCCTGCCGAGCCTTACACTCGAATTCCGGCCAAGCCCCCTTGCCTGACCCTACTAGGCTTGGAAAGCTTGGTCTTCCTGCCGAGGTAAGGTCGAACGTCCTGCTGAGCTTTACACTCGAACTCCGGCCAAGCCCCCATTCTTGACTCTCGTGCTAGGCTTGGGAAGCTTGGTCTCCCTGCCGAGGTAAGGTCGAACGTCCTGCCGAGCCTTACACTCGAAAGCCGACCGAGCCCCCTTGCCTGACCCTATTAGAGTTGGGAAGCTTGGTCTCCCTGCCGAGGTAAGGTCGAACGTCCTGCCGAGCCTTACACTCGAACTCCGGCCTAGCTCCCTTGCCTGTCTCTCCTACTTGGCTTGGGAACCTTGGTCTCCCTGCCGAGGTAAGGTCGAACGTCCTGCTGAGCTTTACACTCGAACTCCGGCCAAACTCCCTTGCCTGACTCTCCTACTAGGCTTGGGAAGCTTGGTCTCCCTGCCGAGGTAAGGTCGAACGCCCTGCCGAGCCTTACACTCGAACTCCGGCCAAGCCCCCTTGCCTGACTCTCCTACTAGGCTTGGGAAGCTTGGTCTCCCTGCCGAGGTGAGGTCGAACGCCCTGCCGAGCCTTACACTCGAACTCCGGCCGAGCCCCCTTGCCTGACCCTACGTGGCTCGGGAAGCTTGGTCTCCCTGCTGAGGTAAGGTCGAACGTCCTGCCGAGCTTTACACTTGAACTCCGGCCAAACTCCCTTGCCTGACTCTCCTACTGGCTTGCGAAGCTTGGTCTCCCTGCCGAGGTAAGGTCGAACGTCCTGAAGAGCCTTACACTCGAACTCCTGCCAAGGCCCCTTGCCTGACTCTCCTACTAGGCTTGGAAAGCTTGGTCTCCCTGCCGAGGTAAGGTCGAACGTCCTGCTGTGCTTTACACTCGAACTCCGGCCAAGCCCCCTTGCCTGACTCTCCTTCTAGGCTTGGGAAGCTTGGTCTCCCTGCCGAGGTAAGGTCGACCGTCCTGCCGAGCCTTTCACTCGAACTCCGGCCAAGCCCCCTTGCCTGACCCTATTAGAGTTGGGAAGCGTGGTCTCCCTGCCGAGGTAAGGTCGAACGTCCTGCCGAGCCTTACACTCGAACTCCTGCCAAGCCCCCTTGCCTGACTCTCCTACTAGGCTTGGGAAAATTGGTCTCCCTGCCGAGGTAAGGTCGCACGTCCTGCCGAGCCTTACACTCGAATTCCGGCCAAGCCCCCTTGCCTGACCCTACTAGGCTTGGGAAGCTTAGTCTCCCTGCTGAGGTAAGGTCGAACGTCCTTCCGAACCTTACACTTGATCTCCGGACAAACTCCCTTGCCTGACTCTCCTACTAGGCTTGGAAAGCTTGGTCTCCCTGCCGAGGTAAGTTCGAACGCCCTGCCGAGCCTTACACTCGAACTCCGGTCAAGCCCCCTTGCCTGACCCTATTAGACTTGGGAAGAGTGGTCTCCCTGCTGAGGTAAGGTCGAACGTCCTGCCGAGCCGTACACTCGAACTCCGGCCAAGCCCCCTTGCCTGACTCTCCAACTAGGCTTGGGAGTCTTGGTCTCCCTGTCGAGGTATGGTCGAACGTCCTGCCGAGCCTTACACTCGGACTCCGGCCTAGCTCCCTTGCCTGACTCTCCTACTCGGCTTGGGAAGCTTGGTCTCCCTGCCGAGGTAAGGTCGAACGTCCTGCCGAGCCTTACACTCGAACGCCAGCCAAGCCCCCTTGCCTGACCCTATTAGAGTTGGGAAGCTTGATCTCCCTGCTGAGGTAAGGTCGACCGTCCTGCCGAGCCTTACACTCGAACTCCGGCCAAGCCCCCTTGCCTGACTCTCCTACTAGGCTTGGGAAGCTTGGTCTCCCTGCCGAGGTAAGGTCGAACGTCCTGCCGCGCCTTACACTCGAACGCCGACCGAGCCCCCTTGCCTGACCCTATTAGAGTTGGGAAGCTTGGTCTCCCTGCCGAGGTAAGGTCGAACGTCCTGCCGAGCCATACACTCGAACTCCGGCCAAGCCCCTTTGCCTGACTCTCCTGCTAGGCTTGGGAAGCTTGGTCTCCCTGCTGAGGTAAGGGCAAACGTCCTGCCGAGCCTGACACTCGAACTCTGGCCAGGTCCCCTTGCCTGACTCTCCTACTAGGCTTGGGAAGCTTGGTCTCCCTGCCGAGGTAAGGTGGAACGTCCTGCCGAGCCTTACACTCGAACTCCGGCCTAGCTCCCTTGCCTGACTGTCCTGCTAGGTTTGGGAAGATTGGTCTCCCTGCCGAGGTAAGGTCGAACGACCTGCCGAGCCTTACACTCGAACTCTGGCCAAGCCTCCTTGCCTGCCCCTACTAGGCTTGGGAAGCTTGGTCTCCCTGCCGAGGTAAGGTCGAACGTCCTGCCGAGCCTTACACTCGAACTCCGGCCAAACTCCCTTGCCTGACTGTCCTACTTGGCTTGGGAAGCTTGGTCTCCCTGCCGAGGTAAGGTCGAACGTCCTGCCGAGCCTTACACTCGAACTCCGGCCAAGCCCCCTTGCCTGACTCTCCTACTAGGCTTGGGAAGCTTGGTCTCCCTGCCGAGGTTAGGTCGAACATCCTGCCGAGCCATACACTCGAACTCCGGCCTAGCTCCCTTGCCTGACTGTCCTACTTGGCTTGGGAAGCTTGGTCTCCCTGCCGAGGTAAGGTCGAACGTCCTGCCGAGCCTTACACTCGAACTCCGGCCAAGCCCCCTTGACTGACTCTCCTACTAGGCTTGGGAAAACTGGTCTCCCTGCCGAGGTAAGGTCGAACGTCCTGCCGAGCCTTACACTCGAACACCGGCCTAGCTCCCTTGCCTGACTGTCCGACTTGGCTTGGGAAGCTTGGTCTCCCTGCCGAGGTAAGGTCGAACGTCCTGCCGAGCCTTACACTCGAACTCCGGCCAAGCCCCCTTGCCTGACTCTCCTGCTAGGCTTGGGAAGCTTGGTCTCCCTGCTGAGGTAAGGGCAAACCTCCTGCCGAGCCTGACACTCGAACTCTGGCCAAGTCCCCTTGCCTGACTCTCCTACTAGGCTTGGGAAGCTTGGTCTCCCTGCCGAGGTAACGTCGAACGTCCTGCTGAGCCTTACACTCGAATTCCGGCCAAGCCCCCTTGCCTGACCCTACTAGGCTTGGAAAGCTTGGTCTTCCTGCCGAGGTAAGGTCGAACGTCCTGCTGAGCTTTACACTCGAACTCCGGCCAAGCCCCCATTCTTGACTCTCGTGCTAGGCTTGGGAAGCTTGGTCTCCCTGCCGAGGTAAGGTCGAACGTCCTGCCGAGCCTTACACTCGAAAGCCGACCGAGCCCCCTTGCCTGACCCTATTAGAGTTGGGAAGCTTGGTCTCCCTGCCGAGGTAAGGTCGAACGTCCTGCCGAGCCTTACACTCGAACTCCGGCCTAGCTCCCTTGCCTGTCTCTCCTACTTGGCTTGGGAACCTTGGTCTCCCTGCCGAGGTAAGGTCGAACGTCCTGCTGAGCTTTACACTCGAACTCCGGCCAAACTCCCTTGCCTGACTCTCCTACTAGGCTTGGGAAGCTTGGTCTCCCTGCCGAGGTAAGGTCGAACGCCCTGCCGAGCCTTACACTCGAACTCCGGCCAAGCCCCCTTGCCTGACTCTCCTACTAGGCTTGGGAAGCTTGGTCTCCCTGCCGAGGTGAGGTCGAACGCCCTGCCGAGCCTTACACTCGAACTCCGGCCGAGCCCCCTTGCCTGACCCTACGTGGCTCGGGAAGCTTGGTCTCCCTGCTGAGGTAAGGTCGAACGTCCTGCCGAGCTTTACACTTGAACTCCGGCCAAACTCCCTTGCCTGACTCTCCTACTGGCTTGCGAAGCTTGGTCTCCCTGCCGAGGTAAGGTCGAACGTCCTGAAGAGCCTTACACTCGAACTCCTGCCAAGGCCCCTTGCCTGACTCTCCTACTAGGCTTGGAAAGCTTGGTCTCCCTGCCGAGGTAAGGTCGAACGTCCTGCTGTGCTTTACACTCGAACTCCGGCCAAGCCCCCTTGCCTGACTCTCCTTCTAGGCTTGGGAAGCTTGGTCTCCCTGCCGAGGTAAGGTCGACCGTCCTGCCGAGCCTTTCACTCGAACTCCGGCCAAGCCCCCTTGCCTGACCCTATTAGAGTTGGGAAGCGTGGTCTCCCTGCCGAGGTAAGGTCGAACGTCCTGCCGAGCCTTACACTCGAACTCCTGCCAAGCCCCCTTGCCTGACTCTCCTACTAGGCTTGGGAAAATTGGTCTCCCTGCCGAGGTAAGGTCGCACGTCCTGCCGAGCCTTACACTCGAATTCCGGCCAAGCCCCCTTGCCTGACCCTACTAGGCTTGGGAAGCTTAGTCTCCCTGCTGAGGTAAGGTCGAACGTCCTTCCGAACCTTACACTTGATCTCCGGACAAACTCCCTTGCCTGACTCTCCTACTAGGCTTGGAAAGCTTGGTCTCCCTGCCGAGGTAAGTTCGAACGCCCTGCCGAGCCTTACACTCGAACTCCGGTCAAGCCCCCTTGCCTGACCCTATTAGACTTGGGAAGAGTGGTCTCCCTGCTGAGGTAAGGTCGAACGTCCTGCCGAGCCGTACACTCGAACTCCGGCCAAGCCCCCTTGCCTGACTCTCCAACTAGGCTTGGGAGTCTTGGTCTCCCTGTCGAGGTATGGTCGAACGTCCTGCCGAGCCTTACACTCGGACTCCGGCCTAGCTCCCTTGCCTGACTCTCCTACTCGGCTTGGGAAGCTTGGTCTCCCTGCCGAGGTAAGGTCGAACGTCCTGCCGAGCCTTACACTCGAACGCCAGCCAAGCCCCCTTGCCTGACCCTATTAGAGTTGGGAAGCTTGATCTCCCTGCTGAGGTAAGGTCGACCGTCCTGCCGAGCCTTACACTCGAACTCCGGCCAAGCCCCCTTGCCTGACTCTCCTACTAGGCTTGGGAAGCTTGGTCTCCCTGCCGAGGTAAGGTCGAACGTCCTGCCGCGCCTTACACTCGAACGCCGACCGAGCCCCCTTGCCTGACCCTATTAGAGTTGGGAAGCTTGGTCTCCCTGCCGAGGTAAGGTCGAACGTCCTGCCGAGCCATACACTCGAACTCCGGCCAAGCCCCTTTGCCTGACTCTCCTGCTAGGCTTGGGAAGCTTGGTCTCCCTGCTGAGGTAAGGGCAAACGTCCTGCCGAGCCTGACACTCGAACTCTGGCCAGGTCCCCTTGCCTGACTCTCCTACTAGGCTTGGGAAGCTTGGTCTCCCTGCCGAGGTAAGGTGGAACGTCCTGCCGAGCCTTACACTCGAACTCCGGCCTAGCTCCCTTGCCTGACTGTCCTGCTAGGTTTGGGAAGATTGGTCTCCCTGCCGAGGTAAGGTCGAACGACCTGCCGAGCCTTACACTCGAACTCTGGCCAAGCCTCCTTGCCTGCCCCTACTAGGCTTGGGAAGCTTGGTCTCCCTGCCGAGGTAAGGTCGAACGTCCTGCCGAGCCTTACACTCGAACTCCGGCCAAACTCCCTTGCCTGACTGTCCTACTTGGCTTGGGAAGCTTGGTCTCCCTGCCGAGGTAAGGTCGAACGTCCTGCCGAGCCTTACACTCGAACTCCGGCCAAGCCCCCTTGCCTGACTCTCCTACTAGGCTTGGGAAGCTTGGTCTCCCTGCCGAGGTTAGGTCGAACATCCTGCCGAGCCATACACTCGAACTCCGGCCTAGCTCCCTTGCCTGACTGTCCTACTTGGCTTGGGAAGCTTGGTCTCCCTGCCGAGGTAAGGTCGAACGTCCTGCCGAGCCTTACACTCGAACTCCGGCCAAGCCCCCTTGACTGACTCTCCTACTAGGCTTGGGAAAACTGGTCTCCCTGCCGAGGTAAGGTCGAACGTCCTGCCGAGCCTTACACTCGAACACCGGCCTAGCTCCCTTGCCTGACTGTCCGACTTGGCTTGGGAAGCTTGGTCTCCCTGCCGAGGTAAGGTCGAACGTCCTGCCGAGCCTTACACTCGAACTCCGGCCAAGCCCCCTTGCCTGACTCTCCTGCTAGGCTTGGGAAGCTTGGTCTCCCTGCTGAGGTAAGGGCAAACCTCCTGCCGAGCCTGACACTCGAACTCTGGCCAAGTCCCCTTGCCTGACTCTCCTACTAGGCTTGGGAAGCTTGGTCTCCCTGCCGAGGTAACGTCGAACGTCCTGCTGAGCCTTACACTCGAACTCCGGCCAAGCCTCCTTGCCTGATCCTATTAGAGTTGGGAAGCGTGGTCTCCCTGCCGAGGTAAGGTCGAACGTCCTGCCGAGCCTTACACTCGAACTCTGGCCAAGCCCCCTTGCCTGACTCTCCTACTAGCCTTGGGAAGCTTGGTCTCCCTGCCAAGGTAAGGTCGAATGTCCTGCCGAGCCTTACACTCGAACTCTGGCCAAGCCCCCTTGCCTGACTATCCTACTAGGCTTGGGAAGCTTGGTCTCCCTGCCGAGGTAAGGTCGACCGTCCTGCCGAGCCTTTCACTCGAACTCCGCCGAAGCCCCCTTGACTGAGTCTCCTACTAGGCTTGGGAAGCTTGGTCTCCCTGCCGAGGTAAGGTCGAACGTCCTGCCGAGCCTTACACTCGAACTCCGGCCAAGCTCCCTTGCCTGACTCTCCTACTAGGCTTGGGAAGCTTGGTCTCTCTGCCGAGGTAAGGTCAAACGTCCTCCGAGCCTTACACTCGAACTCCGGCCTAGCTCCCTTGCCTGAATCTCCTACTAGGCTTGGGAAGCTTGGTCTCCCTGCCGAGGTACGGTCGAACGTCCTCCGAGCCTTACACTCGAACTCCGGCCTAGCTCCCTTGCCTGACTCTCCTACTAGGCTTGGGAAGCTTGGTCTCCCTGCCGAGGTAAGGTCGAACGTCCTGCCGCGCCTTACACTCGAACGCCGACCGAGCCCCCTTGCCTGACCCTATTAGAGTTGGGAAGCTTGGTCTCCCTGCCGAGGTAAGGTCGAACGTCCTGCCGAGCCATACACTCGAACTCCGGCCAAGCCCCTTTGCCTGACTCTCCTGCTAGGCTTGGGAAGCTTGGTCTCCCTGCTGAGGTAAGGGCAAACGTCCTGCCGAGCCTGACACTCGAACTCTGGCCAGGTCCCCTTGCCTGACTCTCCTACTAGGCTTGGGAAGCTTGGTCTCCCTGCCGAGGTAAGGTGGAACGTCCTGCCGAGCCTTACACTCGAACTCCGGCCTAGCTCCCTTGCCTGACTGTCCTGCTAGGTTTGGGAAGATTGGTCTCCCTGCCGAGGTAAGGTCGAACGACCTGCCGAGCCTTACACTCGAACTCTGGCCAAGCCTCCTTGCCTGCCCCTACTAGGCTTGGGAAGCTTGGTCTCCCTGCCGAGGTAAGGTCGAACGTCCTGCCGAGCCTTACACTCGAACTCCGGCCAAACTCCCTTGCCTGACTGTCCTACTTGGCTTGGGAAGCTTGGTCTCCCTGCCGAGGTAAGGTCGAACGTCCTGCCGAGCCTTACACTCGAACTCCGGCCAAGCCCCCTTGCCTGACTCTCCTACTAGGCTTGGGAAGCTTGGTCTCCCTGCCGAGGTTAGGTCGAACATCCTGCCGAGCCATACACTCGAACTCCGGCCTAGCTCCCTTGCCTGACTGTCCTACTTGGCTTGGGAAGCTTGGTCTCCCTGCCGAGGTAAGGTCGAACGTCCTGCCGAGCCTTACACTCGAACTCCGGCCAAGCCCCCTTGACTGACTCTCCTACTAGGCTTGGGAAAACTGGTCTCCCTGCCGAGGTAAGGTCGAACGTCCTGCCGAGCCTTACACTCGAACACCGGCCTAGCACCCTTGCCTGACTGTCCGACTTGGCTTGGGAAGCTTGGTCTCCCTGCCGAGGTAAGGTCGAACGTCCTGCCGAGCTTTACACTCGAACTCCGGCCAAGCCCCCTTGCCTGACTCTCCTGCTAGGCTTGGGAAGCTTGGTCTCCCTGCTGAGGTAAGGGCAAACCTCCTGCCGAGCCTGACACTCGAACTCTGGCCAAGTCCCCTTGCCTGACTCTCCTACTAGGCTTGGGAAGCTTGGTCTCCCTGCCGAGGTAACGTCGAACGTCCTGCTGAGCCTTACACTCGAACTCCGGCCAAGCCTCCTTGCCTGATCCTATTAGAGTTGGGAAGCGTGGTCTCCCTGCCGAGGTAAGGTCGAACGTCCTGCCGAGCCTTACACTCGAACTCTGGCCAAGCCCCCTTGCCTGACTCTCCTACTAGCCTTGGGAAGCTTGGTCTCCCTGCCAAGGTAAGGTCGAATGTCCTGCCGAGCCTTACACTCGAACTCTGGCCAAGCCCCCTTGCCTGACTATCCTACTAGGCTTGGGAAGCTTGGTCTCCCTGCCGAGGTAAGGTCGACCGTCCTGCCGAGCCTTTCACTCGAACTCCGCCGAAGCCCCCTTGACTGAGTCTCCTACTAGGCTTGGGAAGCTTGGTCTCCCTGCCGAGGTAAGGTCGAACGTCCTGCCGAGCCTTACACTCGAACTCCGGCCAAGCTCCCTTGCCTGACTCTCCTACTAGGCTTGGGAAGCTTGGTCTCTCTGCCGAGGTAAGGTCAAACGTCCTCCGAGCCTTACACTCGAACTCCGGCCTAGCTCCCTTGCCTGAATCTCCTACTAGGCTTGGGAAGCTTGGTCTCCCTGCCGAGGTACGGTCGAACGTCCTCCGAGCCTTACACTCGAACTCCGGCCTAGCTCCCTTGCCTGACTCTCCTACTAGGCTTGGGAAGCTTGGTCTCCCTGCCGAGGTAAGGTCGAACGTCCTGCCGAGCTTTACACTCGAACTCCGGCCAAGCCCCCTTGCCTGACTCTCCTACTAGGCCTGGGAAGCTTGGTCTCCCTGTCGAGGTAAGGTTGCACGTCCTGCCGAGCCTTACACTCGAATTCCGGCCAAGCCCCCTTGCCTGACCCTACTAGGCTTGGGAAGCTTGGTCTCCCTGCCGAGGTAAGGTCGAACGTCCTTCCGAGCCTTACACTTGATCTCCGGACAAACTCCCTTGCCTGACTCTCCTACTAGGCTTGGAAAGCTTGGTCTTCCTGCCGAGGTAAGGTCGAACGTCCTGCCGAGCTTTACACTCGAACTCCGGCCAAGCCCCCATTCTTGACTCTCCTACTAGGCTTGGGAAGCTTGGTCTCCCTGTCGAGGTAAGTTCGAACGCCCTGCCGAGCCTTACACTCGAACTCCGGTCAAGCCCCCTTGCCTGACCCTATTAGACGTGGGAAGCGTGGTCTCCCTGCTGAGGTAAGGTCGAACGTCCTGCCGAGCCGTACACTCGAACTACGGCCAAGCCCCCTTGCCTGACTCTCCAACTAGGCTTGGGAGTCTTCTTCTCCCTGTCGAGGAATGGTCGAACATCCTGCCGAGCCTTACACTCGAACTCCGGCCTAGCTCCCTTGCCTGACTCTCCTACTCGGCTTGGGAAGCTTGGTCTCCCTGCCGAGGTAAGGTCGAACGTCCTGCCGAGCCTTACACTCGAACGCCGGCCAAGCCGCCTTGCCTGACCCTATTAGAGTTGGGAAGCTTGGTCTCCCTGCTGAGGTAAGGTCGACCGTCCTGCCGAGCCTTACACTCGAGCTCCGGCCAAGCCCCCTTGCCTGACTCTCCTACTAGGCTTGGGAAGCTTGGTCTCCCTGCCGAGGTAAGGTCGAACGTCCTGCCGAGCCTTATACTCGAAAGCCGACCGAGCCCCCTTGCGTGACCCTATTAGAGTTGGGAAGCTTGGTCTCCCTGCCGAGGTAAGGTCGAACGTCCTGCCGAGCCTTACACTCGAACTCAGGCCTAGCTCCCTTGCCTGACTCTCCTACTTGGCTTGGGAAGCTTGGTCTCCCTGCCGAGGTAAGGTCGAACGTCCTGCTGAGCTTTACACTCGAACTCCGGCCAAACTCCCTTGCCTGACTCTCCTACTAGGCTTGGGAAGCTTGGTCTCCCTGCCGAGGTAAGGTCGAACGCCCTGCCGAGCCTTACACTCGAACTCCGGCCAAGCCCCCTTGCCTGACTCTCCTACTAGGCTTGGGAAGCTTGGTCTCCCTGCCGAGGTAAGGTCGAACGTCCTGCCGAGCCTTACACTCGAACGCCGGCCAAGCCGCCTTGCCTGACCCTATTAGAGTTGGGAAGCTTGGTCTCCCTGCTGAGGTAAGGTCGACCGTCCTGCCGAGCCTTACACTCGAGCTCCGGCCAAGCCCCCTTGCCTGACTCTCCTACTAGGCTTGGGAAGCTTGGTCTCCCTGCCGAGGTAAGGTCGAACGTCCTGCCGAGCCTTATACTCGAAAGCCGGCCAAGCCCCCTTGCCTGACCCTATTAGAGTTGGGAAGCGTCGTCTCCCTGCCGAGGTAAGGTCGAACGTCCTGCCGAGCCTTACACTCGAACTCCTGCCAAGCCCCCTTGCCTGACTCTCCTACTAGGCTTGGGAAAATTGGTCTCCCTGCCGAAGTAAGGTCGCACGTCCTGCCGAGCCTTACACTCGAATTCCGGCCAAGCCCCCTTGCCTGAGCCTACTAGGCTGGGGAAGCTTAGTCTCCCTGCCGAGGTAAGGTCGAACGTCCTTCCGAACCTTACACTTGATCTCCGGACAAACTCCCTTGCCTGACTCTCCTACTAGGCTTGGAAAGCTTGGTCTCCCTGCCGAGGTAAGTTCGAACGCCCTGCCGAGCCTTACACTCGAACTCCGGTCAAGCCCCCTTGCCTGACTCTATTAGACTTGGGAAGCGTGGTCTCCCTGCTGAGGTAAGGTCGAACGTCCTGCCGAGCCGTACACTCGAACTCCGGCCAAGCCCCCTTGCCTGACTCTCCAACTAGGCTTGGGAGTCTTGGTCTCCCTGTCGAGGTATGGTCGAACGTCCTGCCGAGCCTTACACTCGAACTCCGGCCAAGCCCCCTTGCCTGACTCTCCTACTAGGCTTGGGAAGCTTGGTCTCCCTGCCGAGGTTAGGTCGAACATCCTGCCGAGCCATACACTCGAACTCCGGCCTAGCTCCCTTGCCTGACTGTCCTACTTGGCTTGGGAAGCTTGGTCTCCCTGCCGAGGTAAGGTCGAACGTCCTGCCGAGCCTTACACTCGAACTCCGGCCAAGCCCCCTTGACTGACTCTCCTACTAGGCTTGGGAAAACTGGTCTCCCTGCCGAGGTAAGGTCGAACGTCCTGCCGAGCCTTACACTCGAACACCGGCCTAGCTCCCTTGCCTGACTGTCCGACTTGGCTTGGGAAGCTTGGTCTCCCTGCCGAGGTAAGGTCGAACGTCCTGCCGAGCCTTACACTCGAACTCCGGCCAAGCCCCCTTGCCTGACTCTCCTGCTAGGCTTGGGAAGCTTGGTCTCCCTGCTGAGGTAAGGGCAAACCTCCTGCCGAGCCTGACACGCGAACTCTGGCCAAGTCCCATTGCCTGACTCTCCTACTAGGCTTGGGAAGCGTGGTCTCCCTGCCGAGGTAAGGTCGAACGTCCTGCCGAGCCTTACACTCGAACTCTGGCCAAGCCCCCTTGCCTGACTCTCCTACTAGCCTTGGGAAGCTTGGTCTCCCTGCCAAGGTAAGGTCGAATGTCCTGCCGAGCCTTACACTCGAACTCTGGCCAAGCCCCCTTGCCTGACTATCCTACTAGGCTTGGGAAGCTTGGTCTCCCTGTCGAGGTAAGGTCGCACGTCCTGCCGAGCCTTACACTCGAATTCCGGCCAAGCCCCCTTGCCTGACCCTACTAGGCTTGGGAAGCTTGGTCTTCCTGCCGAGGTAAGGTCGAACGTCCTGCCGAGCTTTACACTCGAACTCCGGCCAAGCCCCCATTCTTGACTCTCCTACTAGGCTTGGGAAGCTTGGTCTCCCTGCCGAGGTAAGTTCGAACGCCCTGCCGAGCCTTACACTCGAACTCCGGTCAAGCCCCCTTGCCTGACCCTATTAGACGTGGGAAGCTTGGTCTCCCTGCTGAGGTAAGGTCGAACGTCCTGCCGAGCCGTACACTCGAACTTCGGCCAAGCCCCCTTGCCTGACTCTCCAACTAGGCTTGGGAGTCTTCTTCTCCCTGTCGAGGAATGGTCGAACATCCTGCCGAGCCTTACACTCGAACTCCGGCCTAGCTCCCTTGCCTGACTCTCCTACTCGGCTTGGGAAGCTTGGTCTCCCTGCCGAGGTAAGGTCGAACGTCCTGCCGAGCCTTACACTCGAACGCCGGCCAAGCCGCCTTGCCTGACCCTATTAGAGTTGGGAAGCTTGGTCTCCCTGCTGAGGTAAGGTCGACCGTCCTGCCGAGCCTTACACTCGAGCTCCGGCCAAGCCCCCTTGCCTGACTCTCCTACTAGGCTTGGGAAGCTTGGTCTCCCTGCCGAGGTAAGGTCGAACGCCCTGCCGAGCCTTACACTCAAACTCCGGCCGAGCCCCCTTGCCTGACCCTACAAGGCCCGGGAAGCTTGGTCTCCCTGCTGAGGTAAGGTCGAACGTCCTGCCGAGCTTTACACTCGAACTCCGGCCAAACTCCCTTGCCTGACTCTCCTACTAGGCTTGCGAAGCTTGGTCTCCCTGCCGAGGTAAGGTCGAACGTCCTGAAGAGCCTTACACTCGAACTCCTGCCAAGGCCCCTTGCCTGACTCTCCTACTAGGCTTGGAAAGCTTGGTCTCCCTGCCGAGGTAAGGTCGAACGTCCTGCTGTGCTTTACACTCGAACTCCGGCCAAGCCCCCTTGCCTGACTCTCCTTCTAGGCATGGGAAGCTTGGTCTCCCTGCCGAGGTAAGGTCGACCGTCCTGCCGAGCCTTTCACTCGAACTCCGGCCAAGCCCCCTTGCCTGACCCTATTAGAGTTGGGAAGCGTGGTCTCCCTGCCGAGGTAAGGTCGAACGTCCTGCCGAGCCTTACACTCGAACTCCTGCCAAGCCCCCTTGCCTGACTCTCCTACTAGGCTTGGGAAAATTGGTCTCCCTGCCGAGGTAAGGTCGCACGTCCTGCCGAGCCTTACACTCGAATTCCGGCCAAGCCCCCTTGCCTGAGCCTACTAGGCTGGGGAAGCTTAGTCTCCCTGCCGAGGTAAGGTCGAACGTCCTTCCGAACCTTACACTTGATCTCCGGACAAACTCCCTTGCCTGACTCTCCTACTAGGCTTGGAAAGCTTGGTCTCCCTGCCGAGGTAAGTTCGAACGCCCTGCCGAGCCTTACACTCGAACTCCGGTCAAGCCCCCTTGCCTGACCCTATTAGACTTGGGAAGCGTGGTCTCCCTGCTGAGGTAAGGTCGAACGTCCTGCCGAGCCGTACACTCGAACTCCGGCCAAGCCCCCTTGCCTGACTCTCCAACTAGGCTTGGGAGTCTTGGTCTCCCTGTCGAGGTATGGTCGAACGTCCTGCCGAGCCTTACACTCGGACTCCGGCCTAGCTCCCTTGCCTGACTCTCCTACTCGGCTTGGGAAGCTTGGTCTCCCTGCCAAGGTAAGGTCGAACGTCCTGCCGAGCCTTACACTCGAACGCCAGCCAAGCCCCCTTGCCTGACCCTATTAGAGTTGGGAAGCTTGGTCTCCCTGCTGAGGTAAGGTCGACCGTCCTGCCGAGCCTTACACTCGAACTCCGGCCAAGCCCCCTTGCCTGACTCTCCTACTAGGCTTGGGAAGCTTGGTCTCCCTGCCGAGGTACGGTCGAACGTCCTCCGAGCCTTACACTCGAACTCCGGCCTAGCTCCCTTGCCTGACTCTCCTACTAGGCTTGGGAAGCTTGGTCTCCCTGCCGAGGTACGGTCGAACGTCCTCCGAGCCTTACACTCGAACTCCGGCCTAGCTCCCTTGCCTGACTCTCCTACTAGGCTTGGGAAGCTTGGTCTCCCTGCCGAGGTAAGGTCGAACGTCCTGCCGAGCTTTACACTCGAACTCCGGCCAAGCCCCCTTGCCTGACTCTCCTACTAGGCCTGGGAAGCTTGGTCTCCCTGTCGAGGTAAGGTCGCACGTCCTGCCGAGCCTTACACTCGAATTCCGGCCAAGCCCCCTTGCCTGACCCTACTAGGCTTGGGAAGCTTGGTCTCCCTGCCGAGGTAAGGTCGAACGTCCTTCCGAGCCTTACACTTGATCTCCGGACAAACTCCCTTGCCTGACTCTCCTACTAGGCTTGGAAAGCTTGGTCTTCCTGCCGAGGTAAGGTCGAACGTCCTGCCGAGCTTTACACTCGAACTCCGGCCAAGCCCCCATTCTTGACTCTCCTACTAGGCTTGGGAAGCTTGGTCTCCCTGCCGAGGTAAGTTCGAACGCCCTGCCGAGCCTTACACTCGAACTCCGGTCAAGCCCCCTTGCCTGACCCTATTAGACGTGGGAAGCGTGGTCTCCCTGCTGAGGTAAGGTCGAACGTCCTGCCGAGCCGTACACTCGAACTACGGCCAAGCCCCCTTGCCTGACTCTCCAACTAGGCTTGGGAGTCTTCTTCTCCCTGTCGAGGAATGGTCGAACATCCTGCCGAGCCTTACACTCGAACTCCGGCCTAGCTCCCTTGCCTGACTCTCCTACTCGGCTTGGGAAGCTTGGTCTCCCTGCCGAGGTAAGGTCGAACGTCCTGCCGAGCCTTACACTCGAACGCCGGCCAAGCCGCCTTGCCTGACCCTATTAGAGTTGGGAAGCTTGGTCTCCCTGCTGAGGTAAGGTCGACCGTCCTGCCGAGCCTTACACTCGAGCTCCGGCCAAGCCCCCTTGCCTGACTCTCCTACTAGGCTTGGGAAGCTTGGTCTCCCTGCCGAGGTAAGGTCGAACGTCCTGCCGAGCCTTATACTCGAAAGCCGACCGAGCCCCCTTGCGTGACCCTATTAGAGTTGGGAAGCTTGGTCTCCCTGCCGAGGTAAGGTCGAACGTCCTGCCGAGCCTTACACTCGAACTCCGGCCTAGCTCCCTTGCCTGACTCTCCTACTTGGCTTGGGAAGCTTGGTCTCCCTGCCGAGGTAAGGTCGAACGTCCTGCTGAGCTTTACACTCGAACTCCGGCCAAACTCCCTTGCCTGACTCTCCTACTAGGCTTGGGAAGCTTGGTCTCCCTGCCGAGGTAAGGTCGAACGCCCTGCCGAGCCTTACACTCGAACTCCGGCCGAGCCCCCTTGCCTGACCCTACGAGGCTCGGGAAGCTTGGTCTCCCTGCTGAGGTAAGGTCGAACGTCCTGCCGAGCTTTACACTCGAACTCCGGCCAAACTCCCTTGCCTGACTCTCCTACTAGGCTTGCGAAGCTTGGTCTCCCTGCCGAGGTAAGGTCGAACGTCCTGAAGAGCCTTACACTCGAACTCCTGCCAAGGCCCCTTGCCTGACTCTCCTACTAGGCTTGGGAAGCTTGGTCTCCCTGCCGAGGTAAGGTCGAACGTCCTGCTGTGCTTTACACTCGAACTCCGGCCAAGCCCCCTTGCCTGACTCTCCTTCTAGGCATGGGAAGCTTGGTCTCCCTGCCGAGGTAAGGTCGACCGTCCTGCCGAGCCTTTCACTCGAACTCCGGCCAAGCCCCCTTGCCTGACCCTATTAGAGTTGGGAAGCGTGGTCTCCCTGCCGAGGTAAGGTCGAACGTCCTGCCGAGCCTTACACTCGAACTCCTGCCAAGCCCCCTTGCCTGACTCTCCTACTAGGCTTGGGAAAATTGGTCTCCCTGCCGAGGTAAGGTCGCACGTCCTGCCGAGCCTTACACTCGAATTCCGGCCAAGCCCCCTTGCCTGAGCCTACTAGGCTGGGGAAGCTTAGTCTCCCTGCCGAGGTAAGGTCGAACGTCCTTCCGAACCTTACACTTGATCTCCGGACAAACTCCCTTGCCTGACTCTCTTACTAGGCTTGGAAAGCTTGGTCTCCCTGCCGAGGTAAGTTCGAACGCCCTGCCGAGCCTTACACTCGAACTCCGGCCAAGCCCCCTTGCCTGACCCTATTAGACTTGGGAAGCGTGGTCTCCCTGCTGAGGTAAGGTCGAACGTCCTGCCGAGCCGTACACTCGAACTCCGGCCAAGCCCCCTTGCCTGACTCTCCAACTAGGCTTGGGAGTCTTGGTCTCCCTGTCGAGGTATGGTCGAACGTCCTGCCGAGCCTTACACTCGGACTCCGGCCTAGCTCCCTTGCCTGACTCTCCTACTCGGCTTGGGAAGCTTGGTCTCCCTGCCAAGGTAAGGTCGAACGTCCTGCCGAGCCTTACACTCGAATGCCAGCCAAGCCCCCTTGCCTGACCCTATTAGAGTTGGGAAGCTTGGTCTCCCTGCTGAGGTAAGGTCGACCGTCCTGCCGAGCCTTACACTCGAACTCCGGCCAAGCCCCCTTGCCTGACTCTCCTACTAGGCTTGGGAAGCTTGGTCTCTCTGCCGAGGTAAGGTCAAACGTCCTCCGAGCCTTACACTCGAACTCCGGCCTAGCTCCCTTGCCTGACTCTCCTACTAGGCTTGGGAAGCTTGGTCTCCCTGCCGAGGTACGGTCGAACGTCCTCCGAGCCTTACACTCGAACTCCGGCCTAGCTCCCTTGCCTGACTCTCCTACTAGGCTTGGGAAGCTTGGTCTCCCTGCCGAGGTAAGGTCGAACGTCCTGCCGAGCTTTACACTCGAATTCCGGCCAAGCCCCCTTGCCTGACCCTACTAGGCTTGGGAAGCTTGGTCTCCCTGCCGAGGTAAGGTCGAACGTCCTTCCGAGCCTTACACTTGATCTCCGGACAAACTCCCTTGCCTGACTCTCCTACTAGGCTTGGAAAGCTTGGTCTTCCTGCCGAGGTAAGGTCGAACGTCCTGCCGAGCTTTACACTCGAACTCCGGCCAAGCCCCCATTCTTGACTCTCCTACTAGGCTTGGGAAGCTTGGTCTCCCTGCCGAGGTAAGTTCGAACGCCCTGCCGAGCCTTACACTCGAACTCCGGTCAAGCCCCCTTGCCTGACCCTATTAGACGTGGGAAGCGTGGTCTCCCTGCTGAGGTAAGGTCGAACGTCCTGCCGAGCCGTACACTCGAACTACGGCCAAGCCCCCTTGCCTGACTCTCCAACTAGGCTTGGGAGTCTTCTTCTCCCTGTCGAGGAATGGTCGAACATCCTGCCGAGCCTTACACTCGAACTCCGGCCTAGCTCCCTTGCCTGACTCTCCTACTCGGCTTGGGAAGCTTGGTCTCCCTGCCGAGGTAAGGTCGAACGTCCTGCCGAGCCTTACACTCGAACGCCGGCCAAGCCGCCTTGCCTGACCCTATTAGAGTTGGGAAGCTTGGTCTCCCTGCTGAGGTAAGGTCGACCGTCCTGCCGAGCCTTACACTCGAGCTCCGGCCAAGCCCCCTTGCCTGACTCTCCTACTAGGCTTGGGAAGCTTGGTCTCCCTGCCGAGGTAAGGTCGAACGTCCTGCCGAGCCTTATACTCGAAAGCCGACCGAGCCCCCTTGCGTGACCCTATTAGAGTTGGGAAGCTTGGTCTCCCTGCCGAGGTAAGGTCGAACGTCCTGCCGAGCCTTACACTCGAACTCCGGCCTAGCTCCCTTGCCTGACTCTCCTACTTGGCTTGGGAAGCTTGGTCTCCCTGCCGAGGTAAGGTCGAACGTCCTGCTGAGCTTTACACTCGAACTCCGGCCAAACTCCCTTGCCTGACTCTCCTACTAGGCTTGGGAAGCTTGGTCTCCCTGCCGAGGTAAGGTCGAACGCCCTGCCGAGCCTTACACTCGAACTCCGGCCAAGCCCCCTTGCCTGACTCTCCTACTAGGCTTGGGAAGCTTGGTCTCCCTGCCGAGGTAAGGTCGAACGTCCTGCCGAGCCTTACACTCGAACGCCGGCCAAGCCGCCTTGCCTGACCCTATTAGAGTTGGGAAGCTTGGTCTCCCTGCTGAGGTAAGGTCGACCGTCCTGCCGAGCCTTACACTCGAGCTCCGGCCAAGCCCCCTTGCCTGACTCTCCTACTAGGCTTGGGAAGCTTGGTCTCCCTGCCGAGGTAAGGTCGAACGTCCTGCCGAGCCTTATACTCGAAAGCCGACCGAGCCCCCTTGCCTGACCCTATTAGAGTTGGGAAGCTTGGTCTCCCTGCCGAGGTAAGGTCGAACGTCCTGCTGAGCTTTACACTCGAACTCCGGCCAAACTCCCTTGCCTGACTCTCCTACTAGGCTTGGGAAGCTTGGTCTCCCTGCCGAGGTAAGGTCGAACGCCCTGCCGAGCCTTTCACTCGAACTCCGGCCAAGCCCCCTTGCCTGACCCTATTAGAGTTGGGAAGCGTGGTCTCCCTGCCGAGGTAAGGTCGAACGTCCTGCCGAGCCTTACACTCGAACTCCTGCCAAGCCCCCTTGCCTGACTCTCCTACTAGGCTTGGGAAAATTGGTCTCCCTGCCGAGGTAAGGTCGCAAGTCCTGCCGAGCCTTACACTCGAATTCCGGCCAAGCCCCCTTGCCTGAGCCTTCTAGGCTTGGGAAGCTTAGTCTCCCTGCCGAGGTAAGGTCGAACGTCCTTCCGAACCTTACACTTGATCTCCGGACAAACTCCCTTGCCTGACTCTCTTACTAGGCTTGGAAAGCTTGGTCTCCCTGCCGAGGTAAGTTCGAACGCCCTGCCGAGCCTTACACTCGAACTCCGGTCAAGCCCCCTTGCCTGACCCTATTAGACTTGGGAAGCGTGGTCTCCCTGCTGAGGTAAGGTCGAACGTCCTGCCGAGCCGTACACTCGAACTCCGGCCAAGCCCCCTTGCCTGACTCTCCAACTAGGCTTGGGAGTCTTGGTCTCCCTGTCGAGGTATGGTCGAACGTCCTGCCGAGCCTTACACTCGGACTCCGGCCTAGCTCCCTTGCCTGACTCTCCTACTCGGCTTGGGAAGCTTGGTCTCCCTGCCGAGGTAAGGTCGAACGTCCTGCTGTGCTTTACACTCGAACTCCGGCCAAGCCCCCTTGCCTGACTCTCCTTCTAGGCATGGGAAGCTTGGTCTCCCTGCCGAGGTAAGGTCGACCGTCCTGCCGAGCCTTTCACTCGAACTCCGGCCAAGCCCCCTTGCCTGACCCTATTAGAGTTGGGAAGCGTGGTCTCCCTGCCGAGGTAAGGTCGAACGTCCTGCCGAGCCTTACACTCGAACTCCTGCCAAGCCCCCTTGCCTGACTCTCCTACTAGGCTTGGGAAAATTGGTCTCCCTGCCGAGGTAAGGTCGCACGTCCTGCCGAGCCTTACACTCGAATTCCGGCCAAGCCCCCTTGCCTGAGCCTACTAGGCTGGGGAAGCTTAGTCTCCCTGCCGAGGTAAGGTCGAACGTCCTTCCGAACCTTACACTTGATCTCCGGACAAACTCCCTTGCCTGACTCTCTTACTAGGCTTGGAAAGCTTGGTCTCCCTGCCGAGGTAAGTTCGAACGCCCTGCCGAGCCTTACACTCGAACTCCGGTCAAGCCCCCTTGCCTGACCCTATTAGACTTGGGAAGCGTGGTCTCCCTGCTGAGGTAAGGTCGAACGTCCTGCCGAGCCGTACACTCGAACTCCGGCCAAGCCCCCTTGCCTGACTCTCCAACTAGGCTTGGGAGTCTTGGTCTCCCTGTCGAGGTATGGTCGAACGTCCTGCCGAGCCTTACACTCGGACTCCGGCCTAGCTCCCTTGCCTGACTCTCCTACTCGGCTTGGGAAGCTTGGTCTCCCTGCCAAGGTAAGGTCGAACGTCCTGCCGAGCCTTACACTCGAATGCCAGCCAAGCCCCCTTGCCTGACCCTATTAGAGTTGGGAAGCTTGGTCTCCCTGCTGAGGTAAGGTCGACCGTCCTGCCGAGCCTTACACTCGAACTCCGGCCAAGCCCCCTTGCCTGACTCTCCTACTAGGCTTGGGAAGCTTGGTCTCTCTGCCGAGGTAAGGTCAAACGTCCTCCGAGCCTTACACTCGAACTCCGGCCTAGCTCCCTTGCCTGACTCTCCTACTAGGCTTGGGAAGCTTGGTCTCCCTGCCGAGGTACGGTCGAACGTCCTCCGAGCCTTACACTCGAACTCCGGCCTAGCTCCCTTGCCTGACTCTCCTACTAGGCTTGGGAAGCTTGGTCTCCCTGCCGAGGTAAGGTCGAACGTCCTGCCGAGCTTTACACTCGAACTCCGGCCAAGCCCCCTTGCCTGACTCTCCTACTAGGCCTGGGAAGCTTGGTCTCCCTGTCGAGGTAAGGTCGCACGTCCTGCCGAGCCTTACACTCGAATTCCGGCCAAGCCCCCTTGCCTGACCCTACTAGGCTTGGGAAGCTTGGTCTCCCTGCCGAGGTAAGGTCGAACGTCCTTCCGAGCCTTACACTTGATCTCCGGACAAACTCCCTTGCCTGACTCTCCTACTAGGCTTGGAAAGCTTGGTCTTCCTGCCGAGGTAAGGTCGAACGTCCTGCCGAGCTTTACACTCGAACTCCGGCCAAGCCCCCATTCTTGACTCTCCTACTAGGCTTGGGAAGCTTGGTCTCCCTGCCGAGGTAAGTTCGAACGCCCTGCCGAGCCTTACACTCGAACTCCGGTCAAGCCCCCTTGCCTGACCCTATTAGACGTGGGAAGCGTGGTCTCCCTGCTGAGGTAAGGTCGAACGTCCTGCCGAGCCGTACACTCGAACTACGGCCAAGCCCCCTTGCCTGACTCTCCAACTAGGCTTGGGAGTCTTCTTCTCCCTGTCGAGGAATGGTCGAACATCCTGCCGAGCCTTACACTCGAACTCCGGCCTAGCTCCCTTGCCTGACTCTCCTACTCGGCTTGGGAAGCTTGGTCTCCCTGCCGAGGTAAGGTCGAACGTCCTGCCGAGCCTTACACTCGAACGCCGGCCAAGCCGCCTTGCCTGACCCTATTAGAGTTGGGAAGCTTGGTCTCCCTGCTGAGGTAAGGTCGACCGTCCTGCCGAGCCTTACACTCGAGCTCCGGCCAAGCCCCCTTGCCTGACTCTCCTACTAGGCTTGGGAAGCTTGGTCTCCCTGCCGAGGTAAGGTCGAACGTCCTGCCGAGCCTTATACTCGAAAGCCGACCGAGCCCCCTTGCGTGACCCTATTAGAGTTGGGAAGCTTGGTCTCCCTGCCGAGGTAAGGTCGAACGTCCTGCCGAGCCTTACACTCGAACTCCGGCCTAGCTCCCTTGCCTGACTCTCCTACTTGGCTTGGGAAGCTTGGTCTCCCTGCCGAGGTAAGGTCGAACGTCCTGCTGAGCTTTACACTCGAACTCCGGCCAAACTCCCTTGCCTGACTCTCCTACTAGGCTTGGGAAGCTTGGTCTCCCTGCCGAGGTAAGGTCGAACGCCCTGCCGAGCCTTACACTCGAACTCCGGCCAAGCCCCCTTGCCTGACTCTCCTACTAGGCTTGGGAAGCTTGGTCTCCCTGCCGAGGTAAGGTCGAACGTCCTGCCGAGCCTTACACTCGAACGCCGGCCAAGCCGCCTTGCCTGACCCTATTAGAGTTGGGAAGCTTGGTCTCCCTGCTGAGGTAAGGTCGACCGTCCTGCCGAGCCTTACACTCGAGCTCCGGCCAAGCCCCCTTGCCTGACTCTCCTACTAGGCTTGGGAAGCTTGGTCTCCCTGCCGAGGTAAGGTCGAACGTCCTGCCGAGCCTTATACTCGAAAGCCGACCGAGCCCCCTTGCCTGACCCTATTAGAGTTGGGAAGCTTGGTCTCCCTGCCGAGGTAAGGTCGAACGTCCTGCTGAGCTTTACACTCGAACTCCGGCCAAACTCCCTTGCCTGACTCTCCTACTAGGCTTGGGAAGCTTGGTCTCCCTGCCGAGGTAAGGTCGAACGCCCTGCCGAGCCTTTCACTCGAACTCCGGCCAAGCCCCCTTGCCTGACCCTATTAGAGTTGGGAAGCGTGGTCTCCCTGCCGAGGTAAGGTCGAACGTCCTGCCGAGCCTTACACTCGAACTCCTGCCAAGCCCCCTTGCCTGACTCTCCTACTAGGCTTGGGAAAATTGGTCTCCCTGCCGAGGTAAGGTCGCAAGTCCTGCCGAGCCTTACACTCGAATTCCGGCCAAGCCCCCTTGCCTGAGCCTACTAGGCTTGGGAAGCTTAGTCTCCCTGCCGAGGTAAGGTCGAACGTCCTTCCGAACCTTACACTTGATCTCCGGACAAACTCCCTTGCCTGACTCTCTTACTAGGCTTGGAAAGCTTGGTCTCCCTGCCGAGGTAAGTTCGAACGCCCTGCCGAGCCTTACACTCGAACTCCGGTCAAGCCCCCTTGCCTGACCCTATTAGACTTGGGAAGCGTGGTCTCCCTGCTGAGGTAAGGTCGAACGTCCTGCCGAGCCGTACACTCGAACTCCGGCCAAGCCCCCTTGCCTGACTCTCCAACTAGGCTTGGGAGTCTTGGTCTCCCTGTCGAGGTATGGTCGAACGTCCTGCCGAGCCTTACACTCGGACTCCGGCCTAGCTCCCTTGCCTGACTCTCCTACTCGGCTTGGGAAGCTTGGTCTCCCTGCCAAGGTAAGGTCGAACGTCCTGCCGAGCCTTACACTCGAATGCCAGCCAAGCCCCCTTGCCTGACCCTATTAGAGTTGGGAAGCTTGGTCTCCCTGCTGAGGTAAGGTCGACCGTCCTGCCGAGCCTTACACTCGAACTCCGGCCAAGCCCCCTTGCCTGACTCTCCTACTAGGCTTGGGAAGCTTGGTCTCTCTGCCGAGGTAAGGTCAAACGTCCTCCGAGCCTTACACTCGAACTCCGGCCTAGCTCCCTTGCCTGACTCTCCTACTAGGCTTGGGAAGCTTGGTCTCCCTGCCGAGGTACGGTCGAACGTCCTCCGAGCCTTACACTCGAACTCCGGCCTAGCTCCCTTGCCTGACTCTCCTACTAGGCTTGGGAAGCTTGGTCTCCCTGCCGAGGTAAGGTCGAACGTCCTGCCGAGCTTTACACTCGAACTCCGGCCAAGCCCCCTTGCCTGACTCTCCTACTAGGCCTGGGAAGCTTGGTCTCCCTGTCGAGGTAAGGTCGCACGTCCTGCCGAGCCTTACACTCGAATTCCGGCCAAGCCCCCTTGCCTGACCCTACTAGGCTTGGGAAGCTTGGTCTCCCTGCCGAGGTAAGGTCGAACGTCCTTCCGAGCCTTACACTTGATCTCCGGACAAACTCCCTTGCCTGACTCTCCTACTAGGCTTGGAAAGCTTGGTCTTCCTGCCGAGGTAAGGTCGAACGTCCTGCCGAGCTTTACACTCGAACTCCGGCCAAGCCCCCATTCTTGACTCTCCTACTAGGCTTGGGAAGCTTGGTCTCCCTGCCGAGGTAAGTTCGAACGCCCTGCCGAGCCTTACACTCGAACTCCGGTCAAGCCCCCTTGCCTGACCCTATTAGACGTGGGAAGCGTGGTCTCCCTGCTGAGGTAAGGTCGAACGTCCTGCCGAGCCGTACACTCGAACTCCGGCCAAGCCCCCTTGCCTGACTCTCCAACTAGGCTTGGGAGTCTTCTTCTCCCTGTCGAGGAATGGTCGAACATCCTGCCGAGCCTTACACTCGAACTCCGGCCTAGCTCCCTTGCCTGACTCTCCTACTCGGCTTGGGAAGCTTGGTCTCCCTGCCGAGGTAAGGTCGAACGTCCTGCCGAGCCTTACACTCGAACGCCGGCCAAGCCGCCTTGCCTGACCCTATTAGAGTTGGGAAGCTTGGTCTCCCTGCTGAGGTAAGGTCGACCGTCCTGCCGAGCCTTACACTCGAGCTCCGGCCAAGCCCCCTTGCCTGACTCTCCTACTAGGCTTGGGAAGCTTGGTCTCCCTGCCGAGGTAAGGTCGAACGTCCTGCCGAGCCTTATACTCGAAAGCCGACCGAGCCCCCTTGCGTGACCCTATTAGAGTTGGGAAGCTTGGTCTCCCTGCCGAGGTAAGGTCGAACGTCCTGCCGAGCCTTACACTCGAACTCCGGCCTAGCTCCCTTGCCTGACTCTCCTACTTGGCTTGGGAAGCTTGGTCTCCCTGCCGAGGTAAGGTCGAACGTCCTGCTGAGCTTTACACTCGAACTCCGGCCAAACTCCCTTGCCTGACTCTCCTACTAGGCTTGGGAAGCTTGGTCTCCCTGCCGAGGTAAGGTCGAACGCCCTGCCGAGCCTTACACTCGAACTCCGGCCAAGCCCCCTTGCCTGACTCTCCTACTAGGCTTGGGAAGCTTGGTCTCCCTGCCGAGGTAAGGTCGAACGTCCTGCCGAGCCTTACACTCGAACGCCGGCCAAGCCGCCTTGCCTGACCCTATTAGAGTTGGGAAGCTTGGTCTCCCTGCTGAGGTAAGGTCGACCGTCCTGCCGAGCCTTACACTCGAGCTCCGGCCAAGCCCCCTTGCCTGACTCTCCTACTAGGCTTGGGAAGCTTGGTCTCCCTGCCGAGGTAAGGTCGAACGTCCTGCCGAGCCTTATACTCGAAAGCCGACCGAGCCCCCTTGCCTGACCCTATTAGAGTTGGGAAGCTTGGTCTCCCTGCCGAGGTAAGGTCGAACGTCCTGCTGAGCTTTACACTCGAACTCCGGCCAAACTCCCTTGCCTGACTCTCCTACTAGGCTTGGGAAGCTTGGTCTCCCTGCCGAGGTAAGGTCGAACGCCCTGCCGAGCCTTTCACTCGAACTCCGGCCAAGCTCCCTTGCCTGACCCTATTAGAGTTGGGAAGCGTGGTCTCCCTGCCGAGGTAAGGTCGAACGTCCTGCCGAGCCTTACACTCGAACTCCTGCCAAGCCCCCTTGCCTGACTCTCCTACTAGGCTTGGGAAAATTGGTCTCCCTGCCGAGGTAAGGTCGCAAGTCCTGCCGAGCCTTACACTCGAATTCCGGCCAAGCCCCCTTGCCTGAGCCTACTAGGCTTGGGAAGCTTAGTCTCCCTGCCGAGGTAAGGTCGAACGTCCTTCCGAACCTTACACTTGATCTCCGGACAAACTCCCTTGCCTGACTCTCCTACTAGGCTTGGAAAGCTTGGTCTCCCTGCCGAGGTAAGTTCGAACGCCCTGCCGAGCCTTACACTCGAACTCCGGTCAAGCCCCCTTGCCTGACCCTATTAGACTTGGGAAGCGTGGTCTCCCTGCTGAGGTAAGGTCGAACGTCCTGCCGAGCCGTACACTCGAACTCCGGCCAAGCCCCCTTGCCTGACTCTCCTACTAGGCTTGGGAGTCTTGGTCTCCCTGTCGAGGTATGGTCGAACGTCCTGCCGAGCCTTACACTCGGACTCCGGCCTAGCTCCCTTGCCTGACTCTCCTACTCGGCTTGGGAAGCTTGGTCTCCCTGCCAAGGTAAGGTCGAACGTCCTGCCGAGCCTTACACTCGAACTCCGGCCAAGCCCCCTTGCCTGACTCTCCTTCTAGGCTTGGGAAGCTTGGTCTCCCTGCCGAGGTAAGGTCGAACGTCCTGCCGAGCCTTACACTCGAACTCCGGCCAAACTCCCTTGCCTGACTGTCCTACTTGGCTTGGGAAGCTTGGTCTCCCTGCCGAGGTAAGGTCGAACGTCCTGCCGAGCCTTACACTCGAACTCCGGCCAAGCCCCCTTGACTGACTCTCCTACTAGGCTTGGGAAGCTTGGTCTCCCTGCCGAGGTTAGGTCGAACATCCTGCCGAGCCATACACTCGAACTCCGGCCTAGCTCCCTTGCCTGACTGTCCTACTTGGCTTGGGAAGCTTGGTCTCCCTGCCGAGGTAAGGTCGAACGTCCTGCCGAGCCTTACACTCGAACTCCGGCCAAGCCCCCTTGACTGACTCTCCTACTAGGCTTGGGAAAACTGGTCTCCCTGCCGAGGTAAGGTCGAACGTCCTGCCGAGCCTTACACTCGAACACCGGCCTAGCTCCCTTGCCTGACTGTCCGACTTGGCTTGGGAAGCTTGGTCTCCCTGCCGAGGTAAGGTCGAACGTCCTGCCGAGCCTTACACTCGAACTCCGGCCAAGCCCCCTTGCCTGACTCTCCTGCTAGGCTTGGGAAGCTTGGTCTCCCTGCTGAGGTAAGGGCAAACCTCCTGCCGAGCCTGACACTCGAACTCTGGCCAAGTCCCCTTGCCTGACTCTCCTACTAGGCTTGGGAAGCTTGGTCTCCCTGCCGAGGTAAGGTCGAACGTCCTGCCGAGCCTTACACTCGAACTCCGGCCTAGCCCCCTTGCCTGACTGTCCTACTAGGTTTGGGAAGATTGGACTCCCTGCCGAGGTAAGGTCGAACGACCTGCCGAGCCTTACACTCGAACTCCGGCCAAGCCCCCTTGCCTGACTCTCCTTCTAGGCTTGGGAAGCTTGGTCTCCCTGCCGAGGTAAGGTCGAACGTCCTGCCGAGCCTTACACTCGAACTCCGGCCAAGCCCCCTTGACTGACTCTCCTACTAGGCTTGGGAAAACTGGTCTCCCTGCCGAGGTAAGGTCGAACGTCCTGCCGAGCCTTACACTCGAACTCCGGCCTAGCTCCCTTGCCTGACTCTCCTACTAGGCTTGGGAAGCTTGGTCTCCCTGCCGAGGTAACGTCGAACGTCCTGCTGAGCCTTACACTCGAACTCCGGCCAAGCCTCCTTGCCTGATCCTATTAGAGTTGGGAAGCGTGGTCTCCCTGCCGAGGTAAGGTCGAACGTCCTGCCGAGCCTTACACTCGAACTCTGGCCAAGCCCCCTTGCCTGACTCTCCTACTAGCCATGGGAAGCTTGGTCTCCCTGCGAAGGTAAGGTCGAATGTCCTGCCGAGCCTTACACTCGAACTCTGGTCAAGCCCCCTTGCCTGACTATCCTACTAGGCTTGGGAAGCTTGGTCTCCCTGCCGAGGTAAGGTCGACCGTCCTGCCGAGCCTTTCACTCGAACTCCGCCGAAGCCCCCTTGACTGAGTCTCCTACTAGGCTTGGGAAGCTTGGTCTCCCTGCCGAGGTAAGGTCGAACGTCCTGCCGAGCCTTACACTCGAACTCCGGCCAAGCTCCCTTGCCTGACTCTCCTACTAGGCTTGGGAAGCTTGGTCTCCCTGCCGAGGTAAGGTCAAACGCCCTCCGAGCCTTACACTCGAACTCTGGCCTAGCTCCCTTGCCTGACTCTCCTACTAGGCTTGGGAAGCTTGGTCTCCCTGCCGAGGTAAGGTCGAACGTCCTGCCGAGCTTTACACTCGAACTCCGGCCAAGCCCCCTTGCCTGACTCTCCTACTAGGCTTGGAAAGCTTGGTCTCCCTGCCGAGGTAAGGTCGAACGTCCTGCTGAGCTTTACACTCGAACTCCGGCCAAGCCCCCATTCTTGACTCTCGTGCTAGGCTTGGGAAGCTTGGTCTCCCTGCCGAGGTAAGTTCGAACGCCCTGCCGAGCCTTACACTCGAACTCCGGTCAAGCCCCCTTGCCTGACCCTATTAGACTTGGGAAGCGTGGTCTCCCTGCTGAGGTAAGGTCGAACGTCCTGCCGAGCCGTACACTCGAACTCCGGCCAAGCCCCCTTGCCTGACTCTCCAACTATGCTTGGGAGTCTTGGTCTCCCTGTCGAGGAATGGTCGAACGTCCTGCCGAGCCTTACACTCGAACTCTGGCCAAGCCCCCTTGCCTGACTCTCCTACTAGCCTTGGGAAGCTTGGTCTCCCTGCCAAGGTAAGGTCGAATGTCCCGCCGAGCCTTACACTCGAACACCGGCCTAGCTCCCTTGCCTGACTTCCCTACTTGGCTTGGGAAGCTTGGTCTCCCTGCCGAGGTAAGGTGGAACGTCCTGCCGAGCCTTACACTCGAACTCTGGCCAAGCCCCCTTGCCTGACTATCCTACTAGGCTTGGGAAGCTTGGTCTCCCTGCCGAGGTAAGGTCGACCGTCCTGCCGAGCCTTTCACTCGAACTCCGCAGAAGCCCCCTTGACTGAGTCTCCTACTAGGCTTGGGAAGCTTGGTCTTCCTGCCGAGGTAAGGTCGAACGTCCTGCCGAGCCTTACACTCGAACGCCGACCGAGCCCCCTTGCCTGACTCTCCTTCTAGGCTTGGGAAGCTTGGTCTCCCTGCCGAGGTAAGGTCGAAAGTCCTGCCGAGCCTTACACTCGAACTCCGGCCAAGCCCCCTTGACTGACTCTCCTACTAGGCTTGGGAAAACTGGTCTCCCTGCCGAGGTAAGGTCGAACGTCCTGCCGAGCCTTACACTCGAACACCGGCCTAGCTCCCTTGCCTGACTGTCCGACTTGGCTTGGGAAGCTTGGTCTCCCGGCCGAGGTAAGGTCGAACGTCCTGCCGAGCCTTACACTCGAACTCCGGCCAAGCCCCCTTGCCTGACTCTCCTGCTAGGCTTGGGAAGCTTGGTCTCCCTGCTGAGGTAAGGGCAAACCTCCTGCCGAGCCTGACACTCGAACTCTGGCCAAGTCCCCTTGCCTGACTCTCCTACTAGGCTTGGGAAGCTTGGTCTCCCTGCCGAGGTAAGGTCGAACGTCCTGCCGAGCCTTACACTCGAACTCCGGCCTAGCTCCCTTGCCTGACTCTCCTACTAGCCTTGGGAAGCTTGGTCTCCCTGCCAAGGTAAGGTCGAATGTCCCGCCGAGCCTTACACTCGAACACCGGCCTAGCTCCCTTGCCTGACTTCCCTACTTGGCTTGGGAAGCTTGGTCTCCCTGCCGAGGTAAGGTGGAACGTCCTGCCGAGCCTTACACTCGAACTCTGGCCAAGCCCCCTTGCCTGACTATCCTACTAGGCTTGGGAAGCTTGGTCTCCCTGCCGAGGTAAGGTCGAACGTCCTTCCGAGCCTTACACTTGATCTCCGGACAAACTCCCTTGCCTGACTCTCCTACTAGGCTTGGAAAGCTTGGTCTTCCTGCCGAGGTAAGGTCGAACGTCCTGCTGAGCTTTACACTCGAACTCCGGCCAAGCCCCCATTCTTGACTCTCGTGCTAGGCTTGGGAAGCTTGGTCTCCCTGCCGAGGTAAGTTCGAACGTCCTGCCGAGCCGTACACTCGAACTCCGTCCAAGCCCCCTTGCCTGACTCTCCTACTCGGCTTGGGAAGCTTGGTCTCCCTGCCGAGGTAAGGTCGAACGTCCTGCCGAGCCTTACACTCGAACGCTGGCCAAGCCGCCTTGCCTGACCCTATTAGAGTTGGGAAGCTTGGTCTCCCTGCTGAGGTAAGGTCGACCGTCCTGCCGAGCCTTACACTCGAGCTCCGGCCAAGCCCCCTTGCCTGACTCTCCTACTAGGCTTGGGAAGCTTGGTCTCCCTGCCGAGGTAAGGTCGAACGTCCTGCCGAGCCTTACACTCGAAAGCCGACCGAGCCCCCTTGCCTGACTCTCCTACTAGGCTTGGGAAGCTTGGTCTCCCTGCCGAGGTAAGGTCGAACGTCCTCCGAGCCTTACACTCGAACTCCGGCCTAGCTCCCTTGCCTGACTGTCCTACTAGGTTTGGGAAGCTTGGTCTCCCTGACGAGGTAAGGTCGAACGTCCTGCCGAGCTTTACACTCGAACTCCGGCCAAGCCCCCTTGCCTGACTCCCCTACTAGGCCTGGGAAGCTTGGTCTCCCTGCCGAGGTAAGGTCGAACGTCCTGCCGAGCCTTACACTCGAAAGCCGACCGAGCCCCCTTGCCTGACTCTCCTACTAGGCTTGGGAAGCTTGGTCTCCCTGCCGAGGTAAGGTCGAACGTCCTCCGAGCCTTACACTCGAACTCCGGCCAAGCCCCCTTGCCTGACTCTCCTTCTAGGCTTGGGAAGCTTGGTCTCCCTGCCGAGGTAAGGTCGAACGTCCTGCCGAGCCTTACACTCGAACTCCGGCCAAACTCCCTTGCCTGACTGTCCTACTTGGCTTGGGAAGCTTGGTCTCCCTGCCGAGGTAAGGTCGAACGTCCTGCCGAGCCTTACACTCGAACTAAGGCCAAGCCCCCTTGACTGACTCTCCTACTAGGCTTGGGAAGCTTGGTCTCCCTGCCGAGGTTAGGTCGAACATCCTGCCGAGCCATACACTCGAACTCCGGCCTAGCTCCCTTGCCTGACTGTCCTACTTGGCTTGGGAAGCTTGGTCTCCCTGCCGAGGTAAGGTCGAACGTCCTGCCGAGCCTTACACTCGAACTCCGGCCAAGCCCCCTTGACTGACTCTCCTACTAGGCTTGGGAAAACTGGTCTCCCTGCCGAGGTAAGGTCGAACGTCCTGCCGAGCCTTACACTCGAACACCGGCCTAGCTCCCTTGCCTGACTGTCCGACTTGGCTTGGGAAGCTTGGTCTCCCTGCCGAGGTAAGGTCGAACGTCCTGCCGAGCCTTACACTCGAACTCCGGCCAAGCCCCCTTGCCTGACTCTCCTGCTAGGCTTGGGAAGCTTGGTCTCCCTGCTGAGGTAAGGGCAAACCTCCTGCCGAGCCTGACACTCGAACTCTGGCCAAGTCCCCTTGCCTGACTCTCCTACTAGGCTTGGGAAGCTTGGTCTCCCTGCCGAGGTAAGGTCGAACGTCCTGCCGAGCCTTACACTCGAACTCCGGCCTAGCCCCCTTGCCTGACTGTCCTACTAGGTTTGGGAAGATTGGACTCCCTGCCGAGGTAAGGTCGAACGACCTGCCGAGCCTTACACTCGAACTCCGGCCAAGCCCCCTTGCCTGACTCTCCTTCTAGGCTTGGGAAGCTTGGTCTCCCTGCCGAGGTAAGGTCGAACGTCCTGCCGAGCCTTACACTCAAACTCCGGCCAAGCCCCCTTGACTGACTCTCCTACTAGGCTTGGGAAAACTGGTCTCCCTGCCGAGGTAAGGTCGAACGTCCTGCCGAGCCTTACACTCGAACTCCGGCCTAGCTCCCTTGCCTGACTCTCCTACTAGGCTTGGGAAGCTTGGTCTCCCTGCCGAGGTAACGTCGAACGTCCTGCTGAGCCTTACACTCGAACTCCGGCCAAGCCTCCTTGCCTGATCCTATTAGAGTTGGGAAGCGTGGTCTCCCTGCCGAGGTAAGGTCGAACGTCCTGCCGAGCCTTACACTCGAACTCTGGCCAAGCCCCCTTGCCTGACTCTCCTACTAGCCATGGGAAGCTTGGTCTCCCTGCGAAGGTAAGGTCGAATGTCCTGCCGAGCCTTACACTCGAACTCTGGTCAAGCCCCCTTGCCTGACTATCCTACTAGGCTTGGGAAGCTTGGTCTCCCTGCCGAGGTAAGGTCGACCGTCCTGCCGAGCCTTTCACTCGAACTCCGCCGAAGCCCCCTTGACTGAGTCTCCTACTAGGCTTGGGAAGCTTGGTCTCCCTGCCGAGGTAAGGTCGAACGTCCTGCCGAGCCTTACACTCGAACTCCGGCCAAGCTCCCTTGCCTGACTCTCCTACTAGGCTTGGGAAGCTTGGTCTCCCTGCCGAGGTAAGGTCAAACGCCCTCCGAGCCTTACACTCGAACTCTGGCCTAGCTCCCTTGCCTGACTCTCCTACTAGGCTTGGGAAGCTTGGTCTCCCTGCCGAGGTAAGGTCGAACGTCCTGCCGAGCTTTACACTCGAACTCCGGCCAAGCCCCCTTGCCTGACTCTCCTACTAGGCTTGGAAAGCTTGGTCTCCCTGCCGAGGTAAGGTCGAACGTCCTGCTGAGCTTTACACTCGAACTCCGGCCAAGCCCCCATTCTTGACTCTCGTGCTAGGCTTGGGAAGCTTGGTCTCCCTGCCGAGGTAAGTTCGAACGCCCTGCCGAGCCTTACACTCGAACTCCGGTCAAGCCCCCTTGCCTGACCCTATTAGACTTGGGAAGCGTGGTCTCCCTGCTGAGGTAAGGTCGAACGTCCTGCCGAGCCGTACACTCGAACTCCGGCCAAGCCCCCTTGCCTGACTCTCCAACTATGCTTGGGAGTCTTGGTCTCCCTGTCGAGGAATGGTCGAACGTCCTGCCGAGCCTTACACTCGAACTCTGGCCAAGCCCCCTTGCCTGACTCTCCTACTAGCCTTGGGAAGCTTGGTCTCCCTGCCAAGGTAAGGTCGAATGTCCCGCCGAGCCTTACACTCGAACACCGGCCTAGCTCCCTTGCCTGACTTCCCTACTTGGCTTGGGAAGCTTGGTCTCCCTGCCGAGGTAAGGTGGAACGTCCTGCCGAGCCTTACACTCGAACTCTGGCCAAGCCCCCTTGCCTGACTATCCTACTAGGCTTGGGAAGCTTGGTCTCCCTGCCGAGGTAAGGTCGACCGTCCTGCCGAGCCTTTCACTCGAACTCCGCAGAAGCCCCCTTGACTGAGTCTCCTACTAGGCTTGGGAAGCTTGGTCTCCCTGCTGAGGTAAGGTCGAACGTCCTGCCGAGCCTTACACTCGAACTCCGGCCAAGCCCCCTTGCCTGACTCTCCTACTAGGCTTGGGAAGCTTGGTCTTCCTGCCGAGGTAAGGTCGAACGTCCTGCCGAGCCTTACACTCGAACGCCGACCGAGCCCCCTTGCCTGACTCTCCTTCTAGGCTTGGGAAGCTTGGTCTCCCTGCCGAGGTAAGGTCGAAAGTCCTGCCGAGCCTTACACTCGAACTCCGGCCAAGCCCCCTTGACTGACTCTCCTACTAGGCTTGGGAAAACTGGTCTCCCTGCCGAGGTAAGGTCGAACGTCCTGCCGAGCCTTACACTCGAACACCGGCCTAGCTCCCTTGCCTGACTGTCCGACTTGGCTTGGGAAGCTTGGTCTCCCGGCCGAGGTAAGGTCGAACGTCCTGCCGAGCCTTACACTCGAACTCCGGCCAAGCCCCCTTGCCTGACTCTCCTGCTAGGCTTGGGAAGCTTGGTCTCCCTGCTGAGGTAAGGGCAAACCTCCTGCCGAGCCTGACACTCGAACTCTGGCCAAGTCCCCTTGCCTGACTCTCCTACTAGGCTTGGGAAGCTTGGTCTCCCTGCCGAGGTAAGGTCGAACGTCCTGCCGAGCCTTACACTCGAACTCCGGCCTAGCTCCCTTGCCTGACTCTCCTACTAGCCTTGGGAAGCTTGGTCTCCCTGCCAAGGTAAGGTCGAATGTCCCGCCGAGCCTTACACTCGAACACCGGCCTAGCTCCCTTGCCTGACTTCCCTACTTGACTTGGGAAGCTTGGTCTCCCTGCCGAGGTAAGGTGGAACGTCCTGCCGAGCCTTACACTCGAACTCTGGCCAAGCCCCCTTGCCTGACTATCCTACTAGGCTTGGGAAGCTTGGTCTCCCTGCCGAGGTAAGGTCGAACGTCCTTCCGAGCCTTACACTTGATCTCCGGACAAACTCCCTTGCCTGACTCTCCTACTAGGCTTGGAAAGCTTGGTCTTCCTGCCGAGGTAAGGTCGAACGTCCTGCTGAGCTTTACACTCGAACTCCGGCCAAGCCCCCATTCTTGACTCTCGTGCTAGGCTTGGGAAGCTTGGTCTCCCTGCCGAGGTAAGTTCGAACGTCCTGCCGAGCCGTACACTCGAACTCCGTCCAAGCCCCCTTGCCTGACTCTCCTACTCGGCTTGGGAAGCTTGGTCTCCCTGCCGAGGTAAGGTCGAACGTCCTGCCGAGCCTTACACTCGAACGCTGGCCAAGCCGCCTTGCCTGACCCTATTAGAGTTGGGAAGCTTGGTCTCCCTGCTGAGGTAAGGTCGACCGTCCTGCCGAGCCTTACACTCGAGCTCCGGCCAAGCCCCCTTGCCTGACTCTCCTACTAGGCTTGGGAAGCTTGGTCTCCCTGCCGAGGTAAGGTCGAACGTCCTGCCGAGCCTTACACTCGAAAGCCGACCGAGCCCCCTTGCCTGACTCTCCTACTAGGCTTGGGAAGCTTGGTCTCCCTGCTGAGGTAAGGGCAAACCTCCTGCCGAGCCTGACACTCGAACTCTGGCCAAGTCCCCTTGCCTGACTCTCCTACTAGGATTGGGAAGCTTGGTCTCCCTGCCGAGGTAAGGTCGAACGTCCTGCCGAGCCTTACACTCGAACTCCGGGCTAGCTCCCTTGCCTGACTCTCCTACTAGGTTTGGGAAGATTGGTCTCCCTGCCGAGGTAAGGTCGAACGACCTGCCGAGCCGTACACTCGAACTCCGGCCAAGCCCCCTTGCCTGACTCTCCTTCTAGGCTTGGGAAGCTTGGTCTCCCTGCCGAGGTAAGGTCGAACGTCCTGCCGAGCCTTACACTAGAACTCCTGCCAAGCCCCCTTGCCTGACTCTCCTACTAGGCTTGGGAAAACTGGTCTCCCTGCCGAGGTAAGGTCGAACGTCCTGCCGAGCCATACACTCGAACTCCGGCCTAGCTCCCTTGCCTGACTGTCCGACTTGGCTTGGGAAGCTTGGTCTCCCTGCCGAGGTAAGGTCGAACGTCCTGCCGAGCCTTACACTCGAACTCCGGCCAAGCCCCCTTGCCTGACTCTCCGACTTGGCTTGGGAAGCTTGGTCTCCCTGCCGAGGTAAGGTCGAACGTCCTGCCGAGCCTTACACTCGAACTCCGGCCAAGCCCCCTTGCCTGACTCTCCTGCTAGGCTTGGGAAGCTTGGTCTCCCTGCTGAGGTAAGGGCAAACCTCCTGCCGAGCCTGACACTCGAACTCTGGCCAAGTCCCCTTGCCTGACTCTCCTACTAGGCTTGGGAAGCTTGGTCTCCCTGCCGAGGTAAGGTCGAACGTCCTGCCGAGCCTTACACTCGAACTCCGGCCAAGCTCCCTTGCCTGACTCTCCTACTAGGCTTGGGAAGCTTGGTCTCCCTGCCGAGGTAAGGTCAAACGCCCTCCGAGCCTTACACTCGAACTCTGGCCTAGCTCCCTTGCCTGACTCTCCTACTAGGCTTGGGAAGCTTGGTCTCCCTGCCGAGGTAAGGTCGAACGTCCTGCCGAGCTTTACACTCGAACTCCGGCCAAGCCCCCTTGCCTGACTCTCCTACTAGGCTTGGAAAGCTTGGTCTCCCTGCCGAGGTAAGGTCGAACGTCCTGCTGAGCTTTACACTCGAACTCCGGCCAAGCCCCCATTCTTGACTCTCGTGCTAGGCTTGGGAAGCTTGGTCTCCCTGCCGAGGTAAGTTCGAACGCCCTGCCGAGCCTTACACTCGAACTCCGGTCAAGCCCCCTTGCCTGACCCTATTAGACTTGGGAAGCGTGGTCTCCCTGCTGAGGTAAGGTCGAACGTCCTGCCGAGCCGTACACTCGAACTCCGGCCAAGCCCCCTTGCCTGACTCTCCAACTATGCTTGGGAGTCTTGGTCTCCCTGTCGAGGAATGGTCGAACGTCCTGCCGAGCCTTACACTCGAACTCTGGCCAAGCCCCCTTGCCTGACTCTCCTACTAGCCTTGGGAAGCTTGGTCTCCCTGCCAAGGTAAGGTCGAATGTCCCGCCGAGCCTTACACTCGAACACCGGCCTAGCTCCCTTGCCTGACTTCCCTACTTGGCTTGGGAAGCTTGGTCTCCCTGCCGAGGTAAGGTGGAACGTCCTGCCGAGCCTTACACTCGAACTCTGGCCAAGCCCCCTTGCCTGACTATCCTACTAGGCTTGGGAAGCTTGGTCTCCCTGCCGAGGTAAGGTCGACCGTCCTGCCGAGCCTTTCACTCGAACTCCGCAGAAGCCCCCTTGACTGAGTCTCCTACTAGGCTTGGGAAGCTTGGTCTCCCTGCTGAGGTAAGGTCGAACGTCCTGCCGAGCCTTACACTCGAACTCCGGCCAAGCCCCCTTGCCTGACTCTCCTACTAGGCTTGGGAAGCTTGGTCTTCCTGCCGAGGTAAGGTCGAACGTCCTGCCGAGCCTTACACTCGAACGCCGACCGAGCCCCCTTGCCTGACTCTCCTTCTAGGCTTGGGAAGCTTGGTCTCCCTGCCGAGGTAAGGTCGAAAGTCCTGCCGAGCCTTACACTCGAACTCCGGCCAAGCCCCCTTGACTGACTCTCCTACTAGGCTTGGGAAAACTGGTCTCCCTGCCGAGGTAAGGTCGAACGTCCTGCCGAGCCTTACACTCGAACACCGGCCTAGCTCCCTTGCCTGACTGTCCGACTTGGCTTGGGAAGCTTGGTCTCCCGGCCGAGGTAAGGTCGAACGTCCTGCCGAGCCTTACACTCGAACTCCGGCCAAGCCCCCTTGCCTGACTCTCCTGCTAGGCTTGGGAAGCTTGGTCTCCCTGCTGAGGTAAGGGCAAACCTCCTGCCGAGCCTGACACTCGAACTCTGGCCAAGTCCCCTTGCCTGACTCTCCTACTAGGCTTGGGAAGCTTGGTCTCCCTGCCGAGGTAAGGTCGAACGTCCTGCCGAGCCTTACACTCGAACTCCGGCCTAGCTCCCTTGCCTGACTCTCCTACTAGCCTTGGGAAGCTTGGTCTCCCTGCCAAGGTAAGGTCGAATGTCCCGCCGAGCCTTACACTCGAACACCGGCCTAGCTCCCTTGCCTGACTTCCCTACTTGACTTGGGAAGCTTGGTCTCCCTGCCGAGGTAAGGTGGAACGTCCTGCCGAGCCTTACACTCGAACTCTGGCCAAGCCCCCTTGCCTGACTATCCTACTAGGCTTGGGAAGCTTGGTCTCCCTGCTGAGGTAAGGTCGAACGTCCTTCCGAGCCTTACACTTGATCTCCGGACAAACTCCCTTGCCTGACTCTCCTACTAGGCTTGGAAAGCTTGGTCTTCCTGCCGAGGTAAGGTCGAACGTCCTGCTGAGCTTTACACTCGAACTCCGGCCAAGCCCCCATTCTTGACTCTCGTGCTAGGCTTGGGAAGCTTGGTCTCCCTGCCGAGGTAAGTTCGAACGTCCTGCCGAGCCGTACACTCGAACTCCGTCCAAGCCCCCTTGCCTGACTCTCCTACTCGGCTTGGGAAGCTTGGTCTCCCTGCCGAGGTAAGGTCGAACGTCCTGCCGAGCCTTACACTCGAACGCTGGCCAAGCCGCCTTGCCTGACCCTATTAGAGTTGGGAAGCTTGGTCTCCCTGCTGAGGTAAGGTCGACCGTCCTGCCGAGCCTTACACTCGAGCTCCGGCCAAGCCCCCTTGCCTGACTCTCCTACTAGGCTTGGGAAGCTTGGTCTCCCTGCCGAGGTAAGGTCGAACGTCCTGCCGAGCCTTACACTCGAAAGCCGACCGAGCCCCCTTGCCTGACTCTCCTACTAGGCTTGGGAAGCTTGGTCTCCCTGCTGAGGTAAGGGCAAACCTCCTGCCGAGCCTGACACTCGAACTCTGGCCAAGTCCCCTTGCCTGACTCTCCTACTAGGATTGGGAAGCTTGGTCTCCCTGCCGAGGTAAGGTCGAACGTCCTGCCGAGCCTTACACTCGAACTCCGGGCTAGCTCCCTTGCCTGACTCTCCTACTAGGTTTGGGAAGATTGGTCTCCCTGCCGAGGTAAGGTCGAACGACCTGCCGAGCCGTACACTCGAACTCCGGCCAAGCCCCCTTGCCTGACTCTCCTTCTAGGCTTGGGAAGCTTGGTCTCCCTGCCGAGGTAAGGTCGAACGTCCTGCCGAGCCTTACACTAGAACTCCTGCCAAGCCCCCTTGCCTGACTCTCCTACTAGGCTTGGGAAAATTGGTCTCCCTGCCGAGGTAAGGTCGAACGTCCTGCCGAGCCTTACACTCGAACTCCAGCCAAGCCCCCTTGCCTGACTCTCCTACTCGGCTTGGGAAGCTTGGTCTCCCTGCCGAGGTAAGGTCGAACGTCCTGCCGAGCCTTACACTCGAACTCCGGCCAAACTCCCTTGCCTGACTCTCCTACTAGGCTTGGGAAGCTTGGTCTCCCTGCCGAGGTAAGTTCGAACGTCCTGCCGAGCCATACACTCGAACTCCGGCCTAGCTCCCTTGCCTGACTCTCCTACTAGGCTTGGGAAGCTTGGTCTCCCTGCCGAGGTAACGTCGAACGTCCTGCCGAGCCTTACACTCGAACTCCCGCCAAGCCCCCTTGCCTGACTCTCCCACTAGGCTTGGGAAGCTTGGTCTCCCTGCCGAGGTAAGGTCGAACGTCCTGCCGAGCCTTAAACTTGAACTCCGGCCAAGCCCCCTTGCCTGATCCTATTAGAGTTGGGAAGCGTGGTCTCCCTGCCGAGGTAAGGTCGAACGTCCTGCCGAGCCTTACACTCGAACTCTGGCCAAGCCCCCTTGCCTGACTCTCCTACTAGCCTTGGGAAGCTTGGTCTCCCTGCCAAGGTAAGGTCGAATGTCCCGCCGAGCCTTACACTCGAACACCGGCCTAGCTCCCTTGCCTGACTGTCCTACTTGGCTTGGGAAGCTTGGTCTCCCTGCCGAGGTAAGGTGGAACGTCCTGCCGAGCCTTACACTCGAACTCTGGCCAAGCCCCCTTGCCTGACTATCCTACTAGGCTTGGGAAGCTTGGTCTCCCTGCCGAGGTAAGGTCGACCGTCCTGCCGAGCCTTTCACTCGAACTCCGCCGAAGCCCCCTTGACTGAGTCTCCTACTAGGCTTGGGAAGCTTGGTCTCCCTGCTGAGGTAAGGTCGAACGTCCTGCCGAGCCTTACACTCGAACTCCGGCCAAGCTCCCTTGCCTGACTCTCCTACTAGGCTTGGGAAGCTTGGTCTCCCTGCCGAGGTAAGGTCGAACGTCCTCCGAGCCTTACACTCGAACTCCGGCCTAGCTCCCTTGCCTGACTCTCCTACTAGGCTTGGGAAGCTTGGTCTCCCTGCCGAGGTAAGGTCGAACGTCCTGCCGAGCTTTACACTCGAACTCCGGCCAAGCCCCCTTGCCTGACTCTCCTACTAGGCCTGGGAAGCTTGGTCTCCCTGTCGAGGTAAGGTCGCACGTCCTGCCGAGCCTTACGCTCGAATTCCGGCCAAGCCCCCTTGCCTGACCCTACTAGGCTTGGGAAGCTTGGTCTCCCTGCCGAGGTAAGGTCGAACGTCCTTCCGAGCCTTACACTTGATCTCCGGACAAACTCCCTTGCCTGACTCTCCTACTAGGCTTGGAAAGCTTGGTCTCCCTGCCGAGGTAAGGTCGAACGTCCTGCTGAGCTTTACACTCGAACTCCGGCCAAGCTCCCATTCTTGACTCTCGTGCTAGGCTTGGGAAGCTTGGTCTCCCTGCCGAGGTAAGTTCGAACGCCCTGCCGAGCCTTACACTCGAACTCCGGTCAAGCCCCCTTGCCTGACCCTATTAGACTTGGGAAGCGTGGTCTCCCTGCTGAGGTAAGGTCGAACGTCCTGCCGAGCCGTACACTCGAACTCCGGCCAAGCCCCCTTGCCTGACTCTCCAACTAGGCTTGGGAGTCTTGGTCTCCCTGTCGAGGAATGGTCGAACGTCCTGCCGAGCATTACACTCGAACTCCGGCCTAGCTCCCTTGCCTGACTCTCCTACTCGGCTTGGGAAGCTTGGTCTCCCTGCCGAGGTAAGGTCGAACGTCCTGCCGAGCCTTACACTCGAACGCCGGCCAAGCTGCCTTGCCTGACCCTATTAGAGTTGGGAAGCTTGGTCTCCCTGCCGAGGTAAGGTCGAACGTCCTACCGAGCCTTACACTCGAACTCCGGCCTAGCTCCCTTGCCTGACTCTCCTACTTGGCTTGGGAAGCTTGGTCTCCCTGCCGAGGTAAGGTCGAACGACCTGCCGAGCCGTACACTCGAACTCCGGCCAAGCCCCCTTGCCTGACTCTCCTTCTAGGCTTGGGAAGCTTGGTCTCCCTGCCGAGGTAAGGTCGAACGTCCTGCCGAGCCTTACACTAGAACTCCTGCCAAGCCCCCTTGCCGGACTCTCCTACTAGGCTTGGGAAAATTGGTCTCCCTGCCGAGGTAAGGTCGAACGTCCTGCCGAGCCTTACACTCGAACTCCAGCCAAGCCCCCTTGCCTGACTCTCCTACTCGGCTTGGGAAGCTTGGTCTCCCTGCCGAGGTAAGGTCGAACGTCCTGCCGAGCCTTACACTCGAACTCCGGCCAAACTCCCTTGCCTGACTCTCCTACTAGGCTTGGGAAGCTTGGTCTCCCTGCCGAGGTAAGTTCGAACGTCCTGCCGAGCCATACACTCGAACTCCGGCCTAGCTCCCTTGCCTGACTCTCCTACTAGGCTTGGGAAGCTTGGTCTCCCTGCCGAGGTAACGTCGAACGTCCTGCCGAGCCTTACACTCGAACTCCCGCCAAGCCCCCTTGCCTGACTCTCCCACTAGGCTTGGGAAGCTTGGTCTCCCTGCCGAGGTAAGGTCGAACGTCCTGCCGAGCCTTAAACTCGAACTCCGGCCAAGCCCCCTTGCCTGATCCTATTAGAGTTGGGAAGCGTGGTCTCCCTGCCGAGGTAAGGTCGAACGTCCTGCCGAGCCTTACACTCGAACTCTGGCCAAGCCCCCTTGCCTGACTCTCCTACTAGCCTTGGGAAGCTTGGTCTCCCTGCCAAGGTAAGGTCGAATGTCCCGCCGAGCCTTACACTCGAACACCGGCCTAGCTCCCTTGCCTGACTGTCCTACTTGGCTTGGGAAGCTTGGTCTCCCTGCCGAGGTAAGGTGGAACGTCCTGCCGAGCCTTACACTCGAACTCTGGCCAAGCCCCCTTGCCTGACTATCCTACTAGGCTTGGGAAGCTTGGTCTCCCTGCCGAGGTAAGGTCGACCGTCCTGCCGAGCCTTTCACTCGAACTCCGCCGAAGCCCCCTTGACTGAGTCTCCTACTAGGCTTGGGAAGCTTGGTCTCCCTGCTGAGGTAAGGTCGAACGTCCTGCCGAGCCTTACACTCGAACTCCGGCCAAGCTCCCTTGCCTGACTCTCCTACTAGGCTTGGGAAGCTTGGTCTCCCTGCCGAGGTAAGGTCGAACGTCCTCCGAGCCTTACACTCGAACTCCGGCCTAGCTCCCTTGCCTGACTCTCCTACTAGGCTTGGGAAGCTTGGTCTCCCTGCCGAGGTAAGGTCGAACGTCCTGCCGAGCTTTACACTCGAACTCCGGCCAAGCCCCCTTGCCTGACTCTCCTACTAGGCTTGGGAAGCTTGGTCTCCCTGCCGAGGTAAGGTCGAACGCCCTGCCGAGCCTTACACTCGAACTCCGGCCAAGCCCCCTTGCCGGACCCTACGAGGCTCGGGAAGCTTGGTCTCCCTGCTGAGGTAAGGTCGACCGTCCTTCCGAGCCTTTCACTCGAACTCCAGCCAAGCCCCCTTGCCTGACCCTATTAGAGTTGGGAAGCGTGGTCTCCCTGCCGAGGTAAGGTCGAACATCCTGCCGAGCCATACACTCGAACTCCGGCCAAGCCCCCTTGCCTGACTCTCCTACTAGGCTTGGGAATCTTGGTCTCCCTGCCGAGGTAAGGTCGAACGTCCGGCCGAGCCTTACACTCGAACGCCAGCCAAGCCCCCTTGCCTGACCCTATTAGAGTTGGGAAGCTTGGTCTCCCTGCCGAGGTAAGGTCGAACGTCCTGCCGAGCCTTACACTCGAACTCCGGCCTAGCTCCCTTGCCTGACTGTCCTACTTGGCTTGGGATGCTTGGTCTCCCTGCCGAGGTAAGGTCGAACGTCCTGCCGAGCCTTACACTCGAGCTCCGGCCAAACTCCCTTGCCTGACTCTCCTACTGGGCTTGGGATGCTTGGTCTCCCTGCCGAGGTAAGGTCGAACGCCCTGCCGAGCCTTACACTCGAACTCCGGCCAAGCCCCCTTGCCTGACTCTCCTACTAGGCTTGGGAAGCTTGGTCTCCCTGCCGAGGTAAGGTCGAACGCCCTGCCGAGCCTTACACTCGAACTCCGGCCAAGCCCCCTTGCCTGACCCTACGAGGCTCGGGAAGCTTGGTCTCCCTGCTGAGGTAAGGTCGAACGTCCTGCCGAGCTTTACACTCGAACTCCAGCCAAGCCCCCTTGCCTGACTCTCCTACTAGGCTTGCGAAGCTTGGTCTCCCTGCCGAGGTAAGGTCGAACGTCCTGCCGAGCCTTACACTCGAACTCCTGCCAAGCCCCCTTGCCTGACTCTCCTACTAGGCTTGGGAAAATTGGTCTCCCTGCCGAGGTAAGGTCGAACGTCCTGCCGAGCCTTACACTCGAACTCCAGCCAAGCCCCCTTGCCTGACTCTCCTACTCGGCTTGGGAAGCTTGGTCTCCCTGCTGAGGTAAGGTCGAACGTCCTGCCGAGCCTTACACTCGAACTCCGGCCAAACTCCCTTGCCTGACTCTCCTACTAGGCTTGGGAAGCTTGGTCTCCCTGCCGAGGTAAGGTCGAACGTCCTGCCGAGCCTTACACTCGAACTCCGGCCTAGCTCCCTTGCCTGACTGTCCTACTTGGCTTGGGAAGCTTGGTCTCCCTGCCGAGGTAAGGTCGAACGTCCTGCCAAGCCTTACACTCGAACTCCGGCCAAGCCCCCTTGACTGACTCTCCTACTAGACTTGGGAAAACTGGTCTCCCTGCCGAGGTGAGGTCGAACGTCCTGCCGAGCCTGACACTCGAACTCTGGCCAAGTCCCCTTGCCTGAATCTCCTACTAGGCTTGGGAAGCTTGGTCTCCCTGCCGAGGTAAGGTCGAACGTCCTGCCGAGCCTTACACTCGAACTCCGGCCTAGCTCCCTTGCCTGACTCTCCTACTAGGCTTGGGAAGATTGGTCTCCCTGCCGAGGTAAGGTCGAACGACCTGCCGAGCCTTACACTCGAACTCCGGCCAAGCCCCCTTGCCTGACTCTCCTTCTAGGCTTGGGAAGCTTGGTCTCCCTGCCGAGGTAAGGTCGAACGTCCTGCCGAGCCTTACACTCGAACTCCAGCCAAGCCCCCTTGCCTGACTCTCCTACTAGGCTTGGGAAGCTTGGTCTCCCTGCCGAGGTAAGGTCGAACGTCCTGCCGAGCCTTAAACTCGAACTCCGGCCAAGCCCCCTTGCCTGATCCTATTAGAGTTGGGAAGCGTGGTCTCCCTGCCGAGGTAAGGTCGAACGTCCTGCCGAGCCTTACACTCTAACACCGGCCTAGCTCCCTTGCCTGACTGTCCTACTTGGCTTGGGAAGCTTGGTCTCCCTGCCGAGGTAAGGTCGAACGTCCTGCCGAGCCTTACACTCGAACTCTGGCCAAGCCCCCTTGCCTGACTCTCCTACTAGCCTTGGGAAGCTTGGTCTCCCTGCCAAGGTAAGGTCGAATGTCCCGCCGAGCCTTACACTCGAACACCGGCCTTGCTCCCTTGCCTGACTGTCCTACTTGGCTTGGGAAGCTTGGTCTCCCTGCCGAGGTAACGTCGAACGTCCTGCCGAGCCTTACACTCGAACTCTGGCCAAGCCCCCTTGCCTGACTATCCTACTAGGCTTGGGAAGCTTGGTCTCCCTGCCGAGGTAAGGTCGACCGTCCTGCCGAGCCTTTCACTCGAACTCCGCCGAAGCCCCCTTGACTGAGTCTCCTACTAGGCTTGGGAAGCTTGGTCTCCCTGCTGAGGTAAGGTCGAACGTCCTGCCGAGCCTTACACTCGAACTCCGGCCAAGCTCCCTTGCCTGACTCTCCTACTAGGCTTGGGAAGCTTGGTCTCCCTGCCGAGGTAAGGTCGAACGTCCTCCGAGCCTTACACTCGAACTCCGGCCAAGCCCCCATTCTTGACTCTCGTGCTAGGCTTGGGAAGCTTGGTCTCCCTGCCGAGGTAAGTTCGAACGCCCTGCCGAGCCTTACACTCGAACTCCGGTCAAGCCCCCTTGCCTGACCCTATTAGACTTGGGAAGCGTGGTCTCCCTGCTGCGGTAAGGTCGAACGTCCTGCCTAGCCGTACACTCGAACTCCGGCCAAGCCCCCTTGCCTGACTCTCCAACTAGGCTTGGGAGTCTTGGTCTCCCTGTCGAGGAATGGTCGAACGTCCTGCCGAGCCTTACACTCGAACTCCGGCCTAGCTCCCTTGCCTGACTCTCCTACTCGGCTTGGGAAGCTTGGTCTCCCTGCCGAGGTAAGGTCGAACGTCCTGCCGAGCCTTACACTCGAACGCCGGCCAAGCCCCCTTGCCTGACCCTATTAGAGTTGGGAAGCTTGGTCTCCCTGCCGAGGTAAGGTCGACCGTCCTGCCGAGCCCTACACTCGAACTCCGGCCAAGCCCCCTTGCCTGACTCTCCTACTAGGCTTGGGAAGCTTGGTCTCCCTGCCGAGGTAAGGTCGAACGTCCTGCCGAGCCTTACACTCGAACTCCGGCCTAGCTCCCTTGCCTGACTCTCCTACTTGGCTTGGGAAGCTTGGTCTCCCTGCCGAGGTAAGGTCGAACGTCCTGCCGAGCCTTACACTCGAACTCCAGCCTAGCTCCCTTGCCTGAATCTCCTACTAGGCTTGGGAAGCTTGGTCTCCCTGCCGAGGTAAGGTCGAATGCCCTGCCGAGCCTTACACTCGAACTCCGGCCAAGCCCCCTTGCCTGACTCTCCTACTAGGCTTGGGAAGCTTGGTCTCCCTGCCGAGGTAAGGTCGAACGCCCTGCCGAGCCTTACACTCGAACTCCGGCCAAGCCCCCTTGCCTGACCCTACGAGGCTCGGGAAGCTTGGTCTCTCTGCTGAGGTAAGGTCGAACGTCCTGCCGAGCTTTACACTCGAACTCCGGCCAAACTCCCTTGCCTGACTCTACTACTAGGCTTGCGAAGCTTGGTCTCCCTGCCGAGGTAAGGTCGAACGTCCTGAAGAGCCTTACACTCGAACTCCTGCCAAGGCCCCTTGCCTGACTCTCCTACTAGGCTTGGAAAGCTTGGTCTCCCTGCCGAGGTAAGGTCGAACGTCCTGCTGTGCTTTACACTCGAACTCCGGCCAAGCCCCCTTGCCTGACTCTCCTGCTAGGCTTGGGAAGCTTGGTCTCCCTGCTGAGGTAAGGGCAAATGTCCTGCCGAGCCTGACACTCGAACTCTGGCCAAGTCCCCTTGCTTGACTCTCCTACTAGGCTTGGGAAGATTGGTCTCCCTGCCGAGGTAAGGTCGAACGACCTGCCGAGCCTTACACTCGAACTCCGGCCAAGCCCCCTTGCCTGACTCTCCTTCTAGGCTTGGGAAGCTTGGTCTCCCTGCCGAGGTAAGGTCGAACGTCCTGCCGAGCCTTTCACTCGAACTCCGGCCAAGCCCCGTTGCCTGACCCTATTAGAGTTGGGAAGCGTGGTCTCCCTGCCGAGGTAAGGTCGAACGTCCTGCCGAGCCTTACACTCGAACACCGGCCTAGCTCCCTTGCCTGACTGTCCTACTTGGCTTGGGAAGCTTGGTCTCCCTGCCGAGGTAAGGTCGATCGTCCTGCCGAGCCTTACACTCGAACTCTGGCCAAGCCCCCTTGCCTGACTCTCCTATTAGCCTTGGGAAGCTTGGTCTCCCTGCCAAGGTAAGGTCGAATGTCCCGCCGAGCCTTACACTCGAACACCGGCCTAGCTCCCTTGCCTGACTGTCCTACTTGGCTTGGGAAGCTTGGTCTCCCTGCCGAGGTAAGGTCGAACGTCCTGCCGAGCCTTACACTCGAACTCTGGCCAAGCCCCCTTGCCTGACTATCCTACTAGGCTTGGGAAGCTTGGTCTCCCTGCTGAGGTAAGGTCGAACGTCCTGCCGAGCCTTACACTCGAACTCCGGCCTAGCTCCCTTGCCTGACTCTCCTACTTGGCTTGGGAAGCTTGGTCTCCCTGCCGAGGTAAGGTCGAACGTCCTGCCAAGCCTTACACTCGAACTCCGGCCTAGCTCCCTTGCCTGACTCTCCTACTTGGCTTGGGAAGCTTGGTCTCCCTGCCGAGGTAAGGTCGAACGTCCTGCCGAGCCTTACACGCGAACTCCAGCCTAGCTCCCTTGCCTGAATCTCCTACTAGGCTTGGGAAGCTTGGTCTCCCTGCCGAGGTAATGTCGAATGCCCTGCCGAGCCTTACACTCGAACTCCGGCCAAGCCCCCTTGCCTGACTCTCCTACTAGGCTTGGGAAGCTTGGTCTCCCTGCCGAGGTAAGGTCGAACGCCCTGCCGAGCCTTACACTCGAACTCCGGCCAAGCCCCCTTGCCTGACCCTACGAGGCTCGGGAAGCTTGGTCTCTCTGCTGAGGTAAGGTCGAACGTCCTGCCGAGCTTTACACTCGAACTCCGGCCAAACTCCCTTGCCTGACTCTCCTACTAGGCTTGCGAAGCTTGGTCTCCCTGCCGAGGTAAGGTCGAACGTCCTGAAGAGCCTTACACTCGAACTCCTGCCAAGGCCCCTTGCCTGACTCTCCTACTAGGCTTGGAAAGCTTGGTCTCCCTGCCGAGGTAAGGTCGAACGTCCTGCTGTGCTTTACACTCGAACTCTGGCCAAGCCCCCTTGCCTGACTCTCCTGCTAGGCTTGGGAAGCTTGGTCTCCCTGCTGAGGTAAGGGCGAACGTCCTGCCGAGCCTGACACTCGAACTCTGGCCAAGTCCCCTTGCTTGACTCTCCTACTAGGCTTGGGAAGCTTGGTCTCCCTGCCGAGGTAAGGTCGAACGTCCTGCCGAGCCTTACACTCGAACTCCGGCCTAGCTCCCTTGCCTGACTGTGCTACTAGGTTTGGGAAGATTGGTCTCCCTGCCGAGGTAAGGTCGAACGACCTGCCGAGCCTTACACTCGAACTCCGGCCAAGCCCCCTTGCCTGACTCTCCTTCTAGGCTTGGGAAGCTTGGTCTCCCTGCCGAGGTAAGGTCGAACGTCCTGCCGAGCCTTTCACTCGAACTCTGGCCAAGCCCCGTTGCCTGACCCTATTAGAGTTGGGAAGCGTGGTCTCCCTGCCGAGGTAAGGTCGAACGTCCTGCCGAGCCTTACACGCGAACACCGGCCTAGCTCCCTTGCCTGACTGTCCTACTTGGCTTGGGAAGCTTGGTCTCCCTGCCGAGGTAAGGTCGAACGTCCTGCCGAGCCTTACACTCGAACTCTGGCCAAGCCCCCTTGCCTGACTCTCCTATTAGCCTTGGGAAGCTTGGTCTCCCTGCCAAGGTAAGGTCGAATGTCCCGCCGACCCTTACACTCGAACACCGGCCTAGCTCCCTTGCCTGACTGTCCTACTTGGCTTGGGAAGCTTGGTCTCCCTGCCGAGGTAAGGTCGAACGTCCTGCCGAGCCTTACACTCGAACTCTGGCCAAGCCCCCTTGCCTGACTATCCTACTAGGCTTGGGAAGCTTGGTCTCCCTGCCGAGGTAAGGTCGACCATCGTGCCGAGCCTTTCAATCGAACTCCGCCGAAGCCCCCTTGACTGAGTCTCCTACTAGGCTTGGGAAGCTTGGTCTTCCTGCTGAGGTAAGGTCGAACGTCCTGCCGAGCCTTACACTCGAACACCGGCCAAGCTCCCTTGCCTGACTCTCCTACTATGCCTGGGAAGCTTGGTCTCCCTGCCGAGGTAAGGTCGAACGTCCTCCGAGCCTTACACTCGAACTCCGGCCTAGCTCCCTTGCCTGACTGTCCTACTAGGTTTGGGAAGCTTGGTCTCCCTGACGAGGTAAGGTCGAACGTCCTGCCGAGCTTTACACTCGAACTCCGGCCAAGCCCCCTTGCCTGACTCTCCTACTAGGCCTGGGAATCTTGGTCTCCCTGTCGAGGTAAGGTCGCACGCCCTGCCGAGCCTTACACACGAACTCCGGTCAAGCCCCCTTGCCTGACCCTATTAGACTTGGGAAGCGTGGTCTCCCTGCTGAGGTAAGGTCGAACGTCCTGCCGAGCCGTGCACTCGAACTCCGGCCAAGCCCCCTTGCCTGACTCTCCAACTAGGCTAGGGAGTCTTGGTCTCCCTGTCGAGGTATGGTCGAACGTCCTGCCGAGCCTTACACTCGAACTCCGGCCTAGCTCCCTTGCCTGACTCTCCTACTCGGCTTGGGAAGCTTGGTCTCCCTGCCGAGGTAAGGTCGAACATCCTGCCGAGCCTTACACTCGAACGCCAGCCAAGCCCCCTTGCCTGACCCTATTAGAGTTGGGAAGCTTGGTCTCCCTGCCGAGGTAAGGTCGACCGTCCTGCCGAGCCCTACACTCGAACTCCGGCCAAGCCCCCTTGCCTGACTCTCCTACTAGGCTTGGGAAGCTTGGTCTCCCTGCCGAGGTAAGGTCGAACGTCCGGCCGAGCCTTACACTCGAACTCCGGCCTAGCTCCCTTGCCTGACTCTCCTACTTGGCTTGGGAAGCTTGGTCTCCCTGCCGAGGTAAGGTCGAACGTCCTGCCGAGCCTTACACTCGAACTCCAGCCTAGCTCCCTTGCCTGAATCTCCTACTAGGCTTGGGAAGCTTGGTCTCCCTGCCGAGGTAAGGTCGAACGCCCTGCCGAGCCTTACACTCGAACTCCGGCCAAGCCCCCTTGCCTGACTCTCCTACTAGGCTTGGGAAGCTTGGTCTCCCTGCCGAGGTAAGGTCGAACGCCCTGCCGAGCCTTACACTCGAACTCCGGCCAAGCCCCCTTGCCTGACCCTACGAGGCTCGGGAAGCTTGGTCTCTCTGCTGAGGTAAGGTCGAACGTCCTGCCGAGCTTTACACTCGAACTCCGGCCAAACTCCCTTGCCTGACTCTCCTACTAGGCTTGCGAAGCTTGGTCTCCCTGCCGAGGTAAGGTCGAACGTCCTGAAGAGCCTTACACTCGAACTCCTGCCAAGGCCCCTTGCCTGACTCTCCTACTAGGCTTGGAAAGCTTGGTCTCCCTGCCGAGGTAAGGTCGAACGTCCTGCTGTGCTTTACACTCGAACTCCGGCCAAGCCCCCTTGCCTGACTCTCCTGCTAGGCTTGGGAAGCTTGGTCTCCCTGCTGAGGTAAGGGCGAACATCCTGCCGAGCCTGACACTCGAACTCTGGCCAAGTCCCCTTGCTTGACTCTCCTACTAGGCTTGGGAAGCTTGGTCTCCCTGCCGAGGTAAGGTCGAACGACCTGCCGAGCCTTACACTCGAACTCCGGCCAAGCCCCCTTGCCTGACTCTCCTTCTAGGCTTGGGAAGCTTGGTCTCCCTGCCGAGGTAAGGTCGAACGTCCTGCCGAGCCTTTCACTCGAACTCCGGCCAAGCCCCGTTGCCTGACCCTATTAGAGTTGGGAAGCGTGGTCTCCCTGCCGAGGTAAGGTCGAACGTCCTGCCGAGCCTTACACTCGAACACCGGCCTAGCTCCCTTGCCTGACTGTCCTACTTGGCTTGGGAAGCTTGGTCTCCCTGCCGAGGTAAGGTCGAACGTCCTGCCGAGCCTTACACTCGAACTCTGGCCAAGCCCCCTTGCCTGACTCTCCTATTAGCCTTGGGAAGCTTGGTCTCCCTGCCAAGGTAAGGTCGAATGTCCCGCCGACCCTTACACTCGAACACCGGCCTAGCTCCCTTGCCTGACTGTCCTACTTGGCTTGGGAAGCTTGGTCTCCCTGCCGAGGTAAGGTCGAACGTCCTGCCGAGCCTTACACTCGAACTCTGGCCAAGCCCCCTTGCCTGACTATCCTACTAGGCTTGGGAAGCTTGGTCTCCCTGCCGAGGTAAGGTCGACCATCGTGCCGAGCCTTTCAATCGAACTCCGCTGAAGCCCCCTTGACTGAGTCTCCTACTAGGCTTGGGAAGCTTGGTCTTCCTGCTGAGGTAAGGTCGAACGTCCTGCCGAGCCTTACACTCGAACTCCGGCCAAGCTCCCTTGCCTGACTCTCCTACTATGCCTGGGAAGCTTGGTCTCCCTGCCGAGGTAAGGTCGAACGTCCTCCGAGCCTTACACTCGAACTCCGGCCTAGCTCCCTTGCCTGACTGTCCTACTAGGTTTGGGAAGCTTGGTCTCCCTGACGAGGTAAGGTCGAACGTCCTGCCGAGCTTTACACTCGAACTCCGGCCAAGCCCCCTTGCCTGACTCTCCTACTAGGCCTGGGAAGCTTGGTCTCCCTGTCGAGGTAAGGTCGCACGCCCTGCCGAGCCTTACGCACGAACTCCGGTCAAGCCGCCTTGCCTGACCCTATTAGACTTGGGAAGCGTGGTCTCCCTGCTGAGGTAAGGTCGAACGTCCTGCCGAGCCGTACACTCGAACTCCGGCCAAGCCCCCTTGCCTGACTCTCCAACTAGGCTTGGGAGTCTTGGTCTCCCTGTCGAGGTATGGTCGAACGTCCTGCCGAGCCTTACACTCGAACTCCGGCCTAGCTCCCTTGCCTGACTCTCCTACTCGGCTTGGGAAGCTTGGTCTCCCTGCCGAGGTAAGGTCGAACATCCTGCCGAGCCTTACACTCGAACGCCAGCCAAGCCCCCTTGCCTGACCCTATTAGAGTTGGGAAGCTTGGTCTCCCTGCCGAGGTAAGGTCGACCGTCCTGCCGAGCCCTACACTCGAACTCCGGCCAAGCCCCCTTGCCTGACTCTCCTACTAGGCTTGGGAAGCTTGGTCTCCCTGCCGAGGTAAGGTCGAACGTCCTGCCGAGCCTTACACTCGAACTCCGGCCTAGCTCCCTTGCCTGACTCTCCTACTTGGCTTGGGAAGCTTGGTCTCCCTGCCGAGGTAAGGTCGAACGTCCTGCCGAGCCTTACACTCGAACTCCAGCCTAGCTCCCTTGCCTGAATCTCCTACTAGGCTTGGGAAGCTTGGTCTCCCTGCCGAGGTAAGGTCGAATGCCCTGCCGAGCCTTACACTCGAACTCCGGCCAAGCCCCCTTGCCTGACTCTCCTACTAGGCTTGGGAAGCTTGGTCTCCCTGCCGAGGTAAGGTCGAACGCCCTGCCGAGCCTTACACTCGAACTCCGGCCAAGCCCCCTTGCCTGACCCTACGAGGCTCGGGAAACTTGGTCTCTCTGCTGAGGTAAGGTCGAACGTCCTGCCGAGCTTTACACTCGAACTCCGGCCAAACTCCCTTGCCTGACTCTACTACTAGGATTGCGAAGCTTGGTCTCCCTGCCGAGGTAAGGTCGAACGTCCTGAAGAGCCTTACACTCGAACTCCTGCCAAGGCCCCTTGCCTGACTCTCCTACTAGGCTTGGAAAGCTTGGTCTCCCTGCCGAGGTAAGGTCGAACGTCCTGCTGTGCTTTACACTCGAACTCCGGCCAAGCCCCCTTGCCTGACTCTCCTGCTAGGCTTGGGAAGCTTGGTCTCCCTGCTGAGGTAAGGGCAAACGTCCTGCCGAGCCTGACACTCGAACTCTGGCCAAGTCCCCTTGCTTGACTCTCCTACTAGGCTTGGGAAGATTGGTCTCCCTGCCGAGGTAAGGTCGAACGACCTGCCGAGCCTTACACTCGAACTCCGGCCAAGCCCCCTTGCCTGACTCTCCTTCTAGGCTTGGGAAGCTTGGTCTCCCTGCCGAGGTAAGGTCGAACGTCCTGCCGAGCCTTTCACTCGAACTCCGGCCAAGCCCCGTTGCCTGACCCTATTAGAGTTGGGAAGCGTGGTCTCCCTGCCGAGGTAAGGTCGAACGTCCTGCCGAGCCTTACACTCGAACACCGGCCTAGCTCCCTTGCCTGACTGTCCTACTTGGCTTGGGAAGCTTGGTCTCCCTGCCGAGGTAAGGTCGAACGTCCTGCCGAGCCTTACACTCGAACTCTGGCCAAGCCCCCTTGCCTGACTCTCCTATTAGCCTTGGGAAGCTTGGTCTCCCTGCCAAGGTAAGGTCGAATGTCCCGCCGAGCCTTACACTCGAACACCGGCCTAGCTCCCTTGCCTGACTGTCCTACTTGGCTTGGGAAGCTTGGTCTCCCGGCCGAGGTAAGGTCGAACGTCCTGCCGAGCCTTACACTCGAACTCTGGCCAAGCCCCCTTGCCTGACTATCCTACTAGGCTTGGGAAGCTTGGTCTCCCTGCCGAGGTAAGGTCGACCATCGTGCCGAGCCTTTCAATCGAACTCCGCCGAAGCCCCCTTGACTGAGTCTCCTACTAGGCTTGGGAAGCTTGGTCTCCCTGCTGAGGTAAGGTCGAACGTCCTGCCGAGCCTTACACTCGAACTCCGGCCTAGCTCCCTTGCCTGACTCTCCTACTTGGCTTGGGAAGCTTGGTCTCCCTGCCGAGGTAAGGTCGAACGTCCTGCCGAGCCTTACACTCGAACTCCGGCCTAGCTCCCTTGCCTGACTCTCCTACTTGGCTTGGGAAGCTTGGTCTCCCTGCCGAGGTAAGGTCGAACGTCCTGCCGAGCCTTACACGCGAACTCCAGCCTAGCTCCCTTGCCTGAATCTCCTACTAGGCTTGGGAAGCTTGGTCTCCCTGCCGAGGTAAGGTCGAATGCCCTGCCGACCCTTACACTCGAACTCCGGCCAAGCCCCCTTACCTGACTCTCCTACTAGGCTTGGGAAGCTTGGTCTCCCTGCCGAGGTAAGGTCGAACGCCCTGCCGAGCCTTACACTCGAACTCCGGCCAAGCCCCCTTGCCTGACCCTACGAGGCTCGGGAAGCTTGGTCTCTCTGCTGAGGTAAGGTCGAACGTCCTGCCGAGCTTTACACTCGAACTCCGGCCAAACTCCCTTGCCTGACTCTCCTACTAGGCTTGCGAACCTTGGTCTCCCTGCCGAGGTAAGGTCGAACGTCCTGAAGAGCCTTACACTCGAACTCCTGCCAAGGCCCCTTGCCTGACTCTCCTACTAGGCTTGGAAAGCTTGGTCTCCCTGCCGAGGTAAGGTCGAACGTCCTGCTGTGCTTTACACTCGAACTCCGGCCAAGCCCCCTTGCCGGACTCTCCTGCTAGGCTTGGGAAGCTTGGTCTCCCTGCTGAGGAAGGGCGAACGTCCTGCCGAGCCTGACACTCGAACTCTGGCCAAGTCCCCTTGCTTGACTCTCCTACTAGGCTTGGGAAGCTTGGTCTCCCTGCCGAGGTAAGGTCGAACGTCCTGCCGAGCCTTACACTCGAACTCCGGCCTAGCTCCCTTGCCTGACTCTCCTTCTAGGCTTGGGAAGCTTGGTCTCCCTGCCGAGGTAAGGTCGACCATCGTGCCGAGCCTTTCAATCGAACTCCGCCGAAGCCCCCTTGACTGAGTCTCCTACTAGGCTTGGGAAGCTTGGTCTTCCTGCTGAGGTAAGGTCGAACGTCCTGCCGAGCCTTACACTCGAACACCGGCCAAGCTCCCTTGCCTGACTCTCCTACTATGCCTGGGAAGCTTGGTCTCCCTGCCGAGGTAAGGTCGAACGTCCTCCGAGCCTTACACTCGAACTCCGGCCTAGCTCCCTTGCCTGACTCTCCTACTAGGCTTGGGAAGCTTGGTCTCCCTGACGAGGTAAGGTCGAACGTCCTGCCGAGCTTTACACTCGAACTCCGGCCAAGCCCCCTTGCCTGACTCTCCTACTAGGCCTGGGAAGCTTGGTCTCCCTGTCGAGGTAAGGTCGCACGCCCTGCCGAGCCTTACACACGAACTCCGGTCAAGCCCCCTTGCCTGACCCTATTAGACTTTTGAAGCGCGGTCTCCCTGCTGAGGTAAGGTCGAACGTCCTGCCGAGCCGTACACTCGAACTCCGGCCAAGCCCCCTTGCCTGACTCTCCAACTAGGCTTGGGAGTCTTGGTCTCCCTGTCGAGGTATGGTCGAACGTCCTGCCGAGCCTTACACTCGAACTCCGGCCTAGCTCCCTTGCCTGACTCTCCTACTCGGCTTGGGAAGCTTGGTCTCCCTGCCGAGGTAAGGTCGAACATCCTGCCGAGCCTTACACTCGAACGCCAACCAAGCCCCCTTGCCTGACCCTATTAGAGTTGGGAAGCTTGGTCTCCCTGCTGAGGTAAGGTCCTCCGTCCTGCCGAGCCTTACACTCGAACTCTGGCCAAGCCCCCTTGCCTGACTCTCCTACTAGGCTTGGGAAGCTTGGTCTCCCTGCCGAGGTAAGGTCGAACGTCCTGCCGAGCCTTACACTCGAACGCCGACCGAGCACCCTTGCCTGACCCTATTAGAGTTGGGAGGCTTGGTCTCCCTGCCGAGGTAAGGTCGAACGTCCTGCTGTGCTTTACACTCGAACTCCGGCCAAGCCCCCTTGCCTGACTCTCCTGCTAGGCTTGGGAAGCTTGGTCTCCCTGCTGAGGTAAGGGCAAACGTCCTGCCGAGCCTGACACTCGAACTCTGGCCAAGTCCCCTTGCCTGACTCTCCTACTAGGCTTGGGAAGCTTGGTCTCCCTGCCGAGGTAAGGTCGAACGTCCTGCCGAGCCTTACACTCGAACTCCGGCCTAGCTCCCTTGCCTGACTGTCCTACTAGGTTTGGGAAGATTGGTCTCCCTGCCGTGGTAAGGTGGAACGACCTGCCGAGCCTTACACTCGAACTCCGGCCAAGCCCCCTTGCCTGACTCTCCTTCTAGGCTTGGGAAGCTTGGTCTCCCTGCCGAGGTAAGGTCGAACGTCCTGCCGAGCCTTACACTCGAACTCCTGCCAAGCCCCCTTGCCTGACTCTCCTACTAGGCTTGGGAAAATTGGTCTCCCTGCCGAGGTAAGGTCGAACGTCCTGCCGAGCCTTACACTCGAACTCCAGCCAAGCCCCTTTGCCTGACCTAACGAGGCTCGGGAAGCTTGGTCTCCCTGCTGAGGTAAGGTCGAACGTCCTGAAGAGCCTTACACTCGAACTCCTGCGAAGGCCCCTTGCCTGACTCTCCTACTAGGCTTGGAAAGCTTGGTCTCCCTGCCGAGGTAAGGTCGAACGTCCTGCTGTGCTTTACAGTCGAACTCTGGCCAAGCCCCCTTGCCTGACTCTCCTATTAGCCTTGGGAAGCTTGGTCTCCCTGCCAAGGTAAGGTCGAATGTCCCGCCGAGCCTTACACTCGAACACCGGCCTAGCTCCCTTGCCTGACTCTCCTACTAGGCCTGGGAAGCTTGGTCTCCCTGCCGAGGTAAGGTCGAACGTCCTGCCGAGCCTTACACTCGAACTCTGGCCAAGCCCCCTTGCCTGACTATCCTACTAGGCTTGGGTAGCTTGGTCTCCCTGCCGAGGTAAGGTCGACCATCCTGCCGAGCCTTTCAATCGAACTCCGCCGAAGCCCCCTTGACTGAGTCTCCTACTAGGCTTGGGAAGCTTGGTCTCCCTGCTGAGGTAAGGTCGAACGTCCTGCCGAGCCTTACACTCGAACACCGGCCAAGCTCCCTTGCCTGACTCTCCTACTAGGCCTGGGAAGCTTGGTCTCCCTGCCGAGGTAAGGTCGAACGTCCTCCGACCCTTACACTCGAACTCCGGCCTAGCTCCCTTGCCTGACTCTCCTACTAGGCTTGGGAAGCTTGGTCTCCCTGCCGAGGTAAGGTCGAACGTCCTGCCGAGCTTTACACTCGAACTCCGGCCAAGCCCCCTTGCCTGACTCTCCTACTAGGCTTGGGAAGCTTGGTCTCCCTGCCGAGGTAAGGTCGAACGTCCTGCCGAGCCTTACACTCGAACGCCGGCCGAGCCCCCTTGCCTGACCCTATTAGAGTTGGGAAGCTTGGTCTCCCTGCCGAGGTAAGGTCGAACGTCCTGCCGAGCCTTACACTCGAACTCCGGCCTAGCTCCCTTGCCTGACTCTCCTACTTGGCTTGGGAAGCTTGGTCTCCCTGCCGAGGTAAGGTCGAACGCCCTGCCGAGCCTTACACTCGAACTCCGGCCAAGCCCCCTTGCCTGACCCTACGAGGCTCGGGAAGCTTGGTCTCTCTGCTGAGGTAAGGTCGAACGTCCTGCCGAGCCTTACACTCGAACGCCGACCGAGCACCCTTGCCTGACCCTATTAGAGTTGGGAGGCTTGGTCTCCCTGCCGAGGTAAGGTCGAACGTCCTGCTGTGCTTTACACTCGAACTCCGGCCAAGCCCCCTTGCCTGACTCTCCTGCTAGGCTTGGGAAGCTTGGTCTCCCTGCTGAGGTAAGGGCAAACGTCCTGCCGAGCCTGACACTCGAACTCTGGCCAAGTCCCCTTGCCTGACTCTCCTACTAGGCTTGGGAAGCTTGGTCTCCCTGCCGAGGTAAGGTCGAACGTCCTGCCGAGCCTTACACTCGAACTCCGGCCTAGCTCCCTTGCCTGACTGTCCTACTTGGCTTGGGATGCTTGGTCTCCCTGCCGAGGTAAGGTCGAACGTCCTGCCGAGCCTTACACTCGAGCTCCGGCCAAACTCCCTTGCCTGACTCTCCTACTGGGCTTGGGATGCTTGGTCTCCCTGCCGAGGTAAGGTCGAACGCCCTGCCGAGCCTTACACTCGAACTCCGGCCAAGCCCCCTTTCCTGACTCTCCTACTAGGCTTGGGAAGCTTGGTCTCCCTGCCGAGGTAAGGTCGAACGCCCTGCCGAGCCTTACACTCGAACTCCGGCCAAGCCCCCTTGCCTGACCCTACGAGGCTCGGGAAGCTTGGTCTCCCTGCTGAGGTAAGGTCGAACGTCCTGCCGAGCTTTACACTCGAACTCCGGCCAAACTCCCTTGCCTGACTCTCCTACTAGGCTTGCGAAGCTTGGTCTCCCTGCCGAGGTAAGGTCGAACGTCCTGCCGAGCCTTACACTCGAACTCCTGCCAAGCCCCCTTGCCTGACTCTCCTACTAGGCTTGGGAAGCTTGGTCTCCCTGCCGAGGTAAGGTCGAACGTCCTGCCGAGCCTTACACTCGAACGCCGGCCGAGCCCCCTTGCCTGACCCTATTAGAGTTGGGAAGCTTGGTCTCCCTGCCGAGGTAAGGTCGAACGTCCTGCCGAGCCTTACACTCGAACTCCGGCCTAGCTCCCTTGCCTGACTCTCCTACTTGGCTTGGGAAGCTTGGTCTCCCTGCCGAGGTAAGGTCGAACGCCCTGCCGAGCCTTACACTCGAACTCCGGCCAAGCCCCCTTGCCTGACCCTACGAGGCTCGGGAAGCTTGGTCTCTCTGCTGAGGTAAGGTCGAACGTCCTGCCGAGCCTTACACTCGAACGCCGACCGAGCACCCTTGCCTGACCCTATTAGAGTTGGGAGGCTTGGTCTCCCTGCCAAGGTAAGGTCGAACGTCCTGCTGTGCTTTACACTCGAACTCCGGCCAAGCCCCCTTGCCTGACTCTCCTGCTAGGCTTGGGAAGCTTGGTCTCCCTGCTGAGGTAAGGGCAAACGTCCTGCCGAGCCTGACACTCGAACTCTGGCCAAGTCCCCTTGCCTGACTCTCCTACTAGGCTTGGGAAGCTTGGTCTCCCTGCCGAGGTAAGGTCGAACGTCCTGCCGAGCCTTACACTCGAACTCCGGCCTAGCTCCCTTGCCTGACTGTCCTACTTGGCTTGGGATGCTTGGTCTCCCTGCCGAGGTAAGGTCGAACGTCCTGCCGAGCCTTACACTCGAGCTCCGGCCAAACTCCCTTGCCTGACTCTCCTACTGGGCTTGGGATGCTTGGTCTCCCTGCCGAGGTAAGGTCGAACGCCCTGCCGAGCCTTACACTCGAACTCCGGCCAAGCCCCCTTGCCTGACTCTCCTACTAGGCTTGGGAAGCTTGGTCTCCCTGCCGAGGTAAGGTCGAACGCCCTGCCGAGTCTTACACTCGAACTCCGGCCAAGCCCCCTTGCCTGACCCTACGAGGCTCGGGAAGCTTGGTCTCCCTGCTGAGGTAAGGTCGAACGTCCTGCCGAGCTTTACACTCGAACTCCGGCCAAACTCCCTTGCCTGACTCTCCTACTAGGCTTGCGAAGCTTGGTCTCCCTGCCGAGGTAAGGTCGAACGTCCTGCCGAGCCTTACACTCGAACTCCTGCCAAGCCCCCTTGCCTGACTCTCCTACTAGGCTTGGGAAAATTGGTCTCCCTGCCGAGGTAAGGTCGAACGTCCTGCCGAGCCTTACACTCGAACTCCAGCCAAGCCCCCTTGCCTGACTCTCCTACTCGGCTTGGGAAGCTTGGTCTCCCTGCTGAGGTAAGGTCGAACGTCCTGCCGAGCCTTACACTCGAACACCGGCCTTGCTCCCTTGCCTGACTGTCCTACTTGGCTTGGGAAGCTTGGTCTCCCTGCCGAGGTAAGGTCGAACATACTGCCGAGCCATACACTCGAACTCCGGCCTAGCTCCCTTGCCTGACTGTCCTACTTGGCTTGGGAAGCTTGGTCTCCCTGCCGAGGTAAGGTCGAACGTCCTGCCAAGCCTTACACTCGAACTCCGGCCAAGCCCCCTTGACTGACTCTCCTACTAGACTTGGGAAAACTGGTCTCCCTGCCGAGGTAAGGTCGAACGTCCTGCCGAGCCTTACACTCGAACACCGGCCTAGCTCCCTTGCCTGACAGTCTGACTTGGCTTGGGAAGCTTGGTCTCCCTGCCGAGGTAAGGTCGAACGTCCTGCCGAGCCTTACACTCGAACTCCGGCCAAGCCCCCTTGCCTGACTCTCCTGCTAGGCTTGGGAAGCTTGGTCTCCCTGCCGAGGTGAGGTCGAACGTCCTGCCGAGCCTGACACTCGAACTCTGGCCAAGTCCCCTTGCCTGAATCTCCTACTAGGCTTGGGAAGCTTGGTCTCCCTGCCGAGGTAAGGTCGAACGTCCTGCCGAGCCTTACACTCGAACTCCGGCCTAGCTCCCTTGCCTGACTCTCCTACTAGGTTTGGGAAGATTGGTCTCCCTGCCGAGGTAAGGTCGAACGACCTGCCGAGCCTTACACTCGAACTCCGGCCAAGCCCCCTTGCCTGACTCTCCTTCTAGGCTTGGGAAGCTTGGTCTCCCTGCCGAGGTAAGGTCGAACGTCCTGCCGAGCCTTACACTCGAACTCCAGCCAAGCCCCCTTGCCTGACTCTCCTACTCGGCTTGGGAAGCCTGGTCTCCCTGCCGAGGTAAGGTCGAACGTCCTGCCGAGCCTTACACTCGAACTCCGGCCAAGCCCCCTTGACTGACTCTCCTACTAGGCTTGGGAAAACTGATCTCCCTGCCGAGGTAAGGTCGAACGTCCTGCCGAGCCTTACACTCGAACTCCGGCCTAGCTCCCTTGCCTGACTCTCCTACTAGGCTTGGGAAGCTTGGTCTCCCTGCCGAGGTAACGTCGAACGTCCTGCCGAGCCTTACACTCGAACTCCCGCCAAGCCCCCTTGCCTGACTCTCCTACTAGGCTTGGGAAGCTTGGTCTCCCTGCCGAGGTAAGGTCGAACGTCCTGCCGAGCCTTAAACTCGAACTCCGGCCAAGCCCCCTTGCCTGATCCTATTAGAGTTGGGAAGCGTGGTCTCCCTGCCGAGGTAAGGTCGAACGTCCTGCCGAGCCTTACACTCTAACACCGGCCTAGCTCCCTTGCCTGACTGTCCTACTTGGCTTGGGAAGCTTGGTCTCCCTGCCGAGGTAAGGTCGAACGTCCTGCCGAGCCTTACACTCGAACTCTGGCCAAGCCCCCTTGCCTGACTCTCCTACTAGCCTTGGGAAGCTTGGTCTCCCTGCCAAGGTAAGGTCGAATGTCCCGCCGAGCCTTACACTCGAACACCGGCCTTGCTCCCTTGCCTGACTGTCCTACTTGGCTTGGGAAGCTTGGTCTCCCTGCCGAGCCTTACACTCGAACTCTGGCCAAGCCCCCTTGCCTGACTATCCTACTAGGCTTGGGAAGCTTGGTCTCCCTGCCGAGGTAAGGTCGACCGTCCTGCCGAGCCTTTCACTCGAACTCCGCCGAAGCCCCCTTGACTGAGTCTCCTACTAGGCTTGGGAAGCTTGGTCTCCCTGCTGAGGTAAGGTCGAACGTCCTGCCGAGCCTTACACTCGAACTCCGGCCAAGCTCCCTTGCCTGACTCTCCTACTAGGCTTGGGAAGCTTGGTCTCCCTGCCGAGGTAAGGTCGAACGTCCTCCGAGCCTTACACTCGAACTCCGGCCAAGCCCCCATTCTTGACTCTCGTGCTAGGCTTGGGAAGCTTGGTCTCCCTGCCGAGGTAAGTTCGAACGCCCTGCCGAGCCTTACACTCGAACTCCGGTCAAGCCCCCTTGCCTGACCCGATTAGACTTGGGAAGCGTGGTCTCCCTGCTGCGGTAAGGTCGAACGTCCTGCCTAGCCGTACACTCGAACTCCGGCCAAGCCCCCTTGCCTGACTCTCCAACTAGGCTTGGGAGTCTTGGTCTCCCTGTCGAGGAATGGTCGAACGTCCTGCCGAGCCTTACACTCGAACTCCGGCCTAGCTCCCTTGCCTGACTCTCCTACTCGGCTTGGGAAGCTTGGTCTCCCTGCCGAGGTAAGGTCGAACGTCCTGCCGAGCCTTACACTCGAACGCCGGCCAAGCCCCCTTGCCTGACCCTATTAGAGTTGGGAAGCTTGGTCTCCCTGCCGAGGTAAGGTCGACCGTCCTGCCGAGCCCTACACTCGAACTCCGGCCAAGCCCCCTTGCCTGACTCTCCTACTAGGCTTGGGAAGCTTGGTCTCCCTGCCGAGGTAAGGTCGAACGTCCTGCCGAGCCTTACACTCGAACTCCGGCCTAGCTCCCTTGCCTGACTCTCCTACTTGGCTTGGGAAGCTTGGTCTCCCTGCCGAGGTAAGGTCGAACGTCCTGCCGAGCCTTACACTCGAACTCCAGCCTAGCTCCCTTGCCTGAATCTCCTACTAGGCTTGGGAAGCTTGGTCTCCCTGCCGAGGTAAGGTCGAATGCCATGCCGAGCCTTACACTCGAACTCCGGCCAAGCCCCCTTGCCTGACTCTCCTACTAGGCTTGGGAAGCTTGGTCTCCCTGCCGAGGTAAGGTCGAACGTCCTGCCGAGCCTTTCACTCGAACTCCGGCCAAGCCCCGTTGCCTGACCCTATTAGAGTTGGGAAGCGTGGTCTCCCTGCCGAGGTAAGGTCGAACGTCCTGCCGAGCCTTACACTCGAACACCGGCCTAGCTCCCTTGCCTGACTGTCCTACTTGGCTTGCGAAGCTTGGTCTCCCTGCCGAGGTAAGGTCGATCGTCCTGCCGAGCCTTACACTCGAACTCTGGCCAAGCCCCCTTGCCTGACTCTCCTATTAGCCTTGGGAAGCTTGGTCTCCCTGCCAAGGTAAGGTCGAATGTCCCGCCGAGCCTTACACTCGAACACCGGCCTAGCTCCCTTGCCTGACTGTCCTACTTGGCTTGGGAAGCTTGGTCTCCCTGCCGAGGTAAGGTCGAACGTCCTGCCGAGCCTTACACTCGAACTCTGGGCAAGCCCCCTTGCCTGACTATCCTACTAGGCTTGGGAAGCTTGGTCTCCCTGCCGAGGTAAGGTCGACCATCCTGCCGAGCCTTTCAATCGAACTCCGCCGAAGCCCCCTTGACTGAGTCTCCTACTAGGCTTGGGAAGCTTGGTCTCCCTGCTGAGGTAAGGTCGAACGTCCTGCCGAGCCTTACACTCGAACTCCGGCCTAGCTCCCTTGCCTGACTCTCCTACTTGGCTTGGGAAGCTTGGTCTCCCTGCCGAGGTAAGGTCGAACGTCCTGCCGAGCCTTACACTCGAACTCCGGCCTAGCTCCCTTGCCTGACTCTCCTACTTGGCTTGGGAAGCTTGGTCTCCCTGCCGAGGTAAGGTCGAACGTCCTGCCGAGCCTTACACGCGAACTCCAGCCTAGCTCCCTTGCCTGAATCTCCTACTAGGCTTGGGAAGCTTGGTCTCCCTGCCGAGGTAATGTCGAATGCCCTGCCGAGCCTTACACTCGAACTCCGGCCAAGCCCCCTTGCCTGACTCTCCTACTAGGCTTGGGAAGCTTGGTCTCCCTGCCGAGGTAAGGTCGACCGTCCTGCCGAGCCTTTCACTCGAACTCCGCCGAAGCCCCCTTGACTGAGTCTCCTACTAGGCTTGGGAAGCTTGGTCTCCCTGCTGAGGTAAGGTCGAACGTCCTGCCGAGCCTTACACTCGAACTCCGGCCAAGCTCCCTTGCCTGACTCTCCTACTAGGCTTGGGAAGCTTGGTCTCCCTGCCGAGGTAAGGTCGAACGTCCTCCGAGCCTTACACTCGAACTCCGGCCAAGCCCCCATTCTTGACTCTCGTGCTAGGCTTGGGAAGCTTGGTCTCCCTGCCGAGGTAAGTTCGAACGCCCTGCCGAGCCTTACACTCGAACTCCGGTCAAGCCCCCTTGCCTGACCCGATTAGACTTGGGAAGCGTGGTCTCCCTGCTGCGGTAAGGTCGAACGTCCTGCCTAGCCGTACACTCGAACTCCGGCCAAGCCCCCTTGCCTGACTCTCCAACTAGGCTTGGGAGTCTTGGTCTCCCTGTCGAGGAATGGTCGAACGTCCTGCCGAGCCTTACACTCGAACTCCGGCCTAGCTCCCTTGCCTGACTCTCCTACTCGGCTTGGGAAGCTTGGTCTCCCTGCCGAGGTAAGGTCGAACGTCCTGCCGAGCCTTACACTCGAACGCCGGCCAAGCCCCCTTGCCTGACCCTATTAGAGTTGGGAAGCTTGGTCTCCCTGCCGAGGTAAGGTCGACCGTCCTGCCGAGCCCTACACTCGAACTCCGGCCAAGCCCCCTTGCCTGACTCTCCTACTAGGCTTGGGAAGCTTGGTCTCCCTGCCGAGGTAAGGTCGAACGTCCTGCCGAGCCTTACACTCGAACTCCGGCCTAGCTCCCTTGCCTGACTCTCCTACTTGGCTTGGGAAGCTTGGTCTCCCTGCCGAGGTAAGGTCGAACGTCCTGCCGAGCCTTACACTCGAACTCCAGCCTAGCTCCCTTGCCTGAATCTCCTACTAGGCTTGGGAAGCTTGGTCTCCCTGCCGAGGTAAGGTCGAATGCCATGCCGAGCCTTACACTCGAACTCCGGCCAAGCCCCCTTGCCTGACTCTCCTACTAGGCTTGGGAAGCTTGGTCTCCCTGCCGAGGTAAGGTCGAACGTCCTGCCGAGCCTTTCACTCGAACTCCGGCCAAGCCCCCTTGCCTGACTCTCCTATTAGCCTTGGGAAGCTTGGTCTCCCTGCCAAGGTAAGGTCGAATGTCCCGCCGAGCCTTACACTCGAACACCGGCCTAGCTCCCTTGCCTGACTGTCCTACTTGGCTTGGGAAGCTTGGTCTCCCTGCCGAGGTAAGGTCGAACGTCCTGCCGAGCCTTACACTCGAACTCTGGCCAAGCCCCCTTGCCTGACTATCCTACTAGGCTTGGGAAGCTTGGTCTCCCTGCCGAGGTAAGGTCGACCATCCTGCCGAGCCTTTCAATCGAACTCCGCCGAAGCCCCCTTGACTGAGTCTCCTACTAGGCTTGGGAAGCTTGGTCTCCCTGCTGAGGTAAGGTCGAACGTCCTGCCGAGCCTTACACTCGAACTCCGGCCTAGCTCCCTTGCCTGACTCTCCTACTTGGCTTGGGAAGCTTGGTCTCCCTGCCGAGGTAAGGTCGAACGTCCTGCCGAGCCTTACACTCGAACTCCGGCCTAGCTCCCTTGCCTGACTCTCCTACTTGGCTTGGGAAGCTTGGTCTCCCTGCCGAGGTAAGGTCGAACGTCCTGCCGAGCCTTACACGCGAACTCCAGCCTAGCTCCCTTGCCTGAATCTCCTACTAGGCTTGGGAAGCTTGGTCTCCCTGCCGAGGTAATGTCGAATGCCCTGCCGAGCCTTACACTCGAAGTCCGGCCAAGCCCCCTTGCCTGACTCTCCTACTAGGCTTGGGAAGCTTGGTCTCCCTGCCGAGGTAAGGTCGAACGCCCTGCCGAGCCTTACACTCGAACTCCGGCCAAGCCCCCTTGCCTGACCCTACGAGGCTCGGGAAGCTTGGTCTCTCTGCTGAGGTAAGGTCGAACGTCCTGCCGAGCTTTACACTCGAACTCCGGCCAAACTCCCTTGCCTGACTCTCCTACTAGGCTTGGGAAGCTTGGTCTCCCTGCTGAGGTAAGGGCGAACGTCCTGCCGAGCCTGACACTCGAACTCTGGCCACGTCCCCTTGCTTGACTCTCCTACTAGGCTTGGGAAGCTTGGTCTCCCTGCCGAGGTAAGGTCGAACGTCCTGCCGAGCCTTACACTCGAACACCGGCCTAGCTCCCTTGCCTGACTGTCCTACTTGGCTTGGGAAGCTTGGTCTCCCTGCCGAGGTAAGGTCGAACGTCCTGCCGAGCCTTACACTCGAACTCCGGCCAAGCCCCCTTGCCTGACTCTCCTATTAGCCTTGGGAAGCTTGGTCTCCCTGCCAAGGTAAGGTCGAATGTCCCGCCGACCCTTACACTCGAACACCGGCCTAGCCCCCTTGCCTGACTGTCCTACTTGGCTTGGGAAGCTTGGTCTCCCTGCCGAGGTAAGGTCGAACGTCCTGCCGAGCCTTACACTCGAACTCCGGCCAAGCCCCCTTGCCTGACTCTCCTACTAGGCTTGGGAAGCTTGGTCTCCCTGCCGAGGTAAGGTCGAACGTCCTGCCGAGCCTTACACTCGAACTCCAGCCTAGCTCCCTTGCCTGAATCTCCTACTAGGCTTGGGAAGCTTGGTCTCCCTGCCGAGGTAAGGTCGAATGCCCTGCCGAGCCTTACACTCGAACTCCGGCCAAGCCCCCTTGCCTGACTCTCCTACTAGGCTTGGGAAGCTTGGTCTCCCTGCCGAGGTAAGGTCGAACGCCCTGCCGAGCCTTACACTCGAACTCCGGCCAAGCCCCCTTGCCTGACCCTACGAGGCTCGGGAAGCTTGGTCTCTCTGCTGAGGTAAGGTCGAACGTCCTGCCGAGCTTTACACTCGAACTCCGGCCAAACTCCCTTGCCTGACTCTCCTACTAGGCTTGCGAAGCTTGGTCTCCCTGCCGAGGTAAGGTCGAACGTCCTGAAGAGCCTTACACTCGAACTCCTGCCAAGGCCCCTTGCCTGACTCTCCTACTAGGCTTGGAAAGCTTGGTCTCCCTGCCGAGGTAAGGTCGAACGTCCTGCTGTGCTTTACACTCGAACTCCGGCCAAGCCCCCTTGCCTGACTCTCCTGCTAGGCTTGGGAAGCTTGGTCTCCCTGCTGAGGTAAGGGCGAACATCCTGCCGAGCCTGACACTCGAACTCTGGCCAAGTCCCCTTGCTTGACTCTCCTACTAGGCTTGGGAAGCTTGGTCTCCCTGCCGAGGTAAGGTCGAACGTCCTGCCGAGCCTTACACTCGAACTCCGGCCAAGCCCCCTTGCCTGACTCTCCTTCTAGGCTTGGGAAGCTTGGTCTCCCTGCCGAGGTAAGGTCGAACGTCCTGCCGAGCCTTTCACTCGAACTCCGGCCAAGCCCCGTTGCCTGACCCTATTAGAGTTGGGAAGCGTGGTCTCCCTGCCGAGGTAAGGTCGAACGTCCTGCCGAGCCTTACACTCGAACACCGGCCTAGCTCCCTTGCCTGACTGTCCTACTTGGCTTGGGAAGCTTGGTCTCCCTGCCGAGGTAAGGTCGAACGTCCTGCCGAGCCTTACACTCGAACTCTGGCCAAGCCCCCTTGCCTGACTCTCCTATTAGCCTTGGGAAGCTTGGTCTCCCTGCCAAGGTAAGGTCGAATGTCCCGCCGACCCTTACACTCGAACACCGGCCTAGCCCCCTTGCCTGACTGTCCTACTTGGCTTGGGAAGCTTGGTCTCCCTGCCGAGGTAAGGTCGAACGTCCTGCCGAGCCTTACACTCGAACTCCGGCCAAGCCCCCTTGCCTGACTCTCCTACTAGGCTTGGGAAGCTTGGTCTCCCTGCCGAGGTAAGGTCGAACGTCCTGCCGAGCCTTACACTCGAACTCCGGCCAAACTCCCTTGCCTGACTCTCCTACTAGGCTTGCGAAGCTTGGTCTCCCTGCCGAGGTAAGGTCGAACGTCCTGAAGAGCCTTACACTCGAACTCCTGCCAAGGCCCCTTGCCTGACTCTCCTACTAGGCTTGGAAAGCTTGGTCTCCCTGCCGAGGTAAGGTCGAACGTCCTGCTGTGCTTTACACTCGAACTCCGGCCAAGCCCCCTTGCCTGACTCTCCTGCTAGGCTTGGGAAGCTTGGTCTCCCTGCTGAGGTAAGGGCGAACATCCTGCCGAGCCTGACACTCGAACTCTGGCCAAGTCCCCTTGCTTGACTCTCCTACTAGGCTTGGGAAGCTTGGTCTCCCTGCCGAGGTAAGGTCGAACGTCCTGCCGAGCCTTACACTCGAACTCCAGCCTAGCTCCCTTGCCTGAATCTCCTACTAGGCTTGGGAAGCTTGGTCTCCCTGCCGAGGTAAGGTCGAATGCCCTGCCGAGCCTTACACTCGAACTCCGGCCAAGCCCCCTTGCCTGACTCTCCTACTAGGCTTGGGAAGCTTGGTCTCCCTGCCGAGGTAAGGTCGAACGTCCTGCCGAGCCTTTCACTCGAACTCCGGCCAAGCCCCGTTGCCTGACCCTATTAGAGTTGGGAAGCGTGGTCTCCCTGCCGAGGTAAGGTCGAACGTCCTGCCGAGCCTTACACTCGAACACCGGCCTAGCTCCCTTGCCTGACTGTCCTACTTGGCTTGGGAAGCTTGGTCTCCCTGCCGAGGTAAGGTCGAACGTCCTGCCGAGCCTTACACTCGAACTCTGGCCAAGCCCCCTTGCCTGACTCTCCTATTAGCCTTGGGAAGCTTGGTCTCCCTGCCAAGGTAAGGTCGAATGTCCCGCCGACCCTTACACTCGAACACCGGCCTAGCCCCCTTGCCTGACTGTCCTACTTGGCTTGGGAAGCTTGGTCTCCCTGCCGAGGTAAGGTCGAACGTCCTGCCGAGCCTTACACTCGAACTCCGGCCAAGCCCCCTTGCCTGACTCTCCTACTAGGCTTGGGAAGCTTGGTCTCCCTGCCGAGGTAAGGTCGAACGTCCTGCCGAGCCTTACACTCGAACTCCGGCCAAACTCCCTTGCCTGACTCTCCTACTAGGCTTGCGAAGCTTGGTCTCCCTGCCGAGGTAAGGTCGAACGTCCTGAAGAGCCTTACACTCGAACTCCTGCCAAGGCCCCTTGCCTGACTCTCCTACTAGGCTTGGAAAGCTTGGTCTCCCTGCCGAGGTAAGGTCGAACGTCCTGCTGTGCTTTACACTCGAACTCCGGCCAAGCCCCCTTGCCTGACTCTCCTGCTAGGCTTGGGAAGCTTGGTCTCCCTGCTGAGGTAAGGGCGAACATCCTGCCGAGCCTGACACTCGAACTCTGGCCAAGTCCCCTTGCTTGACTCTCCTACTAGGCTTGGGAAGCTTGGTCTCCCTGCCGAGGTAAGGTCGAACGTCCTGCCGAGCCTTACACTCGAACTCCAGCCTAGCTCCCTTGCCTGAATCTCCTACTAGGCTTGGGAAGCTTGGTCTCCCTGCCGAGGTAAGGTCGAATGCCCTGCCGAGCCTTACACTCGAACTCCGGCCAAGCCCCCTTGCCTGACTCTCCTACTAGGCTTGGGAAGCTTGGTCTCCCTGCCGAGGTAAGGTCGAACGCCCTGCCGAGCCTTACACTCGAACTCCGGCCAAGCCCCCTTGCCTGACCCTACGAGGCTCGGGAAGCTTGGTCTCTCTGCTGAGGTAAGGTCGAACGTCCTGCCGAGCTTTACACTCGAACTCCGGCCAAACTCCCTTGCCTGACTCTCCTACTAGGCTTGCGAAGCTTGGTCTCCCTGCCGAGGTAAGGTCGAACGTCCTGAAGAGCCTTACACTCGAACTCCTGCCAAGGCCCCTTGCCTGACTCTCCTACTAGGCTTGGAAAGCTTGGTCTCCCTGCCGAGGTAAGGTCGAACGTCCTGCTGTGCTTTACACTCGAACTCCGGCCAAGCCCCCTTGCCTGACTCTCCTGCTAGGCTTGGGAAGCTTGGTCTCCCTGCTGAGGTAAGGGCGAACATCCTGCCGAGCCTGACACTCGAACTCTGGCCAAGTCCCCTTGCTTGACTCTCCTACTAGGCTTGGGAAGCTTGGTCTCCCTGCCGAGGTAAGGTCGAACGTCCTGCCGAGCCTTACACTCGAACTCCGGCCAAGCCCCCTTGCCTGACTCTCCTTCTAGGCTTGGGAAGCTTGGTCTCCCTGCCGAGGTAAGGTCGAACGTCCTGCCGAGCCTTTCACTCGAACTCCGGCCAAGCCCCGTTGCCTGACCCTATTAGAGTTGGGAAGCGTGGTCTCCCTGCCGAGGTAAGGTCGAACGTCCTGCCGAGCCTTACACTCGAACACCGGCCTAGCTCCCTTGCCTGACTGTCCTACTTGGCTTGGGAAGCTTGGTCTCCCTGCCGAGGTAAGGTCGAACGTCCTGCCGAGCCTTACACTCGAACTCTGGCCAAGCCCCCTTGCCTGACTCTCCTATTAGCCTTGGGAAGCTTGGTCTCCCTGCCAAGGTAAGGTCGAATGTCCCGCCGACCCTTACACTCGAACACCGGCCTAGCCCCCTTGCCTGACTGTCCTACTTGGCTTGGGAAGCTTGGTCTCCCTGCCGAGGTAAGGTCGAACGTCCTGCCGAGCCTTACACTCGAACTCCGGCCAAGCCCCCTTGCCTGACTATCCTACTAGGCTTGGGAAGCTTGGTCTCCCTGCCGAGGTAAGGTCGACCATCGTGCCGAGCCTTTCAATCGAACTCCGCCGAAGCCCCCTTGACTGAGTCTCCTACTAGGCTTGGGAAGCTTGGTCTTCCTGCTGAGGTAAGGTCGAACGTCCTGCCGAGCCTTACACTCGAACACCGGCCAAGCTCCCTTGCCTGACTCTCCTACTATGCCTGGGAAGCTTGGTCTCCCTGCCGAGGTAAGGTCGAACGTCCTCCGAGCCTTACACTCGAACTCCGGCCTAGCTCCCTTGCCTGACTGTCCTACTAGGTTTGGGAAGCTTGGTCTCCCTGACGAGGTAAGGTCGAACGTCCTGCCGAGCTTTACACTCGAACTCCGGCCAAGCCCCCTTGCCTGACTCTCCTACTAGGCCTGGGAAGCTTGGTCTCCCTGTCGAGGTAAGGTCGCACGCCCTGCCGAGCCTTACACACGAACTCCGGTCAAGCCCCCTTGCCTGACCCTATTAGACTTGGGAAGCGTGGTCTCCCTGCTGAGGTAAGGTCGAACGTCCTGCCGAGCCGTACACTCGAACTCCGGCCAAGCCCCCTTGCCTGACTCTCCAACTAGGCTTGGGAGTCTTGGTCTCCCTGTCGAGGTATGGTCGAACGTCCTGCCGAGCCTTACACTCGAACTCCGGCCTAGCTCCCTTGCCTGACTCTCCTACTCGGCTTGGGAAGCTTGGTCTCCCTGCCGAGGTAAGGTCGAACATCCTGCCGAGCCTTACACTCGAACGCCAGCCAAGCCCCCTTGCCTGACCCTATTAGAGTTGGGAAGCTTGGTCTCCCTGCCGAGGTAAGGTCGACCGTCCTGCCGAGCCCTACAGTCGAACTCCGGCCAAGCCCCCTTGCCTGACTCTCCTACTAGGCTTGGGAAGCTTGGTCTCCCTGCCGAGGTAAGGTCGAACGTCCTGCCGAGCCTTACACTCGAACTCCGGCCTAGCTTTCTTGCCTGACTCTCCTACTTGGCTTGGGAAGCTTGGTCTCCCTGTCGCGGTAAGGTCGAACGTCCTGCCGAGCCTTACACTCGAACTCCAGCCTAGCTCCCTTGCCTGAATCTCCTACTAGGCTTGGGAAGCTTGGTCTCCCTGCCGAGGTAGGGTCGAATGCCCTGCCGAGCCTTACACTCGAACTCCGGCCAAGCCCCCTTGCCTGACTCTCCTACTAGGCTTGGGAAGCTTGGTCTCCCTGCCGAGGTAAGGTCGAACGCCCTGCCGAGCCTTACACTCGAACTCCGGCCAAGCCCCCTTGCCTGACCCTACGAGGCTCGGGAAGCTTGGTCTCTCTGCTGAGGTAAGGTCGAACGTCCTGCCGAGCTTTACACTCGAACTCCGGCCAAACTCCCTTGCCTGACTCTCCTACTAGGCTTGCGAAGCTTGGTCTCCCTGCCGAGGTAAGGTCGAACGTCCTGAAGAGCCTTACACTCGAACTCCTGCCAAGGCCCCTTGCCTGACTCTCCTACTAGGCTTGGAAAGCTTGGTCTCCTTGCCGAGGTAAGGTCGAACGTCCTGCTGTGCTTTACACTCGAACTCCGGCCAAGCCCCCTTGCCTGACTCTCCTGCTAGGCTTGGGAAGCTTGGTCTCCCTGCTGAGGTAAGGGCGAACATCCTGCCGAGCCTGACACTCGAACTCTGGCCAAGTCCCCTTGCTTGACTCTCCTACTAGGCTTGGGAAGCTTGGTCTCCCTGCCGAGGTAAGGTCGAACGTCCTGCCGAGCCTTACACTCGAACTCCGGCCTAGCTCCCTTGCCTGACTGTCCTACTAGGTTTGGGAAGATTGGTCTCCCTGCCGAGGTAAGGTCGAACGACCTGCCGAGCCTTACACTCGAACTCCGGCCAAGCCCCCTTGCCTGACTCTCCTTCTAGGCTTGGGAAGCTTGGTCTCCCTGCCGAGGTAAGGTCGAACGTCCTGCCGAGCCTTTCACTCGAACTCCGGCCAAGCCCCGTTGCCTGACCCTATTAGAGTTGGGAAGCGTGGTCTCCCTGCCGAGGTAAGGTCGAACGTCCTGCCGAGCCTTACACTCGAACACCGGCCTAGCTCCCTTGCCTGACTGTCCTACTTGGCTTGGGAAGCTTGGTCTCCCTGCCGAGGTAAGGTCGAACGTCCTCCGAGCCTTACACTCGAACTCCGGCCTAGCTCCCTTGCCTGACTGTCCTACTAGGTTTGGGAAGCTTGGTCTCCCTGACGAGGTAAGGTCGAACGTCCTGCCGAGCTTTACACTCGAACTCCGGCCAAGCCCCCTTGCCTGACTCCCCTACTAGGCCTGGGAAGCTTGGTCTCCCTGTCGAGGTAAGGTCGCACGCCCTGCCGAGCCTTACACACGAACTCCGGTCAAGCCCCCTTGCCTGACCCTATTAGACCTGGGAAGCGTGGTCTCCCTGCTGAGGTAAGGTCGAACGTCCTGCCGAGCCGTACACTCGAACTCCGGCCAAGCCCCCTTGCCTGACTCTCCAACTAGGCTTGGGAGTCTTGGTCTCCCTGTCGAGGTATGGTCGAACGTCCTGCCGAGCCTTACACTCGAACTCCAGCCTAGCTCCCTTGCCTGACTCTCCTACTCGGCTTGGGAAGCTTGGTCTCCCTGCCGAGGTAAGGTCGAACATCCTGCCGAGCCTTACACTCGAACGCCAGCCAAGCCCCCTTGCCTGACCCTATTAGAGTTGGGAAGCTTGGTCTCCCTGCCGAGGTAAGGTCGACCGTCCTGCCGAGCCCTACACTCGAACTCCGGCCAAGCCCCCTTGCCTGACTCTCCTACTAGGCTTGGGAAGCTTGGTCTCCCTGCCGAGGTAAGGTCGAACGTCCTGCCGAGCCTTACACTCGAACTCCGGCCTAGCTCCCTTGCCTGACTCTCCTACATGGCTTGGGAAGCTTGGTCTCCCTGCCGAGGTAAGGTCGAACGTCCTGCCGAGCCTTACACTCGAACTCCAGCCTAGCTCCCTTGCCTGAATCTCCTACTAGGCTTGGGAAGCTTGGTCTCCCTGCCGAGGTAAGGTCGAATGCCCTGCCGAGCCTTACACTCGAACTCCGGCCAAGCCCCCTTGCCTGACTCTCCTACTAGGCTTGGGAAGCTTGGTCTCCCTGCCGAGGTAAGGTCGAACGCCCTGCCGAGCCTTACACTCGAACTCCGGCCAAGCCCCCTTGCCTGACCCTACGAGGCTCGGGAAACTTGGTCTCTCTGCTGAGGTAAGGTCGAACGTCCTGCCGAGCTTTACACTCGAACTCCGGCCAAACTCCCTTGCCTGACTCTACTACTAGGCTTGCGAAGCTTGGTCTCCCTGCCGAGGTAAGGTCGAACGTCCTGAAGAGCCTTACACTCGAACTCCTGCCAAGGCCCCTTGCCTGACTCTCCTACTAGGCTTGGAAAGCTTGGTCTCCCTGCCGAGGTAAGGTCGAACGTCCTGCTGTGCTTTACACTCGAACTCCGGCCAAGCCCCCTTGCCTGACTCTCCTGCTAGGCTTGGGAAGCTTGGTCTCCCTGCTGAGGTAAGGGCAAACGTCCTGCCGAGCCTGACACTCGAACTCTGGCCAAGTCCCCTTGCTTGACTCTCCTACTAGGCTTGGGAAGATTGGTCTCCCTGCCGAGGTAAGGTCGAACGACCTGCCGAGCCTTACACTCGAACTCCGGCCAAGCCCCCTTGCCTGACTCTCCTTCTAGGCTTGGGAAGCTTGGTCTCCCTGCCGAGGTAAGGTCGAACGTCCTGCCGAGCCTTTCACTCGAACTCCGGCCAAGCCCCGTTGCCTGACCCTATTAGAGTTGGGAAGCGTGGTCTCCCTGCCGAGGTAAGGTCGAACGTCCTGCCGAGCCTTACACTCGAACACCGGCCTAGCTCCCTTGCCTGACTGTCCTACTTGGCTTGGGAAGCTTGGTCTCCCTGCCGAGATAAGGTCGAACGTCCTGCCGAGCCTTACACTCGAACTCTGGCCAAGCCCCCTTGCCTGACTCTCCTATTAGCCTTGGGAAGCTTGGTCTCCCTGCCAAGGTAAGGTCGAATGTCCCGCCGAGCCTTACACTCGAACACCGGCCTAGCTCCCTTGCCTGACTGTCCTACTTGGCTTGGGAAGCTTGGTCTCCCTGCAGAGGTAAGGTCGAACGTCCTGCCGAGCCTTACACTCGAACTCTGGCCAAGCCCCCTTGCCTGACTATCCTACTAGGCTTGGGAAGCTTGGTCTCCCTGCCGAGGTAAGGTCGACCATCCTGCCGAGCCTTTCAATCGAACTCCGCCGAAGCCCCCTTGACTGAGTCTCCTACTAGGCTTGGGAAGCTTGGTCTCCCTGATGAGGTAAGGTCGAACGTCCTGCCGAGCCTTACACTCGAACTCCGGCCTAGCTCCCTTGCCTGACTCTCCTACTTGGCTTGGGAAGCTTGGTCTCCCTGCCGAGGTAAGGTCGAACGTCCTGCCGAGCCTTACACTCGAACTCCGGCCTAGCTCCCTTGCCTGACTCTCCTACTTGGCTTGGGAAGCTTGGTCTCCCTGCCGAGGTAAGGTCGAACGTCCTGCCGAGCCTTACACGCGAACTCCAGCCTAGCTCCCTTGCCTGAATCTCCTACTAGGCTTGGGAAGCTTGGTCTCCCTGCCGAGGTAAGGTCGAATGCCCTGCCGAGCCTTACACTCGAACTCCGGCCAAGCCCCCTTGCCTGACTCTCCTACTAGGCTTGGGAAGCTTGGTCTCCCTGCCGAGGTAAGGTCGAACGCCCTGCCGAGCCTTACACTCGAACTCCGGCCAAGCCCCCTTGCCTGACCCTACGAGGCTCGGGAAGCTTGGTCTCTCTGCTGAGGTAAGGTCGAACGTCCTGCCGAGCTTTACACTCGAACTCCGGCCAAACTCCCTTGCCTGACTCTCCTACTAGGCTTGCGAAGCTTGGTCTCCCTGCTGAGGTAAGGTCGAACGTCCTGAAGAGCCTTACACTCGAACTCCTGCCAAGGCCCCTTGCCTGACTCTCCTACTAGGCTTGGAAAGCTTGGTCTCCCTGCCGAGGTAAGGTCGAACGTCCTGCTGTGCTTTACACTCGAACTCCGGCCAAGCCCCCTTGCCTGACTCTCCTGCTAGGCTTGGGAAGCTTGGTCTCCCTGCTGAGGTAAGGGCGAACGTCCTGCCGAGCCTGACACTCGAACTCTGGCCAAGTCCCCTTGCTTGACTCTCCTACTAGGCTTGGGAAGCTTGGTCTCCCTGCCGAGGTAAGGTCGAACGTCCTGCCGAGCCTTACACTCGAACTCCGGCCTAGCTCCCTTGCCTGACTGTCCTACTAGGTTTGGGAAGATTGGTCTCCCTGCCGAGGTAAGGTCGAACGACCTGCCGAGCCTTACACTCGAACTCCGGCCAAGCCCCCTTGCCTGACTCTCCTTCTAGGCTTGGGAAGCTTGGTCTCCCTGCCGAGGTAAGGTCGAACGTCCTGCCGAGCCTTTCACTCGAACTCCGGCCAAGCCCCGTTGCCTGACCCTATTAGAGTTGGGAAGCGTGGTCTCCCTGCCGAGGTAAGGTCGAACGTCCTGCCGAGCCTTACACTCGAACACCGGCCTAGCTCCCTTGCCTGACTGTCCTACTTGGCTTGGGAAGCTTGGTCTCCCTGCCGAGGTAAGGTCGAACGTCCTGCCGAGCCTTACACTCGAACTCTGGCCAAGCCCCCTTGCCTGACTCTCCTATTAGCCTTGGGAAGCTTGGTCTCCCTGCCAAGGTAAGGTCGAATGTCCCGCCGACCCTTACACTCGAGCACCGGCCTAGCTCCCTTGCCTGACTGTCCTACTTGGCTTGGGAAGCTTGGTCTCCCTGCCGAGGTAAGGTCGAACGACCTGCCGAGCCTTACACTCGAACTCCGGCCAAGCCCCCTTGCCTGACTCTCCTTCTAGGCTTGGGAAGCTTGGTCTCCCTGCCGAGGTAAGGTCGAACGTCCTGCCGAGCCTTTCACTCGAACTCCGGCCAAGCCCCGTTGCCTGACCCTATTAGAGTTGGGAAGCGTGGTCTCCCTGCCGAGGTAAGGTCGAACGTCCTGCCGAGCCTTACACTCGAACACCGGCCTAGCTCCCTTGCCTGACTGTCCTACTTGGCTTGGGAAGCTTGGTCTCCCTGCCGAGATAAGGTCGAACGTCCTGCCGAGCCTTACACTCGAACTCTGGCCAAGCCCCCTTGCCTGACTCTCCTATTAGCCTTGGGAAGCTTGGTCTCCCTGCCAAGGTAAGGTCGAATGTCCCGCCGAGCCTTACACTCGAACACCGGCCTAGCTCCCTTGCCTGACTGTCCTACTTGGCTTGGGAAGCTTGGTCTCCCTGCAGAGGTAAGGTCGAACGTCCTGCCGAGCCTTACACTCGAACTCTGGCCAAGCCCCCTTGCCTGACTATCCTACTAGGCTTGGGAAGCTTGGTCTCCCTGCCGAGGTAAGGTCGACCATCCTGCCGAGCCTTTCAATCGAACTCCGCCGAAGCCCCCTTGACTGAGTCTCCTACTAGGCTTGGGAAGCTTGGTCTCCCTGATGAGGTAAGGTCGAACGTCCTGCCGAGCCTTACACTCGAACTCCGGCCTAGCTCCCTTGCCTGACTCTCCTACTTGGCTTGGGAAGCTTGGTCTCCCTGCCGAGGTAAGGTCGAACGTCCTGCCGAGCCTTACACGCGAACTCCAGCCTAGCTCCCTTGCCTGAATCTCCTACTAGGCTTGGGAAGCTTGGTCTCCCTGCCGAGGTAAGGTCGAATGCCCTGCCGAGCCTTACACTCGAACTCCGGCCAAGCCCCCTTGCCTGACTCTCCTACTAGGCTTGGGAAGCTTGGTCTCCCTGCCGAGGTAAGGTCGAACGCCCTGCCGAGCCTTACACTCGAACTCCGGCCAAGCCCCCTTGCCTGACCCTACGAGGCTCGGGAAGCTTGGTCTCTCTGCTGAGGTAAGGTCGAACGTCCTGCCGAGCTTTACACTCGAACTCCGGCCAAACTCCCTTGCCTGACTCTCCTACTAGGCTTGCGAAGCTTGGTCTCCCTGCTGAGGTAAGGTCGAACGTCCTGAAGAGCCTTACACTCGAACTCCTGCCAAGGCCCCTTGCCTGACTCTCCTACTAGGCTTGGAAAGCTTGGTCTCCCTGCCGAGGTAAGGTCGAACGTCCTGCTGTGCTTTACACTCGAACTCCGGCCAAGCCCCCTTGCCTGACTCTCCTGCTAGGCTTGGGAAGCTTGGTCTCCCTGCTGAGGTAAGGGCGAACGTCCTGCCGAGCCTGACACTCGAACTCTGGCCAAGTCCCCTTGCTTGACTCTCCTACTAGGCTTGGGAAGCTTGGTCTCCCTGCCGAGGTAAGGTCGAACGTCCTGCCGAGCCTTACACTCGAACTCCGGCCTAGCTCCCTTGCCTGACTGTCCTACTAGGTTTGGGAAGATTGGTCTCCCTGCCGAGGTAAGGTCGAACGACCTGCCGAGCCTTACACTCGAACTCCGGCCAAGCCCCCTTGCCTGACTCTCCTTCTAGGCTTGGGAAGCTTGGTCTCCCTGCCGAGGTAAGGTCGAACGTCCTGCCGAGCCTTTCACTCGAACTCCGGCCAAGCCCCGTTGCCTGACCCTATTAGAGTTGGGAAGCGTGGTCTCCCTGCCGAGGTAAGGTCGAACGTCCTGCCGAGCCTTACACTCGAACACCGGCCTAGCTCCCTTGCCTGACTGTCCTACTTGGCTTGGGAAGCTTGGTCTCCCTGCCGAGGTAAGGTCGAACGTCCTGCCGAGCCTTACACTCGAACTCTGGCCAAGCCCCCTTGCCTGACTCTCCTATTAGCCTTGGGGAGCTTGGTCTCCCTGCCAAGGTAAGGTCGAATGTCCCGCCGACCCTTACACTCGAGCACCGGCCTAGCTCCCTTGCCTGACTGTCCTACTTGGCTTGGGAAGCTTGGTCTCCCTGCCGAGGTAAGGTCGAACGTCCTGCCGAGCCTTACACTCGAACTCTGGCCAAGCCCCCTTGCCTGACTATCCTACTAGGCTTGGGAAGCTTGGTCTCCCTGCCGAGGTAAGGTCGACCATCGTGCCGAGCCTTTCAATCGAACTCCGCCGAAGCCCCCTTGACTGAGTCTCCTACTAGGCTTGGGAAGCTTGGTCTTCCTGCTGAGGTAAGGTCGAACGTCCTGCCGAGCCTTACACTCGAACACCGGCCAAGCTCCCTTGCCTGACTCTCCTACTAGGCCTGGGAAGCTTGGTCTCCCTGTCGAGGTAAGGTCGCACGCCCTGCCGAGCCTTACACACGAACTCCGGTCAAGCCCCCTTGCCTGACCCTACTAGACTTGGGAAGCGTGGTCTCCCTGCTGAGGTAAGGTCGAACGTCCTGCCGAGCCGTACACTCGAACTCCGGCCAAGCCCCCTTGCCTGACTCTCCAACTAGGCTTGGGAGTCTTGGTCTCCCTGTCGAGGTATGGTCGAACGTCCTGCCGAGCCTTACACTCGAACTCCGGCCTAGCTCCCTTGCCTGACTCTCCTACTCGGCTTGGGAAGCTTGGTCTCCCTGCCGAGGTAAGGTCGAACATCCTGCCGAGCCTTACACTCGAACGCCAGCCAAGCCCCCTTGCCTGACCCTATTAGAGTTGGGAAGCTTGGTCTCCCTGCTGAGGTAAGGTCCTCCGTCCTGCCGAGCCTTACACTCGAACTCTGGCCAAGCCCCCTTGCCTGACTCTCCTACTAGGCTTGGGAAGCTTGGTCTCCCTGCCGAGGTAAGGTCGAACGTCCCGCCGAGCCTTACACTCGAACGCCGACCGAGCACACTTGCCTGACCCTATTAGAGTTGGGAGGCTTGGTCTCCCTGCCGAGGTAAGGTCGAACGTCCTGCTGTGCTTTACACTCGAACTCCGGCCAAGCCCCCTTGCCTGACTCTCCTGCTAGGCTTGGGAAGCTTGGTCTCCCTGCTGAGGTAAGGGCAAACGTCCTGCCGAGCCTGACACTCGAACTCTGGCCAAGTCCCCTTGCCTGACTCTCCTACTAGGCTTGGGAAGCTTGGTCTCCCTGCCGAGGTAAGGTCGAACGTCCTGCCGAGCCTTACACTCGAACTCCGGCCTAGCTCCCTTGCCTGACTGTCCTACTAGGTTTGGGAAGATTGGTCTCCCTGCCGTGGTAAGGTCGAACGACCTGCCGAGCCTTACACTCGAACTCCGGCCAAGCCCCCTTGCCTGACTCTCCTTCTAGGCTTGGGAAGCTTGGTCTCCCTGCCGAGGTAAGGTCGAACGTCCTGCCGAGCCTTACACTCGAACTCCTGCCAAGCCCCCTTGCCTGACTCTCCTACTAGGCTTGGGAAAATTGGTCTCCCTGCCGAGGTAAGGTCGAACGTCCTGCCGAGCCTTACACTCGAACTCCAGCCAAGCCCCCTTGCCTGACCTAACGAGGCTCGGGAAGCTTGGTCTCCCTGCTGAGGTAAGGTCGAACGTCCTGAAGAGCCTTACACTCGAACTCCTGCGAAGGCCCCTTGCCTGACTCTCCTACTAGGCTTGGAAAGCTTGGTCTCCCTGCCGAGGTAAGGTCGAACGTCCTGCTGTGCTTTACACTCGAACTCTGGCCAAGCCCCCTTGCCTGACTCTCCTATTAGCCTTGGGAAGCTTGGTCTCCCTGCCAAGGTAAGGTCGAATGTCCCGCCGAGCCTTACACTCGAACACCGGCCTAGCTCCCTTGCCTGACTCTCCTACTAGGCCTGGGAAGCTTGGTCTCCCTGCCGAGGTAAGGTCGAACGTCCTGCCGAGCCTTACACTCGAACTCTGGCCAAGCCCCCTTGCCTGACTATCCTACTAGGCTTGGGTAGCTTGGTCTCCCTGCCGAGGTAAGGTCGACCATCCTGCCGAGCCTTTCAATCGAACTCCGCCGAAGCCCCCTTGACTGAGTCTCCTACTAGGCTTGGGAAGCTTGGTCTCCCTGCTGAGGTAAGGTCGAACGTCCTGCCGAGCCTTACACTCGAACACCGGCCAAGCTCCCTTGCCTGACTCTCCTACTAGGCCTGGGAAGCTTGGTCTCCCTGCCGAGGTAAGGTCGAACGTCCTCCGAGCCTTACACTCGAACTCCGGCCTAGCTCCCTTGCCTGACTCTCCTACTAGGCTTGGGAAGCTTGGTCTCCCTGCCGAGGTAAGGTCGAACGTCCTGCCGAGCTTTACACTCGAACTCCGGCCAAGCCCCCTTGCCTGACTCTCCTACTAGGCTTGGGAAGCTTGGTCTCCCTGCCGAGGTAAGGTCGAACGTCCTGCCGAGCCTTACACTCGAACGCCGGCCGAGCCCCCTTGCCTGACCCTATTAGAGTTGGGAAGCTTGGTCTCCCTGCCGAGGTATGGTCGAACGTCCTGCCGAGCCTTACACTCGAACTCCGGCCTAGCTCCCTTGCCTGACTCTCCTACTTGGCTTGGGAAGCTTGGTCTCCCTGCCGAGGTAAGGTCGAACGTCCTGCCGAGCCTTACACTCGAACTCCAGCCTAGCTCCCTTGCCTGAATCTCCTACTATGCTTGGGAAGCTTGGTCTCCCTACCGAGGTAAGGTCGAATGCCCTGCCAAGCCTTACACTCGAACTCCGGCCAAGCCCCCTTGCCTGACTCTCCTACTAGGCTTGGGAAGCTTGGTCTCCCTGCCGAGGTAAGGTCGAACGCCCTGCCGAGCCTTACACTCGAACTCCGGCCAAGCCCCCTTGCCTGACCCTACGAGGCTCGGGAAGCTTGGTCTCTCTGCTGAGGTAAGGTCGAACGTCCTGCCGAGCCTTACACTCGAACGCCGACTGAGCACCCTTGCCTGACCCTATTAGAGTTGGGAGGCTTGGTCTCCCTGCCGAGGTAAGGTCGAACGTCCTGCTGTGCTTTACACTCGAACTCCGGCCAAGCCCCCTTGCCTGACTCTCCTGCTAGGCTTGGGAAGCTTGGTCTCCCTGCTGAGGTAAGGGCAAACGTCCTGCCGAGCCTGACACTCGAACTCTGGCCAAGTCCCCTTGCCTGACTCTCCTACTAGGCTTGGGAAGCTTGGTCTCCCTGCCGAGGTAAGCTCGAACGTCCTGCCGAGCCTTACACTCGAACTCCGGCCTAGCTCCCTTGCCTCACTGTCCTACTAGGTTTGGGAAGATTGGTCTCCCTGCCGAGGTAAGGTCGAACGACCTGCCGAGCCTTACACTCAAACTCCGGCCAAGCCCCCTTGCCTGACTCTCCTTCTAGGCTTGGGAAGCTTGGTCTCCCTGCCGAGGTAGAGGTCGAACGTCCTGCCGAGCCTTACACTCGAACTCCTGCCAAGCCCCCTTGCCTGACTCTCCTACTAGGCTTTGGAAAATTGGTCTCCCTGCCGAGGTAAGGTCGGACGTCCTGCCGAGCCTTACACTCGAACTCCAGCCAAGCCCCCTTGCCTGACCTAACGAAGCTCGGGAAGCTTGGTCTCCCTGCTGAGGTAAGGTCGAACGTCCTGCCGAGCTTTACACTCGAACTCCGGCCAAACTCCCTTGCCTGACTCTCCTACTAGGCTTGCGAAGCTTGGTCTCCCTGCCGAGGTAAGGTCGAACGTCCTGAAGAGCCTTACACTCGAACTCCTGCGAAGGCCCCTTGCCTGACTCTCCTACTAGGCTTGGAAAGCTTGGTCTCCCTGCCGAGGTAAGGTCGAACGTCCTGCTGTGCTTTACACTCGAACTCCGGCCAAGCCCCCTTGCCTGACTCTCCTTCTAGGCTTGGGAAGCTTGGTCTCCCTGCCGAGGTAAGGTCGACCGTCCTGCCGAGCCTTTCACTCGAACTCCGGCCAAGCCCCCTTGCCTGACCCTATTAGAGTTGGGAAGCGTGGTCTCCCTGCCGAGGTAAGGTCGAACGTCCTGCCGAGCCTTACACTCGAACTCCTGCCAAGCCCCCTTCCCTGACTCTCCTACTAGGCTTGGGAAAATTGGTCTCCCTGCCGAGGTAAGGTCGAACGTCCTGCCGAGCCTTACACTCGAACGCCGGCCGAGCCCCCTTGCCTGACCCTATTAGAGTTGGGAAGCTTGGTCTCCTTGCCGAGGTAAGGTCGAACGTCCTGCCGAGCCTTACACTCGAACTCCGGCTTAGCTCCCTTGCCTGACTCTCCTACTTGGCTTGGGAAGCTTGGTCTCCCTGCCGAGGTAAGGTCGAACGTCCTGCCGAGCCTTACACTCGAACTCCAGCCTAGCTCCCTTGCCTGACTCTCCTACTAGGCTTGGGAAGCTTGGTCTCCCTGCCGAGGTAAGGTCGAATGCCCTGCCGAGCCTTACACTCGAACTCCAGCCAAGCCCCCTTGCCTGACTCTCCTACTAGGCTTGGGAAGCTTGGTCTCCCTGCCGAGGTAAGGTCGAACGCCCTGCCGAGCCTTACACTCGAACTCCGGCCAAGCCCCCTTGCCTGACCCTACGAGGCTCGGGAAGCTTGGTCTCTCTGCTGAGGTAAGGTCGAACGTCCTGCCGAGCTTTACACTCGAACTCCGGCCAAACTCCCTTGCCTGACTCTCCTACTAGGCTTGCGAAGCTTGGTCTCCCTGCCAAGGTAAGGTCGAACGTCCTGAAGAGCCTTACACTCGAACTCCTGCCAAGGCCCCTTGCCTGACTCTCCTACTAGGCTTGGAAAGCTTGGTCTCCCTGCCGAGGTAAGGTCGAACGTCCTGCTGTGCTTTACACTCGAACTCTGGCCAAGTCCCCTTGCCTGACTCTCCTGCTTGGCTTGGGAAGCTTGGTCTCCCTGCCGAGGTAAGGTCGAACGTCCTGCCGAGCCTTACACTCGAACTCCGGCCTAGCTCCCTTGCCTGACTGTCCTACTAGGTTTGGGAAGATTGGTCTCCCTGCCGAGGTAAGGTCGAACGACCTGCCGAGCCTTACACTCGAACTCCGGCCAAGCCCCCTTGCCTGACTCTCCTTCTAGGCTTGGGAAGCTTGGTCTCCCTGCCGAGGTAAGGTCGAACGTCCTCCCGAGCCTTTCACTCGAACTCCGGCCAAGCCCCCTTGCCTGACCCTATTAGAGTTGGGAAGCGTGGTCTCCCTGCCGAGGTAAGGTCGAACGTCCTGCCGAGCCTTACACTCGAACTCTGGCCAAGCCCCCTTGCCTGACTCTCCTATTAGCCTTGGGAAGCTTGGTCTCCCTGCCAAGGTAAGGTCGAATGTCCCGCCGAGCCTTACACTCGAACACCGGCCTAGCTCCCTTGCCTGACTGTCCTACTTGGCTTGGGAAGCTTGGTCTCCCTGCCGAGGTAAGGTCGAACGTCCTGCCGAGCCTTACACTCGAACTCCAGCCAAGCTCCCTTGCCTGACTCTCCTACTAGGCCTGGGAAGCTTGGTCTCCCTGCCGAGGTAAGGTCGAACGCCCTCCGAGCCTTACACTCGAACTCCGGCCTAGCTCCCTTGCCTGACTCTCCTACTAGGCTTGGGAAGCTTGGTCTCCCTGCCGAGGTAAGGTCGAACGTCCTGCCGAGCTTTACACTCGAACTCCGGCCAAGCCCCCTTGCCTGACTCTCCTACTAGGCTTGGGAAGCTTGGTCTCCCTGCCGAGGTAAGGTCGGACGTCCTGCCGAGCCTTACACTCGAACGCCGGCCGAGCCCCCTTGCCTGACCCTATTAGAGTTGGGAAGCTTGGTCTCCCTGCCGAGGTAAGGTCGAACGTCCTGCCGAGCCTTACACTCGAACTCCGGCCTAGCTCCCTTGCCTGACTCTCCTACTTGGCTTGGGAAGCTTGGTCTCCCTGCCGAGGTAAGGTCGAACGTCCTGCCGAGCCTTACACTCGAACTCCGGCCAAGCCCCCTTGCCTGACCCTACGAGGCTCGGGAAGCTTGGTCTCTCCGCTGAGGTAAGGTCGAACGTCCTGCCGAGCCTTACACTCGAACGCCGACCGAGCACCCTTGCCTGACCCTATTAGAGTTGGGAGGCTTGGTCTCCCTGCCGAGGTAAGGTCGAACGTCCTGCTGTGCTTTACACTCGAACTCCGGCCAAGCCCCCTTGCCTGACTCTCCTGCTAGGCTTGGGAAGCTTGGTCTCCCTGCTGAGGTAAGGGCAAACGTCCTGCCGAGCCTGACACTCGAACTCTGGCCAAGTCCCCTTGCCTGACTCTCCTACTAGGCTTGGGAAGCTTGGTCTCCCTGCCGAGGTAAGGTCGAACGTCCTGCCGAGCCTTACACTCGAACTCCGGCCTAGCTCCCTTGCCTGACTGTCCTACTAGGTTTGGGAAGATTGGTCTCCCTGCCGAGGTAAGGTCGAACGACCTGCCGAGCCTTACAGTCAAACTCCGGCCAAGCCCCCTTGCCTGACTCTCCTTCTAGGCTTGGGAAGCTTGGTCTCCCTGCCGAGGTAAGGTCGAACGTCCTGCCGAGCCTTACACTCGAACTCCTGCCAAGCCCCCTTGCCTGACTCTCCTACTAGGCTTGGGAAAATTGGTCTCCCTGCCGAGGTAAGGTCGAACGTCCTGCCGAGCCTTACACTCGAACTCCAGCCAAGCCCCCTTGCCTGACCTAACGAAGCTCGGGAAGCTTGGTCTCCCTGCTGAGGTAAGGTCGAACGTCCTGCCGAGCTTTACACTCGAACTCCGGCCAAACTCCCTTGCCTGACTCTCCTACTAGGCTTGCGAAGCTTGGTCTCCCTGCCGAGGTAAGGTCGAACGTCCTGAAGAGCCTTGCACTCGAACTCCTGCGAAGGCCCCTTGCCTGACTCTCCTACTAGGCTTGGAAAGCTTGGTCTCCCTGCCGAGGTAAGGTCGAACGTCCTGCTGTGCTTTACACTCGAACTCCGGCCAAGCCCCCTTGCCTGACTCTCCTTCTAGGCTTGGGAAGCTTGGTCTCCCTGCCGAGGTAAGGTCGACCGTCCTGCCGAGCCTTTCACTCGAACTCCGGCCAAGCCCCCTTGCCTGACCCTATTAGAGTTGGGAAGCGTGGTCTCCCTGCCGAGGTAAGGTCGAACGTCCTGCCGAGCCTTACACTCGAACTCCTGCCAAGCCCCCTTCCCTGACTCTCCTACTAGGCTTGGGAAAATTGGTCTCCCTGCCGAGGTAATGTCGAACGTCCTGCCGAGCCTTACACTCGAACGCCGGCCGAGCCCCCTTGCCTGACCCTATTAGAGTTGGGAAGCGTGGTCTCCCTGCCGAGGTAAGGTCGAAAGTCCTGCCGAGCCTTACACTCGAACTCCTGCCAAGCCCCCTTCCCTGACTCTCCTACTAGGCTTGGGAAGCTTGGTCTCCCTGCCGAGGTAAGGTCGAACGTCCTGCCGAGCCTTACACTCGAACGCCGGCCGAGCCCCCTTGCCTGACCCTATTAGAGTTGGGAAGCTTGGTCTCCTTGCCGAGGTAAGGTCGAACGTCCTGCCGAGCCTTACACTCGAACTCCGGCTTAGCTCCCTTTCCTGACTCTCCTACTTGGCTTGGGAAGCTTGGTCTCCCTGCCGAGGTAAGGTCGAACGTCCTGCCGAGCCTTACACTCGAACTCCAGCCTAGCTCCCTTGCCTGACTCTCCTACTAGGCTTGGGAAGCTTGGTCTCCCTGCCGAGGTAAGGTCGAATGCCCTGCCGAGCCTTACACTCGAACTCCAGCCAAGCCCCCTTGCCTGACTCTCCTACTAGGCTTGGGAAGCTTGGTCTCCCTGCCGAGGTAAGGTCGAACGCCCTGCCGAGCCTTACACTCGAACTCCGGCCAAGCCCCCTTGCCTGACCCTATTAGAGTTGGGAAGCGTGGTCTCCCTGCCGAGGTAAGGTCGAATGTCCCGCCGAGCCTTACACTCGAACACCGGCCTAGCTCCCTTGCCTGACTGTCCTACTTGGCTTGGGAAGCTTGGTCTCCCTGCCGAGGTAAGGTCGAACGTCCTGCCGAGCCTTACACTCGAACTCTGGCCAAGCCCCCTTGCCTGACTATCCTACTAGGCTTGGGAAGCTTGGTCTCCCTGCCGAGGTAAGGTCGACCATCGTGCCGAGCCTTTCAATCGAACTCCGCCGAAGCCCCCTTGACTGAGTCTCCTACTAGGCCTGGGAAGCTTGGTCTCCCTGCTGAGGTAAGGTCGAACGTCCTGCCGAGCCTTACACTCGAACACCGGCCAAGCTCCCTTGCCTGACTCTCCTACTAGGCCTGGGAAGCTTGGTCTCCCTGCCGAGGTAAGGTCGAACGTCCTCCGAGCCTTACACTCGAACTCCGGCCAAGCCCCCTTGCCTGACCCTATTAGAGTTGGGAGGCTTGGTCTCCCTGCCGTGGTAAGGTCGAACGTCCTGCTGTGCTTTACACTCGAACTCCGGCCAAGCCCCCTTGCCTGACTCTCCTACTAGGCTTGGGAAGTTTGGTCTCCCTGCCGAGGTAAGGTCGAACGTCCTGCCGAGCCTTACACTCGAACTCCAGCCAAGCCCCCTTGCCTGACTCTCCTTCTAGGCTAGGGAAGCTTGGTCTCCCTGCCGAGGTAAGCTCGAACGTCCTGCCGAGCCTTACACTCGAACTCCTGCCAAGCCCCCTTGCCTGACTCTCCTACTAGGCTTGGGAAAATTGGTCTCCCTGCCGAGGTAAGGTCGAACGTCCTGCCGAGCCTTACACTCGAACTCCAGCCAAGCCCCCTTGCCTGACCTAACGAGGCTCGGGAAGCTTGGTCTCCCTGCTGAGGTAAGGTCGAACGTCCTGCCGAGCTTTACACTCGAACTCCGGCCAAACTCCCTTGCCTGACTCTCCTACTAGGCTTGCGAAGCTTGGTCTCCCTGCCGAGGTAAGGTCGACCGTCCTGCCGAGCCTTTCACTCGAACTCCGGCCAAGCCCCCTTGCCTGACCCTATTAGAGTTGGGAAGCGTGGTCTCCCTGCCGAGGTGAGGTCGAACGTCCTGCTGTGCTTTACACTCGAACTCCGGCCAAGCCCCCTTGCCTGACTCTCCTTCTAGGCTTGGGAAGCTTGGTCTCCCTGCCGAGGTAAGGTCGAACGTCCTGCCGAGCCTTACACTCGAACTCCGGCCAAGCCCCCTTGCCTGACTCTCCTACTCGGCTTGGGAAGCTTGGTCTCCCTGCCGAGGTAAGGTCGAACGTCCTGCCGAGCCTTACACTCGAACTCCGGCCAAGCCCCCTTGACTGACTCTCCTACTAGGCTTGGGAAAACTGGTCTCCCTGCCGAGGTAAGGTCGAACGTCCTGCCGAGCCTTACACTCGAACACCGGACTAGCTCCCTTGCCTGACTGTCCGACTTGGCTTGGGAAGCTTGGTCTCCCTGCCGAGGTAAGGTCGAACGTCCTGCCGAGCCTTACACTCGAACTCCGGCCAAGCCCCCTTGCCTGACTCTCCTGCTAGGCTTGGGAAGCTTGGTCTCCCTGCTGAGGTAAGGGCAAACGTCCTGCCGAGCCTGACACTCGAACTCTGGCCAAGTCCCCTTGCCTGACTCTCCTACTAGGCTTGGGAAGCTTGGTCTCCCTGCCAAGGTAAGGTCGAACGTCCGGCCGAGCCTTACACTCGAACTCCGGCCTAGCTCCCTTGCCTGACTCTCCTACTAGGTTTGGGAAGATTGGTCTCCCTGCCGAGGTAAGGTCGAACGACCTGCCGAGCCTCACACTCGAACTCCGGCCAAGCCCCCTTGCCTGACTCTCCTTCTAGGCTTGGGAAGCTTGGTCTCCCTGCCGAGGTAAGGTCGAACGTCCTGCCGAGCCTTACACTCGAACTCCAGCCAAGCCCCCTTGCCTGACTCTCCTACTCGGCTTGGGAAGCTTGGTCTCCCTGCCGAGGTAAGGTCGAACGTCCTGCCGAGCCTTACACTCGAACTCCGGCCAAACTCCCTTGCCTGACTCTCCTACTAGGCTTGCGAAGCTTGGTCTCCCTGCCGAGGTAAGGTCGAACGTCCTGCCGAGCCATACACTCGAACTCCGGCCTAGCTCCCTTGCCGGACTGTCCTACTTGGCTTGGGAAGCTTGGTCTCCCTGCCGAGGTAAGGTCGAACGTCCTGCCGAGCCTTACACTCGAACTCCGGCCAAGCCCCCTTGACTGACTCTCCTACTAGGCTTGGGAAAACTGGTCTCCCTGCCGAGGTAAGGTCGAACGTCCTGCCGAGCCTTACACTCGAACTCTGGCCTAGCTCCCTTGCCTGACTCTCCTACTAGGCTTGGGAAGCTTGGTCTCCCTGCCGAGGTAAGGTCGAACGTCCTGCCGAGCCTTACACTCGAACTCCCGCCAAGCCCCCTTGCCTGACTCTCCTACTAGGCTTGGGAAGCTTGGTCTCCCTGACGAGGTAAGGTCGAACGTCCTGCCGAGCCTTAAACTCGAACTCCGGCCAAGCCCCCTTGCCTGATCCTATTAGAGTTGGGAAGCGTGGTCTCCCTGCCGAGGTAAGGTCGAACGTCCTGCCGAGCCTTACACTCGAACACCGGCCTAGCTCCCTTGCCTGACTCTCCTACTCGGCTTGGGAAGCTTGGTCTCCCTGCCGAGGTAAGGTCGAACGTCCTGCCGAGCCTTACACTCGAACTCCGGCCAAGCCCCCTTGCCTGACTCTCCTACTAGCCTTGGGAAGCTTGGTCTCCCTGCCAAGGTAAGGTCGAATGTCCCGCCGAGCCTTACGCTCGAACACCGGCCTAGCTCCCTTGCCTGACTGTCCTACTTGGCTTGGGAAGCTTGGTCTCCCTGCCGAGGTAAGGTCGAACGTCCTGCCGAGCCTTACACTCGAACTCTGGCCAAGCCCCCTTGCCTGTCTATCCTACTAGGCTTGGGAAGCTTGGTCTCCCTGCCGAGGTAAGGTCGACCGTCCTGCCGAGCCTTTCACTCGAACTCCGCCGAAGCCCCCTTGACTGAGTCTCCTACTAGGCTTGGGAAGCTTGGTCTCCCTGCTGAGGTAAGGTCGAACGTCCTGCCGAGCCTTACACTCGAAGTCCGGCCAAGCTCCCTTGCCTGACTCTCCTACTAGGCTTGGGAAGCTTGGTCTCCCTGCCGAGGTAAGGTCGAACGTCCTCCGAGCCTTACACTCGAACTCCGGCCTAGCTCCCTTGCCTGACTCTCCTACTAGGCTTGGGAAGCTTGGTCTCCCTGCCGAGGTAAGGTCGAACGTCCTGCCGAGCTTTACACTCGAACTCCGGCCAAGCCCCCTTGCCTGACGCTCCTACTAGGCCTGGGAAGCTTGGTCTCCCTGTCGAGGTGAGGTCGCACGTCCTGCCGAGCCTTACACTCGAATTCCGGCCAAGCCCCCTTGCCTGACCCTATTAGACTTGGGAAGCGTGGTCTCCCTGCTGAGGTAAGGTCGAACGTCCAGCCGAGCCGTGCACTCGAACTCCGGCCAAGCCCCCTTGCCTGACTCTCCAACTAGGCTTTGGAGTCTTGGTCTCCCTGTCGAGGAATGGTCCAACGTCCTGCCGAGCCTTACACTCGAACTCCGGCCTAGCTCCCTTGCCTGACTCTCCTACTCGGCTTGGGAAGCTTGGTCTCCCTGCCGAGGTAAGGTCGAACGTCCTGAAGAGCCTTACACTCGAACGCCGGCCTAGCTCCCTTGCCTGACCCTATTAGAGTTGGGAAGCTTGGTCTCCCTGCCGAGGTAAGGTCGACCGTCCTGCGGAGCCTTACACTCGAACTCCGGCCAAGCCCCCTTGCCTGACTCTCCTACTCGGCTTGGGAAGCTTGGTCTCCCTGCCGAGGTAAGGTCGAACGTCCTGCCGAGCCTTACGCTCGAACTCCGGCCAAAGTCCCTTGCCTGACTCTCCTACTAGGCTTGGGAAGCTTGGTCTCCCTGCCGAGGTAAGGTCGAACGTCCTGCCGAACCATACACTCGAACTCCGGCCTAGCTCCCTTGCCTGACTGTCCTACATGGCTTGGGAAGCTTGGTCTCCCTGCCGAGGTAAGGTCGAACGTGCTGCCGAGCCTTACACTCGAACTCCGGCCTAGCTCCCTTGCCTGACTCTCCTACTAGGCTTGGGAAGCTTGGTCTCCCTGCCGAGGTAAGGTCGAATGCCCTGTCGAGCCTTACACTCGAACTCCGGCCAAGCCCCCTTGCCTGACTCTCCTGCTAGGCTTGGGAAGCTTGGTCTCCCTGCTGAGGTAAGGGAAAATGTCCTGCCGAGCCTGACACTCGAACTCCGGCCAAGTTCCCTTGCCTGACTGTCCTACTAGGCTTGGGAAGCTTGGTCTCCCTGCCGAGGTAAGGTCGAACGTCCTGCCGAGCCTTACACTCGAACTCCGGCCTAGCTCCCTTGCCTGACTGTCCTACTAGGTTTGGGAAGATTGGTCTCCCTGCCGAGGTAAGGTCGAACGACCTGCCGAGCCTTACACTCGAACTCCGGCCAAGCCCCCTTGCCTGACTCTCCTTCTAGGCTTGGGAAGCTTGGTCTCCCTGCCAAGGTAAGGTCGAACGTCCTGCCGAGCCTTACACTCGAACTCCTGCCAAGCCCGCTTACCTGACTCTCCTACTAGGCTTGGGAAAATTGGTCTCCCTGCCGAGGTAAGGTCGAACGTCCTGCCGAGCCTTACACTCGAACTCCAGCCAAGCCCCCTTGCCTGACTCTCCTACTCGGCTTGGGAACCTTGGTCTCCCTGCCGAGGTTAGGTCGAACGTCCTGCCGAGCCTTACACTCGAACTCCGGCCAAACTCCCTTGCCTGACTCTCCTACTAGGCTTGGGAAGCTTGGTCTCCCTGCCGAGGTAAGGTCGAACATCCTGCCGAGCCATACACTCGAACACCGGCCTAGCTCCCTTGCCTGACTGTCCTACTTGGCTTGGGAAGCTTGGTCTCCCTGCCGAGGTAAGGTCGAACGTCCTGCCGAGCCTTACACTCGAACTCCGGCCAAGCCCCCTTGACTGACTCTCCTACTAGGCTTGGGAAAACTGGTCTCCCTGCCGAGGTAAGGTCGAACGTCCTGCCGAGCCTTACACTCGAACTCCGGCCTAGCTCCCTTGCCTGACTCTCCTACTAGGCTTGGGAAGCTTGGTCTCCCTGCCGAGGTAAGGTCGAACGTCCTGCCGAGCTTTACACTCGAACTCCGGCCAAGCCCCCTTGCCTGACTCTCCTACTAGGCCTGGGAAGCTTGGTCTCCCTGTCGAGGTAAGGTCGCACGCCCTGCCGAGCCTTACACTCGAACTCCGGTCAAGCCCCCTTGCCTGACCCTATTAGACTTGGGAAGCGTGGTCCCCCTGCTGAGGTAAGGTCGAACGTCCTGCCGAGCCGTACACTCGAACTCCGGCAAAGCCCCCTTGCCTGACTCTCCAACTAGGCTTGGGAGTCTTGGTCTCCCTGTCGAGGTATGGTCGAACGTCCTGCCGAGCCTTACACTCGAACTCCGGCCTAGCTCCCTTGCCTGACTCTCCTACTCGGCTTGGGAAGCTTGGTCTCCCTGCCGAGGTAAGGTCGAACGTCCTGCCGAGCCTTACACTCGAACTCCGGCCAAACTCCCTTGCCTGACTCTCCTACTAGGCTTGGGAAGCTTGGTCTCCCTGCCGAGGTAAGGTCGAACATCCTGCTGAGCCATACACTCGAACACCGGCCTAGCTCCCTCGCCTGACTGTCCTACTTGGCTTGGGAAGCTTGGTCTCCCTGCCGAGGTAAGGTCGATCGTCCTGCCGAGCCTTACACTCGAACTCCGGCCAAGCCCCCTTGCCTGACTCTCCTTCTAGGCTTGGGAAGCTTGGTCTCCCTGCCGAGGTAAGGTCGAACGACCTGCCGAGCCTTACACTCGAACTCCTGCCAAGCCCCCTTGCCTGACTCTCCTACTAGGCTTGGGAAAATTGGTCTCCCTGCCGAGGTAAGGTCGAACGTCCTGCCGAGCCTTACACTCGAACTCCAGTCAAGCCCCCTTGCCTGACTCTCCTACTCGGCTTGGGAAGCTTGGTCTCCCTGCCGAGGTAAGGTCGAACGTCCTGCCGCGCCTTACGCTCGAACTCCGGCCAAACTCCCTTGCCTGACTCTCCTACTAGGCTTGGGAAGCTTGGTCTCCCTGCCGAGGTAAGGTCGAACGTCCTGCCGAGCCATACACTCGAACTCCGGCCTAGCTCCCTCTCCTGACTGTCCTACATGGCTTGGGAAGCTTGGTCTCCCTGCCGAGGTAAGGTCGAACGTCCTGCCGAGCCTTACACTCGAACTCCGGCCAAGCCCCCATGCTTGACTCTCGTGCTAGGCTTGGGAAGCTTGGTCTCCCTGCCGAGGTAAGTTCGAACGTCCTGCCGAGCCTTACACTCGAACTCCGGTCAATCCCCCTTGCCTGACCCTATTAGACTTGGGAAGCGTGGTCTCCCTCCTGAGGTAAGGTCGAACGTCCTGCCGAGCCGTACACTCGAACTCCGGCCAAGCCCCCTTGCCTGACTCTCCAACTAGGCTTGGGAGTCTTGGTCTCCCTGTCGAGGAATGGTCGAACGTCCTGCCGAGCCTTACACTCGAACTCCGGCCTAGCTCCCTTGCCTGACTCTCCTACTAGGCTTGGGAAGCTTGGTCTCCCTGCCGAGGTAAGGTCGAACGTCCTGCCGAGCCTTACACTCGAACGCCGGCCAAGCCCCCTTGCCTGACCCTATTAGAGTTGGGAAGCTTGGTCTCCCTGCTGAGGTAAGGTCGACCGTCCTGCCGAGCCTTACACTCGAACTCCGGCCAAGCCCCCTTGCCTGACTCTCCTACTAGGCTTGGGAAGCTTGGTCTCCCTGCCGAGGTAAGGTCGAACGTCCTGCCGAGCCTTACACTCGAACGCCGGCCGAGCCCCCTTGCCTGACCCTATTAGAGTTGGGAAGCTTGGTCTCCCTGCCGAGGTAAGGTCGAACGTCCTGCCGAGCCTTACACTCGAACTCCGGCCAAGCCCCCTTGCCTGACTCTCCTACTAGGCTTGGGAAAATTGGTCTCCCTGCCGAGGTAAGGTCGAACGTCCTGCCGAGCCTTACACTCGAACTCCTGCCTAGCTCCCTTGCCTGACTGTCCTACTAGGTTTGGGAAGATTGGTCTCTCTGCCGAGGTAAGGTCGAACGACCGGCCGACCCTTACACTCGAACTCCGGCCAAGCCCCCTTGCCTGACTCTCCTACTAGGCTTGGGAAAATTGGTCTCCCTGCCGAGGTAAGGTCGAACGTCCTGCCGAGCCTTACACTCGAACTCCAGTCAAGCCCCCTTGCCTGACTCTCCTACTCGGCTTGGGAAGCTTGGTCTCCCTGCCGAGGTAAGGTCGAACGTCCTGCCGCGCCTTACGCTCGAACTCCGGCCAAACTCCCTTGCCTGACTCTCCTACTAGGCTTGGGAAGCTTGGTCTCCCTGCCGAGGTAAGGTCGAACGTCCTGCCGAGCCATACACTCGAACTCCGGCCTAGCTCCCTCTCCTGACTGTCCTACATGGCTTGGGAAGCTTGGTCTCCCTGCCGAGGTAAGGTCGAACGTCCTGCCGAGCCTTACACTCGAACTCCGGCCAAGCCCCCATGCTTGACTCTCGTGCTAGGCTTGGGAAGCTTGGTCTCCCTGCCGAGGTAAGTTCGAACGTCCTGCCGAGCCTTACACTCGAACTCCGGTCAATCCCCCTTGCCTGACCCTATTAGACTTGGGAAGCGTGGTCTCCCTCCTGAGGTAAGGTCGAACGTCCTGCCGAGCCGTACACTCGAACTCCGGCCAAGCCCCCTTGCCTGACTCTCCAACTAGGCTTGGGAGTCTTGGTCTCCCTGTCGAGGAATGGTCGAACGTCCTGCCGAGCCTTACACTCGAACTCCGGCCTAGCTCCCTTGCCTGACTCTCCTACTAGGCTTGGGAAGCTTGGTCTCCCTGCCGAGGTAAGGTCGAACGTCCTGCCGAGCCTTACACTCGAACGCCGGCCAAGCCCCCTTGCCTGACCCTATTAGAGTTGGGAAGCTTGGTCTCCCTGCTGAGGTAAGGTCGACCGTCCTGCCGAGCCTTACACTCGAACTCCGGCCAAGCCCCCTTGCCTGACTCTCCTACTAGGCTTGGGAAGCTTGGTCTCCCTGCCGAGGTAAGGTCGAACGTCCTGCCGAGCCTTACACTCGAACGCCGGCCGAGCCCCCTTGCCTGACCCTATTAGAGTTGGGAAGCTTGGTCTCCCTGCCGAGGTAAGGTCGAACGTCCTGCCGAGCCTTACACTCGAACTCCGGCCAAGCCCCCTTGCCTGACTCTCCTACTAGGCTTGGGAAAATTGGTCTCCCTGCCGAGGTAAGGTCGAACGTCCTGCCGAGCCTTACACTCGAACTCCTGCCTAGCTCCCTTGCCTGACTGTCCTACTAGGTTTGGGAAGATTGGTCTCTCTGCCGAGGTAAGGTCGAACGACCGGCCGACCCTTACACTCGAACTCCGGCCAAGCCCCCTTGCCTGACTATCCGACTAGGCTTGGGAAGCTTGGTCTCCCTGCCGAGGTAAGGTCGACCGTCCTGCCGAGCCTTTCACTCGAACTCCGCTGAAGCCCCCATGACTGAGTCTCCTACTAGGCTTGGGAAGCTTGGTCTCCCTGCTGAGGTAAGGTCGAACGTCCTGCCGAGCCTTACACTCGAACTCCGGCCAAACTCCCTTGCCTGACTCTCCTACTAGGCTTGGGAAGCTTGGTCTCCCTGCCGAGGTAAGGTCGAACGTCCTGCCGAGCCATACACTTGAACTCCGGCCTAGCTCCCTTGCCTGACTGTCCTACTTGGCTTGGGAAGCTTGGTCTCCCTGCCGAGGTAAGGTCGAACGTCCTGCCGAGCCTTACACTCGAACTCCGGCCAGGCCCACTTGCCTGACCCTATTAGAGTTGGGAAGCGTGGTCTCCCTGCCGAGGTAAGGTCGAATGTCCCGCCGAGCCTTACACTCGAACACCGGCCTAGCTCCCTTGCCTGACTGTCCTACTTGGCTTGGGAAGCTTGGTCTCCCTGCCGAGGTAAGGTCGAATGTCATGCCGAGCCTTACACTTGAACTCTGGCCAAGCCCCCTTGCCTGACTACCCTACTAGGCTTGGGAAGCTTGGTCTCCCTGCCGAGGTAAGGTCGAACGTCCTGCCGAGCCTTTCACTCGAACTCCGCCGAAGCCCCCTTGACTGAGTCTCCTACTAGGCTTGGGAAGCTTGGTCTCCCTGCTGAGGTAAGGTCGAACGTCCTGCCGAGCCTTACACTCGAACTCTGGACAAGCTCCCTTGCCTGACTCTCCAACTAGGCTTGGGAGTCTTGGTCTCCCTGTCGAGGAATGGTCGAACGTCCTGCCGAGCCTTACACTCGAACTCCGGCCTAGCTCCCTTGCCTGACTCTCCCACTAGGCTTGGGAAGCTTGGTCTCCCTGCCGAGGTAAGGTCGAACGTCCTGCCGAGCCTTACACTCGAACTCCGGCCAAGCCCCCTTGCCTGACTCTCCTACTAGGCTTGGGAAAATTGGTCTCCCTGCCGAGGTAAGGTCGAACGTCCTGCCGAGCCTTACACTCGAACTCCTGCCTAGCTCCCTTGCCTGACTGTCCTACTAGGTTTGGGAAGATTGGTCTCTCTGCCGAGGTAAGGTCGAACGACCGGCCGACCCTTACGCTCGAACTCCGGCCAAGCCCCCTTGCCTGACTATCCGACTAGGCTTGGGAAGCTTGGTCTCCCTGCCGAGGTAAGGTCGACCGTCCTGCCGAGCCTTTCACTCGAACTCCGCCGAAGCCCCCATGACTGAGTCTCCTACTAGGCTTGGGAAGCTTGGTCTCCCTGCTGAGGTAAGGTCGAACGTCCTGCCGAGCCTTACACTCGAACTCCGGCCTAACTCCCTTGCCTGACTCTCCTACTAGGCTTGGGAAGCTTGGTCTCCCTGCCGAGGTAAGGTCGAACGTCCTGCCGAGCCATACACTTGAACTCCGGCCTAGCTCCCTTGCCTGACTGTCCTACTTGGCTTGGGAAGCTTGGTCTCCCTGCCGAGGTAAGGTCGAACGTCCTGCCGAGCCTTACACTCGAACTCCGGCCAGGCCCCCTTGCCTGACCCTATTCGAGTTGGGAAGCGTGGTCTCCCTGCCGAGGTAAGGTCGAATGTCCCGCCGCGCCTTACACTCGAACACCGGCCTAGCTCCCTTGCCTGACTGTCCTACTTGGCTTGGGAAGCTTGGTCTCCCTGCCGAGGTAAGGTCGAACGTCATGCCGAGCCTTACACTTGAACTCTGGCCAAGCCCCCTTCCCTGACTACCCTACTAGGCTTGGGAAGCTTGGTCTCCCTGCCGAGGTAAGGTCGACCGTCCTGCCGAGCCTTTCACTCGAACTCCGCCGAAGCCCCCTTGACTGAGTCTCCTACTAGGCTTGGGAAGCTTGGTCTCCCTGCTGAGGTAAGGTCGAACGTCCTGCCGAGCCGTACACTCGAACTCCGGCCAAGCCCCCTTGCCTGACTCTCCAACTAGGCTTGGGAGTCTTGGTCTCCCTGTCGAGGAATGGTCGAACGTCCTGCCGGGCCTTACACTCGAACTCCGGCCTAGCTCCCTTGCCTGACTCTCCTACTAGGCTTGGGAAGCTTGGTCTCCCTGCCGAGGTAAGGTCGAACGTCCTGCCGAGCCTTACACTCGAACGCCGGCCGAGCCCCCTTGCCTGACCCTATTAGAGTTGGGAAGCTTGGTCTCCCTGCCGAGGTAAGGTCGAACGTCCTGCCGAGCCTTACACTCGAACTCCGGCCTAGCTCCCTTGCCTGACTCTCCTACTTGGCTTGGGATGCTTGGTCTCCCTGCCGAGGTAAGGTCGAACGTCCTGCCGAGCCTTACACTCGAACTCCGGCCAAACTCCCTTGCCTGACTCTCCTACTAGGCTTGGGAAGCTTGGTCTCCCTGCCGAGGTAAGGTCGAACGTCCTGCCGAGCCTTACACTCGAACTCCGGCCAAGCCCCCTTGCCTGACCCTACTAGGCTTGGGAAGCTTGGTCTCCCTGCCGAGGTAAGGTCGAACGTCTTTCCGAGCCTTACACTTGATCTCCGGACAAACTCCCTTGCCTGACTCTCCGACTAGGCTTGGGAAGCTTGGTCTCCCTGCCGAGGTAAGGTCGACCGTCCTGCTGAGCTTTACACTCGAGCTCCGGCCAAGCCCCCATGCTTGACTCTCGTGCTAGGCTTGGGAAGCTTGGTCTCCCTGCCGAGGTAAGTTCGAACGCCCTGCCGAGCCTTACACTCGAACTCCGGTAAAGCCCCCTTGCCTGACCCTATTAGACTTGGGAAGCTTGGTCTCCCTGCTGAGGTAAGGTCGAACGTCCTGCCGAGCCGTACACTCGAACTCCGGCCAAGCCCCCTTGCCTGACTCTCCAACTAGGCTTGGGAGTCTTGGTCCCCCTGTCGAGGAATGGTCGAACGTCCTGCCGAGCCTTACACTCGAACTCCGGCCTAGCTCCCTTGCCTGACTCTCCTACTAGGCTTGCGAAGCTTGGTCTCCCTGCCGAGGTAAGGTCGAACGTCCTGCTGTGCTTTACACTCGAACTCCGGCCAAGCCCCCTTGCCTGACTCTCCTGCTAGGCTTGGGAAGCTTGGTCTCCCTGCTGAGGTAAGGGCAAACGTCCTGCCGAGCCTGACACTTGAACTCTGGCCAAGTCCCCTTGCCTGACTCTCCTACTAGGCTTGGGAAGCTTGGTCTCCCTGCCGAGGTAAGGTCGAACGTCCTGCCGAGCCTTACACTCGAACTCCGGCCTAGCTCCCTTGCCTGACTGTCCTACTAGGTTTGGGAAGATTGGTCTCCCTGCCGAGGTAAGGTCGACCGTCCTGCCGAGCCTTTCACTCGAACTCCGCCGAAGCCCCCTTGCCTGACTCTCCTTCTAGGCTTGGGAAGCTTGGTCTCCCTGCCGAGGTAAGGTCGAACATCCTGCCGAGCCTTACACTCGAACTCCTGCCAAGCCCCCTTGCCTGACTCTCCTACTAGGCTTGGGAAAATTGGTCTCCCTGCCAAGGTAAGGTCGAACGTCCAGCCGAGCCTTACACTCGAACTCCAGCCAAGCCCCCTTGCCTGACTCTCCTACTAGGCTTGGGAAGCTTGGTCTCCCTGCTGAGGTGAGGTCGAACATCCTGCCGAGCCTTACACTCGAACTCCTGCCTAGCTCCCTGGCCTGACTGTCCTACTAGGTTTGGGAAGATTGGTCTCTCTGCCGAGGTAAGGTCGAACGACCGGCCGACCCTTACACTCGAACTCCGGCCAAGCCCCCTTGCCTGACTCTCCTACTCGGCTTGGGAAGCTTGGTCTCCCTGCCGAGGTAAGGTCGACCGTCCTGCCGAGCCTTACACTCGAACTCCAGCCAAACTCCCTTGCCTGACCCTATTAGAGTTGGGAAGCTTGGTCTCCCTGCCGAGGTAAGGTCGAACGTCCTGCCGAGCCTTTCACTCGAACTCCGCCGAAGCCCCCTTGACTGAGTCTCCTACTAGGCTTGGGAAGCTTGGTCTCCCTGCTGAGGTAAGGTCGAACGTCCTGCCGAGCCTTACACTCGAACTCTGGACAAGCTCCCTTGCCTGACTCTCCAACTAGGCTTGGGAGTCTTGGTCTCCCTGTCGAGGAATGGTCGAACGTCCTGCCGAGCCTTACACTCGAACTCCGGCCTAGCTCCCTTGCCTGACTCTCCCACTAGGCTTGGGAAGCTTGGTCTCCCTGCCGAGGTAAGGTCGAACGTCCTGCCGAGCCTTACACTCGAACTCCGGCCAAGCCCCCTTGCCTGACTCTCCTACTAGGCTTGGGAAAATTGGTCTCCCTGCCGAGGTAAGGTCGAACGTCCTGCCGAGCCTTACACTCGAACTCCTGCCTAGCTCCCTTGCCTGACTGTCCTACTAGGTTTGGGAAGATTGGTCTCTCTGCCGAGGTAAGGTCGAACGACCGGCCGACCCTTACGCTCGAACTCCGGCCAAGCCCCCTTGCCTGACTATCCGACTAGGCTTGGGAAGCTTGGTCTCCCTGCCGAGGTAAGGTCGACCGTCCTGCCGAGCCTTTCACTCGAACTCCGCCGAAGCCCACATGACTGAGTCTCCTACTAGGCTTGGGAAGCTTGGTCTCCCTGCTGAGGTAAGGTCGAACGTCCTGCCGAGCCTTACACTCGAACTCCGGCCTAACTCCCTTGCCTGACTCTCCTACTAGGCTTGGGAAGCTTGGTCTCCCTGCCGAGGTAAGGTCGAACGTCCTGCCGAGCCATACACTTGAACTCCGGCCTAGCTCCCTTGCCTGACTGTCCTACTTGGCTTGGGAAGCTTGGTCTCCCTGCCGAGGTAAGGTCGAACGTCCTGCCGAGCCTTACACTCGAACTCCGGCCAGGCCCCCTTGCCTGACCCTATTCGAGTTGGGAAGCGTGGTCTCCCTGCCGAGGTAAGGTCGAATGTCCCGCCGCGCCTTACACTCGAACACCGGCCTAGCTCCCTTGCCTGACTGTCCTACTTGGCTTGGGAAGCTTGGTCTCCCTGCCGAGGTAAGGTCGAACGTCATGCCGAGCCTTACACTTGAACTCTGGCCAAGCCCCCTTCCCTGACTACCCTACTAGGCTTGGGAAGCTTGGTCTCCCTGCCGAGGTAAGGTCGACCGTCCTGCCGAGCCTTTCACTCGAACTCCGCCGAAGCCCCCTTGACTGAGTCTCCTACTAGGCTTGGGAAGCTTGGTCTCCCTGCTGAGGTAAGGTCGAACGTCCTGCCGAGCCGTACACTCGAACTCCGGCCAAGCCCCCTTGCCTGACTCTCCAACTAGGCTTGGGAGTCTTGGTCTCCCTGTCGAGGAATGGTCGAACGTCCTGCCGGGCCTTACACTCGAACTCCGGCCTAGCTCCCTTGCCTGACTCTCCTACTAGGCTTGGGAAGCTTGGTCTCCCTGCCGAGGTAAGGTCGAACGTCCTGCCGAGCCTTACACTCGAACGCCGGCCGAGCCCCCTTGCCTGACCCTATTAGAGTTGGGAAGCTTGGTCTCCCTGCCGAGGTAAGGTCGAACGTCCTGCCGAGCCTTACACTCGAACTCCGGCCTAGCTCCCTTGCCTGACTCTCCTACTTGGCTTGGGATGCTTGGTCTCCCTGCCGAGGTAAGGTCGAACGTCCTGCCGAGCCTTACACTCGAACTCCGGCCAAACTCCCTTGCCTGACTCTCCTACTAGGCTTGGGAAGCTTGGTCTCCCTGCCGAGGTAAGGTCGAACGTCCTGCCGAGCCTTACACTCGAACTCCGGCCAAGCCCCCTTGCCTGACCATACTAGGCTTGGGAAGCTTGGTCTCCCTGCCGAGGTAAGGTCGAACGTCTTTCCGAGCCTTACACTTGATCTCCGGACAAACTCCCTTGCCTGACTCTCCGACTAGGCTTGGGAAGCTTGGTCTCCCTGCCGAGGTAAGGTCGACCGTCCTGCTGAGCTTTACACTCGAGCTCCGGCCAAGCCCCCATGCTTGACTCTCGTGCTAGGCTTGGGAAGCTTGGTCTCCCTGCCGAGGTAAGTTCGAACGCCCTGCCGAGCCTTACACTCGAACTCCGGTAAAGCCCCCTTGCCTGACCCTATTAGACTTGGGAAGCTTGGTCTCCCTGCTGAGGTAAGGTCGAACGTCCTGCCGAGCCGTACACTCGAACTCCGGCCAAGCCCCCTTGCCTGACTCTCCAACTAGGCTTGGGAGTCTTGGTCCCCCTGTCGAGGAATGGTCGAACGTCCTGCCGAGCCTTACACTCGAACTCCGGCCTAGCTCCCTTGCCTGACTCTCCTACTAGGCTTGCGAAGCTTGGTCTCCCTGCCGAGGTAAGGTCGAACGTCCTGCTGTGCTTTACACTCGAACTCCGGCCAAGCCCCCTTGCCTGACTCTCCTGCTAGGCTTGGGAAGCTTGGTCTCCCTGCTGAGGTAAGGGCAAACGTCCTGCCGAGCCTGACACTTGAACTCTGGCCAAGTCCCCTTGCCTGACTCTCCTACTAGGCTTGGGAAGCTTGGTCTCCCTGCCGAGGTAAGGTCGAACGTCCTGCCGAGCCTTACACTCGAACTCCGGCCTAGCTCCCTTGCCTGACTGTCCTACTAGGTTTGGGAAGATTGGTCTCCCTGCCGAGGTAAGGTCGACCGTCCTGCCGAGCCTTTCACTCGAACTCCGCCGAAGCCCCCTTGCCTGACTCTCCTTCTAGGCTTGGGAAGCTTGGTCTCCCTGCCGAGGTAAGGTCGAACATCCTGCCGAGCCTTACACTCGAACTCCTGCCAAGCCCCCTTGCCTGACTCTCCTACTAGGCTTGGGAAAATTGGTCTCCCTGCCAAGGTAAGGTCGAACGTCCAGCCGAGCCTTACACTCGAACTCCAGCCAAGCCCCCTTGCCTGACTCTCCTACTAGGCTTGGGAAGCTTGGTCTCCCTGCTGAGGTGAGGTCGAACATCCTGCCGAGCCTTACACTCGAACTCCTGCCTAGCTCCCTGGCCTGACTGTCCTACTAGGTTTGGGAAGATTGGTCTCTCTGCCGAGGTAAGGTCGAACGACCGGCCGACCCTTACACTCGAACTCCGGCCAAGCCCCCTTGCCTGACTCTCCTACTCGGCTTGGGAAGCTTGGTCTCCCTGCCGAGGTAAGGTCGACCGTCCTGCCGAGCCTTACACTCGAACTCCAGCCAAACTCCCTTGCCTGACCCTATTAGAGTTGGGAAGCTTGGTCTCCCTGCCGAGGTAAGGTCGAACGTCCTGCCGAGCCTTACACTCGAACTCTGGCCAAGCCCCCTTGCCTGACTATCCTACTAGGCTTGGGAAGCTTGGTCTCCCTGCCGAGGTAAGGTCGACCGTCCTGCCGAGCCTTACACTCGAACTCCGCCGAAGCCCCCTTGACTGAGTCTCCTACTAGGCTTGGGAAGCTTGGTCTCCCTGCCGAGGTAAGTTCGAACATCCTGCCGAGCCTTACACTCGAACTCCGGCCTGGCTCCCTTGCCTGACTCTCCTACTTGGCTTGGGAAGCTTGGTCTCCCTGCCGAGGTAAGGTCGAACGTCCTGCCGAGCCTTACACTCGAACTCCGGCCTAACTCCCTTGCCTGACTCTCCTACTAGGTTTGGGAAGATTGGTCTCCCTGCCGAGGTAAGGTCGAACGTCCTGCCGAGCCTTACACTCGAACTCCGGCCAAGCCCCCTTGCCTGACTCTCCTTCTAGGCTTGGGAAGCTTGGTCTCCCTGCCGAGGTAAGGTCGAACGTCCTGCCGAGCCTTACACTCGAACTCCTGCCAAGCCCCCTTGCCTGACTGTCCTACTAGGTTTGGGAAGATTGGTCTCTCTGCCGAGGTAAGGTCGAACGACCGGCCGACCCTTACACTCGAACTCCGGCCAAGCCCCCTTGCCTGACTATCCGACTAGGCTTGGGAAGCTTGGTCTCCCTGCCGAGGTAAGGTCGACCGTCCTGCCGAGCCTTTCACTCGAACTCCGCCGAAGCCCCCATGACAGAGTCTCCTACTAGGCTTGGGAAGCTTGGTCTCCCTGCTGAGGTAAGGTCGAACGTCCTGCCGAGCCTTACACTCGAACTCCGGCCAAACTCCCTTGCCTGACTCTCCTACTAGGCTTGGGAAGCTTGGTCTCCCTGCCGAGGTAAGGTGGAACGTCCTGCCGAGCCATACACTTGAACTCCGGCCTAGCTCCCTTGCCTGACTGTCCTACTTGGCTTGGGAAGCTTGGTCTCCCTGCCGAGGTAAGGTCGAACGTCCTGCCGAGCCTTACACTCGAACTCCGGCCAGGCCCCCTTGCCTGACCCTATTAGAGTTGGGAAGCGTGGTCTCCCTGCCGAGGTAAGGTCGAATGTCCCGCCGAGCCTTACACTCGAACACCGGCCTAGCTCCCTTGCCTGACTGTCCTACTTGGCTTGGGAAGCTTGGTCTCCCTGCCGAGGTAAGGTCGAACGTCATGCCGAGCCTTACACTTGAACTCTGGCCAAGCCCCCTTGCCTGACTACCCTACTAGGCTTGGGAAGCTTGGTCTCCCTGCCGAGGTAAGGTCGACCGTCCTGCCGAGCCTTTCACTCGAACTCCGCCGAAGCCCCCTTGACTGAGTCTCCTACTAGGCTTGGGAAGCTTGGTCTCCCTGCTGAGGTAAGGTCGAACGTCCTGCCGAGCCTTACACTCGAACTCTGGACAAGCTCCCTTGCCTGACTCTCCTACTAGGCTTGGGAAGCTTGGTCTCCCTGCCGAGGTACGGTCGAACGTCCTCCGAGCCTTACACTCGAACTCCGGCCTTGCTCCCTTGCCTGACTCTCCTACTAGGCTTGGGAAGCTTGGTCTCCCTGCCGAGGTAAGGTCGAACGTCCTGCCGAGCTTTACACTCGAACTCCGGCCAAGCCCCCTTGCCTGACTCTCCTACTAGGCCTGGGAAGCTTGGTCTCCCTGTCGAGGTAAGGTCGAATGTCCTGCCGAGCCTTACACTCGAATTCCGGCCAAGCCCCCTTGCCTGACCCTACTAGGCTTGGGAAGCTTGGTCTCCCTGCCGAGGTAAGGTCGAACGTCCTTCCGAGCCTTACACTTGATCTCCGGACAAACTCCCTTGCCTGACTCTCCTACTAGGCTTGGAAAGCTTGGTCTCCCTGCCGAGGTAAGGTCGAACGTCCTGCTGTGCTTTACAGTCGAACTACGGCCAAGCCCCCTTGCCTGACTCTCCTGCTAGGCTTGGGAAGCTTGGTCTCCCTGCTGAGGTAAGGGCAAACGTCCTGCCGAGCCTGACACTCGAACTCTGGCCAAGTCCCCTTGCCTGACTCTCCTACTAGGCTTGGGAAGCTTGGTCTCCCTGCCGAGGTAAGGTCGAACGTCCTGCCGAGCCTTACACTCGAACTCCGGCCTAGCTCCCTTGCCTGACTGTCCTACTATGTTTGGGAAGATTGGTCTCCCTGCCGAGGTAAGGTCGAACGTCCTGCCGAGCCTTACACTCGAACTCCTGCCAAGCCCCCTTGCCTGACTGTCCTACTAGGCTTGGGAAAATTGGTCTCCCTGCCGAGGTAAGGTCGAACGTCCTGCCGAGCCTTACAGTCGAACTCCTGCCTAGCTCCCTTGCCTGACTGTCCTACTAGGTTTGGGAAGATTGGTCTCTCTGCCGAGGTAAGGTCGAACGACCGGCCGACCCTTACACTCGAACTCCGGCCAAGCCCCCTTGCCTGACTATCCTACTAGGCTTGGGAAGCTTGGTCTCCCTGCCGAGGTAAGGTCGACCGTCCTGCCGAGCCTTTCACTCGAACTCCGCCGAAGCCCCCATGACTGAGTCTCCTACTAGGCTTGGGAAGCTTGGTCTCCCTGCTGAGGTAAGGTCGAACGTCCTGCCGAGCCTTACACTCGAACTCCGGCCAAACTCCCTTGCCTGACTCTCCTACTAGGCTTGGGAAGCTTGGTCTCCCTGCCGAGGTAAGGTCGAACGTCCTGCCGAGCCTTACACTTGAACTCCGGCGTAGCTCCCTTGCCTGACTGTCCTACTTGGCTTGGGAAGCGTGGTCTCCCTGCCGAGGTAAGGTCGAACGTCCTGCCGAGCCTTACACTCGAACTCCGGCCAAGCCCCCCTGCCTGACCCTATTAGCGTTGGGAAGCGTGGTCTCCCTGCCGAGGTAAGGTCGAACGTCCTGCCGAGCCTTACACTCGAACTCCGGCCTAGCTCCCTTGCCTGACTGTCCTACTTGGCTTGGGAAGCTTGGTCTCCCTGCCGAGGTAAGGTCGAACGTCCTGCCGAGCCTTACACTCGAACTCTGGCCAAGCCCCCTTGCCTGACTCTCCTACTAGCCTTGGGAAGCTTGGTCTCCCTGCCGAGGTAAGGTCGAATGTCCCGCCGAGCCTTACACTCGAACACCGGCCTAGCTCCCTTGCCTGACTGTCCTACTTGGCTTGGGAAGCTTGGTCTCCCTGCCGAGGTAAGGTCGAACGTCATGCCAAGCCTTACACTTGAACTCTGGCCAAGCCCCCTTCCCTGACTACCCTACTAGGCTTGGGAAGCTTGGTCTCCCTGCCGAGGTAAGGTCGACCGTCCTGCCGAGCCTTTCACTCGAACTCCGCCGAAGCCCCCTTGCCTGAGTCTCCTACTAGGCTTGGGAAGCTTGGTCTCCCTGCTGAGGTAAGGTCGAACGTCCTGCCGAGCCTTACACTCGAACTCTGGACAAGCTCCCTTGCCTGACTCTCCTACTAGGCTTGGGAAGCTTGGTCTCCCTGCCGAGGTACGGTCGAACGTCCTCCGAGCTTTACACTCGAACTCCGGCCTTGCTCCCTTGCCTGACTCTCCTACTAGGCTTGGGAAGCTTGGTCTCCCTGCCGAGGTAAGGTCGAACGTCCTGCCGAGCTTTACACTCGAACTCCGGCCAAGCCCCCTTGCCTGACTCTCCTACTAGGCCTGGGAAGCTTGGTCTCCCTGTCGAGGTAAGGTCGAATGTCCTGCCGAGCCTTACACTCGAATTCCGGCCAAGCCCCCTTGCCTGACCCTACTCGGCTTGGGAAGCTTGGTCTCCCTGCCGAGGTAAGGTCGAACGTCCTTCCGAGCCTTACACTTGATCTCCGGACAAACTCCCTTGCCTGACTCTCCTACTAGGCTTGGAAAGCTTGGTCTCCCTGCCGAGGTAAGGTCGAACGTCCTGCTGTGCTTTACAGTCGAACTCCGGCCAAGCCCCCTTGCCTGACTCTCCTGCTAGGCTTGGGAAGCTTGGTCTCCCTGCTGAGGTAAGGGCAAACGTCCTGCCGAGCCTGACACTCGAACTCTGGCCAAGTCCCCTTGCCTGACTCTCCTACTAGGCTTGGGAAGCTTGGTCTCCCTGCCGAGGTAAGGTCGAACGTCCTGCCGAGCCTTACACTCGAACTCCGGCCTAGCTCCCTTGCCTGACTGTCCTACTAGGTTTGGGAAGATTGGTCTCCCTGCCGAGGTAAGGTCGAACGTCCTACCGAGCCTTACACTCGAACTCCGGCCAAGCTCCCTTGCCTGACTCTCCTACTAGGCTTGGGAAGCTTGGTCTCCCTGCCGAGGTAAGGTCGAACGTCCTGCGAGCCTTACACTCGAACTCCGACCTAGCTCCCTTGCCTCACTCTCCTACTAGGCTTGGGAAGCTTGGTCTCCCTGCCGAGGTAAGGTCGAACGCCCTGCCGAGCCGTACACTCGAACTCCGGCCAAGCCCCCTTGCCTGACCCTCCGAGGCTCGGGAAGCTTGGTCTCCCTGCTGAGGTAAGGTCGAGCGTCCTGCCGAGCTTTACACTCGAACTCCGGCCAAACTCCCTTGCCTGACTCTCCTACTAGGCTTGCGAAGCATGGTCTCCATGCCGAGCTAAGGTCGAACGTCCTGAAGAGCCTTACACTCGAACTCCTGCCAAGGCCCCTTGCCTGACTCTCCTACTAGGCTTGGGAAGCTTGGTCTCCCTGCCGAGGTGAGGTCGAACGTCCTGCTGTGCTTTACACTCGAACTCCGGCCAAGCCCCCTTGCCTGACTCACCTGCTGGGCTTGCGAAGCTTGGTCTCCCTGCTGAGGTAAGGGCAAACGTCCTGCCGAGCCTGATACTTGAACTCTGGCCAAGTCCCCTTGCCTGACTCTCCTACTAGGCTTGGGAAGCTTGGTCTCCCTGCCGAGGTAAGGTCGAACGTCCTGCCGAGCCTTACACTCGAACTCCGGCCTAGCTCCCTTGCCTGACTGTCCTACTAGGTTTGGGAAGATTGGTCTCCCTGCCGAGGTAAGGTCGAACGACCTGCCGAGCCTTACACTCGAACTCCGGCCAAGCCCCCTTGCCTGACTCTCCTTCTAGGCTTGGGAAGCTTGGTCTCCCTGCCGAGGTAAAGTCGAACGTCCTGCCGAGCCTTACACTCGAACTCCTTCCAAGCCCCCTTGCCTGACTGTCCTACTAGGCTTGGGAAAATTGGTCTCCCTGCCGAGGTAAGGTCGAACGTCCTGCCGAGCCTTACACTCGAACTCCTGCCTAGCTCCCTTGCCTGACTGTCCTACTAGGTTTGGGAAGATTGGTCTCTCTGCCGAGGTAAGGTCGAACGACCGGCCGACCCTTACACTCGAACTCCGGCCAAGCCCCCTTGCCTGACTATCCTACTAGGCTTGGGAAGCTTGGTCTCCCTGCCGAGGTAAGGTCGAAAGTCCTGCCGAGCCTTTCACTCGAACTCCGCCGAAGCCCCCATAACTGAGTCTCCTACTAGGCTTGGGAAGCTTGGTCTCCCTGCTGAGGTAAGGTCGAACGTCCTGCCGAGCCTTACACTTGAACTCCGGCCTAGCTCCCTTGCCTGACTGTCCTACTTGGCTTGGGAAGCTTGGTCTCCCTGCCGAGGTAAGGTCGAACGTCCTGCCGAGCCTTACACTCGAACTCCGGCCAAGCCCCCCTGCCTGACCCTATTAGAGTTGGGAAGCGTGGTCTCCCTGCCGAGGTAAGGTCGAACGTCCTGCCGAGCCTTACACTCGAACTCCGGCCTAGCTCCCTTGCCTGACTGTCCTACTTGGCTTGGGAAGCTTGGTCTCCCTGCCGAGGTAAGGTCGAACGTCCTGCCGAGCCTTACACTCGAACTCTGGCCAAGCCCCCTTGCCTGACTCTCCTACTAGCCTTGGGAAGCTTGGTCTCCCTGCCGAGGTAAGGTCGAATGTCCCGCCGAGCCTTACACTCGAACACCGGCCTAGCTCCCTTGCCTGACTGTCCTACTTGGCTTGGGAAGCTTGGTCTCCCTGCCGAGGTAAGGTCGAACGACCTGCCGAGCCTTACACTTGAACTCTGGCCAAGCCCCCTTGCCTGACTACCCTACTAGGCTTGGGAAGCTTGGTCTCCCTGCCGAGGTAAGGTCGACCGTCCTGCCGAGCCTTTCACTCGAACTCCGCCGAAGCCCCCTTGACTGAGTCTCCTACTCGGCTTGGGAAGCTTGGTCTCCCTGCTGAGGTAAGGTCGAACGTCCTGCCGAGCCTTACGCTCGAACTCCGGCCAAGCTCCCTTGCCTGACTCTCCTACTAGGCTTGGGAAGATTGGTCTCCCTGCCGAGGTAAGGTCGAACGTCCTGCCGAGCCTTACACTCGAACTCCTGCCAAGCCCCCTTGCCTGACTGTCCTACTAGGCTTGGGAAAATTGGTCTCCCTGCCGAGGTAAGGTCGAACGTCCTGCCGAGCCTTACAGTCGAACTCCTGCCTAGCTCCCTTGCCTGACTGTCCTACTAGGTTTGGGAAGATTGGTCTCTCTGCCGAGGTAAGGTCGAACGACCGGCCGACCCTTACACTCGAACTCCGGCCAAGCCCCCTTGCCTGACTATCCTACTAGGCTTGGGAAGCTTGGTCTCCCTGCCGAGGTAAGGTCGAACGTCCTGCCGAGCCTTACACTCGAACTCCGGCCAAACTCCCTTGCCTGACTCTCCTACTAGGCTTGGGAAGCTTGGTCTCCCTGCCGAGGTAAGGTCGAACGTCCTGCCGAGCCTTACACTTGAACTCCGGCCTAGCCCCCTTGCCTGACTGTCCTACTTGGCTTGGGAAGCTTGGTCTCCCTGCCGAGGTAAGGTCGAACGTCCTGCCGAGCCTTACACTCGAACTCCGGCCAAGCCCCCCTGCCTGACCCTATTAGAGTTGGGAAGCGTGGTCTCCCTGCCGAGGTAAGGTCGAACGTCCTGCCGAGCCTTACACTCGAACTCCGGCCTAGCTCCCTTGCCTGACTGTCCTACTTGGCTTGGGAAGCTTGGTCTCCCTGCCGAGGTAAGGTCGAACGTCCTGCCGAGCCTTACACTCGAACTCTGGCCAAGCCCCCTTGCCTGACTCTCCTACTAGCCTTGGGAAGCTTGGTCTCCCTGCCGAGGTAAGGTCGAATGTCCCGCCGAGCCTTACACTCGAACACCGGCCTAGCTCCCTTGCCTGACTGTCCTACTTGGCTTGGGAAGCTTGGTCTCCCTGCCGAGGTAAGGTCGAACGTCATGCCAAGCCTTACACTTGAACTCTGGCCAAGCCCCCTTCCCTGACTACCCTACTAGGCTTGGGAAGCTTGGTCTCCCTGCCGAGGTAAGGTCGACCGTCCTGCCGAGCCTTTCACTCGAACTCCGCCGAAGCCCCCTTGCCTGAGTCTCCTACTAGGCTTGGGAAGCTTGGTCTCCCTGCTGAGGTAAGGTCGAATGTCCTGCCGAGCCTTACACTCGAACTCTGGACAAGCTCCCTTGCCTGACTCTCCTACTAGGCTTGGGAAGCTTGGTCTCCCTGCCGAGGTACGGTCGAACGTCCTCCGAGCCTTACACTCGAACTCCGGCCTTGCTCCCTTGCCTGACTCTCCTACTAGGCTTGGGAAGCTTGGTCTCCCTGCCGAGGTAAGGTCGAACGTCCTGCCGAGCTTTACACTCGAACTCCGGCCAAGCCCCCTTGCCTGACTCTCCTACTAGGCCTGGGAAGCTTGGTCTCCCTGTCGAGGTAAGGTCGAATGTCCTGCCGAGCCTTACACTCGAATTCCGGCCAAGCCCCCTTGCCTGACCCTACTAGGCTTGGGAAGCTTGGTCTCCCTGCCGAGGTAAGGTCGAACATCCTTCCGAGCCTTACACTTGATCTCCGGACAAACTCCCTTGCCTGACTCTCCTACTAGGCTTGGAAAGCTTGGTCTCCCTGCCGAGGTAAGGTCGAACGTCCTGCTGTGCTTTACAGTCGAACTCCGGCCAAGCCCCCTTGCCTGACTCTCCTGCTAGGCTTGGGAAGCTTGGTCTCCCTGCTGAGGTAAGGGCAAACGTCCTGCCGAGCCTGACACTCGAACTCTGGCCAAGTCCCCTTGCCTGACTCTCCTACTAGGCTTGGGAAGCTTGGTCTCCCTGCCGAGGTAAGGTCGAACGTCCTGCCGAGCCTTACACTCGAACTCCGGCCTAGCTCCCTTGCCTGACTGTCCTACTAGGTTTGGGAAGATTGGTCTCCCTGCCGAGGTAAGGTCGAACGTCCTACCGAGCCTTACACTCGAACTCCGGCCAAGCTCCCTTGCCTGACTCTCCTACTAGGCTTGGGAAGCTTGGTCTCCCTGCCGAGGTAAGGTCGAACGTCCTCCGAGCCTTACACTCGAACTCCGACCTAGCTCCCTTGCCTCACTCTCCTACTAGGCTTGGGAAGCTTGGTCTCCCTGCCGAGGTAAGGTCGAACGCCCTGCCGAGCCGTACACTCGAACTCCGGCCAAGCCCCCTTGCCTGACCCTCCGAGGCTCGGGAAGCTTGGTCTCCCTGCTGAGGTAAGGTCGAGCGTCCTGCCGAGCTTTACACTCGAACTCCGGCCAAACTCCCTTGCCTGACTCTCCTACTAGGCTTGCGAAGCATGGTCTCCATGCCGAGCTAAGGTCGAACGTCCTGAAGAGCCTTACACTCGAACTCCTGCCAAGGCCCCTGGCCTGACTCTCCTACTAGGCTTGGGAAGCTTGGTCTCCCTGCCGAGGTGAGGTCGAACGTCCTGCTGTGCTTTACACTCGAACTCCGGCCAAGCCCCCTTGCCTGACTCTCCTGCTGGGCTTGGGAAGCTTGGTCTCCCTGCTGAGGTAAGGGCAAACGTCCTGCCGAGCCTGATACTTGAACTCTGGCCAAGTCCCCTTGCCTGACTCTCCTACTAGGCTTGGGAAGATTGGTCTCCCTGCCGAGGTAAGGTCGAACGTCCTGCCGAGCCTTACACTCGAACTCCGGCCTAGCTCCCTTGCCTGACTGTCCTACTAGGTTTGGGAAGATTGGTCTCCCTGCCGAGGTAAGGTCGAACGACCTGCCGAGCCTTACACTCGAACTCCGGCCAAGCCCCTTGCCTGACTCTCCTTCTAGGCTTGGGAAGCTTGGTCTCCCTGCCGAGGTAAGGTCGAACGTCCTGCCGAGCCTTACACTCGAACTCCTGCCAAGCCCCCTTGCCTGACTGTCCTACTAGGCTTGGGAAGCTTGGTCTCCCTGCCGAGGTAAGGTCGAAAGTCCTGCCGAGCCTTTCACTCGAACTCCGCCGAAGCCCCCATAACTGAGTCTCCTACTAGGCTTGGGAAGCTTGGTCTCCCTGCTGAGGTAAGGTCGAACGTCCTGCCGAGCCTTACACTTGAACTCCGGCCTAGCTCCCTTGCCTGACTGTCCTACTTGGCTTGGGAAGCTTGGTCTCCCTGCCGAGGTAAGGTCGAACGTCCTGCCGAGCCTTACACTCGAACTCCGGCCAAGCCCCCCTGCCTGACCCTATTAGAGTTGGGAAGCGTGGTCTCCCTGCCGAGGTAAGGTCGAACGTCCTGCCGAGCCTTACACTCGAACTCCGGCCTAGCTCCCTTGCCTGACTGTCCTACTTGGCTTGGGAAGCTTGGTCTCCCTGCTGAGGTAAGGTCGAACGTCCTGCCGAGCCATACACTCGAATTCCGGCCTAGCTCCCTTGCCTGACTGTCCTACTAGGTTTGGGAAGATTGGTCTCCCTGCCGAGGTAAGGTCGAAAGTCCTGCCGAGCCTTACACTCGAACTCCGGCCAAGCCCCCTTGCCTGACTCTCCTACTAGGCTTGGGAAGCTTGGTCTCCCTGCCGAGGTAAGGTCGAACGTCCTGCCGGGCCTTACACTCGGACTCCGGCCAAGCCCCCTTGACTGACTCTCCTACTAGGCTTGGGACGCGTGGTCTCCCTGCTGAGGTAAGGTCGAACGTCCTGCCGAGCCGTACACTCGAACTCCGGCCAAGCCCCCTTGCCTGACTCTCCAACTAGGCTTGGGAGTCTTGGTTTCCCTGTCGAGGTATGGTCGAACGTCCTGCCGAGCCTTACACTCGAACTCCGGCCTAGCTCCCTTGCCTGACTCTCCTACTCGGCTTGGGAAGCTTGGTCTCCCTGCCGAGGTAAGGTCGAACGTCCTGCCGAGCCTTACACTCGAACGCCGGCCAAGCCCCCTTGCCTGACCCTATTAGAGTTGGGAAGCTTGGTCTCCCTGCTGAGGTAAGGTCGACCGTCCTGCCGAGCCTTACACTCGAACTCCGGCCAAGCCCCCTTGCCTGACTCTCCTACTAGGCTTGGGAAGCTTGGTCTCCCTGCCGAGGTAAGGTCGAACGTCCTGCCGAGCCATACACTCGAACTCCGGCGTAGCTCCCTTGCCTGACTCTCCTACTTGGCTTGGGAAGCTTGGTCTCATAGCCGAGGTAAGGTCGAACGTCCTGCCGAGCTTTACACTCGAACTCCGGCCAAGCCCCCTTGACTGACTCTCCTACTAGGCATGGGAAAACTGGTCTCCCTGCCGAGGTAAGGTCGAACGTCCTGCCGAGCCTTACACTCGAACTCCGGCCTAGCTCCCTTGCCTGACTCTCCTACTAGGCTTGGGAAGCTTGGTCTCCCTGCCGAGGTAAGGTCGAACGTCCTGCCGAGCCGTACACTCGAACTCTGGCCAAGCCCCCTTGCCTGACTCTCCTACTAGGCTTGGGAAGCTTGGTCTCCCTGCCGAGGTATGGTCGAACGTCCTGCCGAGCCTTAAACTCGAACTCCGGCCAAGCCCCCTTGCCTGACCCTATTAGAGTTGGGAAGCGTGGTCTCCCTGCTGAGGTAAGGTCGAACGTCCTGCCGAGCCTTACACTCGAACACCGGCCTAGCTCCCTTGCCTGACTCTCCTACTAGGCTTGGGAAGCTTGGTCTCCCTGCCGAGGTAAGGTCGAACGTCCTGCCGAGCCTTACACTCGAACTCTGGCCAAGCCCCCTTGCCTGACTCTCCTACTAGCCTTGGGAAGCTTGGTCTCCCTGCCGAGGTAAGGGCAAACGTCCTGCCGAGCCTGACACTTGAACTCTGGCCAAGTCCCCTTACCTGACTCTCCTACTAGGCTTGGGAAGCTTGGTCTCCCTGCCGAGGTAAGGTCGAACGTCCTGCCGAGCCTTGCACTCGAACTCCGGCCTAGCTCCCTTGCCTGACTGTCCTACTAGGTTTGGGAAGATTGGTCTCCCTGCCAAGGTAAGGTCGAACGACCTGCCGAGCCTTACACTCGAACTCCGGCCAAGCCCCCTTGCCTGACTGTCCTACTAGGCTTGGGAAAATTGGTCTCCCTGCCGAGGTAAGGTCGAACGTCCTGCCGAGCCTTACACTGGAACTCCTGCCTAGCTCCCTTGCCTGACTGTCCTACTAGGTTTGGGAAGATTGGTCTCTCTGCCGAGGTAAGGTCGAACGTCCTGCCGAGCCTTACACTCGAACTCCTGCCAAGCCCCCTTGCCTGACTATCCTACTAGGCTTGGGAAGCTTGGTCTCCCTGCCGAGGTAAGGTCGACCGTCCTGCCGAGCCTTTCACGCGAACTCCGCCGAAACCCCCTTGACTGAGTCTCCTACTAGGCTTGGGAAGCTTGGTCTCCCTGCCGAGGTAAGGTCGAACGTCCTGCCGAGCCTTACACTCGAACTCTGGCCAAGCCCCCTTGCCTGACTATCCTACTAGGCTTGGGAAGCTTGGTCTCCCTGCCGAGGTAAGGTCGACCGTCCTGCCGAGCCTTTCACTCGAACTCCGCCGAAACCCCCTTGACTGAGTCTCCTACTAGGCTTGGGAAGCTTGGTCTCCCTGCCGAGGTAATGTCGAACGTCCTGCCGAGCCTTACACTCGAACTCCGGCCAAGCTCCCTTGCCTGACTCTCCTGCTAGGCTTGGGAAGCTTGGTCTCCCTGCCGAGGTAAGGTCGAACGTCCTCCGAGCCTTACACTCGAAATCCGGCCTAGCTCCCTTGCCTGACTGTCCTACTAGGCTTGGGAAGCTTGGTCTCCCTGCCGAGGTAAGGTCGAACGCCCTGCCGAGCCGTGCACTCGAACTCCGGCCAAGCCCCCTTGTCTGACCCTACGAGGCTCGGGAAGCTTGGTCTCCCTGCTGAGGTAAGGTCGAGCGTCCTGCCGAGCTTTACACTCGAACTCCGGCCAAACTCCCTTGCCTGACTCTCCTACTAGGCTTGCGAAGCATGGTCTCCATGCCGAGCTAAGGTCGAACGTCCTGAAGAGCCTTACACTCGAACTCCTGCCAAGGCCCCTTGCCTGACTCTCCTACTAGGCTTGGAAAGCTTGGTCTCCCTGCCGAGGTAAGGTCGAACGTCCTGCCGTGCTTTACACTCGAACTCCGGCCAAGCCCCCTTGCCTGACTCTCCTGCTAGGCTTGGGAAGCTTGGTCTCCCTGCTGAGGTAAGGTCGAACGTCCTGCCGAGCCTTACACTCGAACTCCTGCCTAGCTCCCTTGCCTGACTGTCCTACTAGGTTTGGGAAGATTGGTCTCTCTGCCGAGGTAAGGTCGAACGACCGGGCGACCCTTACACTCGAACTCCGGCCAAGCCCCCTTGCCTGACTATCCTACAAGGTTTGGGAAGCTTGGTCTCCCTGCCGAGGTAAGGTCGACTGTCCTGCCAAGCCTTTCACTCGAACTCCGCCGAAGCCCCCATGACTGAGTCTCCTACTAGGCTTGGGAAGCTGGGTCTCCCTGCTGAGGTAAGGTCGAACGTCCTGCCGAGCCTTACACTCGAACTCCGGCCAAGCTCCCTTGCCTGACTCTCCTACTAGGCTTGGGAAGCTTGGTCTCCCTGCCGAGGTAAGGTCGAACGTCCTGCCGAGCCTTACACTCGAACTCCGGCCAAGCTCCCTTGCCTGACTCTCCTACTAGGCTTGGGAAGCTTGGTCTCCCTGCCGAGGTAAGGTCGAACGTCCTCCGAGCCTTACACTCGAAATCCGGCCTAGCTCCCTTGCCTGACTCTCCTACTAGGCTTGGGAAGCTTGGTCTCCCTGCCGAGGTAAGGTCGAACGCCCTGCCGAGCCGTACACTCGAACTCCGGCCAAGCCCCCTTGCCTGACCCTACGAGGCTCGGGAAGCTTGGTCTCCCTGCTGAGGTAAGGTCGAGCGTCCTGCCGAGCTTTACACTCGAACTCCGACCAAACTCCCTTGCCTGACTCTCCTACTAGGCTTGCGAAACATGGTCTCCATGCCGAGCTAAGGTCGAACGTCCTGAAGAGCCTTACACTCGAATTCCTGCCAAGGCCCCTTGCCTGACTCTCCTACTAGGCTTGGAAAGCTTGGTCTCCCTGCCGAGGTAAGGTCGAACGTCCCGCTGTGCTTTACACTCGAACTCCGGCCAAGCCCCCTTGCCTGACTCTCCTGCTAGGCTTGGGAAGCTTGGTCTCCCTGCTGAGGTAAGGGCAAACGTCCTGCCGAGCCTGACACTTGAACTCTGGCGAAGTCCCCGTGCCTGACTCTCCTACTAGGCTTTTGAAGCTTGGTCTCCCTGCCGAGGTAAGGTCGAACGACCTGCCGAGGTAAGGTCGAACGACCTGCCGAGCCTTACACTCGAACTCCTGCCTAGCTCCCTTGCCTGACTGTCCTACTAGGTTTGGGAAGATTGGTCTCTCTGCCGAGGTAAGGTCGAACGACCGGCCGACCCTTACACTCGAACTCCGGCCAAGCCCCCTTGCCTGACTATCCTACTAGGCTTGGGAAGCTTGGTCTCCCTGCCGAGGTAAGGTCGACCGTCCTGCCGAGCCTTTCACTTGAACTCCGCCGAAGCCCCCATGACTGAGTCTCCTACTAGGCTTGGGAAGCTTGGTCTCCCTGCCGAGGTAAGGTCGAACGCCCTGCCGAGCCGTACACTCGAACTCCGGCCAAGCCCCCTTGCCTGACCCTACGAGGCTCGGGAAGCTTGGTCTCCCTGCTGAGGTAAGGTCGAGCGTCCTGCCGGGCTTTACACTCGAACTCCGGCCAAACTCCCTTGCCTGACTCTCCTACTAGGCTTGGGAAGCCGGGTCTCCCTGCCGAGGTAAGGTCAAACGTCCTGCCGAGCCATACACTTGAACTCCGGCCTAGCTCCCTTGCCTGACTGTCCTACTTGGCTTGGGAAGCTTGGTCTCCCTGCCGAGGTAAGGTCGAACGTCCTGCCGAACCTTACACTCGAACTCCGGCCAAGCCCCCTTGCCTGACCCTATTAGAGTTGGGAAGCGTGGTCTCCCTGCCGAGGTAAGGTCGAACGTCCTGCCGAGCCTTACACTCGAACACCGGCCTAGCTCCCTTGCCTGACTGTCCTACTAGGCTTGGGAAGCTTGGTCTCCCTGCCGAGGTAAGGTCGACCGTCCTGCCGAGCCTTTCACTCGAACTCCGCCGAAGCCCCCTTGACTGAGTCTCCTACCAGGCTTGGGAAGCTTGGTCTCCCTGCCGAGGTAAGGTCGAACGTCCTCCGAGCCTTACACTCGAACTCCGGCCTAGCTCCCTTGCCTGACTCTCCTATTAGAGTTGGGAGGCTTGGTCTCCCTGCCGAGGTAAGGTCGAATGCCCTGCCGACCCGTACACTCGAACTCCGGCCAAGCCCCCTTGCCTGACCCTACGAGGCTCGGGAAGCTTGGTCTCCCTGCTGAGGTAAGGTCGAGCGTCCTGCCGAGCTTTACACTCGAACTCCGGCCAAACTCCCTTGCCTGACTCTCCTACTAGGCTTGCGAAGCATGGTCTCCATGCCGAGCTAAGGTCGAACGTCCTGAAGAGCCTTACACTCGAACTCCTGCCAAGGCCCCTTGCCTGCCTCTCCCACTCGGCTTGGAAAGCTTGGTCTCCCTGCCGAGGTAAGGTCGAACGTCCTGCTGTGCTTTACACTCGAACTCCGGCCAAGCCCCCTTGCCTGACTCTCCTGCTAGGCTTGGGAAGCTTGGTCTCCCTGCTGAGGTAAGGGCAAACGTCCTGCCGAGCCTGACACTTGAACTCTGGCCAAGTCCCCTTGCCTGACTCTCCTACTAGGCTTGGGAAGCTTGGTCTCCCTGCCGAGGTAAGGTCGAACGTCCTGCCGAGCCTTACACTCGAACTCCGGCCTAGCTCCCTTGCCTGACTGTCCTACTAGGTTTGGGAAGATTGGTCTCCCTGCCGAGGTAAGGTCGAACGACCTGCCGAGCCTTACACTCGAACTCCGGCCAAGCCCCCTTGCCTGACTCTCCTTCTAGGCTTGGGAAGCTTGGTCTCCCTGCCGAGGTAAGGTCGAACGTCATGCCGAGCCTTACACTCGAACTCCTGCCAAGCCCCCTTGCCTGACTGTCCTACTAGACTTGGGAAAATTGGTCTCCCTGCCGAGGTAAGGTCGAACGTCCTGCCGAGCCTTACACTCGAACTCCTGCCTAGCTCCCTTGCCTGACTGTCCTACTAGGTTTGGGAAGATTGGTCTCTCTGCCGAGGTAAGGTCGAACTACCGGCCGACCCTTACACTCGAACTCCGGCCAAGCCCCCTTGCCTGACTATCCTACTAGGCTTGGGAAGCTTGGTCTCCCTACTGAGGTAAGGTCGAACGTCCTGCCGAGCCTTACATTCGAACTCCGGCCAAACTCCCTTGCCTGACTCTCCTACTAGGCTTGGGAAGCTTGGTCTCCCTGCCGAGGTAAGGTCGAACGTCCTGCCGAGCCATACACTTGAACTCCGGCCTAGCTCCCTTGCCTGACTGTCCTACTTGGCTTGGGAAGCTTGGTCTCCCTGCCGAGGTAAGGTCGAACGTCCTGCCGAGCCTTACACTCGAACACCGGCCTAGCTCCCTTGCCTGACTTTCCTACTAGCCTTGGGAAGCTTGGTCTCCCTGTCGAGGTAAGGTCGAATGTCCTGCCGAGCCTTACACTCGAATTCCGGCCAAGCCCCCTTGCCTGACCCTACTAGGCTTGGGAAGCTTGGTCTCCCTGCCGAGGTAAGGTCGAACGTCCTTCCGAGCCTTACACTTGATCTCCGGACAAACTCCCTTGCCTGACTATCCTACTAGGCTTGGAAAGCTTGGTCTCCCTGCCGAGGTAAGGTCGAACGTCCTGCTGTGCTTTACACTCGAACTCCGGCCAAGCCCCCTTGCCTGACTCTCCTGCTAGGCTTGGGAAGCTTGGTCTCCCTGCTGAGGTAAGGGCAAACGTCCTGCCGAGCCTGACACTCGAACTCTGGCCAAGTCCCCTTGGCTGACTCTCCTACTAGGCTTGGGAAGCTTGGTCTCCCTGCCGAGGTAAGGTCGAACGTCCTGCCGAGCCTTACACTCGAACTCCGGCCTAGCTCCCTTGCCTGACTGTCCTACTAGGTTTGGGAAGATTGGTCTCCCTGCCGAGGTAAGGTCGAACGTCCTACCGAGCCTTACACTCGAACTCCTGCCTAGCTCCCTTGCCTGACTGTCCTACTAGGTTTGGGAAGATTGGTCTCTCTGCCGAGGTAAGGTCGAACGACCGGCCGACCCTTACACTCGAACTCCGGCCAAGCCCCCTTGCCTGACTGTCCTACTTGGCTTGGGAAGCTTGGTCTCCCTGCCGAGGTAAGATCGAACGTCCTGCCGAGCCTTACACTCGAACTCCGGCCAAGCCCCCTTGCCTGACTCTCCTACTAGGCTTGGGAAGCTTGGTCTCCCTGCCGAGGTAAGGTCGAACGTCCTGCCGAGCCTTACACTCGTACTCCGGCGAAGCCCCCTTGCCTGACTCTCCTACTAGGCTTGGGAAGCTTGGTCTCCCTGCCGAGGTAAGGTCGAACGTCCTGCCGAGCCATACACTCGAACTCCGGCCTAGCTCCCTTGCCTGACTGTCCTACTTGGCTTGGGAAGCTTGGTCTCCCTGCCGAGGTAAGGTCGAACGTCCTGCCGAGCCTTACACTCGAACTCCGGCCAAGCCCCCTTGCCTGACCCTTTTAGAGTTGGGAAGCGTGGTCTCCCTGCCGAGGTAAGGTCGAACGTCCTGCCGAGCCTTACACTCGAACACCGGCCTAGCTCCCTTGCCTGACTCTCCTACTAGGCTTGGGAAGCTTGGTCTCCCTGCCGAGGTAAGGTCGAACGTCCTGCCGAGCCTTACACTCGAACTCCCGCCAAGCCCCCTTGCCTGACTCTCCTACTAGCCTTGGGAAGCTTGGTCTCCCTGCTGAGGTAAGGTCGAATGTCCCGCCGAGCCTTAAATTCGAACACAGGCCTAGCTCCCTTGCCTGACTGTCCTACTTGGCTTGGGAAGCTTGGTCTCCCTGCCGAGGTAAGGTTGAATGTCCTGCCGAGCCTTACACTCGAAGTCTGGCCAAGCCCCCTTGCCTGACTATCCTACTAGGCTTGGGAAGCTTGGTCTCTCTGCTGAGGTAAGGTCGAACGTCCTGCCGAGCCTTACACTCGAACTCCGGCCAAGCTCCCTTGCCTGACTCTCCTACTAGGCTTGGAAAGCTTGGTCTCCCTGCCGAGGTAAGGTCGAACGTCCTGCTGTGCCATACCCACAACTCCGGCCAAGCCCCCTTGCCTGACTCTCCTGCTAGGCTTGGGAAGCTTGGTCTCCCTGCCGAGGTAAGGTCGAACGTCCTGCCGACCCTTACACTCGAACTCCGGCCAAGCCCCCTTGCCTGACTCTCCTACTCGGCTTGGGAAGCTTGGTCTCCCTGCCGAGGTAAGGTCGAACGTCCTGCCGAGCCTTACACTCGAACTCCGGCCAGACTCCCTTGCCTGACTCTCCTACTAGGCTTGGGAAGCTTGGTCTCCCTGCCGAGGTAATGTCGAACGTCCTGCCGAGCCATACACTCGAATTCCGGCCTAGCTCCCTTGCCTGACTGTCCTACATGGCTTGGGAAGCTTGGTCTCCCTGCCGAGGTAAGGTCGAACGTCCTGCCGAGCCGTACACTCGAACACTGGCCAAGCCCCCTTGCCTGCACCTATTAGAGTTGGGAAGCGTGGTCTCCCTGCCGAGGTAAGGTCGAACGTCCTGCCGAGCCTTACACTCGAACACTGGCCTTGCTACCTTGCCTGACTGTCCTACTTGGCTTGGGAAGCTTGGTCTCCCTGCCGAGGTAAGGTCGAACGTCCTGCCGAGCCTTACACTCGAACTCTGGCCAAGCCCCCTTGCCTGACTCTCCTACTAGCCTTGGGAAGCTTGGTCTCCCTGCCGAGGTAAGGTCGAATATCCCGCCGAGCCTTACAGTCGAACACCGGCCTAGCTCCCTTGCCTGACTGTCCTACTTGGCTTAGTAAGCTTGGTCTCCCTGCCGAGGTAAGGTCGAACGTCCTGCCGAGCCTTACACTCGAACTCCGGCCAAGCTCCCTTGCCTGACTCTCCTACTAGGCTTGGGAAGCTTGGTCTCCCTGCCGAGGTACGGTCGAACGTCCTCCGAGCCTTACACTCGAACTCCGGCCTAGCTCCCTTGCCTGACTCTCCTACTAGGCCTGGGAAGCTTGGTCTCCCTGTCGAGGTAAGGTCGAACGCCCTGCCGAGCCTTACACTCGAACTCCGGTCAAGCCCCCTTGCCTGACCCTATTAGACTTGGGAAGCGTGGTCTCCCTGCTGAGGTAAGGTCGAACGTCCTGCCGAGCCGTACACTCGAACTCCGGCCAAGCCCCCTTGCCTGACTCTCCAACTAGGCTTGGGGTCTTGGTCTCCCTGTCGAGGTATGGTCGAACGTCCTGCCGAGCCTTACACTCGAACTCCGGCCAAGCCCCCTTGCCTGACTCTCCTACTAGGCTTGGGAAGCTTGGTCTCCCTGCCGAGGTAAGGTCGAACGTCCTGCCGAGCCTTACACTCGAATTCCGGCCAAGCCCCCTTGCCTGACTATCCTACTAGGCTTGGGAAGCTTGGTCTCCCTGCCGAGGTAAGGTCGAACGTCCTTCCGAGCCTTACATTTGCTCTCCGGACAAACTCCCTTGCCTGACTCTCCTATTAGGCTTGGGAAGCTTGGTCTCCCTGACGAGGTAAGGTCAAACGTCCTGCCGAGCCTTACACTCGTACTCCGGCGAAGCCCCCTTGCCTGACTCTCCTACTAGGCTTGGGAAGCTTGGTCTCCCTGCCGAGGTAAGGTCGAACGTCCTGCCGAGCCATACACTCGAACTCCGGCCTAGCTCCCTTGCCGGACTGTCCTACTCGGCTTGGGAAGCTTGGTCTCCCTGCCGAGGTAAGGTCGAACGTCCTGCCGAGCCTTACACTCGAACTCCGGCCAAGCCCCCTTGCCTGACTCTCCTACTAGGCTTGGGAAAACTGGTCTCCCTACCGAGGTAAGGTCGAACGTCCTGCCGAGCCTTACATTCGAACTCCGGCCTAGCTCCCTTGCCTGACTCTCCTACTAGGCTTGGGAAGCTTGGTCTCTCTGCTGAGGTAAGGTCGAACGTCCTGCCGAGCCTTACACTCGAACTCCGGCCAAGCTCCCTTGCCTGACTCTCCTACTAGGCTTGGAAAGCTTGGTCTCCCTGCCGAGGTAAGGTCGAACGTCCTGCTGTGCCATACCCACAACTCCGGCCAAGCCCCCTTGCCTGACTCTCCTACTAGGCTTGGGAAGCTTGGTCTCCCTGCTGAGGTAAGGTCGAACGTCCTGCCGAGCCATACACTCGAACTCCGGCCAAGCCCCCTTGCCTGACTGTCCTACTTGGCTTGGGAAGCTTGGTCTCCCTGCCGAGGTAAGATCGAACGTCCTGCCGAGCCTTACACTCGAACTCCGGCCAAGCCCCCTTGCCTGACTCTCCTACTAGGCTTGGGAAGCTTGGTCTCCCTGCCGAGGTAAGGTCGAACGTCCTGCCGAGCCTTACACTCGTACTCCGGCGAAGCCCCCTTGCCTGACTCTCCTACTAGGCTTGGGAAGCTTGGTCTCCCTGCCGAGGTAAGGTCGAACGTCCTGCCGAGCCATACACTCGAACTCCGGCCTAGCTCCCTTGCCTGACTGTCCTACTTGGCTTGGGAAGCTTGGTCTCCCTGCCGAGGTAAGGTCGAACGTCCTGCCGAGCCTTACACTCGAACTCCGGCCAAGCCCCCTTGCCTGACCCTTTTAGAGTTGGGAAGCGTGGTCTCCCTGCCGAGGTAAGGTCGAACGTCCTGCCGAGCCTTACACTCGAACACCGGCCTAGCTCCCTTGCCTGACTCTCCTACTAGGCTTGGGAAGCTTGGTCTCCCTGCCGAGGTAAGGTCGAACGTCCTGCCGAGCCTTACACTCGAACTCCCGCCAAGCCCCCTTGCCTGACTCTCCTACTAGCCTTGGGAAGCTTGGTCTCCCTGCTGAGGTAAGGTCGAATGTCCCGCCGAGCCTTAAATTCGAACACAGGCCTAGCTCCCTTGCCTGACTGTCCTACTTGGCTTGGGAAGCTTGGTCTCCCTGCCGAGGTAAGGTTGAATGTCCTGCCGAGCCTTACACTCGAAGTCTGGCCAAGCCCCCTTGCCTGACTATCCTACTAGGCTTGGGAAGCTTGGTCTCTCTGCTGAGGTAAGGTCGAACGTCCTGCCGAGCCTTACACTCGAACTCCGGCCAAGCTCCCTTGCCTGACTCTCCTACTAGGCTTGGAAAGCTTGGTCTCCCTGCCGAGGTAAGGTCGAACGTCCTGCTGTGCCATACCCACAACTCCGGCCAAGCCCCCTTGCCTGACTCTCCTGCTAGGCTTGGGAAGCTTGGTCTCCCTGCCGAGGTAAGGTCGAACGTCCTGCCGAGCCTTACACTCGAACTCCGGCCTAGCTCCCTTGCCTGACTGTCCTACTAGGTTTGGGAAGATTGGTCTCCCTGCCGAGGTAAGGTCGAACGACCTGCCGAGCCTTACACTCGAACTCCGGCCAAGCCCCCTTGCCTGACTCTCCTTCTAGGCTTGGGAAGCTTGGTCTCCCTGCCGAGGTAAGGTCGAACGTCCTGCCGACCCTTACACTCGAACTCCGGCCAAGCCCCCTTGCCTGACTCTCCTACTCGGCTTGGGAAGCTTGGTCTCCCTGCCGAGGTAAGGTCGAACGTCCTGCCGAGCCTTACACTCGAACTCCGGCCAGACTCCCTTGCCTGACTCTCCTACTAGGCTTGGGAAGCTTGGTCTCCCTGCCGAGGTAATGTCGAACGTCCTGCCGAGCCATACACTCGAATTCCGGCCTAGCTCCCTTGCCTGACTGTCCTACATGGCTTGGGAAGCTTGGTCTCCCTGCCGAGGTAAGGTCGAACGTCCTGCCGAGCCTTACACTCGAACACTGGCCAAGCCCCCTTGCCTGCACCTATTAGAGTTGGGAAGCGTGGTCTCCCTGCCGAGGTAAGGTCGAACGTCCTGCCGAGCCTTACACTCGAACACTGGCCTTGCTACCTTGCCTGACTGTCCTACTTGGCTTGGGAAGCTTGGTCTCCCTGCCGAGGTAAGGTCGAACGTCCTGCCGAGCCTTACACTCGAACTCTGGCCAAGCCCCCTTGCCTGACTCTCCTACTAGCCTTGGGAAGCTTGGTCTCCCTGCCGAGGTAAGGTCGAATATCCCGCCGAGCCTTACAGTCGAACACCGGCCTAGCTCCCTTGCCTGACTGTCCTACTTGGCTTAGTAAGCTTGGTCTCCCTGCCGAGGTAAGGTCGAACGTCCTGCCGAGCCTTACACTCGAACTCCGGCCAAGCTCCCTTGCCTGACTCTCCTACTAGGCTTGGGAAGCTTGGTCTCCCTGCCGAGGTACGGTCGAACGTCCTCCGAGCCTTACACTCGAACTCCGGCCTAGCTCCCTTGCCTGACTCTCCTACTAGGCCTGGGAAGCTTGGTCTCCCTGTCGAGGTAAGGTCGAACGCCCTGCCGAGCCTTACACTCGAACTCCGGTCAAGCCCCCTTGCCTGACCCTATTAGACTTGGGAAGCGTGGTCTCCCTGCTGAGGTAAGGTCGAACGTCCTGCCGAGCCGTACACTCGAACTCCGGCCAAGCCCCCTTGCCTGACTCTCCAACTAGGCTTGGGGTCTTGGTCTCCCTGTCGAGGTATGGTCGAACGTCCTGCCGAGCCTTACACTCGAACTCCGGCCAAGCCCCCTTGCCTGACTCTCCTACTAGGCTTGGGAAGCTTGGTCTCCCTGCCGAGGTAAGGTCGAACGTCCTGCCGAGCCTTACACTCGAATTCCGGCCAAGCCCCCTTGCCTGACTATCCTACTAGGCTTGGGAAGCTTGGTCTCCCTGCCGAGGTAAGGTCGAACGTCCTTCCGAGCCTTACATTTGCTCTCCGGACAAACTCCCTTGCCTGACTCTCCTATTAGGCTTGGGAAGCTTGGTCTCCCTGACGAGGTAAGGTCAAACGTCCTGCCGAGCCTTACACTCGTACTCCGGCGAAGCCCCCTTGCCTGACTCTCCTACTAGGCTTGGGAAGCTTGGTCTCCCTGCCGAGGTAAGGTCGAACGTCCTGCCGAGCCATACACTCGAACTCCGGCCTAGCTCCCTTGCCGGACTGTCCTACTCGGCTTGGGAAGCTTGGTCTCCCTGCCGAGGTAAGGTCGAACGTCCTGCCGAGCCTTACACTCGAACTCCGGCCAAGCCCCCTTGCCTGACTCTCCTACTAGGCTTGGGAAAACTGGTCTCCCTACCGAGGTAAGGTCGAACGTCCTGCCGAGCCTTACATTCGAACTCCGGCCTAGCTCCCTTGCCTGACTCTCCTACTAGGCTTGGGAAGCTTGGTCTCTCTGCTGAGGTAAGGTCGAACGTCCTGCCGAGCCTTACACTCGAACTCCGGCCAAGCTCCCTTGCCTGACTCTCCTACTAGGCTTGGAAAGCTTGGTCTCCCTGCCGAGGTAAGGTCGAACGTCCTGCTGTGCCATACCCACAACTCCGGCCAAGCCCCCTTGCCTGACTCTCCTGCTAGGCTTGGGAAGCTTGGTCTCCCTGCCGAGGTAAGGTCGAACGTCCTGCCGAGCCTTACACTCGAACTCCGGCCTAGCTCCCTTGCCTGACTGTCCTACTAGGTTTGGGAAGATTGGTCTCCCTGCCGAGGTAAGGTCGAACGACCTGCCGAGCCTTACACTCGAACTCCGGCCAAGCCCCCTTGCCTGACTCTCCTTCTAGGCTTGGGAAGCTTGGTCTCCCTGCCGAGGTAAGGTCGAACGTCCTGCCGACCCTTACACTCGAACTCCGGCCAAGCCCCCTTGCCTGACTCTCCTACTCGGCTTGGGAAGCTTGGTCTCCCTGCCGAGGTAAGGTCGAACGTCCTGCCGAGCCTTACACTCGAACTCCGGCCAGACTCCCTTGCCTGACTCTCCTACTAGGCTTGGGAAGCTTGGTCTCCCTGCCGAGGTAATGTCGAACGTCCTGCCGAGCCATACACTCGAATTCCGGCCTAGCTCCCTTGCCTGACTGTCCTACATGGCTTGGGAAGCTTGGTCTCCCTGCCGAGGTAAGGTCGAACGTCCTGCCGAGCCTTACACTCGAACACTGGCCAAGCCCCCTTGCCTGCACCTATTAGAGTTGGGAAGCGTGGTCTCCCTGCCGAGGTAAGGTCGAACGTCCTGCCGAGCCTTACACTCGAACACTGGCCTTGCTACCTTGCCTGACTGTCCTACTTGGCTTGGGAAGCTTGGTCTCCCTGCCGAGGTAAGGTCGAACGTCCTGCCGAGCCTTACACTCGAACTCTGGCCAAGCCCCCTTGCCTGACTCTCCTACTAGCCTTGGGAAGCTTGGTCTCCCTGCCGAGGTAAGGTCGAATATCCCGCCGAGCCTTACAGTCGAACACCGGCCTAGCTCCCTTGCCTGACTGTCCTACTTGGCTTAGTAAGCTTGGTCTCCCTGCCGAGGTAAGGTCGAACGTCCTGCCGAGCCTTACACTCGAACTCCGGCCAAGCTCCCTTGCCTGACTCTCCTACTAGGCTTGGGAAGCTTGGTCTCCCTGCCGAGGTACGGTCGAACGTCCTCCGAGCCTTACACTCGAACTCCGGCCTAGCTCCCTTGCCTGACTCTCCTACTAGGCCTGGGAAGCTTGGTCTCCCTGTCGAGGTAAGGTCGAACGCCCTGCCGAGCCTTACACTCGAACTCCGGTCAAGCCCCCTTGCCTGACCCTATTAGACTTGGGAAGCGTGGTCTCCCTGCTGAGGTAAGGTCGAACGTCCTGCCGAGCCGTACACTCGAACTCCGGCCAAGCCCCCTTGCCTGACTCTCCAACTAGGCTTGGGGTCTTGGTCTCCCTGTCGAGGTATGGTCGAACGTCCTGCCGAGCCTTACACTCGAACTCCGGCCAAGCCCCCTTGCCTGACTCTCCTACTAGGCTTGGGAAGCTTGGTCTCCCTGCCGAGGTAAGGTCGAACGTCCTGCCGAGCCTTACACTCGAATTCCGGCCAAGCCCCCTTGCCTGACTATCCTACTAGGCTTGGGAAGCTTGGTCTCCCTGCCGAGGTAAGGTCGAACGTCCTTCCGAGCCTTACATTTGCTCTCCGGACAAACTCCCTTGCCTGACTCTCCTATTAGGCTTGGGAAGCTTGGTCTCCCTGACGAGGTAAGGTCAAACGTCCTGCCGAGCCTTACACTCGTACTCCGGCGAAGCCCCCTTGCCTGACTCTCCTACTAGGCTTGGGAAGCTTGGTCTCCCTGCCGAGGTAAGGTCGAACGTCCTGCCGAGCCATACACTCGAACTCCGGCCTAGCTCCCTTGCCGGACTGTCCTACTCGGCTTGGGAAGCTTGGTCTCCCTGCCGAGGTAAGGTCGAACGTCCTGCCGAGCCTTACACTCGAACTCCGGCCAAGCCCCCTTGCCTGACTCTCCTACTAGGCTTGGGAAAACTGGTCTCCCTACCGAGGTAAGGTCGAACGTCCTGCCGAGCCTTACATTCGAACTCCGGCCTAGCTCCCTTGCCTGACTCTCCTACTAGGCTTGGGAAGCTTGGTCTCCCTGCCGAGGTAACGTCGAACGTCCTGCCGAGCCTTACACTCGAACTCCCGCCAAGCCCCCTTGCCTGACTCTCCTACTAGGCTTGGGAAGCTTGGTGTTCCTGCCGAGGTAAGGTCGAACGTCCTGCCGAGCCTTAAACTCGAACTCCTGCCAAGCCCCCTTGCCTGACCCTATTCGAGTTGGGAAGCGTGGTCTCCCTGCCGAGGTAAGGTCGAACGTCCTGCCGAGCCTTACACTCGAACACCGGCCTAGCTCCCTTGCCTGACTCTCCTACTAGGCTTGGGAAGCTTGGTCTCCCTGCCGAGGTAAGGTCGAACGTCCTGCCGAGCCTTACACTCGAACTCCCGCCAAGCCCCCTTGCCTGACTCTCCTACTAGCCTTGGGAAGCTTGGTCTCCCTGCCGAGGTAAGGTCGAATGTCCCGCCGAGCCTTAAATTCGAACACAGGCCTAGCTCCCTTGCCTGACTGTCCTACTTGGCTTGGGAAGCTTGGTCTCCCTGCCGAGGTAAGGTTGAACGTCCTGCCGAGCCTTACACTCGAACTCTGGCCAAGCCCCCTTGCCTGACTATCCTACTAGGCTTGGGAAGCTTGGTCTCTCTGCTGAGGTAAGGTCGAACGTCCTGCCGAGGCATACACTCGAACTCCGGCCAAGCTCCCTTGCCTGACTCTCCTTCTAGGCTTGGAAAGCTTGGTCTCCCTGCCGAGGTAAGGTCGAACGTGCTGCTGTGCTTTACACTCGAACTCCGGCCAAGCCCCCTTGCCTGACTCTCCTGCTAGGCTTGGGAAGCTTGGTCTCCCTGCTGAGGTAAGGGCAAACGTCCTGCCGAGCCTGACACTCGAACTCTGGCCAAGTCCCCTTGCCTGACTCTCCTACTAGGCTTGGGAAGCTTGGTCTCCCTGCCGAGGTAAGGTCGAACGTCCTGCCGAGCCTTACACTCGAACTCCGGCCTAGCTCCCTTGCCTGACTGTCCTACTAGGTTTGGGAAGATTGGTCTCCCTGCCGAGGTAAGGTCGAACGACCTGCCGAGCCTTACACTCGAACTCCGGCCAAGCCCCCTTGCCTGACTCTCCTTCTAGGCTTGGGAAGCTTGGTCTCCCTGCCGAGGTAAGGTCGAACGTCCTGCCGACCCTTACACTCGAACTCCGGCCAAGCCCCCTTGCCTGACTCTCCTACTCGGCTTGGGAAGCTTGGTCTCCCTGCCGAGCTAAGGTCGAACGTCCTGCCGAGCCTTACACTCAAACTCCGGCCAAGCCCCCTTGACTGACTCTCCTACTAGGCTTGGGAAGCTTGGTCTCCCTGCCGAGGTAAGGTCGAACGTCCTGCCGAGCCATACACTCGAACTCCGGCCTAGCTCCCTTGCCTGACTGTCCGACTTGGCTTGGGAAGCTTGGTCTCCCTGCCGAGGTAAGGTCGAACGTCCTGCCGAGCCTTACACTCGAACACTGGCCAAGCCCCCTTGCCTGAACCTATTAGAGTTGGGAAGCGTGGTCTCCCTGCCGAGGTAAGGTCGAACGTACTGCCGAGCCTTACACTCGAACACTGGCCTGGCTCCCTTGCCTGACTGTCCTACTAGGCTTGGGAAGCTTGGTCTCCCTGCCGAGGTAAGGTCGAACGTCCTGCCGAGCCTTACACTCGAACTCTGGCCAAGCCCCCTTGCCTGACTCTCCTACTAGCCTTGGGAAGCTTGGTCTCCCTGCCGAGGTAAGGTCGAATGTCCCGCCGAGCCTTACACTCGAACACCGGCCTAGCTCCCTTGCCTGACTTTCCTACTTGGCTTGGGAAGCTTGGTCTCCCTGCCGAGGTAAGGTCGAACGTCCGGCCGAGCCTTACACTCGAACTCCGGCCAAGCTCCCTTGCCTGACTCTCCTACTAGGCTTGGGAAGCTTGGTCTCCCTGCCGAGGTAAGGTCGAACGTCCTGCCGAGCCTTACACTTGAACGCCGGCCGAGCCCCCTTGCCTGACCCTATTAGAGTTGGGAAGCTTGGTCTCCCTGCCGAGGTAAGGTCGAACGTCCTGCCGAGCCTTACACTCGAACACCGGCCTAGCTCCCTTGCCTGACTCTCCTACTAGGCTTGGGAAGCTTGGTCTCCCTGCCGAGGTAAGGTCGAACGTCCTGCCGAGCCTTACACTCGAACTCCCGCCAAGCCCCCTTGCCTGACTCTCCTACTAGCCTTGGGAAGCTTGGTCTCCCTGCCGAGGTAAGGTCGGATGTCCTGCCGAGCCTTAAATTCGAACACAGGCCTAGCTCCCTTGCCTGACTGTCCTACTTGGCTTGGGAAGCTTGGTCTCCCTGCCGAGGTAAGGTTGAACGTCCTGCCGAGCCTTACACTCGAACTCTGGCCAAGCCCCCTTGCCTGACTATCCTACTAGGCTTGGGAAGCTTGGTCTCTCTGCTGAGGTAAGGTCGAACGTCCTGCCGAGCCTTACACTCGAACTCCGGCCAAGCTCCCTTGCCTGACTCTCCTTCTAGGCTTGGAAAGCTTGGTCTCCCTGCCGAGGTAAGGTCGAACGTGCTGCTGTGCTTTACACTCGAACTCCGGCCAAGCCCCCTTGCCTGACTCTCCTGCTAGGCTTGGGAAGCTTGGTCTCCCTGCTGAGGTAAGGGCAAACGTCCTGCCGAGCCTGACACTCGAACTCTGGCCAAGTCCCCTTGCCTGACTCTCCTACTAGGCTTGGGAAGCTTGGTCTCCCTGCCGAGGTAAGGTCGAACGTCCTGCCGAGCCTTACACTCGAACTCCGGCCAAGCCCCCTTGCCTGACCCTATTAGAGTTGGGAAGCGTGGTCTCCCTGCCGAGGTAAGGTCGAACGTCCTGCCGAGCCTTACACTTGAACGCCGGCCGAGCCCCCTTGCCTGACCCTATTAGAGTTGGGAAGCTTGGTCTCCCTGCCGAGGTAAGGTCGAACGTCCTGCCGAGCCTTACACTCGAACACCGGCCTAGCTCCCTTGCCTGACTCTCCTACTAGGCTTGGGAAGCTTGGTCTCCCTGCCGAGGTAAGGTCGAACGTCCTGCCGAGCCTTACACTCGAACTCCCGCCAAGCCCCCTTGCCTGACTCTCCTACTAGCCTTGGGAAGCTTGGTCTCCCTGCCGAGGTAAGGTCGGATGTCCTGCCGAGCCTTAAATTCGAACACAGGCCTAGCTCCCTTGCCTGACTGTCCTACTTGGCTTGGGAAGCTTGGTCTCCCTGCCGAGGTAAGGTTGAACGTCCTGCCGAGCCTTACACTCGAACTCTGGCCAAGCCCCCTTGCCTGACTATCCTACTAGGCTTGGGAAGCTTGGTCTCTCTGCTGAGGTAAGGTCGAACGTCCTGCCGAGCCTTACACTCGAACTCCGGCCAAGCTCCCTTGCCTGACTCTCCTTCTAGGCTTGGAAAGCTTGGTCTCCCTGCCGAGGTAAGGTCGAACGTGCTGCTGTGCTTTACACTCGAACTCCGGCCAAGCCCCCTTGCCTGACTCTCCTGCTAGGCTTGGGAAGCTTGGTCTCCCTGCCGAGGTAAGGTCGAACGTGCTGCTGTGCTTTACACTCGAACTCCGGCCAAGCCCCCTTGCCTGACTCACCTGCTAGGCTTGGGAAGCTTGGTCTCCCTGCTGAGGTAAGGGCAAACGTCCTGCCGAGCCTGACACTCGAACTCTGGCCAAGTCCCCTTGCCTGACTCTCCTACTAGGCTTGGGAAGCTTGGTCTCCCTGCCGAGGTAAGGTCGAACGTCCTGCCGAGCCTTACACTCGATCTCCGGCCTAGCTCCCTTGCCTGACTGTCCTACCAGGTTTGGGAAGATTGGTCTCCCTGCCGAGGTAAGGTCGAACGACCTGCCGAGCCTTACACTCGAACTCCGGACAAGCCCCCTTGCCTGACTCTCCTTCTAGGCTTGGGAAGCTTGGTCTCCCTGCCGAGGTAAGGTCGAACGTCCTGCCGACCCTTACACTCGAACTCCGGCCAAGCTCCCTTGCCTGACTCTCCTACTAGGCTTGGGAAGCTTGGTCTCCCTGCCGAGGTACGGTCGAACGTCCTCCGAGCCTTACACTCGAACTCCGGCCTAGCTCCCTTGCCTGACTCTCCTACTAGGCCTGGGAAGCTTGGTCTCCCTGTCGAGGTAAGGTCGAACGTCCTGCCGAGCCTTACACTCGAACTCCGGTCAAGCCCCCTTGCCTGACCCTATTAGACTTGGGAAGCGCGGTCTCCCTGCTGAGGTAAGGTCGAACGTCCTGCCGAGCCGTACACTCGAACTCCGGCCAAGCCCCCTTGCCTGACTCTCCAACTAGGCTTGGGGGTCTTGGTCTCCCTGTCGAGGTATGGTCGAACGTCCTGCCGAGCCTTACACTCGAACTCCGGCCAAGCCCCCTTGCCTGACTCTCCTACTAGGCTTGGGAAGCTTGGTCTCCCTGCCGAGGTAAGGTCGAACGTCCTGCCGAGCCTTACACTTTAACGCCGGCCGAGCCCCCTTGCCTGACCCTATTAGAGTTGGGAAGCTTGGTCTCCCTGCCGAGGTAAGGTCGAACGTCCTGCCGAGCCTTACACTCGAACTCCGGCCTAGCTCCCTTGCCTGACTCTCCTACTAGGCTTGGGAAGCTTGGTCTCCCTGCCGAGGTAAGGTCGAACGTCCTGCCGAGCCTTACACTCGAACTCCGGCCAAACTCCCTTGCCTGACTCTCCTACTAGGCTTGGGAAACTTGGTCTCCCTGCCGAGGTAAGGTCGAACGTCCTGCCGAGCCTTACACTCGAACTCCGGCCAAGCCCCCTTGCCTGACTCTCCTACTAGGCTTGGGAAGCTTGGTCTCCCTGCTGAGGTAAGGTCGAACGTCCTGCCGAGCCTTACACTCGAACTCTGGCAAAGCCCCCTTGCCTGACTGTCCTACTAGGTTTGGGAAGATTGGTCTCCCTGCCGAGGTAAGGTCGAACGTCCTGCCGAGCCTTACACTCGAACTCCGGCCAAGCCCCCTTGCCTGACCATCCTGTTAGGCTTGGGAAGCTCGGTCTCCCTGCCGAGGTAAGGTCAAAAGTCCTGCCGAGCCTTTCACTCGAACTCCGGCCAAGCCCCCTTGCCTGACTCTCCTACTTGGCTTGGGAAGCTTGGTCTCCCTGCCGAGGTAAGGTCGAACGTCCTGCCAAGGCTTACACTCGAACTCCGGCCAAGCCCCCTTGCCTGACCCTACGAGGCTCGGGAAGCTTGGTCTCCCTGCTGAGGTAAGGTCGAACGTCCTGCCGAGCCTTACACTCGTACTCCGGCCAAACTCCCTTCCCTGACTCTCCTACTAGGCTTGCGAAGCTTGGTCTCCCTGCCGAGGTGAGGTCGAACGTCCTGACGAGCCTTACACTCGAACTCCTGCCAAGGCCCCTTGCCTGACTCTCCTGCTAGGCTTGGGAAGCTTGGTCTCCCTGCCGATGTAAGGTCGAACGTCCTGCCGAGCCTTTCACTCGAACTCCGCCGAAGCCCCCTTGACTGAGTCTCCTACTAGGCTTGGGAAGCTTGGTCTCCCTGCTCAGGTAAGGTCGAACGTCCTGCCGAGCCTTACACTCGAACTCCGGCCAAACTCCCTTGCCTGACTATCCTACTAGGCTTGGGAAGCTTGGTCTCCCTGCCGAGGTAAGGTCGAAAGTCCTGCCGAGCCTTTCACTCCAACTCCGGCCAAGCCCCCTTGCCTGACTATCCTGCTAGGCTTCGGAAGCTTGGTCTCCCTGCCGAGGTAAGGTCGAACGTCCTGCCGAGCCTTACACTCGAACTCCAGCCAAGCCCCCTTGCCTGACTATCCTGCTAGGCTTGGGAAGCTTGGTCTCCCTGCCGAGGTAAGGTCGAAAATCCTGCCGAGACTTTCGCTCGAACTCCGGCCAAGCCCCCTTGCCTGACTATCCTGCTAGGCTTGGGAAGCTCGGTCTCCCTGCCGAGGTAAGGTCGAACGTCCTGCCGAGCCTTTCACTTGAACTCCTGCCAAGCCCCCTTGCCTGACTCTCCTACTAGGCTTGGGAAGCTTGGTCTCCCTCCCGAGGGAAGGTCAAACGTCCTACCGAGCCTTACACTCGAACTCCGGCCAAGCCCCATTGCCTGACTCTCCTACTAGGCTTGGGAAGCTTGGTCTCCCTGCTGAGGTAAGGTCGAACGTCCTGCCGAGCCTTACACTCGAACTCTGGCAAAGCCCCCTTGCCTGACTGTCCTACTAGGTTTGGGAAGATTGGTCTCCCTGCCGAGGTAAGGTCGAACGACCGGCCGAAACTTACACTCGAACTCCGGCCAAGCCCCCTTGCCTGACTCTCCTTCTAGGCTTGGGAAGCTTGGTCTCCCTGCCGAGGTAAGGTCGAACGTCCTGCCGAGCCTTACACTCGAACTCCGGCCAAGCCCCCTTGCCTGACTATCCTGTTAGGCTTGGGAAGCGCGGTCTCCCTGCCGAGGTAAGGTCAAAAGTCCTGCCGAGCCTTTTACTCGAACTCCGGCCAAGCCCCCTTGCCTGACTCTCCTACTTGGCTTGGGAAGCTTGGTCTCCCTGCCGAGGTAAGGTCGAACGTCCTGCCAAGGCTTACACACGAACTCCGCCCAAGCCCCCTTGCCTGACTCTCCTACTTGGCTTGGGAATCTTGGTCTCCCTGCCGAGGTAAGGTCGAACGTCCTGCCAAGGCTTACACTCGAACTCTGGCCAAGCCCCCTTGCCTGACCCTACGAGGCTCGGGAAGCTTGGTCTCCCTGCTGAGGTAAGGTCGAACGTCCTGCCGAGCCTTACACTCGTACTCCGGCCAAACTCCCTTCCCTGACTCTCCTACTAGGCTTGCGAAGCTTGGTCTCCCTGCCGAGGTGAGGTCGAACGTCCTGCCGAGCCTGACACTCGAACTCTGGCCAAGCCCCCTTGACTGACTCTCCTACTAGGCTTGGGAAGCTTGGTCTCCCTGCCGAGGTAAGGTCGAACGTCCTGCCGAGCCTTACACTCGAACTCCGGCCTAGCTCCCTTGCCTGACTGTCCTACTAGGTTTGGGAAGATTGGTCTCCCTGCCGAGGTAAGGTCGAACGACCTGCCGAGCCTTACACGCGAACTCCGGCCAAGCCCCCTTGCCTGGCTATCCTACTAGGCTTGGGAAGCTTGGTCTCCCTGCCGAGGTAAGGTCGAACGTCCTGCCGAGCCTTTCACTCGAACTCCGCCGAAGCCCCCTTGACTGAGTCTCCTACTAGGCTTGGGAAGCTTGGTCTCCCTGCTGAGGTAAGGTCGAACGTCCTGCCGAGCCTTACACTCGAACTCCGGCCAAACTCCCTTGCCTGACTATCCTACTAGGCTTGGGAAGCTTGGTCTCCCTGCCGAGGTAAGGTCGAAAGTCCTGCCGAGCCTTTCACTCCAACTCCGGCCAAGCCCCCTTGCCTGACTATCCTGCTAGGCTTCGGAAGCTTGGTCTCCCTGCCGAGGTAAGGTCGAACGTCCTGCCGAGCCTTACACTCGAACTCCGGCCAAGCCCCCTTGCCTGACTATCCTGCTAGGCTTGGGAAGCTTGGTCTCCCTGCCGAGGTAAGGTCGAAAGTCCTGCCGAGACTTTCGCTCGAACTCCGGCCAAGCCCCCTTGCCTGACTATCCTGCTAGGCTTGGGAAGCTCGGTCTCCCTGCCGAGGTAAGGTCGAACGTCCTGCTGAGCCTTTCACTTGAACTCCTGCCAAGCCCCCTTGCCTGACTCTCCTACTAGGCTTGGGAAGCTTGGTCTCCCTGCCGAGGTAAGGTCGAAAGTCCTGCCGAGACTTTCGCTCGAACTCCGGCCAAGCCCCCTTGCCTGACTATCCTGCTAGGCTTGGGAAGCTCGGTCTCCCTGCCGAGGTAAGGTCGAACGTCCTGCTGAGCCTTTCACTTGAACTCCTGCCAAGCCCCCTTGCCTGACTCTCCTACTAGGCTTGGGAAGCTTGGTCTCCCTCCCGAGGGAAGGTCAAACGTCCTACCGAGCCTTACACTCGAACTCCGGCCAAGCCCCCTTGCCTGACTCTCCTACTAGGCTTGGGAAGCTTGGTCTCCCTGCTGAGGTAAGGTCGAACGTCCTGCCGAGCCTTACACTCGAACTCTGGTAAAACCCCCTTGCCTGACTGTCCTACTAGGTTTGGGAAGATTGGTCTCCCTGCCGAGGTAAGGTCGAACGCCCTGCCGAGCCTTACACTCGAACTCCGGCCAAGCCCCCTTGCCTGACTATCCTGTTAGGCTTGGGAAGCTCGGTCTCCCTGCCGAGGTAAGGTCAAAAGTCCTGCCGAGCCTTTCACTCGAACTCCGGCCAAGCCCCCTTGCCTGACTCTCCTACTTGGCTTGGGAAGCTTGGTCTCCCTGCCGAGGTAAGGTCGAACGTCCTGCCAAGGCTTACACACGAACTCCGCCCAAGCCCCCTTGCCTGACTCTCCTACTTGGCTTGGGAATCTTGGTCTCCCTGCCGAGGTAAGGTCGAACGTCCTGCCAAGGCTTACACTCGAACTCCGGCCAAGCCCCCTTGCCTGACCCTACGAGGCTCGGGAAGCTTGGTCTCCCTGCTGAGGTAAGGTCGAACGTCCTGCCGAGCCTTACACTCGTACTCCGGCCAAACTCCCTTCCCTGACTCTCCTACTAGGCTTGCGAAGCTTGGTCTCCCTGCCGAGGTGAGGTCGAACGTCCTGACGAGCCTTACACTCGAACTCCTGCCAAGGCCCCTTGCCTGACTCTCCTGCTAGGCTTGGGACGCTTGGTCTCCCTGCTGAGGTAAGGGCAAACGTCCTGCCGAGCCTGACACTCGAACTCTGGCCAAGCCCCCTTGACTGACTCTCCTACTAGGCTTGGGAAGCTTGGTCTCCCTGCCGAGGTAAGGTCGAATGCCCTGCCGACCCGTACACTCGAACTCCGGCCAAGCCCCCTTGCCTGACCCTACGAGGCTCGGGAAGCTTGGTCTCCCTGCTGAGGTAAGGTCGAACGTCCTGCCGAGCTTTACACTCGAACTCCGGCCAAACTCCCTTGCCTGACTCTCCTACTAGGCTTGCGAAGCATGGTCTCCATGCTGAGCTAAGGTCAAACGTCCTGAAGAGCCTTACACTCGAACTCCTGCCAAGGCCCCTTGCCTGACTCTCCCACTAGGCTTGGAAAGCTTGGTTTCCCTGCCGAGGTAAGGTCGAACGTCCTGCTGTGCTTTACACTCGAACTCCGGCCAAGCCCCCTTGCCTGACTCTCCTGCTAGGCTTGGGAAGCTTGGTCTCCCTGCTGAGGTAAGGGCAAACGTCCTGCCGAGCCTGACACTTGAACTCTGGCCTAGTCCCCTTGCCTGACTCTCCTACTAGGCTTGGGAAGCTTGGTCTCCTTGCCGAGGTAAGGTCGAACGTCCTGCCGAGCCTTACACTCGAACTCCGGCCTAGCTCCCTTGCCTGACTGTCCTACTAGGTTTGGGAAGATTGGTCTCCCTGCCGAGGTAAGGTCGAACGACCTGCCGAGCCTTACACTCGAACTCCGGCCAAGCCCCCTTGCCTGACTCTCCTTCTAGGCTTGGGAAGCTTGGTCTCCCTGCCGAGGTAAGGTCGAACGTCCTGCCGAGCCTTACACTCGAACTCCTGCCAAGCCCCCTTGCCTGACTGTCCTACTAGACTTGGGAAAATTGGTCTCCCTGCCGAGGTAAGGTCGAACGTCCTGCCGAGCCTTACACTCGAACTCCTGCCTAGCTCCCTTGCCTGACTGTCCTACTAGGTTTGGGAAGATTGGTCTCTCTGCCGAGGTAAGGTCGAACTACCGGCCGACCCTTACACTCGAACTCCGGCCAAGCCCCCTTGCCTGACTATCCTACTAGGCTTGGGAAGCTTGGTCTCCCTGCCGAGGTAAGGTCGAACGTCCTGCTGAGCCTTACACTCGAACTCCGGCCAAACTCCCTTGCCTGACTCTCCTACTAGGCTTGGGAAGCTTGGTCTCCCTGCCGAGGTAAGGTCGAACGTCCTGCCGAGCCTTACACTCGAACTCCGGCCAAGCCCCCTTGCCTGACCCTATTAGAGTTGGGAAGCGTGGTCTCCCTGCCGAGGTAAGGTCGAACGTCCTGCCGAGCCTTACACTCGAACACCGGCCTAGCTCCTTTGCCTGACTGTCCTACTTGGCTTGGGAAGCTTGGTCTCCCTGCCGAGGTAAGGTCGAACGTCCTGCCGAGCCTTACACTCGAACTCTGGCCAAGCCCCCTTGCCTGACTCTCCTACTAGCCTTGGGAAGCTTGGTCTCCCTGCCGAGGTAAGGTCGAATGTCCCGCCGAGCCTTACACTCGAACACCGGCCTAGCTCCCTTGCCTGACTGTCCTACTTGGCTTGGGAAGCTTGGTCTCCCTGCCGAGGTAAGGTCGAACGTCCTGCCGAGCCTTACACTTGAACTCTGGCCAAGCCCCCTTGCCTGACTACCCTACTAGGCTTGGGAAGCTTGGTCTCCCTGCCGAGGTAAGGTCGACCGTCCTGCCGAGCCTTTCACTCGAACTCCGGCCAAGCTCCCTTGCCTGACTCTCCTACTAGGCTTGGGAAGCTTGGTCTCCCTGCCGAGGTACGGTCGAACGTCCTGCCGAGCTTTACACTCGAACTCCGGCCAAGCCCCCTTGCCTGACTCTCCTACTAGGCCTGGGAGGCTTGGTCTCCCTGCCGAGGTAAGGTCGAATGTCCTGCCGAGCCTTACACTCGAATTCCGGCCAAGCCCCCTTGCCTGACCCTACTAGGCTTGGGAAGCATGGTCTCCCTGCCGAGGTAAGGTCGAACGTCCTTCCGAGCCTTACACTTGATCTCCGGACAAACTCCCTTGCCTGACTCTCCTACTAGGCTTGGAAAGCTTGGTCTCCCTGCCGAGGTAAGGTCGAACGTCCTGCTGTGCTTTACACTCGAACTCTGGCCAAGTCCCCTTGCCTGACTCTCCTACTAGGCTTGGGAAGCTTGGTCTCCCTGCCGAGGTAAGGTCGAACGTCCTGCCGAGCCTTACACTCGAACTCCGGCCTAGCTCCCTTGCCTGACTGTCCTACTAGGTTTGGGAAGATTGGTCTCCCTGCCGAGGTAAGGTCGAACGTCCTACCGAGCCTTAGACTCGAACTCCTGCCTAGCTCCCTTGCCTGACTGTCCTACTAGGTTTGGGAAGATTGGTCTCTCTGCCGAGGTAAGGTCGAACGACCGGCCGACCCTTACACTCGAACTCCGGCCAAGCCCCCTTGCCTGACTCTCCTACTCGGCTTGGGAAGCTTGGTCTCCCTGCCGAGGTAAGGTCGAACGTCCTGCCGAGCCTTACACTCGAACTCCGGCCAAACTCCCTTGCCTGACTCTCCTACTAGGCTTGGGAAGCTTGGTCTCCCTGCTGAGGTAAGGTCGAACGTCCTGCCGAGCCATACACTCGAACTCCGGCCAAGCCCCCTTGCCTGACTGTCCTACTTGGCTTGGGAAGCTTGGTCTCCCTGCCGAGGTAAGATCGAACGTCCTGCCGAGCCTTACACTCGACCTCCGGCCAAGCCCCCTTGCCTGACTCTCCTACTAGGCTTGGGAAGCTTGGTCTCCCTGCCGAGGTAAGGTCGAACGTCCTGCCGAGCCTTACACTCGTACTCCGGCAAAGCCCCCTTGCCTGACTCTCCTACTAGGCTTGGGAAGCTTGGTCTCCCTGCCGAGGTAAGGTCGAACGTCCTGCCGAGCCTTACACTCGTACTCCGGCGAAGCCCCCTTGCCTGACTCTCCTACTAGGCTTGGGAAGCTTGGTCTCCCTGCCGAGGTAAGGTCGAACGTCCTGCCGAGCCATACACTCGAACTCCGGCCTAGCTCCCTTGCCTGACTGTCCTACTTGGCTTGGGAAGCTTGGTCTCCCTGCCGACGTAAGGTCGAACGTCCTGCCGAGCCTTACACTCGAACTCCGGCCAAGCCCCCTTGCCTGACTCTCCTACTAGGCTTGGGAAAACTGGTCTCCCTGCCGAGGTAAGGTCGAACGTCCTGCCGAGCCTTACACTCGAACACCGGCCTAGCTCCCTTGCCTGACTCTCCTACTAGGCTTGGGAAGCTTGGTCTCCCTGCCGAGGTAAGGTCGAACGTCCTGCCGAGCCTTACACTCGAACTCCCGCCAAGCCCCCTTGCCTGACTCTCCTACTAGCCTTGGGAAGCTTGGTCTCCCTGCTGAGGTAAGGTCGAATGTCCCGCCGAGCCTTAAATTCGAACACAGGCCTAGCTCCCTTGCCTGACTGTCCTACTTGGCTTGGGAAGCTTGGTCTCCCTGCCGAGGTAAGGTTGAATGTCCTGCCGAGCCTTACACTCGAACTCTGGCCAAACCCCCTTGCCTGACTATCCTACTAGGCTTGGGAAGCTTGGTCTCTCTGCTGAGGTAATGTCGAACGTCCTGCCGAGCCATACACTCGAACTCCGGCCTAGCTCCCTTGCCTGACTGTCCTACATGGCTTGGGAAGCTTGGTCTCCCTGCCGAGGTAAGGTCGAACGTCCTGCCGAGCCTTACACTCGAACACTGGCCAAGCCCCCTTGCCTGAACCTATTAGAGTTGGGAAGCGTGGTCTCCCTGCCGAGGTAAGGTCGAACGTCCTGCCGAGCCTTACACTCGAACACTGGCCTAGCTACCTTGCCTGACTGTCCTACTTGGCTTGGGAAGCTTGGTCTCCCTGCCGAGGTAAGGTCGAACGTCCTGCCGAGCCTTACACTCGAACTCTGGCCAAGCCCCCTTGCCTGACTCTCCTACTAGCCTTGGGAAGCTTGGTCTCCCTGCCGAGGTAAGGTCGAATGTCCCGCCGAGCCTTACACTCGAACACCGGCCTAGCTCCCTTGCCTGACTGTCCTACTTGGCTTAGGAAGCTTGGTCTCCCTGCCGAGGTACGGTCGAACGTCCTCCGAGCCTTACACTCGAACTCCGGCCTAGCTCCCTTGCCTGACTCTCCTACTAGGCCTGGGAAGCTTGGTCTCCCTGTCGAGGTAAGGTCGAACGCCCTGCCGAGCCTTACACTCGAACTCCGGTCAAGCCCCCTTGCCTGACCCTATTAGACTTGGGAAGCGTGGTCTCCCTGCTGAGGTAAGGTCGAACGTCCTGCCGAGCCGTACACTCGAACTCCGGCCAAGCCCCCTTGCCTGACTCTCCAACTAGGCTTGGGGGTCTTGGTCTCCCTGTCGAGGTATGGTCGAACGTCCTGCCGAGCCTTACACTCGAACTCCGGCCAAGCCCCCTTGCCTGACTCTCCTTCTAGGCTTGGGAAGCTTGGTCTCCCTGCCGAGGTAAGGTCGAACGTCCTGCCGAGCCTTACACTCGAACTCCTGCCAAGCCCCCTTGCCTGACTGTCCTACTAGACTTGGGAAAATTGGTCTCCCTGCCGAGGTAAGGTCGAACGTCCTGCCGAGCCTTACACTCGAACTCCTGCCTAGCTCCCTTGCCTGACTGTCCTACTAGGTTTGGGAAGATTGGTCTCTCTGCCGAGGTAAGGTCGAACTACCGGCCGACCCTTACACTCGAACTCCGGCCAAGCCCCCTTGCCTGACTATCCTACTAGGCTTGGGAAGCTTGGTCTCCCTGCCGAGGTAAGGTCGAACGTCCTGCTGAGCCTTACACTCGAACTCCGGCCAAACTCCCTTGCCTGACTCTCCTACTAGGCTTGGGAAGCTTGGTCTCCCTGCCGAGGTAAGGTCGAACGTCCTGCCGAGCCTTACACTCGAACTCCGGCCAAGCCCCCTTGCCTGACCCTATTAGAGTTGGGAAGCGTGGTCTCCCTGCCGAGGTAAGGTCGAACGTCCTGCCGAGCCTTACACTCGAACACCGGCCTAGCTCCTTTGCCTGACTGTCCTACTTGGCTTGGGAAGCTTGGTCTCCCTGCCGAGGTAAGGTCGAACGTCCTGCCGAGCCTTACACTCGAACTCTGGCCAAGCCCCCTTGCCTGACTCTCCTACTAGCCTTGGGAAGCTTGGTCTCCCTGCCGAAGTAAGGTCGAATGTCCCGCCGAGCCTTACACTCGAACACCGGCCTAGCTCCCTTGCCTGACTGTCCTACTTGGCTTGGGAAGCTTGGTCTCCCTGCCGAGGTAAGGTCGAACGTCCTGCCGAGCCTTACACTTGAACTCTGGCCAAGCCCCCTTGCCTGACTACCCTACTAGGCTTGGGAAGCTTGGTCTCCCTGCCGAGGTAAGGTCGACCGTCCTGCCGAGCCTTTCACTCGAACTCCGGCCAAGCTCCCTTGCCTGACTCTCCTACGAGGCTTGGGAAGCTTGGTCTCCCTGCCGAGGTACGGTCGAACGTCCTGCCGAGCTTTACACTCGAACTCCGGCCAAGCCCCCTTGCCTGACTCTCCTACTAGGCCTGGGAAGCTTGGTCTCCCTGCCGAGGTAAGGTCGAATGTCCTGCCGAGCCTTACACTCGAACTCCGGCCTAGCTCCCTTGCCTGACTGTCCTACTAGGTTTGGGAAGATTGGTCTCCCTGCCGAGGTAAGGTCGAACGTCCTACCGAGCCTTACACTCGAACTCCTGCCTAGCTCCCTTGCCTGACTGTCCTACTAGGTTTGGGAAGATTGGTCTCTCTGCCGAGGTAAGGTCGAACGACCGGCCGACCCTTACACTCGAACTCCGGCCAAGCCCCCTTGCCTGACTCTCCTACTCGGCTTGGGAAGCTTGGTCTCCCTGCCGAGGTAAGGTCGAACGTCCTGCCGAGCCTTACACTCGAACTCCGGCCAAACTCCCTTGCCTGACTCTCCTACTAGGCTTGGGAAGCTTGGTCTCCCTGCTGAGGTAAGGTCGAACGTCCTGCCGAGCCATACACTCGAACTCCAGCCAAGCCCCCTTGCCTGACTGTCCTACTTGGCTTGGGAAGCTTGGTCTCCCTGCCGAGGTAAGATCGAACATCCTGCCGAGCCTTACACTCGACCTCCGGCCAAGCCCCCTTGCCTGACTCTCCTACTAGGCTTGGGAAGCTTGGTCTCCCTGCCGAGGTAAGGTCGAACGTCCTGCCGAGCCTTACACTCGTACTCCGGCAAAGCCCCCTTGCCTGACTCTCCTACTAGGCTTGGGAAGCTTGGTCTCCCTGCCGAGGTAAGGTCGAACGTCCTGCCGAGCCTTACACTCGTACTCCGGCGAAGCCCCCTTGCCTGACTCTCCTACTAGGCTTGGGAAGCTTGGTCTCCCTGCCGAGGTAAGGTCGAACGTCCTGCCGAGCCATACACTCGAACTCCGGCCTAGCTCCCTTGCCTGACTGTCCTACTTGGCTTGGGAAGCTTGGTCTCCCTGCCGACGTAAGGTCGAACGTCCTGCCGAGCCTTACACTCGAACTCCGGCCAAGCCCCCTTGCCTGACTCTCCTACTAGGCTTGGGAAAACTGGTCTCCCTGCCGAGGTAAGGTCGAACGTCCTGCCGAGCCTTACACTCGAACACCGGCCTAGCTCCCTTGCCTGACTCTCCTACTAGGCTTGGGAAGCTTGGTCTCCCTGCCGAGGTAAGGTCGAACGTCCTGCCGAGCCTTACACTCGAACTCCCGCCAAGCCCCCTTGCCTGACTCTCCTACTAGCCTTGGGAAGCTTGGTCTCCCTGCTGAGGTAAGGTCGAATGTCCCGCCGAGCCTTAAATTCGAACACAGGCCTAGCTCCCTTGCCTGACTGTCCTACTTGGCTTGGGAAGCTTGGTCTCCCTGCCGAGGTAAGGTTGAATGTCCTGCCGAGCCTTACACTCGAACTCTGGCCAAACCCCCTTGCCTGACTATCCTACTAGGCTTGGGAAGCTTGGTCTCTCTGCTGAGGTAATGTCGAACGTCCTGCCGAGCCATACACTCGAACTCCGGCCTAGCTCCCTTGCCTGACTGTCCTACATGGCTTGGGAAGCTTGGTCTCCCTGCCGAGGTAAGGTCGAACGTCCTGCCGAGCCTTACACTCGAACACTGGCCAAGCCCCCTTGCCTGAACCTATTAGAGTTGGGAAGCGTGGTCTCCCTGCCGAGGTAAGGTCGAACGTCCTGCCGAGCCTTACACTCGAACACTGGCCTAGCTACCTTGCCTGACTGTCCTACTTGGCTTGGGAAGCTTGGTCTCCCTGCCGAGGTAAGGTCGAACGTCCTGCCGAGCCTTACACTCGAACTCTGGCCAAGCCCCCTTGCCTGACTCTCCTACTAGCCTTGGGAAGCTTGGTCTCCCTGCCGAGGTAAGGTCGAATGTCCCGCCGAGCCTTACACTCGAACACCGGCCTAGCTCCCTTGCCTGACTGTCCTACTTGGCTTAGGAAGCTTGGCCTCCCTGCCGAGGTACGGTCGAACGTCCTCCGAGCCTTACACTCGAACTCCGGCCTAGCTCCCTTGCCTGACTCTCCTACTAGGCCTGGGAAGCTTGGTCTCCCTGTCGAGGTAAGGTCGAACGCCCTGCCGAGCCTTACACTCGAACTCCGGTCAAGCCCCCTTGCCTGACCCTATTAGACTTGGGAAGCGTGGTCTCCCTGCTGAGGTAAGGTCGAACGTCCTGCCGAGCCGTACACTCGAACTCCGGCCAAGCCCCCTTGCCTGACTCTCCAACTAGGCTTGGGGGTCTTGGTCTCCCTGTCGAGGTATGGTCGAACGTCCTGCCGAGCCTTACACTCGAACTCCGGCCAAGCCCCCTTGCCTGACTCTCCTACTAGGCTTGGGAAGCTTGGTCTCCCTGCCGAGGTAAGGTCGAACGTCCTGCCGAGCCTTACACTCGAATTCCGGCCAAGCCCCCTTGCCTGACTCTCCTACTAGGCTTGGGAAGCTTGGTCTCCCTGCCGAGGTAAGGTCGAACGTCCTTCCGAGCCTTACACTTGCTCTCCGGACAAACTCCCTTGCCTGACTCTCCTATTAGGCTTGGAAAGCTTGGTCTCCCTGACGAGGTAAGGTCAAAGGTCCTGCCGAGCCTTACACTCGTACTCCGGCGAAGCCCCCTTGCCTGACTCTCCTACTAGGCTTGGGAAGCTTGGTCTCCCTGCCGAGGTAAGGTCGAACGTCCTGCCGAGCCATACACTCGAACTCCGGCCTAGCTCCCTTGCCGGACTGTCCTACTTGGCTTGGGAAGCTTGGTCTCCCTGCCGAGGTAAGGTCGAACGTCCTGCCGAGCCTTACACTCGAACTCCGGCCAAGCCCCCTTGCCGGACTCTCCTACTAGGCTTGGGAAAACTGGTCTCCCTGCCGAGGTAAGGTCGAACGTCCTGCCGAGCCTTACATTCGAACTCCGGCCTAGCTCCCTTGCCGGACTCTCCTACTAGGCTTGGGAAGCTTGGTCTCCCTGCCGAGGTAACGTCGAACGTCCTGCCGAGCCTTACACTCGAACTCTGGCCAAGCCCCCTTGCCTGACTCTCCTACTAGGCTTGGGAAGCTTGGTCTTCCTGCCGAGGTAAGGTCGAACGTCCTGCCGAGCCTTAAACTCGAACTCCGGCCAAGCCCCCTTGCCTGACCCTATTAGAGTTGGGAAGCGTGGTCTCCCTGCCGAGGTAAGGTCGAACGTCCTGCCGAGCCTTACACTCGAACACCGGCCTAGCTCCCTTGCCTGACTCTCCTACTAGGCTTGTGAAGCTTGGTCTCCCTGCCGAGGTAAGGTCGAACGTCCTGCCGAGCCTTACACTCGAACTCCCGCCAAGCCCCCTTGCCTGACTCTCCTACTAGCCTTGGGAAGCTTGGTCTCCCTGCCGAGGTAAGGTCGAATGTCCCGCCGAGCCTTAAATTCGAACACAGGCCTAGCTCCCTTGCCTGACTGTCCTACTTGGCTTGGGAAGCTTGGTCTCCCTGCCGAGGTAAGGTTGAACGTCCTGCCGAGCCTTACACTCGAACTCTGGCCAAGCCCCCTTGCCTGACTATCCTACTAGGCTTGGGAAGCTTGGTATCTCTGCTGAGGTAAGGTCGAACGTCCTGCCGAGCCTTACACTCGAACTCCGGCCAAGCTCCCTTGCCTGACTCTCCTACTAGGCTTGGAAAGCTTGGTCTCCCTGCCGAGGTAAGGTCGAACGTGCTGCTGTGCTTTACACTCGAACTCCGGCCAAGCCCCCTTGCCTGACTCTCCTGCTAGGCTTGGGAAGCTTGGTCTCCCTGCTGAGGTAAGGTCGAACGTCCTGCCGAGCCTGACACTCGAACTCCGGCCTAGCTCCCTTGCCTGACTGTCCTACTAGGTTTGGGAAGATTGGTCTCCCTGCCGAGGTAAGGTCGAACGACCTGCCGAGCCTTACACTCGAACTCCGGCCAAGCCCCCTTGCCTGACTCTCCTTCTAGGCTTGGGAAGCTTGGTCTCCCTGCCGAGGTAAGGTCGAACGACCTGCCGAGCCTTACACTCGAACTCCGGCCAAGCCCCCTTGCCTGACTCTCCTTCTAGGCTTGGGAAGCTTGGTCTCCCTGCCGAGGTAAGGTCGAACGTCCTGCCGAGCCATGCACTCGAACTCCGGCCAAACTCCCTTGCCTGACTCTCCTACTAGGCTTGGGAAGCTTGGTCTCCCTGCCGAGGTAATGTCGAACGTCCTGCCGAGCCATACACTCGAACTCCGGCCTAGCTCCCTTGCCTGACTGTCCGACTTGGCTTGGGAAGCTTGGTCTCCCTGCCGAGGTAAGGTCGAACGTCCTGCCGAGCCTTACACTCGAACACTGGCCAAGCCCCCTTGCCTGAACCTATTAGAGTTGGGAAGCGTGGTCTCCCTGCCGAGGTAAGGTCGAACGTCCTGCCGAGCCTTACACTCGAACACTGGCCTAGCTCCCTTGCCTGACTGTCCTACTTGGCTTGGGAAGCTTGGTCTCCCTGCCGAGGTAAGGTCGAACGTCCTGCCGAGCCTTACACTCGAACTCTGGCCAAGCCCCCTTGCCTGACTCTCCTACTAGCCTTGGGAAGCTTGGTCTCCCTGCCGAGGTAAGGTCGAATGTCCCGCCGAGCCTTACACTCGAACACCGGCCTAGCTCCCTTGCCTGACTGTCCTACTTGGCTTGGGAAGCTTGGTCTCCCTGCCGAGGTATGGTCGAACGTCCGGCCAAACCTTACACTCGAACTCTGGCCAAGCTCCCTTGCCTGACTCTCCTACTAGGCTTGGGAAGCTTGGTCTCCCTGCCGAGGTACGGTCGAACGTCCTCCGAGCCATACACTCGAACTCCGGCCAAGCCCCCTTGCCTGACTCTCCTACTAGGCTTGGGAAGCTTGGTCTCCCTGCCGAGGTAAGGTCGAACGTCCTGCCGAGCCTTACACTTGAACGCCGGCCGAGCCCCCTTGCCTGACCCTATTAGAGTTGGGAAGCTTGGTCTCCCTGCTGAGGTAAGGTCGAACGTCCTGCCGAGCCTTACACTCGAACTCCGGCCTAGCTCCCTTGCCTGACTCTCCTTCTAGGCTTGGGAAGCTTGGTCTCCCTGCCGAGGTAAGGTCGAACGTCCTGCCGAGCCTTACACTCGAACTCCGGCCAAACTCCCTTGCCTGACTCTCCTACTAGGCTTGGGAAACTTGGTCTCCCTGCCGAGGTAAGGTCGAACGTCCTGCCGAGCCTTACACTCGAACTCCGGCCAAGCCCCCTTGCCTGACTCTCCTACTAGGCTTGGGAAGCTTGGTCTCCCTGCTGAGGTAAGGTCGAACGTCCTGCCGAGCCTTACACTCGAACTCTGGCAAAGCCCCCTTGCCTGACTGTCCTACTAGGTTTGGGAAGATTGGTCTCCCTGCCGAGGTAAGGTCGAACGACCGGCCGAACCTTACACTCGAACTCCGGCCAAGCCCCCTTGCCTGACTCTCCTTCTAGGCTTGGGAAGCTTGGTCTCCCTGCCGAGGTAAGGTCGAACGTCCTGCCGAGCCTTACACTCGAACTCCGGCCAAGCCCCCTTGCCTGACTATCCTGTTAGGCTTGGGAAGCTCGGTCTCCCTGCAGAGGTAAGGTCAAAAGTCCTGCCGAGCCTTTCACTCGAACTCCGGCCAAGCCCCCTTGCCTGACTCTCCTACTTGGCTTGGGAAACTTGGTCTCCCTGCCGAGGTAAGGTCGAACGTCCTGCCAAGGCTTACACACGAACTCCGCCCAAGCCCCCTTGCCTGACTCTCCTACTTGGCTTGGGAATCTTGGTCTCCTTGCCGAGGTAAGGTCGAACGTCCTGCCAAGGCTTACACTCGAACTCCGGCCAAGCCCCCTTGCCTGACCCTACGAGGCTCGGGAAGCTTGGTCTCCCTGCTGAGGTAAGGTCGAACGTCCTGCCGAGCCTTACACTCGTACTCCGGCCAAACTCCCTTCCCTGACTCTCCTACTAGGCTTGCGAAGCTTGGTCTCCCTGCCGAGGTGACGTCGAACGTCCTGACGAGCCTTACACTCGAACTCCTGCCAAGGCCCCTTGCCTGACTCTCCTGCTAGGCTTGGGAAGCTTGGTCTCCCTGCTGAGGTAAGGGCAAACGTCCTGCCGAGCCTGACACTCGAACTCTGGCCAAGCCCCCTTGGCTGACTCTCCTACTAGGCTTGGGAAGCTTGGTCTCCCTGCCGAGGTAAGGTCGAACGTCCTGCCGAGCCTTACACTCGAACTCCGGCCTAGCTCCCTTGCCTGACTGTCCTACTAGGTTTGGGAAGATTGGTCTCCCTGCCGAGGTAAGGTCGAACGACCTGCCGAGCCTTACACGCGAACTCCGGCCAAGCCCCCTTGCCTGGCTATCCTACTAGGCTTGGGAAGCTTGGTCTCCCTGCCGAGGTAAGGTCGAACGTCCTGCCGAGCCTTTCACTCGAACTCCGCCGAAGCCCCCTTGACTGAGTCTCCTACTAGGCTTGGGAAGCTTGGTCTCCCTGCTGAGGTAAGGTCGAACGTCCTGCCGAGCCTTACACTCGAACTCCGGCCAAACTCCCTTTCCTGACTATCCTACTAGGCTTGGGAAGCTTGGTCTCCCTGCCGAGGTAAGGTCGAAAGTCCTGCCGAGCCTTTCGCTCGAACTCCGGCCAAGCCCCCTTGCCTGACTATCCTGCTAGGCTTGGGAAGCTCGGTCTCCCTGCCGAGGTAAGGTCGAACGTCCTGCCGAGCCTTTCACTTGAACTCCTGCCAAGCCCCCTTGCCTGACTCTCCTACTAGGCTTGGGAAGCTTGGTCTCCCTCCCGAGGGAAGGTCAAACGTCCTACCGAGCCTTACACTCGAACTCCTGCCAAGCCCGCTTGCCTGACTCTCCTACTAGGCTTGGGAAGCTTGGTCTCCCTGCCGAGGTAAGGTCGAACGTCCTGCCGAGCCTTACACTCGAACTCCAGCCAAACTCCCTTGCCTGACTCTCCTACTAGGCTTGGGAAACTTGGTCTCCCTGCTGAGGTAAGGTCGAACGTCCTGCCGAGCCTTACACTCGAACTCTGGCAAAGCCCCCTTGCCTGACTGTCCTACTAGGTTTGGGAAGATTGGTCTCCCTGCCGAGGTAAGGTCGAACGACCGGCCGAAACTTACACTCGAACTCCGGCCAAGCCCCCTTGCCTGACTCTCCTTCTAGGCTTGGGAAGCTTGGTCTCCCTGCCGAGGTAAGGTCGAACGTCCTGCCTAGGCTTACACTCGAACTCCGGCCAAGCCCCCTTGCCTGACCCTACGAGGCTCGGGAAGCTTGGTCTCCCTGCTGAGGTAAGGTCGAACGTCCTGCCGAGCCTTACACTCGTACTCCGGCCAAACTCCCTTCCCTGACTCTCTTACTAGGCTTGCGAAGCTTGGTCTCCCTGCCGAGGTGAGGTCGAACGTCCTGACGAGCCTTAACACTCGAACTCCTGCCAAGGCCCCTTGCCTGACTCTCCTGCTAGGCTTGGGAAGCTTGGTCTCCCTGCTGAGGTAAGGGCAAACGTCCTGCCAAGCCTGACACTCGAACTCTGGCCAAGCCCCCTTGCCTGACTCTCCTACTAGGCTTGGGAAGCTTGGTCTCCCTCCCGAGGGAAGGTCAAACGTCCTGCCGAGCCTTACACTCGAACTCCGGCCAATCCCCCTTGCCTGACCCTACGAGGCTTGGGAAGCTTGGTCTCCCTGCCGAGGTAAGGTCGAACGTCCTGCCAAGGCTTACACACGAACTCCGCCAAAGCCCCCTTGACTGACTCTCCTACTAGGCTTGGGAAACTTGGTCTCCCTCCCGAGGTAAGGTCGAACGTCCTGCCGAGCCTTACACTCGAACTCCGGCCTAGCTCCCTTGCCTGACTCTCCTACTAGGCTTGGGAAGCTTGGTCTCCCTGCCGAGGTAAGGTCGAATGCCCTGCCGAGCCTTACACTCGAACTCCGGCCAAGCCCCCTTGCCTGACCCTACTAGGCTCGGGAAGCTTGGTCTCCCTGCTGAGGTAAGGTCGAACGTCCTGCCGAGCCTTACAATCGAACTCCGGCCAAACTCCCTTGCCTGACTCTCCTACAAGGCTTGGGAAGCTTGGTCTCCCTGCCGAGGTGAGGTCGAACGTCCTGACGAGCCTTACACTCGAACTCCTGCTAAGGCCCCGTGCCTGACTCTCCTGCTAGGCTTGGGAAGCTTGGTCTCCCTGCTGAGGTAAGGGCAAAGGTCCTGCCGAGCCTTACACTCGAACTCTGGCCAAGCCCCCTTGCCTGACTCTCCTACTAGGCTTGGGAAGCTTGGTCTCCCTGCGGAGGTAAGTTCAAACGTCCTGCCGAGCCTTACACTCGAACTCCGGCCTATCTCCCTTGCCTGACTGTCCTACTAGGTTTGGGCAGATTGGTCTCCCTGCCGAGGTAAGGTCGAACGACCTGCGGAGCCTTACACTCGAACTCCGGCCAAGCCCCCTTCCCTGACTCTACTTCTAGGCTTGGGAAGCTTGGTCTCCCTGCCGAGGTAAGCTCGAACGTCCTGCCGAGCCTTACACTCGAACTCCTGCCAAGCCCCCTTGCCTGACTCTCCTACTAGGCTAGGGAAAATTGGTCTCCCTGCCGAGGTAAGGTCGAATGTCCTGCCGAGCCTTACACTCGAACTCCAGCCAAGCCCCCTTGCCTGACTCTCCTACTAGGCTTGGGAAGCTTGGTCTCCCTGCTGAGGTAAGGTCGAACGTCCTGCCGAGCCTTACACTCGAACTCCGGCCAAACTCCCTTGCCTGACTCTCCTACTAGGCTTGGGAAGCGTGGTCTCCCTGCTGAGGTAATGTCGAACGTCCTGCCGAGCCTTACACTCGAACTCCGGCCAAACTCCCTTGCCTGAGTCTCCTACTAGGCTTGGGAAGCGTGGTCTCCCTGCCGAGGTAAGGTCGAATGTCCTGCTGAGCCTTACACTTTAACTCCGCCCAAGCCCCCTTGCCTGACTCCCCCACTAGGCTTGGGAAGCTTGGTCTCCCTGCCGAGGTAAGGTCGAACGACCGGCCGAGCCTTACACTGGAACTCCGGCCAAGCCCCCTTGCCTGACTCTCCTTCTAGGCTTGGGAAGCTTGGTCTCCCTGCCGAGGTAAGGTCGAACGTCCTGCCGAGCCTTACACTCGAACTCCGGCCAAACTCCCCTGCCTGACTCTCCTACTAGGCTTGGGAAGCTTGGTCTCCCTGCCGAGGTAAGGTCGAACGTCCTGCCGAGCCTTACACTCGAACTCCGGCCAAGCCCCCTTGCCTGACTCTTCTACTAGGCTTGCAAAGCTTGGTCTCCCTGCCGAGCTAAGGTCGAACATCCTGCCGAGCCTTACACTCGAACTCCGGCCAAGCCCCCTTGCCTGGCCCTACTAGGTTTGGGGAGCTTGGTCTCCCTGCCGAGGCAAAGTAGAACGTCCTGCCGAGCTTTACAATCGAACTCCAGCCAAGCCCCCTTGCCTGACTCTCCTGCTAGGCTTGGGAAGCTTGGTCTCCCTGTTGAGGTAAGGTCGAACGTCCTGCCGAGCCTTACACTCGAACTCCGGCCAAGCCCCCTTGCCTGACTATCCTACTAGGCTTGGGAAGATTGGTCTCCCTGCCGAGGTAAGGTCGAAAGTCCTGCCGAGCCTTTCACTCGAACTCCGCCCAAGCCCCCTTGACTGACTCTCCTACTAGGCTTGGGAAACTTGGTCTCCCTGCCGAGGTAAGGTCGAAAGTCCTGCCGAGCCTTACACCCGAACTCAGACCAAGTCCCCTTGCCTGATTCTCCTACTAGGCTTGGGAAGGTTGGTCTCCCTGCCGAGGTAAGGTCGAACGTCCTGCCGAGCCTTACACTCGAACTCCGGCCAAGCCCCCTTGCCTGACTCTCCTACGAGGCTTGGGAAGCTTGGTCTCCCTGCCGAGGTAATGTCGAACGTCCTGCCGAGCCATACACTCGAACTCCGGCCTAGCTCCCTTGCCTGACTGTCCGACTTGGCTTGGGAAGCTTGGTCTCCCTGCCGAGGTAAGGTCGAACGTCCTGCCGAGCCTTACACTCGAACACTGGCCAAGCCCCCTTGCCTGAACCTATTAGAGTTGGGAAGCGTGGTCTCCCTGCCGAGGTAAGGTCGAACGTCCTGCCGAGCCTTACACTCGAACACTGGCCTAGCTCCCTTGCCTGACTGTCCTACTTGGCTTGGGAAGCTTGGTCTCCCTGCCGAGGTAAGGTCGAACGTCCTGCCGAGCCTTACACTCGAACTCTGGCCAAGCCCCCTTGCCTGACTCTCCTACTAGCCTTGGGAAGCTTGGTCTCCCTGCCGAGGTAAGGTCGAATGTCCCGCCGAGCCTTACACTCGAACACCGGCCTAGCTCCCTTGCCTGACTGTCCTACTTGGCTTGGGAAGCTTGGTCTCCCTGCCGAGGTAAGGTCGAACGTCCTGCCGAGCCTTACACTCGAACTCCGGCCAAGCCCCCTTGCCTGACTATCCTGTTAGGCTTGGGAAGCTCGGTCTCCCTGCAGAGGTAAGGTCAAAAGTCCTGCCGAGCCTTTCACTCGAACTCCGGCCAAGCCCCCTTGCCTGACTCTCCTACTTGGCTTGGGAAACTTGGTCTCCCTGCCGAGGTAAGGTCGAACGTCCTGCCAAGGCTTACACACGAACTCCGCCCAAGCCCCCTTGCCTGACTCTCCTACTTGGCTTGGGAATCTTGGTCTCCTTGCCGAGGTAAGGTCGAACGTCCTGCCAAGGCTTACACTCGAACTCCGGCCAAGCCCCCTTGCCTGACCCTACGAGGCTCGGGAAGCTTGGTCTCCCTGCTGAGGTAAGGTCGAACGTCCTGCCGAGCCTTACACTCGTACTCCGGCCAAACTCCCTTCCCTGACTCTCCTACTAGGCTTGCGAAGCTTGGTCTCCCTGCCGAGGTGAGGTCGAACGTCCTGACGAGCCTTACACTCGAACTCCTGCCAAGGCCCCTTGCCTGACTCTCCTGCTAGGCTTGGGAAGCTTGGTCTCCCTGCTGAGGTAAGGGCAAACGGCCTGCCGAGCCTGACACTCGAACTCTGGCCAAGCCCCCTTTGCTGACTCTCCTACTAGGCTTGGGAAGCTTGGTCTCCCTGCCGAGGTAAGGTCGAACGTCCTGCCGAGCCTTACACTCGAACTCCGGCCTAGCTCCCTTGCCTGACTGTCCTACTAGGTTTGGGAAGATTGGTCTCCCTGCCGAGGTAAGGTCGAACGACCTGCCGAGCCTTACACGCGAACTCCGGCCAAGCCCCCTTGCCTGGCTATCCTACTAGGCTTGGGAAGCTTGGTCTCCCTGCCGAGGTAAGGTCGAACGTCCTGCCGAGCCTTTCACTCGAACTCCGCCGAAGCCCCCTTGACTGAGTCTCCTACTAGGCTTGGGAAGCTTGGTCTCCCTGCTGAGGTAAGGTCGAACGTCCTGCCGAGCCTTACACTCGAACTCCGGCCAAACTCCCTTTCCTGACTATCCTACTAGGCTTGGGAAGCTTGGTCTCCCTGCCGAGGTAAGGTCGAAAGTCCTGCCGAGCCTTTCGCTCGAACTCCGGCCAAGCCCCCTTGCCTGACTATCCTGCTAGGCTTGGGAAGCTCGGTCTCCCTGCCGAGGTAAGGTCGAACGTCCTGCCGAGCCTTTCACTTGAACTCCTGCCAAGCCCCCTTGCCTGACTCTCCTACTAGGCTTGGGAAGCTTGGTCTCCCTCCCGAGGGAAGGTCAAACGTCCTACCGAGCCTTACACTCGAACTCCTGCCAAGCCCGCTTGCCTGACTCTCCTACTAGGCTTGGGAAGCTTGGTCTCCCTGCCGAGGTAAGGTCGAACGTCCTGCCGAGCCTTACACTCGAACTCCAGCCAAACTCCCTTGCCTGACTCTCCTACTAGGCTTGGGAAACTTGGTCTCCCTGCTGAGGTAAGGTCGAACGTCCTGCCGAGCCTTACACTCGAACTCTGGCAAAGCCCCCTTGCCTGACTGTCCTACTAGGTTTGGGAAGATTGGTCTCCCTGCCGAGGTAAGGTCGAACGACCGGCCGAACCTTACACCCGAACTCCGGCCAAGCCCCCTTGCCTGACTCTCCTTCTAGGCTTGGGAAGCTTGGTCTCCCTGCCGAGGTAAGGTCGAACGTCCTGCCGAGCCTTACACTCGAACTGCGGCCAAGCCCCCTTGCCTGACTATCCTGTTAGGCTTGGGAAGCTCGGTCTCCCTGCCGAGGTAAGGTCAAAAGTCCTGCCGAGCCTTTCACTCGAACTCCGGCCAAGCCCCCTTGCCTGACTCTCCTACTTGGCTTGGGAATCTTGGTCTCCCTGCCGAGGTAAGGTCGAACGTCCTGCCAAGGCTTACACACGAACTCCGCCCAAGCCCCCTTGCCTGACTCTCCTACTTGGCTTGGGAATCTTGGTCTCCCTGCCGAGGTAAGGTCGAACGTCCTGCCTAGGCTTACACTCGAACTCCGGCCAAGCCCCCTTGCCTGACCCTACGAGGCTCGGGAAGCTTGGTCTCCCTGCTGAGGTAAGGTCGAACGTCCTGCCGAGCCTTACACTCGTACTCCGGCCAAACTCCCTTCCCTGACTCTCTTACTAGGCTTGCGAAGCTTGGTCTCCCTGCCGAGGTGAGGTCGAACGTCCTGACGAGCCTTACACTCGAACTCTGGCAAAGCCCCCTTGCCTGACTGTCCTACTAGGTTTGGGAAGATTGGTCTCCCTGCCGAGGTAAGGGCAAATGTCCTGCCAAGCCTGACACTCGAACTCTGGCCAAGCCCCCTTGCCTGACTCTCCTACTAGGCTTGGGAAGCTTGGTCTCCCTGCCGAGGTAAGGTCGAACGTCCTGCTGAGCCTTACACTCGAACTCCGGCCTAGCTCCCTTGCCTGACTGTCCTACTAGGTTTGGGAAGATTGGTCTCCCTGCCGAGGTAAGGTCGAACGACCTGCCGAGCCTTACACGCGAACTTCGGCCAAGCCCCCTTGCCTGGCTATCCTACTAGGCTTGGGAAGCTTGGTCTCCCTGCCGAGGTAAGGTCGAACGTCCTGCCGAGCCTTTCACTCGAACCCCGCCGAAGCCCCCTTGCCTGACTCTCCTACTAGGCTTGGGAAGCTTGGTCTCCCTGCTGAGGTAAGGTCGAACGTCCTGCCGAGCCTTACACTCGAACTCCGGCCAAACTCCCTTGCCTGACTCTCCTACTAGGCTTGGGAAGCTTGGTCTCCCTGCCGAGGTAAGGTCGAAAGTCCTGCCGAGCCTTTCACTCCAACTCCGGCCAAGCCCCCTTGCCTGACTATCCTTCTAGGCTTGGGAAGCTTGGTCTCCCTGCCGAGGTAAGGTCGAACGTCCTGCCGAGCCTTACACTCGAACTCCGGCCAAGCCCCCTTCCCTGACTATCCTGCTAGGCTTGGGAAGCTTGGTCTCCCTGCCGAGGTAAGGTCGAAAGTCCTGCCGAGACTTTCGCTCGAACTCCGGCCAAGCCCCCTTGCCTGACTATCCTGCTAGGCTTGGGAAGCTCGGTCTCCCTGCCGAGGTAAGGTCGAACGTCCTGCCGAGCCTTTCACTTGAACTCCTGCCAAGCCCCCTTGCCTGACTCTCCTACTAGGCTTGGGAAGCTTGGTCTCCCTCCCGAGGGAAGGTCAAACGTCCTGCCGAGCCTTACACTCGAACTCCGGCCAAGCCCCCTTGCCTGACCCTACGAGGCTTGGGAAGCTTGGTCTCCCTGCCGAGGTAAGGTCGAACGTCCTGCCAAGGCTTACACACGAACTCCGCCAAAGCCCCCTTGACTGACTCTCCTACTAGGCTTGGGAAACTTGGTCTCCCTCCCGAGGTAAGGTCGAACGTCCTGCCGAGCCTTACTCTCGAACTCCGGCCTAGCTCCCTTGCCTGACTCTCCTACTAGGCTTGGGAAGCTTGGTCTCCCTGCCGAGGTAAGGTCGAACGCCCTGCCGAGCCTTACACTCGAACTCCGGCCAAGCCCCCTTGCCTGACCCTACTAGGCTCGGGAAGCTTGGTCTCCCTGCTGAGGTAAGGTCGAACGTCCTGCCGAGCCTTACACTCGTACTCCGGCCTAGCTCCCTTGCCTGACTGTCCTACTAGGTTTGGGAAGATTGGTCTCCCTGCCGAGGTAAGGTCGAACGACCTGCCGAGCCTTACACGCGAACTTCGGCCAAGCCCCCTTGCCTGGCTATCCTACTAGGCTTGGGAAGCTTGGTCTCCCTGCCGAGGTAAGGTCGAACGACCGGCCGAACCTTACACCCGAACTCCGGCCAAGCCCCCTTGCCTGACTCTCCTTCTAGGCTTGGGAAGCTTGGTCTCCCTGCCGAGGTAAGGTCGAACGTCCTGCCGAGCCTTACACTCGAACTGCGGCCAAGCCCCCTTGCCTGACTATCCTGTTAGGCTTGGGAAGCTCGGTCTCCCTGCCGAGGTAAGGTCAAAAGTCCTGCCGAGCCTTTCACTCGAACTCCGGCCAAGCCCCCTTGCCTGACTCTCCTACTTGGCTTGGGAATCTTGGTCTCCCTGCCGAGGTAAGGTCGAACGTCCTGCCAAGGCTTACACACGAACTCCGCCCAAGCCCCCTTGCCTGACTCTCCTACTTGGCTTGGGAATCTTGGTCTCCCTGCCGAGGTAAGGTCGAACGTCCTGCCTAGGCTTACACTCGAACTCCGGCCAAGCCCCCTTGCCTGACCCTACGAGGCTCGGGAAGCTTGGTCTCCCTGCTGAGGTAAGGTCGAACGTCCTGCCGAGCCTTACACTCGTACTCCGGCCAAACTCCCTTCCCTGACTCTCTTACTAGGCTTGCGAAGCTTGGTCTCCCTGCCGAGGTGAGGTCGAACGTCCTGACGAGCCTTACACTCGAACTCTGGCAAAGCCCCCTTGCCTGACTGTCCTACTAGGTTTGGGAAGATTGGTCTCCCTGCCGAGGTAAGGGCAAACGTCCTGCCAAGCCTGACACTCGAACTCTGGCCAAGCCCCCTTGCCTGACTCTCCTACTAGGCTTGGGAAGCTTGGTCTCCCTGCCGAGGTAAGGTCGAACGTCCTGCTGAGCCTTACACTCGAACTCCGGCCTAGCTCCCTTGCCTGACTGTCCTACTAGGTTTGGGAAGATTGGTCTCCCTGCCGAGGTAAGGTCGAACGACCTGCCGAGCCTTACACGCGAACTTCGGCCAAGCCCCCTTGCCTGGCTATCCTACTAGGCTTGGGAAGCTTGGTCTCCCTGCCGAGGTAAGGTCGAACGTCCTGCCGAGCCTTTCACTCGAACCCCGCCGAAGCCCCCTTGCCTGACTCTCCTACTAGGCTTGGGAAGCTTGGTCTCCCTGCTGAGGTAAGGTCGAACGTCCTGCCGAGCCTTACACTCGAACTCCGGCCAAACTCCCTTGCCTGACTCTCCTACTAGGCTTGGGAAGCTTGGTCTCCCTGCCGAGGTAAGGTCGAAAGTCCTGCCGAGCCTTTCACTCCAACTCCGGCCAAGCCCCCTTGCCTGACTATCCTTCTAGGCTTGGGAAGCTTGGTCTCCCTGCCGAGGTAAGGTCGAACGTCCTGCCGAGCCTTACACTCGAACTCCGGCCAAGCCCCCTTCCCTGACTATCCTGCTAGGCTTGGGAAGCTTGGTCTCCCTGCCGAGGTAAGGTCGAAAGTCCTGCCGAGACTTTCGCTCGAACTCCGGCCAAGCCCCCTTGCCTGACTATCCTGCTAGGCTTGGGAAGCTCGGTCTCCCTGCCGAGGTAAGGTCGAACGTCCTGCCGAGCCTTTCACTTGAACTCCTGCCAAGCCCCCTTGCCTGACTCTCCTACTAGGCTTGGGAAGCTTGGTCTCCCTCCCGAGGGAAGGTCAAACGTCCTGCCGAGCCTTACACTCGAACTCCGGCCAAGCCCCCTTGCCTGACCCTACGAGGCTTGGGAAGCTTGGTCTCCCTGCCGAGGTAAGGTCGAACGTCCTGCCAAGGCTTACACACGAACTCCGCCAAAGCCCCCTTGACTGACTCTCCTACTAGGCTTGGGAAACTTGGTCTCCCTCCCGAGGTAAGGTCGAACGTCCTGCCGAGCCTTACTCTCGAACTCCGGCCTAGCTCCCTTGCCTGACTCTCCTACTAGGCTTGGGAAGCTTGGTCTCCCTGCCGAGGTAAGGTCGAACGCCCTGCCGAGCCTTACACTCGAACTCCGGCCAAGCCCCCTTGCCTGACCCTACTAGGCTCGGGAAGCTTGGTCTCCCTGCTGAGGTAAGGTCGAACGTCCTGCCGAGCCTTACAATCGAACTCCGGCCAAACTCCCTTGCCTGACTCTCCTACAAGGCTTGGGAAGCTTGGTCTCCCTGCCGAGGTGAGGTCGAACGTCCTGACGAGCCTTACACTCGAACTCCTGCTAAGGCCCCGTGCCTGACTCTCCTGCTAGGCTTGGGAAGCTTGGTCTCCCTGCTGAGGTAAGGGCAAACGTCCTGCCGAGCCTTACACTCGAACTCTGGCCAAGCCCCCTTGCCTGACTCTCCTACTAGGCTTGGGAAGCTTGGTCTCCCTGCGGAGGTAAGTTCAAACGTCCTGCCGAGCCTTACACTCGAACTCCGGCCTATCTCCCTTGCCTGACTGTCCTACTAGGTTTAGGCAGATTGGTCTCCCTGCCGAGGTAAGGTCGAACGACCTGCGGAGCCTTACACTCGAACTCCGGCCAAGCCCCCTTCCCTGACTCTACTTCTAGGCTTGGGAAGCTTGGTCTCCCTGCCGAGGTAAGCTCGAACGTCCTGCCGAGCCTTACACTCGAACTCCTGCCAAGCCCCCTTGCCTGACTCTCCTACTAGGCTAGGGAAAATTGGTCTCCCTGCCGAGGTAAGGTCGAATGTCCTGCCGAGCCTTACACTCGAACTCCAGCCAAGCCCCCTTGCCTGACTCTCCTACTAGGCTTGGGAAGCTTGGTCTCCCTGCTGAGGTAAGGTCGAACGTCCTGCCGAGCCTTACACTCGAACTCCGGCCAAACTCCCTTGCCTGACTCTCCTACTAGGCTTGGGAAACTTGGTCTCCCTGCCGAGGTAAGGTCGAATGTCCTGCTGAGCCTTACACTTTAACTCCGCCCAAGCCCCCTTGCCTGACTCTCCTACTAGGCTTGGGAAGCTTGGTCTCCCTGCTGAGGTAAGGTCGAACGTCCTGCCGAGCCTTACACTCGAACTCTGGACAAGCCCCCTTGCCTCACTCTCCTACTAGGCTTGGGAAACTTGGTCTCCCTGCCGAGGTAAGGTCGAATGTCCTGCTGAGCCTTACACTTTATCTCCGCCCAAGCCCCCTTGCCTGACTCCCCCACTAGGCTTGGGAAGCTTGGTCTCCCTGCCGAGGTAAGGTCGAACGACCGGCCGAGCCTTACACTCGAACTCCGGCCAAGCCCCCTTGCCTGGCCCTACTAGGTTTGGGGAGCTTGGTCTCCCTGCCGAGGCAAAGTAGAACGTCCTGCCGAGCTTTACAATCGAACTCCAGCCAAGCCCCCTTGCCTGACTCTCCTACTAGGCTTGGGAAGGTTGGTCTCCCTGCCGAGGCAAGGTCGAACGTCCTGCCGAGCCTTACACTCAAACTCCGGCCAAGCCCCCTTGCCTGACACTCCTACTAGGCTTGGGAAGCTTGGTCTCCCTGCCGAGGTAAGGTCGAACGTCCTGCGGAGCCTTTCACTCGAACTCCGCCCAAGCCCCCTTGACTGACTCTCCTACTAGGCTTGGGAAACTTGGTCTCCCTGCCGAGGTAAGGTCGAAAGGTCTGCCGAGCCTTACACCCGAACTCAGACCAAGTCCCCTTGCCTGATTCTCCTACTAGGCTTGGGAAGGTTGGTCTCCCTGCCGAGGTAAGGTCGAACGTCCTGCCGAGCCTTACACTCAAACTCCGGCCTTGCTCCCTTGCCTGACTCTCCTACTAGGCTTGGGAAGCTTGGTCTCCCTGCCGAGGTAAGGTCGAACGTCCTGCGGAGCCTTACACTCGAACTCCGGCCAAGCCCCCTTGCCTGACTCTCCTACTAGGCTTGGGAAGCTTGGTCTCCCTGCCGAGGTAAGGTCGAACGTCCTACCGAGCCTTACACTCGAACTCCTGCCAAGCCCCCTTGCCTGACCCTACCAGGCTTGGGAAGCTTGGTCTCCCTGCCGAGGTAAGGTCGAACGTCCTGCCGAGCCTTACACTCGAACTCCGGCCAAGCCCCCTTGCCTGGCCCTACTAGGTTTGGGGAGCTTGGTCTCCCTGCCGAGGCAAAGTAGAACGTCCTGCCGAGCTTTACAATCGAACTCCAGCCAAGGCCCCTTTCCTGACTCTCCTGCTAGGCTTGGGAAGCTTGGTCTCCCTGTTGAGGTAAGGTCGAACGTCCTGCCGAGCCTTACACTCGATCTCCGGCCAAGCCCCCTTGCCTGACTATCCTACTAGGCTTGGGAAGATTGGTCTCCCTGCCGAGGTAAGGTCGAAAGTCCTGCCGAGCCTTTCACTCGAACTCCGCCCAAGCCCCCTTGACTGACTCTCCTACTAGGCTTGGGAAACTTGGTCTCCCTGCCGAGGTAAGGTCGAACGCCCTGCCGAGCCTTACACTCGAACTCCGGCCAAGCCCCCTTGCCTGACCCTACTAGGCTCGGGAAGCTTGGTCTCCCTGCTGAGGTAAGGTCGAACGTCCTGCCGAGCCTTACAATCGAACTCCGGCCAAACTCCCTTGCCTGACTCTCCTACAAGGCTTGGGAAGCTTGGTCTCCCTGCCGAGGTGAGGTCGAACGTCCTGACGAGCCTTACACTCGAACTCCTGCTAAGGCCCCGTGCCTGACTCTCCTGCTAGGCTTGGGAAGCTTGGTCTCCCTGCTGAGGTAAGGGCAAACGTCCTGCCGAGCCTTACACTCGAACTCTGGCCAAGCCCCCTTGCCTGACTCTCCTACTAGGCTTGGGAAGCTTGGTCTCCCTGCGGAGGTAAGTTCAAACGTCCTGCCGAGCCTTACACTCGAACTCCGGCCTATCTCCCTTGCCTGACTGTCCTACTAGGTTTGGGCAGATTGGTCTCCCTGCCGAGGTAAGGTCGAACGACCTGCGGAGCCTTACACTCGAACTCCGGCCAAGCCCCCTTCCCTGACTCTACTTCTAGGCTTGGGAAGCTTGGTCTCCCTGCCGAGGTAAGCTCGAACGTCCTGCCGAGCCTTACACTCGAACTCCTGCCAAGCCCCCTTGCCTGACTCTCCTACTAGGCTAGGGAAAATTGGTCTCCCTGCCGAGGTAAGGTCGAATGTCCTGCCGAGCCTTACACTCGAACTCCAGCCAAGCCCCCTTGCCTGACTCTCCTACTAGGCTTGGGAAGCTTGGTCTCCCTGCTGAGGTAAGGTCGAACGTCCTGCCGAGCCTTGCACTCGAACTCCGGCCAAACTCCCTTGCCTGACTCTCCTACTAGGCTTGGGAAACTTGGTCTCCCTGCCGAGGTAAGGTCGAATGTCCTGCTGAGCCTTACACTTTAACTCCGCCCAAGCCCCCTTGACTGACTCTCCTACTAGGCTTGGGAAACTTGGTCTCCCTGCCGAGGTAAGGTCGAAAGTCCTGCCGAGCCTTACACCCGAACTCAGACCAAGTCCCCTTGCCTGATTCTCCTACTAGGCTTGGGAAGGTTGGTCTCCCTGCCGAGGTAAGGTCGAACGTCCTGCCGAGCCTTACACTCAAACTCCGGCCTAGCTCCCTTGCCTGACTCTCCTACTAGGCTTGGGAAGCTTGGTCTCCCTGCCGAGGTAAGGTCGAACGTCCTGCGGAGCCTTACACTCGAACTCCGGCCAAGCCCCCTTGCCTGACTGTCCTACTAGGTTTGGGAAGCTTGGTCTCCCTGCCGAGGTAAGGTCGAACGTCCTACCGAGCCTTACACTCGAACTCCTGCCAAGCCCCCTTGCCTGACCGTACCAGGCTTGGGAAGCTTGGTCTCCCTGCCGAGGTAAGGTCGAACGTCCTGCCGAGCCTTACACTCGAACTCCGGCCAAGCCCCCTTGCCTGAACCTACGAGGCTTGGGAAGCTTGGTCGCCCTGCTGAGGTGAGGACGAACGTCCTGCCGAGCCTTAAACTCGAACTCCGGCAAAACTCCCTTGCCTGACTCTCCTACTAGGCTTGGGAACGCTTGGTCTCCCTGCCGAGCTAAGGTCGAACATCCTGCCGAGCCTTACACTCTAACTCCGGCCAAGCCCCCTTGCCTGGCCCTACTAGGTTTGGGGAGCTTGGTCTCCCTGCCGAGGCAAAGTAGAACGTCCTGCCGAGCTTTACAATCGAACTCCAGCCAAGGCCCCTTTCCTGACTCTCCTGCTAGGCTTGGGAAGCTTGGTCTCCCTGTTGAGGTAAGGTCGAACGTCCTGCCGAGCCTTACACTCGATCTCCGGCCAAGCCCCCTTGCCTGACTATCCTACTAGGCTTGGGAAGATTGGTCTCCCTGCCGAGGTAAGGTCGAAAGTCCTGCCGAGCCTTTCACTCGAACTCCGCCCAAGCCCCCTTGACTGACTCTCCTACTAGGCTTGGGAAACTTGGTCTCCCTGCCGAGGTAAGGTCGAAAGTCCTGCCGAGCCTTACACCCGAACTCAGACCAAGTCCCCTTGCCTGATTCTCCTACTAGGCTTGGGAAGGTTGGTCTCCCTGCCGAGGTAAGGTCGAACGTCCTGCCGAGCCTTACACTCGCACTCCGGCCAAGCCCCCTTGCCTGACTCTCCTACTAGGCTTGGGAAGCTTGGTCTCCCTGCCGAGGTAAGGTCCAACGTCCTGCCAAGGCTTACACTCGAACTCCGGCCAAGCCCCCTTGCCTGATTCTCCTACTAGGCTTGGGAAGCTTGGTCTCCCCGCAGAGGTAAGGTCGAACGTCCTGCCGAGCCTTACACTCGAACTCCGGCCAAGCCCCCTTGCCTGACTATCCTACGAGGCTTGGGAACCTTGGTCTCCCTGCCGAGGTAAGGTAGAACGTCCTGCCGAGCTTTACACCCGAACTCCAGCCAAGTCCCCTTGCCTGACTCACCTGCTAGGCTTGGGAAGCTTGGTCTCCCTGCTGAGGTAAGGTCAAACGTCCTGCCGAGCCTTACACTCGAACTCTGGACAAGCCCCCTTGCCTCACTCTCCTACTAGGCTTGGGAAACTTGGTCTCCCTGCCGAGGTAAGGTCGAATGTCCTGCTGAGCCTTACACTTTAACTCCGCCCAAGCGCCCTTGCCTGACTCCCCCACTAGGCTTGGGAAGCTTGGTCTCCCTGCCGAGGTAAGGTCGAACGACCGGCCGAGCCTTACACTGGAACTCCGGCCAAGCCCCCTTGCCTGACTCTCCTTCTAGGCTTGGGAAGCTTGGTCTCCCTGCCGAGGTAAGGTCGAACGTCCTGCCGAGCCTTACACTCGAACTCCGGCCAAACTCCCCTGCCTGACTCTCCTACTAGGCTTGGGAAGCTTGGTCTCCCTGCCGAGGTAAGGTCGAACGTCCTGCCGAGCCTTACACTCGAACTCCGGCCAAGCCCCCTTGCCTGACTCTTCTACTAGGCTTGCAAAGCTTGGTCTCCCTGCTGAGCTCAGGTCGAACATCCTGCCGAGCCTTACACTCGAACTCCGGCCAAGCCCCCTTGCCTGGCCCTACTAGGTTTGGGGAGCTTGGTCTCCCTGCCGAGGCAAAGTAGAACGTCCTGCCGAGCTTTACAATCGAACTCCAGCCAAGGCCCCTTTCCCGACTCTCCTGCTAGGCTTGGGAAGCTTGGTCTCCCTGTTGAGGTAAGGTCGAACGTCCTGCCGAGCCTTACACTCGAACTCCGGCCAAGCCCCCTTGCCTGACTATCCTACTAGGCTTGGGAAGATTGGTCTCCCTGCCGAGGTAAGGTCGAAAGTCCTGCCGAGCCTTTCACTCGAACTCCGCCCAAGCCCCCTTGACTGACTCTCCTACTAGGCTTGGGAAGCTCGGTCTCCCTGCCGAGGTAAGGTCCAACGTCCTACCGAGCCTTACACTCGAACTCCTGCCAAGCCCCCTTGCCTGACCCTACCAGGCTTGGGAAGCTTGGTCTCCCTGCCGAGGTAAGGTCGAACGTCCTGCCGAGCCTTACACTCGAACTCCGGCCAAGCCCCCTTGCCTGACCCTACGAGGCTTGGGAAGCTTGGTCGCCCTGCTGAGGTGAGGTCGAACGTCCTGCCGAGCCTTAAGCTCGAACTCCGGCCAAACTCCCTTGCCTGACTCTCCTACTAGGCTTGGGAACGCTTGGTCTCCCTGCCGAGGTAAGGTCGAACGTCCTGCCGAGCCTTACACTCGAACTCCTGCCTAGCCCCCTTGCCTGACTCTCCTACTAGGCTTGGAAAGCTTGGTCTCCCTGCCGAGGTAAGGTCGAACGTCCTGCTGTGCTTTAAACTCGAACTCCGGCCAAGCCCCCTTGCCTGACTCTCCTGCTAGGCTTGGGAAGCTTGGTCTCCCTGCCGAGGTAAGGTCGAACATCCTGCCGAGCCTTACACTCGAACTCCGGCCTAGCTGCCTTGCCTGACTGTCCTACGAGGCTTGGGAAGATTGGTCTCCCTGCCGAGGTAAGGTCGAAAGTCCTGCCGAGCCTTTCACTCGAACTCCGCCCAAGCCCCCTTGACTGACTCTCCTACTAGGCTTGGGAAACTTGGTCTCCCTGCCGAGGTAAGGTCGAAAGTCCTGCCGAGCCTTACACCCGAACTCAGACCAAGTCCCCTTGCCTGCTTCTCCTACTAGGCTTGGGAAGGTTGGTCTCCCTGCCGAGGTAAGGTCGAACATCCTGCCGAGCCTTACACTCGGACTCCGGCCAAGTCCCCTTGCCTGACTCTCCTACTAGGCTTGGGAAGCTTGGTCTCCCCGCAGAGGTAAGGTCGAACGTCCTGCCGAGCCTTACACTCGAACTCCGGCCAAGCCCCCTTGCCTGACTATCCTACGAGGCTTGGGAAGCTTGGTCTCCCTGCCGAGGTAAGGTAGAACGTCCTGCCGAGCTTTACACCCGAACTCCAGCCAAGTCCCCTTGCCTGACTCACCTGCTAGGCTTGGGAAGCTTGGTCTCCCTGCTGAGGTAAGGTCAAACGTCCTGCCGAGCCTTACACTCGAACTCCGGCCTAGCTCCCTTGCCTGACTCTCCTACTAGGCTTGGGAAGCTTGGTCTCCCTGCCGAGGTAAGGTCGAACGTCCTGCCGAGCCTTACACTCGAACTGCGGCCAAGCCCCCTTGCCTGACCCTACGAGGCTTGGGAAGCTTGGTCGCCCTGCTGAGGTGAGGTCGAACGTCCTGCCGAGCCTTAAACTCGAACTCCGGCCAAACTCCCTTGCCTGACTCTCCTACTAGGCTTGGGAACGCTTGGTCTCCCTGCCGAGGTAAGGTCGAACGTCCTGCCGAGCCTTACACTCGAACTCCTGCCTAGCCCCCTTGCCTGACTCTCCTATTAGGCTTGGAAAGCTTGGTGTCCCTGCCGAGGTAAGGTCGAACGTCCTGCTGTTCTTTAAACTCGAACTCCGTCCAAGCCCCCTTGCCTGACTCTCCTGCTAGGCTTGGGAAGCTTGGTCTCCCTGCCGAGGTAAGGTCGAACATCCTGCCGAGCCTTACACTCGAACTCCGGCCAAGCCCCCTTGCCTGACTCTCCTACTTGGCTTGGGAATCTTGGTCTCCCTGCTGAGGTAAGGTCGAACGTCCTGCCAAGGCTTACACTCGAACTCCGCCCAAGCCCCCTTGACTGACTCTCCTACTAGGCTTGGGAAGCTTGGTCTCCCTGCCGAGGTGAGGTCGAACGTCCTGACGAGCCTTACACTCGAACTCCTGCCAAGGCCCCTTGCCTGACTCTCCTGCTAGGCTTGGGAAGCTTGGTCTCCCTGCTGAGGTAAGGGCAAAAGTCCTGCCGATCCTGATACTCGAACTCTGGCCAAGCCCCCTTGCCTGACTCTCCTACTAGGCTTGGGAAGCTTGGTCTCCCTGCCGAGGTAAGGTCGAACGTCCTGCCGAGCCTTACACTCGAACTCCGGCCTAGCTCCCTTGCCTGACTGTCCTACTAGGTTTGGTAAGATTGGTCTCCCTGCCGAGGTAAGGTCGAACGACCTGCCGAGCCTTACACTCGAACTCTGGCCAAACTCCCTTGCCTGACTCTCCTACTAGGCTTGGGAAGCGTGGTCTCCCTGCCGAGGTAAGGTCGAATGTCCGATTGAGTCTTACACTTTAACTCCGCCCCAGCCCCCTTGCCTGACTCCCCAACTAGGCTTGGGAAGCTTGGTCTCCCTGCCGAGGTAAGGTCGAACGTCCTGCCGAGCCTTACACTCGAACTCCCGCCAAGCCCCCTTGCCTGACCCTACGAGGCTTGGGAAGCTTGGTCTCCCTGCTGAGGTAAGGTCAAACGTCCTGCCGAGCCTTACACTCGAACTCTGGCAAAGCCCCCTTGCCTGACTCTCCTACTAGCCTTGGGAAGCTTGGTCTCCCTGCCGAGGTAAGGTCGAACGTCCTGCCGAGCCTTACACTCGAACTCTGGCCTAGCTCCCTTGCCTGACTGTCCTACTAGTTTTGGGAAGATTGGTCTCCCTGCCGAGGTAAGTTCGAATGACCGGCCGAGCCTTACACTCGAACTCCGGCCAAGCCCCCTTGCCTGACTCTCCTTCTAGGCTTGGGACCTTGGTCTCCCTGCCGAGGTAAGGTCGAACGTCCTGCCGAGCCTTACACTCGAACTCTGGCCAAACTCCCTTGCCTGACTCTCCTACTAGGCTTGGGAAGCTTGGTCTCCCTGCCGAGGTAAGGTCGAACGTCCTGCCGAGCCTTACACTCGAACTCCGGCCAAGCCCCCTTGCCTGACTCTCCTACTAGGCTTGGAAAGCTTGGTCTCCCTGCCGAGGTAAGGTCGAACATCCTGCCGAGCCTTACACTCGAACTCCGGCCAAGCCCCCTTGCCTGGCCCTACTAGGTTTGGGGAGCTTGGTCTCCCTGCCGAGGTAAAGTAGAACGTCCTGCCGAGCCTTACAATCGAACTCCAGCCAAGCCCCCTTGCCTGTCTCTCCTGCTAGGCTTGGGAAGCTTGGTCTCCCTGTTGAGGTAAGGTCGAACGTCCTGCCGAGCCTTACACTCGAACTCCGGCCAAGCCGCATTGCCTGAATATCCTACTAGGCTTGGGAAGATTGGTCTCCCTGCCGAGGTAAGGTCGAAAGTCCTGCCGAGCCTTTCACTCGAACTCCGCCCAAGCCCCCTTGACTGACTCTCCTACTAGGCTTGGGAAACTTGGTCTCCCTGCCGAGGTAAGGTCGAACGTCCTGCCGAGCCTTACACCTGAACTCAGACCAAGTCCCCTTGCCTGATTCTCCTACTAGGCTTGGGAAGGTTGGTCTCCCTGCCGAGGTAAGGTCGAACGTCCTGCCGAGCCTTACACTCGGACTCCGCCCAAGCCCTCTTGCCTGACTCTCCTACTAGGCTTGGGAAGCTTGGTCTCCCTGCCGAGGTAAGGTCCAACGTCCTGCCAAGGCTTACACTCGAACTCCGGCCAAGCCCCCTTGCCTGACTCTCCTACTAGGCTTGGGAAGATTGGTCTCCCTGCCGAGGTAAGGTCGAACGTCCTGCTGAGCCTTACACTTGAACTCCGCCGAAGCCCCCTTGCCTGACTCCCCCACTAGGCTTGGGAAGCTTGGTCTCCCTGCCGAGGTAAGGTCGAAGGTCCTGCTGTGCTTTACACTCGAACTCCGGCCAAGCCCCCTTGCCTGACTCTCCTGCTAGGCTTGGGAAGCTTGGTCTCCCTGCCGAGGTGAGGTAGAACGTCCTGCCGAGCCTTACACTCGAACTCAGACCAAGTCCCCTTGCCTGACTCTCCTACTAGGCTTGGGAAGCTTGGTCTCCCTGCCGAGGTAAGGTCGAACGTCCTGCCGAGCCTTACACTCGGACTCCGGGCAACCTCCCTTGCCTGACTCCCCCACTAGGCTTAGGAAGCTTGGTCTCCCTGCTGAGGTAAGGTCGAACGTCCTGCTGTTCTTTAAACTCGAACTCCGTCCAAGCCCCCTTGCCTGACTCTCCTGCTAGGCTTGGGAAGCTTGGTCTCCCTGCCGAGGTAAGGTCGAACATCCTGCCGAGCCTTACACTCGAACTCCGGCCAAGCCCCCTTGCCTGACTCTCCTACTTGGCTTGGGAATCTTGGTCTCCCTGCTGAGGTAAGGTCGAACGTCCTGCCAAGGCTTACACTCGAACTCCGCCCAAGCCCCCTTGACTGACTCTCCTACTAGGCTTGGGAAGCTTGGTCTCCCTGCCGAGGTGAGGTCGAACGTCCTGACGAGCCTTACACTCGAACTCCTGCCAAGGCCCCTTGCCTGACTCTCCTGCTAGGCTTGGGAAGCTTGGTCTCCCTGCTGAGGTAAGGGCAAAAGTCCTGCCGATCCTGATACTCGAACTCTGGCCAAGCCCCCTTGCCTGACTCTCCTACTAGGCTTGGGAAGCTTGGTCTCCCTGCCGAGGTAAGGTCGAACGTCCTGCCGAGCCTTACACTCGAACTCCGGCCTAGCTCCCTTGCCTGACTGTCCTACTAGGTTTGGTAAGATTGGTCTCCCTGCCGAGGTAAGGTCGAACGACCTGCCGAGCCTTACACTCGAACTCTGGCCAAACTCCCTTGCCTGACTCTCCTACTAGGCTTGGGAAGCGTGGTCTCCCTGCCGAGGTAAGGTCGAATGTCCGATTGAGTCTTACACTTTAACTCCGCCCCAGCCCCCTTGCCTGACTCCCCAACTAGGCTTGGGAAGCTTGGTCTCCCTGCCGAGGTAAGGTCGAACGTCCTGCCGAGCCTTACACTCGAACTCCCGCCAAGCCCCCTTGCCTGACCCTACGAGGCTTGGGAAGCTTGGTCTCCCTGCTGAGGTAAGGTCAAACGTCCTGCCGAGCCTTACACTCGAACTCTGGCAAAGCCCCCTTGCCTGACTCTCCTACTAGCCTTGGGAAGCTTGGTCTCCCTGCCGAGGTAAGGTCGAACGTCCTGCCGAGCCTTACACTCGAACTCTGGCCTAGCTCCCTTGCCTGACTGTCCTACTAGTTTTGGGAAGATTGGTCTCCCTGCCGAGGTAAGTTCGAATGACCGGCCGAGCCTTACACTCGAACTCCGGCCAAGCCCCCTTGCCTGACTCTCCTTCTAGGCTTGGGACCTTGGTCTCCCTGCCGAGGTAAGGTCGAACGTCCTGCCGAGCCTTACACTCGAACTCTGGCCAAACTCCCTTGCCTGACTCTCCTACTAGGCTTGGGAAGCTTGGTCTCCCTGCCGAGGTAAGGTCGAACGTCCTGCCGAGCCTTACACTCGAACTCCGGCCAAGCCCCCTTGCCTGACTCTCCTACTAGGCTTGGAAAGCTTGGTCTCCCTGCCGAGCTAAGGTCGAACATCCTGCCGAGCCTTACACTCGAACTCCGGCCAAGCCCCCTTGCCTGGCCCTACTAGGTTTGGGGAGCTTGGTCTCCCTGCCGAGGTAAAGTAGAACGTCCTGCCGAGCCTTACAATCGAACTCCAGCCAAGCCCCCTTGCCTGACTCTCCTGCTAGGCTTGGGAAGCTTGGTCTCCCTGTTGAGGTAAGGTCGAACGTCCTGCCGAGCCTTACACTCGAACTCCGGCCAAGCCGCATTGCCTGAATATCCTACTAGGCTTGGGAAGATTGGTCTCCCTGCCGAGGTAAGGTCGAAAGTCCTGCCGAGCCTTTCACTCGAACTCCGCCCAAGCCCCCTTGACTGACTCTCCTACTAGGCTTGGGAAACTTGGTCTCCCTGCCGAGGTAAGGTCGAACGTCCTGCCGAGCCTTACACCTGAACTCAGACCAAGTCCCCTTGCCTGATTCTCCTACTAGGCTTGGGAAGGTTGGTCTCCCTGCCGAGGTAAGGTCGAACGTCCTGCCGAGCCTTACACTCGGACTCCGCCCAAGCCCTCTTGCCTGACTCTCCTACTAGGCTTGGGAAGCTTGGTCTCCCTGCCGAGGTAAGGTCCAACGTCCTGCCAAGGCTTACACTCGAACTCCGGCCAAGCCCCCTTGCCTGACTCTCCTACTAGGCTTGGGAAGATTGGTCTCCCTGCCGAGGTAAGGTCGAACGTCCTGCTGAGCCTTACACTTGAACTCCGCCGAAGCCCCCTTGCCTGACTCCCCCACTAGGCTTGGGAAGCTTGGTCTCCCTGCCGAGGTAAGGTCGAAGGTCCTGCTGTGCTTTACACTCGAACTCCGGCCAAGCCCCCTTGCCTGACTCTCCTGCTAGGCTTGGGAAGCTTGGTCTCCCTGCCGAGGTGAGGTAGAACGTCCTGCCGAGCCTTACACTCGAACTCAGACCAAGTCCCCTTGCCTGACTCTCCTACTAGGCTTGGGAAGCTTGGTCTCCCTGCCGAGGTAAGGTCGAACGTCCTGCCGAGCCTTACACTCGGACTCCGGGCAACCTCCCTTGCCTGACTCCCCCACTAGGCTTAGGAAGCTTGGTCTCCCTGCTGAGGTAAGGTCAAACGTCCTGCCGAGCCTTACACTCGAACTCCTGCCAAGCCCCCTTGCCTGACCCTACTAGGCTTGGGAAGCTTGGTCTCCCTGCCGAGGTAAGGTCGAACGTCCTGCCGAGCCTTACACTCGAACTCCGGCCAAGCCCCCTTGCCTGACTCTCCTACTAGGCTAGGGAAGCTTGGTCTCACTGCCGAGGTAAGGTCGAACGTCCTGCCAAGGATTACACTCGAACTCCGGCCAAGCCCCCTTGCCTGACTCTCCTACGAGGCTTGGGAAGCTTGGTCTCCCTGCCGAGGTAAGGACAAACGTCCTGCCGAGCCTTACACTCGAACTCCGGCCAAGCCCCCTTGCCTGACCCTACTGGGCTTGGGAAGCTTGGTCTCCCTGCTGAGGCAAGGTCGAACGTCCTGCCGAGCCTGACACTCGAACTCTGGCCAAGCCCCCTTGCCTGACTCTCCTACTAGGCTTGGGAAGCTTGGTCTCCCTGCCGAGGTAAAGTAGAACGTCCTGCCGAGCTTTACAATCGAACTCCAGCCAAGCCCCCTTGCCTGACTCTCCTGCTAGGCTTGGGAAGCTTGGTCTCCCTGTTGAGGTAAGGTCGAACGTCCTGCCGAGCCTTACACTCAAACTCCGGCCTAGCTCCCTTGCCTGACTCTCCTACTAGGCTTGGGAAGCTTGGTCTCCCTGCCGAGGTAAGGTCGAACGTCCTACCGAGCCTTACACTCGAACTCCTGCCAAGCCCCCTTGCCTGACCCTACCAGGCTTGGGAAGCTTGGTCTCCCTGCCGAGGTAAGGTCGAACGTCCTGCCGAGCCTTACACTCGAACTCCGGCCAAGCCCCCTTGCCTGACCCTACGAGGCTTGGGAAGCTTGGTCGCCCTGCTGAGGTAAGGTCGAACGTCCTGCCGAGCCTTAAACTCGAACTCCGGCCAAACTCCCTTGCCTGACTCTCCTACTAGGCTTGGGAAGCTTGGTCTCCCTGCCGAGGTAAGGTCGAACGTCCTGCCGAGCCTTACACTCGAACTTCTGCCTAGCCCCCTTGCCTGACTCTCCTACTAGGCTTGGAAAGCTTGGTCTCCCTGCCGAGGTAAGGTCGAACGTCCTGCTGTGCTTTAAACTCGAACTCCGGCCAAGCCCCCTTGCCTGACTCTCCTGCTAGGCTTGGGAAGCTTGGTCTCCCTGCCGAGGTAAGGTCGAACGTCCTGCCGAGCCTTACACTCGAACTCCGGCCAAGCCCCCTTGCCTGACTCTCCTACTAGGCTTGGGAAGCTTGGTCTCCCTGCCGAGGTAAGGTCGAACGTCCTGCCGAGCCTTACACTCAAACTCCGGCCTAGCTCCCTTGCCTGACTCTCCTACTAGGCTTGGGAAGCTTGGTCTCCCTGCCGAGGTAAGGTCGATCGTCCTGCCGAGCCTTACACTCGAACTCCGGCCAAGCCCCCTTGCCTGACTCTCCTACTAGGCTTGGGAAGCTTGGTCTCCCTGCCGAGGTAAGGTCGAACGTCCTACCGAGCCTTACACTCGAACTCCTGCCAAGCCCCCTTGCCTGACCCTACCAGGCTTGGGAAGCTTGGTCTCCCTGCCGAGGTAAGGTCGAACGTCCTGCCGAGCCTTACACTCGAACTCCGGCCAAGCCCTCTTGCCTGACCCTACGAGGCTTGGGAAGCTTGGTCGCCCTGTTGAGGTGAGGTCGAACGTCCTGCCGAGCCTTAAACTCGAACTCCGGCCAAACTCCCTTGCCTGACTCTCCTACTAGGCTTGGGAACGCTTGGTCTCCCTGCCGAGCTAAGGTCGAACATCCTGCCGAGCCTTACACTCGAACTCCGGCCAAGCCCCCTTGCCTGGCCCTACTAGGTTTGGGGAGCTTGGTCTCCCTGCCGAGGCAAAGTAGAACGTCCTGCCGAGCTTTACAATCGAACTCCAGCCAAGCCCCCTTGCCTGACTCTCCTGCTAGGCTTGGGAAGCTTGGTCTCCCTGTTGAGGTAAGGTCGAACGTCCTGCCGAGCCTTTCACTCGAACTCCGCCCAAGCCCCCTTGACTGACTCTCCTACTAGGCTTGGGAAACTTGGTCTCCCTGCCGAGGTAAGGTCGAAAGTCCTGCCGAGCCTTACACCCGAACTCAGACCAAGTCCCCTTGCCTGACTCTCCTACTAGGCTTGGGAAGCTTGGTCTCCCCGCAGAGGTAAGGTCGAACGTCCTGCCGAGCCTTACACTCGAACTCCGGCCAAGCCCCCTTGCCTGACTATCCTACGAGGCTTGGGAAGCTTGGTCTCCCTGCCGAAGTAAGGTAGAACGTCCTGCCGAGCTTTACACCCGAACTCCAGCCAAGTCCCCTTGCCTGACTCTCCTGCTAGGCTTGGGAAGCTTGGTCTCCCTGCTGAGGTAAGGTCAAACGTCCTGCCGAGCCTTACACTCGAACCCTGGCAAAGCCCCCTTGCCTGACTCTCCTACTAGCCTTGGGAAGCTTGGTCTCCCTGCCGAGGTAAGGTCGAACGTCCTGCCGAGCCTTACACTCGAACTCCGGCCTAGCTCCCTTGGCTGACTGTCCTACTAGGTTTGGGAAGATTGGTCTCCCTGCCGAGGTAAGGTCGAACGACCGGCCGAGCCTTACACTCGAACTCCGGCCAAGCCCCCTTGCCTGACTCTCCTTCTAGGCTTGGGAAGCTTGGTCTCCCTGACGAGGTAAGGTCGAACGTCCTGCCGAGCCTTACACTCGAACTCCGGCCAAACTCCCTTGCCTGACTCTCCTACTAGGCTTGGGAAGCTTGGTCTCCCTGCCGAGGTAAGGTCGAACGTCCTGCCGAGCCTTACACTCGAACTCCGGCCAAGCCCCCTTGCCTGACTCTTCTACTAGGCTTGGAAAGCTTGGTCTCCCTGCCGAGCTAAGGTCGAACATCCTGCCGAGCCTTACACTCGAACTCCGGCCAAGCCCCCTTGCCTGACTCTCCTACTAGGCTTGGGAAGCTTGGTCTCCCTGCCGAGGTAACGTAGAACGTCCTGCCGAGCTTTACAATCGAACTCCAGCCAAGCCCCCTTGCCTGACTCTCCTGCTAGGCTTGGGAAGCTTGGTCTCCCTGGTGAGGTAAGGTCGAACGTCCTGCCGAGCCTTACACTCGAACTCCAGCCAAGCCCCCTTGCCTGACTATCCTACTAGGCTTGGGAAGATTGGTCTCCCTGCCGAGGTAAGGTCGAAAGTCCTGCCGAGCCTTTCACTCGAACTCCGGCCAAGCCCCCTTGCCTGACTCTCCTACTAGGCTTGGGAAGCTTGGTCTCCCTGCCGAGGTAAGGTCGAACGTCCTGCCGAGCCTTACACTCGAACTCCGGCCAAGCCGCCTTGCCTGACTCTCCTACGAGGCTTGGGAAGCTTGGTCTCCCTGCCGAGGTAAGGTAGAACGTCCTGCCGAGCTTTACACTCGAACTCCAGCCAAGTCCCCTTGCCTGACTCACCTGCTAGGCTTGGGAAGCTTGGTCTCCCTGCTGAGGTAAGGTCAAACGTCCTGCCGAGCCTTACACTCGAACTGCGGCCTAGCTCCCTTGCCTGACTCTCCTACTAGGCTTGGGAAGCTTGGTCTCCCTGCCGAGGTAAGGTCGAACGTCCTGCGGAGCCTTACACTCGAACTCCGGCCAAGCCCCCTTGCCTGACTCTCCTACTAGGCTTGGGAAGCTTGGTCTCCCTGCCGAGGTAAGGTCGAACGTCCTGCGGAGCCTTACAATCGAACTCCGGCCAAGCCCCCTTGCCTGACTCTCCTACTAGGCTTGGGAAGCTTGGTCTCCCTGCCGAGGTACGGTCGAACGTCCTACCAAGCCTTACACTCGAACTCCTGCCAAGCCCCCTTGCCTGACCCTACCAGGCTTGGGAAGCTTGGTCTCCCTGCCGAGGTAAGGTCGAACGTCCTGCCGACCCTTACACTCGAACTCCGGCCAAGCCCCCTTGCCTGACACTCCTACTAGGCTTGGGAACGCTTGGTCTCCCTGCCGAGGTAAGGTCGAACGTCCTGCCGAGCCTTAGACTCGAACTCCTGCCTAGCCCCCTTGCCTGACTCTCCTACTAGGCTTGGGAAGCTTGGTCTCCCTGCCGAGGTAAGGTCGAACGTCCTGCCAAGGCTTACACTCGAAATCCGGCCAAGCCCCCTTGCCTGACTCTCCTACTAGGCTTGGGAAGCTTGGTCTCCCTGCCGAGGTAAGGTCGAACGTCCTGCCAAGGCTTACACTCGAACTCCGGCCAAGCCCCCTTGCCTGACTCTCCTACTAGGCTTGGGAAGCTTGGTCTCGCTGCCGAGGTAAGGTCGAACGTCCTGCCAAGCCTTACACTCGAACTACGGCCAAGCCCCCTTGCCTGACTCTCCTACTAGGCTTGGGAAAATTGGTCTCCCTGCCGAGGTAAGGTCGAACGTCCTGCCGAGCCTTACACTCGAACTCCGGCCAAACTCCCTTGCCTGACTCTCCTACTAGGCTTGGGAAGCTTGGTCTCCCTGCCGAGGTAAGGTCAAACGTCCTGCCGAGCCTTACACTCGAACTCCGGCCAAGCCCCCTTGCCTGACTCTTCTACTAGGCTTGGAAAGCTTGGTCTCCCTGCCGAGCTAAGGTCGAACATCCTGCGGAGCCTTACACTCGAACTCCGGCCAAGCCCCCTTGCTTGGCCCTACTAGGTTTGGGGAGCTTTGGTCTCCCTCCCGAGGTAAAGTAGAACGTCCTGCCGAGCTTTACAATCGAACTCCAGGCAAGCCCCCTTGCCTGACTCTCCTGCTAGGCTTGGGAAGCTTGGTCTCCCTGTTGAGGTAAGGTCGAACGTCCTGCCGAGCCTTACACTCGAACTCCGGCCAAGCCCCCTTGCCTGACTATTCTACTAGGCTTGGGAAGATTGGTCTCCCTGCCGAGGTAAGGTCGAACGTCCTGCCGATCCTTACACTCGAACTCCGGCCAAGCCCCCTTGCCTGACTCTCCTATTAGGCTTGGGAAGCTTGTTCTCCCTGCCGAGGTAAGGTCGAACGTCCTGCCGAGCCTTACACCCGAACTCAGACCAAGTCCCCTTGCCTGATTCTCCTACTAGGCTTGGGGAGGTTGGTCTCCCTGCCGAGGTAAGGTCGAACGTCCTGCCGAGCCTTACACTCGAACTCCGGCCAAGCCCCCTTGCCTGACTCTCCTACTAGGCTTGGGAAGCTTGGTCTCCCTGCCGAGGTAAGGTCCAACGTCCTGCCAAGGCTTACACTCGAACTCCGGCCAAGCACCCTTGCCTGACTCTCCTACTAGGCTTGGGAAGCTTGGTCTCCCCGCAGAGGTAAGGTCGAACGTCCTGCCGAGCCTTACACTCGAACTCCGGCCAAGCCCCCTTGACTGACTCTCCTACGAGGCTTGGGAAGCTTGGTCTCCCTGCCGAGGTAAGGTAGAACGTCCTGCCGAGCTTTACACCCGAACTCCAGCCAAGTCCCCTTGCCTGACTCACCTGGTAGGCTTGGGAAGCTTGGTCTCCCTGCTGAGGTAAGGTCAAACGTCCTGCCGAGCCTTACACTCGAACTCTGGGCAAGCCCCCTTGCCTGACTCTCCTACTAGGCTTGGGAAGCTTGGTCTCCCTCCCGAGGTAAGGTCGAACGTCCTGCCGAGCCTTACACTCGAACTCCGGCCAAGCCCCCTTGCCTGACTCTCCTACTAGGCTTGGGAAACTTGGTCTCCCTGCCGAGGTAAGGTCGAACGTCCTGCCGAGCCTTACACTCAAACTCCGGCCTAGCTCCCTTGCCTGACTCTCCTACTAGGCTTGGGAAGCTTGGTCTCCCTGCCGAGGTAAGGTCGAATGTCCTGCCGAGCCTTACACTCGAACTCCGGCCAAGCCCCCTTGCCTGACTCTCCTACTAGGCTTGGGAAGCTTGGTCTCCCTGCCGAGGTAAGGTCGAACGTCCTACCGAGCCTTACACTCGAACTCCGGCCTAGCCCCCTTGCCTGACCCTACCAGGCTTGGGAAGCTTGGTCTCCCTGCCGAGGTAAGGTCGAACGTCCTGCCGAGCCTTACACTCGAACTCCGGCCAAGCCCCCTTGCCTGACTCTCCTACTAGGCTTGGGAAGCTTGGTCTCCCTGCCGAGGTAAGGTCGAACGCCCTGCCGAGCCTTACACTCGAACTCCGGCCAAGCCGCCTTGCCTGACTCTCCTACGAGGCTTGGGAAGCTTGGTCTCCCTGCCGAGGTAAGGTAGAACGTCCTGCCGAGCTTTACACTCAACTCCAGCCAAGTCCCCTTGCCTGACTCACCTGCTAGGCTCGGGAAGCTTGGTCTCCCTGCTGAGGTAAGGTCAAACGTCCTGCCGAGCCTTACACTCGAACTCCGGCCTAGCTCCCTTGCCTGACTCTCCTACTAGGCTTGGGAAGCTTGGTCTCCCTGCCGAGGTAAGGTCGAACGTCCTGCCGAGCCTTACACTCAAACTCCGGCCTAGCTCCCTTGCCTGACTCTCCTACTAGGCTTGGGAAGCTTGGTCTCCCTGCCGAGGTAAGGTCGAACGTCCTGCGGAGCCTTACACTCGAACTCCTGCCAAGCCCCCTTGCCTGACCCTACTAGGCTTGAGAAGCTTGGTCTCCCTGCCGAGGTAAGGTCGAACGTCCTGCGGAGCCTTACACTCGAACTCTGGCCAAGCCCCCTTGCCTGACTCTCCTACTAGGCTTGGAAAGCTTGGTGTCCCTGCCGAGGTAAGGTCGAACGTCCTGCTGTGCTTTACACTCCAACTCCGGCCAAGGCCTCTTGCCTGACTCTCCTGCTAGGCTTGGGAAGCTTGGTCTCCCTGCCGAGGTAAGGTCGAATGCCCTGCCGAGCCTTACACTCGAACTCCTGCCAAGTCCCCTTGCCTGACTCTCCTACTAGGCTTGGGATGCTTGGTCTCCCTGCCGAGGTAAGGTCGAACGTCCTGCCAAGCCTTACACTCGAACTCCGGCCAAGCCCCCTTGCCTGACCCTACTAGGCTTGGGAAGCTTGGTCTCCCTGCCGAGGTAAGGTCGAACGTCCTGCCGAGCCTTACACTCGAACTCTGGCCAAGCCCCCTTGCCTGACTCTCCTACTAGGCTTGGGAAGCTTGGTCTCCCTGCCGAGGTAAGGTCGAATGTCCTTCTGAGCCTTACATTTGAACTCCGCCCAATCCCCCTTGCCTGACTCCCCCACTAGGCTTGGGAAGCTTGGTCTCCCTGCCGAGGTAAGGTCGAACATCCTGCCGAGCCTTACACTCGAACTCCGGCCAAGCCTTCTTACCTGACCCTATGAGGCTTGGGAAGCTTGGTCTGCCCTCTGAGGTAAGGTCGAACGTCCTGCTGAGCCTTACACTCGAACTCCGGCCAAACCCCCTTGCCTGACTCTCCTACGAGGCTTGGGAAGCTTGGTCTTCCTGCCGAGGTAAGGTCGATCGTCCTGCCGAGCCTTACACTCGAACTCCGGCCAAGCCCCCTTGCCTGACTCTCCTACTGGGCTTGGGAAGCTTGGTCTCCCTGCCGAGGTAAGGTCGAACGTCCTGCGGAACCGTACACTTGAACTCCCCCCAAGCCCCCTTGCCTGACTCCCCCACTAGGCTTGTGAAGCTTGGTCTCCCTGCCGAGGTAAGGTCGAACGTCCTGCTGTGCTTTAGACTCGAACTCCGGCCAAGCCCCCTTGCCTGACTCTCCTGCTAGGCTTGGGAAGCTTGGTCTCCCTGCCGAGGTAAGGTCGAACATCCTGCCGAGCCTTACACTCGAACGCAGGACAAGTCCCCTTGCCTGACTCTCCTTCTAGGCTTGGGAAGCTTGGTCTCCCTGCCGAGGTAAGGTCGAACGTCCTGCCGAGCCTTACACTCGAACTCCGGCCAAGCCCCCTTGCCTGACCCTACGAGGCTTGGGAAGCTTGGTCGCCCTGCTGAGGTAAGGTCGAACGTCCTGCCGAGCCTTAAACTCGAACTCCGGCCAAACACCCTTGCCTGACTCTCCTACTAGGCTTGGGAACGCTTGGTCTCCCTGCCGAGGTAAGGTCGAACGTCCTGCCGAGCCTTACACTCGAACTCCTGCCTAGCCCCCTTGCCTGACTCTCCTGCCAGGCTTGGAAAGCTTGGTCTCCCTGCCGAGGTAAGGTCGAACGTCCTGCTGTGCTTTACACTCGAACTCCGGCCAAGCCCCCTTGCCTGACTCTCCTGCTAGGCTTGGGAAGCTTGGTCTCCCTGCCGAGGTAAGGTCGAACGTCCTGCGGAGCCTTACACTCGAACTCCGGCCAAGCCCCCTTGCCTGACTCTCCTAGTAGGCTTGGGAAGCTTGGTCTCGCTGCCGAGGTAAGGTCGAACGTCCTGCGGAGCCTTACACTCGAACTCTGGCCAAGCCCCCTTGCCTGACTCTCCTACGAGGCTTGGGAAGCTTGGTCTCCCTGCCGAGGTAAGGTCGAACGTCCTGCCGAGCCTTACACTCGAACTCCGGCCAAGCCCCCTTGCCTGACTCTCCTACTAGGCTTGGGAAGCTTGGTCTCCCTGCCGAGGTAAGGTCGAACGTCCTGCCGAGCCTTACACTCGAACTCCGGCCAAGCCCCCTTGCCTGACCCTACTAGGCTTGGGAAGCTTGGTCTCCCTGCCGAGGTAAGGTTGAACGTCCTGCCGAGCCTTACACTCGAACTCCGGCCAAGCCCCCTTGCCTGACTCTCCTACGAGGCTTGGGAAGCTTGGTCTCCCTGCCGAGGTAAGGTCGAACGTCCTGCCGAGCTTTACACTCGAACTCCAACCAAGCCCCCTTGCCTGACTCTCCTGCTAGGCTTGGGAAGCTTGGTCTCCCTGCTGAGGTAAGGCCAAACGTCCTGCCGAGCCTTACACTCGAACTCTGGCCAAGCCCCCTTGCCTGACTCTCCTACTCGGCTTGGGAAGCTTGGTCTCCCTGCCGAGGTAAGGTCGAACGTCCCACCAAGCCTTACACTCGAACTCCTGCCAAGCCCCCTTGCCTGACCCTACCAGGCCTGGGAAGCTTGGTCTCCCTGCTGAGGTAAGGTCGAACGTCCTGCGGAGCCTTACACTCGAACTCCGGCCAAGCCCCCTTGCCTGACCCTATGAGGCTTGGGAAGCTTGGTCTGCCCTCTGAGGTAAGGTCGAACGTCCTGCCGAGCCTTACACTCGAACTCCTGCCAAACTCCCTTGCCTGACTCTCCTACTAGGCTTGGGAAGCTTGGTCTCCCTGCCGAGGTTAGGTCGATCGTCCTTCCGAGCCTTACACTCGAACTCCTGCGAAGCCCCCTTGCCTGACTCTCCTACTAGGCTTGGAAAGCTTGGTCTCCCTGCCGAGGTAAGGTCGAACGTCCTGCTGTGCTTTACACTCGAACTCCGGCCAAGCCCCCTTGCCTGACTCTCCTGCTAGGCTTGGGAAGCTTGGTCTCCCTGCCGAGGTAAGGTCGAACGTCCTGCGGAGCCTTACACTCGAACTCCGGCCAAGCCCCCTTGCCTGACTCTCCTACTAGGCTTGGGAAGCTTGGTCTCCCTGCCGAGGTAAGGTCGAACGTCCTGCCGAGGCTTACACTCGAACTCCGGCCAAGCCCCCTTGCCTGACTCTCCTACTAGGCTTGGGAAGCTTGGTCTCCCTGCCGAGGTAAGGTCGAACGTCCTGCCAAGCCTTACAGTCGAACTCCTGCCAAGCCCCCTTGCCTGACCCTACTAGGCTTGGGAAGCTTGGTCTCCCTGCCGAGGTAAGGTCGAACGTCCTGCCGAGCCTTACACTCGAACTCTGGCCAAGCCCCCTTGCCTGACTCCCCCACTAGGCTTGGGAAGCTTGGTCTCCCTGCCGAGGTAAGGTCGAACGTCCTGCTGAGCCTTACACTTGAACTCCGCCCATGCCCCTTTGCCTGACTCCCCCACTAGGCTTGGAATGCTTGGTCTCCCTGCCGAGGTAAGGTCGAACGTCCTGCTGTGCTTTACACTCGAACTCCGGCCAAGCCCCCTTGCCTGACTCTCCTGCTAGGCTTGGGGAGCTTGGTCTCCCTGCCGAGGTAAGGTCGGACGTCCTGCCGAGCCTTACACTCTATCTCGGGCCAAGTCCCCTTGCCTGACTCTCCTACTAGGCTTGGGAAGCTTGGTCTCCCTGCCGAGGTAAGGTCAAACGTCCTGCCGAGCCTTACACTCGAACTCCGGCCAAGCCCCCTTGCCTGACTCTCCTACGAGGCTTGGGAAGCTTGGTCTCCCTGCCGAGGTAAGGTCGAACGTCCTGCCGAGCTTTACACTCGAACTCCAGCCAAGCCCCCTTGCCTGACTCTCCTGCTAGGCTTGGGAAGCTTGGTGTCCCTGCTGAGGCAAGGCCAAACGTCCTGCCGAGCCTTACACTCGAACTCTGGCCAAGCCCCCTTGCCTGACTCTCCTACTCGGCTTGGGAAGCTTGGTCTCCCTGCCGAGGTAAGGTCGAACGTCCTGCCGAGCATTTCACTCGAACTCCGCCCAAGACCTCTTGCCTGACTCTCCTACTAGGCTTGGGAAGCTTGGTCTCCCTGCCGAGGTAAGGTCGAACGTCCTGCCGAGCCTTACACTCGAACTCCGGCCAAGCCCCCTTGCCTGACTCTCCTACTAGGCTTGGGAAGCTTGGTCTCCCTGCCGAGGTAAGGTCGAACGTCCTGCCGAGCCTTACACTCGAACTCCGGCCAAGCCGCCTTGCCTGACTCTCCTATTAGGCTTGGGAAGCTTGGTCTCCCTGCCGAGGTAAGGTCGAATGTCCTGCTGAGCCTTACACTCGAACTCCAGCCAAGCCCCCTTGCCTGACCCTCCTACTAGGCTTTGGAAGCTTGGTCTCCCTGCTGAGGTAAGGTCGAACATCCTGCCGAGCCTTACACTCGAACTCCGGCCAAACTCCCTTGCCTGACTCTCCTGCGAGGCTTGGGAAGCTTGGTCTCCCTGCCGAGGTAAGGTCGATCGTCCTGCCGAGCCTTACACTCGAACTCCGGCCAAGCCCCCTTGCCTGACTCTCCTACTAGGCTTGGGAAGCTTGGTCTCCCGGCCGAGGGAAGGTATAACGTCCTGCCGAGCTTTACACTCGAACTCCAGCCAAGCCCCCTTGCCTGACTCTCCTGCTAGGCTTGGGAAGCTTGGTCTCCCTGCCGAGGTAAGGTCGAACGTCCTGCCGAGCCTTACACTCGAACTCAGGACAAGTCCCCTTGCCTGACTCTCCTTCTAGGCTTGGGAAGCTTGGTCTCCCTGCCGAGGTAAGGTCGAACGTCCTCCCGAGCCTTACACTCGAACTCCGGCCAAGCCCCCTTGCCTGACTCTCCTACTAGGCTTGGGAAGCTTGGTCTCCCTGCCGAGGTAAGGTCGAACGTCCCACCAAGCCTTACACTCGAACTCCTGCCAAGCCCCCTTGCCTGACCCTACCAGGCCTGGGAAGCTTGGTCTCCCTGCCGAGGTAAGGTCGAACGTCCTGCCGAGCCTTACACTCGAACTCCGGCCAAGCCCCCTTGCCTGACTCTCCTACTAGGCTTGGGAAGCTTGGTCTCCCTGCCGAGGTAAGGTCGAACGTCCTGCCGAGCCTTACACTCGAACTCTGGCCAAGCCCCCTTGCCTGACTCTCCTACTAGGCTTGGGAAGCTTGGTCTCCCTGCCGAGGTAAGGTCGAACGCCCTGCCGAGCTTTACACTCGAACTCCAGCCAAGCCCCCTTGCCTGACTCTCCTGCTAGGCTTGGGAAGCTTGGTCTCCCTGCCGAGGTAATGTCGAACGTCCTGCCGAGCCTTACACTCGAACTCTGGCCAAGCCCCCTTGCCTGACCCTACCAGGCCTGGGAAGCTTGGTCTCCCTGCCGATGTAAGGTCGAACATCCTGCCGAGCCTTACACTCGAACTCCGGCCACGCCCCCTTGCCTGACTCTCCTACTAGGCTTGGGAAGCTTGGTCTCCCTGCCGAGGTAAGGTCGAACGTCCTGCCGAGCCTTACACTCGAACTCCGGCCAAGCCCCCTTGCCTGACTCTCCTACTAGGCTTGGGAAGCTTGGTCTCCCTGCCGAGGTAAGGTAGAACGTCCTGCCGAGCTTTACACTCGAACTCCAGCTAAGCCCCCTTGCCTGACTCTCCTGCTAGGCTTGGGAAGCTTGGTCTCCCTGCCGAGGTAATGTCGAACGTCCTGCCGAGCCTTACACTCGAACTCCTGCCAAGTCCCCTTGCCTGACCCTACAAGGCTTGGGAAGCTTGGTCTCCCTGCCGAGGTAAGGTCGAACGTCCTGCCGAGCCTTACACTCGAACTCCGGCCAAGCCCCCTTGCCTGACTCTCCTACTAGGCTTGGGAAACTTGGTCTCCCTGCCGAGGTAAGGTCGAACGTCCCACCAAGCCTTACACTCGAACTCCTGCCAAGCCCCCTTGCCTGACCCTACCAGGCCTGGGAAGCTTGGTCTCCCTGCCGAGGTAAGGTCGAACGTCCTGCCGAGCCTTACACTCGAACTCCGGCCAAGCCCCCTTGCCTGACCCTACGAGGCTTGGGAAGCTTGGTCGCCCTGCTGAGGTAAGGTCGAACGTCCTGCCGAGCCTTAAACTCGAACTCCGGCCAAACTCCCTTGCCTGACTCTCCTACTAGGCTTGGGAACGCTTGGTCTCCCTGCCGAGGTAAGGTCGAACGTCCTGCCGAGCCTTACACTCGAACTCCTGCCTAGCCCCCTTCCCTGACTCTCCTACTAGGCTTGGAAAGCTTGGTCTCCCTGCCGAGGTAAGGTCGAACGTCCTGCTGTGCTTTACACTCGAATTCCGGCCAAGCCCCCTTGCCTGACTCTCCTGCTAGGCTTGGGAAGCTTGGTCTCCCTGCCGAGGTAAGGTCGAACGTCCTGCGGAGCCTTACACTCGAACTCCGGCCAAGCCCTCTTGCCTGACTCTCCTCCTAGGCTTGGGAAGCTTGGTCTCCCTGCCGATGTAAGGTCGAACGTCCTGCCGAGGCTTACACTCGAACTCCGGCCAAGCCCCATTGCCTGACTCTCCTACTAGGCTTGGGAAGCTTGGTCTCGCTGCCGAGGTAAGGTCGAACGTCCTGCGGAGCCTTACACTCGAACTCTGGCCAAGCCCCCTTGCCTGACACTCCTACTAGTCTTGGGAAGCTTGGTCTCCCTGCCGAGGGAAGGTCGAACGTCCTGCCGAGCCTTACACTCGAGCTCCGGCCAAGCCCCCTTGCCTGACTCTCCTACTAGGCTTGGGAAGCTTGGTCTCCCTGCCGAGGTAAGGTCGAACATCCTGCCGAGCCTTACACTCGAACTCTGGCCAAGCCCCCTTGCCTGACTCTCCTACTAGGCTTGGGAAGCTTGGTCTCCCTGCCGAGGTAAGGTAGAACGTCCTGCCGAGCTTTACACTCGAACTCCAGCCAAGCCCCCTTGCCTGACTCTCCTGCTAGGCTTGGGAAGCTTGGTCTCCCTGCCGAGGTAATGTCGAACGTCCTGCCGCGCCTTACACTCGAACTCCGGCCAAGCCCCCTTGCCTGACTCTCCTACTAGGCTTGGGAAGCTTGGTCTCCCTGCCGAGGTAAGGTAGAACGTCCTGCCGAGCTTTTCACTCGATCTCCAGCCAAGTCCCCTTGCCTGACTCTCCTGCTAGGCTTGGGAAGCTTGGTCTCCCTGCTGAGGTAAGGTCGAACGTCCTGCTGAGCCTTACACTCGAACTCCGGCCAAACTCCCTTGCCTGACTCTCCTGCGAGGCTTGGGAAGCTTGGTCTCCCTGCCGAGGTAAGGTCGATCGTCCTGCCGAGCCTTACACTCGAACTCCGGCCAAGCCCCCTTGCCTGACTCTCCTACTCGGCTTGGGAAGCTTGGTCTCCCTGCCGGGGTAAGGTCGAACGTCCTGCGGAGCCGAACACTTGAAGTCCCCCCAAGCCCCCTTGCCTGACTCCCCCACTAGTCTTGGGAAGCTTGGTCTCCCTGCCGAGGTAAGGTCGAACGTCCTGCTGTGCTTTACACTCGAACTCCGGCCAAGCCCCCTTGCCTGACTCTCCTGCTAGGCTTGGGAAGCTTGGTCTCCCTGCCGAGGTGAGGTCGAACGTCCTGCCGAGCCTTACACTCGGACTCCGGCCAACCTCCCTTGCCTGACTCCCCCACTAGGCTTAGGAAGCTTGGTCTCCCTGCTGAGGTAAGGTCAAACGTCCTGCCGAGCCTTGCACTCGAACTCCTGCCAAGTCCCCTTGCCTGACCCTACAAGGCTTGGGAAGCTTGGTCTCCCTGCCGAGGTAAGGTCGAACGCCCTGCCGAGCCTTACACACGAACTCTGGCCAAGTCCCCTTGCCTGACTCTCCTACTAGGCTAGGGAAGCTTGGTCTCCCTGCCGAGGTAAGGTCGAACGTCCTGCCAAGCATTTCACTCGAACTCCGCCCAAGACCTCTTGCCTGACTCTCCTACTTGGCTTGGGAAGCTTGGTCTCCCTGCCGAGGTAAGGTCGAACGTCCTGCCGAGCCTTACACTCGAACTCCGGCCAAGCCCCCTTGCCTGACTCTCCTACTAGGCTTGGGAAGCTTGATCTCCCTGCCGAGGTAAGGTCGAACGTCCTGCCGAGCCTTACACTCGAACTCCGGCCAAGCCGCCTTGCCTGACTCTCCTATTAGGCTTGGGAAGCTTGGTCTCCCTGCCGAGGTAAGGTCGAATGTCCTGCTGAGCCTTACACTCGAACTCCAGCCAAGCCGCCTTGCCTGACCCTCCGAGGCTTGGGAAGCTTGGTCTCCCTGCTGAGGTAAGGTCGAACGTCCTGCCGAGCCTTACACTCGAACTCTGGCCAAGCCCCCTTGCCTGACTCTCCTACTAGGCTTGGGAAGCTTGGTCTCTCTGCCGAGGTAAGGTCGAACGTCCTGCCGAGCCTTACACTCGAACTCCGGCCAAGCCGTCTTGCCTGACTCTCCTACGAGGCTTGGGAAGCTTGGTCTCCCTGCCGAGGTAAGGTAGAACGTCCGGCCGAGCTTTACACTCGAACTCCGGCCAAGCCGTCTTGCCTGACTCTCCTGCTAGGCTTGGGAAGCTTGGTCTCCCTGCCGAGGTAAGGTCGAACGTCCTGCCGAGCCTTACACTCGAACTCGGGCCAAGTCCCCTTGCCTTACTCTCCTCCTAGGCTTGGGAAGCTCGGTCTCCCTGCCGAGGTAAGGTCGAACGTCCTGCCGAGCCTTACACTCGAACTCCGGCCAAGCCCCCTTGCCTGACTCTCCTGTTAGGCTTGGGAAGCTTGGTCTCCCTGCCGAGGTAAGGTCGAACGTCCTGCCGAGCCTTACACTCGAACTCCGGCCAAGCCGCCTTGCCTGACTCTCCTATTAGGCTTGGGAAGCTTGGTCTCCCTGCCGAGGTAAGGTCGAACGTCCTGCCGAGCCTTACACTCGAACTCCGGCCAAGCCGCCTTCCTGACTCTCCTACGAGGCTTGGGAAGCTTGGTCTCCCTGCCGATGCATGGGAGAACGTCCTGCCGAGCTTTACACTCGAACTCCAGCCAAGCCCCCTTGCCTGACTCTCCTGCTTGGCTTGGGAAGCTTGGTCTCCCGGCTGAGGTAAGGTCAAACGTCCTGCCGAGCCTTACACTCGAACTCTGGCCAAGCCCCCTTGCCTGACTCTCCTACTAGGCTTGGGAAGCTTGGTCTCCCTGTCGAGGTAAGGTCGAACGTCCTGCCGAGCCTTACACTCGAACTCCGGCCAAACCGCTTTGCCTGACTCTCCTATTAGGCTTGGGAAGCTTGGTCTCCCTGCGGAGGTAAGGTCGAACGTCCTGCCGAACCTTACACTCGAACTCCAGCCAAGCCGCCTTGCCTGACTCTCCTATTAGGCTTGGGAAGCTTGGTCTCCCTGCCGAGGTAAGGTCGAACGTCCTGCCGAGCCTTACACTCGAACTCCGGCCAAGCCGCCTTGCCTGACTCTCCTACTAGGCTTGGGAAGCTTGGTCTCCCTGCCGAGGTAATGTCGAACGTCCTGCCGTGCCTTACACTCGAACTCCGGCCAAGCCCCCTTGCCTGACTCTCCTACTAGGCTTGGGAAGCTTGGTCTCCCTGCCGAGGTAAGGTCGAACGTCCTGCCGAGCCTTACACTCGAACTCTGGCCAAGCCCCCGTGCCTGACTCTCCTGCTAGGCTTGGGAAGCTTGGTCTCCCTGCCGAGGTAAGGTCGAATGTCCTGCTGAGCCTTACACTCGAACTCCAGCCAAGCCCCCTTGCCTGACTTTCCGAGGCTTGGGAAGCTTGTTCTCCCTGCCGAGGTAAGGTCGAACGTCCTGCCGAGCCTTACACTCGAACTCCGGCCAAGCCCCCTTGCCTGACTCTCCTACTAGGCTTGGGAAGCTTGGTCTCCCTGCCGAGGTAAGGTCAAACGTCCTGCCGAGCCTTACACTCGAACTCCGGCCAAGCCCCCTTGCCTGACTCTCCTACGAGGCTTGGGAAGCTTGGTCTCCCTGCCGAGGTAAGGTAGAACGTCCTGCCGAGCTTTACACTCGAACTCCAGCCAAGCCCCCTTGCCTGACTCTCCTGCTAGGCTTGGGAAGCTTGGTCTCCCTGCTGAGGTAAGGCCAAACGTCCTGCCGAGCCTTACACTCGAACTCTGGCCAAGCCCCCTTGCCTGACTCTCCTACTCGGCATGGGAAGCTTGGTCTCCCTGCCGAGGTAAGGTCGAACGTCCTGCCGAGCATTTCACTAGAACTCCGCCCAAGACCTCTTGCCTGACTCTCCTACTAGGCTTGGGAAGCTTGGTCTCCCTGCCGAGGTAAGGTCGAACGTCCTGCCGAGCCTTACACTCGAACTCCGGCCAAGCCCCCTTGCCTGACTCTCCTACTAGGCTTGGGAAGCTTGGTCTCCCTGCCGAGGTAAGGTCGAACGTCCTGCCGAGCCTTACACTCGAACTCCGGCCAAGCCCCCTTGCCTGACTCTCCTACTAGCCTTGGGAAGCTTGGTCTCCCTGCCGAGGTAAGGTCGAATGTCCTGCTGAGCCTTACACTCGAACTCCAGCCAAGCCCCCTTGCCTGACCCTCCGAGGCTTGGGAAGCTTGTTCTCCCTGCCGAGGTAAGGTCGAACGTCCTGCCGAGCCTTACACTCGAACTCTGGCCAAGCCCCCTTGCCTGACTCTCCTGCTAGGCTTGGGAAGCTTGGTCTCCCTGCCGAGGTAAGGTCGAACGTCCTGCTGAGCCTTACACTTGAACTCCGCCCATGCCCCTTTGCCTGACTCCCCCACTAGGCTTGGAATGCTTGGTCTCCCTGCCGAGGTAAAGTCGAACGTCCTGCTGTGCTTTACACTCGAACTCCGGCCAAGCCGCCGTGCCTGACTCTCCTGCTAGGCTTGGGAAGCTTGGTCTCCCTGCCGAGGTAAGGTCGAACGTCCTGCGAGCCTTACAGTCGAACTCCGGCCAAGCCCCCTTGCCTGACTCTCCTACGAGGCTTGGGAAGCTTGGTCTCCCTGCCGAGGTAAGGTAGAACGTCCTGCCGAGCTTTACACTCGAACTCCAGCCAAGCCCCCTTGCCTGACTCTCCTGCTAGGCTTGGGAAGCTTGGTCTCCCTGCTGAGGTAAGGCCAAACGTCCTGCCGAGCCTTACACTCGAAATCTGGCCAAGCCCCCTTGCCTGACTCTCCTACTCGGCATGGGAAGCTTGGTCTCCCTGCCGAGGTAAGGTCGAACGTCCTGCCGAGCATTTCACTAGAACTCCGCCCAAGACCTCTTGCCTGACTCTCCTACTAGGCTTGGGAAGCTTGGTCTCCCTGCCGAGGTAAGGTCGAACGTCCTGCTGAGCCTTACACTCGAACTCCAGCCAAGCCCCCTTGCCTGACCCTACGAGGCTTGGGAAGCTTGGTCTCCCTGCTGAGGTAAGGTCGAACGTCCTGCCGAGCCTTACACTCGAACTCTGGCCAAGCCCCCTTGCCTGACTCTCCTACTAGGCTTGGGAAGCTTGGTCTCCCTGCCGAGGTAAGGTCGAACGTCCTGCCGAGCCTTACACTCGAACTCCAGCCAAGCCGCCTTGCCTGACTCTCCTACGAGGCTTGGGAAGCTTGGTCTCCCTGCCGAGGTAAGGTAGAATGTCCTGCCGAGCTTTACACTCGAACTCCAGCCAAGCCCCCTTGCCTGACCCTCCGAGGCTTGGGAAGCTTGGTCTCCCTGCTAAGGTAAGGTCGAACGTCCTGCCGAGCCTTACACTCGAACTCTGACCAAGCCCCCTTGCCTGACTCTCCTACTAGGCTTGGGAAGCGTGGTCTCCCTGCCGAGGTAAGGTCGAACGTCCTGCCGAGCCTTACACTCGAACTCCGGCCAAGCCCCCTTGCCTGACTCTCCTACTAGCCTTGGGAAGCTTGGTCTCCCTGCCGAGGTAAGGTCGAACGTCCTGCCGAGCCTTACACTCGAACTCGGGCCAAGTCCCCTTGCCTTACTCTCCTACTAGGCTTGGGAAGCTTGGTCTCCCTGCCGAGGTAAGGTCGAAGGTCCTGCCGAGCCTTACACTCGAACTCCGGCCAAGCCCCCTTGCCTGACCCTCCTACTAGGCTTTGGAAGCTTGGTCACCCTGCCGAGGTACGGTCGAACGTCCTGCCGAGCCTTACACTCGAACTCCGGCCAAGCCCCCCTGCCTGACTCTCCTACTAGGCTTGGGAAGCTTGGTCTCCCTGCCGAGGTAAGGTCGAACGTCCTGCCGAGCCTTACACTCGAACTCCGGCCAAGCCCCCTTGCCTGACTCTCCTACTAGGCTTGGGAAGCTTGGTCTCATTACTGAGGTAAGGTCGAACGTCCTGCGAGCCTTACACTCGAACTCCGGCCAAGCCCCCTTGCCTGATCTTACTTGGCTTGGGAAGCTTGGTCTCCCTGCCGAGGTACGGTCGAACGTCCTGCCGAGCCTTACACTCGAACACCGGCCAAGCCCCCTTGCCTGACTCTCCTACTAGGGTTGGGAAGCTTGGTCTCCCTGCCGAGGTAAGGTAGAACGTCCTGCTGAGCCTTACACTCGAACTCTGGCCAAGCCCCCTTGCCTGACCCTAGTAGGCTTGGGAAGCTTGGTCTCCCTGCCGAGGTACAGTCGAACGTCCTGCCGAGCCTTACACTCGAACTCCGGCCACGCCCCCTTGCCTGACTCTCCTACAAGGCTTGGGAATCTTGGTCTCCCTGCCGAGGTAAGGTCGAACGTCCTGCCGAGCCTTACACTCGAACTCGGCCAAGCCCCCTTGCGTGACCCTACTAGGCTTGGGAAGCTTGGGCTCCCTGCCGAGGTAAGGTCGAACGTCCTGCCGAGCCTTACACTCGAACTCTGGCCAAGCCCCCTTGCCTGACTCTCCTACTAGGCTTGGGAAGCTTGGTCTCCCTGCTGAGGTAAGGGCAAACGTCCTGCCGAGCCTTACACTCGAACTCCGGCCAAGCCGCCTTGCCTGGCTCTCCTACGAGGCTTGGGAAGCTTGGTCTCCCTGCCGAGGTAAGGTAGAACGTCCTGCCGAGCTTTACACTCGAACTCCAGCCAAGCCCCCTTGCCTGACCCTCCGAGGCTTGGGAAGCTTGGACGCCCTGCTGAGGTAAGGTCGAACGTCCTGCCGAGCCTTACACTCGAACTCTGGCCAAGCCCCCTTGCCTGACTCTCCTACTAGGCTTGGGAAGCGTGGTCTCCCTGCCGAGGTAAGGTCGAACGTCCTGCCGAGCCTTACACTCGAACTCGGGCCAAGTCCCCTTGCCTTACTCTCCTACTAGGCTTGGGAAGCTTGGTCTCCCTGCCGAGGTAAGGTCGAACGTCCTGCCGAGCCTTACACTCGAACTCCGGCCAAGCCCCCTTGCCTGACCCTCCTACTAGGCTTTGGAAGCTTGGTCACCCTGCCGAGGTACGGTCGAACGTCCTGCCGAGCCTTACACTCGAACTCCGGCCAAGCCCCCCTGCCTGACTCTCCTACTAGCCTTGGGAAGCTTGGTCTCCCTGCCGAGGTAAGGTCGAACGTCCTGCCGAGCCTTACACTCGAACTCGGGCCAAGTCCCCTTGCCTTACTCTCCTACTAGGCTTGGGAAGCTTGGTCTCCCTGCCGAGGTAAGGTCGAACGTCCTCCCGAGCCTTACACTCGAACTCCGGCCAAGCCCCCTTGCCTGACTCTCCTACTAGGCTTGGGAAGCTTGGTCTCCCTGCCGAGGTAAGGTCGAACGTCCTGCCGAGCATTTCACTAGAACTCCGCCCAAGACCTCTTGCCTGACTCTCCTACTAGGCTTGGGAAGCTTGGTCTCCCTGCCGAGGTAAGGTCGAACGTCCTGCTGAGCCTTACACTCGAACTCCAGCCAAGCCCCCTTGCCTGACCCTACGAGGCTTGGGAAGCTTGGTCTCCCTGCTGAGGTAAGGTCGAACGTCCTGCCGAGCCTTACACTCGAACTCTGGCCAAGCCCCCTTGCCTGACTCTCCTACTAGGCTTGGGAAGCTTGGTCTCCCTGCCGAGGTAAGGTCGAACGTCCTGCCGAGCCTTACACTCGAACTCCAGCCAAGCCGCCTTGCCTGACTCTCCTACGAGGCTTGGGAAGCTTGGTCTCCCTGCCGAGGTAAGGTAGAACGTCCTGCCGAGCTTTACACTCGAACTCCAGCCAAGCCCCCTTGCCTGACCCTCCGAGGCTTGGGAAGCTTGGTCTCCCTGCTAAGGTAAGGTCGAACGTCCTGCCGAGCCTTACACTCGAACTCCGGCCAAGCCCCCTTGCCTGACTCTCCTACTAGGCTTGGGAAGCGTGGTCTCCCTGCCGAGGTAAGGTCGAACGTCCTGCCGAGCCTTACACTCGAACTCCGGCCAAGCCCCCTTGCCTGACTCTCCTACTAGCCTTGGGAAGCTTGGTCTCCCTGCCGAGGTAAGGTCGAACGTCCTGCCGAGCCTTACACTCGAACTCGGGCCAAGTCCCCTTGCCTTACTCTCCTACTAGGCTTGGGAAGCTTGGTCTCCCTGCCGAGGTAAGGTCGAACGTCCTGCCGAGCCTTACACTCGAACTCCGGCCAAGCCCCCTTGCCTGACCCTCCTACTAGGCTTTGGAAGCTTGGTCACCCTGCCGAGGTACGGTCGAACGTCCTGCCGAGCCTTACACTCGAACTCCGGCCAAGCCCCCCTGCCTGACTCTCCTCCTAGCCTTGGGAAGCTTGGTCTCCCTGCCGAGGTAAGGTCGAACGTCCTGCCGAGCCTTACACTCGAACTCGGGCCAAGTCCCCTTGCCTTACTCTCCTACTAGGCTTGGGAAGCTTGGTCTCCCTGCCGAGGTAAGGTCGAACGTCCTCCCGAGCCTTACACTCGAACTCCGGCCAAGCCCCCTTGCCTGACCCTCCTACTAGGCTTTGGAAGCTTGGTCACCCTGCCGAGGTACGGTCGAACGTCCTGCCGAGCCTTACACTCGAACTCCGGCCAAGCCCCCTTGCCTGATCTTACTTGGCTTGGGAAGCTTGGTCTCCCTGCCGAGGTACGGTCGAACGTCCTGCCGAGCCTTACACTCGAACACCGGCCAAGCCCCCTTGCCTGACTCTCCTACTAGGGTTGGGAAGCTTGGTCTCCCTGCCGAGGTAAGGTCGAACGTCCTGCTGAGCCTTACACTCGAACTCTGGCCAAGCCCACTTGCCTGACCCTAGTAGGCTTGGGAAGCTTGGTCTCCCTGCCGAGGTACAGTCGAACGTCCTGCCGAGCCTTACACTCGAACTCCGGCCAAGCCCCCTTGCCTGACTCTCCTACAAGGCTTGGGAATCTTGGTCTCCCTGCCGAGGTAAGGTCGAACGTCCTGCCGAGCCTTACACTCGAACTCGGCCAAGCCCCCTTGCGTGACCCTACCAGGCTTGGGAAGCTTAGGCTCCCTGCCGAGGTAAGGTCGAACGTCCTGCCGAGCCTTACACTCGAACTCTGGCCAAGCCCCCTTGCCTGACTCTCCTACTCGGCTTGGGAAGCTTGGTCTCCCTGCCGAGGTAAGGTCGAACGTCCTGCCGAGCCTTACACTCGAACTCCGGCCAAGCCGCCTTGCCTGACTCTCCTACGAGGCTTGGGAACCTTGGTCTCCCTGCCGAGGTAAGGTAGAACGTCCTGCCGAGCTTTACACTCGAACTCCAGCCAAGCCCCCTTGCCTGACCCTCCGAGGCTTGGGAAGCTTGGTCTCCCTGCTGAGGTAAGGTCGAACGTCCTGCCGAGCCTTACACTCGAACTCCGGCCAAGCCCCCTTGCCTGACTCTCCTACTAGGCTTGGGAAGCGTGGTCTCCCTGCCGAGGTAAGGTCGAACGTCCTGCCGAGCCTTACACTCGAACTCCGGCCAAGCCCCCTTGCCTGACGCTCCTACTAGGCTTGGGAAGCTTGGTCTCCCTGCCGAGGTAAGGTCGAACGTCCTGCCGAGCCTTACACTCGAACTCCGGCCAAGCCCCCTTGCCTGACTCTCCTACTAGCCTTGGGAAGCTTGGTCTCCCTGCCGAGGTAAGGTCGAACGTCCTGCCGAGCCTTACACTCGAACTCGGGCCAAGTCCCCTTGCCTTACTCTCCTACTAGGCTTGGGAAGCTTGGTCTCCCTGCCGAGGTAAGGTCGAACGTCCTGCCGAGCCTTACACTCGAACTCCGGCCAAGCCCCCTTGCCTGACCCTCCTACTAGGCTTTGGAAGCTTGGTCACCCTGCCGAGGTACGGTCGAACGTCCTGCCGAGCCTTACACTCGAACTCCGGCCAAGCCGCCTTGCCTGACCCTCCGAGGCTTGGGAAGCTTGTTCTCCCTGCCGAGGTAAGGTCGAACGTCCTGCCGAGCCTTACACTCGAACTCTGGCCAAGCCCCCTTGCCTGACTCTCCTGCTAGGCTTGGGAAGCTTGGTCTCCCTGCCGAGGTAAGGTCGAACGTCCTGCCGAGCCTTACACTCGAACTCCGGCCAAGCCCCCTTGCCTGACTCTCCTACTAGCCTTGGGAAGCTTGGTCTCCCTGCCGAGGTAAGGTCGAACGTCCTGCCGAGCCTTACACTCGAACTCCGGCCAAGCCCCCTTGCCTGACTCTCCTGCTAGGCTTGGGAAGCTTGGTCTCCCTGCCGAGGTAAGGTCGAACGTCCTGCGAGGCTTACAGTCGAACTCCGGCCAAGCCCCCTTGCCTGACTCTCCTACGAGGCTTGGGAAGCTTGGTGTCCCTGCCGAGGTAAGGTAGAACGTCCTGCCGAGCTTTACACTCGAACTCCAGCCAAGCCCCCTTGCCTGACTCTCCTGCTAGGCTTGGGAAGCTTGGTCTCCCTGCTGAGGTAAGGCCAAACGTCCTGCCGAGCCTTACACTCGAAATCTGGCCAAGCCCCCTTGCCTGACTCTCCTGCTCGGCATGGGAAGCTTGGTCTCCCTGCCGAGGTAAGGTCGAACGTCCTGCCGAGCATTTCACTAGAACTCCGCCCAAGACCTCTTGCCTGACTCTCCTACTAGCCTTGGGAAGCTTGGTCTCCCTGCCGAGGTAAGGTCGAACGTCCTGCCGAGCCTTACACTCGAACTCGGGCCAAGTCCCCTTGCCTTACTCTCCTACTAGGCTTGGGAAGCTTGGTCTCCCTGCCGAGGTAAGGTCGAACGTCCTGCCGAGCCTTACACTCGAACTCCGGCCAAGCCCCCTTGCCTGACTCTCCTATTAGGCTTGGGAAGCTTGGTCTCCCTGCCGAGGTAAGGTCGAACGTCCTGCCGAGCCTTAAACTCGAACTCCGGCCAAGCCGCCTTGCCTGACTCTCCTACAAGGCTTGGGAAGCTTGGTCTCCCTGCCGAGGTATGGTAGAACGTCCTGCCGAGCTTTACACTCGAACTCCAGCCAAGCCCCCTTGCCTGACTCTCCTGCTTGGCTTGGGAAGCTTGGTCTCCCGGCTGAGGTAAGGTCAAACGTCCTGCCGAGCCTTACACTCGAACTCTGGCCAAGCCCCCTTGCCTGACTCTCCTACTAGGCTTGGGAAGCTTGGTCTCCCTGCCGAGGTAAGGTCGAACGTCCTGCCGAGCCTTACACTCGAACTCCGGCCAAGCCGCGTTGCCTGACTCTCCTATTAGGCTTGGGAAGCTTGGTCTCCCTGCGGAGGTAAGGTCGAACGTCCTGCCGAACCTTACACTCGAACTCCGGCCAAGCCGCCTTGCCTGACTCTCCTATTAGGCTTGGGAAGCTTGGTCTCCCTGCCGAGGTAATGTCGAACGTCCTGCCGTGCCTTACACTCGAACTCCGGCCAAGCCCCCTTGCCTGACTCTCCTACTAGGCTTGGGAAGCTTGGTCTCCCTGCCGAGGTAAGGTCGAACGTCCTGCCGCGCTTTACACTCGAACTCCAGCCAAGCCCCCTTGCCTGACTCTCCTGCTAGGTTTGGGAAGCTTGGTCTCCCTGCCGAGGTAAGGTCGAACGTCCTGCTGTGCTTTACACTCGAACTCCGGCCAAGCCCCCTTGCCTGTCTCTCCTACTAGGCTTGGGAAGCTTGGTCTCCCTGCCGAGGTAAGGTCGAACGTCCTGCCGAGCCTTACACTCGAACTCTGGCCAAGCCCCCTTTCCTGACTCTCCTGCTAGGCTTGGGAAGCTTGGTCTCCCTGCTGAGGTAAGGCCAAACGTCCTGCCGAGCCTTACACTCGAACTCTGGCCAAGCCCCCTTGCCTGACTCTCCTACTCGGCATGGGAAGCTTGGTCTCCCTGCCGAGGTAAGGTCGAACGTCCTGCCGAGCATTTCACTAGAACTCCGCCCAAGACCTCTTGCCTGACTCTCCTACTAGGCTTGGGAAGCTTGGTCTCCCTGCCGAGGTACGGTCGAACGTCCTGCCGAGCCTTACACTCGAACACCGGCCAAGCCCCCTTGCCTGACTCTCCTACTAGGGTTGGGAAGCTTGGTCTCCCTGCCGAGGTAAGGTCGAACGTCCTGCTGAGCCTTACACTCGAACTCTGGCCAAGCCCCCTTGCCTGACCCTAGTAGGCTTGGGAAGCTTGGTCTCCCTGCCGAGGTACAGTCGAACGTCCTGCCGAGCCTTACACTCGAACTCTGGCCAAGCCCCCTTGCCTGACTCTCCTACAAGGCTTGGGAATCTTGGTCTCCCTGCCGAGGTAAGGTCGAACGTCCTGCCGAGCCTTACACTCGAACTCGGCCAAGCCCCCTTGCGTGACCCTACTAGGCTTGGGAAGCTTGGGCTCCCTGCCGAGGTAAGGTCGAACGTCCTGCCGAGCCTTACACTCGAACTCTGGCCAAGCCCCCTTGCCTGACTCTCCTGCTAGGCTTGGGAAGCTTGGTCTCCCTGCCGAGGTAAGGTCGAACGTCCTGCTGAGCCTTACACTCGAACTCCAGCCAAGCCCCCTTGCCTGACCCTCCGAGGCTTGGGAAGCTTGGTCTCCCTGCTGAGGTAAGGTCGAACGTCCTGCCGAGCCTTACACTCGAACTCTGGCCAAGCCCCCTTGCCTGACTCTCCTACTAGGCTTGGGAAGCGTGGTCTCCCTGCCGAGGTAAGGTCGAACGTCCTGCCGAGCCTTACACTCGAACTCCGGCCAAGCCCCCTTGCCTGACGCTCCTACTAGGCTTGGGAAGCTTGGTCTCCCTGCCGAGGTAAGGTCGAACGTCCTGCCGAGCCTTACACTCGAACTCGGGCCAAGTCCCCTTGCCTTACTCTCCTACTAGGCTTGGGAAGCTTGGTCTCCCTGCCGAGGTAAGGTCGAACGTCCTGCCGAGCCTTACACTCGAACTCCGGCCAAGCCCCCTTGCCTGACTCTCCTATTAGGCTTGGGAAGCTTGGTCTCCCTGCCGAGGTAAGGTCGAACGTCCTGCCGAGCTTTACACTCGAACTCCAGCCAAGCCCCCTTGCCTGACTCTCCTACGAGGCTTGGGAAGCTTGGTCTCCCTGCCGAGGTAAGGTCAAACGTCCTGTCGAGCCTTACACTCGAACTCTGGCCAAGCCCCCTTGCCTGACTCTCCTACTAGGCTTGGGAAGCTTGGTCTCCCTGCCGAGGTAAGGTCGAACGTCCTGCCGAGCCTTACACTCGAACTCCGGCCAAGCCGCTTTGCCTGACTCTCCTATTAGGCTTGGGAAGCTTGGTCTCCCTGCGGAGGTAAGGTCGAACGTCCTGCCGAGCCTTACACTCGAACTCCGGCCAAGCCCCCTTGCCTGACTCTCCTACTAGGCTTGGGAAGCTTGGTCTCCCTGCCGAGGTAATGTCGAACGTCCTGCTGAGCCTTACACTTGAGCTCCGCCCATGCCCCTTTGCCTGACTCCCCCACTAGGCTTGGAATGCTTGGTCTCCCTGCCGAGGTAAAGTCGAACGTCCTGCTGTGCTTTACACTCGAACTCCGGCCAAGCCGCCTTGCCTGACTCTCCTGCTAGGCTTGGGAAGCTTGGTCTCCCTGCCGAGGTAAGGTCGGACGTCCTGCCGAGCCTTACACTCTATGTCGGGCCAAGTCCCCTTGCCTGACTCTCCTACTAGGCTTGGGAAGCATGGTCTCCCTGCCGAGGTAAGGTCAAACGTCCTGCCGAGCCTTACACTCGAACACCGGCCAAGCCCCCTTGCCTGACTCTCCTACGAGGCTTGGGAAGCTTGGTCTCCCTGCCGAGGTAAGGTCGATCGTCCTGCCGAGCCTTGCACTCGAACTCCTGCCAAGCCCCCTTGCCTGACCCTCCTACTAGGCTTGGAAAGCTTGGTCTCCCTGCCGAGGTAAGGTCGAACGTCCTGCTGTGCCTTACACTCGAACTCCGGCCAAGCCCCCTTGCCTGACCCTACTAGGCTTGGGAAGCTTGGTCTCCCTGCCGAGGTAAGGTCGAATGTCCTGCTGAGCCTTACACTTGAACTCCGCCCAAGCCCCCTTGCCTGACTCCCCCACTAGGCTTGGGAAGCTTGGTCTCCCTGCCAGGGTAAGGTCGAATGTCCTGCCGAGCCTTACACTCGAACTCCGGCCAAGCCCCCTTGCCGGACCCTACGAGGCTTGGGAAGCTTGGTCTCCCTGCTGAGGTAAGGTCGAACGTCCTGCTGAGCCTTACACTCGAACTCCGGCCAAACTCCCTTGCCTGACTCTCCTGCGAGGCTTGGGAAGCTTGGTCTCCCTGCCGAGGTAAGGTAGAACGTCCTGCCGAGCTTTACACTCGAACTCCAGCCAAGCCCCCTTGCCTGACTCTCCTGCTAGGCTTGGGAAGCTTGGTCTCCCTGCTGAGGTAAGGCCAAACGTCCTGCCGAGCCTTACACTCGAACTCTGGCCAAGCCCCCTTGGCTGACTCTCCTACTCGGCATGGGAAGCTTGGTCTCCTTGCCGAGGTAAGGTCGAACGTCCTGCCGAGCATTTCACTAGAACTCCGCCCAAGACCCCTTGCCTGACTCTCCTACTAGGCTTGGGAAGCTTGGTCTCCCTGCCGAGGTAAGGTCGAACGTCCTGCCGAGCCTTACACTCGAACTCCGGCCAGGCCCCCTTGCCTGACTCTCCTACTAGGCTTGGGAAGCTTGGTCTCCCTGCCGAGGTAAGGTCGAACGTCCTGCCGAGCCTTACGCTCGAACTCCGGCCAAGCCCCCTTGCCTGACTCTCCTACTAGCCTTGGGAAGCTTGGTCTCCCTGCCGAGGTAAGGTCGAATGTCCTGCTGAGCCTTACACTCGAACTCCTGCCAAGCCCCCTTGCCTCACCCTCCGAGGCTTGGGAAGCTTGTTCTCCCTGCCGAGGTAAGGTCGAACGTCCTGCCGAGCCTTACACTCGAACTCTGGCCAAGCCCCCTTGCCTGACTCTCCTGTTAGGCTTGGGAAGCTTGGTCTCGCTGCCGAGGTAAGGTCGAACGTCCTGCTGAGCCTTACACTTGAACTCCGCCCATGCCCCTTTGCCTGACTCCCCCACTAGGCTTGGAATGCTTGGTCTCCCTGCCGAGGTAAAGTCGAACGTCCTGCTGCGCTTTACACTCGAACTCCGGCCAAGCCGCCTTGCCTGACTCTCCTGCTAGGCTTGGGAAGCTTGGTCTCCCTGCCGAGGTAAGGTCGGACGTCCTGCCGAGCCTTACACTCTATCTCGGGCCAAGTCCCCTTGCCTGACTCTCCTACTAGGCTTGGGAAGCTTGGTCTCCCTGCCGAGGTAAGGTCAAACGTCCTGCCGAGCCTTACACTCGAACTCCGGCCAAGCCCCCTTGCCTGACTCTCCTACGTGGCTTGGGAAGCTTGGTCTCCCTGCCGAGGTAAGGTAGAACGTCCTGCCGAGCTTTACACTCGAACTCCAGCCAAGCCCCCTTGCCTGACTCTCCTGCTAGGCTTGGGAAGCTTGGTCTCCCTGCTGAGGTAAGGCCAAACGTCCTGCCGAGCCTTACACTCGAACTCTGGCCAAGCCCCCTTGCCTGACTCTCCTACTCGGCATGGGAAGCTTGGTCTCCCTGCCGAGGTAAGGTCGAACGTCCTGCCGAGCATTTCACTAGAACTCCGCCCAAGACCTCTTGCCTGACTCTCCTACTAGGCTTGGGAAGCTTGGTCTCCCTGCCGAGGTAAGGTCGAACGTCCTGCTGAGCCTTACACTCGAACTCCAGCCAAGCCCCCTTGCCTGACCCTCCGAGGCTTGGGAAGCTTGGTCTCCCTGCTGAGGTAAGGTCGAACGTCCTGCCGAGCCTTACACTCGAACTCTGGCCAAGCCCCCTTGCCTGACTCTCCTACTAGGCTTGGGAAGCTTGGTCTCCCTGCCGAGGTAAGGTCGAACGTCCTGCCGAGCCTTACACTCGAACTCCGGCCAAGCCGCCTTGCCTGACTCTCCTACGAGGCTTGGGAAGCTTGGTCTCCCTGCCGAGGTAAGGTAGAACGTCCTGCTGAGCTTTACACTCGAATTCCAGCCAAGCCCCCTTGCCTGACTCTCCTATTAGGCTTGGGAAGCTTGGTCTCCCTGCCGAGGTAAGGTCGAACGTCCTGCCGAGCCTTACACTCGAACTCCGGCCAAGCCGCCTTGCCTGACTCTCCTACGAGGCTTGGGAAGCTTGGTCTCCCTGCCGAGGTATGGTAGAACGTCCTGCCGAGCTTTACACTCGAACTCCAGCCAAGCCCCCTTGCCTGACTCTCCTGCTTGGCTTGGGAAGCTTGGTCTCCCGGCTGAGGTAAGGTCAAACGTCCTGCCGAGCCTTACACTCGAACTCTGGCCAAGCCCCCTTGCCTGACTCTCCTACTAGGCTTGGGAAGCTTGGTCTCCCTGCCGAGGTAAGGTCGAACGTCCTGCCGAGCCTTACACTCGAACTCCGGCCAAGCCGCTTTGCCTGACTCTCCTACTAGGCTTGGGAATCTTGGTCTCCCTGCGGAGGTAAGGTCGAACGTCCTCCCGAACCTTTCACTCGAACACCGGCCAAGCCGCCTTGCCTGACTCTCCTATTAGGCTTGGGAAGCTTGGTCTCCCTGCCGAGGTAAGGTCGAACGTCCTGCCGAGCCTTACACTCGAACTCCGGCCAAGCCCCCTTGCCTGACTCTCCTACTAGGCTTGGGAAGCTTGGTCTCCCTGCCGAGGTAATGTCGAACGTCCTGCCGTGCCTTACACTCGAACTCCGGCCAAGCCCCCTTGCCTGACTCTCCTACTAGGCTTGGGAAGCTTGGTCTCCCTGCCGATGTAAGGTAGAACGTCCTGCCGCGCTTTACACTCGAACTCCAGCCAAGCCCCCTTGCCTGACTCTCCTGCTAGGCTTGGGAAGCTTGGTCTCCCTGCCCAGGTAAGGTCGAACGTCCTGCTGTGCTTTACACTCGAACTCCGGCCAAGCCCCCTTGCCTGTCTCTCCTACTAGGCTTGGGAAGCTTGGTCTCCCTGCCGAGGTAAGGTCGAACGTCCTGCCGAGCCTTACACTCGAACTCTGGCCAAGCCCCCTTCCCTGACTCTCCTGCTAGGCTTGGGAAGCTTGGTCTCCCTGCCGAGGTTAGGTCGAACGTCCTGCTGAGCCTTACACTTGAACTCCGCCCATGCCCCTTTGCCTGACTCCCCCACTAGGCTTGGAATGCTTGGTCTCCCTGCCGAGGTAAAGTCGAACGTCCTGCTGTGCTTTACACTCGAACTCCGGCCAAGCCGTCTTGCCTGACTCTCCTGCTAGGCTTGGGAAGCTTGGTCTCCCTGCCGAGGTAAGGTCGGACGTCCTGCCGAGCCTTACACTCTATCTCGGGCCAAGTCCCCTTGCCTGACTCTCCTACTAGGCTTGGGAAGCTTGGTCTCCCTGCCGAGGTAAGGTCAAACGTCCTGCCGAGCCTTAGACTCGAACTCCGGCCAAGCCCCCTTGCCTGACTCTCCTACGAGGCTTGGGAAGCTTGGTCTCCCTGCCGAGGTAAGGTAGAACGTCCTGCCGAGCTTTACACTCGAACTCCAGCCAAGCCCCCTTGCCTGACTCTCCTGCTAGGCTTGGGAAGCTTGGTCTCCCTGCTGAGGTAAGGCCAAACGTCCTGCCGAGCCTTACACTCGAACTCTGGCCAAGCCCCCTTGCCTGACTCTCCTACTCGGCATGGGAAGCTTGGTCTCCCTGCCGAGGTAAGGTCGAACGTCCTGCCGAGCATTTCACTAGAACTCCGCCCAAGACCTCTTGCCTGACTCTCCTACTAGGCTTGGGAAGCTTGGTCTCCCTGCCGAGGTAAGGTCGAACGTCCTGCCGAGCCTTACACTCGAACTCCGGCCAAGCCCCCTTGCCTGACTCTCCTACTAGCCTTGGGAAGCTTGGTCTCCCTGCCGAGGTAAGGTCGAATGTCCTGCTGAGCCTTACACTCGAACTCCAGCCAAGCCCCCTTGCCTGACCCTCCGAGGCTTGGGAAGCTTGTTCTCCCTGCCGAGGTAAGGTCGAACGTCCTGCCGAGCCTTACACTCGAACTCTCGCCAAGCCCCCTTGCCTGACTCTCCTGCTAGGCTTGGGAAGCTTGGTCCCCCTGCCGAGGTAAGGTCGAACGTCCTGCCAAGCCTTACAGTCGAACTCCTGCCAAGCCCCCTTGCTTGACCCTACTAGGCTTGGGAAGCTTGGTCTCCCTGCCGAGGTAAGGTCGAACGTCCTGCCGAGCCTTACACTCGAACTCTGGCCAAGCCCCCTTGCCTGACTCTCCTGCTAGGCTTGGGAAGCTTGGTCTCCCTGCCGAGGTAAGGTCGAACGTCCTGCTGAGCCTTGCACTTGAACTCCGCCCATGCCCCTTTGCCTGACTCCCCCACTAGGCTTGGAATGCTTGGTCTCCCTGCCGAGGTGAGGTCGAACGTCCTGCTGTGCTTTACACTCGAACTCCGGCCAAGCCGCCTTGCCTGACTCTCCTATTAGGCTTGGGAAGCTTGGTCTCCCTGCCGAGGTAAGGTCGAACGTCCTGCCGAGCCTTACACTCGAACTCCGGCCAAGCCGCCTTGCCTGACTCTCCTACTAGGCTTGGGAAGCTTGGTCTCCCTGCCGAGGTAATGTCGAACGTCCTGCCGTGCCTTACACTCGAACTCCGGCCAAGCCCCCTTGCCTGACTCTCCTACTAGGCTTGGGAAGCTTGGTCTCCCTGCCGATGTAAGGTAGAACGTCCTGCCGCGCTTTACACTCGAACTCCAGCCAAGCCCCCTTGCCTGACTCTCCTGCTAGGCTTGGGAAGCTTGGTCTCCCTGCCCAGGTAAGGTCGAACGTCCTGCTGTGCTTTACACGCGAACTCCGGCCAAGCCCACTTGCCTGTCTCTCCTACTAGGCTTGGGAAGCTTGGTCTCCCTGCCGAGGTAAGGTCGAACGTCCTGCCGAGCCTTACACTCGAACTCTGGCCAAGCCCCCTTCCCTGACTTTCCTGCTAGGCTTGGGAAGCTTGGTCTCCCTGCCGAGGTTAGGTCGAACGTCCTGCTGAGCCTTACACTTGAACTCCGCCCATGCCCCTTTGCCTGACTCCCCCACTAGGCTTGGAATGCTTGGTCTCCCTGCCGAGGTGAGGTCGAACGTCCTGCTGTGCTTTACACTCGAGCTCCGGCCAAGCCCCCTTGCCTGACTCTCCTGCTAGGCTTGGGGAGCTTGGTCTCCCTGCCGAGGTAAGGTCGGACGTCCTGCCGAGCCCTACACTCTATCTCGGGCCAAGTCCCCTTGCCTGACTCTCCTACTAGGCTTGGGAAGCTTGGTCTCCCTGCCGAGGTAAGGTCAAACGTCCTGCCGAGCCTTACACTCGAACTCCGGCCAAGCCCCCTTGCCTGACTCTCCTACGAGGCTTGGGAAGCTTGGTCTCCCTGCCGAGGTAAGGTAGAACGTCCTGCCGAGCTTTACACTCGAACTCCAACCAAGCCCCCTTGCCTGACTCTCCTGCTAGGCTTGGGAAGCTTGGTCTCCCTGCTGAGGTAAGGCCAAACGTCCTGCCGAGCCTTACACTCGAGCTCTGGCCAAGCCCCCTTGCCTGACTCTCCTACTCGGCTTGGGAAGCTTGGTCTCCCTGCCGAGGTAAGGTCGAACGTCCTGCCGAGCCTTACACTCGAACTCCCGCCAAGCCCCCTTACCTGACCCTATGAGGCTTGGGAAGCTTGGTCTGCCCTCTGAGGTAAGGTCGAACGTCCTGCCGAGCCTTACACTCGAACTCCTGCCAAACTCCCTTGCCTGACTCTCCTACTAGGCTTGGGAAGCTTGGTCTCCCTGCCGAGGTAAGGTCGATCGTCCTGCCGAGCCTTGCACTCGAACTCCTGCCAAGCCCCCTTGCCTGACCCTCCTACTAGGCTTGGAAAGCTTGGTCTCCCTGCCGAGGTAAGGTCGAACGTCCTGCTGTGCCTTACACTCGAACTCCGGCCAAGCCCCCTTGCCTGACCCTACTAGGCTTGGGAAGCTTGGTCTCCCTGCCGAGGTAAGGTCGAATGTCCTGCGGAGCCGTACACTTGAACTCCCCCCAAGCCCCCTTGCCTGACTCCCCCACTAGGCTTGGGAAGCTTGGTCTCCCTGCCGAGGTAAGGTCGAACGTCCTGCCGAGCCTTACACTCGGACTCCGGCCAACCTCCCTTGCCTGACTCCCCCACTAGGCTTAGGAAGCTTGGTCTCCCTGCTGAGGTAAGGTCAAACGTCCTGCCGAGCCTTACACTCGAACTCCGGCCAAGCCCCCTTGCCTGACCCTCCTGCTAGGCTTGGGAAGCTTGGTCTCCCTGCCGAGGTAAGGTCGAACGTCCTGCGGAGCCTTACACTCGAACTCCGGCCAAGCCCCCTTGCCTGACTCTCCTACTAGGCTTGGGAAGCTTGGTCTCCCTGCCGAGGTAAGGTCGAACGTCCTGCCGAGGCTTACACTCGAACTCCGGCCAAGCCCCCTTGCCTGACTCTCCTACTAGGCTTGGGAAGCTTGGTCTCGCTGCCGAGGTAAGGTCGAACGTCCTGCGGAGCCTTACACTCGAACTCTGGCCAAGCCCCCTTGCCTGACTCTCCTACGAGGCTTGGGAAGCTGGGTCTCCCTGCCGAGGGAAGGTCGAACGTCCTGCCGAGCCTTACACTCGAACTCCGGCCAAGCCCTCTTGCCTGACTCTCCTACTAGGCTTGGGAAGCTTGGTCTCCCTGCCGAGGTAAGGTAGAACGTCCTGCCGAGCCTTACACTCGAACTCCAGCCAAGCCCCCTTGCCTGACTCTCCTGCTAGGCTTGGGAAGCTTGGTCTCCCTGCCGAGGTAATGTCGAACGTCCTGCCGTGCCTTACACTCGAACTCCGGCCAAGCCCCCTTGCCTGACTCTCCTACTAGTCTTGGGAAGCTTGGTCTCCCTGCCGAGGCAAGGTAGAACGTCCTGCCGAGCTTTACACTCGAACTCCAGCCAAGCCCCCTTGCCTGACTCTCCTGCTAGGCTTGGGAAGCTTGGTCTCCCTGCCGAGGTAAGGTCGAAGGTCCTGCCAAGCCTTACAGTCGAACTCCTGCCAAGCCCCCTTGCCTGACCCTACTAGGCTTGGGAAGCTTGGTCTCCCTGCCGAGGTTAGGTCGAACGTCCTGCCGAGCCTTACACTCGAACTCTGGCCAAGCCCCCTTGCCTGACTCTCCTGCTAGGCTTGGGAAGCTTGGTCTCCCTGCCGAGGTAAGGTCGAACGTCCTGCTGAGCCTTACACTTGAACTCCGCCCATGCCCCTTTGCCTGACTCCCCCACTAGGCTTGGAATGCTTGGTCTCCCTGCCGAGGTAAGGTCGAACGTCCTGCTGTGCTTTACACTCGAACTCCGGCCAAGCCCCCTTGCCTGACTCTCCTGCTAGGCTTGGGGAGCTTGGTCTCCCTGCCGAGGTAAGGTCGGACGTCCTGCCGAGCCTTACACTCTATCTCGGGCCAAGTCCCCTTGCCTGACTCTCCTACTAGGCTTGGGAAGCTTGGTCTCCCTGCCGAGGTAAGGTCAAACGTCCTGCCGAGCCTTACACTCGAACTCCGGCCAAGCCCCCTTGCCTGACTCTCCTACGAGGCTTGGGAAGCTTGGTCTCCCTGCCGAGGTAAGGTCGAATGTCCTGCTGAGCTTTACACTCGAACTCCAGCCAAGCCCCCTTGCCTGACTCTCCTGCTAGGCTTGGGAAGCTTGGTCTCCCTGCTGAGGTAAGGCCAAACGTCCTGCCGAGCCTTACACTCGAACTGTGGCCAAGCCCCCTTGCCTGACTCTCCTACTCGGCTTGGGAAGCTTGGTCTCCCTGCCGAGGTAAGGTCGAACGTCCTGCCGAGCATTTCACTCGAACTCCGCCCAAGACTTCTTGCCTGACTCTCCTACTAGGCTTGGGAAGCTTGGTCTCCCTGCCGAGGTAAGGTCGAACGTCCTGCCGAGCCTTACACTCGAACTCCGGCCAAGCCGCCTTGCCTGACTCTCCTATTAGGCTTGGGAAGCTTGGTCTCCCTGCCGAGGTAAGGTCGAACGTCCTGCTGAGTCTTACACTCGAACTCCAGCCAAGCCCCCTTGCCTGACCCTCCGAGGCTTGGGAAGCTTGGTCTCCCTGCTGAGGTAAGGTCGAACGTCCTGCCGAGCCTTACACTCGAACTCTGGCCAAGCCCCCTTGCCTGAGTCTCCTACTAGGCTTGGGAAGCTTGGTCTCCCTGCCGAGGTAAGGTCGAACGTCCTGCCGAGCCTTACACTCGAACTCCGGCCAAGCCGCCTTGCCTGACTCTCCTATGAGGCTTGGGAAGCTTGGTCTCCCTGCCGAGGTAAGGTAGAAAGTCCGGCCGAGCTTTACACTCGAACTCCAGCCAAGCCCCCTTGCCTGACTCTCCTGCTAGGCTTGGGAAGCTTGGTCTCCCTGCCGAGGTAAGGTCGAACGTCCTGCCGAGCCTTACACTCGAACTCGGGCCAAGTCCCCTTGCCTTACTCTCCTACTAGGCTTGGGAAGGTTGGTCTCCCTGCTGAGGTAAGGTCGAACGTCCTGCCGAGCCTTACGCTCGAACTCCGGCCAAGCCCCCTTGCCTGACTCTCCTATTAGGCTTGGGAAGCTTGGTCTCCCTGCCGAGGTAAGGTCGAACGTCCTGCCGAGCCGTACACTCGAACTCCGGCCAAGCCCCCTTGCCTGACTCTCCTATTAGGCTTGGGAAGCTTGGTCTCCCTGCCGAGGTAAGGTCGAATGTCTTGCTGAGCCTTACACTCGAACTCCAGCCAAGCCCCCTTGCCTGACCCTCCGAGGCTTGGGAAGCTTGGTCTCCCTGCTGAGGTAAGGTCGAACGTCCTGCCGAGCCTTACACTCAAACTCTGGCCAAGCCCCCTTGCCTGACTCTCCTACTAGGCTTGGGAAGCTTGGTCTCCCTGCCGAGGTAAGGTCGAATGTCCTGCCGAGCCTTACACTCGAACTCCGGCCAAGCCCCCTTGCCTGACTCTCCTACGAGGCCTGGGAAGCTTGGTCTCCCTGCCGAGGTAAGGTAGAACGTCCTGCCGAGCTTTACACTCGAACTCCAGCCAAGCCCCCTTGCCTGACCCTCCGAGGCTTGGGAAGCTTGGTCTCCCTGCTGAGGTAAGGTCGAACGTCCTGCCGAGCCTTACACTCGAACTCTGGCCAAGCCCCCTTGCCTGACTCTCCTACTAGGCTTGGGAAGCTTGGTCTGCCTGCCGAGGTAAGGTCGAACGTCCTGCCGAGCCTTACACTCGAACTCCGGCCAAGCCGCCTTGCCTGACTCTCCTGCTTGGCTTGGGAAGCTTGGTCTCCCGGCTGAGGTAAGGTCGAACGTCCTGCCGAGCCTTACACTCGAACTCTGGCCAAGCCCCCTTGCCTGACTCTCCTACGAGGCTTGGGAAGCTTGGTCTCCCTGCCGAGGTATGGTAGAACGTCCTGCCGAGCTTTACACTCGAACTCCAGCCAAGCCCCCTTGCCTGACTCTCCTGCTTGGCTTGGGAAGCTTGGTCTCCCGGCTGAGGTAAGGTCAAATGTCCTGCCGAGCCTTACACTCGAACTCTGGCCAAGCCCCCTTGCCTGACTCTCCTACTAGGCTTGGGAAGCTTGGTCTCCCTGCCCAGGTAAGGTCGAACGTCCTGCCGAGCCTTACACTCGAACTCCGGCCAAGCCGCTTTGCCTGACTCTCCTATTAGGCTTGGGAAGCTTGGTCTCCCTGCGGAGGTAAGGTCGAACGTCCTGCCGAACCTTACACTCGAACTCCGGCCAAGCCGCCTTGCCTGACTCTCCTATTAGGCTTGGGAAGCTTGGTCTCCCTGCCGAGGTAAGGTCGAACGTCCTGCCGAGCCTTACACTCGAACTCCGGCCAAGCCGCCTTGCCTGACTCTCCTACTAGGCTTGGGAAGCTTGGTCTCCCTGCCGAGGTAATGTCGAACGTCCTGCCGTGCCTTACACTCGAACTCCGGCCAAGCCCCCTTGCCTGACTCTCCAACTAGGCTTGGGAAGCTTGGTCTCCCTGCCGAGGTAACGTAGAACGTCCTGCCGCGCTTTACACTCGAACTCCAGCCAAGCCCCCTTGCCTGACTCTCCTGCTAGGCTTGGGAAGCTTGGTCTCCCTGCCGAGGTAAGGTAGAACGTCCTGCCGAGCTTTACACTCGAACTCCAGCCAAGCCCCCTTGCCTGACTCTCCTGCTAGGCTTGGGAAGCTTGGTCTCCCTGCCGAGGTAAGGCCAAACGTCCTGCCGAGCCTTACACTCGAACTCCGCCCATGCCCCTTTGCCTGACTCCCCCACTAGGCTTGGAATGCTTGGTCTCCCTGCCGAGGTAAAGTCGAACGTCCTGCTCTGCTTTACACTCGAACTCCAGCCAAGCCCCCTTGCCTGACCCTCCGAGGCTTGGGAAGATTGGTCTCCCTGCTGAGGTAAGGTCGAACGTCCTGCCGAGCCTTACACTCGAACTCTGGCCAAGCCCCCTTGCCTGACTCTCCTACTAGGCTTGGGAAGCTTGGTCTGCCTGCCGAGGTAAGGTCGAACGTCCTGCCGAGCCTTACACTCGAACTCCGGCCAAGCCGCCTTGCCTGACTCTCCTGCTTGGCTTGGGAAGCTTGGTCTCCCGGCTGAGGTAAGGTCGAACGTCCTGCCGAGCCTTACACTCGAACTCTGGCCAAGCCCCCTTGCCTGACTCTCCTACGAGGCATGGGAAGCTTGGTCTCCCTGCCGAGGTATGGTAGAACGTCCTGCCGAGCTTTACACTCGAACTCCAGCCAAGCCCCCTTGCCTGACTCTCCTGCTTGGCTTGGGAAGCTTGGTCTCCCGGCTGAGGTAAGGTCAAATGTCCTGCCGAGCCTTACACTCGAACTCTGGCCAAGCCCCCTTGCCTGACTCTCCTACTAGGCTTGGGAAGCTTGGTCTCCCTGCCCAGGTAAGGTCGAACGTCCTGCCGAGCCTTACACTCGAACTCCGGCCAAGCCGCTTTGCCTGACTCTCCTATTAGGCTTGGGAAGCTTGGTCTCCCTGCGGAGGTAAGGTCGAACGTCCTGCCGAACCTTACACTCGAACTCCGGCCAAGCCGCTTTGCCTGACTCTCCTATTAGGCTTGGGAAGCTTGGTCTCCCTGCCGAGGTAAGGTCGAACGTCCTGCCGAGCCTTACACTCGAACTCCGGCCAAGCCGCCTTGCCTGACTCTCCTACTAGGCTTGGGAAGCTTGGTCTCCCTGCCGAGGTAATGTCGAACGTCCTGCCGTGCCTTACACTCGAACTCCGGCCAAGCCCCCTTGCCTGACTCTCCAACTAGGCTTGGGAAGCTTGGTCTCCCTGCCGAGGTAACGTAGAACGTCCTGCCGCGCTTTACACTCGAACTCCAGCCAAGCCCCCTTGCCTGACTCTCCTGCTAGGCTTGGGAAGCTTGGTCTCCCTGCCGAGGTAAGGTAGAACGTCCTGCCGAGCTTTACACTCGAACTCCAGCCAAGCCCCCTTGCCTGACTCTCCTGCTAGGCTTGGGAAGCTTGGTCTCCCTGCCGAGGTAAGGCCAAACGTCCTGCCGAGCCTTACACTCGAACTCTGGCCAAGCCCCCTTGCCTGACTCTCCTGCTAGGCTTGGGAAGCTTGGTCTCCCTGCCGAGGTAAGGTCTAACGTCCTCCTGAGCCTTACACTTGAACTCCGCCCATGCCCCTTTGCCTGACTCCCCCACTAGGCTTGGAATGCTTGGTCTCCCTGCCGAGGTAAAGTCGAACGTCCTGCTCTGCTTTACACTCGAACTCCGGCCAAGCCGCCTTGCCTGACTCTCCTGCTAGGCTTGGGAAGCTTGGTCTCCCTGCCGAGGTAAGGTCGGACGTCCTGCCGAGCCTTACACTCTATCTCGGGCCAAGTCCCCTTGCCTGACTCTCCTACTAGGCTTGGGAAGCTTGGTCTCCCTGCCGAGGTAAGGTCAAACGTCCTGCCGAGCCTTACACTCGAACTCCGGCCAAGCCCCCTTGTCTGACTCTCCTACGAGGCTTGGGAAGCTTGGTCTCCCTGCCGAGGTAAGGTAGAACGTCCTGCCGAGCTTTACACTCGAACTCCAGCCAAGCCCCCTTGCCTGACTCTCCTGCTAGGCTTGGGAAGCTTGGTCTCCCTGCTGAGGTAAGGCCAAACGTCCTGCCGAGCCTTACACTCGAACTCTGGCCAAGCCCCCTTGCCTGACTCTCCTACTCGGCATGGGAAGCTTGGTCTCCCTGCCGAGGTAAGGTCGAACGTCCTGCCGAGCATTTCACTAGAACTCCGCCCAAGACCTCTTGCCTGACTCTCCTACTAGGCTTGGGAAGCTTGGTCTCCCTACCGAGGTAAGGTAGAACGTCCTGCCGAGCTTTACACTCGAACTCCAGCCAAGCCCCCTTGCCTGACTCACTAGCCAGGCTTGGGAAGCTTGGTCTCCCTGCTGAGGTAAGGTCGAACGTCCTGCCGAGTCTTACACTCGAACTCCAGCCAAGCCCCCTTGCCTGACTCACCTGCTAGGCTTGGGAAGCTTGGTCTCCCTGCTGAGGTAAGGTCAAACGTCCAGCCGAGCCTTACACTCGAACTCTGGCCAAGCCCCCTTGCCTGACTCTCCTACTAGGCTTGGGAAGCTTGGTCTCCCTGCCGAGGTAAGGTCGAACGTCCTGCCGAGCCTTACACTCGAACTCCGGCCAAGCCCCCTTGCCTGACTCTCCTACTAGGCTTGGGAAACTTGGTCTCCCTGCCGAGGTAAGGTCGAATGTCCTGCTGAGCCTTACACTTGAACTCCGCCCAAGCCCCCTTGCCTGACTCCCCTACTAGGCTTGGGAAGCTTGGTCTCCCTGCCGAGGTAAGGTCGAACGTCCTGCCGAGCCTTACACTCGAACTGCGGCCAAGCCCCCTTGCCTGACTCTCCTACTAGGCTTGGGAAACTTGGTCTCCCTGCCGAGGTAAGGTCGAAGGTCCTGCCGAGCCTTACACTCGAACTCTGGCCTAGCTCCATTGCCTGACTCTCCTACTAGGCTTGGGAAGATTGGTCTCCCTGCCGAGGTAAGGTCGAACGTCCTACCGAGCCTTACACTCGAACTCCGGCCAAGCCCCCTTGCCTGACTCTCCTACTAGGCTTGGGAAGCTTGGTCTCCCTGCCGAGGTAAGGTCGAACGTCCTGCCGAGCCTTACACTCGAACTCCGGCCAAGCCCCCTTGCCTGACTCTCCTACTAGGCTTGGGAAACTTGGTCTCCCTGCCGAGGTAAGGTCGAACGTCCTGCCGAGCCTTACACTCGAACTCCGGCCTAGCTCCCTTGCCTGACTCTCCTACTAGGCTTGGGAAGCTTGGTCTCCCTGCCGAGGTAAGGTCGAACGTCCTGCAAAGCCTTACACTCCAACTCCAGCAAAGCCCCCTTGCCTGACTCTCCTACTAGGCTTGGGAAGCTTGGTCTCCCTGCCGAGGTAAGGTCGAATGTCCTACCGAGCCTTACACTCGAACTCCGGCCCAGCCCCCTTGCCTGACTCTCCTATTAGGCTTGGGAAGCTTGGTCTCCCTGCCGAGGTAAGGTCGAACGTCCTGCCGAGCCTTACACTCGAACTCCGGCCAAGCCGCCTTGCCTGACTCTCCTATTAGGCTTGGGAAGCTTGGTCTCCCTGCCGAGGTAAGGTCGAACGTCCTGCCGAGCCTTACACTCGAACTCCGGACAAGCCGCCTTGCCTGACTCTCCTACGAGGCTTGGGAAGCTTGGTCTCCCTGCCGAGGTAATGTCGAACGTCCTGCCGTGCCTTACACTCGAACTCCGGCCAAGCCCCCTTGCCTGACTCTCCTACTAGGCTTGGGAAGCTTGGTCTCCCTGCCGAGGTAACGTAGAACGTCCTGCCGCGCTTTACACTCGAACTCCAGCCAAGCCCCCTTGCCTGACTCTCCTGCTAGGCTTGGGAAGCTTGGTCTCCCTGCCGAGGTAAGGCCAAACGTCCTGCCGAGCCTTACACTCGAACTCTGGCCAAGCCCCCTTGCCTGACTCTCCTACGAGGCTTGGGAAGCTTGGTCTCCCTGCCGAGGTAAGGTAGAACGTCCTGCCGAGCTTTACACTCGAACTCCAGCCAAGCCCCCTTGCCTGACCCTCCGAGGCTTGGGAAGCTTGGTCTCCCTGCTGAGGTAAGGTCGAACGTCCTGCCGAGCCTTACACTCGAACTCTGGCCAAGCCCCCTTGCCTGACTCTCCTACTAGGCTTGGGAAGCTTGGTCTGCCTGCCGAGGTAAGGTCGAACGTCCTGCCGAGCCTTACACTCGAACTCCGGCCAAGCCGCCTTGCCTGACTCTCCTGCTTGGCTTGGGAAGCTTGGTCTCCCGGCTGAGGTAAGGTCAAACGTCCCGCCGAGCCTTACACTCGAACTCTGGCCAAGCCCCCTTGCCTGAGTCTCCTACTAGGCTTGGGAAGCTTGGTCTCCCTGCCGAGGTAAGGTCAAACGTCCTGCCGAGCCTTACACTCGAACTCTGGCCAAGCCCCCTTGCCTGACTCTCCTGCTAGGCTTGGGAAGCTTGGTCTCCCTGCCGAGGTAAGGTCAAACGTCCTGCCGAGCCTTACACTCGAACTCTGGCCAAGCCCCCTTGCCTGACTCTCCTGCTAGGCTTGGGAAGCTTGGTCTCCCTGCCCAGGTAAGGTCGTACGTCCTGCCGAGTCTTACACTCGAACTCCGGCCAAGCCGCTTTGCCTGACTCTCCTATTAGGCTTGGGAAGCTTGGTCTCCCTGCGGAGGTAAGGTCGAACGTCCTGCCGAACCTTACACTCGAACTCCGGCCAAGCCGCCTTGCCTGACTCTCCTATTAGGCTTGGGAAGCTTGGTCTCCCTGCCGAGGTAAGGTCTAACGTCCTGCCGAGCCTTACACTCGAACTCCGGCCAAGCCGCCTTGCCTGACTCTCCTACTAGGCTTGGGAAGCTTGGTCTCCCTGCCGAGGTAATGTCGAACGTCCTGCCGTGCCTTACACTCGAACTCCGGCCAAGCCCCCTTGCCTGACTCTCCTACTAGGCTTGGGAAGCTTGGTCTCCCTGCCGAGGTAACGTAGAACGTCCTGCCGCGCTTTACACTCGAACTCCAGCCAAGCCCCCTTGCCTGACTCTCCTGCTAGGCTTGGGAAGCTTGGTCTCCCTGCCGAGGTAAGGTAGAACGTCCTGCCGAGCTTTACACTCGAACTCCAGCCAAGCCCCCTTGCCTGACTCTCCTGCTAGGCTTGGGAAGCTTGGTCTCCCTGCCGAGGTAAGGCCAAACGTCCTGCCGAGCCTTACACTCGAACTCTGGCCAAGCCCCCTTGCCTGACTCTCCTACGAGGCTTGGGAAGCTTGGTCTCCCTGCCGAGGTAAGGTAGAACGTCCTGCCGAGCTTTACACTCGAACTCCAGCCAAGCCCCCTTGCCTGACCCTCCGAGGCTTGGGAAGCTTGGTCTCCCTGCTGAGGTAAGGTCGAACGTCCTGCCGAGCCTTACACTCGAACTCTGGCCAAGCCCCCTTGCCTGACTCTCCTACTAGGCTTGGGAAGCTTGGTCTGCCTGCCGAGGTAAGGTCGAACGTCCTGCCGAGCCTTACACTCGAACTCCGGCCAAGCCGCCTTGCCTGACTCTCCTGCTTGGCTTGGGAATCTTGGTCTCCCGGCTGAGGTAAGGTCAAACGTCCTGCCGAGCCTTACACTCGAACTCTGGCCAAGCCCCCTTGCCTGACTCTCCTACTAGGCTTGGGAAGCTTGGTCTCCCTGCCGAGGTAAGGTCGAACGTCCTGCCGAGCCTTACACTCGAACTCCGGCCAAGCCCCCTTGCCTGACTCTCCTACTAGGCTTGGGAAACTTGGTCTCCCTGCCGAGGTAAGGTCGAATGTCCTGCTGAGCCTTACACTTGAACTCCGCCCAAGCCCCCTTGCCTGACTCCCCTACTAGGCTTGGGAAGCTTGGTCTCCCTGCCGAGGTAAGGTCGAACGTCCTGCCGAGCCTTACACTCGAACTCCGGCCAAGCCCCCTTGCCTGACTCTCCTACTAGGCTTGGGAAACTTGGTCTCCCTGCCGAGGTAAGGTCGAACGTCCTACCGAGCCTTACACTCGAACTCCGGCCAAGCCGCCTTGCCTGACTCTCCTACTAGGCTTGGGAAGCTTGGTCTCCCTGCCGAGGTAATGTCGAACGTCCTGCCGTGCCTTACACTCGAACTCCGGCCAAGCCCCCTTGCCTGACTCTCCTACTAGGCTTGGGAAGCTTGGTCTCCCTGCCGAGGTAACGTAGAACGTCCTGCCGCGCTTTACACTCGAACTCCAGCCAAGCCCCCTTGCCTGACTCTCCTGCTAGGCTTGGGAAGCTTGGTCTCCCTGCCGAGGTAAGGTAGAACGTCCTGCCGAGCTTTACACTCGAACTCCAGCCAAGCCCCCTTGCCTGACTCTCCTGCTAGGCTTGGGAAGCTTGGTCTCCCTGCCGAGGTAAGGCCAAACGTCCTGCCGAGCCTTACACTCGAACTCTGGCCAAGCCCCCTTGCCTGACTCTCCTACGAGGCTTGGGAAGCTTGGTCTCCCTGCCGAGGTAAGGTAGAACGTCCTGCCGAGCTTTACACTCGAACTCCAGCCAAGCCCCCTTGCCTGACTCCCCTACTAGGCTTGGGAAGCTTGGTCTCCCTGCCGAGGTAAGGTCGAACGTCCTGCCGAGCCTTACACTCGAACTCCGGCCAAGCCCCCTTGCCTGACTCTCCTACTAGGCTTGGGAAACTTGGTCTCCCTGCCGAGGTAAGGTCGAAGGTCCTGCCGAGCCTTACACTCGAACTCCGGCCTAGCTCCCTTGCCTGACTCTCCTACTAGGCTTGGGAAGCTTGGTCTCCCTGCCGAGGTAAGGTCGAACGTCCTGCCGAGCCTTACACTCGAACTCCGGCCAAGCCCCCTTGCCTGACTCTCCTACTAGGCTTGGGAAACTTGGTCTCCCTGCCGAGGTAAGGTCGAATGTCCTGCTGAGCCTTACACTCGAACTCCGGCCAAGCCCCCTTGCCTGACTCTCCTACTAGGCTTGGGAAACTTGGTCTCCCTGCCGAGGTAAGGTCGAAGGTCCTGCCGAGCCTTACACTCGAACTCTGGCCTAGCTCCATTGCCTGACTCTCCTACTAGGCTTGGGAAGATTGGTCTCCCTGCCGAGGTAAGGTCGAACGTCCTACCGAGCCTTACACTCGAACTCCGGCCAAGCCCCCTTGCCTGACTCTCCTACTAGGCTTGGGAAGCTTGGTCTCCCTGCCGAGGTAAGGTCGAATGTCCTACCGAGCCTTACACTCGAACTCCGGCCCAGCCCCCTTGCCTGACTCTCCTATTAGGCTTGGGAAGCTTGGTCTCCCTGCCGAGGTAAGGTCGAACGTCCTGCGGAGCCTTACACTCGAACTCCGGCCAAGCCGCCTTGCCTGACTCTCCTATTAGGCTTGGGAAGCTTGGTCTCCCTGCCGAGGTAAGGTCGAACGTCCTGCCGAGCCTTACACTCGAACTCCGGCCAAGCCGCCTTGCCTGACTCTCCTACGAGGCTTGGGAAGCTTGGTCTCCCTGCCGAGGTAATGTCGAACGTCCTGCCGTGCCTTACACTCGAACTCCAGCCAAGCCCCCTTGCCTGACTCTCCTGCTAGGCTTGGGAAGCTTGGTCTCCCTGCAGAGGTAAGGCCAAACGTCCTGCCGAGCCTTACACTCGAACTCTGGCCAAGCCCCCTTGCCTGACTCTCCTACGAGGCTTGGGAAGCTTGGTCTCCCTGCCGAGGTAAGGTAGAACGTCCTGCCGAGCTTTACACTCGAACTCCAGCCAAGCCCCCTTGCCTGACCCTCCGAGGCTTGGGAAGCTTGGTCTCCCTGCTGAGGTAAGGTCGAACGTCCTGCCGAGCCTTACACTCGAACTCTGGCCAAGCCCCCTTGCCTGACTCTCCTACTAGGCTTGGGAAGCTTGGTCTGCCTGCCGAGGTAAGGTCGAACGTCCTGCCGAGCCTTACACTCGAACTCCGGCCAAGCCGCCTTGCCTGACTCTCCTGCTTGGCTTGGGAAGCTTGGTCTCCCGGCTGAGGTAAGGTCAAACGTCCTGCCGAGCCTTACACTCGAACTCTGGCCAAGCCCCCTTGCCTGACTCTCCTACTAGGTTTGGGAAGCTTGGTCTCCCTGCCGAGGTAAGGTCAAACGTCCTGCCGAGCCTTACACTCGAACTCTGGCCAAGCCCCCTTGCCTGACTCTCCTGCTAGGCTTGGGAAGCTTGGTCTCCCTGCCGAGGTAAGGTCGAACGTCCTCCTGAGCCTTACACTTGAACTCCGTCCATGCCCCTTTGCCTGACTCCCCCACTAGGCTTGGAATGCTTGGTCTCCCTGCCGAGGTAAAGTCGAACGTCCTGCTGTGCTTTACACTCGAACTCCGGCCAAGCCGCCTTGCCTGACTCTCCTGCTAGGCTTGGGAAGCTTGGTCTCCCTGCCGAGGTAAGGTCGGACGTCCTGCCGAGCCTTACACTCTATCTCGGGCCAAGTCCCCTTGCCTGACTCTCCTACTAGGCTTGGGAAGCTTGGTCTCCCTGCCGAGGTAAGGTCAAACGTCCTGCCGAGCCTTACACTCGAACTCCGGCCAAGCCCCCTTGTCTGACTCTCCTACGAGGCTTGGGAAGCTTGGTCTCCCTGCCGAGGTAAGGTAGAACGTCCTGCCGAGCTTTACACTCGAACTCCAGTCAAGCCCCCTTGCCTGACTCACTAGCCAGGCTTGGGAAGCTTGGTCTCCCTGCTGAGGTAAGGTCGAACGTCCTGCCGAGTCTTACACTCGAACTCCAGCCAAGCCCCCTTGCCTGACTCACCTGCTAGGCTTGGGAAGCTTGGTCTCCCTGCTGAGGTAAGGTCAAACGTCCAGCCGAGCCTTACACTCGAACTCTGGCCAAGCCCCCTTGCCTGACTCTCCTACTAGGCTTGGGAAGCTTGGTCTCCCTGCCGAGGTAAGGTCGAACGTCCTGCCGAGCCTTACACTCGAACTCCGGCCAAGCCCCCTTGCCTGACCCTACTAGGCTTGGGAAACTTGGTCTCCCTGCCGAGGTAAGGTCGAATGTCCTGCTGAGCCTTACACTTGAACTCCGCCCAAGCCCCCTTGCCTGACTCCCCTACTAGGCTTGGGAAGCTTGGTCTCCCTGCCGAGGTAAGGTCGAACGTCCTGCCGAGCCTTACACTCGAACTCCGGCCAAGCCCCCTTGCCTGACTCTCCTACTAGGCTTGGGAAACTTGGTCTCCCTGCCGAGGTAAGGTCGAAGGTCCTGCCGAGCCTTACACTCGAACTCTGGCCTAGCTCCATTGCCTGACTCTCCTACTAGGCTTGGGAAGATTGGTCTCCCTGCCGAGGTAAGGTCGAACGTCCTACCGAGCCTTACACTCGAACTCCGGCCAAGCCCCCTTGCCTGACTCTCCTACTAGGCTTGGGAAGCTTGGTCTCCCTGCCGAGGTAAGGTCGAACGTCCTGCCGAGCCTTACACTCGAACTCCGGCCAAGCCCCCTTGCCTGACTCTCCTACTAGGCTTGGGAAACTTGGTCTCCCTGCCGAGGTAAGGTCGAACGTCCTGCCGAGCCTTACACTCGAACTCCGGCCTAGCTCCCTTGCCTGACTCTCCTACTAGGCTTGGGAAGCTTGGTCTCCCTGCCGAGGTAAGGTCGAACGTCCTGCAAAGCCTTACACTCCAGCTCCAGCAAAGCCCCCTTGCCTGACTCTCCTACTAGGCTTGGGAAGCTTGGTCTCCCTGCCGAGGTAAGGTCGAATGTCCTACCGAGCCTTACACTCGAACTCCGGCCCAGCCCCCTTGCCTGACTCTCCTATTAGGCTTGGGAAGCTTGGTCTCCCTGCCGAGGTAAGGTCGAACGTCCTGCCGAGCCTTACACTCGAACTCCGGCCAAGCCGCCTTGCCTGACTCTCCTATTAGGCTTGGGAAGCTTGGTCTCCCTGCCGAGGTAAGGTCGAACGTCCTGCCGAGCCTTACACTCGAACTCCGGCCAAGCCGCCTTGCCTGACTCTCCTACGAGGCTTGGGAAGCTTGGTCTCCCTGCCGAGGTAAGGTAGAACGTCCTGCCGAGCTTTACACTCGAACTCCAGTCAAGCCCCCTTGCCTGAGTCACTAGCTAGGCTTGGGAAGCTTGGTCTCCCTGCTGAGGTAAGGTCGAACGTCCTGTCGAGCCTTACACTCGAACTCCAGCCAAGCCCCCTTGCCTGACTCACCTGCTAGGCTTGGGAAGCTTGGTCTCCCTGCTGAGGTAAGGTCAAACGTCCAGCCGAGCCTTACACTCGAACTCTGGCCAAGCCCCCTTGCCTGACTCTCCTACTAGGCTTGGGAAGCTTGGTCTCCCTGCCGAGGTAAGGTCGAATGTCCTGACGAGCCTTACACTCCAACTCCGGCCAAGCCCCCTTGCCTGACTCTCCTACTAGGCTTGGGAAACTTGGTCTCCCTGCCGAGGTAAGGTCGAATGTCCTGCTGAGCCTTACACTTGAACTCCGCCCAAGCCCCCTTGCCTGACTCGCCTACTAGGCTTGGGAAACTTGGTCTCCCTGCCGAGGTAAGGTCGAACGTCCTGCCGAGCCTTACACTCGAACTCTGGCCTAGCTCCATTGCCTGACTCTCCGACTAGGCTTGGGAAGATTGGTCTCCCTGCCGAGGTAAGGTCGAACGTCCTGCCGAGCCTTACACTCAAACTCCGGCCAAGCCCCCTTGCCTGACTCTCCTACTAGGCTTGGGAAGCTTGGTCTCCCTGCCGAGGTAAGGTCGAATGTCCTACCGAGCCTTACACTCGAACTCCTGCCAAGCCCCCTTGCCTGACCCTACTAGGCTTGGGAAGCTTGGTCTCCCTGCCGAGGCAAGGTCGAACGTCCTGCCGAGCCTTACACTCGAACTCTGGCCAAGCCCCCTTGCCTGACTCTCATACTAGGCTTGGGAAGCTTGGTCTCCCTGCCGAGGTAAGGTCGAACGTCCTGCCGAGCCTTACACTCGAACTCCGGCCAAGCACCCTTGCCTGACTCTCCTACTAGGCTTGGGAAGCTTGGTCTCCCTGCCGAGGTAAGGCCGAACGTCCTGCCGAGCCTTACACTCGAACTCCGGCCAAGGCCCCTTGCCTGACTCTCCTACTAGGCTTGGAAAGCTTGGTCTCCCTGCCGAGGTAAGGTCAAACGTCCTACCGAGCCTTACACTCGAACTCCTGCCAAGCCCCCGTGCCTGACCCAACTAGGCTTCGGAAGCTTGGTCTCCCTGCCGAGGTAAGGTCGAACGTCCTGCCGAGCCTTACACTCGAACTCTGGCCAAGCCCCCTTGCCTGACTCTCCTACTAGGCTTGGGAAGCTCGGTCTCCCTGCCGAGGTAAGGTCGGATGTCCTGCTGAGCCTTACACTTGAACTCCGCCCAAGCCCCCTTGCCTGTCTCCCCCACTAGGCTTGGGAAGCTTGGTCTCCCTGCCGAGGTAAGGTCGAACGTCCTGCCGAGCCTTACACTCGAACTCCGGCCAAGCCCCCTTGCCTGACTCTCCGACTAGGCCTGGGAAGCTTGGTCTCCCTGCCGAGGTTAGGTCGAACGTCCTGCCGAGCCTTACACTCGAACTCCGGCCAAGCCGCCTTGCCTGACTCTCCTACGAGGCATGGGAAGCTTGGTCTCCCTGCCGAGGTAAGGTAGAACGTCCTGCTGAGCTTTACACTCGAACTCCGGCCAATCCCCCTTGCCTGACTCTCCTACTAGGCTTGGGAAGCTTGGTCTCCCTGCCGAGGTAAGGTCAAATGTCCTACCGAGCCTTACACTCGGACTCCTGCCAAGCCCCCTTGCCTGAGCCTACTAGGCTTGGGAAGCTTGGTCTCCCTGCCGAGGTAAGGTCAAAAGTCCTGCCGAGCCTTACACTCGAACTCCGGCCAAGCCCCCTTGCCTGACTCTCCTACTAGGCTTGGGAAGCTTGGTCTCCCTGCCGAGGTAAGGTCGAACGTCCTGCCGAGCCTTACACTCGAACTCCTGCCAAGCCCCCTTGCCTGACCCTACTAGGCTTGGGAAGCTTGGTCTCCCTGCCGAGGTAAGGTCGAACGTCCTGCCGAGCCTTACACTCGAACTCCGGCCAAGCCCCCTTGCCTGACTCTCCTACTAGGCTTGGGAAGCTTGGTCTCCCTTCCGAGGTAAGGTCGAACGTCCTGCCGAGCCTAACACTCGAACTCTGGCCAAGCCCACTTGCCTGACCCTAGTAGGCTTGGGAAGCTTGGTCTCCCTGCCGAGGTAAGGTAGAACGTCCTGCCGAGCTTTACACTCGAACTCCAGCCAAGCCCCCTTGCCTGACTCTCCTGCTAGGCCTGGGAAGCTTGGTCTCCCTGCCGAGGTAAGGTTGAACGTCCTGCCGAGTCTTACACTCGAACTCCGGCCAAGCCCCCTTGCCTGACCCTACTAGGCTTGGGAAGCTTGGTCTCCCTGCCGAGGTAAGGTCGAACGTCCTGCCGAGCCTTACACTCGAACTCCGGCCAAGCCCCCTTGCCTGAGTCTCATACTAGGCTTGGGAAGCTTGGTCTCCCTGCCGAGGTAAGTTCGAACGTCCTGCCGAGCCTTACACTCGAACTCCGGCCAATACCCCTTGCCTGACTCTCCTACTAGGCTTGGGAAACTTGGTCTCCCTGCCGAGGTAAGGTCGAACGTCCTGCCGAGCCTTACACTCGAACTCCGGCCTAGCTCCCTTGCCTGACTCTCCTACTAGGCTTGGGAAGCTTGGTCTCCCTGCCGAGGTAAGGTCGAACGTCCTGCGGAGCCTTTCACTCGAACTCCTGCCAAGCCCCCTTGCCTGACCCTTCTAGGCTTGGGAAGCTTGGTCTCCCTGCTGAGGTAAGGTCGAACGTCCTGCCGAGCCTTACACTCGAACTCCGGCCAAGCCCCCTTGCCTGACTCTCCGACTAGGCCTGGGAAGCTTGGTCTCCCTGCCGAGGTTAGGTCGAACGTCCTGCCGAGCCTTACACTCGAACTCCGGCCAAGCCGCCTTGCCTGACTCTCCTACGAGGCATGGGAAGCTTGGTCTCCCTGCCGAGGTAAGGTAGAACGTCCTGCTGAGCTTTACACTCGAACTCCGGCCAATCCCCCTTGCCTGACTCTCCTACTAGGCTTGGGAAGCTTGGTCTCCCTGCCGAGGTAAGGTCAAATGTCCTACCGAGCCTTACACTCGAACTCCTGCCAAGCCCCCTTGCCTGAGCCTACTAGGCTCGGGAAGCTTGGTCTCCCTGCCGAGGTAAGGTCAAAAGTCCTGCCGAGCCTTACACTCGAACTCCGGTCAAGCCCCCTTGCCTGACTCTCCTACTAGGCTTGGGAAGCTTGGTCTCCCTGCCGAGGTAAGGTCGAACGTCCTGCCGAGCCTTACACTCGAACTCCGGCCAAGCCCCCTTGCCTGACCCTACTAGGCTTGGGAAGCTTGGTCTCCCTGCCGAGGTAAGGTCGAACGTCCTGCCGAGCCTTACACTCGAACTCCGGCCTAGCTCCCTTGCCTGACTCTCCTACTAGGCTTGGGAAGCTTGGTCTCCCTGCCGAGGTAAGGTCGAACGTCCTGCAAAGCCTTACACTCCAGCTCCAGCAAAGCCCCCTTGCCTGACTCTCCTACTAGGCTTGGGAAGCTTGGTCTCCCTGCCGAGGTAAGGTCGAATGTCCTACCGAGCCTTACACTCGAACTCCGGCCCAGCCCCCTTGCCTGACTCTCCTATTAGGCTTGGGAAGCTTGGTCTCCCTGCCGAGGTAAGGTCGAACGTCCTGCCGAGCCTTACACTCGAACTCCGGCCAAGCCGCCTTGCCTGACTCTCCTATTAGGCTTGGGAAGCTTGGTCTCCCTGCCGAGGTAAGGTCGAACGTCCTGCCGAGCCTTACACTCGAACTCCGGCCAAGCCGCCTTGCCTGACTCTCCTACGAGGCTTGGGAAGCTTGGTCTCCCTGCCGAGGTAAGGTAGAACGTCCTGCCGAGCTTTACACTCGAACTCCAGTCAAGCCCCCTTGCCTGAGTCACTAGCTAGGCTTGGGAAGCTTGGTCTCCCTGCTGAGGTAAGGTCGAACGTCCTGTCGAGCCTTACACTCGAACTCCAGCCAAGCCCCCTTGCCTGACTCACCTGCTAGGCTTGGGAAGCTTGGTCTCCCTGCTGAGGTAAGGTCAAACGTCCAGCCGAGCCTTACACTCGAACTCTGGCCAAGCCCCCTTGCCTGACTCTCCTACTAGGCTTGGGAAGCTTGGTCTCCCTGCCGAGGTAAGGTCGAATGTCCTGACGAGCCTTACACTCCAACTCCGGCCAAGCCCCCTTGCCTGACTCTCCTACTAGGCTTGGGAAACTTGGTCTCCCTGCCGAGGTAAGGTCGAATGTCCTGCTGAGCCTTACACTTGAACTCCGCCCAAGCCCCCTTGCCTGACTCGCCTACTAGGCTTGGGAAACTTGGTCTCCCTGCCGAGGTAAGGTCGAACGTCCTGCCGAGCCTTACACTCGAACTCTGGCCTAGCTCCATTGCCTGACTCTCCGTCTAGGCTTGGGAAGATTGGTCTCCCTGCCGAGGTAAGGTCGAACGTCCTGCCGAGCCTTACACTCAAACTCCGGCCAAGCCCCCTTGCCTGACTCTCCTACTAGGCTTGGGAAGCTTGGTCTCCCTGCCGAGGTAAGGTCGAATGTCCTACCGAGCCTTACACTCGAACTCCTGCCAAGCCCCCTTGCCTGACCCTACTAGGCTTGGGAAGCTTGGTCTCCCTGCCGAGGTAAGGTCGAACGTCCTGCCGAGCCTTACACTCGAACTCTGGCCAAGCCCCCTTGCCTGACTCTCCTACTAGGCTTGGGAAGCTTGGTCTCCCAGCCGAGGTAAGGTCGAACGTCCTGCCGAGCCTTACACTCGAACTCCGGCCAAGCACCCTTGCCTGACTCTCCTACTAGGCTTGGGAAGCTTGGTCTCCCTGCCGAGGTAAGGCCGAACGTCCTGCCGAGCCTTACACTCGAACTCCGGCCAAGGCCCCTTGCCTGACTCTCCTACTAGGCTTGGAAAGCTTGGTCTCCCTGCCGAGGTAAGGTCAAACGTCCTACCGAGCCTTACACTCGAACTCCTGCCAAGCCCCCGTGCCTGACCCAACTAGGCTTCGGAAGCTTGGTCTCCCTGCCGAGGTAAGGTCGAACGTCCTGCCGAGCCTTACACTCGAACTCTGGCCAAGCCCCCTTGCCTGACTCTCCTACTAGGCTTGGGAAGCTCGGTCTCCCTGCCGAGGTAAGGTCGGATGTCCTGCTGAGCCTTACACTTGAACTCCGCCCAAGCCCCCTTGCCTGTCTCCCCCACTAGGCTTGGGAAGCTTGGTCTCCCTGCCGAGGTAAGGTCGAACGTCCTGCCGAGCCTTACACTCGAACTCCGGCCAAGCCCCCTTGCCTGACTCTCCGACTAGGCCTGGGAAGCTTGGTCTCCCTGCCGAGGTTAGGTCGAACGTCCTGCCGAGCCTTACACTCGAACTCCGGCCAAGCCGCCTTGCCTGACTCTCCTACGAGGCATGGGAAGCTTGGTCTCCCTGCCGAGGTAAGGTAGAACGTCCTGCTGAGCTTTACACTCGAACTCCGGCCAATCCCCCTTGCCTGACTCTCCTACTAGGCTTGGGAAGCTTGGTCTCCCTGCCGAGGTAAGGTCAAATGTCCTACCGAGCCTTACACTCGGATTCCTGCCAAGCCCCCTTGCCTGAGCCTACTAGGCTTGGGAAGCTTGGTCTCCCTGCCGAGGTAAGGTCAAAAGTCCTGCCGAGCCTTACACTCGAACTCCGGCCAAGCCCCCTTGCCTGACTCTCCTACTAGGCTTGGGAAGCTTGGTCTCCCTGCCGAGGTAAGGTCGAACGTCCTGCCGAGCCTTACACTCGAACTCCTGCCAAGCCCCCTTGCCTGACCCTACTAGGCTTGGGAAGCTTGGTCTCCCTGCCGAGGTAAGGTCGAACGTCCTGCCGAGCCTTACACTCGAACTCCGGCCAAGCCCCCTTGCCTGACTCTCCTACTAGGCTTGGGAAGCTTGGTCTCCCTTCCGAGGTAAGGTCGAACGTCCTGCCGAGCCTAACACTCGAACTCTGGCCAAGCCCACTTGCCTGACCCTAGTAGGCTTGGGAAGCTTGGTCTCCCTGCCGAGGTAAGGTAGAACGTCCTGCCGAGCTTTACACTCGAACTCCAGCCAAGCCCCCTTGCCTGACTCTCCTGCTAGGGCTGGGAAGCTTGGTCTCCCTGCCGAGGTAAGGTTGAACGTCCTGCCGAGTCTTACACTCGAACTCCGGCCAAGCCCCCTTGCCTGACCCTACTAGGCTTGGGAAGCTTGGTCTCCCTGCCGAGGTAAGTTCGAACGTCCTGCCGAGCCTTACACTCGAACTCCGGCCAATACCCCTTGCCTGACTCTCCTACTAGGCTTGGGAAACTTGGTCTCCCTGCCGAGGTAAGGTCGAACGTCCTGCCGAGCCTTACACTCGAACTCCGGCCTAGCTCCCTTGCCTGACTCTCCTACTAGGCTTGGGAAGCTTGGTCTCCCTGCCGAGGTAAGGTCGAACGTCCTGCGGAGCCTTTCACTCGAACTCCTGCCAAGCCCCCTTGCCTGACCCTTCTAGGCTTGGGAAGCTTGGTCTCCCTGCTGAGGTAAGGTCGAACGTCCTGCCGAGCCTTACACTCGAACTCCGGCCAAGCCCCCTTGCCTGACTCTCCGACTAGGCCTGGGAAGCTTGGTCTCCCTGCCGAGGTTAGGTCGAACGTCCTGCCGAGCCTTACACTCGAACTCCGGCCAAGCCGCCTTGCCTGACTCTCCTACGAGGCATGGGAAGCTTGGTCTCCCTGCCGAGGTAAGGTAGAACGTCCTGCTGAGCTTTACACTCGAACTCCGGCCAATCCCCCTTGCCTGACTCTCCTACTAGGCTTGGGAAGCTTGGTCTCCCTGCCGAGGTAAGGTCAAATGTCCTACCGAGCCTTACACTCGAACTCCTGCCAAGCCCCCTTGCCTGAGCCTACTAGGCTCGGGAAGCTTGGTCTCCCTGCCGAGGTAAGGTCAAAAGTCCTGCCGAGCCTTACACTCGAACTCCGGTCAAGCCCCCTTGCCTGACTCTCCTACTAGGCTTGGGAAGCTTGGTCTCCCTGCCGAGGTAAGGTCGAACGTCCTGCCGAGCCTTACACTCGAACTCCGGCCAAGCCCCCTTGCCTGACCCTACTAGGCTTGGGAAGCTTGGTCTCCCTGCCGAGGTAAGGTCGAACGTCCTGCCGAGCCTTACACTCGAACTCCGGCCAAGCCCCCTTGCCTGACTCTCCTACTAGGCTTGGGAAGCTTGGTCTCCCTTCCGAGGTAAGGTCGAACGTCCTGCCGAGCCTTACACTCGAACTCTGGCCTAGCTGCCTTGCCTGACTGTCCTACGAGGCTTGGGAAGCTTGGTCTCCCTGCCGAGGTAAGGTAGAACGTCCTGCCGAGCTTTACACTCGAACTCCAGCCAAGCCCCCTTGCCTGACTCTCCTGCTAGGCCTGGGAAGCTTGGTCTCCCTGCCGAGGTAAGGTTGAACGTCCTGCCGAGTCTTACACTCGAACTCCGGCCAAGCCCCCTTGCCTGACCCTACTAGGCTTGGGAAGCTTGGTCTCCCTGCCGAGGTAAGGTCGAACGTCCTGCCGAGCCTTACACTCGAACTCCGGCCAAGCCCCCTTGCCTGAGTCTCATACTAGGCTTGGGAAGCTTGGTCTCCCTGCCGAGGTAAGGTCGAACGTCCTGCCGAGCCTTACACTCGAACTCCGGCCAATACCCCTTGCCTGACTCTCCTACTAGGCTTGGGAAACTTGGTCTCCCTGCCGAGGTAAGGTCGAACGTCCTGCGGAGCCTTTCACTCGAACTCCTGCCAAGCCCCCTTGCCTGACTCTCCTACTAGGCTTGGGAGCTTGGCCTCCCTGCCGAGGTAAGGTCGAACGTCCTACCGAGCCTTACACTCGAACTCCTGCCAAGCCGCCTTGCCTGACCCTACTAGGCTTGGGAAGCTTGGTCTCCCTGCCGAGGTAAGGTCGAACGTCCTGCCGAGCCTTACACTCGAACTCTGGCCAAGCCCCCTTGCCTGACCCTACTAGGCTTGGGAAGCTTGGTCTCCCGGCTGAGGTAAGGTCGAACGTCCTGCCGAGCCTTACACTCGAACTCCTGCCAAGCCCCCTTGCCTGACTCTCCTACTAGGCTTGGAAAGCTTGGTCTCCCTGCCGAGGTAAGGTCGAACGTCCTGCCGTGCTTTACACTCGAACTCCGGCCAAGCCCCCTTGCCTGACTCTCCTGCTAGGCTTGGGAAGCTTGGTCTCCCTGCCGAGGTAAGGTCGAACGTCCTGCCGAGCCTTACACTCGAACTCCGGCCAAGCCCCCTTGCCTGACTCTCCGACTAGGCCTGGGAATCTTGGTCTCCCTGCCGAGGTTAGGTCGAACGTCCTGCCGAGCCTTACACTCGAACTCCGGCCAAGCCGCCTTGCCTGACTCTCCTACGAGGCATGGGAAGCTTGGTCTCCCTGCCGAGGCAAGGTAGAATATCCTGCTGAGCTTTACACTCGAACTCCGGCCAATCCCCCTTGCCTGACTCTCCTACTAGGCTTGGGAAGCTTGTTCTCCCTGCCGAGGTAAGGTCAAATATCCTACCGAGCCTTACACTCGAACTCCGGCCAAGCCCCCTTGCCTGCGCCTTCTAGGCTTGGGAAGCTTGGTCTCCCTGCCGAGGTAAGGTCAAAAGTCCTGCCGAGCCTTACACTCGAACTCCGGCCAAGCCCCCTTGCCTGAAACTCCTACTAGGCTTGGGAAGCTTGGTCTCCCTGCCGAGGTAATCTGGAACGTCCTGCCGAGCCTTACACTCGAACTCCGGCCAAGCCCCCTTGCCTGACTCTCCTACTAGGCTTGGGAAGCTTGGTCTCCCTGCCGGGGTAAGGTCGAACGTCCTGCCGAGCCTTACGCTCGAACTCCGGCCAAGCCCCCTTGCCTGACTCTCCTACTAGGCTTGGGAAGCTTGGTCTCCCTGCCGGGGTAAGGTCGAACGTCCTGCCGAGCCTTACACTCGAACTCCGGCCAAGCCCCCTTGCCTGACTCTCCTACTAGGCTCGGGAAGCTTGGTCTCCCTACCGAGGTAAGGTCGAACGTCCTGCCGAGCCTTACACTCGAACTCTGGCCAAGCCCTCTTGCCTGACTCTCCTACTAGGCTTGGGAAGCTTGTTCTCCCTGCCGAGGTAAGGTCGAACGTCCTGCTGTGCTTTACACTCGAACTCCGGCCAAGCCCCCTTGCCTGACTCTCCGACTAGGCCTGGGAAGCTTGGTCTCCCTGCCGAGGTTAGGTCGATCGTCCTGCCGAGCCTTACACTCGAACTCCGGCCAAGCCCCCTTGCCTGACTCTCCTACTAGGCTTGGGAAGCTTGGTCTCCCTGCCGGGGTAAGGTCGAACGTCCTGCCGAGCCTTACACTCGAACTCCGGCCAAGCCCCCTTGCCTGACTCTCCTACTAGGCTCGGGAAGCTTGGTCTCCCTGCCGGGGTAAGGTCGAACGTCCTGCCGAGCCTTACACTCGAACTCCGGCCAAGCCCCCTTGCCTGACCCTACTAGGCTTGGGAAGCTTGGTCTCCCTGCCGAGGTAAGGTCGAACGTCCTGCCGAGCCTTACACTCGAACTCCGGCCAAGCCCCCTTGCCTGACTCTCCTACTAGGCTTGGGAAGCTTGGTCTCCCTTCCGAGGTAAGGTCGAACGTCCTGCCGAGCCTAACACTCGAACTCTGGCCAAGCCCACTTGCCTGACCCTAGTAGGCTTGGGAAGCTTGGTCTCCCTGCCGAGGTAAGGTAGAACGTCCTGCCGAGCTTTACACTCGAACTCCAGCCAAGCCCCCTTGCCTGACTCTCCTGCTAGGCCTGGGAAGCTTGGTCTCCCTGCCGAGGTAAGGTTGAACGTCCTGCCGAGTCTTACACTCGAACTCCGGCCAAGCCCCCTTGCCTGACCCTACTAGGCTTGGGAAGCTTGGTCTCCCTGCCGAGGTAAGGTCGAACGTCCTGCCGAGCCTTACACTCGAACTCCGGCCAAGCCCCCTTGCCTGAGTCTCATACTAGGCTTGGGAAGCTTGGTCTCCCTGCCGAGGTAAGTTCGAACGTCCTGCCGAGCCTTACACTCGAACTCCGGCCAATACCCCTTGCCTGACTCTCCTACTAGGCTTGGGAAACTTGGTCTCCCTGCCGAGGTAAGGTCGAACGTCCTGCCGAGCCTTACACTCGAACTCCGGCCTAGCTCCCTTGCCTGACTCTCCTACTAGGCTTGGGAAGCTTGGTCTCCCTGCCGAGGTAAGGTCGAACGTCCTGCGGAGCCTTTCACTCGAACTCCTGCCAAGCCCCCTTGCCTGACCCTTCTAGGCTTGGGAAGCTTGGTCTCCCTGCTGAGGTAAGGTCGAACGTCCTGCCGAGCCTTACACTCGAACTCCGGCCAAGCCCCCTTGCCTGACTCTCCGACTAGGCCTGGGAAGCTTGGTCTCCCTGCCGAGGTTAGGTCGAACGTCCTGCCGAGCCTTACACTCGAACTCCGGCCAAGCCGCCTTGCCTGACTCTCCTACGAGGCATGGGAAGCTTGGTCTCCCTGCCGAGGTAAGGTAGAACGTCCTGCTGAGCTTTACACTCGAACTCCGGCCAATCCCCCTTGCCTGACTCTCCTACTAGGCTTGGGAAGCTTGGTCTCCCTGCCGAGGTAAGGTCAAATGTCCTACCGAGCCTTACACTCGAACTCCTGCCAAGCCCCCTTGCCTGAGCCTACTAGGCTCGGGAAGCTTGGTCTCCCTGCCGAGGTAAGGTCAAAAGTCCTGCCGAGCCTTACACTCGAACTCCGGTCAAGCCCCCTTGCCTGACTCTCCTACTAGGCTTGGGAAGCTTGGTCTCCCTGCCGAGGTAAGGTCGAACGTCCTGCCGAGCCTTACACTCGAACTCCGGCCAAGCCCCCTTGCCTGACCCTACTAGGCTTGGGAAGCTTGGTCTCCCTGCCGAGGTAAGGTCGAACGTCCTGCCGAGCCTTACACTCGAACTCCGGCCAAGCCCCCTTGCCTGACTCTCCTACTAGGCTTGGGAAGCTTGGTCTCCCTTCCGAGGTAAGGTCGAACGTCCTGCCGAGCCTTACACTCGAACTCTGGCCTAGCTGCCTTGCCTGACTGTCCTACGAGGCTTGGGAAGCTTGGTCTCCCTGCCGAGGTAAGGTAGAACGTCCTGCCGAGCTTTACACTCGAACTCCAGCCAAGCCCCCTTGCCTGACTCTCCTGCTAGGCCTGGGAAGCTTGGTCTCCCTGCCGAGGTAAGGTTGAACGTCCTGCCGAGTCTTACACTCGAACTCCGGCCAAGCCCCCTTGCCTGACCCTACTAGGCTTGGGAAGCTTGGTCTCCCTGCCGAGGTAAGGTCGAACGTCCTGCCGAGCCTTACACTCGAACTCCGGCCAAGCCCCCTTGCCTGAGTCTCATACTAGGCTTGGGAAGCTTGGTCTCCCTGCCGAGGTAAGGTCGAACGTCCTGCCGAGCCTTACACTCGAACTCCGGCCAATACCCCTTGCCTGACTCTCCTACTAGGCTTGGGAAACTTGGTCTCCCTGCCGAGGTAAGGTCGAACGTCCTGCGGAGCCTTTCACTCGAACTCCTGCCAAGCCCCCTTGCCTGACTCTCCTACTAGGCTTGGGAGCTTGGCCTCCCTGCCGAGGTAAGGTCGAACGTCCTACCGAGCCTTACACTCGAACTCCTGCCAAGCCGCCTTGCCTGACCCTACTAGGCTTGGGAAGCTTGGTCTCCCTGCCGAGGTAAGGTCGAACGTCCTGCCGAGCCTTACACTCGAACTCTGGCCAAGCCCCCTTGCCTGACCCTACTAGGCTTGGGAAGCTTGGTCTCCCTGCTGAGGTAAGGTCGAACGTCCTGCCGAGCCTTACACTCGAACTCCTGCCAAGCCCCCTTGCCTGACTCTCCTACTAGGCTTGGAAAGCTTGGTCTCCCTGCCGAGGTAAGGTCGAACGTCCTGCCGTGCTTTACACTCGAACTCCGGCCAAGCCCCCTTGCCTGACTCTCCTGCTAGGCTTGGGAAGCTTGGTCTCCCTGCCGAGGTAAGGTCGAACGTCCTGCCGAGCCTTACACTCGAACTCCGGCCAAGCCCCCTTGCCTGACTCTCCGACTAGGCCTGGGAATCTTGGTCTCCCTGCCGAGGTTAGGTCGAACGTCCTGCCGAGCCTTACACTCGAACTCCGGCCAAGCCGCCTTGCCTGACCCTCCTACGAGGCATGGGAAGCTTGGTCTCCCTGCCGAGGCAAGGTAGAATATCCTGCTGAGCTTTACACTCGAACTCCGGCCAATCCCCCTTGCCTGACTCTCCTACTAGGCTTGGGAAGCTTGTTCTCCCTGCCGAGGTAAGGTCAAATGTCCTACCGAGACTTACACTCGAACTCCGGCCAAGCCCCCTTGCCTGCGCCTTCTAGGCTTGGGAAGCGTGGTCTCCCTGCCGAGGTAAGGTCAAAAGTCCTGCCGAGCCTTACACTCGAACTCCGGCCAAGCCCCCTTGCCTGAAACTCCTACTAGGCTTGGGAAGCTTGGTCTCCCTGCCGAGGTAATCTGGAACGTCCTGCCGAGCCTTACACTCGAACTCCGGCCAAGCCCCCTTGCCTGACTCTCCTACTAGGCTTGGGAAGCTTGGTCTCCCTGCCGGGGTAAGGTCGAACGTCCTGCCGAGCCTTACGCTCGAACTCCGGCCAAGCCCCCTTGCCTGACTCTCCTACTAGGCTTGGGAAGCTTGGTCTCCCTGCCGGGGTAAGGTCGAACGTCCTGCCGAGCCTTACACTCGAACTCCGGCCAAGCCCCCTTGCCTGACTCTCCTACTAGGCTCGGGAAGCTTGGTCTCCCTACCGAGGTAAGGTCGAACGTCCTGCCGAGCCTTACACTCGAACTCTGGCCAAGCCCTCTTGCCTGACTCTCCTACTAGGCTTGGGAAGCTTGTTCTCCCTGCCGAGGTAAGGTCGAACGTCCTGCTGTGCTTTACACTCGAACTCCGGCCAAGCCCCCTTGCCTGACTCTCCGACTAGGCCTGGGAAGCTTGGTCTCCCTGCCGAGGTTAGGTCGATCGTCCTGCCGAGCCTTACACTCGAACTCCGGCCAAGCCCCCTTGCCTGACTCTCCTACTAGGCTTGGGAAGCTTGGTCTCCCTGCCGGGGTAAGGTCGAACGTCCTGCCGAGCCTTACACTCGAACTCCGGCCAAGCCCCCTTGCCTGACTCTCCTACTAGGCTCGGGAAGCTTGGTCTCCCTACCGAGGTAAGGTCGAACGTCCTACCGAGCCTTACACTCGAACTCCTGCCAAGCCCCCTTGCCTGAGCCTACTAGGCTTGGGAAGCTTGGTCTCCCTGCCGAGGTAAGGTCGAACGTCCTGCCGAGCCTTACACTCGAACTCCGGCCAAGCCCCCTTGCCTGACTCTCCTACTAGGCTTGGGAAGCTTGGTCTCCCTGCCGAGGTAAGGTCGAACGTCCTGCCGAGCCTTACACTCGAACTCCGGCCTAGCTGCCTTGCCTGACTGTCCTACGAGGCTTGGGAAGCTTGGTCTCCCTGCCGAGGTAAGGTAGAACGTCCTGCCGAGCTTTACACTCGAACTCCAGCCAAGCCCCCTTGCCTGACTCTCCTGCTAGGCCTGGGAAGCTTGGTCTCCCTGCCGAGGTAAGGTTGAACGTCCTGCCGAGCTTTACACTCGAACTCCGGCCAAGCCCCCTTGCCTGACCCTACTAGGCTTGGGAAGCTTGGTCTCCCTGCCGAGGTAAGGTCGAACGTCCTGCCGAGCCTTACACTCGAACTCCGGCCAAGCCACCTTGCCTGACTCTCCTGCTAGGCTTGGGAAGCTTGGTCTCCCTGCCGAGGTAAGGTCGAACGTCCTGCCGAGCCTTACACTCGAACTCCGGCCAATACCCCTTGCCTGACTCTCCTACTAGGCTTGGGAAACTTGGTCTCCCTGCCGAGGTAAGGTCGAACGTCCTGCCGAGCCTTACACTCGAACTCCGGCCTAGCTCCCTTGCCTGACTCTCCTACTAGGCTTGGGAAGCTTGGTCTCCCTGCCGAGGTAAGGTCGAACGTCCTGCGGAGCCTTTCACTCGAACTCCTGCCAAGACCCCTTGCCTGACTCTCCTACTAGGCTTGGGAAGCTTGGTCTCCCTGCCGAGGTAAGGTCGAACGTCCTGCCGAGCCTTACACTCGAACTCTGGCCAAGCCCCCTTGCCTGACCCTACTAGGCTTGGGAAGCTTGGTCTCCCTGCTGAGGTAAGGTCGAACGTCCTGCCGAGCCTTACACTCGAACTCCTGCCAAGCCCCCTTGCCTGACTCTCCTAATAGGCTTGGAAAGCTTGGTCTCCCTGCCGAGGTAAGGTCGAACGTCCTGCCCTGCTTTACACTCGAACTCCGGCCAAGCCCCCTTGCCTGACTCTCCTGCTAGGCTTGGGAAGCTTGGTCTCCCTGCCGAGGTAAGGTCGAACGTCCTGCCGAGCCTTACACTCGAACTCCGGCCAAGCCCCCTTGCCTGACTCTCCGACTAGGCCTGGGAATCTTGGTCTCCCTGCCGAGGTTAGGTCGAACGTCCTGCCGAGCCTTACACTCGAACTCCGGCCAAGCCGCCTTGCCTGATTCTCCTACGAGGCATGGGAAGCTTGGTCTCCCTGCCGAGGCAAGGTAGAATATCCTGCTGAGCTTTACACTCGACCTCCGGTCAATCCCCCTTGCCTGACTCTCCTACTAGGCTTGGGAAGCTTGTTCTCCCTGCCGAGGTAAGGTCAAATGTCCTACCGAGCCTTACACTCGATCTCCTGCCAAGCCCCCTTGCCTGCGCCTTCTAGGCTTGGGAAGCTTGGTCTCCCTGCCGAGGTAAGGTCAAAAGTCGTGCCGAGCCTTACACTCGAACTCCGGCCAAGCCCCCTTGCCTGACTCTCCTACTAGGCTTGGGAAGCTTGGTCTCCCTGCCGAGGTAATCTGGAACGTCCTGCCGAGCCTTACACTCGAACTCCGGCCAAGCCCCCTTGCCTGACTCTCCTACTAGGCTTGGGGAGCTTGGTCTCCCTGCCGGGGTAAGGTCGAACGTCCTGCCGAGCCTTACCCTCGAACTCCGGCCAAGCCCCCTTGCCTGACTCTCCTACTAGGCTTGGGAAGCTTGGTCTCCCTGCCGGGGTAAGGTCGAACGTCCTGCCGAGCCTTACACTCGAACTCCGGCCAAGCCGCCTTGCCTGACTCTCCTACGAGGCTTGGGAAGCTTGGTCTCCCTGCCGAGGTAAGGTAGAACGTCCTGCCGAGCTTTACACTCGAACTCCGGCCAAGCCCCCCTGCCTGACTCTCCTACTAGGCTTGGGAAGCTTGGTCTCCCTGCCGAGGTAAGGTCGAACGTCCTACCGAGCCTTACACTCGAACTCCTGCCAAGCCCCCTTGCCTGAGCCTACTAGGCTTGGGAAGCTTGGTCTCCCTGCCGAGGTAAGGTCGAACGTCCTGCCGAGCCTTACACTCGAACTCCGGCCAAGCCCCCTTGCCTGACTCTCCTACTAGGCTTGGGAAGCTTGGTCTCCCTGCCGAGGTAAGGTCGAACGTCCTGCCGAGCCTTACACTCGAACTCCGGCCTAGCTCCCTTGCCTGACTCTCCTACTAGGCTTGGGAAGCTTGGTCTCCCTGCCGAGGTAAGGTCGAACGTCCTGCGGAGCCTTTCACTCGAACTCCTGCCAAGCCCCCTTGCCTGACTCTCCTACTAGGCTTGGGATCTTGGCCTCCCTGCCGAGGTCAGGTCGAACGTCCTACCGAGCCTTACACTCGAACTCCTGCCAAGCCGCCTTGCCTGACCCTACTAGGCTTGGGAAGCTTGGTCTCCCTGCCGAGGTAAGGTCGAACGTCCTGCCGAGCCTTACACTCGAACTCTGGCCAAGCCCCCTTGCCTGACCCTACTAGGCTTGGGAAGCTTGGTCTCCCTGCTGAGGTAAGGTCGAACGTCCTGCCGAGCCTTACACTCGAACTCCTGCCAAGCCCCCTTGCCTGACTCTCCTACTAGGCTTGGAAAGCTTGGTCTCCCTGCCGAGGTAAGGTCGAACGTCCTGCCCTGCTTTACACTCGAACTCCGGCCAAGCCCCCTTGCCTGACTCTCCTGCTAGGCTTGGGAAGCTTGGTCTCCCTGCCGAGGTAAGGTCGAACGTCCTGCCGAGCCTTACACTCGAACTCCGGCCAAGCCCCCTTGCCTGACTCTCCGACTAGGCCTGGGAATCTTGGTCTCCCTGCCGAGGTTAGGTCGAACGTCCTGCCGAGCCTTACACTCGAACTCCGGCCAAGCCGCCTTGCCTGATTCTCCTACGAGGCATGGGAAGCTTGGTCTCCCTGCCGAGGCAAGGTAGAATATCCTGCTGAGCTTTACACTCGACCTCCGGTCAATCCCCCTTGCCTGACTCTCCTACTAGGCTTGGGAAGCTTGTTCTCCCTGCCGAGGTAAGGTCAAATGTCCTACCGAGCCTTACACTCGATCTCCTGCCAAGCCCCCTTGCCTGCGCCTTCGAGGCTTGGGAAGCTTGGTCTCCCTGCCGAGGTAAGGTCAAAAGTCGTGCCGAGCCTTACACTCGAACTCCGGCCAAGCCCCCTTGCCTGACTCTCCTACTAGGCTTGGGAAGCTTGGTCTCCCTGCCGAGGTAATCTGGAACGTCCTGCCGAGCCTTACACTCGAACACCGGCCAAGCCCCCTTGCCTGACTCTCCTACTAGGCTTGGGAAGCTTGGTCTCCCTGCCGGGGTAAGGTCGAACGTCCTGCCGAGCCTTACGCTCGAACTCCGGCCAAGCCACCTTGCCTGACTCTCCTACTAGGCTTGGGAAGCTTGGTCTCCCTGCCGGGGTAAGGTCGAACGTCCTGCCGAGCCTTACACTCGAACTCCGGCCAAGCCCCCTTGCCTGACTCTCCTACAAGGCTCGGGAAGCTTGGTCTCCCTACCGAGGTAAGGTCGAACGTCCTGCCGAGCCTTACCCTCGAACTCTGGCCAAGCACTCTTGCCTGACTCTCCTACTAGGCTTGGGAAGCTTGGTCTCCCTGCTGAGGTAAGGTCGAACGTCCTGCTGAGCCTTACACTTGAACTCCGCCGAAGCCCCCTTGCCTGACTCCCCCACTAGGCTTGGGAAGCTTGGTCTCCCTGCCGAGGTAAGGTCGAACGTCCTGCCGAGCCTTACACTCGAACTCCGGCCAAGCCCCCTTGCCTGACTCTCCGACTAGGCCTGGGAATCTTGGTCTCCCTGCCGAGGTTAGGTCGAACGTCCTGCCGAGCCTTACACTCGAACTCCGGCCAAGCCGCCTTGCCTGACTCTCCTACGAGGCATGGGAAGCTTGGTCTCCCTGCCGAGGCAAGGTAGAATATCCTGCTGAGCTTTACACTCGAACTCCGGCCAATCCCCCTTGCCTGACTCTCCTACTAGGCTTGGGAAGCTTGTTCTCCCTGCCGAGGTAAGGTCAAATGTCCTACCGAGCCTTACACTCGAACTCCTGCCAAGCCCCCTTGCCTGCGCCTTCTAGGCTTGGGAAGCTTGGTCTCCCTGCCGAGGTAAGGTCAAAAGTCCTGCCGAGCCTTACACTCGAACTCCGGCCAAGCCCCCTTGCCTGACTCTCCTACTAGGCTTGGGAAGCTTGGTCTCCCTGCCGAGGTAAGGTCGAACGTCCTGCCGAGCCTTACACTCGAACTCCGGCCAGGCCCCCTCGCCTGACTCTCCTGCTAGGCTTGGGAAGCTTGGTCTCCCTGCCGGGGTAAGGTCGAACGTCCTGCCGAGCCTTACGCTCGAACTCCGGCCAAGCCCCCTTGCCTGACTCTCCTACTAGGCTTGGGAAGCTTGGTCTCCCTGCCGGGGTAAGGTCGAACGTCCTGCCGAGCCTTACACTCGAACTCCGGCCAAGCCCCCTTGCCTGACTCTCCTACTAGGCTCGGGAAGCTTGGTCTCCCTACCGAGGTAAGGTCGAACGTCCTGCCGAGCCTTACACTCGAACTCTGGCCAAGCCCTCTTGCCTGACTCTCCTACTAGGCTTGGGAAGCTTGGTCTCCCTGCCGAGGTAAGGTCGAACATCCTGCTGTGCTTCACACTCGAACTCCGGCCAAGCCCCCTTGCCTGACTCTCCTGCTAGGCCTGGGAAGCTTGGTCTCCTGGCCGAGGTTAGGTCGATCGTCCTGCCGAGCCTTACACTCGAACTCCGGCCAAGCCCCCTTGCCTGACTCTCCTACTAGGCTTGGAAAGCTTGGTCTCCCTGCCGAGGTAAGGTCGAACGTCCTGCCCTGCTTTACACTCGAACTCCGGCCAAGCCCCCTTGCCTGACTCTCCTACTAGGCTTGGGAAGCTTGGTCTCCCTGCCGAGGTAATCTGGAACGTCCTGCCGAGCCTTACACTCGAACTCCGGCCAAGCCCCCTTGCCTGACTCTCCTACTAGGCTTGGGAAGCTTGGTCTCCCTGCCGGGGTAAGGTCGAACGTCCTGCCGAGCCTTACGCTCGAACTCCGGCCAAGCCCCCTTGCCTGACTCTCCTACTAGGCTTGGGAAGCTTGGTCTCCCTGCCGGGGTAAGGTCGAACGTCCTGCCGAGCCTTACACTCAAACTCCGGCCAAGCCCCCTTGCCTGACTCTCCTACTAGGCTCGGGAAGCTTGGTCTCCCTACCGAGGTAAGGTCGAACGTCCTGCCGAGCCTTACACTCGAACTCTGGCCAAGCCCTCTTGCCTGACTCTCCTACTAGGCTTGGGAAGCTTGGTCTCCCTGCCGAGGTAAGGTCGAACATCCTGCTGTGCTTCACACTCGAACTCCGGCCAAGCCCCCTTGCCTGACTCTCCGACTAGGCCTGGGAAGCTTGGTCTCCTGGCCGAGGTTAGGTCGATCGTCCTGCCGAGCCTTACACTCGAACTCCGGCCAAGCCCCCTTGCCTGACTCTCCTACTAGGCTTGGGAAGCTTGGTCTCCCTGCCGGGGTAAGGTCGAACGTCCTGCCGAGCCTTACACTCGAACTCCGGCCAAGCCCCCTTGCCTGACTCTCCTACTAGGCTCGGGAAGCTTGGTCTCCCTGCCGAGGTAAGGTCGAACGTCCTGCCGAGCCTTACACTCGAACTCTGGCCAAGCCCTCTTGCCTGACTCTCCTACTAGGCTTGGGAAGCTTGGTCTCCCTGCCGAGGTAAGGTCGAACGTCCTGCTGTGCTTTACACTCGAACTCCGGCCAAGCCCCCTTGCCTGACTCTCCTGCTAGGCTTGGGAAGCTTGGTCTCCCTGCCGAGGTAAGGTCGAACGTCCTGCCGAGCCTTACACTCGAACTCCGGCCAAGCCCCCTTGCCTGACTCTCCGACTAGGCCTGGGAAGCTTGGTCTCCCTGCCGAGGTTAGGTCGAACGTCCTGCCGAGCCTTACACTCGAACTCCGGCCAAGCCGCCTTGCCTGACTCTCCTACGAGGCTTGGGAAGCTTGGTCTCCCTGCCGAGGTAAGGTAGAACGTCCTGCCGAGCTTTACACTCGAACTCCGGCCAAGCCCCCCTGCCTGACTCTCCTACTAGGCTTGGGAAGCTTGGTCTCCCTGCCGAGGTAAGGTCGAACGTCCTGCCGAGCCTTACACTCGAACTCCGGCCAAGCCCCCTTGCCTGACTCTCCGACTAGGCCTGGGAATCTTGGTCTCCCTGCCGAGGTTAGGTCGAACGTCCTGCCGAGCCTTACACTCGAACTCCGGCCAAGCCGCCTTGCCTGATTCTCCTACGAGGCATGGGAAGCTTGGTCTCCCTGCCGAGGCAAGGTAGAATATCCTGGTGAGCTTTACACTCGACCTCCGGTCAATCCCCCTTGCCTGACTCTCCTACTAGGCTTGGGAAGCTTGTTCTCCCTGCCGAGGTAAGGTCAAATGTCCTACCGAGCCTTACACTCGATCTCCTGCCAAGCCCCCTTGCCTGCGCCTTCTAGGCTTGGGAAGCTTGGTCTCCCTGCCGAGGTAAGGTCAAAAGTCGTGCCGAGCCTTACACTCGAACTCCGGCCAAGCCCCCTTGCCTGACTCTCCTACTAGGCTTGGGAAGCTTGGTCTCCCTGCCGAGGTAATCTGGAACGTCCTGCCGAGCCTTACACTCGAACTCCGGCCAAGCCCCCTTGCCTGACTCTCCTACTAGGCTTGGGAAGCTTGGTCTCCCTGCCGGGGTAAGGTCGAACGTCCTGCCGAGCCTTACGCTCGAACTCCGGCCAAGCCACCTTGCCTGACTCTCCTACTAGGCTTGGGAAGCTTGGTCTCCCTGCCGGGGTAAGGTCGAACGTCCTGCCGAGCCTTACACTCGAACTCCGGCCAAGCCCCCTTGCCTGACTCTCCTACAAGGCTCGGGAAGCTTGGTCTCCCTACCGAGGTAAGGTCGAACGTCCTGCCGAGCCTTACCCTCGAACTCTGGCCAAGCACTCTTGCCTGACTCTCCTACTAGGCTTGGGAAGCTTGGTCTCCCTGCCGAGGTAAGGTCGAACGTCCTGCGGTGCTTTGCACTCGAACTCCGGCCAAGCCCCCTTGCCTGACTCTCCTGCTAGGCTTGGGAAGCTTGGTCTCCCTGCCGAGGTAAGGTCGAACGTCCTGCCGAGCCTTACACTCGAACTCCGGCCAAGCCCCCTTGCCTGACTCTCCGACTAGGCCTGGGAATCTTGGTCTCCCTGCCGAGGTAAGGTCGAACGTCCTGCCGAGCCTTACACTCGAACTCCGGCCAAGCCGCCTTGCCTGACTCTCCTACGAGGCATGGGAAGCTTGGTCTCCCTGCCGAGGCAAGGTAGAATATCCTGCTGAGCTTTACACGCGAACTCCGGCCAAGCCCCCTTGCCTGACTCTCCTGCTAGGCTTGGGAAGCTTGGTCTCCCTGCCGAGGTAAGGTCGAACGTCCTGCCGAGCCTTACACTCGAACTCCAGCCAAGTCCACTTGCCTGACTCTCCGACTAGGCCTGGGAAGCTTGGTCTCCCTGCTGAGGTTAGGTCGAACGTCCTGCCGAGCCTTACACTCGAACTCCGGCCAAGCCGCCTTGCCTGACTCTCCTACGAGGCTTGGGAAGCTTGGTCTCCCTGCCGAGGTAAGGTAGAACGTCCTGCCGAGCTTTACACTCGAACTCCGGCCAAGACCCCCTGCCTGACTCTCCTACTAGGCTTGGGAAGCTTGGTCTCCCTGCCGAGGTAAGGTCGAACGTCCTACCGAGCCTTACACTCGAACTCCTGCCAAGCCCCCTTGCCTGAGCCTACTAGGCTTGGGAAGCTTGGTCTCCCTGCCGAGGTAAGGTCGAACGTCCTGCCGAGCCTTACACTCGAACTCCGGCCAAGCCCCCTTGCCTGACTCTCCTACTAGGCTCGGGAAGCTTGGTCTCCCTACCGAGGTAAGGTCGAACGTCCTGCCGAGCCTTACACTCGAACTCTGGCCAAGCCCTCTTGCCTGACTCTCCTACTAGGCTTGGGAAGCTTGGTCTCCCTGCCGAGGTAAGGTCGAACATCCTGCTGTGCTTCACACTCGAACTCCGGCCAAGCCCCCTTGCCTGACTCTCCGACTAGGCCTGGGAAGCTTGGTCTCCTGGCCGAGGTTAGGTCGATCGTCCTGCCGAGCCTTACACTCGAACTCCGGCCAAGCCCCCTTGCCTGACTCTCCTACTAGGCTTGGGAAGCTTGGTCTCCCTGCCGGGGTAAGGTCGAACGTCCTGCCGAGCCTTACACTCGAACTCCGGCCAAGCCCCCTTGCCTGACTCTCCTACTAGGCTCGGGAAGCTTGGTCTCCCTGCCGAGGTAAGGTCGAACGTCCTGCCGAGCCTTACACTCGAACTCTGGCCAAGCCCTCTTGCCTGACTCTCCTACTAGGCTTGGGAAGCTTGGTCTCCCTGCCGAGGTAAGGTCGAACGTCCTGCTGTGCTTTACACTCGAACTCCGGCCAAGCCCCCTTGCCTGACTCTCCTGCTAGGCTTGGGAAGCTTGGTCTCCCTGCCGAGGTAAGGTCGAACGTCCTGCCGAGCCTTACACTCGAACTCCGGCCAAGCCCCCTTGCCTGACTCTCCGACTAGGCCTGGGAAGCTTGGTCTCCCTGCCGAGGTTAGGTCGAACGTCCTGCCGAGCCTTACACTCGAACTCCGGCCAAGCCGCCTTGCCTGACTCTCCTACGAGGCTTGGGAAGCTTGGTCTCCCTGCCGAGGTAAGGTAGAACGTCCTGCCGAGCTTTACACTCGAACTCCGGCCAAGCCCCCCTGCCTGACTCTCCTACTAGGCTTGGGAAGCTTGGTCTCCCTGCCGAGGTAAGGTCGAACGTCCTGCCGAGCCTTACACTCGAACTCCGGCCAAGCCCCCTTGCCTGACTCTCCGACTAGGCCTGGGAATCTTGGTCTCCCTGCCGAGGTTAGGTCGAACGTCCTGCCGAGCCTTACACTCGAACTCCGGCCAAGCCGCCTTGCCTGATTCTCCTACGAGGCATGGGAAGCTTGGTCTCCCTGCCGAGGCAAGGTAGAATATCCTGGTGAGCTTTACACTCGACCTCCGGTCAATCCCCCTTGCCTGACTCTCCTACTAGGCTTGGGAAGCTTGTTCTCCCTGCCGAGGTAAGGTCAAATGTCCTACCGAGCCTTACACTCGATCTCCTGCCAAGCCCCCTTGCCTGCGCCTTCTAGGCTTGGGAAGCTTGGTCTCCCTGCCGAGGTAAGGTCAAAAGTCGTGCCGAGCCTTACACTCGAACTCCGGCCAAGCCCCCTTGCCTGACTCTCCTACTAGGCTTGGGAAGCTTGGTCTCCCTGCCGAGGTAATCTGGAACGTCCTGCCGAGCCTTACACTCGAACTCCGGCCAAGCCCCCTTGCCTGACTCTCCTACTAGGCTTGGGAAGCTTGGTCTCCCTGCCGGGGTAAGGTCGAACGTCCTGCCGAGCCTTACGCTCGAACTCCGGCCAAGCCACCTTGCCTGACTCTCCTACTAGGCTTGGGAAGCTTGGTCTCCCTGCCGGGGTAAGGTCGAACGTCCTGCCGAGCCTTACACTCGAACTCCGGCCAAGCCCCCTTGCCTGACTCTCCTACAAGGCTCGGGAAGCTTGGTCTCCCTACCGAGGTAAGGTCGAACGTCCTGCCGAGCCTTACCCTCGAACTCTGGCCAAGCACTCTTGCCTGACTCTCCTACTAGGCTTGGGAAGCTTGGTCTCCCTGCCGAGGTAAGGTCGAACGTCCTGCGGTGCTTTGCACTCGAACTCCGGCCAAGCCCCCTTGCCTGACTCTCCTGCTAGGCTTGGGAAGCTTGGTCTCCCTGCCGAGGTAAGGTCGAACGTCCTGCCGAGCCTTACACTCGAACTCCGGCCAAGCCCCCTTGCCTGACTCTCCGACTAGGCCTGGGAATCTTGGTCTCCCTGCCGAGGTTAGGTCGAACGTCCTGCCGAGCCTTACACTCGAACTCCGGCCAAGCCGCCTTGCCTGACTCTCCTACGAGGCATGGGAAGCTTGGTCTCCCTGCCGAGGCAAGGTAGAATATCCTGCTGAGCTTTACACGCGAACTCCGGCCAAGCCCCCTTGCCTGACTCTCCTGCTAGGCTTGGGAAGCTTGGTCTCCCTGCCGAGGTAAGGTCGAACGTCCTGCCGAGCCTTACACTCGAACTCCAGCCAAGTCCACTTGCCTGACTCTCCGACTAGGCCTGGGAAGCTTGGTCTCCCTGCTGAGGTTAGGTCGAACGTCCTGCCGAGCCTTACACTCGAACTCCGGCCAAGCCGCCTTGCCTGACTCTCCTACGAGGCTTGGGAAGCTTGGTCTCCCTGCCGAGGTAAGGTAGAACGTCCTGCCGAGCTTTACACTCGAACTCCGGCCAAGACCCCCTGCCTGACTCTCCTACTAGGCTTGGGAAGCTTGGTCTCCCTGCCGAGGTAAGGTCGAACGTCCTACCGAGCCTTACACTCGAACTCCTGCCAAGCCCCCTTGCCTGAGCCTACTAGGCTCGGGAAGCTTGGTCTCCCTGCCGAGGTAAGGTCGAACGTCCTGCCGAGCCTTACACTCGAACTCTGGCCAAGCCCCCTTGCCTGACTCTCCTACTAGGCTTGGGAAGCTTGGTCTCCCTGCCGAGGTAAGGTCGAACGTCCTGCCGAGCCTTACACTCGAACTCCGGCCAAGCCCCCTTGCCTGACTCTCCTGCTGGGCTTGGGAAGCTTGGTCTCCCTGCCGAGGTAAGGTCGAACGTCCTGCCGAGCCTTACACTCGAACTCCGGCCAATACCCCTTGCCTGACTCTCCTACTAGGCGTGGGAAACTTGGTCTCCCTGCCGAGGTAAGGTCGAACGTCCTGCCGAGCCTTACACTCGAACTCCGGCCTAGCTCCCTTGCCTGACTCTCCTACTAGGCTTGGGAAGCTTGGTCTCCCTGCCGAGGTAAGGTCGAACGTCCTGCGGAGCCTTTCACTCGAACTCCTGCCAAGCCCCCTTGCCTGACTCTCCTACTAGGCTTGGGATCTTGGCCTCCCTGCCGAGGTAAGGTCGAACGTCCTACCGAGCCCTACACTCGATCTCCTGCCAAGCCGCCTTGCCTGACCCTACTAGGCTTGGGAAGCTTGGTCTCCCTGCCGAGGTAAGGTCGAACGTCCTGCCGAGCCTTACACTCGAACTCTGGCCAAGCCCCCTTGCCTGACCCTACTAGGCTTGGGAAGCTTGGTCTCCCTGCTGAGGTAAGGTTGAACGTCCTGCCGAGCCTTACACTCGAACTCCTGCCAAGCCCCCTTGCCTGACTCTCCTACTAGGCTTGGAAAGCTTGGTCTCCCTGCCGAGGTAAGGTCGAACGTACTGCCCTGCTTTACACTCGAACTCCGGCCAAGCCCCCTTGCCTGACTCTCCTGCTAGGCTTGGGAAGCTTGGTCTCCCTGCCGAGGTAAGGTCGAACGTCCTGCCGAGCCTTACACTCGAACTCCGGCCAAGCCCCCTTGCCTGACTCTCCGGCTAGGCCTGGGAATCTTGGTCTCCCTGCCGAGGTTAGGTCGAACGTCCTGCCGAGCCTTACACTCGAACTCCGGCCAAGCCGCCTTGCCTGATTCTCCTACGAGGCATGGGAAGCTTGGTCTCCCTGCCGAGGCAAGGTAGAATATCCTGCTGAGCTTTACACTCGACCTCCGGCCAATCCCCCTTGCCTGACTCTCCTACTAGGCTTGGGAAGCTTGTTCTCCCTGCCGAGGTAAGGTCAAATGTCCTACCGAGCCTTACACTCGAACTCCTGCCAAGCCCCCTTGCCTGCGCCTTCTAGGCTTGGGAAGCTTGGTCTCCCTGCCGAGGTAAGGTCAAAAGTCGTGCCGAACCTTACACTCGAACTCCGGCCAAGCCCCCTTGCCTGACTATCCTACTAGGCTTGGGAAGCTTCGTCTCCCTGCCGAGGTAATCTGGAACGTCCTGCCGAGCCTTACACTCGAACTCCGGCCAAGCCCCCTTGCCTGACTCTCCTACTAGGCTTGGGAAGCTTGGTCTCCCTGCCGGGGTAAGGTCGAACGTCCTGCCGAGCCTTACGCTCGAACTCCGGCCAAGCCACCTTGCCTGACTCTCCTACTAGGCTTGGGAAGCTTGGTCTCCCTGCCGGGGTAAGGTCGAACGTCCTGCCGAGCCTTACACTCGAACTCCGGCCAAGCCCCCTTGCCTGACTCTCCTACAAGGCTCGGGAAGCTTGGTCTCCCTACCGAGGTAAGATCGAACGTCCTGCCGAGCCTTACCCTCGAACTCTGGCCAAGCACTCTTGCCTGACTCTCCTACTAGGCTTGGGAAGCTTGGTCTCCCTGCCGAGGTAAGGTCGAACGTCCTGCGGTGCTTTGCACTCGAACTCCGGCCAAGCCCCCTTGCCTGACTCTCCTGCTAGGCTTGGGAAGCTTGGTCTCCCTGCCGAGGTAAGGTCGAACGTCCTGCCGAGCCTTACACTCGAACTCCGGCCAAGCCCCCTTGCCTGACTCTCCTACTAGGCTTGGGAAGCTTGGTCTCCCTGCCGAGGTAAGGTTGAACGTCCTGACGAGCCTTACACTCGAACTCCGGCCAAGACCCCTTGCCTGACTCTCCTGCTAGGCTTGGGAAGCTTGGTCTCCCTGCCGAGGTAAGGTCGAACGTCCTGCCGAGCCTTTCACTCGAACTCGGGCCAAGTCCCCTTCCTTTACTCTCCTACTAGGCTTGGGAAGCTTGGTCTCCCTGCCGAGGTAAGGTCGAACGTCCTGCGGAGCCTTACACTCGAACTCCTGCCAAGCCCCCTTGCCTGACCCTACTAGGCTTGGGAAGCTTGGTCTCGCTGCCGAGGTAAGGTCGAACGTCCTACCGAGCCTTACACTCGAACTCCGGCCTAGCTCCCTTGCCTGACTCCCCTACTAGGCTTGGGAAGCTTGGTCTCCCTGCCGAGGTAAGGTCGAACGTCCTGCGGAGCCTTACACTCGAACTCCTGCCAGGCCCCCTTGCCTGACCCTACTAGGCTTGGGAAGCTTGGTCTCCCTGCCGAGGTAATCTGGAACGTCCTGCCGAGCCTTACACTCGAACTCCGGCCAAGCCCCCTTGCCTGACTCTCCTACTAGGCTTGGGAAGCTTGGTCTCCCTGGCGGGGTAAGGTCGAACGTCCTTCCGAGCCTTACGCTCGAACTCCGGCCAAGCCCCCTTGCCTGACTCTCCTACTAGGCTTGGGAAGCTTGGTCTGCCTGCCGGGGTAAGGTCGAATGTCCTGCCAAGCCTTACACTCGAACTCCGGCCAAGCCCCCTTGCCTGACTCTCCTACTAGGCTCGGGAAGATTGGTCTCCCTACCGAGGTTAGGTCGAACGTCCTGCCGAGCCTTACACTCGAACTCTGGCCAAGCCCTCTTGCCTGACTCTCCTACTAGGCTTGGGAAGCTTGGTCTCCCTGCCGAGGTAAGGTCGAACGTCCTGCTGTGCTTTACACTCGAACTCCGGCCAAGCCCCCTTGCCTGACTCTCCTGCTAGGCTTGGGAAGCTTGGTCTCCCTGCCGAGGTAAGGTCGAACGTCCTGCCGAGCCTTACACTCGAACTCCGGGCAAGCCCCCTTGCCTGACTCTCCGACTAGGCCTGGGAAGCTTGGTCTCCCTGCCGAGGTAAGGTCGAACGACCTGCCGAGCCTTACACTCGAATTCCGGCCAAGCCGCCTTGCCTGACTCTCCTACGAGGCTTGGGAATCTTGGTCTCCTTGCCGAGGTAAGGTAGAACGTCCTGCCGAGCTTTACACTCGAACTCCAGCCAAGCCCCCTTGCCTGACTCTCCTGCTAGGCTTGGGAAGCTTGGTCTCCCTGCTGAGGTAAGGTCAAACGTCCTGCCGAGCCTTACACTCGATCTCTGGCCAAGCCCCCTTGCCTGACTCTCATACTAGGCTTGGGAAGCTTGGTCTCCCTGCCGAGGTAAGGTCGAACGTCCTGCCGAGCCTTACACTCGAACTCCGGCCAAGACCCCTTGCCTGACTCTCCTACTAGGCTTGGGAAACTTGGTCTCCCTGCCGAGGTAAGGTCGAACGTCCTGCCGAGCCTTACACTCGAACTCCGGCCTAGCTCCCTTGCCTGACTCCCCTACTAGGCTTGGGAAGCTTGGTCTCCCTGCCGAGGTAAGGTCGAACGTCCTGCGGAGCCTTACACTCGAACTCCTGCCAAGCCCCCTTGCCTGACCCTACTAGGCTTGGGAAGCTTGGTCTCCCTGCCGAGGTAAGGTCGAACGTCCTACCGAGCCTTACACTCGAACTCCGGCCTAGCTCCCTTGCCTGACTCCCCTACTAGGCTTGGGAAGCTTGGTCTCCCTGCCGAGGTAAGGTCGAACGTCCTGCGGAGCCTTACACTCGAACTCCTGCCAAGCCCCCTTGCCTGACCCTACTAGGCTTGGGAAGCTTGGTCTCCCTGCCGAGGTAAGGTCGAACGTCCTGCCGAGCCTTACACTCGAACTCCGGCCAAGCCCCCTTGCCTGACTCTCCGACTAGGCCTGGGAAGCTTGGTCTCCCTGCCGAGGTTAGGTCGAACGCCCTGCCGAGCCTTACATTCGAACTCCGGCCAAGTCCCCTTGCCTGACTCTCCTACGAGGCTTGGGAAGCTTGGTCTCCCTGCCGAGGTAAGGTAGAACGTCCTGCCGAGCTTTACACTCGAACTCCGGCCAAGCCCCCTTGCCTGACTCTCCGACTAGGCCTGGGAAGCTTGGTCTCCCTGCCGAGGTAAGGTCGAACGTCCTGCGGAGCCTTACACTCGAACTCCTGCCAAGCCCCCTTGCCTGACTGTCTGACTTGGCTTGGGAAGCTTGGTCTCCCTGCCGAGGTTAGGTCGAACGTCCTGCTGAGCCTTACACTCGAACTCCGGCCAAGCCCCCTTGCCTGACTCTCCTACTAGGCTTGGGAATCTTGGTCTCCCTGCCGAGGTAAGGTCGAACGTCCTGCCGAGCCTTACACTCGAACTCCGGCCAAGCCCCGTTGCCTGACTCTCCTGCTAGGCTTGGGAAGCTTGGTCTCCCGGCCGAGGTAAGGTCGAACGTCCTGCCGAGTCTTACACTCGAACTCTGGCCAAGCCCCCTTGCCTGACCCTACTAGGCTTGGGAAACTTGGTCTCCCTGCCGAGGTAAGGTCGAACGTCCTGCCGAGCCTTAACTCGAACTCTGGCCAAGCCCTCTTGCCTGACTCTCCTACAAGGCTTGGGAAGCTTCGTCTCCCTGCCGGGGTAAGGTTGAATTTCCTGCTGAGCCTTACACTTGAACTCCGCCCAAGCCCCCTTGCCTGACTCCCCCACTAGGCTTGGAAAACTTGGTCTCCCTGCCGAGGTAAGGTCGAACGTCCTGCCGAGCCTTACACTCGAACTCCGGCCAAGCCCCCTTGCCCGACCCTACGAGGCTTGGGAAGCTTGGTCTCCCGGCCGAGGTAATGTTGAACGTCCTGCCGAGCCTTACACTCGAACTCAGGCCAAGTCCCCTTGCCTGACTCTCCTACAAGGCTTGGGAAGCTTGGTCTCCCTGCCGAGGTAAGGTCAAAAGTCCTGCCGAGTCTTACACTCGAACTCCGGCCAAGCCCCCTTGCCTGACTCTCCTACTAGGCTTGGGAAGCTTGGTCTCCCTGCCGAGGTAAGTTCGAACGTCCTGCCGAGCCTTACACTCGAACTCCGGCCAAGCCCCCTTGCCTGACTCTCCTACTAGGCTTGGGAAACTTGGTCTCCTGGCCGAGGTACACTCGAACGTCCTGCCGAGCCTTACACTCGAACTCCGGCCTAGCTCCCTTGCCTGACTCTCCTACTAGGCTTGGGAAGCTTGGTCTCCCTGCCGAGGTAAGGTCGAACGTCCTACCGAGCCTTACACTCGAACTCCGTCCAAGCCCCCTTGCCTCACCCTACTAGGCTTGGGAAGCTTGGTCTCCCTGCCGAGGTAAGGTCGAACGTCCTGCCGAGCCTTACACTCGAACTCCGGCCAAGCCCCCTTGCCTGACTCTCCTACTAGGCTTGGGAAGCTTGGTCTCCCTGCCGAGGTAAGGTCAAACGTCCTGCTGTGCTTTACACTCGAACTCCGGCCAAGCCCCCTTGTTTGACTCTCCTGCTAGGCTTGGGGAGCTTGGTCTCCCTGCCGAGGTAAGGTCGAACGTCCTGCTGTGCTTTACACTCGAACTCCGGCCAAGCCCCCTTGTTTGACTCTCCTGCTAGGCTTGGGGAGCTTGGTCTCCCTGCCGAGGTAAGGTCGAACGTCCTGCCGAGCCTTACACTCGAACTCCGGCCAAGCCCCCTTGCCTGACTCCCCTACTAGGCCTGGGAAGCTTGGTCTCCCTGCCGAGGTAAGGTCGAACGTCCTACCGAGCCTTACACTCGAACTCCGTCCAAGCCCCCTTGCCTGACCCTACTAGGCTTGGGAAGCTTGGTCTCCCTGCCGAGGTAAGGTCGAACGTCCTGCCGAGCCTTACACTCGAACTCCGGCCAAGCCCCCTTGCCTGACTCTCCTACTAGGCTTGGGAAGCTTGGTCTCCCTGCCGAGGTAATCTGGAACGTCCTGCCGAGCCTTACACTCGAACTCCGGCCAAGCCCCCTTGCCTGACTCTCCTACTAGGCTTGGGAAGCTTGGTCTCCCTCGCGGGGTAAGGCCGAACGTCCTGCCGAGCCTTACGCTCGAACTCCGGCCAAGCCCCCTTGCCTGACTCTCCTACTAGGCTTGGGAAGCTTGGTCTCCCTGCCGGGGTAAGGTCGAATGTCCTGCCGAGCCTTACACTCGAACTCCGGCCAAGCCCCCTTGCCTGACTCTCCTACTAGGCTCGGGAAGCTTGGTCTCCCTACCGAGGTAAGGTCGAAAGTCCTGCCGAGCCTTACACTCGAACTCTGGCCAAGCCCTCTTGCCTGACTCTCCTACTAGGCTTGGGAAGCTTGGTCTCCCTGCCGAGGTAAGGTCGAACGTCCTGCTGTGCTTTACACTCGAACTCCGGCCAAGCCCCCTTGCCTGACTCTTCTGCTAGGCTTGGGAAGCTTGGTCTCCCTGCCGAGGTAAGGTCGAACGTCCTGCCGAGCCTTACACTCGAACTCCGGCCAAGCCCCCTTGCCTGACTCTCCGACTAGGCCTGGGAAGCTTGGTCTCCCTGCCGAGGTTAGGTCGAACGACCTGCCGAGCCTTACACTCGAATTCCGGCCAAGCCGCCTTGCCTGACTCTCCTACGAGGCTTGGGAATCTTGGTCTCCTTGCCGAGGTAAGGTAGAACGTCCTGCCGAGCTTTACACTCGAACTCCAGCCAAGCCCCCTTGCCTGACTCTCATACTAGGCTTGGGAAGCTTGGTCTCCCTGCCGAGGTAAGGTCGAACGTCCTGCCGAGCCTTACACTCGAACTCCGGCCAAGACCCCTTGCCTGACTCTCCTACTAGGCTTGGGAAACTTGGTCTCCCTGCCGAGGTAAGGTCGAACGTCCTGCCGAGCCTTACACTCGAACTCCGGCCTAGCTCCCTTGCCTGACTCCCCTACTAGGCTTGGGAAGCTTGGTCTCCCTGCCGAGGTAAGGTCGAACGTCCTGCGGAGCCTTACACTCGAACTCCTGCCAAGCCCCCTTGCCTGACCCTACTAGGCTTGGGAAGCTTGGTCTCCCTGCCGAGGTAAGGTCGAACGTCCTACCGAGCCTTACACTCGAACTCCGGCCTAGCTCCCTTGCCTGACTCCCCTACTAGGCTTGGGAAGCTTGGTCTCCCTGCCGAGGTAAGGTCGAACGTCCTGCGGAGCCTTACACTCGAACTCCTGCCAAGCCCCCTTGCCTGACCCTACTAGGCTTGGGAAGCTTGGTCTCCCTGCCGAGGTAAGGTCGAACGTCCTGCCGAGCCTTACACTCGAACTCCGGCCAAGCCCCCTTGCCTGACTCTCCGACTAGGCCTGGGAAGCTTGGTCTCCCTGCCGAGGTTAGGTCGAACGCCCTGCCGAGCCTTACACTCGAACTCCGGCCAAGTCCCCTTGCCTGACTCTCCTACGAGTCTTGGGAAGCTTGGTCTCCCTGCCGAGGTAAGGTAGAACGTCCTGCCGAGCTTTACACTCGAACTCCGGCCAAGCCCCCTTGCCTGACTCTCCGACTAGGCCTGGGAAGCTTGGTCTCCCTGCCGATTTTAGGTCGAACGTCCTGCTGAGCCTTACACTCGAACTCCGGCCATGCCCCCTTGCCTGACTCTCCTACTAGGCTTGGGAAGCTTGGTCTCCCTGCCGAGGTAAGGTCGAACGTCCTGCCGAGCCTTACACTCGAACTCCGGCCAAGCCCCCTTGCCTGACTCTCCTGCTAGGCTTGGGAAGCTTGGTCTCCCGGCCGAGGTAAGGTCGAACGTCCTGCCGAGTCTTACACTCGAACTCCGGCCAAGCCCCCTTGCCTGACCCTACTAGGCTTGGGAAACTTGGTCTCCCTGCCGAGGTAAGGTCGAACGTCCTGCCGAGCCTTAACTCGAACTCTGGCCAAGCCCTCTTGCCTGACTCTCCTACAAGGCTTGGGAAGCTTCGTCTCCCTGCCGGGGTAAGGTTGAATTTCCTGCTGAGCCTTACACTTGAACTCCGCCCAAGCCCCCTTGCCTGACTCCCCCACTAGGCTTGGAAAGCTTGGTCTCCCTGCCGAGGTAAGGTCGAACGTCCTGCCGAGCCTTACACTCGAACTCCGGCCAAGCCCCCTTGCCCGACCCTACGAGGCTTGGGAAGCTTGGTCTCCCGGCCGAGGTAATGTTGAACGTCCTGCCGAGCCTTACACTCGAACTCAGGCCAAGTCCCCTTGCCTGACTCTCCTACAAGGCTTGGGAAGCTTGGTCTCCCTGCCGAGGTAAGGTCGAACGTCCTGCCGAGTCTTACACTCGAACTCCGGCCAAGCCCCCTTGCCTGACTCTCCTACTAGGCTTGGGAAGCTTGGTCTCCCTGCCGAGGTAAGTTCGAACGTCCTGCCGAGCCTTACACTCGAACTCCGGCCAAGCCCCCTTGCCTGACTCTCCTACTAGGCTTGGGAAACTTGGTCTCCTGGCCGAGGTACGGTCGAACGTCCTGCCGAGCCTTACACTCGAACTCCGGCCTAGCTCCCTTGCCTGACTCTCCTACTAGGCTTGGGAAGCTTGGTCTCCCTGCCGAGGTAAGGTCGAACGTCCTACCGAGCCTTACACTCGAACTCCGTCCAAGCCCCCTTGCCTCACCCTACTAGGCTTGGGAAGCTTGGTCTCCCTGCCGAGGTAAGGTCGAACGTCCTGCGGAGCCTTACACTCGAACTCCTGCCAAGCCCCCTTGCCTGACCCTACTAGGCTTGGGAAGCTTGGTCTCCCTGCCGAGGTAAGGTCGAACGTCCTGCCGAGCCTTACACTCGAACTCCGGCCAAGCCCCCTTGCCTGACTCTCCGACTAGGCCTGGGAAGCTTGGTCTCCCTGCCGAGGCTAGGTCGAACGCCCTGCCGAGCCTTACACTCGAACTCCGGCCAAGTCCCCTTGCCTGACTCTCCTACGAGGCTTGGGAAGCTTGGTCTCCCTGCCGAGGTAAGGTAGAACGTCCTGCCGAGCTTTACACTCGAACTCCGGCCAAGCCCCCTTGCCTGACTCTCCGACTAGGCCTGGGAAGCTTGGTCTCCCTGCCGATTTTAGGTCGAACGTCCTGCTGAGCCTTACACTCGAACTCCGGCCATGCCCCCTTGCCTGACTCTCCTACTAGGCTTGGGAAGCTTGGTCTCCCTGCCGAGGTAAGGTCGAACGTCCTGCCGAGCCTTACACTCGAACTCCGGCCAAGCCCCCTTGCCCGACCCTACGAGGCTTGGGAAGCTTGGTCTCCCGGCCGAGGTAATGTTGAACGTCCTGCCGAGCCTTACACTCGAACTCAGGCCAAGTCCCCTTGCCTGACTCTCCTACAAGGCTTGGGAAGCTTGGTCTCCCTGCCGAGGTAAGGTCGAACGTCCTGCCGAGTCTTACACTCGAACTCCGGCCAAGCCCCCTTGCCTGACTCTCCTACTAGGCTTGGGAAGCTTGGTCTCCCTGCCGAGGTAAGTTCGAACGTCCTGCCGAGCCTTACACTCGAACTCCGGCCATGCCCCCTTGCCTGACTCTCCTACTAGGCTTGGGAAACTTGGTCTCCTGGCCGAGGTACGGTCGAACGTCCTGCCGAGCCTTACACTCGAACGCCGGCCTAGCTCCCTTGCCTGACTCTCCTACTAGGCTTGGGAAGCTTGGTCTCCCTGCCGAGGTAAGGTCGAACGTCCTACCGAGCCTTACACTCGAACTCCGTCCAAGCCCCCTTGCCTCACCCTACTAGGCTTGGGAAGCTTGGTCTCCCTGCCGAGGTAAGGTCGAACGTCCTGCCGAGCCTTACACTCGAACTCCGGCCAAGCCCCCTTGCCTGACTCTCCTACTAGGCTTGGGAAGCTTGGTCTCCCTGCCGAGGTAAGGTCAAACGTCCTGCTGTGCTTTACACTCGAACTCCGGCCAAGCCCCCTTGTTTGACTCTCCTGCTAGGCTTGGGGAGCTTGGTCTCCCTGCCGAGGTAAGGTCGAACGTCCTGCTGTGCTTTACACTCGAACTCCGGCCAAGCCCCCTTGTTTGACTCTCCTGCTAGGCTTGGGGAGCTTGGTCTCCCTGCCGAGGTAAGGTCGAACGTCCTGCCGAGCCTTACAGTAGAACTCCGGCCAAGCCCCCTTGCCTGACTCCCCTACTAGGCCTGGGAAGCTTGGTCTCCCTGCCGAGGTAAGGTCGAACGTCCTACCGAGCCTTACACTCGAACTCCGTCCAAGCCCCCTTGCCTGACCCTACTAGGCTTGGGAAGCTTGGTCTCCCTGCCGAGGTAAGGTCGAACGTCCTGCCGAGCCTTACACTCGAACTCTGGCCAAGCCCACTTGCCTGACCCTACTAGGCTTGGGAAGCTTGGTCCCCCTGCTGAGGTAAGGTCGAACGTCCTGCCGAGCCTTACACTCGAACTCCTGCCAAGCCCCCTTGCCTGACTCCCCTACTAGGCTTGGAAAGCTTGGTCTCCCTGCCGAGGTAAGGTCGAACGTCCTGCCGTGCTTTACACTCGAACTCCGGCCAAGCCCCCTTGCCTGACTCTCCTGCTAGGCTTGGGAAGCTTGGTCTCCCTGCCGAGGTAAGGTCGAACGTCCTGCCGAGCCTTACACTCGAACTCCGGCCAAGCCCCCTTGCCTGACTCTCCTACGAGGCATTGGAATCTTGGTCTACCTGCCGAGGTTAGGTCGAACGTCCTGCCGAGCCTTACACTCGAACTCCGGCCAAGCCGCCTTGCCTGACTCTCCTGCGAGGCATGGGAAGCTTGGTCTCCCTGCCGAGGTAAGGTAGAATGTCCTGCTGAGCTTTACACTCGAACTCCGGCCTACCCCCTTGCCTGACTCTCCTACTAGGCTTGGGAAGCTTGTTCTCCCTGCCGAGGTAAGGTCAAATGTCCTACCGAGCCTTACACTCGAACTCCTGCCAAGCCCCCTTGACTGAGCCTTCTAGGCTTGGGAAGCTTGGTCTCCCTGCCGAGGTAAGGTCAAAAGTCCTGCCGAGCCTTACACTCGAACTCCGGCCAAGCCCCCTTGCCTGACTCTCCTACTAGGCTTGGGAAGCTTGGTCTCCCTGCCGAGGTAAGGTCGAACGTCCTGCGGAGCCTTACACTCGAACTCCTGCCAAGCCCCCTTGCCTGACCCTACTAGGCTTGGGAAGCTTGGTCTCCCTGCCGAGGTAAGGTCGAACGTCCTGCCGAGCCTTACACTCGAACTCCGGCCAAGCCCCCTTGCCTGACTCTCCGACTAGGCCTGGGAAGCTTGGTCTCCCTGCCGAGGTTAGGTCGAACGCCCTGCCGAGCCTTACACTCGAACTCCGGCCAAGTCCCCTTGCCTGACTCTCCTACGAGGCTTGGGAAGCTTGGTCTCCCTGCCGAGGTAAGGTAGAACGTCCTGCCGAGCTTTACACTCGAACTCCGGCCAAGCCCCCTTGCCTGACTCTCCGACTAGGCCTGGGAAGCTTGGTCTCCCTGCCGAGGTTAGGTCGAACGTCCTGCTGAGCCTTACACTCGAACTCCGGCCAAGCCCCCTTGCCTGACTCTCCTACTAGGCTTGGGAATCTTGGTCTCCCTGCCGAGGTAAGGTCGAACGTCCTGCCGAGCCTTACACTCGAACTCCGGCCAAGCCCCCTTGCCTGACTCTCCTGCTAGGCTTGGGAAGCTTGGTCTCCCGGCCGAGGTAAGGTCGAACGTCCTGCCGAGTCTTACACTCGAACTCCGGCCAAGCCCCCTTGCCTGACCCTACTAGGCTTGGGAAACTTGGTCTGCCTGCCGAGGTAAGGTCGAACGTCCTGCCGAGCCTTACACTCGAACTCAGGCCAAGTCCCCTTGCCTGACTCTCCTACAAGGCTTGGGAAGCTTGGTCTCCCTGCCGAGGTAAGGTCAAAAGTCCTGCCGAGTCTTACACTCGAACTCCGGCCAAGCCCCCTTGCCTGACTCTCCTACTAGGCTTGGGAAGCTTGGTCTCCCTGCCGAGGTAAGTTCGAACGTCCTGCCGAGCCTTACACTCGAACTCCGGCCAAGCCCCCTTGCCTGACTCTCCTACTAGGCTTGGGAAACTTGGTCTCCTGGCCGAGGTACGGTCGAACGTCCTGCCGAGCCTTACACTCGAACTCCGGCCTAGCTCCCTTGCCTGACTCTCCTACTAGGCTTGGGAAGCTTGGTCTCCCTGCCGAGGTAAGGTCGAACGTCCTACCGAGCCTTACACTCGAACTCCGTCCAAGCCCCCTTGCCTCACCCTACTAGGCTTGGGAAGCTTGGTCTCCCTGCCGAGGTAAGGTCGAACGTCCTGCCGAGCCTTACACTCGAACTCCGGCCAAGCCCCCTTGCCTGACTCTCCTACTAGGCTTGGGAAGCTTGGTCTCCCTGCCGAGGTAAGGTCAAACGTCCTGCTGTGCTTTACACTCGAACTCCGGCCAAGCCCCCTTGTTTGACTCTCCTGCTAGGCTTGGGGAGCTTGGTCTCCCTGCCGAGGTAAGGTCGAACGTCCTGCTGTGCTTTACACTTGAACTCCGGCCAAGCCCCCTTGTTTGACTCTCCTGCTAGGCTTGGGGAGCTTGGTCTCCCTGCCGAGGTAAGGTCGAACGTCCTGCCGAGCCTTACACTCGAACTCCGGCCAAGCCCCCTTGCCTGACTCCCCTACTAGGCCTGGGAAGCTTGGTCTCCCTGCCGAGGTAAGGTCGAACGTCCTACCGAGCCTTACACTCGAACTCCGTCCGAGCCCCCTTGCCTGACCCTACTAGGCTTGGGAAGCTTGGTCTCCCTGCCGAGGTAAGGTCGAACGTCCTGCCGAGCCTTACACTCGAACTCCGGCCAAGCCCCCTTGCCTGACTCTCCTACTAGGCTTGGGAAGCTTGGTCTCCCTGCCGAGGTAATCTGGAACGTCCTGCCGAGCCTTACACTCGAACTCCGGCCAAGCCCCCTTGCCTGACTCTCCTACTAGGCTTGGGAAGCTTGGTCTCCCTCGCGGGGTGAGGTCGAACGTCCTGCCGAGCCTTACACTCGAACTCCGGCCAAGCCCCCTTGCCTGACTCTCCTACTAGGCTTGGGAAGCTTGGTCTCCCTGCCGGGGTAAGGTCGAATGTCCTGCCGAGCCTTACACTCGAACTCCGGCCAAGCCCCCTTGCCTGACTCTCCTACTAGGCTCGGGAAGCTTGGTCTCCCTACCGAGGTAAGGTCGAACGTCCTGCCGAGCCTTACACTCGAACCCTGGCCAAGCCCTCTTGCCTGACTCTCCTACTAGGCTTGGGAAGCTTGGTCTCCCTGCCGAGGTAAGGTCGAACGTCCTGCTGTGCTTTACACTCGAACTCCGGCCAAGCCCCCTTGCCTGACTCTTCTGCTAGGCTTGGGAAGCTTGGTCTCCCTGCCGAGGTAAGGTCGAACGTCCTGCCGAGCCTTACACTCGAACTCCGGCCAAGCCCCCTTGCCTGACTCTCCGACTAGGCCTGGGAAGCTTGGTCTCCCTGCCGAGGTTAGGTCGAACGACCTGCCGAGCCTTACACTCGAATTCCGGCCAAGCCGCCTTGCCTGACTCTCCTACGAGGCTTGGGAATCTTGGTCTCCTTGCCGAGGTAAGGTAGAACGTCCTGCCGAGCTTTACACTCGAACTCCAGCCAAGCCCCCTTGCCTGACTCTCCTGCTAGGCTTGGGAAGCTTGGTCTCCCTGCTGAGGTAAGGTCAAACGTCCTGCCGAGCCTTACACTCGATCTCTGGCCAAGCCCCCTTGCCTGACTCTCATACTAGGCTTGGGAAGCTTGGTCTCCCTGCCGAGGTAAGGTCGAACGTCCTGCCGAGCCTTACACTCGAACTCCGGCCAAGCCCCCTTGCCTGACTCTCCTACTAGGCTTGGGAAACTTGGTCTCCCTGCCGAGGTAAGGTCGAACGTCCTGCCGAGCCTTACACTCGAACTCCGGCCTAGCTCCCTTGCCTGACTCCCCTACTAGGCTTGGGAAGCTTGGTCTCCCTGCCGAGGTAAGGTCGAACGTCCTGCGGAGCCTTACACTCGAACTCCTGCCAAGCCCCCTTGCCTGACCCTACTAGGCTTGGGAAGCTTGGTCTCCCTGCCGAGGTAAGGTCGAACGTCCTACCGAGCCTTACACTCGAACTCCGGCCTAGCTCCCTTGCCTGACTCCCCTACTAGGCTTGGGAAGCTTGGTCTCCCTGCCGAGGTAAGGTCGAACGTCCTGCGGAGCCTTACACTCGAACTCCTGCCAAGCCCCCTTGCCTGACCCTACTAGGCTTGGGAAGCTTGGTCTCCCTGCCGAGGTAAGGTCGAACGTCCTGCCGAGCCTTACACTCGAACTCCGGCCAAGCCCCCTTGCCTGACTCTCCGACTAGGCCTGGGAAGCTTGGTCTCCCTGCCGAGGTTAGGTCGAACGCCCTGCCGAGCCTTACACTCGAACTCCGGCCAAGTCCCCTTGCCTGACTCTCCTACGAGGCTTGGGAAGCTTGGTCTCCCTGCCGAGGTAAGGTAGAACGTCCTGCCGAGCTTTACACTCGAACTCCGGCCAAGCCCCCTTGCCTGACTCTCCGACTAGGCCTGGGAAGCTTGGTCTCCCTGCCGATTTTAGGTCGAACGTCCTGCTGAGCCTTACACTCGAACTCCGGCCAAGCCCCCTTGCCTGACTCTCCTACTAGGCTTGGGAAGCTTGGTCTCCCTGCCGAGGTAAGGTCGAACGTCCTGCCGAGCCTTACACTCGAACTCCGGCCAAGCCCCCTTGCCTGACTCTCCTGCTAGGCTTGGGAAGCTTGGTCTCCCGGCCGAGGTAAGGTCGAACGTCCTGCCGAGTCTTACACTCGAACTCCGGCCAAGCCCCCTTGCCTGACCCTACTAGGCTTGGGAAACTTGGTCTCCCTGCCGAGGTAAGGTCGAACGTCCTGCCGAGCCTTAACTCGAACTCTGGCCAAGCCCTCTTGCCTGACTCTCCTACAAGGCTTGGGAAGCTTCGTCTCCCTGCCGGGGTAAGGTTGAATTTCCTGCTGAGCCTTACACTTGAACTCCGCCCAAGCCCCCTTGCCTGACTCCCCCACTAGGCTTGGAAAACTTGGTCTCCCTGCCGAGGTAAGGTCGAACGTCCTGCCGAGCCTTACACTCGAACTCCGGCCAAGCCCCCTTGCCCGACCCTACGAGGCTTGGGAAGCTTGGTCTCCCGGCCGAGGTAATGTTGAACGTCCTGCCGAGCCTTACACTCGAACTCAGGCCAAGTCCCCTTGCCTGACTCTCCTACAAGGCTTGGGAAGCTTGGTCTCCCTGCCGAGGTAAGGTCGAACGTCCTGCCGAGTCTTACACTCGAACTCCGGCCAAGCCCCCTTGCCTGACTCTCCTACTAGGCTTGGGAAGCTTGGTCTCCCTGCCGAGGTAAGTTCGAACGTCCTGCCGAGCCTTACACTCGAACTCCGGCCAAGCCCCCTTGCCTGACTCTCCTACTAGGCTTGGGAAACTTGGTCTCCTGGCCGAGGTACGGTCGAACGTCCTGCCGAGCCTTACACTCGAACTCCGGCCTAGCTCCCTTGCCTGACTCTCCTACTAGGCTTGGGAAGCTTGGTCTCCCTGCCGAGGTAAGGTCGAACGTCCTACCGAGCCTTACACTCGAACTCCGTCCAAGCCCCCTTGCCTCACCCTACTAGGCTTGGGAAGCTTGGTCTCCCTGCCGAGGTAAGGTCGAACGTCCTGCCGAGCCTTACACTCGAACTCCGGCCAAGCCCCCTTGCCTGACTCTCCTACTAGGCTTGGGAAGCTTGGTCTCCCTGCCGAGGTAAGGTCAAACGTCCTGCTGTGCTTTACACTCGAACTCCGGCCAAGCCCCCTTGTTTGACTCTCCTGCTAGGCTTGGGGAGCTTGGTCTCCCTGCCGAGGTAAGGTCGAACGTCCTGCCGAGCCTTACAGTAGAACTCCGGCCAAGCCCCCTTGCCTGACTCCCCTACTAGGCCTGGGAAGCTTGGTCTCCCTGCCGAGGTAAGGTCGAACGTCCTACCGAGCCTTACACTCGAACTCCGTCCAAGCCCCCTTGCCTGACCCTACTAGGCTTGGGAAGCTTGGTCTCCCTGCCGAGGTAAGGTCGAACGTCCTGCCGAGCCTTACACTCGAACTCTGGCCAAGCCCCCTTGCCTGACCCTACTAGGCTTGGGAAGCTTGGTCCCCCTGCTGAGGTAAGGTCGAACGTCCTGCCGAGCCTTACACTCGAACTCCTGCCAAGCCCCCTTGCCTGACTCCCCTACTAGGCTTGGAAAGCTTGGTCTCCCTGCCGAGGTAAGGTCGAACGTCCTGCCGTGCTTTACACTCGAACTCCGGCCAAGCCCCCTTGCCTGACTCTCCTGCTAGGCTTGGGAAGCTTGGTCTCCCTGCCGAGGTAAGGTCGAACGTCCTGCCGAGCCTTACACTCGAACTCCGGCCAAGCCCCCTTGCCTGACTCTCCTACGAGGCATTGGAATCTTGGTCTACCTGCCGAGGTTAGGTCGAACGTCCTGCCGAGCCTTACACTCGAACTCCGGCCAAGCCGCCTTGCCTGACTCTCCTGCGAGGCATGGGAAGCTTGGTCTCCCTGCCGAGGTAAGGTAGAATGTCCTGCTGAGCTTTACACTCGAACTCCGGCCAATCCCCCTTGCCTGACTCTCCTACTAGGCTTGGGAAGCTTGTTCTCCCTGCCGAGGTAAGGTCAAATGTCCTACCGAGCCTTACACTCGAACTCCTGCCAAGCCCCCTTGACTGAGCCTTCTAGGCTTGGGAAGCTTGGTCTCCCTGCCGAGGTAAGGTCAAAAGTCCTGCCGAGCCTTACACTCGAACTCCGGCCAAGCCCCCTTGCCTGACTCTCCTACTAGGCTTGGGAAGCTTGGTCTCCCAGCCGAGGTAAGGTCGAACGTCCTGCCGAGCCTTACAGTAGAACTCCGGCCTAGCTGCCTTTCCTGACTGTCCTACGAGGCTTGGGAAGCTTGGTCTCCCTGCCGAGGGAAGGACGAACGTCCTGCCGAGTCTTACACTCGAACTCCGGCCAAGCCCCCTTGCCTGACCCTACTAGGCTTGGGAAGCTTGGTCTCCCTGCCGAGGTAAGGTCGAACGTCCTGCCGAGCCTTACACTCGAACTCTGGCCAAGCCCTCTTGCCTGACTCTCCTACTAGGCTTGGGAAGCTTGGTCTCCCTGGCGAGGTAAGGTCGAACGTCCTGCTGTGCTTTACACTCGAACTCCGGCCAAGCCCCCTTGCCTGACTCTCCTGCTAGGCTTGGGAAGCTTGGTCTCCCTGCCGAGGTAAGGTCGAACGTCCTGCCGAGCCTTACACTCGAACTCCAGCCAAGCCCCCTTGCCTGACTCTCCGACTAGGCCTGGGAAGCTTGGTCTCCCTGCCGAGGTAAGGTTGAACGTCCTGCCGAGTCTTACACTCGAACTCCGGCCAAGCCCCCTTGCCTGACCCTACTAGGCTTGGGAAGCTTGGTCTCCCTGCCGAGGTAAGGTCGAACGTCCTGCGGAGCCTTACACTCGAACTCCTGCCAAGCCCCCTTGCCTGACTCTCCTACTAGGCTTGGGAAACTTGGTCTCCCTGCCGAGGTTAGGTCGAACGCCCTGCCGAGCCTTACACTCGAACTCCGGCCAAGTCCCCTTGCCTGACTCTCCTACGAGGCTTGGGAAGCTTGGTCTCCCTGCCGAGGTAAGGTAGAACGTCCTGCCGAGCTTTACACTCGAACTCCGGCCAAGCCCCCTTGCCTGACTCTCCGACTAGGCCTGGGAAGCTTGGTCTCCCTGCCGAGGTTAGGTCGAACGTCCTGCCGAGCCTTACACTCGAACTCCGGCCAAGCCCCCTTGCCTGACTCTCCTACTAGGCTTGGGAAGCTTGGTCTCCCTGCCGAGGTAAGGTCGAACGTCCTGCCGAGCCTTACACTCGAACTCCGGCCAGGCCCCCTCGCCTGACTCTCCTGCTAGGCTTGGGAAGCTTGGACTCCCGGCCGAGGTAAGGTTGAACGTCCTGCCGAGTCTTACACTCGAACTCCGGCCAAGCCCCCTTGCCTGACCCTACTAGGCTTGGGAAGCTTGGTCTCCCTGCCGAGGTAAGGTCGAACGTCCTGCCGAGCCTTACACTCGAACTCTGGCCAAGCCCCCTTGCCTGACCCTACTAGGCTTGGGAAGCTTGGTCTCCCTGCTGAGGTAAGGTCGAACGTCCTGCCGAGCCTTACACTCGAACTCCTGCCAAGCCCCCTTGCCTGACTCTCCTACTAGGCTTGGAAAGCTTGGTCTCCCTGCCGAGGTAAGGTCGAACGTCCTGCCGTGCTTTACACTCGAACTCCGGCCAAGCCCCCTTGCCTGACTCTCCTGCTAGGCTTGGGAAGCCTGGACTCCCTGCCGAGGTAAGGTCGAACGTCCTGCCGAGCCTTACACTCGAGCTCCTGCCAAGCCCCCTTGCCTGACTCTCCGACTAGGCCTGGGAATCTTGGTCTCCCTGCCGAGGTTAGGTCGAACGTCCTGCCGAGCCTTACACACGAACTCCGGCCAAGCCGCCTTGCCTGACTCTCCTACGAGGCATGGGAAGCTTGGTCTCCCTGCAGAGGTAAGGTAGAATGTCCTGCTGAGCTTTACACTCGAACTCCGGCCAATCCCCCTTGCCTGACTCTCCTACTAGGTTTGGGAAGCTTGTTCTCCCTGCCGAGGTAAGGTCAAATGTCCTACCGAGCCTTACACTCGAACTCCTGCCAAGCCCCCTTGCCCGAGCCTTCTAGGCTTGGGAAGCTTGGTCTCCCTGCCGAGGTAAGGTCAAAAGTCCTGCCGAGCCTTACACTCGAACTCCGGCCAAGCCCCCTTGCCTGACTCTCCTACTAGGCTTGGGAAGCTTGGTCTCCCTGCCGAGGTAAGGTCGAACGTCCTGCCGAGCCTTACACTCGAACTCCGGCCAAGCCCCCTTGCCTGACTCTCCTACTAGGCTTGGGAAGCTTGGTCTCCCTGCCGAGGTAAGGTCAAACGTCCTGCCGAGCCTTACACTCGAACTCCGGCCAAGCCCCCTTGCCTGACTCTCCTTCTAGGCTTGGGAAGCTTGGTCTCCCTGCCGAGGGAAGGTAGAACGTCCTGCCGAGCTTTACACTCGAACTCCAGCCAAGCCCCCTTGCCTGACTCTCCTGCTAGGCTTGGGAAGCTTGGTCTCCCGGCCGAGGTAATGTTGAACGTCCTGCCGAGCCTTACACTCGAACTCAGGCCAAGTCCCCTTGCCTGACTCTCCTACAAGGCTTGGGAAGCTTGGTCTCCCTGCCGAGGTAAGGTCGAACGTCCTGCCGAGTCTTACACTCGAACTCCGGCCAAGCCCCCTTGCCTGACTCTCCTACTAGGCTTGGGAAGCTTGGTCTCCCTGCCGAGGTAAGTTCGAACGTCCTGCCGAGCCTTACACTCGAACTCCGGCCAAGCCCCCTTGCCTGACTCTCCTACTAGGCTTGGGAAACTTGGTCTCCTGGCCGAGGTACGGTCGAACGTCCTGCCGAGCCTTACACTCGAACTCCGGCCTAGCTCCCTTGCCTGACTCTCCTACTAGGCTTGGGAAGCTTGGTCTCCCTGCCGAGGTAAGGTCGAACGTCCTACCGAGCCTTACACTCGAACTCCGTCCAAGCCCCCTTGCCTCACCCTACTAGGCTTGGGAAGCTTGGTCTCCCTGCCGAGGTAAGGTCGAACGTCCTGCCGAGCCTTACACTCGAACTCCGGCCAAGCCCCCTTGCCTGACTCTCCTACTAGGCTTGGGAAGCTTGGTCTCCCTGCCGAGGTAAGGTCAAACGTCCTGCTGTGCTTTACACTCGAACTCCGGCCAAGCCCCCTTGTTTGACTCTCCTGCTAGGCTTGGGGAGCTTGGTCTCCCTGCCGAGGTAAGGTCGAACGTCCTGCTGTGCTTTACACTCGAACTCCGGCCAAGCCCCCTTGTTTGACTCTCCTGCTAGGCTTGGGGAGCTTGGTCTCCCTGCCGAGGTGAGGTCGAACGTCCTGCCGAGCCTTACAGTAGAACTCCGGCCAAGCCCCCTTGCCTGACTCCCCTACTAGGCCTGGGAAGCTTGGTCTCCCTGCCGAGGTAAGGTCGAACGTCCTACCGAGCCTTACACTCGAACTCCGTCCAAGCCCCCTTGCCTGACCCTACTAGGCTTGGGAAGCTTGGTCTCCCTGCCGAGGTAAGGTCGAACGTCCTGCCGAGCCTTACACTCGAACTCTGGCCAAGCCCCCTTGCCTGACCCTACTAGGCTTGGAAAGCTTGGTCTCCCTGCCGAGGTAAGGTCGAACGTCCTGCCGTGCTTTACACTCGAACTCCGGCCAAGCCCCCTTGCCTGACTCTCCTGCTAGGCTTGGGAAGCTTGGTCTCCCTGCCGAGGTAAGGTCGAACGTCCTGCCGAGCCTTACACTCGAACTCCGGCCAAGCCCCCTTGCCTGACTCTCCTACGAGGCATTGGAATCTTGGTCTACCTGCCGAGGTTAGGTCGAACGTCCTGCCGAGCCTTACACTCGAACTCCGGCCAAGCCGCCTTGCCTGACTCTCCTGCGAGGCATGGGAAGCTTGGTCTCCCTGCCGAGGTAAGGTAGAATGTCCTGCTGAGCTTTACACTCGAACTCCGGCCAATCCCCCTTGCCTGACTCTCCTACTAGGCTTGGGAAGCTTGTTCTCCCTGCCGAGGTAAGGTCAAATGTCCTACCGAGCCTTTCACTCGAACTCCTGCCAAGCCCCCTTGACTGAGCCTTCTAGGCTTGGGAAGCTTGGTCTCCCTGCCGAGGTAAGGTCAAAAGTCCTGCCGAGCCTTACACTCGAACTCCGGCCAAGCCCCCTTGCCTGACTCTCCTACTAGGCTTGGGAAGCTTGGTCTCCCAGCCGAGGTAAGGTCGAACGTCCTGCCGAGCCTTACAGTAGAACTCCGGCCTAGCTGCCTTTCCTGACTGTCCTACGAGGCTTGGGAAGCTTGGTCTCCCTGCCGAGGGAAGGTAGAACGTCCTGCCGAGCTTTACACTCGAACTCCAGCCAAGCCCCCTTGCCTGACTCTCCTGCTAGGCTTGGGAAGCTTGGTCTCCCTACCGAGGTAAGGTCGAACGTCCTGCCGAGTCTTACACTCGAACTCCGGCCAAGCCCCCTTGCCTGACCCTACTAGGCTTGGGAAGCTTGGTCTCCCTGCCGAGGTAAGGTCGAACGTCCTGCCGAGCCTTACACTCGAACTCTGGCCAAGCCCTCTTGCCTGACTCTCCTACTAGGCTTGGGAAGCTTGGTCTCCCTGGCGAGGTAAGGTCGAACGTCCTGCTGTGCTTTACACTCGAACTCCGGCCAAGCCCCCTTGCCTGACTCTCCTGCTAGGCTTGGGAAGCTTGGTCTCCCTGCCGAGGTAAGGTCGAACGTCCTGCCGAGCCTTACACTCGAACTCCAGCCAAGCCCCCTTGCCTGACTCTCCGACTAGGCCTGGGAAGCTTGGTCTCCCTGCCGAGGTAAGGTTGAACGTCCTGCCGAGTCTTACACTCGAACTCCGGCCAAGCCCCCTTGCCTGACCCTACTAGGCTTGGGAAGCTTGGTCTCCCTGCCGAGGTAAGGTCGAACGTCCTGCGGAGCCTTACACTCGAACTCCTGCCAAGCCCCCTTGCCTGACTCTCCTACTAGGCTTGGGAAACTTGGTCTCCCTGCCGAGGTTAGGTCGAACGCCCTGCCGAGCCTTACACTCGAACTCCGGCCAAGTCCCCTTGCCTGACTCTCCTACGAGGCTTGGGAAGCTTGGTCTCCCTGCCGAGGTAAGGTAGAACGTCCTGCCGAGCTTTACACTCGAACTCCGGCCAAGCCCCCTTGCCTGACTCTCCGACTAGGCCTGGGAAGCTTGGTCTCCCTGCCGAGGTTAGGTCGAACGTCCTGCCGAGCCTTACACTCGAACTCCGGCCAAGCCCCCTTGCCTGACTCTCCTACTAGGCTTGGGAAGCTTGGTCTCCCTGCCGAGGTAAGGTCGAACGTCCTGCCGAGCCTTACACTCGAACTCCGGCCAAGCCCCCTCGCCTGACTCTCCTGCTAGGCTTGGGAAGCTTGGACTCCCGGCCGAGGTAAGGTTGAACGTCCTGCCGAGCCTTACACTCGAACTCTGGCCAAGCCCCCTTGCCTGACCCTACTAGGCTTGGGAAGCTTGGTCTCCCTGCTGAGGTAAGGTCGAACGTCCTGCCGAGCCTTACACTCGAACTCCTGCCAAGCCCCCTTGCCTGACTCTCCTACTAGGCTTGGAAAGCTTGGTCTCCCTGCCGAGGTAAGGTCGAACGTCCTGCCGTGCTTTACACTCGAACTCCGGCCAAGCCCCCTTGCCTGACTCTCCTGCTAGGCTTGGGAAGCTTGGACTCCCTGCCGAGGTAAGGTCGAACGTCCTGCCGAGCCTTACACTCGAGCTCCTGCCAAGCCCCCTTGCCTGACTCTCCGACTAGGCCTGGGAATCTTGGTCTCCCTGCCGAGGTTAGGTCGAACGTCCTGCCGAGCCTTACACACGAACTCCGGCAAAGCCGCCTTGCCTGACTCTCCTACGAGGCATGGGAAGCTTGGTCTCCCTGCAGAGGTAAGGTAGAATGTCCTGCTGAGCTTTACACTCGAACTCCGGCCAATCCCCCTTGCCTGACTCTCCTACTAGGCTTGGGAAGCTTGTTCTCCCTGCCGAGGTAAGGTCAAATGTCCTACCGAGCCTTACACTCGAACTCCTGCCAAGCCCCCTTGCCCGAGCCTTCTAGGCTTGGGAAGCTTGGTCTCCCTGCCGAGGTAAGGTCAAAAGTCCTGCCGAGCCTTACACTCGAACTCCGGCCAAGCCCCCTTGCCTGACTCTCCTACTAGGCTTGGGAAGCTTGGTCTCCCTGCCGAGGTAAGGTCGAACGTCCTGCCGAGCCTTACACTCGAACTCCGGCCAAGCCCCCTTGCCTGACTCTCCTACTAGGCTTGGGAAGCTTGGTCTCCCTGCCGAGGTAAGGTGAAACGTCCTGCCGAGCCTTACACTCGAACTCCGGCCAAGCCCCCTTGCCTGACTCTCCTTCTAGGCTTGGGAAGCTTGGTCTCCCTGCCGAGGGAAGGTAGAACGTCCTGCCGAGCTTTACACTCGAACTCCAGCCAAGCCCCCTTGCCTGACTCTCCTGCTAGGCTTGGGAAGCTTGGTCTCCCTACCGAGGTAAGGTTGAACGTCCTGCCGAGTCTTACACTCGAACTCCGGCCAAGCACCCTTGCCTGACCCTACTAGGCTTGGGAAGCTTGGTCTCCCTGCCGAGGTAAGGTCGAACGTCCTGCCGAGCCTTACACTCGAACTCCGGCCAAGCCCCCTTGCCTGACTCTCCTACTAGGCTTGGGAAGCTTGGTCTCCCTGCCGAGGTAAGGTCGAACGTCCTGCCGAGCCTTACACTCGAACTCCGGCCAAGCCCCCTTGCCTGACTCTCCTGCTAGGCTTGGGAAGCTTGGTCTCCCGGCCGAGGTAAGGTTGAACGTCCTGCCGAGTCTTACACTCGAACTCCGTCCAAGCCCCCTTGCCTGACCCTACTAGCCTTGGGAAGCTTGGTCTCCCTGCCGAGGTAAGGTCGAACGTCCTGCCGAGCCGTAATTCGAACTCTGGCCAAGCCCTCTTGCCTGACTCTCCTACAAGGCTTGGGAAGCTTCGTCTCCCTGCCGGGGTAAGGTTGAATTTCCTGCTGAGCCTTACACTTGAACTCCGCCCAAGCCCCCTTGACTGACTCCCCCACTAGGCTTGGAATACTTGGTCTCCCTGCCGAGGTAAGGTCGAACGTCCTGCCGAGCCTTACACTCGAACTCCGGCCCAGCCCCCGTGCCTGACTCTCCTATTAGGCTTGGGAAGCTTGGTCTCCCTGCTGAGGTAAGGTCGAACGTCCTGCCGAGCCTTACACTCGAACTCCGGCCAAGCCGCCTTGCCTGACTCTCCTATTAGACTTGGGAAGCTTGGTCTCCCTGCCGAGGTAAGGTCGAACGTCCTGCCGAGCCTTACACTCGAACTCCGGCCAAGCCCCCTTGCCTGACCCTACTACGCTTGGGAAGCTTGGTCTCCCTGCCGAGGTAAGGTCGAACGTCCTGCCGAGCCTTACACTCGAACTCTGGCCAAGCCCCCTTGCCTGACCCTACTAGGCTTGGGAAGCTTGGTCTCCCCGCTGAGGTAAGGTCGAACGTCCTGCCGAGCCTTACACTCGAACTCCTGCCAAGCCCCCTTGCCTGACTCTCCTACTAGGCTTGGAAAGCTTGGTCTCCCTGCCGAGGTAAGGTCGAACGTCCTGCCGTGCTTTACACTCGAACTCCGGCCAAGCCCCCTCGCCTGACTCTCCTGCTAGGCTTGGGAAGCTTGGTCTCCCTGCCGAGGTAAGGTCGAACGCCCTGCCGAGCCTTACACTCGAACTCTGGCCAAGCCCCCTTGCCTGACTCTCCTACTAGGCTTGGGAAGCTTGGTCTCCCTGCCGAGGTAAGGTCAAACGTCCTGCCGAGCCTTACACTAGAACTCCGGCCTAGCTGCCTTGCCTGACTGTCCTACGAGGCTTGGGAAGCTTGGTCTCCCTGCCGAGGGAAGGTAGAACGTCCTGCCGAGCTTTACACTCGAACTCCAGCCAAGCCCCCTTGCCTGACTCTCCTGCTAGGCTTGGGAAGCTTGGTCTCCCTGCTGAGGTAAGGTCAAACGTCCTGCCGAGCCTTACACTCGAACTCCGGCCAAGCCCCCTTGCCTGACCCTACTAGGCTTGGGAAGCTTGGTCTCCCTGCCGAGGTAAGGTCGAACGTCCTGCCGAGCCTTACGCTCGAACTCCGGCCAAGCCCCCTTGCCTGACTCTCCTACTAGGCTCGGGAAGCTTGGTCTCCCTGCCGAGGTAAGGTCGAACGTCCTGCCGAGCCTTACACTCGAACTCTGGCCAAGCCCTCTTGCCTGACTCTCCGACTAGGCTTGGGAAGCTTGGTCTCCCTGGCGAGGTAAGGTCGAACGTCCTGCTGTGCTTTACACTCGAACTCCGGCCAAGCCCCCTTGCCTGACTCTCCTGCTAGGCTTGGGAAGCTTGGTCTCCCTGCCGAGGTAAGGTCGAACGTCCTGCCGAGCCTTACACTCGAACTCCGGCCAAGCCGCCTTGCCTGACTCTCCTACGAGGCTTGGGAAGCTTGGTCTCCCTGCCGAGGTAAGGTAGAACGTCCTGCCGAGCTTTACACTCGAACTCCGGCCAAGCCCCCCTGCCTGACTCTCCTACTAGGCTTGGGAAGCTTGGTCTCCCTGCTGAGGTAAGGTCGAACGTCCTTGCGAGCCTTACACTCGAACTCCGGCCAAGCCCCCTTGCCTGACCCTACTAGGCTTGGGAAGCTTGGTCTCCCTGCCGAGGTATGGTCGAACGTCCTGCCGAGCCTTACACTAGAACTCAGGCCAAGTCCCCTTGCCTGACTCTCCTACTAGGCTTGGGAAGCTTGGTCTCCCTGCCGAGGTAAGGTCAAAAGTCCTGCCGAGCCTTACACTCGAACTCCGGCCAAGCCCCCTTGCCTGACTCTCCTTCTAGGCTTGGGAAGCTTGGTCTCCCTGCCGAGGTAAGGTAGAACGTCCTGCCGAGTCTTACACTCGAACTCCGGCCAAGCCCCCTTGCCTCACCCTACTAGGCTTGGGAAGCTTGGTCTCCCTGCCGAGGTAAGGTTGAACGTCCTGCCGAGTCTTACACTCGAACTCCGGCCAAGCACCCTTGCCTGACCCTAGTAGGCTTGGGAAGCTTAGTCTCCCTGCCGAGGTAAGGTCGAACATCCTGCCGAGCCTGACACTTGAACTCCGCCCAAGCCCCCTTGCCTGACTCCCCCACTAGGCTTGGAAAGCTTGCTCTCCCTGCCGAGGTAAGGTAGAACGTCCTGCCGAGCTTTACATTCGAACTCCAGCCAAGCCCACTTGCCTGACTCTCCTACTAGGCTTGGGAAGCTTGGTCTCCCTGCCGAGGTAAGGTTGAACGTCCTGCCGAGCCTTACACTCGAACTCCGGCTAAGACCCCTTGCCTGACTCTCCTGCTAGGCTTGGGAAGCTTGATCTCCCTGCCGAGGTAAGGTCGAACGTCCTGCCGAGCCTTACACTCGAACTCCGGCCAAACTCCCTTGCCTGACTCTCCTACTAGGCTTGGGAAGCTTGGTCTCCCTGCCGAGGTAAGGTCGAACGTCCTGCCGAGCCTTACACTCGAACTCCGGCCAAGGCCCCTTGCCTGACTCTCCTACTCAGCTTGGGAAGCTTGGTCTCCCTGCCGAGCTAAGGTCGAACGACCTGCCGAGCCTTACACTCGAACTCCGGCCAAGCCGCCTTGCCTGACTCTCCTACGAGGCTTGGGAAGCTTGGTCTCCTTGCCGAGGTAAGGTAGAACGTCCTGCCGAGCTTTACACTCGAACTCCAGCCAAGCCCCCTTGCCTGACTCTCCTGCTAGGCTTGGGAAGCTTGGTCTCCCTGCTGAGGTAAGGTCAAACGTCCTGCCGAGCCTTACACTCGACCTCTGGCCAAGCCCCCTTGCCTGACTCTCCTACTAGGCTTGGGAAGCTTGGTCTCCCTGCCGAGGTAAGGTCGAACGTCCTGCCGAGCCTTACACTCGAACTCCGGCCTAGCTCCCTTGCCGGACTCCCCTACTAGGCTTGGGAAGCTTGGTCTCCCTGCCGAGGTACGGTCGAACGTCCTGCGGAGCCTTACACTCGAACTCCTGCCAAGCCCCCTTGCCTGACTCTCCTACTAGCCTTGGGAGCTTGGTCTCCCTGCCGAGGTAAGGTCGAACGTCCTACCGAGCCTTACACTCGAACTCCTGCCAAGCCCCCTTGCCTGACCCTACTAGGCTTGGGAAGCTTGGTCTCCCTGCCGAGGTAAGGTCGAGCGTCCTGCCGAGCCTTACACTCGAACTCCGGCCAAGCCCCCTTGCCTGACTCTCCTACTAGGCTTGGAAAGCTTGGTCTCCCTGCCGAGGTAAGTTCGAACGTCCTGCTGTGCTTTACACTCGAACTCCGGCCAAGCCCCCTTGTTTGACTCTCCTGCTAGGCTTGGGGAGCTTGGTCTCCCTGCCGAGGTAAGGTCGAACGTCCTGCCGAGCCTTACACTCGAACTCCGGCCAAGCGCCCTTGCCTGACTCTCCGACTAGGCCTGGGACGCTTGGTCTCCCTGCCGAGGTTAGGTCGAACGCCCTGCCGAGCCTTACACTCGAACTCCGGCCAAGTCCCCTTGCCTGACTCTCCTAGGAGGCTTGGGAAGCTTGGTCTCCCTGCCGAGGTAAGCTAGAACGTCCTGCCGAGCCTTACACTCGAACTCCGGCCAAGCCCCCTTGCCTGACTCTCCTACTAGGCTTCAAAGCTTGGTCTCCCTGCCGAGGTAAGGTCGAACGTCCTGCTGTGCTTTACACTCGAACTCCGGCCAAGCCCCCTTGCCTGACTCTCCTGCTAGGCTTGGGAAGATTGGTCTCCCTGCTGAGGTAAGGTCAAACGTCCTGCCGAGCCTTACACTCGATCTCTGGCCAAGCCCCCTTGCCTGACTCTCATACTAGGCTTGGGAAGCTTGGTCTCCCTGCCGAGGTAAGGTCGAACGTCCTGCCGAGCCTTACACTCGAACTCCGGCCTAGCTCCCTTGCCTGACTCCCCTACTAGGCTTGGGAAGCTTGGTCTCCCTGCCGAGGTACGGTCGAACGTCCTGCGGAGCCTTACACTCGAACTCCTGCCAAGCCCCCTTGCCTGACTCTCCTACTAGGCTTGGGAGCTTGGTCTCCCTGCCGAGGAAAGGTCGAGCGTCCTACCGAGCCTTACACTCGAACTCCTGCCAAGCCGCCTTGCCTGACCCTACTAGGCTTGGGAAGCTTGGTCTCCCTGCCGAGGTAAGGTCGAGCGTCCTGCCGAGCCTTACACTCGAACTCCGGCCAAGCCCCCTTGCCTGACTCTCCTACTAGGCTTGGAAAGCTTGGTCTCCCTGCCGAGGTAAGTTCGAACGTCCTGCTGTGCTTTACACTCGAACTCCGGCCAAGCCCCCTTGTTTGACTCTCCTGCTAGGCTTGGGGAGCTTGGTCTCCCTGCCGAGGTAAGGTCGAACGTCCTGCCGAGCCTTACACTCGAACTCCGGCCAAGCCCCCTTGCCTGACTCTCCGACTAGGCCTGGGAAGCTTGGTCTCCCTGCCGAGGTTAGGTCGAACGCCCTGCCGAGCCTTACACTCGAACTCCGGCCAAGTCCCCTTGCCTGACTCTCCTACTAGGCTTGGGAAGCTTGGTCTCCCTGCCGAGGTAAGGTCGAACGTCCTGCCGAGCCTTACACTCGAACTCCGGCCAAGCCCCTTGCCTGACTCTCCTGCTAGGCTTGGGAAGCTTGGTCTCCCTGCCGAGGTAGGGTAGAACGTCCTGCCGAGCCTTACACTCGAACTCCGGCCAAGCCCCCTTGCCTGACTCTCCTACTAGGCTTCAAAGCTTGGTCTCCCTGCCGAGGTAAGGTCGAACGTCCTGCTGTGCTTTACACTCGAACTCCTGCCATGCCCCCTTGCCTGACCCTACTAGGCTTGGGAAGCTTGCTCTCCCTGCCGAGGTAAGGTCAAATGTACTACCGAGCCTTACACTCGAACTCCTGCCAAGCCCCCTTGCCTGAGCCTTCTAGGCTTGGGAAGCTTGGTCTCCCTGCCGAGGTAAGGTCAAAAGTCCTGCCGAGCCTTACACTCGAACTCCGGCCAAGCCCCCTTTGACTGACTCTCCTACTAGGCTTGGGAAGCTTGGTCTCCCTGCCGAGGTAAGGTCGAACGTCCTGCCGAGCCTTACACTCGAACTCCGGCCAAGCCCCCTTGCCTGACCCTACTACTAGGCTTGGGAAGCTTGGTCTCCCTGCCGAGGTAAGGTCAAACGTCCTGCCGAGCCTTACACTAGAACTCCGGCCTAGCTGCCTTGCCTGACTGTCCTACGAGGCTTGGGAAGCTTGGTCTCCCTGCCGAGGTAAGGTAGAATATCCTGCCGAGCTTTACACTCGAACTCCAGCCAAGCCCCCTTGCCTGACTCTCCTGCTAGGCTTGGGAAGCTTGGTCTCCCTGCCGAGGTAAGGTTGAACGTCCTGCCGAGTCTTACACTCGAACTCCGGCCAAGCCCCCTTGCCTGACCCTACTAGGCTTGGGAAGCTTGGTCTCCCTGCCGAGGTAAGGTCACACGTCCTGCCGAGCCTTACACTAGAACTCAGGCCAAGTCCCCTTGCCTGACTCTCCTACTAGGCTTGGAAAGCTTGGTCTCCCTGCCGAGGTAAGGTCAAAAGTCCTGCCGAGCCTTACACTCGAACTCCGGCCAAGCCCCCTTGCCTGACTCTCCTTCTAGGCTTGGGAAGCTTGGTCTCCCTGCCGAGGTAAGGTAGGACGTCCTGCCGAGCTTTACACTCGAACTCCGGGCAAGCCCCCTAGCCTGACTCTCCTGCTAGGCTTGGGAAGCTTGGTCTCCCTGCCGAGGTTAGGTCGAACGTCCTGCCGAGTCTTACACTCGAACTCCGGCCAAGCCCCCTTGCCTGACCCTAGTAGGCTTGGGAAGCTTAGTCTCCCTGCCGAGGTAAGGTCGAACATCCTGCCGAGCCTGACACTTGAACTCCGCCCAAGCCCCCTTGCCTGACTCCCCCACTAGGCTTGGAAAGCTTGGTCTCCCTGCCGAGGTAAGGTAGAACGTCCTGCCGAGCTTTACATTCGAACTCCAGCCTAGCCCACTTGCCTGACTCTCCTACTTGGCTTGGGAAGCTTGGTCTCCCTGCCGAGGTAAGGTTGAACGTCCTGCCGAGCCTTACACTCGAACTCCGGCCAAGACCCCTTGCCTGACTCTCCTGCTAGGCTTGGGAAGCTTGGTCTCACTGCCGAGGTAAGGTCGAACGTCCTGCCGAGCCTTACACTCGAACTCGGGCCAAGTCCCCTTGCTTTACTCTCCTACTAGGCTTGGGAAGCTTGGTCTCCCTGCCGAGGTAAGGTCGAACGTCCTGCCGAGCCTTACACTCGAACTCCGGCCAAGCCCCCTTGCCTGACTCTCCTACTAGGCTTGGGAAGCTTGGTCTCCCTGCCGGGGTAAGGTCGAATGTCCTCCTGAGCCTTACACTTGAACTCTGCCCAAGCCCCCTTGCCTGACTCCCCCACTAGGCTTGGAAAACTTGGTCTCCCAGCCGAGGTAAGGTCGAACGTCCTGCCGAGCCTTACACTCGAACTCCGGCCAAGCCCCCTTGCCTGACTCTCCTACTAGGCTTGGCAAACTTGGTCTCCTGGCCGAGGTACGGTCGAATGTCCTGCCGAGCCTTACACTCGAACTCCTGCCAAGCCCCCTTGCCTGAGCCTACTAGGCTTGGGAAGCTTGGTCTCCCTGCCGAGGTAAGGTCACACGTCCTGCCGAGCCTTACACTAGAACTCAGGCCAAGTCCCCTTGCCTGACTCTCCTACTAGGCTTGGAAAGCTTGGTCTCCCTGCCGAGGTAAGGTCAAAAGTCCTGCCGAGCCTTACACTCGAACTCCGGCCAAGCCCCCTTGCCTGACTCTCCTTCTAGGCTTGGGAAGCTTGGTCTCCCTGCCGAGGTAAGGTAGGACGTCCTGCCGAGCTTTACACTCGAACTCCGGGCAAGCCCCCTAGCCTGACTCTCCTACTAGGCTTGGGAATCTTGGTCTCCCTGCCGAGGTAAGGTCAAATGTACTACCGAGCCTTACACTCGAACTCCTGCCAAGCCCCCTTGCCTGAGCCTTCTAGGCTTGGGAAGCTTGGTCTCCCTGCCGAGGTAAGGTCAAAAGTCCTGCCGAGCCTTACACTCGAACTCCGGCCAAGCCCCCTTTGACTGACTCTCCTACTAGGCTTGGGAAGCTTGGTCTCCCTGCCGAGGTAAGGTCGAACGTCCTGCCGAGCCTTACACTCGAACTCCGGCCAAGCCCCCTTGCCTGACCCTACTACTAGGCTTGGGAAGCTTGGTCTCCCTGCCGAGGTAAGGTCAAACGTCCTGCCGAGCCTTACACTAGAACTCCGGCCTAGCTGCCTTGCCTGACTGTCCTACGAGGCTTGGGAAGCTTGGTCTCCCTGCCGAGGTAAGGTAGAATGTCCTGCCGAGCTTTACACTCGAACTCCAGCCAAGCCCCCTTGCCTGACTCTCCTGCTAGGCTTGGGAAGCTTGGTCTCCCTGCCGAGGTAAGGTTGAACGTCCTGCCGAGTCTTACACTCGAACTCCGGCCAAGCCCCCTTGCCTGACCCTACTAGGCTTGGGAAGCTTGGTCTCCCTGCCGAGGTAAGGTCACACGTCCTGCCGAGCCTTACACTAGAACTCAGGCCAAGTCCCCTTGCCTGACTCTCCTACTAGGCTTGGAAAGCTTGGTCTCCCTGCCGAGGTAAGGTCAAAAGTCCTGCCGAGCCTTACACTCGAACTCCGGCCAAGCCCCCTTGCCTGACTCTCCTTCTAGGCTTGGGAAGCTTGGTCTCCCTGCCGAGGTAAGGTAGGACGTCCTGCCGAGCTTTACACTCGAACTCCGGGCAAGCCCCCTAGCCTGACTCTCCTGCTAGGCTTGGGAAGCTTGGTCTCCCTGCCGAGGTTAGGTCGAACGTCCTGCCGAGTCTTACACTCGAACTCCGGCCAAGCCCCCTTGCCTGACCCTAGTAGGCTTGGGAAGCTTAGTCTCCCTGCCGAGGTAAGGTCGAACATCCTGCCGAGCCTGACACTTGAACTCCGCCCAAGCCCCCTTGCCTGACTCCCCCACTAGGCTTGGAAAGCTTGGTCTCCCTGCCGAGGTAAGGTAGAACGTCCTGCCGAGCTTTACATTCGAACTCCAGCCTAGACCACTTGCCTGACTCTCCTACTTTGCTTGGGAAGCTTGGTCTCCCTGCCGAGGTAAGGTTGAACGTCCTGCCGAGCCTTACACTCGAACTCCGGCCAAGACCCCTTGCCTGACTCTCCTGCTAGGCTTGGGAAGCTTGGTCTCACTGCCGAGGTAAGGTCGAACGTCCTGCCGAGCCTTACACTCGAACTCGGGCCAAGTCCCCTTGCTTTACTCTCCTACTAGGCTTGGGAAGCTTGGTCTCCCTGCCGAGGTAAGGTCGAACGTCCTGCCGAGCCTTACACTAGAACTCAGGCCAAGTCCCCTTGCCTGACTCTCCTACTAGGCTTGGAAAGCTTGGTCTCCCTGCCGAGGTAAGGTCAAAAGTCCTGCCGAGACTTACACTCGAACTCTGGCCAAGCCCCCTTGCCTGACTCTCCTTCTAGGCTTGGGAAGCTTGGTCTCCCTGCCGAGGTAAGGTAGGACGTCCTGCCGAGCTTTACACTCGAACTCCGGGCAAGCCCCCTAGCCTGACTCTCCTGCTAGGCTTGGGAAGCTTGGTCTCCCTGCCGAGGTTAGGTCGAACGTCCTGCCGAGTCTTACACTCGAACTCCGCCCAAGCCCCCTTGCCTGACTCCCCCACTAGGCTTGGAAAGCTTGGTCTCCCTGCCGAGGTAAGGTAGAACGTCCTGCCGAGCTTTACATTCGAACTCCAGCCTAGCCCACTTGCCTGACTCTCCTACTTGGCTTGGGAAGCTTGGTCTCCCTGCCGAGGTAAGGTTGAACGTACTGCCGAGCCTTACACTCGAACTCCGGCCAAGACCCCTTGCCTGACTCTCCTGCTAGGCTTGGGAAAATTGGTCTCACTGCCGAGGTAAGGTCGAACGTCCTGCCGAGCCTTACACTCGAACTCGGGCCAAGTCCCCTTGCTTTACTCTCCTACTAGGCTTGGGAAGCTTGGTCTCCCTGCCGAGGTAAGGTCGAACGTCCTGCCGAGCCTTACACTCGAACCCCGGCCAAGCCCCCTTGCCTGACTCTCCTACTAGGCTTGGGAAGCTTGGTCTCCCTGCCGAGGTAAGGTCGAACGTCCTGCCGAGCCTTACACTCGAACTCCGGCCAAGCCCCCTTGCCTGACTCTCCTACTAGGCTTGGGAGCTTGGTCTCCCTGCCGAGGTAAGGTCGAACGTCCTACCGAGCCTTACACTCGAACTCCTGCCAAGCCCCCTTGCCTGACCCTACTAGGCTTGGGAAGCTTGGTCTCCCTGCCGAGGTAAGGTCGAACGTCCTGCCGTGCTTTACACTCGAACTCCGGCCAAGCCCCCTTGTTTGACTCTCCTGCTAGGCTTGGGGAGCTTGGTCTCCCTGCCGAGGTAAGGTCGAACGTCCTGCCGAGCCTTACACTCGAACTCCGGCCAAGCCCCCTTGCCTGACTCTCCGACTAGGCCTGGGAATCTTGGTCTCCCTGCCGAGGTTAGGTCGAACGCCCTGCCGAGCCTAACACTCGAACTCCGGCCAAGCCCCCTTGCCCGACCCTACGAGGCTTGGGAAGCTTGGTCTCCCTGCCGAGGTAATGTTGAACGTCCTGCCGAGCCTTACACTCGAACTCAGGCCAAGTCCCCTTGCCTGACTCTCCTACTAGGCTTGGGAAGCTTGGTCTCCCTGCCGAGGTAAGGTCGAAAGTCCTGCCGAGTCTTACACTCGAACTCCGGCCAAGCCCCCTTGCCTGACTCTCCTACTAGGCTTGGGAAGCTTGGTCTCCCTGCTGAGGTAAGGTAGAACGTCCTCCCGAGCTTTACACTCGAACTCCAGCCAAGCCCCCTTGCCTGACTCTCCTACTAGGCTTGGGAAGCTTGGTCTCCCTGCCGGGGTAAGGTCGAATGTCCTCCTGAGCCTTACACTTGAACTCTGCCCAAGCCCCCTTGCCTGACTCCCCCACTAGGCTTGGAAAACTTGGTCTCCCTGCCGAGGTAAGGTCGAACGTCCTGCCGAGCCTTACACTCGAACTCCGGCCAAGCCCCCTTGCCTGACTCTCCTACTAGGCTTGGGAAACTTGGTCTCCTGGCCGAGGTACGGTCGAATGTCCTGCCGAGCCTTACACTCGAACTCCGGCCTAGCTCCCTTGCCTGACTCTCCTACTAGGCTTGGGAAGCTTGGTCTCCCTGCCGAGGTAAGGTCGAACGTCCTACCGAGCCTTACACTCGAACTCCGTCCAAGCCCCCTTGCCTCACCCTACTAGGCTTGGGAAGCTTGGTCTCCCTGCCGAGGTAAGGTCGAACGTCCTGCCGAGCCTTACACTCGAACTCCGGCCAAGCCCCCTTGCCTGACTCTCCTACTAGGCTTGGAAAGCTTGGTCTCCCTGCCGAGGTAAGGTAGAACGTCCTGCCGAGCTTTACACTCGAACTCCGGCCAAGGCCCCTTGCCTGACTCTCCTACTAGGCTTGGGAAGCTTGGTCTCCCTGCCGAGGTAAGGTAGAACGTCCTGCCGAGCTTTACACTCGAACTCCAGCCAAGCCCCCTTGGCTGACTCTCCTACTAGGCTTGGGAAGCTTGGTCTCCCTGCCGGGGTAAGGTCGAATGTCCTCCTGAGCCTTACACTTGAACTCTGCCCAAGCCCCCTTGCCTGACTCCCCCACTAGGCTTGGAAAACTTGGTCTCCCTGCCGAGGTAAGGTCGAACGTCCTGCCGAGCCTTACACTCAAACTCCGGCCAAGCCCCCTTGCCTGACTCTCGTACTAGGCTTGGGAAGCTTGGTCTCCCTGCCGAGGTAAGTTCGAACGTCCTGCCGAGCCTTACACTCGAACTCCGGCCAAGCCCCCTCGCCTGACTCTCCTACTAGGCTTGGGAAGCTTGGTCTCCCTGCCGAGGTAAGGTCGAACGTCCTGCCGGGCCTTACACTCGAACTCTGGCCAAGCCCCCTTGCCTGACTCTCCTGCTAGGCTTGGGAAGCTTGGTCTCCCGGCCGAGGTAAGGTTGAACGTCCTGCCGAGTCTTACACTCGAACTCCGGCCAAGCCCCCTTGCCTGACCCTACTAGGCTTGGGAAGCTTGGTCTCCCTGCCGAGGTAAGGTCGAACGTCCTGCCGAGCCTTAACTCGAACTCTGGCCAAGCCCTCTTGCCTGACTCTCCTACAAGGCTTGGGAAGCTTCATCTCCCTGCCGGGGTAAGGTTGAATATCCTGCTGAGCCTTACACTTGAACTCCGCCCAAGCCCCCTTGCCTGACTCCCCCACTAGGCTTGGAAAACTTGGTCTCCCTGCCGAGGTAAGGTCGAACGTCCTGCCGAGCCTTACACTCGAACTCAGGCCAAGTCCCCTTGCCTGACTCTCCTACTAGGCTTGGGAAGCTTGGTCTCCCTGCCGAGGTAATGTTGAACGTCCTGCCGAGCCCTACACTCGAACTCAGGCCAAGTCCCCTTGCCTCACTCTCCTACTAGGCTTGGGAAGCTTGGTCTCCCTGCCGAGGTAAGGTTGAACGTCCTGCCGAGTCTTACACTCGAACTCCGGCCAAGGCCCCTTGCCTGACTCTCCTACTAGGCTTGGGAAGCTTGGTCTCCCTGCCGGGGTAAGGTCGAATGTCCTCCTGAGCCTTACACTTGAACTCTGCCCAAGCCCCCTTGCCTGACTCCCCCACTAGGCTTGGAAAACTTGGTCTCCCTGCCGAGGTAAGGTCGAACGTCCTGCCGTGCTTTACACTCGAACTCCGGCCAAGCCCCCTTGCCTGACCCTAGTAGGCTTGGGAAGCTTGTTCTCCCTGCTGAGGTAAGTTCGAACGTCCTGCCGAGCCTTACACTCGAACTCCTGCCAAGCCCCCTTGCCTGACTCTCCTACTAGGCTTGGAAAGCTTGGTCTCCCTGCCGAGGTAAGGTCGAACGTCCTGCCGTGCTTTACACTCGAACTCCGGCCAAGCCCCCTTGCCTGACTCTCCTGCTAGGCTTGGGAAGCTTGGTCTCCCTGCCGAGGTAAGGTCGAACGTCCTGCCGAGCCATACACTCGAACTCCGGCCAAGCCCCCTTGCCTGACTCTCCTACGAGGCACGGGAAGCTTGGTCTCCCTGCCGAGGTAAGGCAGAACGTCCTGTCGAACTTTACACTCGAACTCCGGCCAAGCCCCCTTGCCTGACTCTCCTACTAGGCTTGGGAAGCTTGGTCTCCCTGCCGAGGTAAGGTCAAACGTCCTGCCGAGCCTTACACTCGAACTCCTGCCAAGCCCGCTTGCCTGAGCCGACTAGGCTTGGGAAGCTTGGTCTCCCTGCCGAGGTAAGGTCAAAAGTCCTGCCGAGCCTTACACTCGAACTCCGGCCAAGCCCCCTTGCCTGACTCTCCTACTAGGCTTGGGAAGCTTGGTCTCCCTGCCGAGGTAAGGTCGAACGTCCTGCCGAGCCTTACACTCGAACTCCGGCCTAGCTGCCTTGCTTGACTGTCCTACGAGGCTTGGGAATCTTGGTCTCCCTGCCGAGGTAAGGTAGAACGTCCTGCCGAGCTTTACACTCGAACTCCAGCCAAGCCCCCTTGCCTGACTCTCCTGCCAGGCTTGGGAAGCTTGGTCTCCCTGCCGAGGTAAGGTTGAACGTCCTGCCGAGCTTTACACTCGAACTCCGGCCAAGGCCCCTTGCCTGACTCTCCTGCTAGGCTTGGGAAGCTTGGTCTCCCTGCCGAGGTAAGGTCGAACGTCCTGCCGAGCCATACACTCGAACTCCGGCCAAGCCCCCTTGCCTGACTCTCCTACGAGGCACGGGAAGCTTGGTCTCCCTGCCGAGGTAAGGCAGAACGTCCTGCCGAACTTTACACTCGAACTCTGGCCAAGCCCCCTTGCCTGACTCTCCTACTAGGCTTGGGAAGCTTGGTCTCCCTGCCGAGGTAAGGTCAAACGTCCTGCCGAGCCTTACACTCGAACTCCGGCCAAGCCCCCTTGCCTGACCCCACTAGCCTTGGGAAGCTTGGTCTCCCTGCCGAGGTAAGGTCGAACGTCCTGCCGATCCTTACACTCGAACTGTGGCCAATCCGTCTTGCCTGACTCACCTACTAGGCTTGGGAAGCTTGGTCTCCCTGCCGGGGTAAGGTCGAATGTCCTGCTGAGCCTTACACTTGAACTCCGCCCAAGCCCCCTTGCCTGACTCTCCTACTAGGCTTGGGAAGCTTGGTCTCCCTGCCGAGGTAAGGTCGAACGTCCTACCGAGCCTTACACTCGAACTCCGTCCAAGCCCCCTTGCCTCACCCTACTAGGCTTGGGAAGCTTGGTCTCCCTGCCGAGGTAAGGTCGAACGTCCTGCCGAGCCTTACACTCGAACTCCGGCCAAGCCCCCTTGCCTGACTCTCCTACTAGGCTTGGAAAGCTTGGTCTCCCTGCCGAGGTAAGGTAGAACGTCCTGCCGAGCTTTACACTCGAACTCCGGCCAAGGCCCCTTGCCTGACTCTCCTACTAGGCTTGGGAAGCTTGGTCTCCCTGCCGAGGTAAGGTAGAACGTCCTGCCGAGCTTTACACTCGAACTCCAGCCAAGCCCCCTTGCCTGACTCTCCTACTAGGCTTGGGAAGCTTGGTCTCCCTGCCGGGGTAAGGTCGAATGTCCTCCTGAGCCTTACACTTGAACTCTGCCCAAGCCCCCTTGCCTGACTCCCCCACTAGGCTTGGAAAACTTGGTCTCCCTGCCGAGGTAAGGTCGAACGTCCTGCCGAGCCTTACACTCAAACTCCGGCCAAGCCCCCTTGCCTGACTCTCGTACTAGGCTTGGGAAGCTTGGTCTCCCTGCCGAGGTAAGTTCGAACGTCCTGCCGAGCCTTACACTCGAACTCCGGCCAAGCCCCCTCGCCTGACTCTCCTACTAGGCTTGGGAAGCTTGGTCTCCCTGCCGAGGTAAGGTCGAACGTCCTGCCGGGCCTTACACTCGAACTCTGGCCAAGCCCCCTTGCCTGACTCTCCTGCTAGGCTTGGGAAGCTTGGTCTCCCGGCCGAGGTAAGGTTGAACGTCCTGCCGAGTCTTACACTCGAACTCCGGCCAAGCCCCCTTGCCTCACCCTACTAGGCTTGGGAAGCTTGCTCTCCCTGCCGAGGTAAGGTCGAACGTCCTGCCGAGCCTTAACTCGAACTCTGGCCAAGCCCTCTTGCCTGACTCTCCTACAAGGCTTGGGAAGCTTCATCTCCCTGCCGGGGTAAGGTTGAATATCCTGCTGAGCCTTACACTTGAACTCCGCCCAAGCCCCCTTGCCTGACTCCCCCACTAGGCTTGGAAAACTTGGTCTCCCTGCCGAGGTAAGGTCGAACGTCCTGCCGAGCCTTACACTCGAACTCAGGCCAAGTCCCCTTGCCTGACTCTCCTACTAGGCTTGGGAAGCTTGGTCTCCCTGCCGAGGTAATGTTGAACGTCCTGCCGAGCCCTACACTCGAACTCAGGCCAAGTCCCCTTGCCTGACTCTACTACTAGGCTTGGGAAGCTTGGTCTCCCTGCCGAGGTAAGGTTGAACGTCCTGCCGAGCCTTACACTCGAACTCCGGCCAAGGCCCCTTGCCTGACTCTCCTACTAGGCTTGGGAAGCTTGGTCTCCCTGCCGGGGTAAGGTCGAATGTCCTCCTGAGCCTTACACTTGAACTCTGCCCAAGCCCCCTTGCCTGACTCCCCCACTAGGCTTGGAAAACTTGGTCTCCCTGCCGAGGTAAGGTCGAACGTCCTGCCGTGCTTTACACTCGAACTCCGGCCAAGCCCCCTTGCCTGACCCTAGTAGGCTTGGGAAGCTTGTTCTCCCTGCTGAAGTAAGGTCGAACGTCCTGCCGAGCCTTACACTCGAACTCCTGCCAAGCCCCCTTGCCTGACTCTCCTACTAGGCTTGGAAAGCTTGGTCTCCCTGCCGAGGTAAGGTTGAACGTCCTGCCGAGCTTTACACTCGAACTCCGGCCAAGGCCCCTTGCCTGACTCTCCTGCTAGGCTTGGGAAGCTTGGTCTCCCTGCCGAGGTAAGGTCGAACGTCCTGCCGAGCCATACACTCGAACTCCGGCCAAGCCCCCTTGCCTGACTCTCCTACGAGGCACGGGAAGCTTGGTCTCCCTGCCGAGGTAAGGCAGAACGTCCTGCCGAGCCTTACACTCGAACTCCGGCCAAGCCCCCTTGCCTGACCCCACTAGCGTTGGGAAGCTTGGTCTCCCTGCCGAGGTAAGGTCGAACGTCCTGCCGATCCTTACACTCGAACTGTGGCCAATCCGTCTTGCCTGACTCACCTACTAGGCTTGGGAAGCTTGGTCTCCCTGCCGGGGTAAGGTCGAATGTCCTGCTGAGCCTTACACTTGAACTCCGCCCAAGCCCCCTTGCCTGACTCTCCTACTAGGCTTGGGAAGCTTGGTCTCCCTGCCGAGGTAAGGTCGAACGTCCTACCGAGCCTTACACTCGAACTCCGTCCAAGCCCCCTTGCCTCACCCTACTAGGCTTGGGAAGCTTGGTCTCCCTGCCGAGGTAAGGTCGAACGTCCTGCCGAGCCTTACACTCGAACTCCGGCCAAGCCCCCTTGCCTGACTCTCCTACTAGGCTTGGAAAGCTTGGTCTCCCTGCCGAGGTAAGGTAGAACGTCCTGCCGAGCTTTACACTCGAACTCCGGCCAAGGCCCCTTGCCTGACTCTCCTACTAGGCTTGGGAAGCTTGGTCTCCCTGCCGAGGTAAGGTAGAACGTCCTGCCGAGCTTTACACTCGAACTCCAGCCAAGCCCCCTTGCCTGACTCTCCTACTAGGCTTGGGAAGCTTGGTCTCCCTGCCGGGGTAAGGTCGAATGTCCTCCTGAGCCTTACACTTGAACTCTGCCCAAGCCCCCTTGCCTGACTCCCCCACTAGGCTTGGAAAACTTGGTCTCCCTGCCGAGGTAAGGTCGAACGTCCTGCCGAGCCTTACACTTGAACTCCGGCCAAGCGCCCTTGCCTGACTCTCGTACTAGGCTTGGGAAGCTTGGTCTCCCTGCCGAGGTAAGGTTGAACGTCCTGCCGAGTCTTACACTCGAACTCCGGCCAAGCCCCCTTGCCTCACCCTACTAGGCTTGGGAAGCTTGGTCTCCCTGCCGAGGTAAGGTCGAACGTCCTGCCGAGCCTTAACTCGAACTCTGGCCAAGCCCTCTTGCCTGACTCTCCTACAAGGCTTGGGAAGCTTCATCTCCCTGCCGGGGTAAGGTTGAATATCCTGCTGAGCCTTACACTTGAACTCCGCCCAAGCCCCCTTGCCTGACTCCCCCACTAGGCTTGGAAAACTTGGTCTCCCTGCCGAGGTAAGGTCGAACGTCCTGCCGAGCCTTACACTCGAACTCAGGCCAAGTCCCCTTGCCTGACTCTCCTACTAGGCTTGGGAAGCTTGGTCTCCCTGCCGAGGTAATGTTGAACGTCCTGCCGAGCCCTACACTCGAACTCAGGCCAAGTCCCCTTGCCTGACTCTCCTACTAGGCTTGGGAAGCTTGGTCTCCCTGCCGAGGTAAGGTTGAACGTCCTGCCGAGTCTTACACTCGAACTCCGGCCAAGGCCCCTTGCCTGACTCTCCTACTAGGCTTGGGAAGCTTGGTCTCCCTGCCGGGGTAAGGTCGAATGTCCTCCTGAGCCTTACACTTGAACTCTGCCCAAGCCCCCTTGCCTGACTCCCCCACTAGGCTTGGAAAACTTGGTCTCCCTGCCGAGGTAAGGTCGAACGTCCTGCCGTGCTTTACACTCGAACTCCGGCCAAGCCCCCTTGCCTGACCCTAGTAGGCTTGGGAAGCTTGTTCTCACTGCTGAAGTAAGGTCGAACGTCCTGCCGAGCCTTACACTCGAACTCCTGCCAAGCCCCCTTGCCTGACTCTCCTACTAGGCTTGGAAAGCTTGGTCTCCCTGCCGAGGTAAGGTCGAACGTCCTGCCGTGCTTTACACTCGAACTCCGGCCAAGCCCCCTTGCCTGACTCTCCTGCTAGGCTTGGGAAGCTTGGTCTCCCTGCCGAGGTAAGGTCGAACGTCCTGCCGAGCCATACACTCGAACTCCGGCCAAGCCCCCTTGCCTGACTCTCCTAGGAGGCACGGGAAGCTTGGTCTCCCTGCCGAGGTAAGGCAGAACGTCCTGCCGAACTTTACACTCGAACTCCGGCCATGCCCCCTTGCCTGACTCTCCTACTAGGCTTGGGAAGCTTGGTCTCCCTGCCGAGGTAAGGTCAAACGTCCTACCGAGCCTTACACTCGAACTCCTGCCAAGCCCGCTTGCCTCAGCCGACTAGGCTTGGGAAGCTTGGTCTCCCTGCCGAGGTAAGGTCAAAAGTCCTGCCGAGCCTTACACTCGAACTCCGGCCAAGCCCCCTTGCCTGACTCTCCTACTAGGCTTGGGAAGCTTGGTCTCCCTGCCGAGGTAAGGTCGAACGTCCTGCCGAGCCTTACACTCGAACTCCGGCCAAGCCCCCTTGCCTGACTCTCCTACTAAGCTTGGGAAGCTTGGTCTCCCTGCCGAGGTAAGGTCGAACGTCCTGCCGAGCCTTACACTCTAACTCCGGCCTAGCTGCCTTGCTTGACTGTCCTACGAGGCTTGGGAATCTTGGTCTCCCTGCCGAGGTAAGGTAGAACGTCCTGCCGAGCTTTACACTCGAACTCCAGCCAAGCCCCCTTGCCTGACTCTCCTGCCAGGCTTGGGAAGCTTGGTCTCCCTGCCGAGGTAAGGTTGAACGTCCTGCCGAGTCTTACACTCGAACTCCGGCCAAGCCCCCTTGCCTGACCCCACTAGCCTTGGGAAGCTTGGTCTCCCTGCCGAAGTAAGGTCGAACGTCCTGCCGATCCTTACACTCGAACTGTGGCCAATCCGTCTTGCCTGACTCACCTACTAGGCTTGGGAAGCTTGGTCTCCCTGCCGGGGTAAGGTCGAATGTCCTGCTGAGCCTTACACTTGAACTCCGCCCAAGCCCCCTTGCCTGACTCCCCCACTAGGCTTGGGAAGCTAGGTTTCCCTGCCGAGGTAAGGTCGAACGTCCTGCCGAGCCTTACACTCGAACTCCGGCCAAGCCCCCTTGCCTGACCCTACTAGGCTTGGGAAGCTTGGTCTCCCTGCTGAGGTAAGGTCGAACGTCCTGCCGAGCCTTACACTCGAACTCCTGCCAAGCCCCCTTGCCTGACTCTCCTACTAGGCTTGGAAAGCTTGGTCTCCCTGCCGAGGTAAGGTCAAACGTCCTGCCGTGCTTTACACTCGAACTCCGGCCAAGCCCACTTGCCTGACTCTCCTGCTAGGCTTGGGAAGCTTCGTCTCCCTGCCGAGGTAAGGTCGAACGTCCTGCCGAGCCATACACTCGAACTCCGGCCAAGCCCCCTTGCCTGACTCTCCTACGAGGCACGGGAAGCTTGGTCTCCCTGCCGAGGTAAGGCAGAACGTCCTGCCGAACTTTACACTCGAACTCCGGCCAAGCCGCCTTGCCTGACTCTCCTACTAGGCTTGGGAAGCTTGGTCTCCCTGCCGAGGTAAGGTCAAACGTCCTACCGAGCCTTACACTCGAACTCCTGCCAAGCCCGCTTGCCTGAGCCTACTAGACTTGGGAAGCTTGGTCTCCCTGCCGAGGTAAGGTCAAAAGTCCTGCCGAGCCTTACACTCGAACACCGGCCAAGCCCCCTTGCCTGACTCTCCTACTAGGCTTGGGAAGCTTGGTCTCCCTGCCGAGGTAAGGTCGAACGTCCTGCCGAGCCTTACACTCGAACTCCGGCCAAGCCCCCTTGCCTGACTCTCCTACTAAGCTTGGGAAGCTTGGTCTCCCTGCCGAGGTAAGGTCGAACGTCCTGCCGAGCCTTACACTCGAACTCCTGCCATGCCCCCTTGCCTGACTCTCCTACTAGGCTTGGAAAGCTTGGTCTCCCTGCCGAGGTAAGGTCGAACGTCCTGCCGTGCTTTACACTCGAACTCCGGCCAAGCCCCCTTGCCTGACTCTCCTGCTAGGCTTGGGAAGCTTGGTCTCCCTGCCGAGGTAAGGTCGAACGTCCTGCCGAGCCATACACTCGAACTCCGGCCAAGCCCCCTTGCCTGACTCTCCTACGAGGCACGGGAAGCTTGGTCTCCCTGCCGAGGTAAGGCAGAACGTCCTGCCGAACTTTACACTCGAACTCCGGCCAAGCCGCCTTGCCTGACTCTCCTACTAGGCTTGGGAAGCTTGGTCTCCCTGCCGAGGTAAGGTCAAACGTCCTACCGAGCCTTACACTCGAACTCCTGCCAAGCCCGCTTGCCTGAGCCTACTAGACTTGGGAAGCTTGGTCTCCCTGCCGAGGTAAGGTCAAAAGTCCTGCCGATCCTTACACTCGAACACCGGCCAAGCCCCCTTGCCTGACTCTCCTACTAGGCTTGGAAAGCTTGGTCTCCCTGCCGAGGTAAGGTCGAACGTCCTGCCGAGCCTTACACTCGAACTCCGGCCAAGCCCCCTTGCCTGACTCTCCTACTAAGCTTGGGAAGCTTGGTCTCCCTGCCGAGGTAAGGTCGAAGGTCCTGCC